>NC_139482.1:33241694-34481694 GCF_008360975.1 Lichenostomus cassidix
TACATTTTCTAATTAAATTAGTAATCCATTGATACACACAGGTTTGATTTTTGCTGGTCTGACTGCCTACTTGATTAAAAATTGCTGGTATTCCTGATAAACTGACTTTTACATGACAGAGAGACTGGTAAATCCAACGAAAAAAAGATGGTCAATTTTTTTCATTTCCCTACATGCAATGCATTACCTTAAAACCAAAATTTTAAAAGGTTGGAATAATCCCCAAAACTTGACTTGCTGTTTGACCATGTAAATATTACAGATTTTAGAAACATGTATGTAAAAAAGTGTATCTTGGTATCAGTGAAATACAAGAGTTCAATACATTAATATTTATAAAGCAGTGCATGAATGTATGTTAAATTAATTCTTTAAGTCAAAAAAAGACACTACCCATTTGCATTTCAACAAGTGAAACTTTTCCGTCCATTTGACAGAGACAAGACTATAAAAGGTCTCAAATTTTGCCAATAAAAGTGGAAATTACATCTCAATATTTCGTCAGAGATTAAAAACAGAATTTTAGATGAATTATCTGATACAAAGATGTAAGTTAGGGTGCTGCTTCAAGATCTACAGAAGTAGAGCACTTTAAGACAATTAAATGATTTCCCTGCAGGCAATGTCTTTTCAATCCAAGCTAATGACATCATTTAAGGAGGATGGTCCATTTAACTGAAAGGATCTTTTACAAGGCAGACAGACAGAAGGCAATCCCGGAATGTTTTCAAGGACTTCCCATATTTCAGAATTATAATGGCGAAATGCCTACATCAGAATCTTAAACTCAAGCATTAATCAACAAAATGAAAGACTAATTTTATAAGAAAAATGTAATAAAACTCATTTTAAGAAGTTTTCCCTTCATTATTTTTTCCCTTAAAGGAACCAATTCTCTCCTAATGGTAATTATGCTGCTTTGGAGTAATGATAATACTCAGGCAGCTCAGTTTTAGGCTGCTGCTGTTCTTAAAGTGAAGCCAAATCACTTCACTTACTTGCAAGTTGAAGAGTAACTTTCATAAACTTTTCTACCAGTTTATATAAGCTAGCTGTGATCTTTCAGATAGAAAGCATTGTACTATTGCCTCCAGAGTGTACTGTACTACTTTTGGTATAGTCCATATACCAGCCTTTAAATTGTATCACCACCTTTTTCATTTAAAGAAAAAAAAATAAAAGAAAAGAAAAACACCCTTCAAATGAGCCAGTAAGGGAAAACTCACCGTTTTAGTGTCTGTATCAGCAGTTTAATGCACTTCTGCAACTCTTGAGGAGGGGGAGGTGGTGTTGGGATCCTAAACCTAAATGATTTTTCTGATATTGAAAAATCAGAGCAGGATATGCTATTTTTAAACAGTTAAAAGAACACCAACATTTTCATATTAAAATAATATTATTAAAACTAAGACATTATACAGAACTACAAACACCTCTTGTACTTCAGAAGGCGGCATCAGTCTAAACCCAACCAAAGAGTCTTTTTACCATTTACAATAACACTCAAAGCCATGGAAGTTGTATACACATTAGGATGACATCTCTTAATAAATGATGTGGTTCTGAGGACGGGGGGAAAAAAGTTTACCTTATGTCCCCTTAATATCCATTTCAAATTGTCAAAAACTTCAGAAAGCTGGAATGTGTGAGACATAACGAAGAGATCTTACCATGTAAGCAGGAGCTAGAAAACGTAGAACTAGTCCTGGCTCTTAACCAGACTCCTTTCGCAACCTTGGGCAAGTCACAGCTACTTTGCCTCCACTGCTCCTCATCATAACAGAGACACAGTATTTACATCTTTCTAGAAATGCTGTGAAATGTTGTTGGCTTCATTATGCTTGTCTTTTAAAAAAGTATTTACAGGACAAACATTTCATTTTCAGGCCTGCTGTGCCACTGATTTTTTCCCCGCCTCACCCACACACTTTTTCAAAGTAATGTAAGCAGTTGGAGGGAGGGAGAGAGAAGGGGAGGAGGGAAGGTTCCAGCATGTGTAAGACTGGGATGTCACATATGCACTGATTCATGCATTTCAGAAAACAACATACTTTCTTCTGTGACTGCTATAGCACACCTCAAATGGACTGAGGAAAAGTGAAAAAAACACCATGAAAGAGTATCCTTATGGCAAACAGTAAGATGACTCCAATTATCTAAATAAAATGGTTTTCAAAAAAAACCTTTTTTTTTATTCTAATAATGTTGCCTTCTTCTTTCTTCCCTTTTAAGGAATCATGTCAGGTGCAAATGCTGTTTTATAACACATACTAATAGCTCACTGAAAATGGAGGGAGTTCCACCAACCCAAGCCAAAATTTCCTCAGTTTGGATATGCACTTTTTCAATTCTCACTGTCACTCAAAAAGGAAAGGAACAACTGTAAAAATTAAGTGCTTTTTGTTAAAGGACTTAACTTTTGACACTCTACATCTTTCTCCACATAAAGAACACATGTATCTTGAAGTGGTGAACAAGTAGCACGTCAAAAGAATGCTAACTATTAAAGCCTGAATATAGTAATATGGAAATAATAACAAGGAAATGGCATCACACAAAGTAATACTGCTGTATTCCTACCCACCTGGGAGTTTTCTTAGTTGACAGTTATATTTTTAGTAAAGGAGGAAGAGACTTCAGTGCCACAACAGATTTAATTCCATTTCCTGTTACACTACTTCTGTACAACCTAGGTTCTCCACCAGTATAATTGCACATCTGTTTCCAAACAAGTTCTCCCACTTTTTGGTCTTATCCTGATTAGGTTTTCTGGAGCATGAAATTATTCAAATTCATACATACAGTAGAGGATTCTAAAAGTGCCTTGATCCAATGAAAGTAAGGTGACACATGCAAAATACATTACCTCATTTACTGGCACTTAGCCAATTTTCATGGCTTTTTCATTCAGCTTTAGTTTGTCCATAATCTAAACTCCTAAAAGCAGCCAATGAATCTATGATTACCAACAAAACTGTATCAAAATAAAAATCTAGCCATTATAAATGTTCATTTCTATATTGTTTCCCACAAAAGTGTTTGCATCTATAACATGCTGATACACTCTCAGATTTCCTCACATAAACTTGCAAGCTAAAAATAACATACTTTGACAACAAATTCTCAAAAACACCTAACAAAATGGTGCTAGAGAACACCACACAGAGTCAGTGAGACAAGTACTAAAGCACAAGATTCTTGAATCAACTTTTCATTAATTATCTATACCATTACGTGTCTTATATCACTGCCAAAGCCCATTTCTGTGCAAGATCAGAGGTATACTGAACAAATAAATTACTAATTGCTGTTCTATTTGTTCTAATTTCATTAGTACAATTTTATTCAACAGTACATGTGTTAGCCAGTAAAACATACTGACATAAGAATTTACCTCTGGATATGTAAGGGAAATATAACACACAAGGATAATCTGGTTCAAAATATTTACAAATCACTGATACATTACTTAGAAAAATCTTACAGATGAAAAAACTAACACAAAAAAGCCATCAGAGCTAGACAATTGACTCTCAGTCACAAAGAATTCATTAATAATTCCAGGAGAATCATCAATGTAATTATCAAACCAAAAGGACAAATTGTGGCCACATCTATACAACAGTGGGAACCAGAATAGATAGATATGTTATAACCACACTTTTCCTTATTATAATGTTGCCTTATAATACCAGTGTTCTGTTTTGATTGTTAAAAGGCAAGGGGAACCCAAACAACAACCTAAACCACTCCAGATCCAAATGAACCAATTTTTTTTCCTCAGTTTTAAGGTGATTTTAATCCGTTCAGCTTGTTCAGTTTCACACATATGATTTTCAGGTTTTTAAATATTTAGACTTAACAGACCTGCTTTTTGTACAATATTTTCACCTTCTTGGTATCTATTTGTAAATTTTATTCATTGAAGGCTATTTTTAATTTAAGAACTAAACCATCTCTAACTGCAAATACAGTGAAAAAATTCTTTACCTGACATTCTGAATTGTAGAACTTGGAAAAGGAGAAGTCAGTTGAAAAAAAGACTGACATAGAGATTTAATAAAGGCTCAGACACTCAAGGCCCTTTCCAAAATACAGCAAGCAGCTATTTGGTATCAACACAGTATGTTATGAATCGCTGCACCTCATTATCAATCCTTGAAAAGGAAAACAAACCTCCCTCAAAATGTCTGTTTCCGAAGGACAAAGGCAATTAACAGGGGCAGGTGAAAAAAAAAAGCCAATGACAGTGTATTAGAGTAGCAGGGGAATTTAAAGATGCCATATGCATTAGGTTATATTTCCTAAATTAAGGCTTAAAGGCAACAAGAACTGTAGATTCCTCAGACCTGTTCAAAGTTGAATTTATCCCAGGCTGAAAACATCCTGGAAGCACAACAGAGGTGGATTAATTTCTCTTCTCAACATATACATTTGTAAAGGTAGAAACCCTTGTAAACTCTGTCTTAAAAAAGATAATAAAATGTTGCTAATATAAACGTGGTAGTATCTTAGTAATGGCAGTCCACCCAAAAATAGACATAGCGATGCTGCCTTCAGCTTTCATACTATTCAGTGCTCTGCACATCTTTAAACATTCCTTATTTCAACCCCTCTTGGGCTACAAAAACAAAAATGAGCCACAGTAATTAAATAAAATATTCTTTATATGTATTATGGCTATATTCATACACAAGTCAGTCACCCAATATCTCAATGACTGTTAATGAAACTGAAAGCCTAATTAGCAAGATGAGGGGAATAACCCCAGCATTCTGGCCCACCTCCAGTATGAATAATTGCTTCTACCTATGCAAAATCCCCCCTGTCATTTCAATTAGGTGAAATATTCCTCACAGCCTGCTCTTAAATTGCTGGGTATTGTTTATGATGCCATTGTAGGAGCTGCTGCATTCTACCCTGGATATGGTTGTATTTGGATAGCAATAATGTGGCAACTCCTACTTTTAGTTAGTCCATTCAAAAACCCTAGTTTTGCAAAAGGCTATCTACTATCACCAAAAGAATCAACCAACCAAAAAAAAAAAAAAAAAAAAAAAAAAAAAAAAAAAAAAAAAAAAAACCAAACCCTCAACACTAGTTTATTGTGTATATATTAATGACAGAAGTCTAAAATCTGTGTAGAACACCGGCAACACCTTCACAGATATTGAGGTATTAAAACAAGTCAATCAGGCATAAACATCTTTGGTAATTCAGCAGCATGACAAGCAGCCACCTTATCACACTATCACAACTTTCAACGTCTCAGAAATTAAGCCAAAGCTAACACCTCTCACAAATGACTATGAAATCCTACCAGTACATTAAAACACCCTTCTGAAAACTCATATATATACATATCAAATTTAACAAGGAAGAGAATGAAGTCAGTCATCAACCAGCCCTCCAGCGTCTCCAAAACCATAGTTGTAACTATTCCTTGACTTTGCTTCCTTCTCAGCAGTGTGCACACCCTTAATACCTGTTCCCCAAAACAGTCATCAATTCCCCCAATGCTTTCATTTTACCCCACTCCATAATCTTCAGAATTCTCTAAAAAGCCTAAAATTTGGATTACAATTCACTTTCAGTTGTTTATCTGACTAAAAAAAATTCTAACTGAAAAAGGATTTAGAAGTTTTGTAGGTTTAATTAATGTTGATTGAAAGAGGGACATTTGGAGCTTATTATTGCTTCACCACATCAGAGTGTTTTCTTGCTCTCCTCTTTTGGGTCTGAACTGCCACTGAAATGGTTATTAATAAGTAAACTCCAGAATGCTTACATTAGTCTACAGTTCTTGTATTGTTCACTCCTCCTCTAAATCACCCTGTCCCTTAAAAGATACCGTTTTTTAATTGACTATAAAATCCACTTAGAAAGGTACTCACTGGTTTGAGTTATGAAAGTTAAAAGACACATTTTATTCGGGAAAATATGCAAGCAGATACCTGCAAAAATTCACATTAACACTAACTGTACTTACTGTTTCATGAACATTTCAGAAACCACATCAGCGATTTATTGTTATTTATTGTTATGGCAGTACGGAAACTTCCACAATAAAATAGAGACCAGGAGTGAAAAGAGCTGTAAAACCATTAAAAAAAAAAAAAGTTTTCTTTTTTTCTTGTCCTGGCCTCCTAGGACTGTAAATCTCAGGCTTTCTTTTTCCTAAACTGTCTTCTTTCAAGGATTACCAGTGTTATAAATACCTTTGCCTTCTACTGACTAGACACATTTTCTCTGATAGACTCACTTCCTGTGGGAAACGTTACATCCAAAATTACACACGCACTATTAGAATTGAGATCACTGCTGCAATTCTGTTCATGTATTAAAAAAAGCACGAAGAATAGAGCAGATTTCACTTTATCATTATCTTCTGTAAAAGGAATATCACTCTTGCATGGGAAATAGCAATACACAAATAAAAAATTATTTTAAAATACAGCAGAAAATAATTTCCATTAAGTACACCTGCTGGGGAAAAAGCTGCACACACCAATGATTAAGCGTAAGTGTGCATCTGTCCTTTAAATACGCATAGCAGTAATAGCTTAAATGCAGTTCAAATCATGGCCAGTTTTGCTGCATATACAAATCTGCACCAGGCAGTGCTAAATTAAGAAGCACCTCTGATAAGTTTACAAAAGACAAAGAAAAAATTGGTTGTAAACTCCTCTGCATTGCAAAGATCTCTTTTGTCTGTCAATCAACACAAAAGTATTATTCCACCATCACAAAAGGCAAACCTTTGGAGGCAGTATAGGTCTGTGTGTTGTGCAAATGTGCAGTTGCTAAGAAGCAAATATGCTTCTCCTCTAATCAAATAGCCCAGCTCAGCAATGCTGCTGGCTTGGGGCAAGAAGCAAATTCCACCAGCCACAAACTTAGAAACAGTCTTGAATTATTTGTTGCTGACCGCTGGCTGAACCCTGTCCTGATGAGCACCATCACCATTAGCCACTTCTCAGTGTATTCCATCAACCAATGGCAATAGCAGCATGCTACAGCTCAGGCTGCAAGGAATTGATCAAACAGGGTAATGAGACTATTTCTTCATGGAGGTTATTTTAAATGAATATAAATATTTTCTTTCTACATAATTTGCCACAAAAGGTCACTGAACTCCCTGCGATTCTAAAGAAAAATGCTGTGGTATCCCCTTTATATATTTGAGTTAGGATATAGCCAACAAACAATCCTGGGCATTTTTGATGATCGTGTAAATCTTAATGAGGTGGCATCCCAGACAATTGATTAGCAGCAACGTTCTATCTTCACATTTAGTTACGAACAAAAAGAAGATTTGATGCTATTTTAGAAAATCATGATATACCCATGCCCTTAAAATCTTTCATGAGAGAATATATTCTGTGAGCTTAAAGACTTACACTTTTGCTATTAACAATAGATCATGCATATTTAGCTATGCTTGCCTTACTTTGATATTATAGCCCTTTCTATAGATTCTTTCAATTGAACTCATATGTTAAAAATACCCACTTTTTGTCTGAGTCAAGTAACTGATGAGACTTGCATTCAGACACCCTGTTTGTCGCAGTTGTTTTCTTTAAAAAACTACTATAAAGAGACACAAAGAGATACTTGAAATTTAATTCAAAGCAACTGCTACAAAAATCCGATCAAGGCCCTCCTTGCCCCATACAAGCTTTTTAATCCTATCATTTCCTATACTGGACAATTTTGCCGATGCTGGGAAAACATGTAAATATTGATTTAAATACCAGCCTAATAGCATTTTTTTTTAACAAAAGCATTACACTAGCATAGTACTAAGACTATGATTAAGAAATAGTGCTTATTATTTTCTACGTTTAGGGATAATAATATAAAAATATTCCAAGAGGCCAACTAAACACAATTGTTCATGTTTGAGAATTTCCAATTGAATAAGTTTAAGTAAATACTTTCAACACAAAAGAAAATTTATATTTCCACTCAGGGGTGAGTATAATTCATTCATCTGAGACAGCACTTGAAAATGCAGGTTAAAATATAAATTTTAAAAATATATAAAGGATTTAAATTAGTTCACCTTTTCCTGATTAACAGGAGTTCACTCACAAAATAATAGAACAGGCTTTGGATATCTTTTTTAATTCACATACAATATTCATAGCTTTTTCTTTTTAAACAACACAGAATAAAAATGTGAAATAAATAAAAATCTGAAATTCTGTTCCTCTTATGTGGTTGGGATCCTCAGCTCCTCAGGCATTTTTCTCCTCTAACTTAATGTCTCTGACCAGTTGAGGAAACAAGAATTTTTTAAAAAATAATAAGAAACTAGTAAGAATATTAATAATCATTACAAAAATAGTTTTGATCAACAGAATTTTCCTCCAACTTCCCACCCTTATTAAAATACTGTTTCCAGAGCATTCCTTTCTAACTCTTTATCAATACCATCATTATATGTTGTATGGCAGTGAAGTGCATCTAAGGCTTGAAAGGAATAAAGCAACTCAAATGTGTTTGTTCTATTGAGCCACCATTTCTACATTTTTAGATCTTATTTTTTTTTAAGAAAAGTTGACAGCAAAAATAAAACTTTAGTCCTGTGAGAATAAAGAGAGCTTTGTTAGATGTTTATTCCAAAACATAAAGCTTGTTATGTCAGAGACCCTCTGAATTCTTACCATTCATTCATCATGTCTTTTAAAAGTCAGTTTCCAAAAATAAAAAGGAAACAATTCTACATTAATGTTGGAGATGTTTAAAAATCTGTGAGAGGACATGAAGCTAGGATTATTCAAAACATAGAAAATCCTGAGAAATTATTTTCAAAACAGATGAAAGAAGCCAATTTATACATAAATCCTATTTTTTTTCCTCAAAGCAGTCTCATATTAAGTCCTGAATTCCATTTAAAGAAAAACAAAAAAGTGATCCCTTACAATACCAATAAAAATCAACATTCATTTGGGGGGAGGAAGAAATCAGCACCTCCTCGCAAAAGACATCTCATCAGAGGACTAACATTTGACAAAAATCAGTGGAAACAGCAAAGAAGCCAATACAACTTCCAGTGCCAAGAAGCCAGATGGCACTGCTGGAAAAATTATATCTACAGACTGGCAGCTTGATCCCATGATTATTGCCCAAGGGAGGAGGAAGAGGAAAACAAGAGGTATTTCAGTGTGATGGAGTAAATCAATTATCACCAGCTCACTACAGCATTTTCACATTATTTTTATACCACATTCTAAATATCACTCAAGTGAACAAGAGCACTGCAAGATTACAGCAATCTGAGGCAGAAAAAAAGATGTGCCATACATTAAGAAAGCAATACATACTTAAATGTACCTCAGTCAACTGCATTACACAGTCTGTATTTCCAAATGAAATTTGCAGATATATTGTGCTTAACAAGTTAAAACAAAATTTTTATTTTGCTGGCTTTATTTTTGACCTGAAATTCCAAACATTATCTACAAAGATTACAGACTAAAACATCTCTGCACTTCTCAATACATTCTTTTGTGTATATTCAACTCTTAACAGGTAGTTATTTTACACATACAATTACCAAGTAACTTGGTAAGTAATTTGGTATAGTTTTGCTAAAATATTTCAAAAATCTTTGATCAAACAGGTTTGTGGTAGTCTCACCAATTATTTTTCTGATAAAATACAGTATTAAAGCTAGCTTCTGAGGAAGCTGTAATGGAAAAATCTGTCTACTCCTAGTATGAGGAAAGCAGTTCTAGAAAACTAAGACAAGTTTTCCTTCTATAAACTTCACATGCCTATATATTCAAATTACTAAACAAAACATAGACAAAATTATAAGAATGTATTAGACTCCCTCTGTGAAAACAGGCAAGGTTAATATATTTTTTAATTGGAAGTCAATGACAACACTCGCATTAACTTCTTTTCCAAGCAACTGTAATAATAAGGCCCATTTCCTGTACCCATCCTTGCAAAAGAACACATCCTATTACCTGCCAAAAAGACTTTACTTCACTTATCTCCAACACATTTTCATCTTACGGCACAGCCATGTACACAGACTAAATAGCCTTCTGCTCTCATTCATATTATTTCAACACTAATTCTTTTCCCTTACCACTTCAATGTAAAGCAGTGATGCACAAGTGCAGATATGTGAAGCACATAATAAACTAATTGCACCTTTGAATATGCATTGTGAGTATTTACACATCACCCATGTCCAAGCTGTGAATGCTCCAGCCCTGCAGTGTTCAAGGTCAGGTTGGATGGGGCTTTAAGAACCTGGTCTAATGGAAAATATCCCTGCTCATGGCAGGGGAGTTAGAACTAGATGATCTTCAAGGTCCCTTTCATCCCAAACCATTCTATGGTTCTGTGATGCAGAGAAATACAAAATTTGACTGTTGAGTAGCAAGCAAAAAGTTTTCTATATGAAGAACAGGATATCTCTGAAAAGGTATTATCAGGCTTTGATGTACTTTGCCTTGAGGAATATGTGTCCACATTTAGGCAGAATAAACATACCAAAGGACAGGAAAATCTCATTTAGAGCAGAAGATGTTTTCCTCCATTATGTAGTGTAGGTTCATTCATAATTCCTTGCCCAAAAGGGGCTCAAAACTATTTCTGACTACCAGCAGCAGAAAAGACAAGGCCAAGATACTCATGGGACTTTACCCGTCATTATAGTGATAATAGCTAGTGGTGAATAGGCTGTACCTAATATTAGTTAACAAACTGTAACAGTAATTTTGGTTTGGAGAAAATACTGCATTCAGCAGTTTTAGTCTGCTACTCTACTCTTAAATCCTACTGTTGTAAGTAATCCAAGTAAGCATCTATAAAAAATTACTGAGGAAAATATCAATCAAACTAATACTGCCTAGTGACAATGTCCAAAGAAGTATGGTTCCTGCTGAAAAATTTTAAGCAGTGAACAATTATCTACAACATCTTCTTGAGAAGGCCAGTAATGAACTTGTCAATCCACTGGATATCATAACATTTAATCTACTATGTGGGAGTTTTTTTTGCAGAACAATTGCATAAACCTTTTCTTGACATAGTTTTTACTTTTCCACTCAAAATTCATCTCAAAATTCACAAATATTAATCCACAGCAACCTCACTTTTATTTAAAAGGAAACAAACCCAAATGCACTAAATTAATGCCTGGACTGCATGATGCCTGATAGAAAACAGGCCTGTTTTGTTCTTGCTTAAGACCTACAGATTCATTTTGCAACTCTACAGAAAGTACTAATCAGTTAATACACAAAAACAGGAACATGGGAAAAATCTTTTTCTGTTCATTAGGACTGATACACACTTCATGAATGCAATAAATTAAATATTGGAACAAATTTTTTATCACCAATTCAGAGAAAGAAATGCCTATGCCAAACTTAGCTTGTCCTTATACTGCGAGGCTATACTTTTTTTTTCTAGTAGGTTCCTATAGCCAGGGCCCTCTAAAGCCTCATCCTTGAGACAAAACATGAATTACCACACAAATCATTGTTTTAAATAGTTCTGATCTAGTCTAAAACGAAGAAAACGCTACGGCTATGTAGAGCTTTTTCTCTAACCCAAGATGTTTGTGGCCACTACACAGCATACACTGAAGGCAGACCCATTTTTCTGTCGTACATGGTAGATATCAGGAAGGAAAAGACGCCTCTTCCCTTGAATGCCAAACAGCATCAGTCTGTCAGACTTGCTCTCCTCTGGTACCAGAAGGGTACCCACCTCAAGGTGCCACTGGAGTAGCGTGAAGCTGTGCTATCATCTACAACTGACGCATCCTTCTGGTCCTAGGAGGAAAAGATTAAGGAGCAGAATGAAAGCTGCCTTGTCTCTGCTGCTTGGCAGGAAGAAAGAGGAATTACAGTGAAATCAGAAGGTAGAAACTCTCTCAGTTGAGATAAAGCACCAATAAGGTCCTAAAATCATAATTTACTGCCCCCAAAATACCTGAAAAGCTTATCATATATCCAAGAGGCAGAAGGGAAACCCCTCCTCTTCCTTTTTATATCAGCTATTTGTGATGTGTAAGGAGTGAACAAGAAGAACATTAGACCAACAAGCAATATAATGTCAATAGAAAAATCTATTCACTTCAACTTTCTGGGCTTTTCTTTTAACCATAATATTGTTACATATCTTGAATAAAATAATGACCTAATATGAAAAATAAATGGGTTAAGCAGGTCATTATTTAGTTTTTATTGTGGATAGTGTCCTATGTAGTGGTGGAGTATACATGGTTGTTTTGTTATTGCTCAGTCACTGAAGCAACATAGATGAAATAAAATGAGCAACAAACCATGTCATCTCTCCCATGGGAGAAAGGTAAATGTTAAAAGAACACAGGGGTTTATTGTTTGATAGGAAGTTTTTCATCACGATAATTAGAAGTTCAAACATTTTAGTATCATCAATTTGTACACGCTGTTAACCTATACGATGCCATTTTTAACTTTATTGTTGACTTTAATAGGGCCAAAATTTCACTTAAAACTTCTGCTTCCTATCAGAAATTATTCCCTTATGCTCTGTACAAATGGTTTAAATCAAAATTAATTAGATTAGCTTTGCATATTTCACATGCACTTTTTTTTAAACTTCTTGCTTCTCTGTCTAAGTCATTGTGGCTATATGCACTGCTATGGATCTTACAAGCAAACCAGCAAGCAACCAAGCAGTTCAGTTGTTTGTTCTTTTCTTAAGGTTTCAACAGCAGCTCCTTGTGGAAAGTTGTAAGTATTCTATTCAGTCTTAAAAAATACTCATTACAGAAGGGAAAAAAGTAGGAAATATATGATTGCCATGTCTTTTATGGACAAAAGAAAGTCAAATGTCAACCGACTGATACAGTTTAGGGTATGTATTCTCTCCTAGCAAGCAGAATGCAGCAACTGGGACAAGCTGTCCAAGGGACAGTGCAATTGCACCAGTAGAGATTTTTAGGCAAGATGAGACAGGTGCCCACCAAGAAACATCTCAGGCAGACTATGGGTGACACATTGATTTCACTCTTAAGACCTCTCCCATTCAACAAGCAGTTGATCTTCTTTACAGCTTTTGACAATTTCAACAAAGTTAGCACCTTCTTCTCATGTGTTAAACAAACAGATTTGCATCTGGGAATTTACACATATATCGTTGGTCCCACGTGCACCAATATGCTTATAAACAGAAGTTTTTTTAAAATGCTTCA
Source organism: Lichenostomus cassidix (assembly GCF_008360975.1). Taxonomy (NCBI): domain Eukaryota; kingdom Metazoa; phylum Chordata; class Aves; order Passeriformes; family Meliphagidae; genus Lichenostomus; species Lichenostomus cassidix. The sequence goes on from NC_139482.1 coordinate 33,254,905, forward strand.
TATTTTAAGTTCCTCTTCAGTATGTCTTACTTTCCACCATGTTCCATTAGCTTGTAAAAGATTGTATTCTGGGTGACATCTAAACTGTCCATAAGTGACTCAGCCTAAATTCCTAGTGATGCATCCTTTCTCTAACAACCTCAGCATACAACATCAGGAATTCTAGAGTTCAATCTTCCTGCTTAAGACTGAGCTGCTAATTACAATTTTTTAGAATTTTGAAAGTAACATTTCTGATCATCATATTACCTTCTCAGCCAGAAATGCAGAATCATAATCTTATTTACAATTCTGACAAGATCTAGAATCCCCTAAAAACAAAGTTAGCATGCCAAAATCCAGTCTTTACCCATTTTCCATGTGATGGGCTACTGCCCTCCTGCCAGTTCCCAGGAAGGGCATGAAGCAGAAGCCACCTTTTCTCACCTAATACCAAGCGTCCAAGTAAACCTATATCTTCCTTCCCCTCAATATGACCCATTTTATTCGATCTTGAATATTAAAAGAGATATAAGGAATAATAAAATGCCTGAGTTTCTGCCCTCAATGAGATCTACCAATGAGAAAAACAAGACAAAGAAGTTTCTCACTCCTTTGAATGGCTGTCATGCACTTAAGTTTGTACCTCTCTCTCCAATACTGAAAGCAAATAACTTATCTCCTACAGTGACTCAGGTAAACTTCCAATGCTGTCATCCCCAAGACAACCAAACATCCTCTGCATATACATGATTATGTTACTAAATAGTGTTAAACCAACACAAGACTGGAGGGATAAGAAGGGCAAAAGGAGAAAGGATAGAAATTCCTAGTTGCATTTTCTATTCTCCAACATTGATACCTTAGTTGCTAGCAGTGCTTAACCTGGCTATGACAGAACACAATTTTTGCTTTAATATAGTGCCTCAAAAATAAACTCAGTAGGAATGCAGTTGAAGAAAGTGGGAAAATACTTGTGTGTATGCACAAAGATAAAGCCTTACACTGAACTCTACCCCCCTTCTTCAGCGACAGTATTCAAACAACTATGCCTAACAAATAGGGAAAATAAGGGGGGAAAAATCAGACTTAAAACATAAAAAGAAGCAGCATGCAAAATTCAGTCACACAATTTTTCATTCTCACGTGATAAATCAAACTGCAAAATATGATGTTCATATTAAGTAAATACTATACATCATTTAAAATAGTTGACTCCAGCCTGCAAAGACTTGTGTAGAACTTTTCCAAAGTAACTACATGAAAACAAAGTGCTGAAGCCTGCTGCTTCATCCAAAAATTATAACAAGAAAATCATGTTGCAGGGAACAATAAATTTTGCTCATTTTCAAGACTGCACTTTGATGATAAACATTTAAAGCACAACCCTCTCAGTTACTGTTTCCTCGAAGCTCTCCAAGTGCCCAGTTTTGCTTGCTACAGCCCTACCTTCCTCCACTTGAACCATGGGGAAATTTAATATGAGATTCTCAGACTCTTTAAAATTTTTTTATTAAAAAGCATATTTTTTTCCTAAGGTATAGCCAAATATGATAATCCAAAGAGTATACAAGTCCCCAGACACGTTTTTTGTATTTCTTTCAACCTTACATTCTCAAGGCAATATTTCTAGGCCTTCCATAGAAATGGTGATGATCTAAATTATCACACCATTCACTGTGATCTTTTAGATCCAGTAATTATCCAATTACATACTCCCTGCAGAGCCAAACAGACATGTCTTCTTCAGAGGTTCACTTACAAAGTCAGAAAGTTTGGTCCTTTAATACTAGTGATATTTCTTACTATAGAATTGAGTTACCATACCATAAATTAAAAAAAAAATTAAAAATCAAGGTTTAAAAAAAATCCCTATATATCATAAAAGAAGATTGCAGTGTTATTAAACAGGAAAGTTTAATCCTGCCATTGAACCTGTATTTAATACCATCCTAGGAAACTTGAAAATTAAATGAAAAATAGTAACTTTTTTCCCATTTACTTCTCAACCAAAAGTAAGTTTGTTTACAACCTGAAAGAAAATCTTGATATTTCAATTTTAAAGTATTTTGATATGCTTTGGTTTTTAACTAATCAAGACATATGTATTTCCCACTATATACATTCTTCAAAACACAGATGGAAGGGGAGTAAGAAATTACAAGACATAACATTGTTATACAATGTACTATACAAAAACCTGTCATTTAAGTTGCAAGAAACCTAGTCATCAATAAGTGAAAAAATACCTCGCTCAAAAATCAATTATGTTGAGTCTTTTGTATAGAGAAGTAGTACACCTTTCAGGCAACTGGTATTAATGAGCAGACATGGCTATAGAATCTCCATCTGTTTTTCTGACAAAGCTGTGACTACTCCAGTCTCTCACTGAAATTCCATTAATCTGGTGCACCAAGGACCAATGCGAAAATCAAAACTCCATCTAACCCTTTATCAGCTCACAATAACCTACAAGTGAACTCTGCCTGTTAGCATACAGCAAGTTATGATTTTGCTATCAATCAGGCTGTTAGCCAATAAAAAAAAAAAATCAAGTTAAGACCAGAGTGCCTGGCTGCGCTGTTTTGTTTGGTCTGTCTTGTTTTTCAGTTTGTTTTTTTATTTGGGGGTTTTGTTGTGTTTTATCCCTCTTCCAATTTCTGTAGGGTGTCTGGACATGTAAGCCCATGCATCATTCTCTTTCGTTGTGATTTAATTGCTGCCAGCAATCAAGTCAAAGCATCACTGAAGTGTGCTTGAATTTCATTAGATGATATAACTTATGCTACTTTCCTACAGTACCTAATAAACCATAAAGAAACCAAAACACATATGGCTTGAGGGAATAACTGGAAAATTAGGTGGCCATTTGGGAACTGAGTGAACTTTTGAACCAGAGGAACAGAGAAAAAGAAATATTAAAAGGAAAGACAGACTTAGAATGCACACAGAGACGTGGGGGTTTGACCTTTTCAGTACCTAGAAAATTACATTAGCATTATGAAAAATACATATCATGTTTAGAGTTTATAATCCATCAAAGTTTAGATACTTTGTTAGTGCCTACCATAAGGTAAAAGTCAAAAGGACAACATAACAATCAGATTTGACAAAAGGCCTTTAGGTGACCTGTGCTAATTTAGTTATCCCATACTTATTGTTAAATGGATTATCTCTCTTGTAATTAATACACCATTAGACAAAGGTCACACAAAAACTCCAGGATTTTACAATGACTGTAACGTACGCATAATACACTAATTCTTTATCTGTTACCAAGCGGGTGCCTTCACAAATTATGTTTTGACAGTAATGCCACAAAGTCAAATTGTGACACTTTCACAAGTCATACAAACCTTGCAGTCTAACTCAAGTATATAAAGAGAAATGCCTTGGGTTTTTTTAGCAGAAAACATATATAAAAGGTTTTATAAATTAGGAATGGACTCAAATAAAAATCACCTCAATTTGGTAACCCATAGATAGGGCACTCCGTTAATGCTGAGAGCCTTGATCCTACACAAATCAGGTTTTAGATCTGTACAGAGCCCTGCTTGACTAGTCTAGTAATTATGTAAGCATAAACATCTACCTTACAGACCCAGTTTCTTGAGTAGGATTTAAATATTGAATATTAACAGGCTGCTAAAAAACAAAAATACAGTATTAACCTTCAACAAACCCACTCATGCCTATTAGAACTGAAACAAATGGCACCTCTGGGGATCAATCCACCTCTTATAAGAATTTCCCCACATACATTTTCATACATAGGCTAGGTGGCTAGACGGGAATGATGGATTATATATGTTAAAATCAAATGGTCTTAGAATGACAAGCTGGACCTTCAAAGAGAAAAAGAGGAAGACTGTTTACTTCAATAAATGAAGTACTTACAGATCAGAATTTACCACTTTCTCTCAAATTTTCCTTGTGCTGTACTCCCACTACGTAAATTAAAGAGTATTTATCATAAAATACAGAAAGACCAGCGAGGTAAAATCACCTCAAATATAAAAGAATCACACCATCTATATTTCTACCTAAACTGGTACAAATTAGTCAAGATATTTTTGAGCAGCTATTATACCTACTATCATAACTTCCAAAATAGGCTAAAAATTAATCACCCATCTGTACAAACTCATATAGTACTTCACATACACTTGCCTCAGCATTCTTCAGCCATTCATTATTTAGGTTCATGAACATTATCACTTTTCTCTTGATTAACTGTTTTGAAACAATTCTATAATCATATCTCCTATTAAATAGTCATGTAATTTTGTCACATACCCTTTATGCAATCAGTACCATGTTATTAAGTTACAATTAGAAATAATGATTAGATTATGTTTGTAAGCAAAAATAAATACATGGAAAGTTGCATTCATCTGTAGTTTTGAAAATTAGCTTGGGTTTTCTAAAAGCCATATTCAATTTCACTGATAATTACATTTCAACCAGAGAGCAAAAAGGCCTGGTTTTACTTTTTTTAATAGAAGGTCACACTGCCAACATGCAATAAGCTCAATATTAAAAAAAAAAAAAGTGTGATTATTATTGTTATACATTTTACAGAGTTCTGGACATAAAAAGAAAATGCATTATTCTGAATCAGTGGTTAGAAGGTTTATCACTTATGCATGTACTTGACTTATCCCTGTTCTGCAATAGACATAATTTTATACCTCATAAAAGCAATTTATGTTTCCAAAGGGAATAATCTGGATAATATAAAATGTGGAGTGCTACATTGCAGGAAGCATATTTTCATTCAGCAATTGTATTTCGAGATGGAGCTGCACAGTTTGATCATCATATCATGTCAGAAAACATCATTCACTAGTAACTCTACCTAACTTCTAGTGCCACAAATTAATATACATTGTTAATTTAGTTGTACATATACTTAATTTACTGCCATATATTATCCATATAAGGTGTTTATATTATGTATACAATAAACTAATCTCAAAAATATGGACACTATGCTGAAGCAAGCTTGTTAACTGTTGAAATATTAAATTGTTCATGTCTTCAGAACAGTCACATTTAGCATTAAACTTAATGAATACAAAATAAAACAACATCGAAAACAGCTATGGAGCGTAGACTTTTTTTTAAATGCAAACCCAAATTCAAAATTTATGTAACAAAAACATTGTACAAAAGACTGTCTTAATGGAAGGAAACACTGTAGGAATAATTAATTTAATATTTTATGAACCTATTCTGCATGGAGTTTGCAGAAAAATATCAATCACATAAACTGTTTCATTATTTATTAGATAAATAATACAGTAAGCCATTAAGTAGCACAATAAAATTAAGCAAGAATCTGATAATGTTGAATTAACAAACAATTTGTTACTACAAATATTCACACTGTTTTAGCCACTGATCTATCTTTAAAAACATATGCATCTACAGAAAATGCTTTATCAAAAACTGTGAGTTTAGAAACACTATGTAAATGTGAGACAGCTTCACTATGCTCTAGGACCACTAGAGAGAGCTCTTCAGTTCCTTTAAAGGTTCTTGTGAAGGTAAGAAAAGTGTCCAGCTGCGCTGCTTATCTGTTTTCCAACACTAACATTCACATCACGAGGATCCGATTACATCAGTTCATAGCAAACTGGCAAATCTAGTACATTCTAAGGTAAACAGTGTCACGTACCATCAGAAGGGGCTTCATCCTCTTTATCATATCGGTCAGATGCTATTGAGACGCTATCAGGAGGCGAAGAAAGAGAGTTCTCAGACTCTTCCTCATCTTCCAGCTCTGTAAAAGTCAAAATACATTGCTAGTTAAATAGTCTATGACACAAACACACAGAATAGAAGTATTTATGATAGTAAGGTAGGGTAAGGAGGGTATTAATTCCTATTTGGAACTGAAAAAATCTTATTTCTCATAGATACTCGCAGGCTCCAGCGCAGCTGTGAGCGATGCCATTCTAGGGCTACCTTCTGACCCGATGTGTAAATGCTGCTGGAGCAGTTTCCCTAAACATTGTCATATAATGAACCTGCTCCCAGCACTGCACAGCTGGCAGCTTCTCACAATGGGGGAAAGAAACACCACAGCAAAGAGGCAGGAAAGAGAAAACACTGGCAGAAGGAAAAAAGGAGAGCATCAGGCTCCAAATTTCTGCCTGTCCTAGCGTGGGATGGAGCAGCAGCAACTTCCCTCCCAGGAAATGCCAAACTACTACTGGCAGCAGTTTGTTGACCTCTGCCCACTTTCACTTTTCTTCACTCTAATTAGGCACTGCTTTGCAAAATTGTGTGTATTCCTCCCATGAAACTCAAAGTGGAATCGCCGTCTGGCACCACTTGGTATGAACCTGTGGCTTAATGCAGATTCTGTTAATGAATTTCTTGCCCAACTGAGAGCCCCACTACAACAGATACAAAATCTACATTATCAGCTAACCTAATGCACTCTGATCAGTGTCATGCATAAGCATGAAGGTCTGGGAAAGATATAGTGAAATCAATATTAGTCAAGGCTTTCACCTAATTAGGCAGAATTTAACTTCTGCTTCCCGAAACTCAGTATACTTTCTCAGATATGTTTAATACATCTAGGCAAAGAAGAGGGGGAAAAAATAGCAAACTACATTGCTCCTAAAAAAACATCATCAAGTCTTGGTGAAGGAGAAAAACTAAATATGACAAAAATCACCAGACTAGAATCATAAAGTTGATGCTCCAACAGATCAAATGGCCCTCAAATTTCTTGAAAACCATGTAACACTAAACTGTTCAAGGATTGCCTTTTGGTATATACATACACAAAAAGCTTTCCAGAGACCTCCAAATATCCTTCTCTATTTATGTTTTTCCTTTTGGAGCACTGGATTGGAAAACCAATTTCTAAGAATCCAAAATACACCCATGCATAATGAAAATACTCTTCTCTACTGACACAGGTATTGCATTCATCAGTAGGACTTGCCTAGCCATGGCTGAGTTTAACCCCCTCCCATCTAATAACAGAAATACACAGAAAATTCAGAGACCATGTCCAGAAAGCACCATGGCTGTTTGTAAATAACAGCAAGTTTTCCATGCAGTTAAAACAACAAAGCCTGATATTTGCTTTGCTGGAGTTCTTTTACATTCAAAGGTTGTCAAATACCAGCTTGGTTTTCCCTTCATTGATTCAGTATGCTTTTTTTTTGGGAAACCTTCCTTCCAAGCTCTCCCATGCCATTTAACAACTGCTCTGAATCTGAAGCTGACTCCAACCTATTTTTGACACAGCCCTCTTCCAGTAGCACGCCAGTCATCGTGTTAATCTGATCAAAATATTTGCACTTCATCACACCTGCCAAACCAATTGAAAGTAAATTATTTCTCTCTAGGATTCACCCCTTCCTCCAAACAGAAAAACACAGAGCAGATAGCACATGAACAGAAAATATTATGCCATATTTATAACCAGCATGATCATCTTTCACATTTAGATGCCAGAGACCAGTTGCCTGTCTCTCTTTGCCTATATATATCTTTATTAGATGATACACTCCATATAAAAAGAGCAAACACAATATTCACAACCTATACAGTGGCAAAAGTTGTTCCACTGTTTTTCTGTCCTAAACTTTTACTAGTACTAGAATACATAGAATATATGTGTATATGTAGGCCCTGGTTGTCAATCAAAAATGTCCTCTTATCAGCTATGTATAAACATGTTATCGTTTAACTTTCATGAAAGTGCCACCTGAAATTTCAAATATTAGGCTGTATTTCTAGAAGAAAATAATTCCACAAACACCACACTCCAGAACATATAATTCATGGGCTGAATGGCAAACCTTAGCATATTTGAATGAATAACACTTGTGGATGACAAGTAGGTGAGTACATATGTAGAAAGAACATCTCCAGAGGATTTTGCCCCAGCCAGCAATACATAATCTCTTATATAAGTTTGCATAGCTGAACTGTTACCTTGCTCTTTCACTAAGTCACCATACTACCATTTTCCAATTATGCTTAGGATTTCAAATTCAGTAAACATTTGTGTTTTACTTTCATATAAAGCCAGATGACCTAGGAACAGGGACTTTTTAGTACATACATACATATTCAGGGCATACCATACACCAATCCTAGATTGTGCTGGTTTTGGCTTGGATAGACTTAATTATTTTCACAGTAGCTGGTATCAGGCTATGTTTTGGAATTGTGCTAAAAGCACTGTTGGTAAAACATGTATGTTTTAGTTACTGCTGAGCAGTGCTTACAGCATCAAGACCTTTTCTTCTTCTCACACCACCCCACCAGTGAGTGGGCTGGGGGTGCACAAGAAGCTGGGAGGGGACACTGCTGGGATGGCTGATCCCAACTGACCAAAGGGATATTCCATACCACATGATGCCACGCTCCGCATACGAAGCTGGGGGAAAAAAAGGAAGTGGGGGACATTTAGAGTGATGATGCTTGTCTTTTTAAGCCCCTGTTACTTGTGATGGAGTCCTGCTTTCCTGGAAGTGGCTGAACACCTGCCTACACATGGCAAGTGATCATTAATTCTTTATTACGTTTTGCTTGTGTGTGCAGCTTTTGCTTTACCTATTATATCAACTTTATATCAACCCATGAGTTTTCTCACTTTTACCCTTCTGATTATCCCCTCTATCCCACTGGGGGCAAATGAGTGAGGGACTGTGTGGGGCTTTGTTGCCATCTGGCATTAAAACTACGACACAGTTATATACTGCAGTTGAAACGACAAAAACTGTGGCAACACTGAATGTAGATTTATTTTAAAAAGTATCTGTTCTGTGTCTAAAATATCCAAATTCAAAATAATCTTAAAACAAAATAGTAAAAAAAAAAATATTGAGAGTATTATGAAGAAAGAAATTACACACTCAGGGCTTTATAATTTTCAAAACAATCTGTAGATACAAAATCCTAAACGAGGGTTGAAGACTTCCATGAAAAAAAAAAAGCCCTCACTGAGAAAGGATTTACATATTTGTTCTGATTGTCTATGTCATACAATACTACATTTAGGTACCCACGCCTACATGAAAAATATGGAGAATAGGTGGCAGACTCTAGATAGAGGTACAAGCAACCTGCACTCATGCAGGACTAGATTAAACTAAAAAATCCTCCTTTTTTACTTTAAATAAAAATAGTGGCAAATAAATAATAGTTTTCGTACATTTATACTATACACTGAAAAATGCAATTCTTAAATCATCTAATTTGTACAGAAGAATTGCAGGCATTTCAATAGTAAAGCTCTGGAGCTTTAACAGGCAACATTTCACAATGTGCTTAGGCACTGACATAAAAGAAGGACTACTTTCTGGTATCAACACTGGGGTTTTGCCTCCTAGTGCTATGAGGGTTAAAACATACCTTAGAACTGTACACTATTAATATATAAAGATATTGCTCCTGACAGTTCACAGAGAGGCTTCCTGTTGATCCTATGCTGTCTCCTACGTTCCCACTCAGTGTAATCTCTACCCTTTCTCCACTATCAACGTGTTGCACTGCAGTTTATACTCCACCTATGGAGTAAGAGCAGAAAGAATTGCATTTGAAGCTCCATGTGTTACTCCTTGAACAGTCAGAGGAGTCAGTGCTGAGCAGCAGAAACCACTATTCTCTTCAGGTGCCAAGTATCTAAAAATACACCCAAAAAGCATCAATAAATTAAAGAAAAGCATTCAACTTGCACTTATGTAATAGAAAACCGAACTACAAAGCAACAATGGGCATCAGGTAAATGTATCCAATACAATTTGCAGGCATAATTGAAAGCATTGCTGCCTAATCAAACATCTAAAAGCAAAGCATGCTCAAACAAAATGTCTATAGACTCATTAGTTGGCAGCCATTCCATTACAATCACACATAATGTCAGTAGTGCCTTGAACCCATGCCAATGACAACAGCATAAATTTTGCATCTCATTTCTATGGTCATAAAATTAATGACCAGTTTAAAAATACTTCTTTGCAAAAGTTATTGCCTAAAGAAATGACATGAATGTGTCCCTGTTATGCAGCCACAAGTATAATTATGGAGTTGATGCTCATTAATACAGTTTCTTGTTTCCCCAGAATAACATATGATCTACCTGGAAGTTGGGGAAAAATGGATTAATTAATGGTAGATATTTAATAGTCACAATAACAAAAATATGTACATGAATGGACTCTACCCTTCAGTTTCTGCAACTTAAACTAATCTCTTACAGGTTTGAGAGCAGAATCAATATTTTATGATGTCTATAAAAAAAATATATATACTATGTCATTTCTTATTAAATGCTACCTTTTCCATTACAGCTTATTTATTGATTCAGGAAATAATGCCTACCAAAGGGTAAGTTTACCACTTAGGAATGGAGCATAAAACAAACTCTCTTCATTGTAACAAGGGCTGTACTTCAGTTCCTACCCCCGGTTCTGAAGACTTCCAACAAATGTAGTAAGTGCAAGATCAATATAATGAATAGGACCATATTACATTACACAGAATCCAGCATAAAAAAAATCCAGACTTCACTTTTCCCCCAAGAATTCATTTTCTTCTGCAACAGTGAGATTATAGTAATGAATTCCTAAGCATTAAAGATACTGCTTCCACCACTTAATCTAAAAAAGAGCAAGCAAGATGTTTCAGCCAATGCCTCTGAAAGAGACTTGCTAGCTCACATCCTCAGATAACTAAACACTTTCAATTTATTTCTAAAAATGTCTAGACAGAATGATGCATTAAAACTGCTCAAGTATAAGAGAAATAAAACAACTCACGAAAATAAAAAGACATATAGGTCAAACCACTCTGCTTCTTGCCATTTCAGAAGGTCCCAAGTCACAGCAGGTTGAAATCAGTTCCTCCTGTCCAATCTCTGCAGCAGTAAGAACCCACCAAACAAAGGACTGGATGAAGCCATCAAGCAGGTCAAGCAAGGTTCTCACTCCACAGTTTTTCATAAGAACAAGCAGACAAAGCTGCTTTAAAGGTGGCAGGGGTATACTTTAGCCCCATGATAAGGGCAGATCATATTTTTAAGATGCTACTGACCCAATCCACCAGCCACTCTGCAAGACTGGATTCTTCTGACAACCACTTTTTCAATGCATGCTTTGCCATGCAATGGGCTCCAACACACTCATTCCTAAAGGGCCTTCTAGGGTCCCCTATTAACATGATGATTTTTAATGGCTTGTTTTGCAAAGGTCAAGTAGAAACTCTTTAGCAGCTACTTCTTAAAAGTACTAAAACAACATTAAGTTTGCAAGCAAATACACTTCAAGCAAGAAAAGCAACTGCAACTTTTACTGGCTGAGTTGCCTCTCATTCTTACTATGCATATTAGGACAAGATAATTTTGTGCTGCACTGGTGGCTGCATCTCGTGTTACTTGAAATTGCACTTGGCATGGGCACTTCACAGATAACAGCTGCGTGTAGCTCAAAGGGACAACACAGTGACTTGCCTACAGTGAAACCTCCCAGACTTCCAGGATAGAGCGATATTTGGCACACTTTTAATGCATTTGATGGTCTCTTCAGAAATACATCATGATCCTCAAAGGACTGGGTAACAACTAAGCCAGATCTTTGCCATTTATGGTTAAATACTAGCGATGTATTTATGCTCTTGACTAAAAAGTTCAAGTGTGCTAAAATATAGATCTTGCATGCGCATGCGGATCTGGTGACCACAAGATACTGACTCCCTTTCTCAAGTCCAAAAAGACTCCTACCTGCTGCAACTTCCTGAAAAAGAGTGTACAGAGGGGAAAAAAATTAAAAGGAAATATCACCTCTATACAAAAACAAAAACCCCCAAAAAACAACAAAAAATACAAACTCTTTCCATGTAGTGCTATTCTAATAGCTTGACTATTTCCATGAAGCAGAGGTCTCAAGCTCCAGACACACTGTGCTCTGCCAAGAGCCAGAGGCATCTGAGTCATCTAAAGATTTCCTACAGGTGCTCCCAATAACTACACAGAGAATAACACGGATCCTCTAGAGACACAAATTTACCCTCTATTACACTACAGTGAAGTAAAAACAAAAGTGGACCATCACCAGTTTTTATCAGAGTGAAAAATGCTGGTTAGAAAATTTTGTGTCATATTTTTCTGCATAATTTAGTTCTTTTTATGTTAGTTTCTGCAGATCAGATACAAGGCACACTGAATGCTTCATGGGGAACTGGTTCTGCAAATTCCCATAGCATGACTCGATTTGGCCAGTACTTTTGGTGTCTCACTTTCAACACTGAGCCAAAATATTTTGTGAAAAGTGATTAAAAATATATATTTTACTAAAATAAATGCATAGAACAGATGACAAGTGAACTTCAAACACAAATACAGTTTCTAGAGCTTAGAGTGCTTCTGCCAACTTTAGCACTATTTTTAGCATAAATTGAAAACAAGGCTCTTTTAACTAAACATTTTGGCAGTCACAGTATTGATTCAATTCATCTCAAAAGAGAGAAATGCCAAAAACTGTATTAAGTCAGAATCTTTAACAAAGTTCAGACTTTTATACCCTTAGTGGAATATTAGCCTTATAAAAATTAATCCAATTTGTATGCAAATTATCTTCATTTTCAAGTTTCTTCCCAATTCTAAGATCTAGAACAGGTCGCTGAATGTGACTACAGCTTTTTAGTTTTGCTTAAACTGCTTACGTAAAGAGTCAGACATTTCAAATTAAAAGAAAAAAGACAGCAGTGTCTAAGTGAAAGATATTTCTACAGAGTTCTTCAATTTAAGAACAAACTATATATAAAAATGTCTAATAACTTAATAAAAATAAAATTTCAGGAAGAATCCGTGGATTGGATATATATTTTTGATCATAAGAACAATATGGACTTTCTTTATCCATAAATCAACAACACACTTAACTGTAAAAGTCAGTGTTAAATCAGGTAACACATCATACATGAGAATTAAATATTTTCCAATACAATTAATTTTGTCTTTCACTTTAACGTGTACCCACTTCTCCTAAAAAGTTTCCTTTTCTTTTCAGTCTATATAGACACAAAAATGCTTCTGTCAGTGTATTTACTGACCTGACAGACAGCACCAGCAGGCTTCTTCTTCAGAGGATGCAAATCCTCAAATTCATCAGTCTGGTTGCAAAGAAGTATGCATGCACTTACTGAGAGATATGTGCATCGATGATAATAGTTTTAAGGAGCCTGGTTCTACTTGTACACATGTTCTTCAATTATTTTTTTACTTCTATTCTTTGAAATGTCCTTGCTTTATCCTTATGGAAGACAGGATTCTGTATGCTATTGGCCAAAGCCCATAAAACAAGAGTTTACAAATAGCTTAGTGAAACCAGCTAGTGACTATACGCAAAGTCAGTGGAATTTCAAGAACCTTCAGTGATGAGAGAGAGTGGAGTGAAAAGTATGCCCACAACACATACTTGTGAACAACTCACAAGCTGATGGAGACCCTGTTTTGAGAGACCAGAGTCAAGTATCATTATGTCCTACAGGAAATACATTAATTTTGAAAGTGTTAGTCCACTTCTTTCAGCCTCCAAAAATCCTTCTGGATACCTCTGAAAGGATGACAGGTCACAACTTACAAGGTTCTTGAAAATAGCTGATGTAGTATAATAACTATTATACCAAAATAACATACCATGACAGTATGAACCAATCTTCACCTTCCCTTTCAGCTACAACAGAGATTATTTTATTTACAGTTTAAAAATGAAGTAACTGCTACCACAAAACCAAGAACGTAAATATGGAGTTTAAATACATACAGTAGTTTTTATTCTTCCTGGTTTGTTTCAGTGTAGTTTCCACAGTTCTGCTCCCACCACTCCTTTTTTTCCTGTAAGGTATTACCTTTCTTTCACCTTATATGTTGAGATACTTCTTCTTTCTCTGGAGGGGGTGGAACTGACCATCACTGCCTTCTGAGTTTTCAATACTTTCCAAATTTTCCATTTTTCAAATGTCTAGGTGTGCATGGAGGTATGAAAATCGGCACAAAAGTTGACCTCCCTCAGCTGCTGCCACTGCTTTGTTATGCTAGGAGCTGGCCAAGAATATGCTTATCTCCATGTGGGTCCTTTGTTCTACACCTACAAAAGTCACGCCTAATTTGTACAGTCCTAAAGTAAGAATGACACGACCAAATAAAGTTTAGCTCACACTTGTTGAACTCTGGAACTTATACCAGCAACTCATACCAATGAATCACATTCCCTCAAATATTTTGCAAGTAAGTGCAGGCTCTTATTTCTCATAATTTTTTTATATTCCTGCATGCAGCAAATGCACAGTAATTTGAAGAAATATATCTTTGCTTGCACAAAACAATGGTATAACTTTCTTTTCATTGAAAAATACATAAAACTAAGGTGTATTTGTAAGCTTCACCATATATACATAGTTCTACGACCTGAACCAGAGATATATCATGAGAATTTTAAAAAAGGCAATATATCCTTAAGAATCAAATGCACTCTAATAAAAATACTGACTGAATATCATTTTCGCAGAAATCAGAGCAAGTTATGCAGTAACAATTACAGACTACATAAATCAAATCATCCATTTTGCTAGAGATAATGAAATCTCTTTTTTGCTAATAATTTGTTGAATTGGAAAAGAAATTCTGAATCACATTACCAATGAAGAAAGTAAATAGACTAGAATTTTCTTGACCTTCAAATTAAGCAAAGCAGTAAATGCAAACTCTGTTCTTTGTAGGCAACTCTTATGCTTATTACAGAGTCAGAGCCTCAGGAAGTTATTAAATCTTCAAAAACATGCTCTCCCTAAGTCTCATAGATTTGCAATGAAACAGCCGTCCCACCTAATTTCACATTAGTAATTTCCTTAATAAAATAATATTTTACTTTCCCACACTCAGTTCTATCGGACAGCAAGGAGAAGAGGAAAACGACATTTTGTCTTCTGTAACAGTGCTGAGGTGCAATAAAAAAATTAGCAAATTATTATAAATTGTAAATAATATAATTTTTAAACACTCACATCGTTGGAGTTTACAAAATCTTGGCAATCTTTGGGAAGTTTCAAGTTGCACTGTCCCCTTCAGTTGAACTGTTATGGCTGCATAACTTGATTTAAACAGGCACAAGAAATGCATGAACTTGTTGTGCCTTGTTATAACATTACTTGCCTAATATGACTTACATATTTTCACTTTCTCAGGAGGCACACTGTAGCCTACACATTTGAACCTCCTTGTCCAGAAACAGACAGTTCTTCAATCACTGCAAAAAGTGAAGCTTTGCACGGGCTTTTTTGACCTCGCACTGTGACCCTCATACCAGCATCCACAGGCTATAGGTCATGACCTCAAGAATTAGCATCATGGAAATAAGAGCCCTTCCAGGTTTAGTTACAGAACAGAACACTGTAGCAACAAACCCCTCAGTCTTCTCTAAACTGAACTCTGCAGCTTTGTTTAAACTCCACTAGAAGACAATAGATAACCCACACTTCAGTTTTCATTACTCGCACACTAAATCATCTCCTCTCCAGCTAAAGGTCTGAGCTCCCACTGCACTACGAAAACATTCATTCAGTGCGGATCGAAAGCCAATATCATATTGCCACGAGATGATCCTATTAAAAGGTTAAAGAAACATCACTATGGAATTGAAGACTTTTGCAACGTTAAGAAAAAAGGCTGAAATAAGAAAACCCTGTTAAAATTTTATCTCCTAAGCAGGCTACTTTGCATACACTTCCTCTGGAGAAGAAAAAAAACACATCACACGGTCTTTCGCAAGGCTGCGCTACCGCTAATAAAGCTCCATATATTTTTAATTTATAATAAATAAGCTCCATGACAAGCTCCATTATATATTAAATCCCGAAGTACATTCCCAGACTACTGTTTCCATCAGCGAGCGCTCCGTGATGTGTTCAGCGCCGGGAGCAGGACCCGGCGGATCCGCGCTCCCCGGGCAGCTGTTCCCCGTGTGCCGCAGCAGGGGGCGCCAGCGCCCTCGGCCTCGCCGCACTGGGAAACACCGCGGCGCGAACAGCGGGAATAGGGCAGCAGACTCACCTTTCTCCGGGAATTCCTGGGGATAGCTGTAGGAAAAGAAGAAGAAAAGATATCATAAAGCAACGCGCACTTGGAAAAGCACGGTACGAGGACATGGCACAGAACAACAGCCAGTTTTCAACAAGTTTTGCCGTTGAAACTTAGCGCTTGTATGTTTTCCTTGAAAATTCTGAAGTCTTTGGCTTAAATTATTTACTCAGTTTTCCTGTTGCCTTTGCAGCTGAGAGAACCCCCAGTTACTTCAAGAAAGACTTGAACAAAACCAAATCCAGACTGAGCAGCCTTTTCTAGGAACATACATTTATTCAGACATCTTAAGGTAGAAAAACACACAAAAGCATCTTTAATTTTAGTAAACCTTCTAAATGTTAATATACTTCTAAAAGTTTTGTGCACAAGTGAAACCATTAAGCATATTTTAAAACAAACCAGTAGTTCAACAGGAAAAGGAAAAAAAAGTCACAAATAGTGCGTACAGCTGCAGTAAATTTGCAGAAATATGAATGGAAACGCATTAATAATTAACCAGAAATGTAAAAGCTAATGCATGCCTAAATAAAAATTCCTTTTCAGATAAGGAGATCTCAACTTATATAACGCCTAGAAAACCCCAAAAGGTTTATCTTCCCAGAGGGAAAACATACTTTTATATATTGTTTCTTAAGAGCTAAATCTTGGTATTTCAGAAACAAAAATAATCGCAGGATGCAGTTTGATGATACAGACATTATCTGGACAGAGTTATGTAGAATGCTTCTTGAGTGCCAGTCACGGGCTGTGAACTAACTGGCAAATAAAATGCAGCTGCCAATGTCATCTTTATGAACAATAAGCATTAGTAAGGGTACCAGGTTAGTCAATAAGGAGATGCTGCAGAAACGAGCAGGAGAGAAAGGAATGGTCTAGAGATAAGAAACTGAAAAATGCAGAGATAAAAGACCAGATCTGAGAAATCCAGTGTAGCAAGCAGCAGTAAGAGACCCAGCCCAACATGTGGGATGTTGAAATCAAAGATGACTACAATGTGCATGTATTTTTTTGTCGTCTGCATGAAAAGCAAAACCCTGTTAACAGTGAATAATATTACAGGAAATGAGGAAGGAATTAGAAATTAAAATAAGATGTGAAACCACAGGGTCACACAAGTGAATAGCAAAAGATTCAGTGTCAATATGCTCATAACTGCAGGTTCCCTCCCTTTGACAGACAGGTTTTTTAATTGTTAATATGGTTAATGTTTATTAAAAGATTGCAAAAAACTTTACGTTATCAATAAGTGACTTTATAACATATTAAGGCCATAAAATTCACTTACCTTGCCTTAACATCCTTTATCTTCTTAAGAAGAACTTCCCTTCTTTCCTTTGCTTTCTTGGATAGATTTTCTCCTTTTAGTGTTTGGAAAACGAATGTTTCAAAATCTAAATAAAGAAGAAAAATAAATACACCTCAAAAAAAAGACGAAATACTGCTGTAATGAGTTTGTCCTGATACAACTGCGAAAAACTATGAAAATTATTTTCAGCCCTACTCACAGCATAGTTAACAGACATTTTAGATTCTAAATGGGATACATTTGTTCTCTATCTACTTATGCTTAGCACAGCAAATCCTATGGTGACATTTGATTCTTGCACACTTAATTATGCTATGTAAGTCCTAATAAATTACAGTCCTATAACAATTACTTTCCATCACCTAAAGTAAAAGACAAAGCTAAAACATGGAAATAGCCTTTATGCATATATTACTGCCATGTTATTTCAGAAGTTCACGTTCCCAAGATGGTTGTGTAATTTATTATTTCAGCAGTAACACTTACCCAGATACTAATATAGCTCACTTACTGGTTACAGTATTTTCAAGTGTTCTCACATTGCCTCTGAAATCACTGATTGACTAAAGATTCATATCCAAAGCAATCCTGAAAACAATTAGGGAGGCACAATAACCATATCAAAGGAGTCCAGCTCAACAGTGTACTTGAAATTAAGCACACCTGCACTTGTAGAATCACAAACTAAGGCTCTAGCCTGCACTGTAATTTTTCATTCTTATACAGATGATACATTTACACAGTCATGCAGAAACAAAGCGTTTCATAGAAGGTACCACAGTCCTTTTAATATAGCAAATGTCCATTCCATAGGATACAAAGAATGCAGTGTCTGAGAATTTCAGGGAGTGTAACTCCCCAGTAGTACGTTTTCTTGATTAACAAAACCATGGCAAAAAACAACTCTAAAAGTTTCTTATAGTTACCAATCAACATACAATTATCCCCAAATCAGAAAAGTAGAAATATGACCCAAAAAATCCTGCTTGTTAACATAAATGTCTCTCTCACCTGTAGAGGTAACAACTGCTCACTGAATGAGAGAAACCATTTGTAAGTAACAAAACACCTCATGGTACCTGCCCACCCCCCCACACACACCTTGGCTCACTCTGTGGAGCTGCAAATGCATATGGATGCTACTATTTTAATCCTCTAACTTTCCGATCAGATGAGACATTCCATATTAACATAGAAACATATCAAACAGCCAATTAAGCACTCAACTGTCTGTATGCAGAAGTTTACATGAATATTTACTGCAGATTTCCTAAATGAAAAACTTAATTGCCTGCTTTTTTCTTTATAAAACAAACATATCACATTTTGTATTACAGGCTGCAAGAAAACAAGTCAAAAGTTACCCTTTGAGAACACTAGCACAGCTATTACGAAGATGTTGGTTTTTACAAATAATTTACTAAATTATTATTTAGATGTTTAGATTACTGTCCTCGCAGAGTGTGGCAAAATCATTCATATTTATAGTATTATAGTATTTTAAGAGTTCTGAAGAATGATATTGATCCCCCTCCCCATAAGACAGAGAATCTTCCCCATTACATTTTCCAAAGCAATCCTGAATAGGGGAGACCTTCACTCAATTCTGTGGCATCCCTTCTTTAGGAAGGACAGAAGGAAAGATACTTAACACGTATTAATGAATCCTCCAGACATACCCCCAACAGTCTCTACACTGTACACCAAGCATGCCTAGACAGATTTTGTCCAAACCCATAGAAAATGTACACAGTTTCATAAATTCCAATGACTGGAATTGCCAATCAAGATGGAAGACGGGAACCCACAAAATCCAACAACGCTGACCAACTACAAAACTTAGGTCAAAAAACCTGATACTTTTACTATTTAGAGCAAAAATCAAAACTATCAACAGTTTTTCTCTCTATGAAACCTAACGGGATTTTCCAGTACAAAACAAGCTTTCACTTGGAGAGGGACAACCCGATTAAATATTTATTTCTCCATACTTTTATATATTTATTTTAAAAATTAGATAACAGCTTCAAAGTTCTACCTAGGCACCAATATGCAAAAATTTAGAGGAATTAGTCACATTTATAAATCAGTAACCTTTGGACACTAAGTAATCACAAAACCTGGCTTCAGAAGTCTTCATTTAAACTCAGTGGGCTTCTTTACTTCTTGAAAAAGCTCAAAACCCAGGTGAGAGTTCTGCCATCTAAGATTTTGACTGACTGTCAAAGCTTTATTCAAACACAAACATTAAAATACCACAATTAAGGAGTATGTGGAGAAAAGAAACCAAGTTGATTATTGTAAACAAGGATTACCATTTCTGGCTTAAAATACACTGTAGATACAAAAATTTCAAGACTAACTATATTGCTAACAGATTTTGTTCTTTTCCAGAAAACCTTGCACTTCAAAAGCAGAAACAATAAAGAATTTTCAACCATGGAAGCACAGAGCAGAAGTAGATGCTCCATTTACTCTCAGTAAAAGTAGAACTGGAGGAGAGATGCAGAAAGAGAGCAAGCATAAACAAGTTTGCCATTTCTAAACAGCAGTAGTCGCAGAGAAGACATCCCTGGGATGGCTTCCCCCTCCCATGAGATTGTGAAACATGTTTTCTGAGCTTAGGTGTATCCACAATCAGGGTGCACTGTTTTCATCATGGAACACTATTACTTACATATGTCCAGAGATACCATATGGCTTGATTCATCACAACCCCAAAATATGAAGACAGACCTAACATACGCTAACATGACGCTAAAGAAGCAGTTTACTTGAAAATGACACTTCACTGTACCATAGATTTTTCTTATCTACTCATAATTACACCATATGCTATATATCTTGCTCCAGCCATGTTCTAATCTACTATTGTAAATCCATCCAGGATGTGCCAGATACACAAGATGAGTAACATCATAAGCTTCTCTGGACAAGAAGCCAGCAAGTTATCTAAGTTATGATCATGTCTTCACTACCTGTACTCACACACTGTGGATGAAAATGGACTGCCTTAGCATAAGGAAATGCTCCTGCAATTTCTCTGACCTTCCACAAAGTGATTTACCTAGAAATGAGAACAGAACTTGGGACTTCGGTACGACAGATCCAAGTTTCATATAGTAAACTTCAAAGAGAAGCAGCAAAATTTACCCATTTCTCACCACTACTCTAATCACTTACTTGCTCTTCGCTCTGCAGATGATCCACAATTTAGTCTCTCCTGTATTAGTTTAATGCTACACAGAAAATGAAACTTCCAGTCACAAGCACTTGAGTGTAGACCTGTTTCATGCTTCAGCAGCAGCCAATCCATTGAGGAATTTAAAAAGGAATAAAAAGAAAACCTCTATTAACAGATTTCTGGTCTAAAAGCACTTTAACTAATCAGTTACCCCAGAGAACAAAAAAAGTTACATATTTCCATAAATTGCTCCTAACAAACTGAGCAGCTATTTAGTATCACACATTGGAGACACTTAGCTGTTCCCACTGAAAACATGAAAATAGAAAAAAAAAATAAAACTTTTAAACAAATAAACAAAAACAGAACAAAGAAAAATTCACTGTGGAACCTATTTAACACCTATTTTTAAGCTTGTGTTAGTCTGCTTGATAGCTTAAATACCCATACTTGTTGCTCCATTTCTTAAAGCTCATGATGTTAAATTTGTTTCACCATACCCCAGAGAAATTATTTGCCTTCACGAATGAACAAAAGCTATAAAACTGAAAGATCCGATTGATACAATTCACTCACAAATTGCTCTACCAATACAGATTACAAACTGACAGAAAAGGGAAGTCACACCACCGTCTAGCTCTGTCCACTTCAACCACCTCACACAGTTAGAAACTTAAGGGCCAGTTCACGGAACACTCAAAAGCTAAAAGCCATTTTAATTTCACTTTCATCTACACTCCTTTTACAAGGAGAAAAGCTAAGATTTATTTTGCATTTCATTGTTAAAACAGCTTATGGTTCTCTTTACTTCAGTGATTATAAACAGACAACACTGCAAGATTTTAATTGTTTTAAAGTCTTTAGAGCTATTTTCTTTAATGAAGGCTGAAACCACACAGATGGAATTTTTCAAGAACATTGTAAATTTCTAGCCCAAAGCAAGAGCTGTGTTAAAGAGTGCTAAGCATAACAAATCATAGCACATTTGTTGTTTACAGGGTTTAATATTGTAAATGTAAGTCACACTTAATAAATAAATATACTTAGGACAGAACTACCTCCATTTTATGTCAGGGCGGGCCAAGCAGATTCCCACAGAGGCACTCAAAGTGCCGGGTGGTTCCTTCTCTCCTCCTCCAGCAGAGAACCAAAATGTTATCCAATCACATTATCAAGTTAGTCACTCCATCATGGACACACCAACTGATGAATTGACACCATTCAAGTGACAAGACAAGAATCAGCAAAGTTGCAATGAGGCAGGAATGTTTCTCTGCACATGGCAGGGCAGGCAGGCAGCTCCACCTTTACAGCCCAAGGAGAATGCAGCCCCTTTCAAGGCTGGACTTGCATCCATCGAATGACAAGGGACACTTGCACGGGATAACCTGGCAGTTGCACTGCCATTCACACAAGAAGGCAACAGCAGGTCAGCAGAATGATTCCTCCAGCCACCAGCCTTTTCCCATCTCTTTCCCCTACCTCAAGGACGGAAGAGCCAGTAGCTGGCTGCCAGCCAGAGAATTTGGGACAGCAGGCCAGAGAATTTTGGGAGATAGCTGCAAGCTAGGCACATTTGTTACACACACACTGTCCAGAGGTGAACATTATTAAACAGACTGCCATGTATCTTTCAGCTTTACACGGGCTGGCATTAGAAAGCAATTAATTAATTTGATTTCAAAGTTTTCATGCGATTCATTAATAGGGAACAAGTCAGAAGACAAACTATCAAGCAATATCTGTCACTGCCTGTTCTCTTAAATAAAAAAATATTCAAGGATTTTGCTTTTGCTCTCCCCCTGCCTTTGCAAGTGTATTTCAAAGTCTCTCTCCAGAGTTTGCTAAATTGCCTTTTAAATATATATACACTTAATCAGAACCAGAACATATGATGTAAAATAAAAGTGACTGAACTTCAAGATGTCTAAAAATACCACATTTATCCAGCCTAACAAAAAAGTGAGCATTCCTTTTAGTGCAAAGTCCTGGACAGGACTGCTTTTAAAAGCTGCTGTACCTTAAATCCCCAGAAGCAAGGTTATGTTGCTGTGTTGACACATACAAAGTAAGTATCATGAAAAATATTGATGCACAACAATTTCATTAGTGATTTAAAATGCAGACGTACATACAAACTGCTAAGATTCCTAAAACAAAGTAAATAGATAAGGCATCTCTTTTAAAAGATTAAAAAAGAAAACTTATAATCAAGGACTATATATAGCTATATATTTATCTCTAATCTCATTGGCTGAGTAGTTGAGCATCCTCTCTCTATATTAAAGAGGTGAGAAAAGATGAAGCTGTAACATATTAAGCATATAATGAAAAAACCACACCAGTACAAATCATAATCAAGTTACAAAGTGTTTCCAAATGAACTATAATAAAAAATGTTAAGGATTAACCTAAAGATTTACACTGTATGCCACATTATGCCGTGTCTATTGTGGTTTGTTGACATATGATTATGAAAGAAACGTAAACCCAGTCAGATGAGAAAGATAGACTCCATGTTAATTGAAAAAGACAAACTAAGTGAATAATGAGTATATAAAAAATAGCCTATGCCATTTTTATCACCCATATATGACACTTATTCCCAAATTTATGGCACAGACAATTGAACCATGTTTCAAATCACTGGAGGTTATTTCTTACCAGGAATCCCTCTGTGCATTTTTTTCACCTCACTGTTTCTATTCTTATTCCATTACTACTGAAATACATACATACTGCCAAAGCTGTAAATACACGTCTACTTAAAAGATGTCTACAATAATCACTCTGGTTTATCTTGTACAGATGGATTCTTCAGCAAGAACTGGCATTTTTTAAAGCCTTGGAAACATGGAAATCATACTTTGGAAAAAGAGTAAAGTTTTAAACTACGGTATGCTTTTAAATTTGAATCAACCAATAAAGAAGAGCTACACTGTACCTAGGAGGCTTTTTCTGTGACAGGTGTGTAAGGAGCAAGTCCAGGAACAGCTGACATGGAAGATGAGAAAGGACAGGGTTTTTTGGGGATCAGGGGTAAATATAACCACTGTAGTCCAAAAATGAAAGGTAAGCAACTCATGCACTGGATCCTATGTCTTGTAGTTTTTGTGCCTTGCATTTCTCTGCCAGCTATTTCCAAGATGCAACTAAACAAGTAGGTAAACAGTATTATTTTGAAGGAAAAAATAAGAGGAATCTCACAGAAAAACGTGATTTGGACAATAACTAAATATTTAAACAAACTGAATAATATCTGGGTAGAAATGATCTTTTGGGCAAGAACATTGGTTTCTATTTCGTTTTGGGGTTTTGTTTAATGGAACAAGGAAAATGGATATTAGGATAGGACTAAAGGTTCCACATAAACTAGATAAAATTTTATTCTATTTCCATAGCAAAAATATTTGTAACCTTTAAAATATGAATACATAAGATTCAAACAAGAAGTACTGCCAAGTGTGAAAGGAAAACTGAACAAAAAACAAAGCAATAGCACCCATACTATAGTCACAAGTGTCATGAACAGGGGAAAAGATATAAATGACATACATATCTAATGATCATGACACCATCAAAAACTGTGAAAAAATAAAGAAGTCTTTCCTCCAACTAAATCTTTATTACTGAAAAAAACCTCAAGATTTTTTTTCCGATCAAGATGACTGGAGCAACCAATCTGGTTTACATTACAGAAAAAATAACTTGCCTTTGGGGAAGAAGCAGCCTCCACACTCCTTCTTGGGTATGAACAAGCCAAAAATTAGAGTGTGCATAAAAAATTAAGGAAAAATTGAAATGAGCAGGCCTCCAATAATCTACATAACCAGCATCAATTTGATGGGACAGAAAAAAAAGTAACATTCCACTTTCCCAAGCACCACAAAAATATCACATAAGCACAACAGAAGATACATTTTCAAAAGATGAAAAGGCAGAGTGGGGCTGGGCTTCCTTCACTAAATTCCATCATCTCAAGCATCACCTGGAAGTGCAACGATATAGGTAGGGAATGGAGAAGTTATATACACTACCATACACCTCTCAGGTGTAAAGAAGGAGATAAGAGAGCAACAAACTTACTTTCTCCTCCTACCAGGAGTTCAACTCATGACCAGAGGACCTTGTTTCTGTCTCCAGTGTTTCCTTCCCACCACTTGAACAAGTCAGAGAAGACAGGATGGGATTGTGCAATCCCAATAATCCTCTGCAATAAGCCTATTGCCACACTGACCTTTCCCCTTCAGCTTTACAAAAACAGCTTCCTCCTGTTTCCAACTAATGCAGTTAGCCCTGAGCTCAAGCTGTGCTTCTGCCTGGAACATTTCAGCGCCACTGATACGCAACTATAATGACCCTGCCAGCATGTGTGACAGAATTTGTTTTTGTGTTAAAGATATAATATTGTTTAGGTTCAAAGTAAAGCACTCACAAGTCAGAAAGTTTCCTGTGCAACTTTAATTCATCCCCTGGTGTGTTTATTCCCATTATCACCATGTTTAACTACACGAGCACTTAGTATGTTTTCCAGTAGGACTCCTACTTGTTCAGCATAGTGGGTGCACGTACTCCAACCATCAATCAAGGGTAAGCAGGGATAAGGAAATCCATATGACCATTCCTCCACTTGTTGCAGAAGTTAGAAATCATAGGCAAGAAAGCCAAGAAAAGCAGGAAGAGCAGCAGAGCACAGTATTTATGAGGGTTTGGACCTGTGAGGGCCTCTCTGCTATGTGAACACCAGGCTAAAATACAGTGCTTGTCGCTAGCCATTAGCTGCATGATCTCAACTGAACCGGATATGAAGAAGTGCCTGGCACTTGCAATGGCCACTGAATATAGATGTCCAACTCATTATTTTCTGGAGAAAGTAGCACAGCATGGAGGCAGTTGAATTTGAATTCTAATTCTGTTCCACCATTGATTATTTTTTGCGATCCCAATCACATCTTGTTTATTACACTAATTTTACCGATGGGAAAACAATATTCCCTCATCTCAAAGAGGTGCAGGATCAATAACTGTGAGCCATTAAAATAATACATTAAGAAGCACCCTCAAAGAAGATCATGCAGAAATTAATAACTATCTACTCACTGTGCTCTTTGTGTTGTGCAAGAGTTTCTTAATGAATAGTAAAGATATTACAGAGCTCCTTTCCCTCCTCCATTACTATACATCTCCACTACAGGAATAGTTTGAGCAAAAAAAATCAGAAGCCTACATAAAAGATTACCAGATCCAACACACATAAGCAAAAGAATTGCTCATAGAGCCTGCGTTACTCTCGTTTCTAACTTTCATGCACTTGACATACAACCTTAAAAAACAAGACAGCTTAATGCAAACTGTAAAAAGTAATGCCATATTTTATTTTTCAAAAACAAATAGGTTATTTAATTTTAACACTGTATAACCATACTGAAAGTAACAATTAAAAGTTACAGACTATCAGTTACTACTAGGGATAATAAAGCAAATATTTAAAGCTCATCTGTAAATGATTCCACTGTCTTCTTAACTTCAGTTCTATAGACAGCACTAAAGAAATAACCTAATTTTCTTCCAGAAAAGCTGAAGCGGTACACACTGTACAAACTTCAGACACCTGTATATAATTTAGGCTGCTGATCATAGTGACTCTGAAAGTATATATACACGACTCTTTTGAGAAAAATAGCTGTTCTCAGTTTCACTTCAAAATACAAACTTTTGTGTCTCTCTTTCCATGGCAGACTGGATACAGATGTGGAGAAGGAAGGACAAGTTGTGTATATGAGGTACCATGACTGAGAAAGAAATCACAATCTCAAATGATCCCATGTGCATCACATCCTCCTCCCCAAAAAAAATTTCTTGAAGGACTCAAAACATTGAAGAGTTTCAAGTGGAGCTTCACTCAGTGAAACTAACATCAAAATAAACATACACACCCTTCACCTAACCATGAGTTCCAGAATTTAGTATTGCCACAGAAAATACCAAGATCTGGAAAGGCACTCTAAGGGTAATATTCTTTTTCTAGATGTTTAAGAATCTATTCCATTATGTGAAATCATGAGAAGCTTTCAATTTTTTTCTGGTGACCTTCCATGCAAATTTTAACTACAGATGGTATGATCTGCAGGTAACATAGTTAGAAACTGCAGTCAGGAAACACTTAGAAGAGCTGGCAGAAGATGAGATGCGGTGAGAGCAATATGTTTCTAGCATTAACTCTTACAATGAAAGTGTTAAAAAAAAGAATAGTCTGTGAAGGTGATGAGCTGCACTAGACTCTAGCTGGTGCCCAGCCATGTAATTGAGTGCTTGGCCTCAAAAGGAAGATTTCAAAAAGCATGGGTAATTTGAATGGCAAAGTTGGAGCTACACAAGTTCCTGCGGCAGAAACAGAAGTTCTCAACAGAGTCCCATCGAAATTAAATGGTTTCAGGATAGCAAACTTTTCCATAAAAATACCAGAAAAGTCAACCTTTAAGTACACTATTTATTTTAATTAACAACAACAACGATTTAAAAATTAAATACGAGTTCTTGAAGGCAAAAGACAACCACTCGCACTCGGAATTCTGTACTAACACTATAATCTTTCACGGTGAGAAATCATCCCATTCCTACGCTCCAACGCATCCTGAGAGCGTGGACAGTCACGGTCAGAGGTGTGTGACCGATATGACAACACGCGAGCAATTCAGTAACCCTTTCGTCCGCTCCTCAGCTGTTCAACGGGGAAGCCCATTACTTTTTTTCAGCTGATGCGGGCAGTCGGCCCTGCCGGCACACCCCGAGAGGAGAGCTCCCCCGATGGCTCGGCGGTCACCCGGCGGTCACACACCCCGCACGCGTGTCCGTGGGAGCCCCAGCACCTCAGCCCGGCAGGTGTCCGCTCCCGGCCGCGGACGGGGGCTGCGAGCGCCCAGCCGGGAGCGGGGAGCAGCGCGCTCCTCCGTCCTTGCAGGGAAGCGAGCCGGAGAGCTGCGGCTCCCCACGGACGGGCACGGCAGGAGGAAGTAGCCGGGGAGGAGGAACTGGGGGGATGGGAGGGAGAGAACCCCCGAACCCGTGCACTGGAAGCGATCGCCCGGCGCCCGCCGAGGAGCGCTCCGCCGGGGCCGCAGCTCCAGGGACCACAGCCCCCGCACGCCACGGCTCCCCCGGCCCGTCACACCCCCACCGGCCCGCCCCCCTCGGCCTCCCCTCCGCCCGCCCCCCGGGAAGGAAGCCCTCCCTCCTGCCCTCACCTGCCAGGAGGCTGCAGATGTCCTCGGGGACGCCGGGAGCGTCGGACATGGCGCGGGCGGCGGGGGCGGCCGGGGACACCCGGCGGGCGGGGCTCGACGGCTCGGACCGGTCCGGCGCCGGCCCCGGCCCCGGCGGGGAGGAAGCGCAGGCCACGCCCTCCCCGGCCGCGAGCCGCGGGGGGGCGGGGCTTTGCACCGCGGGGGTGTGGCTTCGCCGCACCGGGGCGTGGTTTCCCGCCACTGGGGCGGTGCTTCGGGTATGGGGCGGGGCTCAACGCGATGGGGCGGAGCTTCCCGCCGCCCTCCCCATCCCTGCTCCCTGCCCTCTCGCCCAGGCACTGCGCATGCGTTTCATCCGCTCTCCCCTCCATGTTTCTAGCCCGCCGTGAGGGCACCGCCTCCCACGTGACCCCTGCCGGCGGCCATGGTGCGTGAGGGCACGGCGCGGGCTCTCCCTCGCGCCAGAACCAAACATGGCGCTCAGCGCTGACTCCCTCCGCGCGGCTCCGCCCCCAAGGCCAGGAAGAGTTGACTATTGGATAAGACTGCCCGCGGCCTCTCTCTGATTGGCCCAATGATTGTCCCGCCCACCAAGCTAGGGGCTGGCGTCCCCCCCTCCTCCCACAGGATCGGGAGGGCTGGGTGGGCGGGTGTGGAGCGTGGAACTGTGGGGATTCAGTTGCTTCGGGATAGCTTTCTTTTTTCAGAGCACGACGTTGATTGTACGCGTCTCGGCCCTCTGTCATCACCCGTGTCAGGGTTTAGGATGGCAGAGTGCAGCCCAACCTCAGGCCTCTGCCAATGTCCCAATGGTTGCAGCTGGCAAAATGAAGCCATGGAACTTTAGTGGGAACGGAGCCGTTCTTGTTGGTGTCTGCTAGCACGGGTGTGTGGGCAGAGGCAAAAAGAGATGCTGTTCCTAAGCAACACAGGTGGGCTGCAAGAAGGGCCGACTTTGGTGGAAGTTTGCTTATAGGGCAGCTTTGCTATGTTCTTCCCACAAATCCCTAGTTGTATGTATTTGGAGCACATCGGTGATGTAATATGTTTAGTGTAGAAATAACGTAAACTCTTCGCATGTGTTTCTGTGGCCTGGATGGTTTTGGCTGTGTCTATATTATTGCTGCAGAAAGCGTTTGTGTTAGAGCTGTGGTTATGTTAGCACATCTGTATATCATACCAGTTTAGGAAAAACACAAAGTTACATTTACGAAACGTTAGCTTTATGCCAGTGTAATTATATTAACACTCGTGGCACAGCTGGCAGTACAGCTGTATCAGTCAGGTATTAAAGAGCTTCATACTTCTGCTTGCTGTAGCTGTGCCCGTTGAAGTCTGCAACGTAGACATGGTGTTAGGTTATGTTGTTCTCCTGACCTCTTCCGTCTCTTTTAATCTCATGGAGCAACTCATTTCAAATGCGTCTGTGTTTTCAAAGCATTGCAGCTTTATTACCTGACTTTATGGCCAGCTTGGCTGAAACTCAAGCAGTGAACTAACTGACCTGTATAATGTTGTGTAATGGTTTTTATGTTAGTTATCTAATTCCAATTCAACTATAATAAACGTGCACAGGCATCTGGGTGCATATGTGTATAAATAGATCATGCCTCTTTATTTGTATAAATACCTACTACTCATCTGGTACAAGAGTATGTTTGATTAATTTTTCTGTAGTTGGCAAGGAAGGCTCTTTGGGCTTATGTTAAATTACACATTTCAGATGTGCAGTCTTGGGAAGCATGCCATAAGGAATAGGAAAATGGCTTGTAGTCTAATTTGCTTGCCCTTTTTCAGGTTAATCGTAATCCTACTTTCTTGTGTTGACTTTATGGCACCATCCATTTCTGTTCCAGAAATGTGTCACTTGAACTCTGTTGTAGACTTTGTTTTGAGATCACTCTCCTGATAATTTGGTCCATATGTTTACCATTTGTGTAAACTTTTCCTGTGTTTCAGAACATAAGATGGGAAGAAATAACTTACCTTTGTTATTTCCCGTCCCCCACACCCTAGTCACTCTGGCTTTTTATACTTACATTTTTTGTTAAAGACCTCCTTGTTGCATTGAAGACCAGCCCATCACAAAGTCATCAAGATTTGTGACCCAGGCCTATTTTAAGCCTTGTTAAGTTCCAGATTTACTCATAGCTCCCTAATTTTTAAATCTACCACTAATAGGAAGCATAATTCAAAACAGACTCCTTCCTGAAACAAGTCTGGCTTCAGTGCTGTTTCAGCCTGGTTTCTGAGGATTCCACAGCTTGTGCCTCATCAAAACCAGACACACCACTTTGCCTAATCAAGCCCATGGATCAGGGGTTCTTGATGTGTGGGAAGCAACGCCACAGGGTACACACAGGAGTTTACTGTCCTTCTTTGTGAGGAGAGCAATGAAAACAGGTAGTTCAGGAGGAAAAGCCTACCTGGATCTGCAGAGAAAGCCTACAGCAATGCAGCTGTAGGAAGAATAAACTTTCCCATTCAGGAGCAGCATCACTGCTGCCTTGCCTCCCTGAAGAAATGTGACATATCTGGTGTGCTGGGAAATCCAGCATTTTTCCCTTAAATGTTTCACGCTTCTGCAGCCATGCTTTTAAAATTTTGATTCTGGGAGATGAATGAAACAGGACTTGTGTGCAGCTGCTGCTCGTTCTGTGCATGTCCTGTAACAGAAAATTAATTGGGTTACAGTGCATGCTCCCTGCACTATTTCACTCAGGCAGCAGTGGCCTTGTTGGGGATACTCTGTGTTCTCCTCTGTTTGCCCTGTTGGCTGTCTTGTCTTCTTTTGCTGGACTGAAAACAAAACAGCTAGTCAATGGTCAGAATATTTATATTTTTTAATTATTTAATTACATTGAACGGTAGTTGGCAAAGATTTCTGGTATGCACATAGAGCTATTAAATGGAAGGAGCAGAGGTTTTCTTTACAGAATTGCTTTCTCTATAAGCATAAAAACTGGGTTTAAAAAAATCAGGAAATTATCTTATTGAATGACAGCGCTGTAAACATGGCTCCTCTTTATGTCTATTGACTGTGTTTGCTGCATTGAAGAAAAGCAGTGGTGCCTCTAACAGTGAGAAATCAGATTCAAACCCTTTTTCCTCTGGCAAAACATCATTAATGTTTTCTTAGGATTTGCTGCTACTATTGAAGTTAAAATTATTTCCTCACAGGCAGAGATACATTCAGGACATCACAACAGTTGCTTTGAGAATAAGTTTACACATTAACTTGGAAGCATAAAGAAGAGCTAATACTTCATGTAACAACTCATTATGATTTTGTGTATCCTCTTCTATTCAGAATCCATCTCCATGAAAGCTTCCTATTTTGCTGTCCTCTTACAGGCATTTTATGCAGGGGGAAAAAAAAAACCTTGAGGCATTCAAGTATTGTTTGCACAGTTGGGTTGCATTGACTGTACTATGTCAGGATGTGGAAACATGGTCTTGCATTTAAAATTCAGCCTATGGAATTCAGCCCATCAAACACGAGCTGAACATGCTCTTCAGTTTATGGGATGATCACAAATGGAACTAAAATATACTCAGCAAGACTGTAAATACTTTGAACACCAAGCGTTTGTTTCTTTATTAGTTTGTATGCTGACAAATTGCTACGCTGACGATTTTTCTACAGTTTTAAGGCTTTTGTGTCACTGTTTAGTTTTCCATGTTATAAAACTGATGCGCTTTGCTTTGTGAAGGTAACCTACCATTTATGGAGTACTTCCCAGGTCAGTACTATCTTGCTCTCAGTGTTGCCTATTATTATTTTAAGACCTCAGTTTGAGTAATTCCCAACAGGTTTAAAAACACATCTCAAGAAGCACAAGTCATTCCTTTCTGTCTTCACATTTTCCCAGCTATGCAACCACAGAAAGGTCCTGAACCAAAAAACTGTAAGAATGGTCCCCTAGATAATTTGCTATGTCCCATTTTGCAACTACCCATTCAGCTTTCAGAGCTGTTGGGTTTGATGCTGAAGACATCAGCTTTCCAAATATGGAGGAACAAGGGCATAGCTTTTCATTTTTGTACTTGACTGTTTTCCAGCAGTGTCTAATTTTAAGTAACTAAGAATTCTGTAAATTCTCTGTAAAGAAAGTTTGGTCTTTCTGTTATCGAAACTATAGGATAATTAATACAATTGTGAGTTACGTTTTCTAAGCATTGCATGTTGTGGGAAACATTTTTGCATAAGAATTTCTTTTTACCTGAACATCCATTAGATTGTGTAGGTTTTTGCATTATTCAATATTTCATTAGACAAAAAAAAAATCTGTATCTCCTCAAGTTCAGTGTCTTATTTAAAAAAAATATTATTAAGAGAGCTCCTATCAGATAAAGGCTTTAGAGATTGAGTAAGATCCTGGTTTGAGGTGATTTTCCAGCTGGATTGATTCAAATGGAACATCGTGAAAGTTAGTTTTGGCACAGGTGTGAGATTTCAGTTGACATTTTTTCTCTCAAAAATCTATGAAAGCAAGCCAAAGATAACTCCCCAAGTGTCACAGAAGATTTCTGCTGCTTATCATGCAAATAGTGCCAATGAAGTCTGGAGACAACCAGATGAATAGGAGTTGTGAGATTTCAGCTCATACTAAATCCATTTGTTCCTGTTTGTCTCACCCTTTGTTCTTCAACATCTTAAATGCTGAAGAAGGGAAGACTCTTTATCTCTCCATTTCTCCTCTTCAAGATGTAAGCAGATGTCCTAATGGGTCTTTCAGCAGATGAGTATAGTTTTAGGAAGGAAGTGAGGAGGGAAGCTCTGTTTGACTGGAGTTAATAATTAGATATTACATAAACTTTTCTTAACCCCCTATACAATCTTGGTATCTAATGAATATTTTGGAACCACGAAGATTCTTAATAAATCTGAGGTGAGCAAACATGCTAAAACATCATCTTACATTCTCCAGAAATAAAATCTAAACCTCATCATTCTTTGAAAGGTAGATGAAATAATAAGAGGAACTATGTAACCTCTAATCTAAATTTAGTGTTCTTTCTAATTCTTTTAGCCTCTTATTAACTATGGTATAATGCATTGAGTCCTATTTTGAACAAATTATACCATAGGTAATGAAACTAATGGAGAGTACTTTTCCTTGAATTTCTGTCTGAAGGTCCTTTATCCTTTTCCTGTTGCAATAGAATGGGTTCTATCTGATCACTTCTATCCTGGGCCATAAGGCACTCACCATCATCCGAGCCATTGCCCTGATTTTTCCTCTCCATGCCTTTTCCTCCATAACTGAGAAAAGGGCAGCATTTTTTGTGGCCAGTTTGCTCTGTCTTTTGGCCTGTCAGGAAACTACTGCTCATTGACCACTCTGCCAGCCAAACAGAGTAGGTACCCACTGAGCCCAAGTGACTCTTTTCTGAAATGGTGTCATTAGCCTGGCTCTCCATCCTTCATCCAGCAGCTGCTTTTCAAGAAATTTTTAAGAAGTTGGTATCTGAAGACTGTATTTACCACATACAGGAATCAGATTTTAGGGAGAAATCAATAGGTGGACAGGTGTCTTTGTGTAATCAAGCAACAATTGTTATTTTGGAGACTTGGAGGCAAATTTGGCAATAATTAACAGAAGCCTTGAGGCACAGGCAGCTTAAGTGTGCCTGTCTGTGTTTTGTGAGCATCAGGGCAATCCCCTTTTAAAATTTCCCTCTTCTATACACTGTAGAAGGAACAGTGTATAGTAACAAAACAGTGTATAGTAACAAAAAGGAAGGGGAAAGGGGGTTTCCAGAGTTGTAAAGCTTTTCTGTGTAATGCTACATTTCCATGCACAAGAGAAATAAAACAGTCACTTAGTTTTAAAACGGAACTGAATCAGAATCAGGGTAAAATCTAAATAAAATTTGTGCGTTAAGCTACGGAATACAGGCTCACAGCCTCTGAACTGCAAGTGTTCAAACTGAAATAACAACAATGAACTTTCTAAACAAGTGGCATTTCTCAAAGAGACACACAGTGCCTTCCACTAAATTAGTGAAGTGGTAAGCTAAAAGAGAAGCTGCTGTGTTATTTTTATTTTTTAAAAGTCAAAGTGCACTTTAGAAGAGTGCTCCCATCAACCTAAAAATGAATATATAACAGATCATTGTCTAGCTAACAAGAAGAGCTAAATGTTGCATCATATGCATAGGCATTAGCTCTCTATCTTTCTTTTTCAAACAGCTCAAATGAAATTTTGTCTTAATGTGCTTAACCCAGTGTTTTTCCTTGCGGCACTCTTAGCTTTCTTTTTTTCCCTACTCTTGTGATTGCCACAAAGAGTAGCAAATCTGAAAAGTATCATAAAATTTAAAATTAAATAGCTATTCTTGTCTGAATTCAACATTGTTTCTGGGAAACATAGATGAAAATCTTCAGGCTTCATATAGAAAGGTCTGGTCCGAGTGAGGCAGATATATAGGCTTATTTCTTGCCATGCAAACTCATTTTCTGTACAAGATGAACATCATCAATTACCTTCTTTAAAGTGATACATAGATATGTAAAATATCATGCCAAATAAGAAGCATTTGTTGTCTCCACTAGAAATTGCATTTGATTTCATTTTATTAAAGTGCTCAGCTGATAAGCTTCACCTCAATGGATTTAGTTTAAGCTGTGAACTATTATTTTGTGAAATAGAGAACCTTGAAAAACTCCTGATGCAAATACCTTTATTTATAAAGTGTCTTCTGGGATATCACATGACTTACAGTGAGAATACCCAATTAATAAAATAGCTTTTCTCAGCAAGTATTTCTACAATAATGTCCATAAAGTACAATATGCCTGGCTAAAAGTATTCCAAGACAATCATAGCAATATGCTAAAGAGGACAAGCGGACCCCAAGCCAATATTGTCTCACTTTTTTTTCTTCTTAATTTAATAAAAAGCTCTGAATACAGAGACTGATGGGTTTTCAAGTTCTGAGTGACGGGTTTTCAATTGATCTTGATGTTTTATGGCTCCCGACACTTGGGTAACTAAGCACCTTACAAACCAACCAAAACAGAAACCTTAGGAGGTAAAGAGGAGTTATTACCCCTAGGCTGTAGAAACAGTGCCCAGAAGTGGCTTTGCCAGAACTCTGTCTTCTAGACAGGGGAAGTATGTGGCAGCATGTGGAGATCAGATCACAGAAATCCCGAGCAAGTACATCCGCTGCTGGGCCATAGCACACCTCCAGCAGGCCACCATAATCCTTCAGCTGTCACTGGCTCACAGGAAGATCATTTAATTCCTGTCCTTTCTGTGAAAAGTGTTATGTATAGAGTTCTTCCATTTCTGCAGTCCCAGAGTGTGCATTTTGGGACTACCCTACATGCCCAGCAGCTGACACAGTGCGATCCTGCTAGCTTGGCAGAACTGCCCCCATCACTGTTTTTGCAGCTTCTTATCTTTCCCAGGCATGAGCCTGATGCTAACATTATAGATGCTGTTAGCAGCTTAAAAGCTGAAAAAGTTAGAAGGAGACTGATCTGGTTTACATTTAATTTAAGAAACCAAAACATGTTATATGAATCTCCTTCCACAGGATTTTGTTTGCCTTCAGTGACATCGGTATGGATCTTCCCAGATGGGTATCTCCTGGCTTCAACCATGACATGAAGAAGCACCTCAGCCTCATCTCCTGTCTATCTTTGCTGTTCCCAGTGAGCTTGCTGACCTGAAAACCAGCTGCCAGTTCTGTAGTGACTGCTGAGCAAACGTCTCCATGATGTATAAAGCGTATACATCCATAAAGTATGGAACTGTTGTGCCTAAATTTAACACTGCTAAGCATTAAAGATTTAACATCCTAGACCTAGTCACTACACATAAAAGAAAACGAGGCCAGGGCATGGAAGGCAGTCTCAGGTCTTCCCGATCAACTGCTTGATTTTGCCTAAAACACTGTATCTTACTCTTTTCTGCTTAAAGGTTTATCAATGCAATTATTCCTAGAGAAAATATTAAATACAGTGCCAAACTCGTGAGCCAGAGGGCTGTTTTTTCAAGTTTTTCATTACCTGCTAAGTAAATTAATTAATGCAAATGAAACTCTAGTGTCATAAAACGACATCCTGTTCTAATTGAAGACAATGGCAAAACTGCCATTGACCTCCATGGGAACAGGTTCAGGCCCATAACTTTCATACATTGTACATTAAGCGACATAATCAGAAATACTATCTTCTCCCATTAAAATGAGATATAGATATGGCATGACAAGTGGCAGCACAGGGATTCTTCTGATGACTGTAATTAGAGGTTTTTAATGACAGGTTAGGTATGTTTAATATGCAATTCCACATTGCTGTTATACTATCAGATTCTATTCAGGGTCTCTACATATAGCATAACTGAATTCAGAGGCAGATGAATGTTCCCAATATTTCAAATTCAGCAGTTTTGCTGATTTAGCACCTTGTGAAGCATGCACCATGTGGTGAACAAACATTGCGAGCAAAGATGTTTTCCTCTGAGGTTTGCCAGGGATTTAAAATTTTAACACTTTCCTGCTCTCCTTACAGATAGAAAAAGTGTTGCTATGCAGATACGAAGAGCTGTGCAATCATTCTAATAGGTATCATTTCATTATCTCTGAGGAATTTAGGTGTGGAGCCAACTCCATGTATTAGTTAATAACCAATCCATTACTTGATTAACTGACTTACAAGAAGAAAGCTTATCATCCATAGATTTGTCTGCTTGGAATTAAGTCATAACAAGTTATTGAAAAGATATATATTTCAGCTTACAATATCTTACATAAAAATCATTGTGCCAGATTACAATGAAATCTTCTGAAGAATAATATATGCCTTAAAAATAGCAGATGCTATAAGCGCATGAAAACAATATAAAAATAACCCAAGGCACCACTAATTAAGCATGAGTCAGTGCTTCCAGTAAATTCATGGCAACTGCAAGCAACAGGAAAAGAATTGTCTATTTCAAAACATTGCCAGCTTGGTGTAGAAACTTGATCCAAAGGATTTGAATGTCTCATGTATTTAGGACTGCCAGTTCATATCCATATATACAGTCTCCTTCTCTTGGGATTTTTCCTTCTTTCCCCAACTTACCTGTAGCTTCTTCAGAAAGTCATCACCATCTGATATAGTAAGATTTAGAAATTATTATATGAGCTGGGATGTTTCTTTTCTTTCCGTGGTGTTTGGAATGTATGTTGGCCACGAAGCCTGAATCTAAATACTCTGTCATTCATAAGCCATGCCAAGGATTCTTGGAAACACCTGCACCTTGCAGTTATGCAAATACCTTTGAGATATGTCAGAACACTGTTTATTTTCACCATACCAACTGCATGTTATCTGAATTAATTTTCACATTCTTTTCCTGATGGGACATAGCTCTGAATATAAAAACTGCCACATGTGAGTGCAGTGTGGTTAAAGAGATATTAATCCTTTGCCAAAATTGCGCAATAGATCTTTGCTGGCCAGCAATATGATTAAACTAAAGTATCTTTGTGTGTTATGTATTAGCAGCCCCAATACACAGCTATGTGTATTCTTTCTCAAAGATGCATCAAGAGATGGGTCCAATAGTGATGTGAATGTGTTGAAAGACAAAGATACAGCAGTGCTAGAACAGTATCACAGTCTTGAATAAATGCAATACATCAATGCTTCCCAGTGCTATCTTGCATAATAGTGAACATCTTGGGGTGAAAACCCCTGTGGACAGTTTCTTCACTCCTTTTTCAGCAAAATCAGGTCACTTGGAGAGCAGAAATGAAGTGGAAGAAACCATGTTCTTGCAGGAACTTGCAGTCTTTCAAAACATCACCAACTTTTTGTTTAAAAGATTCAGTAACATAACTGTAGCAGCTGGTGCTGGAATCAGTATTAGAGAAGATTCTGACTATATCACCTGTACCTCAGGAAGGCTGTGGCAAGATTTGTTAATCTCCTGTGTTGTGGCTTCATGAACATTGATCTGAAGGCTGTATTACTCAGATCGTCCTTTTTCTCTCAGTCTCTGTCTCCTCCATTTGTAGTTTTCTTTCAGTTTTGTGACACCAGCAAAGTAAAGCACTCTGCAGATGGCTTATCTGAAAGCAGGACTGTAGGTGTAGAATCTGATCTGCCTATTTTTGTCACATTTCATGCCATATATTTATCTAAAAAGGGTGGGGATGTCGTACTGGTCGGCATAGTGCTTTTACCACACAGATTGCTGGTTGCATCTATCAGTTTTCTATAAAAGAAAACAAACAATGGTGTCAAGCTCAACACTTACTTTCTACATGTTCTTAAATCAAAGAGGAGAGTTGAGGAGACAGATGATGATTTCTATTCACTGCAAGGAATGTCTGGATATGTCTGGGTATTGCTTGCAAAAGTATACCACTTGAGGGACATGGGAAGCCCCACCAGCCCAGGAGCCTCTCTGGACAGGAGAAGCTACCAAGTAAGGGACTGCAGATCACATGGGTCTTTTGAGTGCATGGAAGAGCAAAAAGAGCAAACAGGTAGTTACCTTCAATCTATTCTTTTACAGAATATATTGCCTTCTTTCTAAGTGAGTTGAGCACTGTATCTACTAAAACCAACAGGTTTTGTGTTGTGATTGATTTCTGTGGGAGGTTTTTTGCAGTCTGGCATGTATGAAAGATCCTGCTGTTTTCAGTGTGGATTCTCTTAGGTCTTAAATCTTGATCTCACACTTCAGCCTCTATATAGAATTTATATTATCTTCATATTATATTGGCCTAACCTTCAAAATTTACTGTGTCCCAGTGTACAAGAGAAAAGCCTTTTCAATGTGAGTTTCCTAAGCAGTAAGATAAACTCTGAGAAGTAAACAGGTGAAGTGTTATTCCACCTCCGGAAATGGGAAGGTAAAGAAGTTTATTAAATCAAATATAAAGTCCATGGAGCAGCTGTTTCAGCTGAGGGTGTTGCACTACTGACAACTATGAGAGTTAAGATAGTTAGCCTGAAAATTGTAAAATTATTCCTGAATATTAATTTGCTTAATAAATTACTCAATAAATAATGTTTAGACAAAACACAGTGGGAAAAAAAAAAGCCTTCTTGAAGAGGTTAAGACTTTAATAAATTTAACTAATTAATTCCTTTATTCTAAATAGTAGGACTAAGGAATAATACTGACATTTTTCTACTGATACATGGGATTTTAGCATTACATCTTACTGTAAATTTTCGTGACTTTACAACAAATTTTTGGCTCTTAAGTGCTGAAAATACATCAGAAAAAATCTCGGCCCATGGAACACTGATGGCAGCAATTGCTTGCTACTTTTAAAAACCTCGGTCCAAATTTGAATGAGCGCCTAAGTAAACATTCAGAACTTGGTTCATCAACTAAACTATGGGAAATCTGTCCTGAAAAACACCAGGGGTTTTGCCTACTAATATGCCCAAAGGTGTGCCTGGAGTCATTAGGGAACAAAGACCTGTCTGAGAAACATTATGAAGATTAATAACTGTGCATACAAGATTGGAAAGGAGCAAGCAGAGGGCATATTGCTTATTGCCTGTATCTATCTGGTACTGGGATGAAAAATAAATCAAATCCAGAAAGATTTTCAAAGAGGTTTTAGAAAAAATTAAGAGTTGTAGCGGGGCAAGGGTGGTCCCAGTATAAGAACAAACAACGTTTTCCTACCTCCTAGAACACTTGAGAGAAATAAGACCTTCTCTGAAAGTTGGAGGCTGATGGTAAGACACAGATACAATATTATCATATTCATTTCAGTAACAATGAATTTTTCCTTGCTGGGATAACTGAGAAGTTTCCATTTTGAATGTTCAGGCATGTAAGATAATTAGGTGCATTAGAATATGTTAACTGGGTTTTGGCCATCTTGTTTCCTAAACTCATCAACCCACTTCAGGAATATATGGCATACATGTGTATAAATGGAAAAGCTAGAGGAAGGCTCATGGCCTCCTTGTGGCTTCATTCCATTGACTTGTGAGACACTAGGCAATAAATAAATTGAGCAACACTTTGTTCTTACATCTAGAAGATAAACAATCACCACACATGCATGAAGTACAGTGTGAGAAAGAGAATAGCTTGGTAATTATTACAGAGAACAGCTGAATTTCATGTTTCAACACATGATACCCTCTCACATGGCTCATCTCATGCTTGGAAGACAGCCCTCTGGGATGTACAGTAGAACTCCTGGACTAGAAAGGAAGAGAGATGTATGGATATGATGTCAGAGTCATGGATTGCATTTACTTGGCTTGAACTCTTTAAAATTGCTCAGGTCAGAAGTAACAAGATAGAGGGAAATTGATTTTAAAGCAGTTTTAAAGCAGTTTTCCTGACTTACTATAAAAAACACTTGACTGGTTTTATTCCGTTCATTAGAAACAATGAAAAGAAGTAGTGTCTGCAATTCATAGGGTCTTACTCTTCAGACCAAAGTCATCCAGAAGAGATAATCCAAAGTGGTTTTGGTTTTAATTGGCTGCAAACTGTTGTGATGTGTGCCTGCAAAGGATAAAATAGAGGAATTTTTGGTACGCAGCTCATTTCATTGCAAAGTATAATTTCCCCTAACAAGCAGCACCTTGCTACCCACTGAAGGATTAATCAGGTTGGTGCATATTGAAAGGATTTGACTCTGGCAGAAAACAGTCAAGGAGCCAGACATCAATTCTATTGGCAGACAGCTTTTTTGAAGCATTTGTCCACAGGGATAAGCTCACCTCGGCTTGTAGAGGAAAGTGCATATAGCGCATACCTTCTGTGCTTGAAGTGTTTGTCATTTTCTTTTTGTGAGGAATATGCCAGAGATGAGAAGATTTAGTTTTCATCAAAAGCTCTGCAGAACTGCCATCAACAGAAGCTCTAAGAAAGACAAGCTGGATCAAACCACATCCTTTGACACGGGCTTAATGCTCCCTTGACATGACAGCTAGTGGGGTGGGTCTTCTTTTGCAGCCAAGAGTGTAATTCGTGTGAAAGATTAAAATAAGTTTCAGTACAGGATTAGGGCAAATCAGATTTCACAACAGCTTAGAAATTTCCAGAAGAAAGTTCTTTCTTTCTTTGTGTTGCTTTCCCCTTGGTTTTTCTTTATTTCTGCCATTATAATGACAGTATTCAGAAGGCAGATGGAGAGATTCAATACAAAACACCTCTATTCTCTAGGGTGATCATGGCATTTGCCCTCACCAAGTCCAGTATAGCTGGCTTTTTCTCTTTGCACATTTCCTAACCCTCTAAGTTTTTTTGGTTCCTAGTCTGTCCTTTAACAATGTCATCTTCCTTTTAGGACACCATTTTTCATTCTCTCCCTGCTTTATCCAAAGAAGTGGAAAGATCCACACCATTTGCTGAACGATATTTAAACTCTCTAAGAGACCACTAATTTTAACACTCACTTATGGGAAACAGTCTTCATGCTGAGTAGTGATATTTGTGATACTGATGACATTTCTGAATGTCAGCTGCAATTATTTTGTTCATAATTGGTTCTGATTACAACATTTATTTTCATCAGTATCATTTTAGAACCTCTGTAGTGTTAATAGTAAAATTCACTGAATGTAAAAAGCATACAACTTTTTCTGCAGCACTCCTGAGATGACTCTGGTGTTTTTGGACGTGAAAAGATTCTGCTCCATTCATGGGCAGCACAGAATATGTCATAAGAGTATATTTGTGACATCTTTCAATGGAATTAATAATTGATGCATTGTAGTATTATACATGAAGCATGGCTGCTATATAAGACAAGAGTCTGACAGCTGGAAATGAGGAAAAAAGCCTTCAAAACATAAACCATGTACTGTCACCATGGACAGAATACTGGACATTCACAACACACAACTGTCCAGGTTATAAACTTGCAAGCTGCATTAATGTGGCAGTTAAATTTACTAGTCTGAAAGCTGCACTTGTAAAATATTTATGAATACATGTGGTTGTCACTGCAAAGGAACTGCACTGTCAGCACAACCTCTCTCCTTAATTGTTTATTCTCCCTGTCTTCCTTCCTCTGGAATGTATTACATGAAATTCAAAAAGTGAGCTTTACCTTACTTTAAAAATACCTACATGGTAGGTGCAAAAGAAAAAAATAAGAGCTGTTTTCATGATATTTTGGTCACTGTTTTATCCACTCAGAAAGGTTTCAATTTGGTATAACTTCATGGGAAATGAAATTTCTTTTTCACATCTGTATTTTTTTAAATTAAAAAAATTAACTGTGAAGACTGATTTGAATTTTTTTACAAAAAATTTACACTGTTCAGTAAGTCATCTAGTGCACTGCTTTTGCAAGTGCCCTGGATAGCTGCCTGACTGGGTTTTGTGGGAGAAGAGCATTGAAAATGAGGCCGGAATGATTAAAAAATATGCTACATGCTTTAAATACAAATTGTACCTTTTGTTTTCCATTGTAACAAAGACCACAGCTTTCATATTTAAACAATGACTAATTTTAGGCATATCTTGTTTATAAACACGTCCATTATTGTGGAATGTCCCCATGTACATTTTGGAGGGCTCAGGAGCTAAACAGACTATACAAAAAAGGAAGAACAAGGTAGAAATCTTATTGTTTCCTTACCTGACAGCAAATTGACATCAGTGTGATTTTTCTTCAAGAGGTGTTCGGGGCTGGATCCTTTCTTAATGTAATATTGAATTGGAGCAGCAACGGGGGTTAAAACAAGAAATTAAAATGTTAATTCAGGTCTTCAAGTTGCTCAGTTGGGATGGCATGCACACAACAGGTATGACCACATTTATTTAGCACTTTCACATCTTCAAACACTGTAGCCCAAAATACCACTGTAATGGCAATGGAGCCTGGGGTCCAGGGAGGAGGGGTTCTCAGGTGAGCTTGGAGTAGTAGCTGTGGCCCCTCCCAGCTGCTTCTCCAGCATTTCAGCATTTCCAGCTTTTAAATAGCTCCAAACTCAGGGCTGATAATGCTAAAAGCAGTGCACCTCTGCCAATACATGTCCCACTTAACAGAGCCCACACACCACCAGACTCAGCAGCCTCCACACCCTTGGGATCTGGCTGGAGGGAAAGTGCAAAGTCTTCCACTTCAGCAAGGGGGATTGCAAAGTTCTGCAGCTGAAGAGGAATAATTCCATGTGCCATTACAGGCTGGGGGGTGACCATCCAGAAAGCAGCTTGGTAGTAAAGGATTCCACAATCCCTGTGGACACCATGCTGAACATAAGCCAGCAATGTGCCGGGGTGAAATGAAAGCTAACAGCATCCTGGGTTGCATAAGGAAGGTGATAACCAGCAGGTTGAGGAAGGTAGTTATTTTCCTCTACTCAGAACTGATGGGACCACACCTGAAGTGCTGTGTCCATTTCTGGGCTCCCCTGTACACAATTGACTTGAGCACACCCGAGCAAGTTGAGAAATGGTCCATGAAGAAGATTAAAGGAAAAGAGCATCTGATGCACAAGGAAAGGCTGAAAGTAAGGATAATTCAGCTTGAAGAAGTCTCAGGATGATCAAACGCTGGAACAAGTTTGTCCAGAGAGGTCACAGAACTTCCATCTCTGAAGATAATTGGAACTAGACTGGTCAACGTTGACTGTTCAATTAGCAAGCTACCCCAGCTGATGTAGCTCTAAGCAGGAGGGCTGTATTAGATCATCTCCAGACGTTCCTCCTAACCTCAAACATTTGTGGTTCTCTGGTGGCCCGAGTTTGATCATGCTCCTTATGGACTCTGGGATAAGTACATATAGCGTGGGTCAGAGTTTGGGTAGGTATAATTTTGACCAGGGAAACCTGCATGTCTGTAGAAATCTGGACCTGGGAAAACCCTTCCAGAAAAGGTTTTGGCTCTTCTCAGTGCTTCTGGTACTGTGGATCCCTGCACTTCAGTTTGGCTTGTTCCCTCCTCACAGCAGTGCCAGGATGGCTGCTGAGCCACTCATCTACACCACCATATCTGAAAGGGAGGGAGGGAGTTGTTTGGGGACCCATCCTCATGAAGCCTCATTCACCACAGTCCTGGCTATGAAGCAAGCATCATCAAACACTGCAGGCCATCTGGCATGCTTCTGAGTCAGCAAAATGCTGACTGAAGTGTGGGTAAAGAGCTCTGGCACGCCACTCTCAGAGATCACTCGAAACAATATCCGATACAATACCCTCGTGAGTGTGTGTGCTCTGCTGCACAGAGACTGCATATAATGAAATCCTTGTTATATAACACAGCTGATGGATAG
Source organism: Lichenostomus cassidix (assembly GCF_008360975.1). Taxonomy (NCBI): domain Eukaryota; kingdom Metazoa; phylum Chordata; class Aves; order Passeriformes; family Meliphagidae; genus Lichenostomus; species Lichenostomus cassidix. The sequence continues at coordinate 33,298,948 of NC_139482.1, forward strand.
GGATAGATATATTCACCAACTGACATTTCCAGGGGTGAATATTACGAAAATCTTTATTCATATTTAAACACGTGATATAGCTTTTTCCTCCACAGGAAAAAATATGACCGCAGATGTCTGTGACACTTGGAAAATCAAAGTCTTTCAAAGTAATAAAGGCAATGCTCAGAAAATATTATGAACAGTAGGCCTACTACAATATTTCCTTTAAAGAGACATCTGGGGTGAATTAGGGTGCTGCTCAGGCTGTGGCATTGCTACAGATGCCGAGGTGTAAACGTGTTTTGCAGGGACTGTAGCTATGTGATCATGTATAATGCTTTTATTAGGAGCTCAAGCACTATATTTCCAGTAATATGGAGAATGACAGAGAAGAAAAGAAAGACTTTCTGAGTTTGAATTACAGCCACATCTAATGAGCTCAGAGGTGTTTTTCACTCAACTTTAGTATTACTTTTCAACTCCTGCAGCTTAAATGAGCCTACTGATCATAACAGTAAATATGGGCTCAAAGAATATCCCAAGAGGTGTCATTAGTAACATATTACATCCTTTTCTAATTTGTACACTTACCATGTTGCAGGATTTCACAGGACTGATGAAACCTCCCGAATTTCATGTTTTCCTCAGCAGTCTACAATAACCCTTAGTCTGAATGACATGTATTATTTCCTTGTTGAACATGTGATGTAGAGATTTTAGTTAAAGATTTATTGTAAGGAAAACTAGATGTTTTATTTCGATCCTAATTGAATACATTATTGCTCTGAGTTTAAAAATGCTGTGGTGATATATTACACCTCAACACAACTGTACACATTAAATCTGCAGCAAGAAAGTTTATTGGACTACAAATCAGAATACAGCTGTTGATAGGAGAGCTATATACCTTAAATTGCAATATGTTACAATAAAGTTTTACTGTGTAAGTCATAGTGGGAAATAAAATAAAATTCTGATAAACTAGTTAAGCAATACTTATTTTTACTGACTGGAATAAAGGCAGGTGCCAGAACTCAAATCCTCTCTGCTGTGTTTAGATGATAAAAGGGCCATAGTGGAAACTCCCTATCACAGTTACACAGGAGATAGTGATAAAGCTCCTAATCCCAGGAAGGATTAACTGCAGAACAGAACAGCTTCCAGATTTGCCCTGGAATGGAAGGTCTGCTCTAAGCCATGTTTGTTGCTTGCCCAAGTATTTGGACACAGTACAGACAAGGTGCAGAGCAGCCAGGGGGTATGGAATTCTCTCTTGATTCAGCCTGTGCCCAGCGGGCAGGACTGCCATGCAGTTCAGCTGGATGCTGCTGCCTCAACCTCCCTGCACCCTCCCACTGGCTGTTAGGGCTTCAAGAGCCATGAAAAGGCATGGATCAGGGGTTTCTCTGCTTTGCATCCATTTGGCCTCTTGTAATTCTCTGCAGGTGGGTACCTGAAAAAATTTGTGCCAGCACACTTCTGCAGCATACAGTAGTGCCCTTTTGTGATAAATTCAGCAGCAGAGGTGCTGCATTGCTCTTTCCTGGGACTTTGGGGTTGGGAAATAAGATGTCACTAATAGGTGATTTCTATAGTAGGTCTTTCTTCTAAGGCTTAAGTGATGTCTACATCATTTTACTCTAGGTTTAATTTCTTAATAATGTCAAATGTTAACTTACACCCTTTCACTCCCCTCATATCACCTATCTAATTCCTTTTTTCCCCCAAGAATATATTTCTAAGTAACAGTTGTTCAAATTATAAACCATCCTGAAGAGTATCAGAAGGTCTGGAATGTCGCACTGGCAAAGAGAAGCTGTAGCTGGCTCCATGTGTTATGGCTTTTTGCCTGTTCATCACTCCTGCTTTGTACCTGAGCTACCTCCTTAGTCTCTGTAGAAAGCAAGGAGGTGGGAAAAAAAAATAAGCCAAATAAAAATGTTCCAGCGGTCTGCAAAACACCTGGGCCTGATATCTAATATTGTGACAAATATAGAACCGTAACAAATTTAAGAACACTAAAGGTGAATTAATCACCTTGTGGAATTTTTTATATAAATATATTAATTGGGCTGCAGTCCTACATGACAGTACTGGGCCTAACTTAAATTGTGGTCATGAAATGTTTATTCTACATCATTAGCATTTGAGTTCAATGGGGGTCCTAAGAGGAAAATAACACAGAAATTTTCCAGATAACAACATTTAAGCAGACATTTTAAAGAAAATAGACCACCTGTTAGCTTTTAGCATGCTGTCTATAGCAGGACAAGTTCTTTTCTTTTGCCAAAACCATAGGTCCAAGGATTATAGCCCCACTAAGTATCTACATGTCTACCTTTAGATGTTTGACGAGCCTAAAAGGACCTATTCATCTTTCCAAACTCTTTATCCATCAAGTCCTACAAGATGACCCAACTGCTCAGCCTGTCAAAAGTTTGTCAGTCTTCCAATTCGCTTTCCAGTAGCATACGATTTCCATTAAAAATAAAGCCCTCAAGCTTTCCTTGCACACTTGAAATACTCTTCCATACAGAAGCAGAAGCCAGAGGGTTATGAGTTGCCCCTATAACTTCCATCTGAGTAGTGCCATCTTACTCTCCCTTCTAGTATTTTCCCTACAGGCATTACTAGATCCTGCTTTTACTCTGCCAAATCTACACATTGTTAGCTACTACTATTCCTTTTTTGTTTAAGTTTCCTTTTGTTGTTTGTCCACTTCCATTGGTTTTTAATATAAAATAAGTTTTCCCCGTACACAGCATCTTTGTGTGTTCCTCATGATGCACCAAGTTTCTGAACTAACCTCCAGCTATTCTTTTAAACAATTGATCCATGGGCTAAAATAGGAAAACAGAATAATCCCTCATTTAAATGATCAATGGAAAGGAATGACTAGGGGAAAATGTTGATCTCTGCTGCAGCCCTAATCATCCGAAGTGTTAGTGCAATTTAGAGATGGGAGGAGGGGAAGAGATTTACAACGTTGGGAACTCCCAGGGAAAGAGGTCTGTAAGGAATGGCTCCCATATGGAACTGGAATGCTTTGTACACCCTGGCTTAGCAATTAAATTTACAAGGTGTTGCTAAGTAGCAGTACCCCTGTAAACTCAGCAAACGCTGGAAATGCTGTTACAAAACTAGAAATTTTTTTTATTGCTTCTCACATTTCAGTGGGGAGAATGTCATTAGCAGAAGGCTGTTCTTTGTACAGACTTCCCATTTGGAGAGTTGGGAGGTGTATTCTGATAAAAGATCTGTGAGAGGATGCCGCATGGCCCTTTGGCAAATGCAAGTTTTTCTGTAGGGAGGACAAAATATGGAGTAAAACAAGTATATTGATCTAAATTAGAAAGCATGTGTCTAAAATGACTGGTCAGTCATTTTCTTACACACCCCCACGTATATACATATACATACATACATTTCCCCTTGGAACTGCCTTTTAAATTCTTCTCAGTCAAGTTTCACTGACAAACTTGCTTGACGGGCATCAGGGACCTGAGGCAAGCTTCAAAGGAAAAAGTAGCCATCACTCATGCTTCATTGGATTTCTATGACAGAATGATCAAATCCTGTAGAACCTGGCATAAGCACATCATTATCAAACCCTGCTTTAGCATTTCTTAACTGATCACGGAGGCTGAGGTCCTGGGTGACTCCTGTTTTCTGACACTGTTTGTAGTTATTTGACCTTTTCTCAGTGGATAATCCACACAAAAAGCCCTAATTACTTCCCCAGCTTTGAGCGGTCCAGCACTGTGAATAATCAATGACACTGATTTAGGTATTGCACAATCAGATGCTTATGGTGTTTAAAGAACATTTTTCCATTGACCTGCCACAGCCATAGGACAATACCGAGTGCTGAAGTTGCTGTTGTAATCACAAGCTGGCCAAGTGACCTTGGGGGTCTGAAGTTGATTACTAGGGCCTTGAATTGAACAGATACAATGCGTTTTTAATGATTTCTTAGTTTTATTTTCTTAAAAGAGCACTTAGTCATGATGCATCTAGCAAGACACTGGTATACTGACAGAATCTCAGAGCATGATTTGTCTATAAACATAGTGGGATATTTTTTCTTTTGTAATATCACCTTTTTTTCTTCTTCTGTTTTTTGACTGTTAGAAAGCACAGTGACAGGAGGCATTTTGTCTTTAAAAAAAACCCCAAACAAACAGTTGGGCACTTGAGTATCTCCTGCTTCAAAAGTATTCAAGGATGAAACTAGAACAAGAGAAAAGGAGAACAGAAATTGCCTAGATATTGCTATAGGCTACAATGTCTGTGAGACGAATAGGGTGTGGATTCTTGGAAATTATTCAGTCTCTCATTTGCTGGTTTCTTCTCCCCTGTTCACATAATGTGAAAATGCAGTTCATTATCCAGGGTTATTAGGCTTAGATCTACCACCTGCTCAGTTGTTTCAGCTTCAAAAACTAAAAAGAGAGAGCAGTCCCATTTTGTTTTGTTTTGAATGAAAGCTTCACAGAGATTTTTTTCTAAGGAGCCATTTGCTCAGGTAAAATTTATGATGGAATACCAGATCATTTGGGGGTGGCTGTAAATCACATGAATCTTCCACTAATGAGATAGAAAATATGAAGTGTTTGGTGGGGATAGGCATAAAAAGAGGGAGGAAAAAAGGAATTTTCTTCCCAGCAGAAATTTCAATCAGCCAAGAGAAAATTTTCCTCGGATACATTTTGGGGTTTTTTTAACCAAATCTGTGTGTGATACTGAGAGGAGTATATTTCAGAAAAAGGCTCAAAGGTTGACTGGAGAATTTTTCAATATTCAGTGTGTTTCTTCAGAGAAATCCCAAGCAATTAGAAGGAAACACAGAACAGGGGGAGTATAGTTTGAGGGAAGTCTGTGGGTAGCTCCAGCACCTTTCCTCTCCCAAGGCAGTAAGCTGGTGGGGTGACTCCTTGTATGCCAACCCCTGAAGCAGAAACAACAGGAAGAAACCCTTGTATTGTGCAGTTTTTTGTTCTTCCAGACTTACTGTCATGCCATGAAGAGGAAGATGAACAGAAGTATAAAATAAGAGTAAGGATAGCTTATCAAATAAGAACGTTGTTTGTCTCTGCAGTAGGAAAACCTGTCGTCTTCTTTGAGGATGCTACTGCACTTCTGACACCTCTCAAATAAAATTTCTTAAGACTCCTGCTTATGTTTGCATCCATCCTGATCAAGCCTAAGCAATGATGTTTGAGGGAGTGGTTGAGAAAGTGCTGGTTGTAGAACGTTCCTATTAGGGGGGCATAATACGGTCACAGCCTGCTTAGAGACCACTTTTGGAGGCACCAGACAAGCAACATAAATACCATTAACTGTCCTGAAGAGCTGGAACTCTCCGCCTGTGTGGCTCTGCTGCAGATGACTGGGCAAGAGGAACTGCAGGACAAACTTCTTCTTTCATCTGAGAGCTCTTCCTCAGTCAAAGAGAGAATAGGAGAGAATATGCTTACCACAGAAGAGGAAAAACATAATGCTGAATGGCTACACAATAGTATGGCTCCTGAAGTGAAAACAAGCATTGCAGTAAGTTCATAAAGAAGGTGAAACAGTTGTTGGGGCAGCTGTCTTCTGTCCTGCTAATTCACATCTTTCCAGGGTACATTGTAGTCTCCTTAAATATACAAATTACTGTCAGATGTACTTGTCTGATCAGAGACTGCACAATCCAGACAGACATTGCAGCATGATGGGAGTAGAATGGTGCAATTTATAGACTAAAATATCCTGAAAGATGTAGAAAGTTCTTTTAATAAGTTGGCCTTGAAGGTTTATACTGTTCCTAGTGATTTCAGTTTGCTTACCTAACCTCTCGGGGAAAATAAACTAACTTTCCAGTGATCTTTGCCAGTTAAATTTGGTAACATTTTTAGAACAAGCTGGTTTTGAACACTGTCTCCAGTGAACTAGACACAAACATGCATGACTATTTCATTAATATTGACTACATGAGGAATGTTTACACTTAAAAAATGTTTGTTTCTGGGGTGTCACAAACTGTACTTAAACCTTTTTTTCAATTGCCTTTTAAGTGGTCAACACACTAGTTACAAACTGGTTTAGTCTGCAGTCAAGATTTTCTTTTTTTTTTTTTTTTGAATGGGTGTCTCTGAAACTAATTATTCTGAGCTGAAAGAGTGTGCAGCAATGCAATCTCTTTTTTCTATGATTGACCAAATCTGTGTGCTGTCAGCCTGCTAGGATATCAGTCGACTTCATTTCACCTCTCATTTGTAACAACATCCCTTTAGATGGTTGTACTGTAGGCAGAAACCAACTGAGTCTCAAATTCCCTGGAGAGGTACGGCTCTGGATGAGGATTAAGCTGCACTTGCTTTTCAGCAGTTTCTGACCAGCGAGAGTTTGAAAACAGGCTGTTAGTCTCTTTTCTCTCAGTGGCTCCATTTCTTTCTACCATATGGTTATATTTATGTGCCCTGTTGAGCGAGACCTTTAACAGCTTTTAAGTCAAGGATGGTGTCAGTGCCAGAGAAGGAGCAGTTTTCTAGTCAAGCAAGAGGGCTGAGCTTGATTTTGGAGAAATGGCGTTGTTTCTGAATGCCACTTTCAATCCTTAAAGTCTTTTCATTCAAAAACTGGTCAGCCTAATTTTACAAATAAGGGATTATTAGAGTAGTTACTGTTGACTAGGTGAACCTTTTCTTTGTTAATATATAGACAAATGGTCTTTCCTCTGTGCAGGATTCACTAGTATTAAACCAAGATGAGATGAAACTTAATTGAAATAAGTATGCCACCTCCCAGTCTCCTGATTGTTCTTTTCTAAATCAGATAAAAATGTGAATGAGGTACTTAGCCTTATTTCCCCCAAGATTAGAAATTCTCAAGTATTTTAATTTCTCAAGTCTTCAAATTATGAGTAGCCTGCTACCTTCAGTCATTTCCTGAGATGAAAGAAGAATTAGCTTTTTCACAGGCTGCTGTGGTGGGTGTTAACATCAGAACAGCTGAGGACCAGGTGGCCGTTCAGCAGACTTCCTTAGGAGGGTGTGTTTTTCTAGAAAGTCTGAAAATCAAACAAAACCTTGCTTGTAATAAAAATATAAGAACCTCTTGCCAAGCTATGAGTAGTCTTCTCAATGTAACTTTGTTATTAAGGAAATGATATCTAAATAGCAGGCACTTCATTATCACATTCTCTACTTGTGTTTAAGAGATAGTCACAGAGTGTTTACATACACTGATAAGACTGTTGATTCTGCTGGAAAATAGCATGTTAGGTAGTAATTCAGTTGAATAGCATATTTTCAATATATTGATTCCAGTCGAATAAAAGCTATGTGATTCATAGTGGAAATACAAATACAGTGGCGCATCTCAGGAATTCATGGGGAGTCAAATCCAAAGTCTTACACAGATTGGTAGTTGCTTCCAGGTTGAATGATGGCTCTTGATTCTGTAATAACCCTGGTAACTCATTTACACAATAATTCTTAAAAGGTGACATAGAAGGTGCTGCTTTGATTTTTCAAATTTGTTGTGCAGTTGAACTATACATCAAGACCCTGCTGCAGGAGGAGGGGAGTTTGTGCCTCTGCTCAGTGACAAAAATCTGATGAAAGAGCCAGCTTTGTTATTTTCTAGCAAGAGCAGAGACAAATCTTTCATATACCTCCTTCCCTTTGCACCTCCTGTCCTATGCTTTGTTCTGCTCTAGTCTTAATAGAGAACAGCACATGTCTTATGTCTTATGACACATATACAACTGCTTCAAAAAGGCTTTAAAAAAAGCCTTTCACCATTTTGTGCCTAATTTACATTTCTACAAAATGTTTTTGAATCCTTTCAGAGAAAAAATACTTTTTTAAAAAATGTTTGCTTCCTAAATGTAACATTAGGAAGTATATGTTTCCTAAATATAATACCCTCATTTTTCTCCTACACATGAAATTTATTGTATCATCAAATCTGACTGAAATTTACAGTTACCCATGATGTTATTTTGATATATTTGATTTTTTTTCATTGCATTGTGGAATAGAAAATGTGTTTATGGCTTTGTCCTATGAATATTTTCACAGGAATTTAATCAATAAAGATTTTAACCAAGAAAGTTTGCAGTTCTTTTTTGACAGTCATCTCCCCAAATGCTTAATCATTTTGGCAAAAATAATTTTTCCTCCAGATAAATTTCCCTTTCAAATCTCATATAGCTGCTGCTTACTCAGACAAACCAGTCCTGAGAATCATTTCATTTCATGTGCATGAGAATTCATATACATTTTCCCAACATGAATTTAAGTGCGGCTGTGAAAGATTATTGTTTGTATGCCTTTTTAAAAAAGCAAAATGTACTTAGCAAGTGCCCTGGGCTTCGTCTGTAGTTTAGTTGACATTGAATTTTTTTAATTTTCTCAGCTGGTTAAAAAAATCCCTTTTCATGTAGACATAGTTTCTGTTCTAAAATTAGAAGGTGGAAAGTTTTACATAGCATTTCTGCTACAATCCAAAGGATAAAATCAAAGGAAAGAAAGCTGTATAGCCCATCTCAAATCCAGAATATTGTAATAGTTGTTATTAAGGAAATGCATGTAGGAATGGCCCAAACAAGATTGCTTCCTGCAATCACACAGGCATGTCCTTCAGCACAAACAGGATTATTCTGTGAAGATTTTCAATCAGGGTAAGACCATGTATTACAGCTGTGACTGAAACAAAAAGATAAAAACTCGCTATTTGAGAATTCTTATACATATTTAAAATACACATTTTAAATATTATAATTTGGACTGTTATTTCTGTCTCCATTACTCATATGGGTAGGCATTTATTCCACAGGACTCGAAATCAATAGGACCAGCTGTATAATATTTTTGAGTTGGGCTGTTGCCAGGATGCATATAAATATTTTATTCTGCTCAAAGCTAGGGGAAGGAGACGGAAGTAATAAGCAATTTTAAGAGGGGTTATTCAGTTTATCAGTGAGTCCAATCTTGGAAACTTCCTTTTCATAACCAAAGATGGGAAATTCCTAGCTTTTTATTGGCTGAACTTGCAGAAAATCAGAGAGGAGCAGTCAGGTTGCAATGCCACTTCACAAGCTATCTTTGAGGAAAGGGGAACAAAGAAAGAGCTGTCTATGGGGTGATGCATACCTTTAAAGCACATGCTCTGGGTTTTATTCATTTTCTAATTATGGTTTTTCATTTCAGAATTTCTTTAAAATGTATCAATAAAAATATGTCTCAATAAAAATGGCTCAGGCTTAATCTAGGACAGTGTTGTTCCTTAAAACGCCTGCTTTGCCTTCAGCTGGGTTTGCTCAGCTGGGTTTTTTTTTATTATTTGCTATGGTCAATATTTATACAATACTTCAGGACATGTCATTTTTTTCAGAGTTGCAGAGATTTAAAATAACGAATTTGGTCTCAAGCTTAAGCTAGATGTGGGGTTGGGTTAGGGATATTCTTTAGTGATATACCAACACGTGAACAAAAAGAGAAGCTGAGGAAGGTGGACATGACTTACCGGCAAGAGGAAAACAGTGCATGGCTTTTAGGATAAGTGGTGGGATGGCTCTGTGTGGGTGGGTGTCACATGTGGTGCACTGATCCCAGGTGCTTGCCAGCCTGTCCATGAAAAGCAGCTAAAAGAAGCAGATCATGTTTTCTGTCTGTCCACTTACTAGTCAGGTCCTGTCCTTCCTTCTTCTCTGAGCTTCCGCAATAATTTCATCCAAGTCTGAGAGAGGGATAAAGGTGTCAAATATATTAAGTCCTTGAAGTAATCCTGAAAATTGTCAGTCATCCAAAGGAGGAAACTCCTATAACTGCATCTGCATGGGGAAGGGCCATGCTGAGCCCTTGCTGGGACAATCGGACACCAGCCATCAAGCTGTGGAACAGGAGGCCTCATCCATCCTGCAAGGAATTTCTGTTATCCACATGATGGGGACCCATGGCTTGTCCTCATAAAAACATTCATGGGCCCTTGACAAGAGCATGCCTATCTTCTGCCTTGATTCTCCCAAATCACTGCATCATGCTGTATTTGACTTGCAGCTTACTTCTCTCCATATTTTGTGGATTCCTGTTAGTTTGTGTGGACACTGTGACTTTACAAAAGACAGCTGCAAAACTAGCCAGGGAAGTGATACTGTCTCTCTTTCCCTTGTTAAATTATGCAACTAAATCAGCAGTGCTAGTGCCTCCTGAATCGCTCTTCCATCATCTCATACCTAATATTCAATCTTTGCTTGCTCAATGGTACTTGCCAAACACCATTTTTTTGTATTCTTGCATATATCAGAGTTGTTCATTTCTTTCAAGATCTTTTTTTATCATGTTGTATTAGTAGAAGAGCAGGTATTCACATTAGTAGAGCTGAGAAAACTGATTTTACAGTCTGCAAACTGAATGGAAATATTGCGTCACCCAAAAGTACTCTCAGTTTTCACTGTGAAGTTACATCCTTCACCCTTAAAAAACAAGAATCAACTTTGTATAATGAAGATGTTTCATTCAGGCACCAGGATCCAGGGGAGAGAGTTTGAGACCCTCTCTTTCCCAGAAAAATCAAAGCATTCTTGAACAACAGATAAACTGTTTTAACTATTCTGGGAAAAGAAAAAAATCATTAAACTTGGCATGAATTTGTCCATATTTTTCAGCTTAACCAAAGCAGCTTTTTGTAGTGAACAAACATTTTCTTTGCAAATTTGAACCAGTTGTATTCAGAAGCTTCAATCTATAGGAGTGTAGGGCCTTGACAGCATGGTATAGCTAGCCAAACCACTTGCTGTCATTACTGGGAGCGATAGCACATGGGAGCTCAACCCTGGTGGTAAGTTTGTGAAGGAAGGAGTGGTGCCTCAATGCACCAGACCCTGGATATCTCTCCTAGCCAGCCATGGGGATGTCTCAGATAAGCCTGTCATCCTGACAGGGCAAATCAGTGCTGAAAAGGCTTTGCACTCTGTGGGGCTCGGTCTGGTTGATAGGACAGAGCCACCTTCTGATAAGCAGAAGTGCTCTGCTCCCTTTGACTCCCCCAGGCCATTTTGTGCCTCATCACCCCAGGGTGGGCCACCAGCAGGCCTGACCATGCAGTGGTGCCATTCTGCCAATTTTATTTTTTAAGTGGCTAGGCTGATGTGCTCCCTGCTACTGATGCAGGAGTGTTGTAGTACATTTCCTTTCTTGATTGTCAGCTATTCTTATCAAAATGAAGCACTTTTATAACAAAACTACAGCTCTGTTGGTGTGGGAAGGAGAGGGGGACCATACCATATTTTCAGCAGCAATTTGGTTCAAGTGACATATGTTTTCTGTGTGGCCAACACACTCTGTTCAGTGCCAATACACTACTCCTACTCAGTTCACACTCAAGGTTATACCTGTTTAACTGGAAAGGCAAATGTTAAAACTGTGTCTTAATGTCTGTAACCTGTTAAACATCTCAGGAAGCAGTAGTAATTAAACTGTAAGTTTGAAAGGTTTGATTGCATGATTTCAATAGAGAACACGGGTTTGTAATCCTGTCTGTAAACACAAGAGTAGTGAAAGACACAGACTTCTGCACATCATCTGTTTAATGTTCGCCTATATTAAGAATACTTTACATGTCTTGAAGTACATTTAACTTCAAAAGGGCCTGATTAAGGTGATCATTTTGACTTTTTTCTCAAGCTGTTATCATGATTGTGAATTATTTTCTAGGGTTTTGAACAGAAGTATTCCCAAAGGGAAGACAAATTAGTTGATGATGCTGCAAGAGAGGCTTTGCAGTCCTCCTCTTTTGAAGTTCTTAATGATGTGAGTTTCTCAATGTTTCAGTCCTGGCTGCTGCTCACCCCATTTATTTAAAAGTCATGTGGATTGAAAATTGTCCATAGATTTTTCTTCCTTTGTGCTTGCTCGCTAGAACTGTGACCAGATGCAAACATGATGATGTGCCTGTGCATGCCACTGTTGCTAAACTGTAAGCAAAGCAAGAGAAAAGGCTGATTTAGAAAATAAACCCAAGGTGCTTGATGAGTGAAATGTCAAGTAGATTCATGTCTGGCAAAGGACTCTTCCTTGTCCATCATCATCCAATCAATGACACTTGAACCTGGGTTGACCAGGTCACCACACTACCTCTGCTCAAAGCAGGGGGAAATTTATAGGTCACCTTTTTGAATGACAATTAGTACAAGAAGATATGGTAATCCTGCTGCCTTTCAAAGCATTATTGTTTTACCATGCAAAAGTCTCAGTGTACCATGCACAGCAGTACCTGCTCTCTGTGTTCTTTACATGAGGAGAAACAAAAGACCTTTAGGAAACTATCTCCCTGGTGGCTCTTGTCTGATTAGAAAGTCCTCAGGGGATTAGCACTATGAATTTCACAGCTTGCCCCCCCCCACACTCCCTCCCACCCCTTTGCATTAAGGTTAGAAGGATGTGCTTGGATCAAATCAGAAGGAGATTAAAGGAAAAGAAACCCCAGAGCAATTCTCTTTTGCATTTGAATGAATATTTGTAGTCAATAGTCATTTACCATTGCTTTTAAAATATCCTTGAGTTTCAGTGAAACAAAGTTCAAATACTGCCATAAGACAGTAATATCTTATACTTCCATTTTAGATTGGTTATATCATTTACAGTTAATTTGTTATACTTGTACATATTTGCTGTTGAATGTAATCCTTCAATTTGCTCAAGAGATTTCATCAAGTCCCCTAGAAGATCAAAAGCTTTAAAGGTTTTGTTTGCATTTCCATGTAAGACCTACTACTTTCTTGCTGCAGAATGGCTTAGAGAGCATTCTTTAAACCTGTGTTAACTGCCAACAGACAGAGCCTGCAGGGGACATCTTTGAGGTGAGCACGATCAAACAGAAATAAATTTTAACCTTTTGTACAACAAAGTGAGGGAAAAAATCCAATTTCCTATGAAACCCTCACTACAGTGCCCATGAAACCTATTTCACCAAAGATGGTATTTAAAGGGGCAAATTATGCAGATGGGTTTCCTTAGCAAGCACTTGTAAAGGATCTTTGAAAAAGCACAATGTGGTACTCAAAGGAGAAAGATAGGAAAATGCTATTCTAAGGTATACTCATTTATACCTGAATCTGTTACCAAATCAGTGTAACAAGAGCTGCTCTGTGCACTAGCACCATCATGCTAAGTAATGCTATAAGTCAAACCACTGTTTCTTCACAAAGGGAAAAATAAATCCCACCTAATGCAATTGGCGAGAATCATGGCTGCAGGATGGATATCCAAGTAAAACCACTCTGGATTCGTTTTTGCTCTCTTCTACAGATGGATAATGTTATTTCTCTGACTGGGTACAAATGAAAACCAACTTAATCCAGCACACTTTAGAATTTAAATAACCAGATGGTGAAAAGGTAAAATGGAAGTGTAGATAATGGGGCAGAAGGTGCTCTGAGAGGGGATTTGGTTTTTGAGAGTGCTTGGAGTTTCATATAGGCACGTGGTGAATTTGACATTTTTCTGCTCTGGGAACTGCTCAGTTGGAAGCACTGTGGCAGATTCAGGCTTCCTCCTCTCTCTCTTTGTGTGTTTTGTTGTGGGAAAAATCCATGGTTAAAGGAGAGCAGTGGCGACAATGCATGCAAATAGCAAAGCCATTGTTCACTGCAGCCTTCCTAACTTGGATGTGTGAACTCAGTGGATTAAGTGCTTTGCCCCACCCCGGGCTAAGCATGTAGCCCAACATGAAAAGCAAAAGTAAAGCAATGCTGTGGGGAATGTTTAAAAGAGAAGCTCACACGTGGTACTGTAACTGTGAGTGACCAGAGTCAGTTTCAGACATCTGAGGGCTTTGGGGAATGGAAAGGTCCCGTTTTCTCCCACAGCTACCATGGAGGCTGGCATGGCTCCCTAACTTGGTGTGTAGCTGCACAAGCATTTTCCCTGGCAGGAGAGCCAACTGAGGAGCTTTCTGCAGCATCTCTTTCTCCCTCTCCTTTCGCTCCCACAGGTCACTTGTCCCTCAGTGATGCTGGTTTTGCAGTTTTTGATACTGTGTTCTAAAGCGGATCAGTGCAATGACTGATGAATGAAGGAGCTTTGCTGTTCTTTCTGATTTTCTTAGTTAATAGTGCTTTTGGAGATATTTCATCTAAAACAACTCACCGATTGACCACATAGCAAAATTGCACTTATGGCTGCCCTTAAGCAACCACTGCAATGATGAACAGAGAGACAAAAGAGAAAATTATCAACAAGACTGGAACTCTTCAAACAGCCTTTGCTGCCAGAGAAAAATGCTCCCCTTTCACATTCCTAAACTTAACACTCGCCTTTAACACCAGGTCTGCCGCAAACAGACCTCTGCCTACAAATAAGACCAGCAATATGGCTCCCAGCGACTGCTCAGGTCAGATGGGAAGCACAGCCCAGCAAACAAGTGCAATCAATGCAGATTAATGATGCCTGCTTTCATTCATGTCTAGGTATTTCATTGATGTAGCTGATAGCCAATCTTTCTTGCTTTTATTTATGCAAGCCACATTTATTTGGTTAGCTTTTGGTTGATTGATTTTGTACTTCTGCTTGTTTGGGTTTTGTTAGGTTTATTTCATTTCATGACAATATAGCTGATTTATTTCTGACAACAGTAGCAATTTAATGCAAAACGCTATTGAAAGCTTCATATAACTTATGTTTTTAATTTCTGCAAATACCACCTAGATGCTGTAGGGAAAGACACTATATAAATCTTAAAGTTAAATAAATGTTTACTGTACAAGTGACTTGTGTTAATGAATATTGCAGAAGAAGCAGAGCACATAGATTCACCAGGAAACAATGGCACAGAATAAAACATCTTCCTTGGGTGAGGGCAGATGTGACACACATTCAGACTCCCCGTGGTTTTATTTGCTCTCTTAGGGCCAACTGCATGGTTGTGCTCGCTGTCATTGCGTATGGGTGATGGCAGGACAGCCTTCACCAAAGGGAGATCAGCATGAAGGATCGAGTTCACATCTTAAAAGGAGACATACAGAAAATTACATGGAAGGAAACAGCAGGTGAAGTCCTCTCAGCAAAAACAGTACAAAGAGAAGCAGTAAAAAGAAATATAGTTAAAATAGAACAGCAAAGGTGCAGATCTTCTTTCCTCATGAATGTTCCTGCTCACCTGTCTCTTGTCTGCAGTTTTGTACCGCATTCTGCAGTGCAGTGTCTTAAAACCTTCCAGAATTCAAGAGGAAAACTGATTGATATATCTCTTCTTTCATCTTCAGCACAAGAATGAAAAAAAATGGTCCAAGCTGCTGGGCATGTTTTCATTGGTCTTGTTTCATAACTTACAGCCCGTGTGACCAGTACTACAAAAAATCTCCCATTTTCTTTATTTTAATCCTTTGTGTGCCTTTTGTTGCATGGTTTTATTTTCTCTTTCATTCAGTTGC
The DNA here is from genome assembly GCF_008360975.1 of Lichenostomus cassidix. NCBI lineage: Eukaryota > Metazoa > Chordata > Aves > Passeriformes > Meliphagidae > Lichenostomus > Lichenostomus cassidix. The sequence goes on from NC_139482.1 coordinate 33,314,348, forward strand.
TGAATCTACTAACAGTAATACACCTGACTTTGCTATGCAAATGATCGCTATATTGAATTTTATTGCTCCGCTTTATTTCCACTCAATTTATCTGAATTTCTTCACTTCCTTGGTACATCCTTCCTCCTAATTTAAGAGATGAATAAAATGTGAGCTCTGTGGTTCTTTGCTGGGCCCTTTCATGTGCTTTGAACAGCAAGCAACAAAAATGGAGGCATTTTTGTTACCTGTACCATTCTCATACATATCCCCCTGGTGGTTTTTTTGGTTGGTTGGTTGGGATTTTTTTGCCATGCTTATAGATGAAGCAGAGTAGCAAAATAATTTTAAATTAATCACTACAGTTTGTGGTCATCTCATGGTCAGTAGAATTGTACAGTCCAATATTTAGTCTGGCAACACTCAGAAACAAGATTCCTTTTTTTTAATTGTACATGAAAGGCTCAAAATGAAAGATCATTCAATAACAATGCAGGTTGTAAGGTGTGAGGATTTTCATCTTTGAGAGCATTTCATGAGGTCTGTGTTCCAAGATCTTGGGTTTCTGTTGTTAATTTAGTGGAACAAGCAATGATAAAGTATTTGGGAAGTCAGAGAGAGTCTAATCAGCAGTAGTACTTCAAAGTATTCCCTACCACTGTCTCAGACTGGAAGCTGGCTGTTGGGTAGGTGGTGAAGTATCCCTTGGATAAAATTCAGCCTGTATCTGCATCTTTGATGTAGAACTTTTATGACTCCTGTGATGCTGAGTAACAAGCTCGATTTGCATTCCAAGGCACTCAACCCTGCTGCTGCTATCTCGAGTAGGAGTTCAAGCCCCATTGAAGGAATCTCACTTAACATTGGTGTGAGCTTTAACATGCATTCCTTTTTCCTGTTGACCTCCTCTTGGGGGTTAAAGCTGAGTAGCTGAACTTTAGCTGCTGCCTAGATATGTGCTGAGTGTTTGATACACATTGTCATCATAGGTCCATAAGGAACAGTTGTGTGCATTGTCTTTGAGTATTTTTACACATGTTTTCTGATAAGTTACTGAGGATGCAAACACTTTTCTCAGCTCCTTTACCAGACACTAGTTGTAAAGGGTAAGTAATACTTGAAGCAAAGCTGGATTCCTGAAACTTTAGGAAGCGCAAGTACTCCTTACATCTTTGCATTTTAAAAGTCAGGGTTCACGATTATGATTTATAATTTTAAACTATATAACATATTTTTAAATTTATCTGTTGTGTTATTTTAATTACAATGGCTAGATCAAAGGCATTTTCTACTCCTTCAGATGTGTCAGTGCTGAGGATGACTCAGTATTAGTACAAAACCCAGTTTACTACTAAAGAGTCAAGCTAGTCAATTAACAGCAGCAGTAGCACCCTGCAGTCCTGACCAGCACAGGTTATGTTGTTCTACAAACACATCATGACATCCAGGCTTGAAGCATTTTCAGCTATATTGACAAAATGTACAAAAGGACTGGGACCTGCAGAGCACCACAAATAATACTAGGTATAAAATTCATATCAGGTGAAAGCTCCTTAAGAAGTGTGGGGAGAGAGAATATTTTGTTGGTGACAGAGGCAGAAAGAAAGGAAATAAGAAGGTATTGTTTTGCTACAGCTATATCCCATTTAGGACCAGGCACTTAAAGGGATGAATCATTACTGTCTATCCCAGGTAGTCAGCCTCCCCACTAAATCATAAGTGAAGCAACAACACATTTCATTAGAACTGGTACAAGAATTTAAAGATTTGGTTAAATAATAATAGACATTTTCAAAAATCTTGAAAAAGCCAGACCCAATTTCCTGAAAATCAGTAAGAACTCAATAAAGGTCCCAGAAGGGGAAACCAGCACAACAACCTGTTAAATAGCTACTTTGGTAGCTGACCTCTTATCACCTACAGTGACATAGTTGAGACTACAAATGGAGTTGGAGTACCAGCTCTTTATTTTCCAGACTTGACCCTGAATTCATTATGATCTGTGCAATTGTGTTTCTTACTCTGGTGCCAATACTAGGGAAGAAAATTCTGACGCCAAAAAGCGTATGGCAAGACAGCCATTCATTTCACTGCTAATAGTTTCTTCTTTTGTTTCTAATTACTAGCCAAACACATGATGGAAATAATTTTTGTAATTCTGTCTTCTTATCCCTTTAAACACACACATGTTGTCTCATCCCTCATCACTTAACACTGTAGAAAAATTTATGCAAACATGAAAATATATTTTTTGAGCTTACAGACAAAACAAGATTGATAAGCAGAAATGCAAGTATTAGTTCAATTTTGCTACCTGATCTTTACAGAAAGCTATGACTTCACCCTTGCACAGCTTAAAGACACAGACACCAAAATAAATCTAGGAGATATACTATGAATACGTTAACATTGAATAACAATGGTGGAAGCAGGTCTTCTCCTTCTCCTTCTCTATTCATTTCAGGTGGATGATGAATGATGCTCTTTCTGTATTTCCAAGTTAATTTTAAAAGATTTTCTAGTCTTTGAAACAAGAAACTGCGTCTATTGCTTGTACTTTTGATCATCAAAGGCTTATAATGTAGAGTCTTATTCTTTCCTCTTGCCTGTAAAAGAGGCTTTCCAAGCTAGACACTGAAGACTTCAACATATCTAGAAAGATATGGCAGCTTTTATGCTAAAAGAGGTATAAATCTTTCAACTCTGAGCATGTTCGTTTATTCATGTCCAGCTGTAGCCATTTTGCTTCAAATTTATCGATACAACCCAGCTAAGTTACTCATTTATTACCTTTGGCAATCAAAAACACAGTAAAATCAATTTGTAAGGTCATCCATCTGTGATTCTCACTGTTGCAAAGTTTTTGCGAGATTGTTGCAGTTCTTCTACTGTCCACTTCTGTTGTGACGGTAAATATAAACTAAAATTATGTTGTGCCTGGGCAAAGAATATAGAACAATAGGATTTCAGTTCATCACAGAGCTTATGTACACCACAATATTCTAAATAATACTTTCAAATTTGCTTTTTTTACTGACAGATGAGACTTTACAGCTACTTATGCCAGAATTTTGAAAGGCCTTTGTAAAATCTAAACAACTTTATCTTTCTTAAAACCCTGCCTGAATTTGAATATGCTTACTGTTAATCTAATTGTTACACCTCATTGCCTTCCATTCAACCTCTTCAATTTTTTCAACAAATATCTAAATGTAATGAAAACATGTCTGGTTTTGGTAACCTTCTGCAGACACTTTAGAAGTAGTCCAAAAACCTCCAGAGGCCAGTGGGCAAGACAATGACATCCACTTGTCTAAAACAGCCTTTTCCAAACAGTGTAAGATTCACATATCTTTTAGAATGTGAGTTTGCTGGTTTCGTTTTGGGTATAGAAAATCATGAAATTGTTGGCTTTCATAGAACTACACATAATTTTATTTGTGGTAAATATGATTTCATGTCTTTGACTGAAGTTGTGCATGCAAATACCATGGCAACATCTTTTTAATGATGTGGTAGGTGACTACAAGGGTTCCTAAAGTGCAACAAATATACCCATAACCCAAGAGAAAACCCTTCTAAAATCTCATACAAAATGCAACCCTGAGCAATAATAGCTTGAGAAGGGATTAGAAGAGTATAATGGAGTGACTTTGTCATCCCAGCATAGTTGTAAGGGCACCTGCAAATTCTGCACCTGCTCCCCAGTAGCTTCAGGCAGCCATTGCAAAAACATGTGTACAAATCGGTGTTCTTGAGACAACAGTCACAGAACAAAACCATACCAGGGACTGTGTAACAATTTATCAGTAACACTAGCAGATGTCCGGGTTGGGAACATACCCAGCAGTGCTTGCACATCCAGCAATACATCATCTTTAAAAGCTCACCCACAGGTAAGGCAAGATAATTCCAGTAGGAATTCAGTATTGTCCAGTGAGGTGCTACATCACTGAGTTCTAGTTTGAGGTTCACTGGAAAGGCAAAAGAGAGTTTTCTTTGCTTGCTGTCCATTTTAAGATGTTATTAAATCTACCTGTGTTATTTAGTCTATATTCAACCCATGCAAGCACAATTTCTATCCATAAAAAAAAGCTGTATATCATCTAAAACAATTTCAAACTGGAAGGCTTCAATCTTCATGGCATTTCTTTGAAAGTATTTTATAGACTGGGATTGTTTTAGTATCTAGTTTTTCTTAACACCTATTTAGTTATTTTATAGGGCTGCTTGCCTCAATTAATACCATTTTTTTTTATTATTGATTCAAGTAGTTGTGAATCCATCAACAGAGGACAGACTGTACAGTTATGCCCTAAAGTAAAGCTTTAAAATAATGGGATTATATTATGCAAATAATTCAAAAATATTTTTAAGCAGGCATTACTTCAGCATTTCAATATTGGCTAAAGCAGCTTTAATATGCAAGACAGGATGTTAGGTGCTTAGCTGATCCAAATGCCAGTCTATAGATTTGAAAGACTAAAGATCACATCACTGGGAGGTTGACAGAAGTGACACTTTGCAAAGTGCCAATGATTTATGCCAATGTCTTGCTTGATGATACTGTTATAGACAGCACTGTCATTACAAAGTCCCTAACGACTTCAGTCTACATTTATGGTGCACAAATTATAGGTGAGCCCAAAGATCGAAACCTTCCTGACTTTTAGATTTCAATGACCAAGTAATTCTCACTAGGTTCGCTTCTTGTATGTTGCCTGATACTTTACACTCCCTTTCTGGTTTCAGCATCGTAATTAGATCACAGGAACAAGGGCAAAATACACGTTCATTCTAAGTTAGCATCCTTTTTTAACCTTATCTCGCAAACACCATGTAAAATACACTAAACTTTATGGTCACAATACAGCTCTGGCTTTTTCATCAACAGAAATGCTGCAGACAGTTCTGCAAGGTCTTCTTGCATGCCTCATGCAAGCTGCTTGGGTTCTCTGGTTCCCAGTTATGTGCGCAGTACGAGGGAAAGGGTGTGCTCCAGATCATGAAAACTACATTTCCTTCTGAAGAGTATCTTTTGGTTTGGATACTAGAGTCAGCTTTCCATGTTGTTATAGCCTGACCTCCTACAATGCTGTGATGTGTATGATGTTCTGAATTTGTACATTTAAAACACTGTTCCCATGCTACATTATTCCTCCTACGGTCAGGACTGAAATGATTGCTGATACCAAAGCAAATTACAATGTTTGGGCAGTTTCTTCTCTTCTGTAATTGTTACCTTAACAAGAAAGAAATCAGGGAATTAATTTCATGAAGCACTAAGGTAGATAACACTGACGGTATCAGAGGATATCAATTTAAACCAGGAGAAAAATTAGTTTCTCTTAGCTATTTGAAATGAAGTAGTAAAGCTTCCTGGGCCAGGACTTCTGCTCTAGTACACGGACAAAGCCTGACACAAAGGAAAGAAGGAACATTTAGGACTTTTGATATGTCTAGACATGGTGGGATGGTAGGACATGGAGGGAAGCTGCAGAAGCAAACAGTTACAGCTGGGAAAGCCATCAGATTTCACACCTCCCAAACAAAGTTCTCTCTGCTACTACAAATCAGAGATATAATCTTCCTGAGGGAATAAATGTTTTAAAACATTTAATGAAATTCTGCAGGTTACTTTAAAATAAGTCAATCCTTTCTGTGTCCATCCAGGAACTTCATTGTCTAAGAGCTGCCTGAGTGCTGAACCAGAGCACATATGTCCTACCGTAGAAGCCATTTAGTCTGCACATGCTAGAAAACATTTAATAGCTTTGGTCTTGTGGTTTGTTTTGTAACCACAAATCCTTCAGAAAAATAACAGCCTCATATTACACAATAGGATATATTCATGTCTGAGCTAGAACTTCCTTCAGTTTCTGTCCCACTGCAATTCCCTGCTGGCTCTGAGGACAGAAGTGTAACACACAAAACCAGACAAGCAAACATACAAATGATGAATGTCTGGATAGAAACAATGTCCTTCTCAGAGAATTTTTGTGGTGCAGCTGGCAATATCCTGCAAATTTTTCACCCCCACAACATGTTGTTCCAAAGTCAGATTAGATCTCAACCAGAAAATTGAGAAATTAGATCTCAACCAGAAAATGTCCAAAAACATATTTTCTTGACTGGCCTGAATAAAGCTGGTATGCATCAAGCTTATTTCCATCCATAGTAATGTTAAATAGGGAATCATAGGTCTGTTTAATCTGCAAGAGAAATTGATTCCCTAGAAGAAGCACTATAAAAACAAGTGCACGGGTGTCTTTAGATGCTCCTCCAGAAAGACAGATAAAAAATAGTCATTTGGTCAGTGAAGATGATCATCAACATATAAAGACTGGTCTGGCAGACCCTGGGAGACAACTTTAAAAATGCTTTGATTCAACAACCATCCTTTATACAGAACTCTTCACTTTTGACAGGAGTCTCAAACAGTGTGTTTCAAGAATGCCATGTTAATACAGTTTGTAGTTAATAGTTCATTTATGTGAAAATAAGTATTAAAAATGTTAAGTAGCTATTCTTGTCATGTTAAATATGTATCAGTTTAATGCTGCTATTAAGTAAGATGAATGAGTACATACAGCATCTGCTCTTTGTATTTTTTAAATCTTTTGAAAAATAGAAAGTCACCATTTTAAGTTCTTCATTCTCATATTCTGGTAACTTCATAAAAGGAAGTTATAGGCAGTTAAGTTAATCTTTGCAAGACTAAAAGCTTAAAAGAAGGCTGAAAAGACCATTGAAGGTCAGAATTTACATATTGATCAAACTGCAAGTTTATACTCTTGTAAACATGTAATTAACTTTGCCGTTATTGAATTTTTGTTCACAACCAATTTTATTAGTCATAGTTTCACCAGTAATTCCACTGGACTGAAGCATGAGTGACAGACATCCATAATAAGGTAAAGTGCATACTAAGATGTTGTGTTTAAAAATAGGTATAAATCACCTGACCCATTGGTTATTTTGAAGAAAATACCCTTCACAAAAACACAATTCTTGGCAATAAAAATGAAACCATCTTCTGAGAATTATTGATCAGAAATTGAAATAAAGACTTGCATAAAAGTTATATTTCGAAGTCCCAAATCACTGAACCTTCTGCCATGTAATTTAATTTTGTGAATTAACAATTATATATTCATCAATGAAACAGCTAAACCCTTTTTTAACCCTTGGTTTGCTGACCACCAAATAACTAGAAGCTGGTAAAAGAAGTATCTGGGAGATTCAGCCTCAAGTGTATTGAAGGGATGATTCCTGTCCAGGCAGCAAGCAAGAGCACATGGGTTGTCATATGTTGTTACATGTAAGAATTGCTCTAGAGCAATTGATGAACAACTTGGGATCTCTTCTGATTTATGCATCAGCAGAAGAAATGATCATTTATATTCCGGCTTGATGAGCAAATGCAAAATTTACTCCCTAAGATGTGAAGAGAATACACAGGAACCAACAGTGTCCTCTCAAAGGACTATTCCTTTCCATCCAGTCCCCAAAATTGCACCACAGCCAGGAATGATGCATTTATAGTATATAAATGAAGATTTCACATCATTAATGATAAGGGATCATAACAATAATCAATCAGAAGCCCCTGATCTCAGCAGTCCTTTCACCATAGGATGAAGGGAAAACAGAGGCCAAGGTCCTTTTCAGGTCCTTTTCAGAGTGTTTCTCTGCACTCACAGCCTTCTGCACACCTAGGGTTTCTGTTTTGTGCTCCTGCTGGCAGACACAGTGAAACCACATCCTCAATGAATCTGCATCCTTCTTATGGTATCTTATCTGTCCTTTTTTGCTGGGTACCTGGACAGCCAGAAGCAGTAGGTTCTTCCTTTTTGGAGACTAATGAAGCCTTTTAAATATTAGGACAGCTGAGCTTGGGCTTTGCAGGAGACTTGTATGCCAGAAACTCACAGGCAAGTGTACTGGCACAGTTAAGAATAGAAATCCCACACAACCTACAGTCAAATCTGACTCTGATGCCTTTTTCATTTATTTCACCACATAAAAAGACCTGGATACAAGGAAAAATTTCAGGAGTCTGTAAATGTGCTCCCATGTCTAAAAGACATATAAAACAAAGCTAGATTCACATCTGAACTCTTTAAGTTAGGATACCTTCCAATGAAGCATGTCCTTACATGAAAAAAATGTTGAAAAATTCAGGATTATTTTTAGCATTTCAGGAATGACTACCACCAATCTCAGCAGACTGATGTGCCTTCAATACTTATTACCCTCAGCCATCATCTCCATGTCAATATAGCCATCAGCAATGAAGGCTTCACTCTGAGATGGGAATTCCTGGCTTTACTTGTTATAGCAGAACCCAGAAGCACAATATCATACAACACTCTGAAAAGAAATGACACGATCATTGGCAGTATAAGCAGAGAAACGTTATGCTTAGTGGCAAAATGCAGCTGGTTGAGATGTGGTTTATTTCTGTCAAAGTTTATGCTTCAAGAGAGTGTGCCATTGGATACATGTTTACTGAAAAAAAAAAAAAAAAGCATTGTGGCTATTGCTAGGCAAAGCTAACCAGAAATGGCAATATTGCACAGCATTCTTGTGGCCACAGGCTCTCTAGCTGCAGAGAGGCATTGTGTTTAGTTAGACTTCAGTTCCAAGATATGAGATGTTTGCTTGTGGCTTCAGTGGTGGCAGAGGCAGAAGGGTTCTTGTTGTTTTAGCAATTGGGTTGAACAAATTACTCTGTCCACAAGCCAATGTCAATAAATCTCTTACTTATTTTCTTTACTACAGAGCAAATGTGATATCAGGTTACATCAAATACCATGTTTACCAACCATCACATCTAAAATCACTGTATTTTGTTACCTTCTCAGGCTAAAACCTTTTATTTAAACTTCCCCGTACTTAAACACATGAAGCAAGCCAGCAAAATGAGAACGTATGGTAGAGAGGACAGTCAAGAATGCCTCTTTTCTAAATGTCTGATCTCCATCTCGTCATCTTTCAGAAGTTAATCAGTATGATAGCTGTGAAAATTAAATGACTGCCCCAGCTATTACTCTGAACAAACCCCTGGTAAAAAATAGGCTCCTGATGCAGCACATATTTACTCTCCCAAAGTGACCTACCAGCCTAGAGCTGTGTCAACCAGTTTTCTTAATTGCGTGCTAGCTGTAAACATTGTATTAGTTATAACTAAAAGATGTTTAAAATTATTTAGTAGCTATTGTACATCTCATGACTCATCCTGTAACTCTGAAGTACCACAATATTGAAATTCAGAGCACAGTGTAAGATGACCTTTTATATGCAAGCTAAATCAATTTTATACTCCTTAGAATTTGACCCACTGAATATAAAAGAGTCCAAGCTGTCAAAAAGAGAAAGCTATATTAAAAAAAAAAAAAAAAAAAAAAGTGTGGGGGGCATCTCAGCTATGCTTGCAAATAGATAAACAGGTAGTTCAGGAAGTGTCTGTGAGGCTCTAGCATAGGACTTCCTCCCTTCCAGAAGCTCTCAGGCAGTACTTTGTGCCAGCTTATGATGTGAGAGCAGTTCATAGGTGAAGAATGGGACTCAGTCTAGCAAGTTCTGACCCTCTCCAGGAGGGGGAGGGAAGGCAGTGGAGGCAGCTGGCAGCAGATTAGCATCCAGGAAGGAGTTAGAGCTAGTCCAGCAAAAACCTTGAGTTTTCTTGAGTGAGGCTTAGCTGCTGCAGTTCCCTGCTTCATGTAATATATCTCATGATCATCTCAGTGCACTCTGAGGATGCTAGAAGGGATCAGGCCTTTCACCTGCCTGGTAGAGTGTGTGTAACACTGGTAAAAATACCCTGCAAGGAACTTAAGCTGTATTTATGCCTCCAGCACAAAAGTCACATCCACAGGGTTGTGTTGTGTCTTCCAAGCTTCCTTTTCTCTTTTTCTTTCTAGGAGAATCAACAACAGATGGCAGTAGCCAAAAAAGGTTTTATTGGAAAGTTCTATGAAGTTAGAAAAGGTGGGAATTTTATCACCTTATTTTTACAAAATTTGGGATTAAATTCTGTGTTTGGTAACAATCTGGTGACTTCAGAGGAATCAGCAGGCATATCAGAGGGCTAAATCTGATTCTCAATCATTAAAATATTATGTAAAGGAACATGAATAGAAACAAAGGCAAGAGAGTCTTCACTTCCATATCAATGTTCCAGATACTTTGCATTCATACAGAGCAGAGTTCATGAACTCTCTCTAACCATGTTAACAATCCTCTGGGTTTCTAAAGGAGCAGCAGGGGTTGGAATGAGAAGTCTCCCCATATACATCAATAACATCAGTCTTGACACACTGATGGGATTTCCAGGGGGTTCTTTTCTAACTGTGCCTGCTAAATTCTCTGCACCACTCAGCAGTGGTAGCTCGGTATGCCTTGCAGGGAGGAAAAAAGTCTGAAGTTTGTAGTTGAAAACAAAATGTGCATCTGGGGCATGTGATTTCTTGTGCAAAAGCAAGTCAGAGCATAGACATCTTAAATGCATTTTTCTCAGTAATTGAAGTCAGTTGGGGTATCTTAAATGGATATTTTACAGAAATAAAGCACAACAATATTTTGCACCACACGTTTTATATTTCACAAGTTACATGTAGATAAAGTTAAACATCTTCACTTGAAAATCTGAGTATAGTAGTCTCTACTATATGAAGGAAAACTGTGTGACTGATGAGAGCTTGCATGTACAAGCATATTTTTATTCAACAAAACCTCTTAGTACCTAGAAATCCATGCTGTAAGGACATCCTAAGAACTTACATCTTTTTATGGAATTGTTCTTGATGGTCTTTTATGCATGATTTCTTTTCTAATTGTTTTTTGAATGCATTTATACTTTTCTGAGTTAGGAGATTGCATTCAGAATGAGATTGTCAGCTGCGATTGGTGGCATGTTGGCATGCCAGTTTCTGTCAAATAAGAATCCACTCTTTGGAAAATTCAACATTAATATAACAACTGCTTCAGCTTCATAAACTTTTTAACTGACTCATCTTCTAATGTAAGCAGTTTTTCATAATGGAAAAATAACTGTGTGCTGAAATCTGGCATTTTGATAGAGTTTTCCATAGTGATTCAACTTTTTTTTTTTTTAAATCTTGAAAATAACTTGAAAGCTTTCTTATTCTGAATTTTTTTTAAAAAGGTAGATCTTGTAGACCTATAAATTGCCAACCCAACTAATTTAAAAGAAAATGTTACAAAACAGTAGTAGTACTCTGTCTGGTTTAAGTGCTTTGATGCTACATATATGCATTTCATAACTCTCTATAAAATCTAGTATTTCCAAAATCCAGAAGATAGTGACAAATAAAATGTGCTTTAACAATAAATTTTATTTTGTGACATTTTCACAAAGCTGAAAGTGTAGCAAAACTTCCCTGTGCCTCTGATTAGGCATAAAAAAAGCCCCAGTGCAGATAGTATTATTGTTTCTGATGCTTTTCTGTCTTCATCCCAGACACATGAAGTTCCATGCTGGATCACCTACTACAAGAGAGACATCAGTAAGATGGCATGAGCTCAGCAGAGGACCACTGAGCAGGTCAGGGCTGGAACACTTTCCCAGTGAGAACTCAGCTTCTTCAGCCTTTGGAAGGACATAAGGGCAGTCCCTCAGCCCCCCAGTACCTACAGGGAAGTTGCTGAAAAAATGGAAGCAGGATTTTCACTGAGCTGTGTGGCAGCAGGACAAGGAGCAATGGCTGTGAGCTGAAACAAGAGGTTCAGCATGAATTGTAAAAAAAAAAAAAAAATGACAACTTTTTACAATGGGAAGAAGTGAATTCTGGAAGTTGCTACTCAGAGAGGTTGTGCTGATACCATCCACCATCTTGGGAGGTTTACCCTCTCCACCCTCCATCCTTGCCCTGAAGAAGCTGGAATGCACACAGAGGCTGTGATGTGGTTAGAGATGGAGGCAGCTGGGGCTCAGCTGTGATCAGGAGGGTGGTGGAGACATAGCTTGGCCTGCTGAGGGGGAGAGGTCTGCAAAGGGGAACCTGAGGTGCTCCAGCACATGAGCAGCTCTGTCCTTTCCTCTGGGCTTTTCACAAACTGGAGCTTCAAATCTTGGGCCTGAAAAAAGCACTGTATTCATTAAATTCCTGCAGTCATAGGGAGAGCTAAGGACATCTAAGGACTCCTAAGACATAGCTAAGGGAGAGCCTACATAAGAGCACCTAAGAGCTCACCTGCTTCAAAGTCCTTGAGCAATAGTTTCTTCTGTCATTTTAACCATCCTCTTTTCTCCAAGCATGACAGTGATGGGGTAGAAATGCACCTCTGCATCCTCCTCCTTGGTTTGCCACACAACTCCCAGAGCTGCTTGCCAGAACCTGATCAAATGCTGGAATCTCCATTTTGCTTTGCCTTAAGTGCTTATTTAAACAAACAGAAACAAACCCTAAGCAAAGAGTGAAGTCCTCAGGCTCTGGATGACTACAGTGAATTGATTGTACGTATGCAAAATGTTGTCATAACAAAACAGGTGTTCTATGGTAATTGTGCTAAGTATCCTAACAAACAAGGATCATCTGGCACAACTCACCCAAAGCCTTCGGGGGACTTACAAAATTTATTTACAAGTGACGGAGAAAAAATATTCTCCTTAAGCTAAGGCAGTGCAGAATAACAGGAGCCCGCCATATGCAGCCTTTTTGTGATGACAAGAAGACCTGTTTAAACAGAGCATGATTCTCCTAGGCACTTCTGCAAAAAGAAATGGCCTCCATTCCCTACCAGGTCTCCTGCCCACACAGCTTGGCTGGAAACTGGTTCTTCTAATCTGTAGCAACAGGGGAGGAGAGGAATAAGTGGGAAAAAAAATCTGACTTCATCCTGATGAGTTTGAGCACATTTTGTTTCATGGAGATTTGGGGTAACTCAACAATGCGGTGTGTGAAAGAGGTGATCAAAAGAAATGCTATGGAAGAAGAAACTTTGTAGGAGATATGGAATAAAGTATTTGTAAGCAAAATATGTCACAGGCAAAAGAAGGAATAAATAAATTTGCCAGCTCAGGGACAAAGGTCAGTGATGTAGAAAGATACATACGTTTGTATGTCTTCTTACAGTTAAAACCCAAAATGTGCTTCGTAACGTGTAATCATAAATCCTGACTAGATCAGACAAGCATTTTTCATTGTTTGATCATCCTTCCACCAAAGAGAGAGGTGACAGCTTTTTTAACAGGTGGCACTTGCTCCATTATGTGCTACTAAAGAGTGAAATGCTACAGACTGTCATGCTATTCCCAAGTATCATGTCTTAAATGTAAAAGAGCTTTCAGCATCTGACTCAACTTAAACTGGCAGTGTGGTCTTCCATCTTCTATCATAAACCTGAATAAAATCATTTTGGACTAAGCTTAAATAGGTGGATTTTTAGAGATGGGTCTATATATAATTCTAGCTCTGCTGAAATCAATTATAAAGTTCATCCCAGCAGTCATAGAGCCAAGTTTTACTGAATTTTTTAAAGCCAGGCATTTTTAAATGTCAGAAATAATGCATTCAGGAAACATTAGTGCCTTTGCTCAGCTGAAAGTGGGAACCTCTCTCACAAAACATTTGGCTGTTCTTCCAGCTTAGCTGGTTTCTGGACATGGTTTGCTGCCTCCTACACATCACACAGCAGTGTGGAAACTGGCAAAAACAGGATCTTTCTTTCCCTCCTGAAAGCTTTGCGTGCCAGTCCTCCTAATGAGGCCAGGGTAACAGCTGGGATCTCAAAAAACACATTGCTGGTGGTAGATCCAATCAGCAGTGCTCAGGTTGTTGGATGCTCAGACGTGGCTTGCTGGAGCATGGCTAGAGCAGTGTTGGATCTGTTCCTTGGTATGGGTTTGGATTTGCTTTCCCAGGGTAATGAACCCTTACCCTGTCATGAAAGAAATGCTGATGTTGCCAACAGTGTCTGTGGGTAAAATACCAGCTCAATTAGAGTCATTAAACCCAGACATATCTTTTTAGGGTCAAGGAGGCAAAGAATTGCAATTCACACTTATGGGTGAGTAAGAACATAAATTACAGTATTTAACTAATTGCTTACCTTACAAAGATAAATTGGACAAGGCTTTCCCAGAAAACAGCAACATTTTGGACATGTTTGTATATGGGGACACTTTCCCAGTCCTCGCTCAAAACACTGCCAGAAGGTCATTTCTCATTACTTAAACTTTCTGAACTATTTCAAATCATTTAATGGACCCAGTATATCCAATGCCTCTACAGCAAGGATAGAATAATTGCCTGAGGATCCCTCAGAGACGCAGTAGGCTCTCAACAGCATGGATAACAGCCTTGTGGACTGGCATAGGAACAGTTAGGAAGGAATGAACTCTGGTTTGACCTCTAGTGAGAGAAACTGGGTGTTCCCCAATCAGTCCAGCCCTAGGGACGAGCTGTGAGACACTAAGCCAGCTATTTGTGGCTGTATTTCCCTAAAATGTATATCTTTCCAAAAATAATGAATTGCCATAAAAAAAGGACCTGTCCCAGATGACAGGAGTCAGGAGCTTGTATTTTATTTTCACAGGAATAGAGCATGAGGAGTTATTTACTCCAGAAGGTGATGTGCAGTAACGGGTATGAACCAGCACTACTTAGCCCCAGGAAGAAAGTATGAAGTCATAAGTTCTGCATTTAAAAGAAAAAAAAAGCCACAGGAATCAAAGGCTTCATCTGGGAACAGAGGACGCCTGCCAGAGCCAGACATAGTTCTGTTGCTTGATGCTTTCTTTCCTCAGGCTCACAGACCCCAGAGGTGTGTTGGGGAGTGGGTGGAGTTGCAATGCTTTAATAAAATACTCTGGAATTTTGTTAATGTGAAAAGTTGCAAATGCCTGCAGTTCTGGTCATGTGAGCATCTGCATTCAGCTGTCCCGGATTTTAATGAGGTTCTGAAGAACATCAGCTATGTAATTCATGTAGCTGTTCTTTTGGCCTGTAACAGGGCATAGCAAGGTTAATATTATGTTCACATTTAGATTTTAGTGTTTGGTTACTGGAAAGTAAATATAAGTTAAAGAAATACTGTACTTCAAAGGATATCAGAAGGACACTTGGAAATGAAAGGAGTGATTTGTAATTGTGGAACTCATGGAGCAATGAGTAAGGCTAGCCAGGAAAGACAAGGAATCCGATGTTAGAGTTTCATACCCAGAGGCTTCACTGCAGGTCTCAGACTCACAGAAAGCACTGAGTGTCCTATTACATTCCAAGTTAGGAAGAGCTGAAAGCTGAAGTGAATTTTTAAAACCTTTTTCCCTTCAAGAGAAAACCAGGTTGACCTTACATCTTAGAAAGAACAAATGCTTACTGTCTGGGGACTTCTTTATTAGGACATATGGTCTGCTCTTGGTCTCAGTTCAGTTCTGACTGGAGCTCAGTCCCTGCAAGAGGGCTGCCTGTGCATTGGTGCCTCCCCTAGAGAAGCACAGGGTCAGCCCAGGGGCAGAGCACTGCTACAGAGGTACCACTTGGAGCCCAAAGACAGCAGCTCCTTCCCCGGAAGCAAACTGAATTCCTCTGTGTACCACTGTTCAGATTTCTGGCCATAAATATCAGGAAGCTTTCTGAGCACAGACTAGTAGTTTGTCCACATCCTGAACTTACATTTAATGCTCCTTCAGCTTGCTTAGAAGTGGGAAGATAGCAATTCCATATGTGAATCCTACTCTGAACATCAGCTTTCTTTATAGCTACAGTCAATTCACATGTCTTTTCCACCCCCAAAATCCACCCCCATTGTTGTACATGGTGTAGTGTTCCTTTCCTGCTCCCAGAAGAGAACTTGGCCTTCAATAGGAAGTCCACTGTGAAATCAATCAGCACACAAGCACTCATTTGCTGTGTACAGCCCTTTCTCTGGTCAGTCACCTGCTCTGTGCTTTGGGGTGGAGAATGCTCCCACCCCCTGATCAGCCAGGTTACTGGAAAGTCCTCTCTTCTCTTGGCTTATCTTTCCCCCCCTCCTGATGGCAGTCTGAGCAACTTAGTCACTGACATGTGACACTACAGCAGACGTGCCAAGGACTCCCTCTCTAATGACCATTAGAAGGGTCTGGTCAGACCTGCAATATCAGGCAGCTGTGCTTGTTGAATTCTCCTCAGAAACTGTCTTCCAGCTCCTCAGGAATTGGGTGTCACAGCTGGGGAGAGACAGTAAGTATGCTGGGCCAGGGCTGTTGTGTAGTCCTTCTCCCATAAATGCAAGGGCCAGCCTGACTGTGAAGATATTTGAATAACATTTTTCCCCTGTGCCAGATTGTGAGCTGTGTGTCATGCTGTCAAGGCTAGCAATCAGCCTGATTGTTGCAGACTTGACAAACACGCTTATTTTTAGAACTGCTGGATATTACACATTGCACTAGATCTCTCTTTCATGTTAAAGACTTTAATCTTCTGCTGGAGTTTCTTATTGGACATCTGCCCAGAATGTAAAGACTGATCTTTCTTTTTTTTCCCCTTTCTTTGATAAAGTGTCAGAGCCTCACTGAAAGGTGTAGATGGCAGTCAAAGGATCTCAGCTGAAGTCATGCCTCTCCCACCTCTCATCCAAATTATAAGTAGGGGTTATTGGCAGTATGTTGAAATAACTTTACCTTGGGATAATAGCCTTTTGCTTATCTCCCATCTATCTGTCACACTGTCTAACTTCTGTATTAACAGAGTCTACCTTTGGGCAGCTCACACAGTACAGTAGCTGTCATTCTGTCCTCACTCCTGGGTATTTAATGTAAACTGAACTGAAGTATGTTAAAGGTATACCAGGAAAGACAGTCATTTTTCCATCTCACTCCCCAGCAAAGTGAGAGGTAGCCAAAATAGTGGCCCTGCAGCACTCCAGATGTGAAGTAGCACAGTACATATCATTACAGAAGAAACATTTTCTGCCTCAGGGGTCTATTAGTAATTTTGACAGCAGAGGCACTCTAATCCCATGCAGAAGAAAACAAGGCTAAAATATGCTGGGACCTAGTGAGGTCCTAAAATTAAGATCCAACTGAGATACCCTGGCCCTGCTGTCAAACCCAAGATTGCTGAAGACTGCGTTCTGGGCTGTAGAACTCAGCATTTCCTGACTGGGATGCTGGGAATGAAGTGAGAGTTGAAAATATGGGGAAGTTCACTTGAAAGGCTCATTTCTTCTATCCCAAATGTGAGGGTAGGTGACAAGTGGCCCACAAGGACAGTGTACTCTGAGGAACCAAGCCACATGAGGTATGTGACCACCTCCTTGACTAGCATGCTTCCCCCTCTCTGCAGGAGGTGCAATCCAAACACAAGAGGAGGCAGAAAGGAGCTGACATAACATTAAAACCTTACTGGAGCTTCAAGATTAGCCATTTATGAGAAGCAGCTCAACATCCTCCTCCCCAGGCTCACCTCTCCTTTGCACTTTGTCACAAGATGAAACTTCATCTTCCCTGAAATTAAAAAGAATCTAAAAAGATAAAGTGGATCACATAAGTCAAGATGCTTATGACTATGTTCCATAAATGAGTTTTTCTCCATACTTTCACATATTATTTCTGCTCCCATTTTTTCTAAATGGCATTCACTTATTGTTCTGGTTTTGGTACATGGTCTCATTCCATAAGATCGGGGGTGTAGACTTTTGATCCCTCTTTAGTGATTTTAATTTTAAAAGGGAGATATGCACAAAAGATCTGTGGCATTTGAGTGAAAATATAAAGCTATCATGTTCAAGACAGCCTAAAAATCTAAGCCAAAAAACATTGTATATTAAAACATGGTATAGCACTTCCACAGGATAGAATATATCCAGTTCTTCAAAGAGGAAATATGTGGAAAAGTCCTTAAGAAGGAATCATTATACCTTTAAAAGATATAGGATCTTTAAAACTGCAAAGCTAAAACCTCCTAAGCCTTTGTCCACTTCATGGCATTCAAAGTGCACCACAACCATATCTGCCCCTTCTAGCCTGCTGTCCAGTTGGTCCAGCTGGTGACATGAGTTGATAAGGACATGCTTGGCAGCCAAGCTCCACACAGAACAAATATTAGTGCATTGCCTCATGAGTAAGTGTGAGAAAAGGTAGGAGTGCCACAAACAACAGGGAACTGGCCTGAGGCAGTTCAGCTTGTTAGCAGAGAGAGTGGAGCAGCTCTGAAACAGATGTAACCAACACCCTTCATCTGTAATCACTGCACAGTTCTCATGTCAGGAGAGCTTGGGCAATATGAGGATCTCAACTGCTGTCAGTGTCCCATTCATGAGAAAACAGAAGATGTGGCAAACCTCCAAACATAGCTTGGTTTGATGGTCCAGCAAGCCAGCAAGTTAGTACAGCATGGGAGAGACAGTTGCTTTCCAGCTACTGATCTCAATTACTTTTCTTTCCCCCTCTTTTTCTTTTTCTTCTTTTTTTTTTTTTTCTTTTTTTTTTTTTTTAAATGACATATGGGGATTAGTGTAGCTAACCAATATGGCTAATCTCTGGAGGGCGGAAACATTTTATGCTACTCAACAGGAGCCTTTATGGATGCTAGATGTCAAATTCACAATGATACCTGAAAAACTAAAACCTACAGGGATACTTCCCTCTGGTCTTAGAGGGAATTTAGTCACTGGAGAGTTAAACCTTAAATACCTTTGTGAAACTGAGCATGGACAGCTAACATTTAAACTATCTCCTGAGGAGTTCTTTCTCAAACTGTTCCCAAGTTTCAAGAATCCCTACATCTGTTATAAAGCTGGGGCTCTGTGGGGACCAGATTATAACTACTTACACAGTGAGTCAGTAATCCTGCAAGTAGCAAGACAGGTACCTGCTGCAGAAAAAATATTGACAGTCTTGTGCTTTTAAGCAGAACACTGGCCTTTTCCTCTTAACTGCATAGCTGGGAAACTGTTTAGTGAGTGATATACCTGCAGTCACAGACCCTGGGAGTCTAATGTCCCATTAATTCTGTTTAGATGGAATGGCGTTGGAGAAACTGAATTTTATGTCAGACCTGTCAATAATTCCACAACACTGGCATTTTTCCACATTCATTAGTACTGTGTCTCTCTCATATACCACTAGCATTAGTTGAAAATCTTTGCTATGTCTTCTCACCTTCTCACCTGCAGGAAAAAACAAGTCCTGGATTTCACTTTGAAATGAGGATGCCCAATATGTGTCAAAACAGGCTGCCTCTTTTATTAATTCCTTCCCATAAACATTTCAATGACCATGGTTTAAATTAAAATTCAAAAGCAAAACAACTTAGAATAAGGTATCACCATCATCTGCTAGAACACTGTCCCTTTAAGGCCTTGCATTCTGCCCCAATTAACATTCCAGTTTTATTGCATGTACCTGGCCTGAAGAGAGTCAGTAGCCACTGGGCATAGCATAAATTGTTGGCCTTCAGCAAAATGAACAGCTGAAACACATGCAGTACCTGACCATGCTTGTTAGGCTATTTGCTCCTTTAATCACTGCTGCACTCGTGAATGCCTGCTATTCAATTATCCTCCAAACCTTCATCATGTCACTAGACAATAAAACGTGACAAGACAGGTATTGCTGTGGTAAGGTCATCTGATATCTAGAAGTGTCTCATTATTCCCTTCAGTGATTAGCTACAATTACTGCTTTAACCCAAGTATTTAAGGCCGTAACTAAGTGTTTCAAATACTCATCACAGGATACTTTATGAGCGGAAGAAGTGTTCATGGAGTGTCCCCAGAGCAGCAATCCCAGAAACAGTGCTCCAAAAAATGTTGGGATCCCCACTTTGCTCCTAAGACCCAACCAGATGCTCACAAGACAAAGAGCAGGCAGCCTGTATCTTGCCTGTGCTGGTTGCAAGTAGTATCAGAGATAAGAAGGATCCATGTGCAAGACCAAGCTTGATCATCTTTCTTGCCCTAATCACTCCAGGCAGGGCTGATAGGATAGCTGGAGCCCAGACACTAAACTGAAGCACTCAAAACATCTCCCACAGGGCCCAGAAGCACCTGTATATGCAGGCTGGGCTGGCCCCAAGGACATCATGTTGCCCATCTCAGGTACATCTGGCTTCAAAGTTACTGCAGTTTCTGTATTTCAGTTAGGAATTTATAATTAGAATTAAGATTAAGCTACCTTGTTTGTTAAGTCAATGTCTTCCCATCCTAATAAAGCCTCTTCAACCAGTTCAGGACCAAGAAAAGTTTTTGTTCCTGATGCCTGAAAACAGCAAGTTGAAGTAAAAGATTACATGATCTTGTGTTCCTCAAGCTGGTGTAAATTAGGTAACTCCCTGAATTCCAGTTCTCTCTGTCCTTGAGGTAACAGCATTCATGGTGCACAATGGACAATGGAGAGTTACCCCCAAGAAAGAATCCTCCAGGTAAGCAGAGACGAAGGAGGCAGGGCTGGCACTGGTGCAGTAGGAATGCTGATTGTTGGGGAGAAGGCAGGACAGACCCAGGGTTTAACATTTCTCAGTAAATCTAAATGACATCCAGGATCAAATTATTGTTGCCTCTCTCCTTTTACACTGTCCAACATAAGTCAAACTGTAGTGAAGGGGAGAATTTATCCTGATCTTTGAGCTCAAAGGCAAGACACACATTTCTTAGCAGTTCTGTGGGAGATGGAAATAATACCTGCATAAAGTAGTAAACAAGAGCAGCCAGACTTCTAGTGAGGGAAAGGCAGTTTTATAGGTGCATTGCCAATTGAAACCTCTCTCCCACTGTGGCTCAGTGGCCCCAGTATTTGCTCTGCCTTCCACAGAGCATTCAACGTGACAAGCTAATAACCGCAGCTGGCACTGCCGCTGGCAAAGTCAGCAGTTACCTCGAGCAGACGACTGATAGAAATGAGCAAGATGGCTTTTGCATTGCCTACCAGCAGAGCCCTGGAAAGTCAAGTTAGGGGATGTGGCAGATGTCCCACCCCAGTGGCACGGGAGTAGCAAGCCTTGCTCTCCAGGACTCGCCTCCATTCCAGCCCTTCTCTCGTCCTTCCCCATCCAGCAGCAGGACAAGCCCAATCCTCCAACCTTGGGACAGCAAAATTCAAACCTGCTAACACTGCTGAAAGCTTTGAGCTGGCCCTGCAGACAACACAGCTCACTGCAAGGGAATGAGTTGATGATTTTGTTTCTTGTGGTACAATGAAACTTATTTAAATAAAATTCTGATTAAGACAGAAAGGCATGGACTTGATTCACAGCAGGGAAAGCTGAAAACTGCTTGCTACACGCCGTTAAATAACCAATTTCAACTGTTTTATTTTTAAAGCACTGTGCTGTTTCTTTGAACTGGGAACAACACGGTATGCACATCATTTTGGGTAATGTCTGTGCAAGGTCAATTTGTTCATTTGATGTTATTGAGGCCAAAGTAAGGAACATGGGAGATTTTTTTCCTCTCCAGTTGAGAAGTGTCTATCGCTATGTGGAAATCAATGACCCCGTGGTAGAAGAAGATTTGTCTTGATGTGTAAATGGTAAATCAAAGAGGCCCACCCACCATAAGGATCATGCAGCTTTTACCAGTCATTGTCTTATGCCAGGGGTGCATCAATGAGATAAAAGAAATTTTGTAGCTCTCTCATCTATTCCTCACATTTAAGTTATAACTGCTACAGGGCACAGTTAGAATTTGCAGGTCATTGCTTTCTGTCTTAGTTACAGAGGACCTGTTACACATACCATCCACAGCCGGCTAAAGTTCAATTAGACAAACATTAAGATACCTGATAAAAATGCATCAAAACTTTAATTTAATTCTAAGTGTGAATAATTTGATTCATTTTGGCCATATTTCCTTCTTAATCTTAATTAGCTAATCACTAATCAACTTTTCCATTGCCTGGCTATGACTATTCTCACATTAGGTCACGTACCTATGATGTATTTGGTCATTTCAGATGGTTTCCATTTCCTACTGGTACAAGCATGCGAGCAATCCTGAAGCAAATACTCAGATGTACTTCATGTGGATAGTTGTATCTGGAAACAGGAACACAAGAACTTCCACAGAAAATGGCTATAAATAGAGCCAGATAAAGAAAATGCAGTTACAGTAATTCATATTTGCTCATCCTTTGAGCTCTTTTCCTAGATGTCCTTGAAATAAATGTTTGATTTCCAATCAGCTAGCCTAGCTATGAGTTTGGGGCATCATAACAGCTTGCACCACTTGAGAATCTGTTTCTTTTTGTACTATGTTTAGCTATAGCAGAATGTCCCAGAAAACACACTCGATACACATCAGAAGAATGTGTCTTATATATTAACCACCATAACTGTTGTGTTTGTTTTCACTACCCAGGCAGAGAATTAATTGCATTGATTTTCAGGAATCTGCATTTTAGATGAGGGTGCACTGCACAGCACAGATGAGTTTGCATGATTGTGACAATAAGGACTCAGCCATTTTAGAGCATCTCTTTGAAAACAATCCCTGGCCTTCTGTAATGACCAAAGCTTATAGATGCAGCTCTTTTCTATAAGAATTTTCAGTGAAACCAACTTCCTTCAGCAATGCCCTATTTTAAGGGATCCAGCTATGTTAGCAACATTCCCTTCCTCTGGAGAGGGGGCAGTGATAGCCCACTGTCACTATTCTGCTGCAATTCCTTATTAGGCTGTGATGGAGAGCAGTCAGCCCTGTCAGCTGCAGCCAGGATAAGCTTTCATGTTTAAATCATGTTAGATCATTCAGCAGTTATACCCAGGGCTGCCTAAACAGCCCAGATAACATGCCTGACAAGTCTAAGGCAGGTAAATTAAGAAGTGCTGTGCTGAAACTGTTCCCACTTATTAGTGTTTTTTTTACTGGATTTCAGGTAGTATCTGTTCATCCCTTCTCTCGTATATGGCATTGTTTTGTGTCTGCCCCCCTCCCCCCCAAGCCCTTTTCTCAAACAATCTTACACAGCTGTGGCAAAATACCATTTATTCCACACCATCAGTGCTCAGGTAGCATGCAGATATGTGTCCATCACTACCTGGGAAACCCTCTTTTCCTCACTAAAATGTCCCTCCTCGTATGTGAGGTAACAGACAGATGGAAGGATGAGAACAAAAAGTTGATCCAGGAAAGGAGAGAGGGTGAGGTAAAGAAGACAGGTGAGCTTGCCAATTCATTAGTCTATTAGCCCAGAGGCCGAAAGGGCACTGCAAAGCCCCCAGGTCCTACTAGACACCTGCATGCAGGCCAGTACTTAATGAGAAAAATTGTTTTCAGCTGAATGTGCTGTGGCTTTTTCTCTTCTACACGTGCGTCACTATAGTAGCAGCAGTAGATAGGAGTGGATTATTTCAACTTCAGTTACCTCATTTCTGTGGCTGAGTATTTGGCCATGTGCTTGCCATACCTGGAATTTCTACACGGTCATCTGAGTCCCCTGGACTGGCTCAAGGGTGCTTTTTCAAAGCATGCCATAGTCAAATTCATTCAACTCAGTCTGGATAAGGCTTACTTAATTCTGTATTGTAGCAGCCCTTCAGTGGGGCCCTGAAGTTTTAAGTGACTCACAGCTATGTACTATGCTTATGTGTCACTCCTGAGACTTGTATTAGTATAATAAGCCATTGGAGAGATTATTCATTGTATGTAATTAAGATGTTGGTTAACCGTGACATCCAGAATGAGCATTAGAGCAAAGACACTTTGCTAAATCTGTTGCAGTATTCCAAGTCATCAAGATATCAGTTTGATTGACAGATCAGATAATCTCTTTAGTAATCCTCTGAATTCTAAACACAGAAAGCCGTAACTCATCATCAGATAAGAATATGTTGCATTCATACTCTAAAGTGATGGAGGACAGCATTTCATTTGGCTCGGTTTATCCACTCACTGCCTAAGATTCTTAGAGCATCTATGTTTCAAAATAAAGTTTGACTTTAGTAACATCAGGCAGGCTTATCCTTTAATGTCAATGACACATTCTTGCAGAGGTTCTGCTTGTTTGGTTTTTTTTTACAAGGCACTAATGGTGCAATAAAGATTAATTAGTGTAAGTTATAGTGTCTGAAGTGTATACATTCAAGCTGTTAAATGTGTCAGTGGAGATCCATTATGACAACAACGGGCATTTTATTCTCAATAGGGATTGCTGTATGCCAGTATGAGATGTGTTTTCTTTATTAAGACAAAACCAGTGAGAAGAGCCTAGATTTGAATACAGCTGAAATAAGAGCCTTGCTTCACACAGTATGATAAGCCTTGATTTTGTAAACACTATTAATTTGCTTTCATTACGTATTCCTGCTGGTATTATTTCTTGGCATCAGCTCTTTAACCGACTTTTATTTGGTATCATATTAAATCAGTCCATGCTTAGCACCTCATAGCTTAAAAAAACCCAAAATCAACATGGTGATTTATGAAGGACAGATACTTGAATTTCAAATAGAACATGTGTATCCATATAAATATCTGCCCAGGTCTAGATGACCCATCAGAGGAAAAAGGTTAAAGCTCACTGAATTTCTGCAGCCAATAACACACAAGGGAATGTTTTGGCTAACAGCACCACTGTATGCTTAGACATCCCACAGTCCAGTTAAGCAGGCATCCACTCTCACTGCTGGTTCAGAGAGGGGTGATTACCAGTGCAAAGCCCAAATCCATCTGTGTCTATGGATCCATATTGGCAATCAAGGTATACTCCTGCCATCTGCTCACCAAACCATCACTTGTTAGAAGATTTAAACTGATTTCAAGGCCATTATCAAGATATTTTAAAATAAATATGAAATGCAACAGTAAGATATTTGCTGCAAAGCTACTGCTTGGATGCAACGAACACTAGTAGCAAATGCATTGCTTGGATCATTTTGAGTGCATAAGGCAGTTATTAACATTCAGTGCTAGATCTGGTTTCCAAAAAGGCCATCAGTTACGTGGGATAGGCAAGTCCTCACTAGGCTGAGATGTATATTTCAAGGCATTTCCAAATCCCCCACAGCAGTCTGGTCCCAGCGTGGCATTCAGCCAAGTGGAACAGACAGTGCTTCTCCAATTCCCAGGCTGTCTTAGGGTGAGGAGGGTTTTCCTTTGTGGTTCTCAAAAGAATACTTTTCCCATGCACACTTGGAAATTGTTTCTCAGCACCGTTTTACAAACTTGAGATTTTACAAAGGAGTCTTCTATGCATGGCATTTCTTGAATTTTATGTGTCTGGGCTAGGACATTAGCCTTTACAGAAGAACATTCAGGTGTCAAAATTAGATATCATTTTCTCTGGAGTACTTTTAGATTTTTGCTTGATTGTTTTTAAGTTGAAGTCTGTAAGAAGGTTCACTGTCTCACTCTTCTGTGATACATAGTTTGATCAAAGAATTTTCCTCAAAATTCCAGCAGAAAAAAAAAAGTCTTTCATCAGCTGAGATCAATCATCAAAGCTTTCAGCCCCAGAGAAGCTTGGGAGAAATTTGCAAGTATTTGAAATTGAGGGGAAAAACAAACAATCCGTGCCAAGAGTGACTTCCCTGACACCTTGAGAAATGCTGCTCTTGCCTCTCCCCCTGCCATGGCCTCCAGTTAAATCAAATGTCAACTTTTCAGAGCAGTGTGAGTAAGGCTCAAGGCTAGGTCTTCCTTCACTTTTTGCTGGCTTTCTACTAGCAGTCTCATTCAGGCCCCCCTTAACAGAGCAGAAGGAAAATGAGGAGGGAGACACAAGAATAGGAAAAATCTCTCCTTCCTCTGCTAAGTGTAAGTGCATGACCATACTGAACATCCAACAGAAATGCTCACCTCATCCACTCTGATGGACAACTCATAATCCAAGGGGACTTTTCAGGCAACTTGAGGGTTGCACACCTTGCGCAGACTTCTGTCTGAAGTCTTTCTCTCTTGCAGTAGTACTGGCACAGAGCTGGGCTCAGCTGCTACCAGAGGACCCAGCTGTGACTGGAGCAGCAGGATACCTGTTCATAGTTTTCTTTGATCCAGAAATCCAGAGGAATGCTTGTGCTTAGCTTCATACCTCTGGGACAGAATCACAAGTGCGTGCGACATCAGAGCCTAAGCAAGTCAGTAATATCAAGTAGTACACACACCAAAAACTACCAGTGCTGTCAGGTATTGAAATATTAGTGGACTATGCCACAAGAGAGCCATGGAAACACGAAACATTTTCCGTATATCACTGGCTCTGATCTGCTTGTTTGATTAAGATCTCAAGATTAAAGTTGGATAAGGGAGAAAACCCTTTCCACAAAACCTTCACTTTCTCAGAAACAAAGAGATTATTGAGCCCAGTGTGTAATGAAATCATAATTTCCTGAAATAACACAAAGGGTCAGGTCAAACCACCCCTCGGGAGCACAGATAGATATGCTAACAAAGCTGGTAACCTTTGTAGATGAGGTGAGATGCAGGTGGGATGAGGCCACTTCACGTGATCTTGGCCAGTTCTGGGCCTTCAGTCACAGCTCCTGCTGATGAACCCTACACCACATCCAGAGTGCTGCCCAAGTGGTAGTGTCTAGGTTTGCTTTCTGTAAATGAAAAACGGTAGCAATTACTACTCTGCTGTTGGTCAGTATCCCATTTGTGGAAGGTATTGAAAAAAGGAACTAAAGACCCTTTGCTTTATAGGTTTGAATTTGGAATTAAGACTAAGCTATTATAAGGTTTCCTACACTGAAGTCTGAAGCCTGCAATTCAACAGATCCAAACTATAAGTTCATGTTACTTTCCATACATTAATTATTCCTAGAGTTCAAAATGCGTCCATTTGCTAATATGAACCCCTTAATATGCTGTATGAGCATGTATTTACAGAAGATCCCATCTGTGCTTTGGCATATTTATAATTAGAAGCACAGTTTATCAGTCAGTTACAGAAGATTTTTTTTTTATATAAACTAATCACTGCCACAGTTTGAAGCTATATATTAAAATGGTTCAATTATATGTCTTTTACTATGAATGAACCTCTTCCTAGTAACAGCATTGCACCTGAAGTAATTAAATAGATGTGAAGCTTATAATCACGACAGAAATTGAATTCTCAGTTAACATTTTCAAAGTCCTATTGATGAAAATTCCTACTGATTATAATTCCTATTGATTGAAAGTGATTTTAATCAGTTCAGTTGTTTTTTTAAAGGATTGACCACAAAATAAATACTCTTTTTCCCACATGAGAATATTTGCATTACTAGGAGCCATACAGGGATGAAGCTTAAAATTCGGTGCTGGTTTACTTTGTCTAGCTGTCTCCTCTGAAGGGAAAAACAACTCTTCTTTTGAAGACATTCAGCACCATAATTTTAAATGCATGGGCATATCCATCTCTGATGGATAAGTCATCAGGAAAATTTTAAAAGTCCATTTCTGAGACTGCCAAACAGCTCAGCCAGTGCAAACATCTACCTGCTTGAATTCTTAAACAGAGCAAGCACAGGAATCAGCTATAAAAGAGGAAGGCTTCTTGTTTATCAGATGTAAAACCCAAATGCTTAATTTCACTACATAACAAGTAAGCTTTCTAAAAGAGTATTAATTTGTTGATGTGCACCTGTAGCATTTCTTACTGTTCTTTTTTTCTGAGACATATAAACCTTATACTTATGGCAAACATAACCATTGGTGTGGAATAACTAATAAGGGCCATTCAGATTACTTCAGCCTTCAGCAGAGTTGTGGGCTAGGATATCTCAAACCTCATATCATTGATGGCCTTAGCCAGATCAGCTGTCTACCCATGGCTCCACCCCATAGTGGTTATTGGTATTTTACCACAAGTTTTACTGACCAAAAGGTGTATTTCAGTGTGAAGAGCATAAGTTAGTGGTTCTGAAGGCATCACTGTGACATTGCAGAAGCCACACAGCTGCCTGGGTGGGGACTGGGAGAAAACCCAGTGACCAGCTCCATTTTGGAGACGTCAATTTCACCCCAGGAGTGAAGTTACTGCCACCAGCCTGCTTATTCAGGGATGCACAGCAATGAGCTTTATGAAAACCTTTAGAGAACAAGCACTGAAGTCTCCATCTGAACAAAAGTTCAGTTGCAAGTCCACCAGATCTGGCCTGTGGAGTATAATACTATAATACATGGCAACATAACTGAGTCAATACTGCTCTAAACCACACCACCTTTCTAATTTTCACATGATCCATAAGAGCATAAGCATGTCAGAAATTCCATCGCAGTAGGAGGTACTCACTTTCTCTCACTGTCATGTGTAGTATGGACAGGCTTACAGAAAATGCCTGTAATTGGAGCCGTGAACACCTGAACTTCAACAGAGGGCAATTGTCAAAATACTGTAAGTTTGTCTTTAGATCAAATAACCTCAAAGATTCCTTTGCAGAATAAAATACATTTGTTTAGGAATCAGAGTGCACAAGCCTTCTTAGAAGGATCTTGGTTAAAATAAGCTGATGTCCTGTCTTTTAATATTTTAGAACCCTGACTCTGTGTATTGTTATTTACTGTCAACTCCAGAATTCTGCAATACTGTGACCTCGTCTTAGCGTCTAACATCAGGTGGGAGATGCACTTTTCTTCCCTGGCACTGTAATGCTATTGCTGAGGACAAAAGGTGTCTTTTGTCAGTGGAGGGCATCTGCAAGTCTTCTGATAAATCAGATTGCCTGATGATTTTTTTCTTTTTTTTAATTAAAAAAAATCAAGTTAATTAAAAGCATTTGAATAGTGTGATAGAGAAGTTATCTGAGAGACTGCAACATACAGAAAAGATTCAGAACCCAGAGTCTGGCAATTTCTTTAAAATTTCACAGAAGTCAAGATGACAAACAGATGGCACAGTTAGGAAAATCTAGAAGGCAAAATATAGCCCCCATGTCACTTTAATGATGCCTCTGCTTATCACAGCCTATATTTTAAATCAACTTACAAAGTATTTTTCTAAATCATAAAACTCTCTTGAGCTCTATTTTCTAAAGACAAACTGGCCTGTAAAGATGCATCAGTCATGCAGAAGATTA
Organism: Lichenostomus cassidix; assembly: GCF_008360975.1. Lineage (NCBI taxonomy): Eukaryota > Metazoa > Chordata > Aves > Passeriformes > Meliphagidae > Lichenostomus > Lichenostomus cassidix. The sequence goes on from NC_139482.1 coordinate 33,343,276, forward strand.
ATTCCTGTTGTACCAAGTTGTTGTTTTTGGCACAGAAGTCAATATTTATAAGACAGAAAGCAGCTGCAGCACGCAAGTTAGCATAGTGCATAAATCTTTGCAGCAGGTTATAGCAAGATGATGATACTATCCACAGGTAACACGATGGAAGCACTGCCACAACAGAGCCTTCCTAATGGTGGTCATCCATTTACCAGTGTGAGCCACGCTAATGAGGTCACACTGATTCACTTCATGTCATTTCCCCTTTGGAAGCAATCAGCGCAAATATAAACCAGTAATACATTAGAAGAGGTCACCCAGCTCAGTAGCTCTGTAAAGAGTGAGCTGTTTGTATAGGACTCTGAGCCAGATCCAAGCCTGCCTGGAGCAATAGGACGTGTGGCTACTGACAACAGGGCCTGGGAAGCAGATTAACCCCCCGTCCTCACGAAAGCTGGCTGAGGTAAAGCACTGCTCTCAGCTTTGCCTGTGGTGCAGCTCTTCATCCCCACTCTCTCATCACCCCTCCACATCGGTGGTGGGGGTCGCGGGAAGGGCAGGGGGTTAACTCTCAATTTTCCTTCCGCTGATTGAAGCTTTTGCCTCCTGCCTGGTGATGCCGGATGGCAGCTTCGGGGCAGCAGGGGGACAGGGGCACAGCACTGCCAGGAGTTGTGGCAGATGTGGTCCTGCCTCCCTCATAGGGGGACAAGAGACTTGTCATTGGACAGACATAGGGACCTCCTTCCCCATCATTCCACCTCTCTTGCCTGACACACTAGCAATGAGACACCCATTCTCCCTTTCCTCCACAAAGAGACCTGGTGTGGTCAGCAGTAGGGTCAGGGCATGTTGGCTAAAGCCTGACCAACCAACCAAGCAAATCCCAGCAATCCCAAGCCTTGCCTTCCATGTCTTCAGCCCAGCAATCATTCCCTTCCATGGCATATAATGAATTCTGCAGAGGAGAGGCTAGAGATGATCTAATTTTTGATGTGTAAGGTTATACAGATTCTGCATATCTCTGTCAGCCCTTTTCCCAATGCTGAAATTGAGGATATCAGATCCCTTGACACATTATTACCTCTGAAACTAGAAGTGAAGGAAGTCCAGCCTGTCAAAGTACTCAGGTATTTCTCTCCCTTCTTGAGAATGCTGTCATGCCAAATTTTGGGTTCCTGGCACTTTTCCCATGAGTGCAGCTACTCACAAGGCCATATGCAGTTTCAAGCCCCTGGCTTCCTCTCTAGCCACTGCTGTGCTAGCTCTGACATTTCCAGCCTCCCTTGACCAAATTATATGTGAATGTAGGCAAAGATGTTTGAAATTTTATGTTGAATAAATGCAGATTGAGCCCACATGGGAAAGAAATACAGTAGAAATGTGGAACCCCATTATATGAATTTACCAGTGTACATTCTGCATGCTTTATAAATTTCACTAGCACGATCATCTATTTCATTCCTAGAAGAGAAAAAGCTATATTAATTTCTTGAAATAGGCAGCAGAAAGAGATTGACTTGAAATAAACAAAATAGTTGAAATTAAATTTTCTTGGCAAGATTTGCTTGTGTTGTTCGTCAAATAAATGTACATTATGTCTTGCACTGTTACTCAGCTGTGATCCTGTAATGTGTTCTCTGCATCCTGTCAGACATATGATCCTTTGTCCCATAATAGACCCAACTATCTCACAACCAGCTGAGCTCAGGGTCATCCCAGGGTCAGGCTGGTTAAAGATGGCTGTCAGTTCTCTGCCTGACTCACAGGCGAACTTTAAATCACCTTTATCTTACTTGTGCTGATGCTTTCCAGCCATCATTGTAGCAGGAGTTGTAGCATCTATGTACAATGTAGGGAAATGCCTTACAGCATCCATGAAAATTTCTCTGTGGATATGCAGTGTGCAGTGCACCCAACATAAAGAAAGTGCAGCTTGACGTATAACGTGAAATGGGAACTATTTCAAATACCTTTATGCAAGGTAGTTAACAATATGGTTCTCATCCATCTTGCAAATGAAAACAATAATTCAGAGGGTGAAATATCACCCTTCAGATCAGAAATACAATTATTACTTAGCCTGAAATTTCCAGCGAAAAGAGTATTTGCATAAGAAGGACAGATAATCTGGGAAATGCATCACCTCATGTTTTTATTGTGATAAATACCTCTCTTCAGCTTCTGCAGCTATACTACTTCTTAATGTTTGTCACTAGTCTCCAAGGTATAGAAGAAAGACAGGCCTTAATTGTAAATTTACACATGCTTTATTACTGGTGCAATGGCATAAACACATTTAACAGGATTGTCATTCCAGTTAATTATGCTGATTCTGACATGTACCTATCTCAGCTAAAATTGATAGTGCCTTTTGACCAGTTAGTAGCATCACCATGTGATGTGTCTTTCTCTCTTAGGTTAAGCATGTTAGGGGCCAGAGAACAGCAGGAGAAAATAGTCCCTGCATACTAAGGAAGCACCAACAGCTCAACAGCCAAACCTCTTTTTAAGAAAACTGTAGATAGCTAAACCCCAGCACATGTTCTGCATTTCTTTGTCTGTTCCAGCCCCAGCACACCTGCCCCAGGCAAAGACGATCTCCATTATGCCTAATAGTAAACAACACTGTTCCAGCCCCTCAGAAACTCTTGGCCTTGTTCAGAATGTCTAGTACGAGGCACCCAAGCAGATGGTAACACTTTTTAAAGATATTAAAGCAGAAGAAAAGACGGCAGAAAAGGAGGCAACTATTAGAGAGCACATTGTGACAAGGGAAAAAACAATTTCCAAGTTTTCCCTGCAGCAGAAGTCTGAGTCTGTGAACTCCAGACTGAAGAAATTGCGGGAAGACATGAAATCAACAGCAAATAACCAACAAGCATCCAATGAGAATAAAACACCATCCTTACCCTCAGCAGAGTTATCAATGCTCAAGATCAAAGACTCACTTTCAAACCTCACACTGAGAAGGAAACCATACATACTCCTTTCCTTCCCACACAGCCCAGTATAAACCTGGCAGGGTGTTCCAGAAGGGAAATGGAGGTACATATATCTTAGAGTCACACCTGGGTGGCAAGGGTAATATTTTCAGATTGTCTAAAAGGAAGGAAGGAAGGAAGGAAGGAAGGAAGGAAGGAAGGAAGGAAGGAAGGAAGGAAGGAAGGAAGGAAGGAAGGAAGGAAGGAAGGAAGGAAGGAAGGAAGGAAGGAAGGAAGGAAGGAAGGAATCTGCTTTTGTAAAAAACGTATTAAAAAATCCTCAAGTCATTCATTTTCTCTCATGTGATCCACATGGCTTTTAAAGAAAAGCAAGCTTTTATGCTCTATCAAAAGCATAGCCATGGGTGACAGCAGCCAAGTCAAAGTGTGCAAAAATCTGGAAGAAAAAACCTTGAGGAATTAAAAATACATTAAAGAATAACAATCCTGTTGGATGGTCATATGAAGCGTAACTTGAAATGTCTCTCTGTGTAATATGACAATTTCACACTGCGCTAGGGAAAGGAAGAGATATCACCACTGAGGACTCTCCTCTCCATGCTGTGCACCTACTCCTGCTTCTACTCCTTGGCAACAGTGTCTCCTTCCAGCTACCCCACTGCTCCACAGCCAATTTTCTCAGGGACAGTGGCAGCCATATCCAACAGAGCTCCTGCAGAGTTGTCCATCTTCCTTCCACACACAAGCCTTGGCCTTTTGACCACCCTCATCCTAACCTAGATTATTGCAATGGAAGAATTGTACCAAAGGTTGAACAACGTAAACTCATGAAGTCTGGAAACCTGGAAAGTCTTGGATCACCAGTGAGCAGACGCTGAAGAGCTTGTCTCATAGTTGTGGATAAGCATCTGGGAAACATCTAAACAAAGCTTTATTTTTAAAATCCTTTTAAGTAGAAGAGTACAATGGATGCAAGCAGGAATTAATTTTCTCCATTTTCCTAAAAAGAAATTTTGCAGCTCTTCAGCTTTTGAGTGCATCTAGAATTCATTTTGCTGGTCAAGAAAAAGCAGTATTTTCGATATTGGCGTTCTGGCTAAGGACACATACTCCTGCTCACAATTAAAGGGATGTTCTCACATGATGGCTCAAGGAATGTCCTTCAGATCCAGCTGACAGGATCTCTGGAGCAGAGCACAGTGCCTGCCTTCAGACAAACTCACATTTAGCAGGTATATCTCAAGACAGGGCTGCTGACAGACCTCATTCCTTCCTCCCTCTTCTTTTTGAGCGCAGATAGTGTTCACCTCATGAGCAGTGTGACTTTTGGGACTACTTCCACATTCCTTTTTCTTAGAAACTCCCCATTGAAAATACTAGGCCTCTTTATATGGCGCAATACAGCAGGAGTTAACTTCTTGTGATGGAAGGAAATCTTCCATTTGATGCCTGCTGGCATTTTTTTACTCTAACTATTTTATAACAATAAAAAAAGAAAGAAAAAAAGTCCTACCCTCTGAGATGTGAACAATATATCTTAGATTATTTAATCTTCACTTAAATGCAGATTGTTTTTTTCCAAAGCTGATATGTATTTCTTGCCCTGGAGAATATTTAGAGACAAGCAAACCTGATTTTAAGGCTCACACTGAACTCCATCACTTTTAGTGCTGCTGCTCCAAACTAATATGGAATTGCACTAAACAAAATATCTGCTTTAAGGATTAAAAACACGAAATAATATGTCTCATTCTCATGAATCCTAAAGGACAAGCCCATGCACCCTTCTATCAGTCTTTTCCTTCAACATGGACACATCAGACAAATCAGCACGTGGGGCAGTTCTCAAAGGTGCTTCACCAAGGAAAGTGGGTATTGGAATTTCCTACATGTAGTAACAGCATCCTTTTCACTCTGAGGTTACATGCTGAGTGCAGACACCAGGGGTACAGGGGACCTTGCACAGCTGCATGGGGATCGCTGTCCCACGTGGCTGAACATGCATCCTGCCCTCAAGGAAGGGGGCCAGGTTCCTCTCAGCCAACACACACCTGAATGCAGTTAATATTGCTCAGCTCTTCCATTCATCTCCTGGCCAGTTTTTCAGTCTCTAAGGGGAAAGGAATTTTATGAAATAAAGATCTAAGGGCTGAAAATGTGTGTGCAAAGGAGGAGGGAGGCGGGGAGGGTGACAAACCTTGTAGCCCATGTGAAGTGTTGCTTTGCTTTAAAGAGGAGGAGGCCTGATCCTGCTCCCATGCTAGATAAGCAGATATCCTGCAGGCAAACAAAGCTGGCAACAGGCTGAAGTCATGGTGAGAGTTGAAAAGCTTGTTTTGCTATATGCACAACAAACCAAAAACATTGACAGAAAAGTAAAAGAACATCTGCTCATGCTGATCTATGAATGCTTTTCCTGGATCCATTAACCTGCCTTCTTTGTCTGTCTCTCTTTTTTCCTGAACTGAAAATTATCATTTTAAATATTCACGGCTTTCATTTCTCTATTAATCAAATTAAATCTCCTTAGCTACAGTTAAAATACCCTGTGAGATCCTTCAACCAAAGATTGTTTGCTGTGCAATTAGAACTCATTTTTAATACAGCAGGCGGGAAATAGAGAAACACAGCTGTAGAATCAATACAACTATAAATTACATGGGAAAGGAAACGGTAACAGCCTAGCTTGAAACAACAGATTTATTATCAAGGAGGATGGTATTTTATCGACAGAGTACATATTTTATAAAGAAAGAGAGAAGGAGACACAGAGAGAGAAATCAATGTTAACATGTGCTCTCCATTTTTTTAAATGCTTCATTTGTGGTAACTAATTTTCATTCCTTATTTCAGTTTGTAAAATGTCACATTGAAAAATATTCAGTGGCTAAAAAATCCTGTCTCCACCATTTTCTAAGGCAAAACTCCTCTGATTTTAATGAAAAAGCTCTGTAGAAGAAGGTCCAGTAATGTGTTCTGTATTTTATCCTGGTTAAGACCAGTTACTCCAGAAAGAACTTCCTCCATTCCCATATTTTTAATAATATCAAAGTTCAGGTTGCAGCTAAGATTTCTATTTAAACTTCAAAGATTGGCATTTTTTTCTTATTCCCACCTGCAGGATAGGGTGAGAAAAATTGTTCTTTCTGATAGCAGCAAATATTTCAAATGCATCAACTTCCCCTTCCACAATCAGGATTCATCTGTGGTTGCTTACATATAGGATACACAAAAAAACCCAAAAAACCCGCCCAAAAACAGAAACAAAAAAAAAAACACCCTGAACCTCTGACTAGAAGATTTCTTGCTAGATTTCCACTGTTTTCAGTGCACAGTCTACCCTGCTTTTCTCAGTGAAAAGAAAAGGGGAAAATTTTGCCCCTTGCTAAATACAGAGTTTGCAGTTAGCAAAGTTGATCCAAAGCCCAAGATAACAGCTATGTCTTCTTCTTTTTCAGCTCCAGCAAAAGTGGAAGCCACCCTGTATGGCTGACCAGTCTCAAAACACATAATAATGTTCAAAAAGGGGGATTATAGAGATTATCTGGATTTCTAGAGTCTCTTATCTGATTTGCAATCAAACTGTTTATTAGATGGTCCTCAGCAGAATTTTCAGTGGGTTTGGCTCTGTTCCCTATTTACTTTACTGTATAAATGCTGTTCAAACCCTGGGGTGAGAAAGATGTGAAGAGCAAAAACTTATCTTTACTGGTTTATTACCAGGTTCAGTGAGGCTAATTTTGGGATTTGCAGACTTGTAGGTCTCAGGTGAGCTGAGTCTCCCTGAGCAACGAGCCACGGTAGGTCTCACTCAGAGCTGAGATATCTATCAGGTACAAGCCTCTGCTAACATTCAAATCTTTCCATTTGTGGTCTGACTTGAAAGAAGGTTAGGTAATGCCTTTTTACATGAGTCTAAGTTCTTGGGGACATACATGTTCCTATGGATGTAGAAAAACACTGCATGTTTCCTGTGCAGTGTGACCTGAGCTGTGACATTGAAGAAGGGTCTTCTCAGACCCTTTTTGCCTCACCTTCTATTTCCATGATCACTGCCTTGCCTCATAGCACTGTCAGAAATACAGAAAATAAAATATACAGGAGGATGTAATGAACTGCAAAGCCCCATGGGGTCCTGCCTGTCTGCAATACCCACTTCTATGTCTAAACATATTGTTCATGTTAATACTGGTAGGAGTGTTTGCTGGTAGGAGTGTTCCTCCAAGATAACATTTTTGTGCAGTGAAATATGCATGGCTTTCAGATGGCTCAGCTCAGATGGGATCACCTTTCAGTTTCTAGACAGTGTTATTTTTTACCCTTTTTTTTCCATCACAGCATGAGGAACACAACACTACCCCACCAGTGCATTTTTTTATGACCCATCTGTCCACAGAACTATGCAAGGATCTTAAATCCACTGAAAGTGCAGAGCAGTGCTGCAGAGATTTTATTTCTTGCAAAATAGAATAATCTGGTCAAAGTGTCTACCTTTGCTGAGTGCTAGTGGGAATATTTTGCAACTATGCTAAGAAAATAATTTGAGGCTTGGATGACATTTCCACTGCAACTGATGTTTTCCACAAGAGTTATTTGAGATAATAGGCGTGTTGCAAAAATAAAGTTTGGTTTTATTGGGACAGAAGAGTTTCGATTAAAGCTGTGTAGAAATTTTCACCTCCGTGCCTTAGCCCCTTACATGACCTTCACCTTCTTATGAAGGCAGTGAGAAGTTTGGACAAGTGGTTGTTCTCCAAGACTCCTCCAACATGCCCCCGCCGCTCCCAGAAGGGACCTGTGATTTATACAGATGTGCTTTGCACCTGAGGATTCGCTGGTGTGCAGTGGAGGAAGCCCCCTGTTTCCACCACCAGACTCATCCTCACCCCCTTCTCTTTTCATTACTTAACGAACCTGGTCTCCTGTGTTTTCTCTGCTCTTTATTGCTTGTCACCGGGGCTGAGTGACTGCTGAAGATGAGAGGGGATGAGGAGTGTGAAGAGGGAAGCTTCTGCCTTTGGTCTGAGCCTGACGGGGAATGATGAAAAACACATGGGCAATGAAAAAGTCCAGTCCAACTTTCTGTTTACCGAGCTCCCTAGAAACGTCAACATCTGTCACCAAGTTACCCCTAAAAGGGGCACCCCCTTGCTACAGGACGCCGATGGCAGGTCCCACCCCTCTTCCCCCAGCACGGGCTGGAGCGGAGGGGTGTTGACAGAGGGAAAGGGAGGTTATCCGGGATTTGGTGATGGCTGTATTAATAGACAAAGGACATCAGAAGCGATATCGGCGGCGCAGCGCTGCGGTGCCACCTCAGGCTCGGCCCGCAGCCTCCCTCCCGCAGAGATGGGGTGGGCGCCGGGGCACCTCTCGGGCGAGCCTGATTTTTGGCGTGTCCGCAGGCGGGTCCCGAGGGAGAGAGCCGCTGAGCTGGGTGCGGAGGAGCGCGGCCGCCGCTTGCCGCGCCCCCGCAGCCCCCGGGCTGGGCGCGGAGCGGAGTGCCCCGCGGCCGCAGCCCCGCTCCGCTGGTAGCACAATTCACACAACGAATTTTCCCCGTACTAGTAATTTCCCGAAGATCAAATACGAGGACAGCTGCGAATGAAACCGATCCCTACAAAATGCGTTAGCGAGTGCTCGGTCAAAGTACATATTTCCTTGGGAGTTTTTTTGGTTCCTTTTTTATTTATAATAGCCTATAGCATATTGCTATTTTTTTACTTTTTTTTCCTTTTCTTTTCTTTTTTTTTCCCCTGGAGGAGAGTTACAAGCTCGCGTGGGATAGAATCAGAAAATGCTTAAGTACCTTGGCAAAGCCAAGCTTATCGGATGCACACAGGAACCGCTGCGCAGCGCCGAGATGCCGGGCGGGCATCGAGACAGACACCGGGGCCAACACCGGGGCAGGGCGCGCACATCCCCTGGCTCTCGACCTCTCGGACACTTTCTACAACTCTGGCGAGCAAAATGCTCCATGAGTGCCTGTATTTTCCTAATCCCCCCGCCTCCCGCTGGCTGCACCACATCTGAGACCGATGTGATTATAGGCACGAGAGTTTGTGACTGAGATTGACTTTGTACCTCCCGCTGTCCCCCTTGTATTTGGGATTATTTTGGTTTTTTTTCTTTTTGTTATTTTTACTTTCTTCTGCGTGAGAAGTTGTGCAACACGTTGAGTTTGTGTTTATAAACTAAAAACTTGGAAAAGTCATCAGCTGGCTATTGGTTTTATATGAGTAGAGGCTGATCATTATTCGACCATATCTTTATCAGAATCTGTAGTCTCAATTTAACATTGTGAGATACACACTTTCAAGAAAAATAGATTGGAAAGCCAAAATAATGGTAAAAGTAATAGTTGAAACATTCTCCGTGTGGAACAAAGGCTTAAAATGTGTCACTGCCCTATATAAAGTAGCACAGAAGCAGTCTCCGGACCCATTCCCATTAGGGAAATGTGTAATCCTTTTGAAGTTATATGGCGAAAAACTATATATCATACTCCTTCCATGATCAAAATCAACAAAGTTTGCCCCCAAATGCCTAGACACAAGAGAAGGCTTCTTTTCCTCAGAGCGCCCATTGATTTCATTGGTCTTTCCGAGCTTGAAACAGAAGTAACTGTGACCTGTAAGATTTTATGATCTATAAACCATAAAAGAATAATGTTGACAATGAAAGTAGGCCAAGTAGAGTGCCCGTGGGAGAAAAGGAATGCTTGTCTTGGAAAAGGAGAAAGGGGAAGAGAAAGAGGGAGAGAAAGCGAGAAAAGTGAGAAAGGCAGACTGAAAAAAATATGGAAAGAAGGAAAAAAGAGAAGGAAGGAAGGAAGGAAGGAAGGAAGGAAGGAAGGAAGGAAGGAAGGAAGGAAGGAAGGAAGGAAGGAAGGAAGGAAGGAAGGAAGGAAGGAAGGACTTCTTAAAATACATTACGTATCTATTTATTCATATATTACTAATTTCATCATTTATGTAATCTTTTTTTGTGATTACCAATTTACTGTGATCTCACAGAGCTAATTACTAAAGAAAAAAAACCAAGAGCTTTTGCTCGTAAGCTTACATGGAAAACATTCCTAAACTACTCTTTCTCCTCCTCAAAACAATAACAGCCGGGTGTTCCCCGTGGGTCCAGGGCCCGGCCGTGCCGTGGGCGGGAGCGGCTTCCCCCGGGGCCATTCCCAGCGGGCTCTCCCGCGGGCGGCCCCGAACTCCGGCCCCGTTCGGAGCATCCCCGGGGCCTGACCGGGAGCTCATCGTCTTTCGTGCCCAGGGTCCCCCGGTAATTCTTCGGTGGGAGGGGGCATCGCTCCTGAAAAGCAGTTTGCCGGTGAAAAGCCGCTCGAGTCTATAGCTCAAACGTGAGCTGCCATTAGAGAGTTACTAATAAATCCCTATTAAGCATGCATTTATGCAGTGATTATGTGAACTTTGGCCTTTGAAGAGTCCCAGCAATTAACGGCGATGTCTATCGCGTTTTGCCCAGATTTCTACTCTTTTCTCATAGAGGATGAAGAGGGGAGCACGGTTCCACCAGCGCCTCCAGCTGCTGGGTGCTTCTCCAGCCATCCCTTTCCACTCACCCTCACTGCTGAGGAGAAAGCCCCAAGCACCCTCCCTTTGCCCCCGGACCCCCTCTTGAAAATGCCCCGTCCTTTGCGGGATGTTTTTTCCCGCACTCGGTACCTCTCGCCGAGGATACCCGCCTGAGCGTCGGATGCAGCGCGGGGGAGATGCCGAGCTTTTGCTGTCTCCGAAAAACAACGGAAAGCGGTTAAAATTTAGTAAAACTCTGCTGGGCAAAACTGAGAGGAAAGTTGCCGCTGCCGGGGAGACAGCGAGAGGGAGAGAGAGGGAGAGAGATGACTCTGTAATTGTTGCCTTTATCAAGGCTGTGAGATTAACTACTGGGATTTATTCTAAAGTGACCCATCACCGAATTCATTTCTGCTTGAACTTTCGGTGAACCTGAGATTAAAGAGGGGAGAGCAGCTAAGCAGTTTGTTGTTAGCTGCCTTTTCAACAGCCCTTTCAGACTGAGTAAATATTGATCGGTTTCAATCTGATTGCCCCAGAGGAAAACACCAAAGCATCTCAATAGCCTCCAAAAGTAAACTTTAAAGGTGAACAGCAGAAATGGCCTTAAGTATGATAGGAAGATACTAAACTCCGTTTGACATTTGAATGCGATTTGCGTTGACGGGTTTTGACGAGATGGGTTGTTTTTTGGTTTGGGTTGGGTTTTTTTCTATTTTTTCCCCTGAGACTCTAGAGAGAAAAAAATTACAAAATTTTTAAAGGTGTAAAAACAAAAGAATCCTTACAACCTGAAGCGTAAATTAGTGTCTCCGTTGAAAGGGTTCTGTGGGGATTTTTAGCGGTATTTTTGTGGTAGAAATTAAAAGCTAGCCGTTTTCATTTCTCTTCCCCGTACCCCTGACCCCAAAGGCTGATGGTATCAAAATAGTGTTAACGTTAACAAAATGAGACAGGATGGGGAGGTTTGGAGCGTCTTTGCTTGAAATACATTATGACTGCAGGGGGAAATATATATATATATATATATACTGGGGTTTGGGCTTGGAAGGAGATGGAATTCCTTGCTCGCGAATCGGTCATCGCAGATTGATGCACTGACAAGTGTCTTGTCTCTCGTATTTAGGCTGTAATTTATGGCCACTCTTTTTAACACATGAAGTCAACATGGGTGGAATCGAGTTGTAGATCCGGATTCCAGCAATGTTTAGATCCAGATTTCGATATTGAAATGCCCTTATTGGCATGCAAATGCCACTTTAACACATCCAAGACTCTGGAAGAAGGCCATCTGTTTTGCTTTGTGGCTTTACACTAATAAACAAAAGGTAAAGTATATGGCAAGCGGGGAAATGAAAGAAATAGAGGCATCGGCGGGAGCCTTTGGAGACAGCCCTGCTCCCTTGCAGATAGCTCGGCTCTTGATATGGCCGCCGCGCCTTGCAAATCAGGGCTTGTCTCTTTTGACACCGAAGTGAGGAAAATTTCGTTGACTCTCTGCGGATCCCCCAAAGCAAAGGCTGCGTGGGCAGCCTAGCCGCAGGAGAAGCCCGGTAGCACTGCCCGCAGCTGGGCCGGGTGAAGGAGATGTTAGGCGTGTTTGCGTTGTAATTCAAGAGGCATCAGTGACTTGAGACAGCCCCCGTCCAGCTGAGCATGCCTCTGCTCCGTCCTGCCACCCAGGTTCTCCCCACACAGGCTCCTCTCCCTTCTGTGAACCTGCTGTTCACTTGACGCCTCTTGAAATACTTATTATATTTACCTGCGAGAGCTTGCTCTTGTACATGGGGGAAAAAAAAAAAAAAGAAAAAAAAAAAAAAGGAGGGGAGGGACGGGAGGACTGGGCTGGGGTTAACGCTAAAAACACACTGGGAGCCATCTCCCACCTTGGCACCCCATCAAGCGCTGGGGATAGCAGCCCTGGGTGGGAGAGAGAAGCTGGACAAACTCAGTGCCCAGCTAATTAAATGAGCAGTCCTTGGAGAGGGGCCTGCAGTGTGAGGAAAGACTGGCTGAAGAGAGTTTCTGCTTTTGAAGGGTGCTCTGTTTATTTAAGTGTCAGCATCCATCCCGAGGTGAAAAGGTTAGCACTTGACCCAGGAAGTTCTCCTGTTTGTGCTTCAGAAATAGATTGGGATCATAAATTCCTCCCGGAGAATGGGGAGAAGGGCCTTATATTTTCTAAAAATAATATTATTTGAGCTTATGAGAGGAAAAACCTTTGTGTAAGGAGTCAGATTGGGCAACCAGAGCTCTGACCCTGGCAAAACAACACAGGAGGAGTAAGGTTGTGAGACTCTTACTCCCTTTCTCCCTTGGAAAGACCCAAATAGAAGCAAATAAGGGAAACGAACCGGCTGAGCCCAGCCTGTGACTCAGCGCTGACGTCACGCAGATGTAGGCAGACCAGGGCTACCTGAAAGCGGAATATATTTATTACAGACATTATAAGGACCCGTAAATCCTGCCCTGGATTCCACCACCGGTGGAATCACAGGGCCTTTCATGATTGTACAGAAAAATCAGAAGGACATTTTGCTCACACACGACAACTGATAGAACTCAGTGTACCCGCAGTACAGTAAAGCACGGTGCGTCATGCAAAGGTCTGGACACCAACCACAGAAATTATACATTCATTTGGCCATTCATCACATTCACGAGTAGTTTGAAAAGACATCGAGTCTAAAGGAAGGTTAATATGAAAAGAGGAAGAGGCGAGGTCTTTTGGATGGTTGTACCCTTCAGCTGAGCATAACCCAACACAGCATTCAGGGCGGGGGGGAAAAGGAGAGGGAGCAAGCACACCGGGTAAGGTTTAAAAAACCTAGTGCAATTGAAGCCTTGTCTGTCACATTTAAAGAAATAGCGCTACTTTTTTTTGAGGTATCTGCTTGAGCTTAAGACGTTTACTTGATACGGTTGTCTACTTTACCAATATAAAAATGGATCCAGTCTGGTGAATGCATTCACCCTGCTTAACCTGAAAATCGAAACATCATTCTAGAAAAATCTGTAAAAAGATAAATCTCTCAGACAAAGTATTTACAAGCAACAAACTCATTGACACGAACAAAGAATACATTAAATTAAGGGGATGAAAGTCCTATAAGTCGTGTAAACACTTGCAATAGTGCATCTCTTCGTGAGGTTATGTACCCTTAATAACCCATCTTTCACTCAGGGAAACTCGGTGGAGCGTCCTTGCAGTGGAGGAGGGAGACCCTTACGCGTGTGCCAACACAGCTCCTCCAGCAGAAAAGGAAGGGGGGGCCGGGAAGAAAATTCCCTGGCACCAAGGCGCCGGGACCCGACGGAGCTGGCACCCCCGGGGCCGGGCGGCGGCGGGGCGGCGGAGGTAGCGGGGGAGGGAGCGGCAGCTCGCCGGGACATCTCGGGGATACCGACCGACCGAGGGACAGACAGAACGGCGGTGGACGGACGCGCGCCGCGCTGGCAGGGGCGTCGCGCCGGGCGGCCGTCGGGGCGCGGCCGGTCTCAGTTGGAGGCAGCGAGCGTGTCCGAGGCGGAGGAGGCGGGCGAGGCGCTGCAGGGCGAGGAGCAGGACTTCTCCGATGACTCCTCCGCCTTCTCCTCGCAGCCCGTAGGGGTGGCAGGGGAGATGGGCAGCAGCCCCTCTTTCTCCCGTTTCTTTTGCTTCATCCTCCGGTTCTGGAACCAGATCTTCACCTGCGTCTCGTTGAGTTGGAGGGAGGCGGCGATCTCCACCCGTCTGGCCCTGGTCAGGTATTTGTTGAAATGAAACTCCTTCTCCAGCTCGGTGAGCTGCTTGGTGGTGAAGTTAGTTCTGACGGTGTTGGGCTGCCCCACGAAGCCGTACTCGCCAGCCTTGCCTGCGAGGGGACATGCAGCGGTAAGTAAGTGTGCACAAATGATTTATAGGCGATGGAATCAATATGTCCACACCGGCTAAGCGATAGGGAGCAAGAACTTCTTGGGATAAGAGGGAAACCCCGGCAGAGTGAGTGATGGAGTGCGAGGTGCTAAACCGGAGTCAGCCTCTAGTGTCAGAGGAAACTTGATAAGTGGTTTATGAATTACGAGAAATATGACCACGGGAGAAGAGAAGAAGGGGGAGTCAGGAATAAGTGAGGAATAAGCGGCGCTGGCTTTCAGCTCCGCAGGCAGACAGCCGCGACTGCTCCCAGAGGTGCGGGCCGCCCTACCTGCCCAGCGCCCCGCGGGACACCGCGCCTCTTTCCCCGCACCCGCGGCGGAGAGAGAGAGGAGCGGCCCCCGCCCCGGCCCTCCCGCCGGCCACTGACCTGTTTTAGGTGGGTTTCTTTTCACTTTCATCCAGTCGAAGGTTTGCGCCGGCGGCGAGGTCTCGACGGAGGGGGAGCGGGCGTTTTCCCGGTGGCCAGCGTGGAGGGGGGACAGGGCATGGTTGTAGGTGCCCAGGGGCAGGCTCTGCTGCTCCTGCCCGTAAGGGGGAGGCACGTACTGAGCGGGGGCCCCCGCGTAGCCCTGGTGCGGGAGCGGATGCTGCGCGGCGGCGGAGGTGGAGATGCTCCCCGAGTACACGGCGGGGGCACAGGGAGGGAAGCCGCCGCCCAGCTCCGCGTCCTGCCCCAGGGGGTAGGGGCCGTACGCCGGTCCGAAGCCCTGCGCGCTGTAGGTCGGGCCGCAGCCGGGGTGCGCGTAGGACACCCCCAGCCCGCCGTGGTGCTGGTAGGCGGAGGGCTGGGCCGGGGGGTGGTGGTGGTGGCGGTGGGGGCTGATGGGCACCCCGCGGCCCGCCAGGAAGCGGTCCTCTCCGCTGCAGCTGCCGGCGCTGACGGCGCAGGGCTGGAAAGTTGTAATCCCGTGGTCGGGGTGATAGGCGCGGGCGGCGCAGCCCCCTGCCTCGCCGCCGAGGACGGGGTACTCGAGGAAGGAGCTCATCCTCGCCGCGTCCCTCTGTCACGCCGCCACCGGGTCTTCAGCGTCCTGCGGGGCCGCGCCAACTTTCCCACTTCCTCCATGGGGCCGGCAGGAAAATGACACGAAGGCGCCGGCAGCGGGCAGGCACGTGGGGGGCGGCAGCCAATGGCTGCGGCGCCCGCGGGGCTTCCCCGGCTCCTGTCGCTGATACAGCGCCGCGTCGGGGGCATTTAAACGCCGAGCGCTCCGACGGCGCGGCACCGCGGGGCAGGGAGGAGGTGGCAGTGGCTCCCCGGGGGGTGGGGGGGCGGGCCGGGCTGTACACACATACACCCCCCCTCGGCAGCCCCCTGGGTCTCGTCCGCCAGCTGAGAGAGGAAGGCAGGAGAGACCCGGAGGCTACGCCCGGCCCGCGGAGCCCACCGGCCGTCCCCTCCAGGGTGAGTGCTGCTGCGAGGGTGCCTCAGCATCACCCCTGCTGTCGGCGCTGTCAGGCTTGCACAGGCCGCCTCTACCGCTCATCAACCCCGGCCGGGGAAGCGGCGAGGGGGATGGGGGGGAGGCGGCTGGATCCACGGCACGGGGAGAGGGATGGGGCGGAGAGAGGTAGAGACAGCGCTGAGAGCATCAGCCCTTGGAACGGGAATGAGAATAGGACCGTGGATGCGGCTGGGGACTTCTGTGGGAATGGAAATGGGAATGGAAATAGGGACAGGAATGAAGGTAAGGAAAAGGTGGACAATAAGCATGGGACCGAGGATATGGATGTGGATGGGGATGGGATGCGGGTGGAGATGGAGACGGTAATAGTGCCGGTGCCGGGGAATCTCGCTGGTTCTGCCCCGCCGCAGTCCCAGCGCGACGCCACGCCAAGAGTTAAAGGGGCTTGTCCAGCCTCATCACCAGGCGGGCGCGGACATTAGCATGGAAATGAGCCGCTTTTGGGACTGACGGCCATTGTGCTCTCCCAGGCTCACCGGCCACCCTCTGGCCCTCATCCCTGCTCCCCCCGCACCTCCGCCGGGCTCACCCTCACCAGCCCGGGGCTGGGATAGGGAAGGAGGGGCAGGGGGACGAATGATTGGAAGGGGGCCCGGGGTCTCCGCAACCCATCTGCTGTGCCCCCGCAGCGCCGCTGCCGCCCGCCCGCCCAGGGACGGGGTGGGGGGGGTGGCTGTCCAGGGTGCCGCGGGTCGCAGGCCGAGGAGGCGACCCAGGACAGGGGCAGAGGAGCGGCGAGAGGCGCAGGGCCCGCCGCCCCGGCCCCTTTGTCCCTGCGCTCCGCCACCCGGGTCGGCGGTGGTGAGAGGTGGCAGATGGCCAGTGGCAAAGGCGGCCCCAGAACCCTTGGGAACCGCGCTGAGCATCTACTCCAACCTACCCCTCCCCAATCCCGTTGGGAGGTGGGTCAAAAAATGGGTCCGTGGCCAGAGAAGGAGGGATGGCGGTGAGATGTGGGTTACGACCTCATATTCGGTTTACGTATGCGGAAAAGGAAAGGGGAGGTAAAGGCCTGGCATCCGTCTGTCCCGGCGCACCCAGCCGTCTGCTGGCAGAAAGGACGGCACCAAAAGTCTTCAAAAGAAGTTCTGCAAAACGTCAGCATCGGAGAAAGATGGATGGAAAATCATGTCCCCTGACACCAGCTCCAGGAGGGGATGTCCTCTCTATTTCTGCAGGTGCCGACTCTTGCGTCCTTCTGTCGTCATGCTCGATTCTTGCTTGTTTTGAAATCCAAAAGGCCCTTCTACTCCTCCACCACTTCCTGCTCACGAGTACACACACACACCCCCACATACACACCCTCAAGCTCCTCCCTCCCACGCGAACTACAGCACTCTCTCCTAGGTGCAAAGCTCTCCTACTGCTATTAGGTCAGCCCTTATCCCATGCCATCTGCGCGGCCTCTCTACTGTCAGCCAAAACCGAAGGGCGCCTCTCTCCACCACGTGTCTATCCCGGTGCCCTCAGTATGTCTATTTGTTCTGATTTACTACAGAGGCAGGGATGGTTAAGGGCCCTCTGGAAAGGTTCACTTTCTTAAACTGCAGGGGGGCAGGATGGAGGATAAGAGCAACAGCACCCCAGAGGCATTTATGGTATTATACTGCACCAATTTTGGTTATGGTTACTGCTGTAAACACATTTATTTCATTCTTGTAAACCAGTTGTGATAAATACTGCATAAAGCAGAGAAAAACGACAGACCATTAGGACTGTTTACAAATAAAAGGGCTGACATCTTTTCAGTGCTTTTTCAGTCAGCCAAGAAAACAATATTTTACTATAAGTAGATCCCTTTTACCCGTAAATTCCGATGAGTCACTTTTCTTACAGTGTCCAGCATCCTCAAATCCTTTTTTCTCTGCGTTTTTGGTGCCATTGTCTCCCGTTGCATTGTCTCTCTGGCAGGTCTTTCGGGTTTTGCTGCCCGTGCTAAGCATGGGGGCAATATCATGAGAAGGGTCGGAGCAGAGGGGGAGCACACACCGCACCCTCCCTCCTCCGTGGCCAGGCGAGGGGGAGCTACTGCCCCTTCCCCTGCCCTCAGGGCAGCCCGGCCCCTCCGCGCCCCTCCGCGGCTTCTCTCTGCGTTTCCTGCCACAGGACTGAGGCTGAGGAGGCGATCCCGGGTCTTCAGGCTTTTCCGTGGGAGTGTGCCCCCGCTGTGGCCCCAGGGCTCACCCAGAGACTCGGAGGCGGCTCCTGCTCGCTGAATTCCTCCATTTATTTAAATGGAGTTTGCTAGAAGTTTAAACCTTGTAGCACGTTTCCTTTTCCTTTTTTTTTTTTTTCTTTTTGTTTGGTGTTTCTGTTTTTTGTTTGGGATTGGGGGGGGATTGTTTTATTGTTTGCGGATTTTTTAGATCGTTTTACTCTGGTTTTGTTTAAGCGTCGTCAGCATCCGGAAATCTGGGCACAAAAGAAACCCCAACCCTTACATACACGTTGCGGTCCAATTTAACCCAGTGGCAGAGGAGTGAAAATGCCGGTGAGGCTGCTCGCTTTCCGCAGGGACATGGCTGGAGCCGAGTGAAGGAGAACCAAGGCCGAGGTTTCACCGCGCCCACAGCTCAGCCAAGCTGTTGTTTTAAAAGAGCAATAAAAGTGAATTATGACTAAACGCCTTCTCACTTAATGGTTTTAGACGGGGATCCCCAGCCCCGGCAAATACGTAAGAGGATTTTTATTTGTGCATGTGTTCCTGCAATTGATCTCTTTGATGACATTCTCATTCATAGAAAGAGTTTGATTTATGACTTTCGGAAGAATTGCGTTCAGCCCTTCCAGCCATAACCCACGCATCCCAGCTCCACAGCGTGTTACAGAGCTGGGAGACAGCACTCCTCGCACGGACGGACAGCAGAGCCCCGTTCCCAAACCCCCACCCAAGCCCCACTCTCTCGTGTAATGTACTCACACTCACTCACTCGCACTCACACGCACGCAAGGAGCCGCAAACCTACCCGCCCGGGATCCCCCGGCCCCGGAGCGGCAGAGCCCCGCTGGCATCTGTTGATCGGTTTTAGCCCGAAGGACGGGGCTCACCCTCCTCTTTAGGGTCTGGCAACGCCGGGTGGCAGCCAATTTGGTGGAGATTTCTGCAAGCCCGTCTTTGCTGTCTCCAGCAGAAGAGCGGGGAGCCCGAGGAATTTGTAACTTTGAAGTCAGAGCTTCCCCCTTTCGTTACTAGTCTTTCGCCTTGCAAGAAGGTTTACACAGAAAAATATCTTCGGGTCTGCCCCCGCACCGCCCCCGAGAAGGATGGAGTGGAGAGACTGGTTCCTCCCTAAATACTTTTTCTTCCCCCTGCGTTTCTGCCACCCTTTTGATTTCACAGGCACTAACTTCTCCATTTCCTCTCTTCCTAGGGCTGATTTCTTGGATTGCTCAGCACGTGAGAAGTAACCAAGCACATTCTCTGTGAGCTCAGATATTTTTTAAGATATGTTTTCTGAAAAATGTTGCTGACTACTAAGCACTACTTTCTAGAAAAACAGGATTATTTAAAAAAAAATTTAAAAAAAAAGCCTTTCCTTTCGTTCGTGTAACAGGCTGGTTTCTGCAGGAGACGCTTATCTTACTGAGTCTCTCTTACGTTTCGCCTGTAAGAGAGAAAGTCCTCGTTCATGCTTTTGTCACAGCTCAGCATTTCCAAGTTTTGTATCCTCACAGAGATAAGATGCTACATTTATACATTAAAAGGAGCAGATCTCCATCAAAGCTGCGAACGGTTTTAATTTGTTAATTTGTTTTTCTTCCCTTGTGAGAATCCTTACAATAAAGAAAACGAACGAGTTTTTCCTCTCTAATAAATGTCCTGAATTGCCAAAAGTGAAGAGCTCGTAGTCAGAACGTTGGATTTTGATTACTAGTAAATTAATAGTGGAAGGGATGAAGAGAGATACCCGTCATGTTATCAATATTGAAAGCAGAGAGAAAGAGAGGAGAAAGAGAAAAAAGAGAAAGCTCCTTGTAACAAACAAGAATTTATTCTACCAAAAATACTTATGACAACGCATCCTAATGTAATACAAAAATAAAAAGAAAGTGAAGATACATTCCTATATGATCACTTTCTTACAGACCTCATATATTGCTTTCATAGAAGGACCTAGAATGTGGCTAGGTTAAAATTGAACACAACTAAAACTTCATGAGAAACGGCAAACGGCATATCAGAGGGAAGGAACAAACAGAAAATACTGAAGAGGGAAAGGGAGGGGGGAAATAAAATTAATTCACTGGGGAGAAAAAAAAAAGAAGAAGAAGAATAAGGAGGAGAAAGTAGGACCCTTGGAGAGGACGTCTTTAATTTCTTAGTAATTCAGATGCTGCAAGTCAATTGTGGTGAGTGTGTCTGTAAAAAAGTCAAAACTGTCAGCAGAAATATCTACGGGACTGTCCAGAGATCCTGGCAAACTGGGAGAAACTGCATCTGAAAGCTGTAGGCAGGAATCTGTGGAGAAAACGTTAAAGTCCTGTAAAGAAGGGACATCTAGGGCCTCAGGACTGTCATTGTTCAGGCCAGCTGCACAGTTCTGGGCCATTGTTGAGAGGCAGTTTTGAACAGTGGGTGACTGATGTTGAAAATGTTTCAGATTTTTCTCATTGCTCGTTAAAGGCGAAACGGGGAAAGTTTGGGATTCGCCATTGTGCGCATTCTGCGCCTGCTGCTGGGAGAGGGCATTCTGCTGGAAAGCGTAGCCTTCCCGCT
Organism: Lichenostomus cassidix; assembly: GCF_008360975.1. NCBI lineage: Eukaryota > Metazoa > Chordata > Aves > Passeriformes > Meliphagidae > Lichenostomus > Lichenostomus cassidix. Next base: position 33,363,843 of record NC_139482.1, read on the forward strand.
CCAGGAGAGCGCCGGAGACGTTGCTGAGGGCTTGCTCGAAGAGCGATTTCTCCTCCTCCTCCTCTTCCTCCTCCTCCACCGCTTTTTCGGGGTCCTCTAGGTTTTTAAATTTCCCCTCGCTGTTTTGATTCTCCTTGCACTGGGTCTGTCTCTTGTGCTTCATCCTCCTGTTCTGGAACCAGACTTTGACTTGTCTCTCAGTCAGATCCAGCAAGGCTGCAATCTCAACCCTCCTTGGTCTACAGAGATACTTGTTGAAATGAAATTCTTTCTCTAGCTCCAAAAGCTGGGTGTTGGTGTAAGCCGTCCTCAGGCGCCTAGATCCACCGCTACCGCTATCGGGGATTTCAAGGGGGTCTGTTAAAAAAGAAAGAAAAAAAAAAAAGAAAAACACCACCACCACACGCACCCCAAAGCATCACCGCCAGAACAGCGAAAGCAAAGACACAGGGACGCACACAGAAAACAGATAAATGCTCGGATTGAATTTCAGCACCCCAGCACATCGCATCCCGGGGGGGTGGGGGGGAGTGCTCTCTCTGCATGTATGTGTCTATATCTATATGTCCATATAGCATAAAATAGCAACTGCAACAAAATGGCCGCCTTTGGATGCAGTAAACCCATTGTGTTGCACTGCTGAGCGCCCGGTGCTGCGTGCCCCTCGGCCACCTCCGCCAAATCGCTGCCTCCAGCTCCCCAACCTCCCCACACCAGAGCAAACTTTATATTAGCCATACCGCAATTTATAATTAATGCATCAGCTGCTTAGCTGAGCGGGAGCAATCTATCACTCTTCATTACTGTCAAATATCCTAACTCTAGGACGGCGAGACAAGAGAGGTCAGCTCCAACTCAAATAAATCATCCCGCATTAGGCAAGTTTGGGGAAAGTTTGGGTTTCCATCGAGCCCCTCCAGTTCCGTCCTTCCCGCCCGCCCGCTCTCCGCCTCGTCCCCCCGCGAAGCCGGGGGGATGCGGGGAGCCAAAATAGCGGCCCGGCGGGGCTGGCGGTACGTCTTTGGACTGACCTTTGTGGCTGAGGCAGGCAGGTCCAGCGGCTGAGGCGGAGGCCGAGGCGGGCGGCAGTGCGGATCGCTTGGACGCCTTTTTCTCTTTCATCCAGGGGTACTCCGGGGGCGGCGGGGCGCCGGCGGGGCCCGGGCTGCCGCTGCGGCCGCGGGGGCTCGCCTTGGGGCGACCGCCGCCGCTGTGGCGAGGGTGGCTGCCGGGGTTCAGGCTGGGGATGGTCTGCTCGAAAGGAGGAGGAATCAGTGTCGAGTGTGAAAGCGTCGAGTTCTTGATTGATGAACTTTGAAATGTATCACCGACAGGGGGAAAAGATGTCAGGCACTCAGCAAGCGATGGCTGGCTATTGATAAAACCGATCTCTCGCTCAAATGCGAAATTCATGGCCTTCAACTGGCAGCCCCCGCGGAGAAAAAGTTCCCTCGGATTCAGGGGGCTCGGGGGGGGGGGAAGGCCCAGGAAAAAGGAGAGAGAGGAGAAAAAAATATAGCATAGAAGATCGCTGGTGGGGTGTTTTTTTTCTAATTCACTGATTACAGCCGTATGGGGACCGTGCTACTATTAAACTATTGAATTCATGGAGACAAGGTTGAAATTGGACCGAATTGGCTGTCACATGATTGCCTCTGCCCAATGACAATTTGGGCTTTAATCAAAAGAAGCCACTGTCTGTTTGATTGATCCAAAAAAGTCGGGAAGGAACGCCTCATTGGGGGCCAGAAAGGCTTTATTTACACTTTTTTTTAAAAAGGGAAATGATATCTAGAGTATCTATCCCCTTGGCGTCCTAATCTGAAATGATCGGGGGTGGGGAGGAGGTTGCGTGTGCGTGGATATGTTTGTGTGAGAGGCTGCGAGTGTGTGTGTGTGTGTGTGTGCCTGTGTGTCTCTATGTGTGTGTGTGTGTGTGTGTGTCTGCTTGTCCTGCAGCCTGCTGCCTTCCTCTCATCCACCCGCACACTCTTCTCTCATTGTTTGGGACTGTCAGGAAAACGCTTTGCACCTCACAAATCATTTAAGCACCTCAATCTGACGCCTTGAGTCATTAACAAAGTAATCCATTAATCTTCAAAGTTTTGACACCGTCAGGCCCCCGCATAAGAAGTTGCACCCAGGCAGGAGTCTGAAGCAGAGGGTCTTGATTTTTTCCTGGGGATAGCACTTCCTCCAAAACTAGTTTCTCCTTCCCGACTCAGCCTCAGTGGGCTCCTTTGTATTTTTTGTTTGTTTGTTTGTTTGGCTTTGCGTTCTTGTTTTATTTTTTTCTTTCTTTCTTTTTTCGTCTTTTCCTCTTTTTTTTTTTTTCCCTTTTCTTTATTTTTTGGCGGCTATCGGGTGTACAGTATGGAGAACAATTGGTCGCCGGTGCTGAGCCATTGTTTATCAGGATCTTCCTCAGCAACCTTGCTTCGAGGGGAAGAGTCACATAGGCAGCAGCCCTGGCGCTTCATGACTTCCCTCTCCAGTTGGCTTCCCGGGATTGGACCGTAAAATATAACCCTAGGAGAACCTTTCTGGGCGAGCCAAATCGCCAGGCTGCAAACGCGAGTAGCTGTTGCCTCTTAAAAAAAAGTATATATCCCGTACCTTAGCTTGCAAACGATACTCCCGTCTGCTGGCATAATTTCCTTAATAACCGTAGTAGGCTGGGTCTGGTGAGTATTTTCGATTATCAGGAAATATATGGGCTGGTAGCGGGTTTGTTTTCAAGGGGTCAGACAGAGCGAAAATGCTGCGGGGTTATGACTTGAGAGACGGCACTCGCCTCCGATGCTTGGCTCTTGCCGCCGCCGCCTCCAGTCACCCCTGCCAGGTGGAGGCAAGTCCCGAATTTGGATGCTTTTGGCACGATTTTCCAACCAGACTGAGGCGACAGGGAGAGCGATGACAATGATGGCCACAATCACCAACCCGATGAATCCTGTGGTCACAGCCGCCCTGGACAGCCCGGACGGGGCTTGCTTGCCCGCGGAGCCCGGGGTGCACGGCGGGGTGGGGTGCGCCGGGGTCCGGGGGGAAGGCGCCTCCGAGCCGCTCTCCGCGTCCTCCAGGAGCCAGGAACCATCGACAGCGCGATGAGGTGCCGTCTCGCTTTATTTTCGGAGTTGCCAAACAGGGGTCGGCAACCGTCTTCGTAATTATATTTAAAAAAAAAAAAAAAAAAGACGGGGAAAAAATAGAAAACAAGACCCCAAGCACCCAGTGGATCAGTCTGCGTCCAGTCTGCACGAAGTGCATTAAAAAAATCGGTTTTAAGTTAATGCACCCACAAGATGTAGCATATCTGCGAAGGCATTGGAGAGAGGGGGAGGGGAGGGGCCGGGAGGCTTTAAATGGGCTTTTTGGTGGTTGCTTGTTTAAATAAAATATAGAACGAGACTTGTCATTTAATCCCTCAAAAGGGATGCCTTACAAATATCGATGCTGTTGGAAAATGCAAGGGGTTTAATTTTCTTGCTTTTAGTCCAAACAAAGCTCTGGTGGTGTCTGTGCGTGATCAATCTTGGCCGCCAAAAGGTTTGACAGCTACTGGCCCTTAAGAACACATTTAAAGCTTCTTGCTCTTTCCAAGATCAAATGTGGCCGTGAAAAGAGGCAGAGCAAGAAACGCAAGTAAACAAGGAAAAAAGCTGCTTTTAAAATATGCTGGCAGAGGACTGGGCTGCTTGTGGGAAAAGTGCGGTTTTATTTTGCTTTTTGGTGCCTACGTTGGGGTCGGGTTTTTCTTTTTCTTTTCTCTGATTTTTTTCCCCCTCTGGAAAATATTGGGAGTAACAGCAGGATGACAAATAATAAAGAGAGAGGTTTGGACTTTAACCAGGCTTTGTGAGTAAAACCTGTGTGGGTGTCTCTATTCTGCACATTTGTTTCTTGTGGTCAGTCTAATACAAAAACCACCTGGAACAAAACCTTTGCAGAGGGGACGCGAAATTCTTGGGAAAATCAATTACTGCTGCCTCCAGGGGGATCTTTTAATCGGACGAATCTTAAATGCAAAATTATAAATTCTTATTTGCAACCTACAGGCTCCTAAGAGAGGATTTAATATGTTTTCTGGAGAGAAGGGGACAAAATCGCCTGTATTTTTCTTTCTTCGGGGTGGGAGGGGAGTGAAACGCCAACTTCCTTCTATTTGAACATTTTTCTAAGTGCAATTCGTGGTGCTAAAGGAACCACGCAGTAAGTACCGTGACTGTACCGTTACCTTTTGTTTTATCTAACCTAACTGACCCGAGAGGTGGGGGGTGCGGCTTGAATTTTATACGAGCGCTCCTATGAAACGAGCATTGTCTTGCAATGTTGCAAAAATGCTTCCTTCACCTACAAAAATAATAATCAGTCGTTGGTCTGTATTGGGTAATAATCAGGTTTCAGTGAAAAATATCAGCCTACATAGCCTTTCCTTCCACGGTTACATGTCTATATATACACAATAAACAGCACGGTATAAATCTATTTGCTATCCTTTTCTTTGACTGGGCATGCTTTATCTATTTATGCAGAAAAGCTCTATATAGATTCACGGATGCATGACAATGTTTCAGCATCAGGCAAGGATGGTTCTGGGAACAAGGTAAAGCCCGAAGATTAATAATATTTCAGCATGAGACCAAAATGGCGACATTTTTTTTCTGTGCTCTAAAAGATACAGATGGTGAACAGCGTGCGTTATTATCTACACAGCATAGGAATATGTCTTTATAAACGTGCAGGGGTATATTTTACCTAGTCTATTAGGGTCCGTTTTGATTTATCTTTCAAGTTTCAATCTAAAAATTACGGACATTTCGCCTGAAAGGAAGAAAAATCTCATTTAAGCACAAGCTTGCGGGTTTCTCCATTCTACCTCGAGCCGATTCGGACCGGAGAGCCCTACGGGTGCCCATTTGGGGCCGGGACAGTCGCCCTTCTACAGCACCGTGTCCCCCCCTCGGACACAAACACACACCCGCACACACATCCGCACCCCCCCGCGCCAAGAAACGGAACACAAGGCTCCCCTCCCCCACACCTCCAGGCTGCAGTGGGAGGAAAGGCAGCCCAGCAAGAATGAAACAAGCCCCAATAAAATATTTTTTTAAAATATTAATCAGGGAAAATAAAACAGTGAAAGGAAAAGGTAAAGCCCGCTTTTTAAAGGAAAAGGGGAAAACGGCGGGGGTAGCGGGTGGAAGGAGCAGCAATGAGCGCATCTTCCCCCCCAGCGCATTCGCGGTTCGGCCAGACCCAGACCCTGCTTTACCGCCCTGCTCCGCGCTGGCGGAGGTTCCGCAGCCCCTCCGCCCGGCCCAGCGGGCCAGCCCAGGCACCAGGAGGCCCCTCCACGGCCGCACCCACGCGGGGCTTTATGCTGAGCTCCGCTCCCGTGTGCTTCACACACACGCTTGCACACCCACACCCACACCCCCGCTGTCCTCCCGGCGCTGCTCGCGGCCGAAGCCCCGCCGGACCCCGCGGGGAGGGGGCGATCCGCGCCCGCCGGGCACCGCGCAGGGCAGGGGGTGCGGGAGGAGGCGGCAGCAGCGGGCCCTGAAGCCCTGCTGGAAGAAAAGAAAAAAAAAAAATAGAGAGAGGAAAAGAAAAATCTCTCTCCCTGCCTACGAAATGCTGAAAAGGCGTCGCGGGGCCCTTCGGGTGGGCGAGCAGATCCTCGTGTAAGTTTACAGACGAGTTTCCTAGCTCCCCACGTCATGAAGGCCTCTCCGTTCCCCTGAGCTGCGAAGAACATGTTCTTAACTCTTTATTATTCAGAATAAAAACTTTATTTTTTTTTCCAGAACGTGAGCAGCAAGGAATGTATAACTTTCAAAACAAATCTAGCCTTTTCAGCTTCACACGCTTTTTGCCTAGCTGGATGTTACAAGCATGAAGTATTCAAACCGTGATCTTTTTTCCCAGATTTTATTGCATCGTCATCATCATTATTATCACTATTTTTAATAAAAGGAGTTAATAGTTTCCTTTCAAATGATATTTCTAACGCGTGCCGATATGCCATCTAATATATGGCCTCCTGAATATTCAGGGTACAGATTTTTTTATATATATATAAATATGAACAAATGGGGATAAATAAAATTTTAAACACTTAGATTATTCAATGTTTGCGAAAAAAAAATATAAATAAATCTGAATGTTCACCAGCATACACACATTGAAAGACTTACACGTATTAATAATTGTCCAGGGAGTCCCTGTCCAAGCGCTTTTGATGTCTTTCTTGCTATTTAAAAGAAGTGCAATAAAAAAAATTGCTTCCCCGTGGGATCAATCATGTACGAACAAATTCACATTTAAGAATTCCTTTTATAGAAAATTTGTTCATATACCCTGTTTTGATAAAAGTGTAGAAGGTAAAGTATAAAGCCTCTGCATACTCCCAAAGTGAGACACAAGGCTACAGTTCAAGAAGATAAATATCCACTAGTGAAACTATAGAGCAATTCAAGCAACAAATATTGCTACGTCACATAAACTAGAAAACGCTTTTACGAAAGGAAACAAAACAAACCAAAACGAACAAAAGAAACGAGAAGGGAAGGGGAGGGCACATGTTGGGGGAAGGAGAGAGAAGGGAAGGGATGAGTACTTTCCAAAACTTGGGGGCTTGGTGTTCCTCTTAGTGGCTCCTGTCTCTTACAGGTGAGTGAGTTTGGGCGCTTCCTGAATTCTTCCCTGAGAAGGATGGTGAGCGGTAAGGTCTGTGTATGTTGGATGTGGATCACAAGGTCCATGGTGGTGATTGTTGGCCATTGGCCCAGCCCCGCTGTAGTCCATGTTGGCAGAGGGAGGATGAGGGAGATGAGTTAGACCAAAGATGGAAGGCCCAGAATTGGTCATGGTCTCCACGTAGTTGCCCCCTACATAGACGGGGCTTCCCTGTATATGTGGATTCCCATAACCGTTGCCTTGAAGAGGATGAGTATCATATTCAGGTGTCACAGCTGCTGTCCCCGTGTATCTCTTTTGAGGAGGTGGACAATTATTAAGAGGAGCAGTATACGATGCAGGGATGCCATAGGTGTTTTGATGAGGCTTGTTAAATGGTGGAGGCGACTGGGGCTCATAGGGGACACTGTTTACTAAAGAATGCATAGAGTTTAGGTATCCCCCAGCAGCTGGAGGGACAGGGCTTCTGCTTGGGGACTGTCCTCCTGAAGAGGTCATCATACCCTTGCCCTTTTGATCCTTTTTGTATTTCATTCTGCGGTTTTGAAACCAGATTTTGATCTGTCTTTCTGTGAGATTGAGCAAATTAGCCATTTCTACCCTTCGTGGCCTGCAAAGGTACCTATTGAAGTGGAACTCCTTTTCCAGTTCTACCAGCTGGGCACTTGTGTAAGCTGTACGGGCTCGCTTAGAGGAGGCTTGCCCTGGAGGGCTTTTATCACCAGCACAACTCTCACCTATGTAAATCACACAAAGAACACAATCAGCATGGCGAACCTACACATGGCAACATGAGAATATGGCCAACAACAAGGGCACTTGAAGAGTTCAGCTCCCCAAGGCCAGACAGATGCCCGTGCGTGCAATGAGTACTCCCCCATGGCATGAGCTCAGTTGCGCCAAGCTACAAGCCTCAAAAGACTTCCTTCACCTCATTAGTGTCACTGTATGACTATACTTGCTTCCTTTAAGAATGACAGCATGCAACATATCTTGAGCTCGGTATAAAGGAGCAAGGAGAGTTCAGGGAAACACAGTGAGGTTTAGAAACTCTGCAGGTGAACCAGTGGCTCTGCTAACAGAGGGATCAGGGTCTTCAAGAACTAGCTGTTCTCCATTGCTGTAAAGACCTGAAGCCCTCTTTTCTGAAAACCCATTTATATATGTGGATACATCAGCTACAAATGCCTGAAAGTCAGGTATCTACAATACAAAATTTTAACATATAAATGTAGAATTGTTAGTATAGTGTTTTATACCATGTCTAGGATATAGCATGAACATATGGTAGTGATTGGGAAGTATAATATGTATAAAGAACATACAGTAGCTAGGCTTGTATATAGGCATAGAAATATATTTAAATGTTGCTGCTTTTTAATAAAATAAATACATTCTATGGAAGGCTGTAAACAGCAGTGTTACCAAGACTTTAAAAAGCAGACTGGCAAAACATTTGCTAAAGTTTTGAACTCTATTTCCAAGGCACATTTAATTGAAAAAGAGGAAGTAGCCAGAATAAGCCCAACTTCTGGGCTTTGGAGCTAGCACTGGTGTTATCAGTTTGGGTTTCCTTGAGTAATAAAAGCGTTGATATACACTTCTATCCCTCAAATAATGTTTTATGGGCTGAAGTTTATAGCACTCCAGAATGATTTTTGTTTACCAGGCTTGTAACTTTGCCAATCAGCTTATTAAAAAAGGAAGAGGTTCTGACTGCATGCAGGGCATTGATCCTGCCTGCACATGATTATGAGCTATTTTATTCCCGTTACACTTCAGCAGAGATAGGTCACTGTCTTATTAATCTAACAGCACCATGCCAACAAAGTACTCGGGACAAGCCTCTGGCTTAAGGCCTGGGCTGCTCCACATTGACATGATTTACTGAAGGGGGGATTACCTAGGAAATGTGATAGATGCTGGAGGGCACAAGTGGTTCTGCCACTAGGAAGCAAAGCCAATTCAGACCCATTCTACAAGGCTGGGAAAGTTTTGCAATGAGTGTTTTTCACTGAGCTCCCCTCAGTGAATAAGCTGAGTGATGGCAAGCCCTTCCCAAAAGTTTAAGGGAGTCAACCCAGAGAGTAAAAAAGCCCCCACCTGCCCTCCCTGAAGTGAAGGTGGGTAAGACAGCCCTCCTCCCCACCAGATGCATAGTCCGCCCAGGAATACCCAGGGAGAGGGGGAGCATGTTTCATACCTGAACTGGAACTGCTGTTTTTCTGCTTTGTGTTTTGCCGAGACTCTTTCATCCACGGGAATATTTGTTTGGACACGGTGGGTGAGTTAAGAGCTGGGCTCTTGGTGGGGTTGGCCGGGGCAGGGTTGCTGCTGGCATTTTGAGATGGTGAGGCGGAGGACGGAGGTGGAGGTTGTGATTGCTGGGCTGGAGGCGGCTGCGGTGGAGCCTGCGGGTCAGCGAGGCTGGGGGGCTGGAGAGTCTGGCTGGGGAGGGTCCTCATGCAACTCTCACTGATGTCATTGGCCTTGTGGTGGGACACAGAGCTGCCGGGGGACTGGAGGGAGCACGCGGGGCGGTGGTACTCAGTTTCCACAAGTGATGAAGATGGAGGATATTGCTGCTGACTCGCATTATAAGTGAAACCATTTGCTCCTTGGTAGGGGTAGGCACCATAGATTGCAGAGCTGTCGTAGTAGGTCGCTTTTTGCATTTCGTTGTTTCCCAATATTTATTTCACAAACTGACAGGGTCTTGACACCCTTGGAGAATAACATTGGCACCCCTCTGTCACGTGGCGCTCTTCCTCCAATGGCCTCTCCGGGCAGACCTGGGGTGTGGGGAGAGCAGAGCAGGGTGAAGAAATGGTACAAATCCATCTTACTTTCAATAGCTAAGTGACATGAAAGCCATAAAAGAAAAAGTGGTCAGCAATATTTAGCAGCATGACTTGGCCTCAGGCGTGGAGCATTTCGATATAAAAGCTGCCTGGATTTACTGGCAGCTACAAATATGTGCTTTGCTGCACCGGGATAGGGTCTTTCTAGGTTTGGGGTTTTTTATTAATATTTCTTTCTTCTTAAGGAAGAGAGAAAGAGGGTTGATCTTTTATCACCAAAAGGCTGCTTTAATATCGGTCTCTGGGATAAGGGTGATAGAGGAATTGGGATGGAGCAAAGGGGTTGGGCTGTTACTTCTGTCCAAATCTGAGATCAAACCCTCTCCTTTAACCACTGTCGTTTTATTTTTAGCCTTTTTCTCCTGGTTACGGTTCTTCATACAACTTCAAAGAAATATATGAGATGGTTCCTGTCTACGTGTGGGAGGGAGCAGGAGCAAGGTGGAAAGGTTTCTTAGGCAGGGATATTTAAACAGCCCGAACCCAAGTGATGGATTTTAGCTTGTCTATTTTAGCTCGATAGGAAAATAAACAAAGCCAGCACCTTCTCCCCTCCGTGCCCGCACACCACCCCGAGCCACCCAGGTCAAGCAGCCTGGCAGCAGCGGTTTCTGCCCAGGCTAGCCCAGCCCGCCGCCCGCAGCGGCCCCCTCTCGGTCCCGGAGCGCGGCTTGGGCCGCCCCACGGAGCCCCTGAGCCTGCCTCCCACTCGCGAGTGGGTCTGGACCCTCAACTGCACCCTGCGCCGCGCAAAGCCCCTTCAGCGAGGCCAGCAGGGGCGGTCGTTAGTTTGTTTTTTTTCAGCAGTTATTTTCAAGACACTAACTTTTCGTGGAATCAGCCAGATCCTACCTGTTAAAACATGATGGATTGGGGGAAAAAAACACACCAGAAACCTGAAAAACCAGCGTTCATCTCCATGACCACGGCTTGAACTTTCCTTCCAACTTAGCGATAATAGGTTCTGTCTTGGAAACTGCTATGTAATTTGATGTATGAGGGTCACTTGGCTGGGGAGAGGGTGGACACAAACTCAGAGAATGCTTCTCCAGCCCGGGCGAATCTCCCCCCCCCCTCATTTTTTTTGTTACCCATCCTCCTTTCTTTCTGGGATTCCCCCCTCCCCATCCCCGCAACACCCCCCCTCCCCAATATTAAAGTCTACTCGTCACCTGCCTGAAAATAACCAATTAAAGAATCGCCAGTATTAATGAGAGAGGAGACCTGTGCATAACCTCCGATCTAGGAGGTGTTTCCACACGCACTCACATTGTTCTCAGAAATTGGAGTGTGGTCCTCACGGTCCCCCTACCCCCTTGCTGGCAAATAACCACGTATTTTCAGATCAGAAGAGCCTCTTTTCTTTTACCACTTTCCGTGTACTTAAGCAGCTGGATATTTCCCCCCCAAAACATCTAACGAGGACAAATGCTTAGGGGCGAAAAGCCTTACACAACACATGCACCAAACGAGCTCATTCTACGCCTTTCAAGTTATACAAGTTCTTAGAAAACAGTATTCCCTTTGTTAGATCGTAACAAAATGAAGGTAGCACACCTACAGCAGGGCGGTTACCCTGTTATTGCACTAATCAAGCTCTTCGGATGCTATTAAGCTAATAAGCCGATGGAGATCTGAGGCGCACACACAATTTCCAGCTCCTCACCTCTCCTACCCTATGCTATCGAGGCCTGGTGTGATTTTTCTCAATCCCTTTGAAAGAGAGACTATAGACACCACTGCCAGAGGAGAAGGAGGAAACAATCAGCCAGCGGTGATTTCACAAAGGCACCCGCCTTTCATGACCGCGACACCAAATATTTCACCTTCCTTCGGCCGCTGAGAAGTTTTGTGGCGCTGGCAGGACGGGCAGCGCGGGGCGAGGATGCGGGGTGCGCTGCTCCCGTAGCTGCCGGCCTGCAGACAATAGGCAGTTTTACTTGGAAGGCAAAATATTATTGAAGCTTCGGCCGTCTGCCAGCAAATAAAAAAATTAAAAAAAAACAGATCCCGAGTTTGGGTTCGCCAAGTTAATCACTTCCTACAAAGTTATAGAGAAGAGGGGGTAACCTGAGGAGTGCCCGGTCATTCCAGGAGAAAGTGGGAATAGCGGGATGAAGAGCGACAACGATCACGATTGCGTCTTAACGGGAGAGGGGAGAGGAGGTGGATTTACCACCCCAGCCGGTGCTTGGGAGGAGAACTCTCCTCTCCCCTTCGAAGACAAAAAGCCAGGTCTTACAAACACAAATGGGCCCCCAATCTTTCCAATGCCTGTTTTATCGGCTCCATCTCGGTTTGTGCAATACACGGCTCTGCACTATACCAACTTCTCTCCCCCCTCCCAGACAGACCAGAGACAGCAGATGAAAGATGCTTGGGGAGGCAAGTCCGTTTCTTTTCCCCCATTCCCCACTTCAACTCTCTCCTACCCTTTCCTTCCCTGAGCTTCCCCCCTTCCCAAGCACACCAGATCTTTGCCCTGTAACTCCCAACCGAGCCCCAAACTCTGACTCTAGGACGAAAAACCAGGCAGCCCCCCTGAAAGATTTCCTGAAAGATAAAGACAAAGTTGAGAGAAGGTGGGGGGTGGGGGGAAGAGAGGAGAGAGAGCTGCCTGAACACGAAGTGTAAGGGTATCAGTCACTGCCTGGAAGGAAGCCCCAGCTTGTGAACTCTTCTTGAACCGACATTTAAGTCTACGGTCATAAATCACTGGGACATAAACTCCGCCATTCACGACTGATAGCAGCGTACTTGTGGCCTGCTTACCTTAACTTCTGACGACTGAGGCGGAAGCCAGCATACTCTCTCTCTCTCTCTCCCTCTCTCTCTCTTTTTTTTTTTTTTGGAGGCGACACAACCCAGAGCGCAGGGGCTGTCTGCCCCAGCTCGATCCCAGTGGCCGCGGGGTGGGCACCGGCTCAGCTCATCCGCACCCGGCACCCCCCGGCCGGGAGGGGCGACTCCTGCCCCGCACGGGATGGGGTCTCTTGCTCCGGACACTCGCCTACCCCGCTCCCCTGCCGCTTCAGGCTGCGCACCCTACCCCGAGCCGGTCCCCGGCGTACCGGGCTCCCCCTGTGCGGGGCACGGAGGACGGGGATGTTTCCCAGGGCTGCTCTGGAAAGGGAAGGAGAGAGAGGGAAGGAGGAGGGGGGGCAGTTGGAGGGGAAAAAAGGAAAAAAAATTTAAAAAAGGAAGGAAGAAAGAAAGGCTGCCGCCTGGGGAAGCATGGGGCAGGGTGGGGGCTGGGGAGGGAGCGCAGGAGCACGGCAGTGAAGGAGTGCGGCCCCCCCGCACCCGGGCGTCACCGAAGTCCAGGAAAATTATGCTAATGAAGACAAACGGCGCTCACAAAGGGTCGCTCTCACCAGCCTCCAGGGTGCTGCTGTGGGGGTTTGAGTTTGTCCCTCTTACCGGTGGGCTTGGGGGGCAGCTGCAGAATAGCCCCTCCGCCGCTCCCCACGGCCGGGAGCCCCGCACAACCCTGGCTGAGTCCCGGGGAGGGGAGCAAAGCCCGGAGAGCCGGGGCTGGGTCCGGAGAGCCAACCGAAGCCCACCAGGATCCCCGCTCTGGGCAATGCTTTCAGAGCCACGCTGGAAATCATTAGAGTTACTAATTATTAACTCATGCATGCGTGAGCGCACACACACACACAGATGTACACACAGACACCCCCCTGCCCCCCTCAAATATCCCCAGCGCCCGGGACGGGCACAGAGGCGCTCACACACACACATGTGCTGCGCAGACGGGTCGGGGTGCCCGCAGCACCCCGTGGGGACGCGTGGGAGGGAGTCCCGCGTGGACACGGGCCCAGCGGCCCCACAGCTCGCCTGCGCCTTCTTTCCGTGGCACAGCTGGGGAAGGCGCTCCCCTCTTTCCTCAGCGCCACGGGGTTTGGGGGTGGTGGTGACCCCCAGTTCCCTGCAATAGAAGCACGGCAGCGACCGTGCAAACGAGAACTCAAACAAAGTTGCAGACCCTTCCCGTCTGGGAGAAGGTAACGGGGCTCTGGGCTCCGTGCAGTAAGAGGAGCCTCCGATTAAAATCTAGGTGTAAATTTGACGTTACTTCGTTAATTAAGGCATAAATATAACTAGCCCGTTTAAAGCACGAGGGAGCCCGGCGTCATCTTTAAACACAAACAAAGCGAGAGGGAAGCGAGAAATAAAAAGCACTATAAGGCTGGGGTGGCCTCTTACGCATACCAATGGTTTTTGTCATTTATGGCTATGCAAGATTTATGACTTCGTGCACCAAAGCTGTAAACAGAGCACTAAAACAGAAAACACTTGCTCCTTATGGCATAAGTGAGAAGGCACCACATGAAAGGGGAAGCGGCCAGCGTAGGAGGAGAGAAGAGGCAAAAATCCTTCGTATGCGTTTTGCTTCAAACAATCCTGTGAATGTTGCTTTGGAAGAAAAAAAAAAAGTCTTTTTAGTCAATAATCAACCCCACACTTTCTTCTGAAACTGCTGATCCGCCATTCGCCCACTTGCCCGGCCAAATACTGAGAGGCAGCGCTGCGCCCCGACGGAGCCCCCCGGACTGGCGAGGAGGATTTGGACAGGGAGAAAATGATGGGGACTACCGAGACCTCCGGACACCGGGGAGCCTGCCGGTTTGGGGAGCCCCGCAGAAAGCTGGGCGAGTTTTTCCTGAGAGCGCGTTTCAACTTGGGAGCCATTTCCAGCGGGATGTTCTGACTAAATGTCTGTATTTAAGAACGGAGAACGGGAAGCGGGGGGAGGTTTTTTAAAAAATGAAAGGATATGTAAGGACTTCAATCGTGAGAACCGAAGTGGTTCATAGGAATATTGAAGTGTTTCTTCCATTCATCTTACTGCCTGCAAAGAGTATTTTGCGAGATTTCTCCAATTAGTCCCGTTTCCCCACGCCCCCTCTCTCCCCAAAGAGGTAATTTTAAACATGAGAAGATGATTATTTTTTTTTTATGTCTCCTATGATGTCGGGATAAGTGTCCCAACGCACGGATCCCCGCTGCTTTTATCTGTCTTTCCCTCCCAGAGGCCGAATATTTTCTTTCTGCTCCATTCCGCGGAGAGAGATAGGGCTCAGCTCGGGGAGGGACGGGCAGTGTTTGGGGCTGATTTCTGAGTCAGAAATGACCTGCCTTTTCTCCCCGAAGAGTCCCACTCTGTGGCACTGCCTCCCCTCCCTCCCCCCACCTCCCCCGAATTACTATTTTCCGAATAAAATAATGCCTGTAAAGCGCCTTGTCCTTGGATGCCCCGAAATGGAAGCAGGCAGCACCATAATTCAAGGTTGGTTCTGGGGGATCTCTTAGAGGTGAAATAGCAAGGCAGGGAGTTGAGGGAGAAGGGGGTCAATTCTGGAAGTGGTGCCTGCCCAAATCGTTAGAGAGTTAGAAGGGGATATCAGCTGAATTAGAGATGGACTGGACAATCGAAGGAAGCCGTGATCAATATAAATTGTTGTTAATATTTTCTAGCACTACAGAGGCAATGCACTCTTCGCTATTTGCTCAACAGACTGAAGTTATTTACACAACTCGCCGAAATCCCCCTCTCCTCGAGAACTCTTTTTGCTTTCTTTTACTCTAGAGCAGGACTTATTATTTATGAGTGTTTTAACTGGGTCAATATGCATCCAAACTGGGTCATAAATCAGAGGAAAGGCTGCCAAGTAATTTAGCTGCAATTAAAGCTTGGATTTTATTTTTGAGGCACACTTTGGCTCATTTCAAAATACAGCAACGCCAATCTTAGTTTTTAGACACACAGATGGGAGCGAAACAGCTCTCCTTCCCTTGCTGAAGGAGAGACACCGTGCTTCAGCATGGCGAGAAGGGGAAATAAAATTTATTTGGGTCAGTTCTGCTTTGAGAGCGGCTTTAAAGAGCAGGAAAAGTGAGACCATCCCAAACATCACCCTGAAGGTCCCTGCAGAATGGCCGAGAATAGCTCCGAGTGGAAATAACCTATTTTTTGTTGTTTTCAGCTGAGTTTCTATCATCGTTCACTTTTCTTCCTCTTTTTCTCTCTTTCTGACCCCTTAGAAGACGAGCAATTACAAACACCGTGTAACTGGACACAAAATGGTTCAACAGGAATAGGCGAGAGGCGCGGAGCGAAGTGGAGGAAAGCGAGTCCCAGTGCTCCAACCTTTCCCAAAGCCGGGGCACACCGGGGAAATAGGGTTTCATAAAGGTTTTTGTCCTCTTTGGATAGCCGAGTAATATTTCATTTTTGTTATTTAAAGTGCATCGTTCATATATATCTATGCATTCATATTGATAAGTATATGTAAATACTCACATATTTGTATATAAGGATATATCTATATTTATGTAAGCGATGGCATGGATATGAATTTAGGACTAATATATGTTTTCCTAGAAGATACTTTCCACTCCTCTACTTTTTATTCTCGCTTTCCAGATCCCCATTCAGAGAGACAGAAAAAAACACCACATTTTCAAGGCTGATTTATTGTTAAAAGCCGTAGTTGGCTCTTGGTTCAGCTCCTTCTTACCGCCGAGAAATAAAGAGGAGCGCCTTGGCTCATTTGGGAAGGGGAAGCTTTGCCATAGAGCTGAGCACTCGTGCAGCGCTCCGTGCACAATAAACAAAGTACCACTAAAGCATCATAAATAAAATGGCAGCACGATCGCACAGTCATCGATTTACGGAGCGGCAGCGGCCGAACAAACACCCATAAAACAACAACCGTCGCCGCACACTCGAGCACGACCCCGACCGAGGAGCATCACACACCCCCCACATCGTTTTCTGCGACTTGCCCAAATACATAAATAAATAAACACGCAAACACACAAATAAAATACTAGAATAAAATTAAGGGGGAAAATATTCAAACACGACAATAAAAGAGGCTTCCTATCTCTAGCCGGTCATAAATAATGGTAAGATGGCAATCGAGGGGCTGTAGCAGAGGCAGCTGGCCATCAACAGCAGTGTGGGATCTCTATGGAGAAAAATAAATAAAGAAGCAAACTCTCTCTGCTCTGCTCGCTGCGAGGGTAGAGTTGAATATTTACCACAGCAAATTGAAACAAAGGGGGAAGCAGCCTGGCTCCGGGTGCACACACACCCGCACGCACACACACGCACTCACTCCAGCCTCTGCTACTGACCTTTGCCTCGAACAGCAATAACTCACCACATAAATGAACAATCAACGGAAATACCTTAAAATAAAATCCATCCTTTCTAACGAAGCATTTCGTCCTCTCGGCTCGACAATAACCTTTCCATAAGGAACGAAAGCTGTCAGCGAAATGACCAGCTCTTGTGGGGATGGTGATGGGGGCAGGAGAGAAAAAAAAAAATAATAGAAAGCAGTGCTTGCTCTGAACAGAAACTGGAAAAGCGTAATCGCAGACGGAGCCAGACCGGGTCTCCACTCCAAATGCCACAATAATGCGCTGTATTATGTGCTCACGTGGTCATACGTCAACTTAAATCCTTTTATTTGAAATAGGGAATCATTGAAGGAACAGGATTTCTTAGCGCGAGCCTTCTCTTTTTAAAGTCTTAACCCAATATGTTAAAGAAGAGTTTTAAGGGAGGGGAAAAAAAGCTAAGAGATGCAGATGACTATGGGAAGAGATTGGTCTGATTCTCTTTCCTCCCACACCAATATTTCTTTACACAAAGCCCATTGGAAGGTAAGAGGAATTCTTATAATGCTGCGCTTTGATACTTAGCCTAATTAACCGGCATTTGTTCCCCAGGCCCGCCACTCTGCTCCTCGTCGCATGTCCTCTGCAACCCCCGAAGAAAGCCCAAATCTTAATGCTAATATTTCCAGCCCCCTTCTAAACGGGACGATTACCAGCCTTCCCCCCACCCCCAGCTGCCTCTACCCTGCCATTGTACAGGGCTTGCTCAACTCCCACACGCTACATCAGGGCTCCTGTAGAAACTAAAAAGACCTATAATTACCTGACAAAGGCAAAAAAGAGTCTCTTCTAAGAGGCTAGTTGATTTTTGTCCTCGTAACACACTATGAAGAATACACCTTCCTTCACTGGCGTGCCTCTGAATTTTGCAAAATCTTTTGGGACCTTGCTGTTAAACCTGTGCTTACGCATTTCCTATACAGCTAGTTTGAGTGATGCACAAAATTATAGGTTTCTAATGTTGAAAAAAAAAAAAAATGGGGAGGGGGAGCTCTTTGCCGAAGGGGAAAAACTTAAGCAAAAAAGAAAAGAGCAAAATTCTATGTGGCCCCTGAACCAGGCAGCTTCGCCTATGTGTGAACCCATCACATCTTCCCTGTAAGATTGTTTAACTTGTGCTATTGACACAATAAGCTAAACAAACAAAAGAAACCCTCCACTCACACAACTTTTCTGGAAGGAGTCAAAGTAAATCAGATAGTTCATGCTTTTTACGTGCTCCTAGTTCAGTTCTGTGACTCCAGCATTGTGTCTCATCATGTATACACCCTTGCCTAAGTCTTCCAGCCATCTCCCATGAGCTCAAAGAAGCTAACTACATATCCCCTCTTACTGTTTCACCTGCACTTCATTGAACAGAAAGGAAGGAGTTTTCTTTTTAAAGGTGACTTTTAGTGTTATGGCCAAGCCTCATTATGCTCTCCCCTGGATTGTAAAAGTGGGCCACTGGAATGTAACCCCATTCGTAACAGTGCAGAGTAGCGGAATTGCAACAAAGTCAGCATGACGTTACAACAGCAGAAAACTTTGCAATTTTTCACATGGAAGCGACTAAGCTAGTAGCAGGGTGTACAAACATTATCCCTCACTAAGAACTGGAATAAAAACTACAGACTTTTAAAAAAGAGAGAGCATTAGGCACACTCGACATACCCGAATCTGTAACTATCAGCATGCCTGGTAACTCCACAGCTCTCATGCTTATTGTAAACCAGGGCCGATATTCGCTTTAGGTGGATTCACTGCTCTTTTAAATTTGGTGCCTTTACATCTCATAGAAGAAACACATAGAGAAGTTCTTCTGCAACAATGAAACTGAAATTAATGGGGAATGGAGCAGATGTTGAAAAAAGCAAAGCAAGTCTTTCTTGGGGCTGTTATAAAAAGTTATCGACTGCTTTGCGTCAAAAGTAGAAAGATGGCTTTAGGAGTTACAGTCCTGAGCAAATAGAAACTACAAAAGCAATAAATCACAATCATAAGTCATCTGAAATGCCTTAACGCTAGCTGTGGCTATTGGCTTCAAAACCCTGTTTCTGTGAACATCTTTATTAGTATTAATGGTCAAGTTAATCCTAAAACTACTGTTTAACAATTAACTTGGTGTATATAGCGGGGAAACTAATTAATTCTTGAGAAAAGTAACTTCTTGACGTGTGAATACCTTTCTCAGGGTGTGCTTTGGGGAGGCAGAAGGGGGAGTCTGCCTAACTTTGCGCTGCCCTGAATTGCAGCTGAAAATTATTCCTTTCGGCCGAATTTGGAAAAAGTTTTCTTTGCTCTTGCAGCGGGATTACGGGGTTTCAGATACAAATTCAAATGATCTTGCGAGTCGCAGGCGCTAGACTTCCCCCGCCACCCCATTTATTGCTTTGTTCCTATTCCTGGCCACTCAACGTTGTGTTTTATTACCTTGATGATTTGAAGACCAGAAAGACTGTTTCTAGTAGAAAAATGTGGAGTTTATCAGTAGGTCTGCTACTGATTTTTCTGTGCTTTATACACATGGCTTCGAGCTGAGCTGAAATTCCAGTCTCAGTAACAACAAACAGATCTGACTCATAACGTGCCTTCATTAAGGGAGACCCTTTGTGCCCATTCTGGCATTAATAGCCACTCTTAGCATTAATGCTATTTAAAGTTGCCTTCATTATAATAAGATTTAGAATTTTTACTGTGCTTCAAGTTTACTTTTATGCCAGTTGTTAAGAGGTATGCCCATCACTCCCATGTGGAGACGAAATGGGAAGCACCGTGCGATTATAACTACTTATTTTCTCGCTACCTCGAAAGATTTGCAATCTGCTGGGGTGCAGAGCTGTTTACCTACATCCGTGCGTCTGATAAAGTTGGTCTTTGATCATTTCCAAGCAGATAAAAAGAGCAGCGTTATCAACTCAACTGTGCCCTTGTGTGAGAAGTTCTGCTCAGAGTCAGCTGAGTCTGCCGATGTTGGGTCCGTTAAGGAATCCCAAATATCTCTGCACGCAATGCTGTGGGTACATGCCACCGGAGGAAGGTTCCTTCGTACCGTGTTTTCGCTTTCAATTTCCGAACACAAGCGTGAATAGACATTTGCAGCGCCTTTTTGTAGTTAAGAGTTAAGCAGCTCATTAAGCCGACACAAAGAGCCCTTGTAGTCCTGTAATTTATGGCCGCTTTTAAAAGGTAGTAAAATACACTAATTGTACATCAACATCCAAAAAGAAGCAGGTAAACCTAGCAGGAATTTAAGCTAATTCTATGTAATCCTCCCCTCTCGACGGCCGGCATAAAAAAAATTGTCACTATGGAAAGCATTTCATTTCTCCTGCCAAAGGACCAAGCACACCAAGGACTTCAGCAACTCCGAACCACCAAACACCGACCTCCACTCAATGCAAAGCAGGCCAGGAAGGACCTGAAATACCAGAAATTTACTCCCGAACCATTCTGTTGTATGCAGGCAGACAAAAATCAGGTTTTCTAACATCCCCACATGCACTTCTCGTTTGCAGGACTGGCTGCGGAACTCCTCTTGGAGGAGGCGAACAGACAAGCCGCGATGAGCAGCCATTCAACACCGAACTGGCTCCAACCCTTTCTCCCTCGCCTGGTGCCTGTGATTTGGGAAGGAGCTAAGAACGGACAAAGAAATTCTCTAACTCTTTCGCTCTTCAGATGACTTTGCGTCCTTCCTGTCCCCAATGCCTTTATAAGGATGGCGATCACTCAGGTCCCGTACACTTCTTTGTCTGCCCAGACACGCGCATTCACCACCCACGGAAGATGAATAGAGCCAATCCAGGAAAAAAAATTCCAGCTAGGTTAAATATTTATCGCAACAACAACAAAATCTCATTCCCGCAGTCTTGTTCTTCATGCAGGTACCAGGCAAATCTCATTCTTACAGCTGCCACCGGCGCAAAAGCAGCGGCCGCTGCCCGGCTCTTACCTCCTCCAGCTGCGCAGGGTCGGGCTGAGGAGTTCCCAGCTTCTTCCACCGCCCCGGCCGAGCGGCTTCTTTTCGGGGCTCCCTGTAAACAAGCAACAAACAGTGCCTTACCGGGGAGTGCAGGGGGAGGTATTTTGCTCCTTCATTGGTAATACATGGTTTGCCGGGTGCGCTGGGAGAGCCCGGAGAGGGGCGGGCGGGGATGGAGCGGGCTCGGGTTCCCGCGAGGAGCGTGGATTCCCACCCGGGTGAAGAGCACGGGGAACTGAGAAATAAAAGCGTGCAGTTGTTTTGGTTGGGTTTTTTTTTTCCTTATTTTTTTTCCCGTAGACAGCTATGCCTTCTGTCTCCAAGTGTTTGGAAATATTGTCATTCCTAACTCTTGTTACATGAATGTCTGCTTTATTTTCCTCTGGGAAACCTTTGTTTAGGATCATTTAATCAAGAACAGACATTAAACACAAGTCGTGGTGTTCATCTCTGCTGAATAAAACTAGGAAAGGGTTCCAGTTTAAATGCGGGGCGTATTGTGGTTGGGCTTTTATTCAAACGGTTAGCCGGGGCCCAATCCTGCCACCACAAGCTCAGGAAGAGACTAACAATTGACCTCAGTGAAGCGGGATCGGGCCCAAACGCTTTGGGAAGGAAAAAAAAAAAAAAAGAAAAAAAAAAAAAGAAGAAGAAAAAAACAACATCGCTGGAAGCCATTGACGGAGGGGCAAAAGCTGGACTGCTTCTTTTCCCCTAAAATAAACAATATTCCACAGTCCAAAAAGACAATAGTCAGATTATTTACATGCCACTTACTGAATCATTTTTACATATGAATTTGTCAGATATAATAATGTACCCCTGTATTCAGTCTTGCTAATAAAACCCATCTAACGCATCTTACAATCGTCAGTAAATGTAAATGCTAATAATTAAATAACACCGTTCTTGCTGAAGGGTGTTATCTGAGCCCTGGAAATATTAAGTCTGTCTTGGGAGAACTTTTCGAGCAGATACTTTGCTTCGGTAATTTAGTAGTTCCGTAATTACGCTAATAATTTTAAATTTGGTGTTGAACTCCAGTCTACATAAAACCATGCAATAATAGCCTACTAAACTGTTTATTGCTGTCTCATAAATTTGCGAGGGCTGACTGTTAAAATCTACTGGCAAACACGAAAGAAAATGGAAAGTCCGAACTGCAATCACGGAGCCCGGGTGCTGCTTCTTGGGGTTATCCTTAGCGCTACCTTTCCCTCCAGTCGGCTTCAGCACAGGGGGAACCCCCTGGCATTTTAGGCTCAAAGTCGTACCTCAGCCGTTTTGATCCCTAATCAATAATCATGTTACAAACAGCAATAATCATCGATCAAGCGTGTCGTGACTGGGTTGTCCCACTCGTGTTAAATATGGAGCGTGTATCTGAAAATGGTGCCAGCGACTTTCTGTTTATTTTGGAGCTATTAGGTCACGCTACCATATTTTACACTGCCACGGTTCTTTAAAGTATGCTGTTTCTTGAAAGAGTTGCTAAGTAGCAATAAAGCACTTTACAAAAACTATGATTTTTTTTTTTTTAATTTGTTGTTATCCCAGACTCTAATACTCATTGCGGCACTCTAAGTTCGTACATAAATCGTTCAGACTAATGAGTCATAAAGAAATTCGCCCATGACTTTTCCTTCGCAATGCTCACTGCCTTTCCATTGCTTTTTTGGCCCTGTATTAAGAGACGGTGATTTATTAACGCCAGGAAAATTGAACAAAGCAGGTCCTCCTGCACTGTGGCACCCAGCCTTCCACAGTGTGAATTAGAACATTATCAAGTGTGTTTGCCTCCGTAACACTTAATCACCAAAAGCCGTAATGTGACCACAAGGCAGCTAAAACAAAGATTTAACATTTCTAAATATTAAACTTGTTAAGTAAATGCTCAGCAGACAAAGCAAGCACAAACAATTAAAGTCATCAAGCTAGAAACACACACTACCTACTTACCAACACAGACCCTATTGCTTGCTTAAGAAGTTTAGAATCTTTCAAGATAAATCAGGTGGGTTTTTTTAAAAAAAGAAAAAAAAAGAAAAGAAAGAAAGGAAGAAAGAAAGAAAGAGAAACAAACTCCAGTAATAAGGAGTTGAGTTTCACTTCTTGAGAGAATCACTCCTAGTGAGGACTGACGGCCACAGATCCATTCCTGACTATCTGCATTAATTATTTAATGAGTCACGTGACCCTAAAGATTAAAATTTCAATATCTCCCCCAGAACAGACGCAACACCTTTATCTGCGAGCGCAGGGATGCTCGCACTTGGGTCCCCTAATCTCTGCTGGCTTTGACAGCTCCTCAGTTTCCAGGGAGAGCTGTGGGGCATTATTAACAAGGGTTTGTCCCGTTCTGCACAGAGAGCTGGGTCAGCTTTGCACCCTCCCCCCCCCCACACCAAATGAATCAGTTGAACGCAGATCGTCATTGTCTGCAGCGGGGAGGGGGCTCTGTGCGCTGCTGGCAGGGGGACGGGAGAGCATCAGGGCGGCATTCCCCGGGCCGTCTTCCACGGGTGAGTGCTGCCTGTCCGCGGGCCCGGGCGGAGCCAGTAGGGCTGCCCGGGGCCGGAGGGAGGCGGCCGCGGAGCTTCCCCTGCCCACGCGGGGAGCCCTGACCCCACCGGGACCCGCGTGGGCAGGGCTTGGGCGCCCGCGCAGTACCGCGCCGGAGGGGACAGCCCTGGAGCGACACCCCGGGGTCCCACCCCGCCGCGGCCCGGCCAGGCCGTGAGGCTGCGGACACGGCAAGAGCCTCCGCCTCCTCGGGGACGTGACGTGCGGGTCCCGCGGCCGCGCCGCCCGGCCGGCTCGGGCGGAGGTGCGGGAACGGCGGGCGAGCCCGGGGCTGCCCCGGTACGGCCCCGATGTGAGGCGGGGGGCCGGGGGGAGCTGGAGTTTCATGGCAAGCCTGTCAGAATCTCCGCCTGTGTGAGGGCTCCCCCATTCCTTCCTCGTTTACAAACACTGGGCAAGAAGACCTAGGACTGCAAGCACTCGGAGAGGGGAGGGGAGGCGTGTGAAGAAAGAAAAGGAAAAAGAAAAAGAAAGGAGGAAAAATAAAAGAGGGGGGAAAAAGAAAAGAAAGAAAAAATCCTAGCATTGCGTAATCCCCCAATGCAGGATGGCCCTGGTTATTAAATACCACAAGGCGCTTGTCACAGTTCAGTTCCTCGTGTAATGAAACACCAGGTATAGCAAGAGCTTGCAGGAGAAACGAGGAGGGGGATCTTGGAAGAGGAGCATTTTTCTTGGTGGGTGGAGGGGAGGTGGGTGCCGGGGTTAACCGAGTGGCGTTCCCTGCGGACAGCAAATTGACTCCGAGGTGATTTGGTCTTTCTTTGAAATATTGACACACTTCCACTTCCAACGTTTTGGGCTGCTCTCGCCTTTGTGGCCAGAGCAGATAAACCCCGTGTGTGAGAGACACCGGGAGAGCGAGAGAGAGGGAGGGAGGAAGAGACATTTAGGTCCAAGTGCCGGGTTAAAAAGAATACTGTCTTTAAAGGTCAAGGGTTTGAAGGGTCAGTCTGCTCCTCTAAAAAAAACAATTAATGGGATAGAAAATTTGTCCTCTCGGTGAACTCCTGGTTGCCTTAGCAAAGGGAGCACAATGCGAGAATTTAAACTGGACGATGTAATTTTTAAAGTTATTGTAAAGACGGGCGGTATTGGCCAGGGAGCAGAGGGCTCCCGCCCGGGAACAGCATTCTGCTCCCAGCAAAGCCAGAGGGGGAAGAGAGGGAAGGAGAATTTACCTTAAACGATGATAATCTGCCATGGGGTATTTTGCAGTCCGCAGTGCAATCTCCAGCAAGAGAGTGTACATTTTTTTAGCAGACAGCCAAGATGCTGTGTCTTTATACATGACCACTTTTTTTTTCCCCCAGGAAAATCCTTTGCGTCTTCACAGACTTTTCCAAGAGAATGCCTTTCAGAACCGCTGTTGAATTACAAAGAAGTATTTATTGTAGGAGGTGATTAATGATTCTCGCTAAAATTGCTATTTGCAGCGTGATTTCATTTCTCTTTACAATGGGAGCAAACCAGGTTTATAGGCATAGGCTGCACACTAAAGAAATCCTGCACTGCCAGTTAATATGTTTCAGCTGGAATTTTGCTCAGTTGTGCAAATTTTGGCTCTAAATATATTAACGGATTCTCAAGCAGTAAACCAAATGAAGAGTTATACGCTAGTGGATAATAGTTACCTCACATTCAGCTATATTTTCTCCCCTTTATAAGGAGGCAGCTGGCGATTCAGGATTTAGTAAACAGCGATATATGAACAGAAGTGTGCTTTTCAGGCCTGCTCCTTGGTCAGGTATGGAGACAACAGTGTTTGCTGAGGGTATTTACAGCCACCACCTCCCTGATGCTGAGCGTGCTCTGCCAGTGGCACATTACATTTTTCGCTGGGATGGTCTGTATTCCATGGCTAGGCAGGGATGCTGGCACCACCTTTGGGGCCTGGTGCTCCCTCAGCCAGGGGTGATGATGCCCTGGTCCTGGCGGCCTCACTTGCGCGAAGACAAGCGCTGATTCCAACAATCCATCTTGTATGTATTTGGGTAAGTAAATAAATAAGTGTTGGCCTTCAGGCCTTCCCTGGAAGATTTACTAGCACTTGAGCTCCTTTCCAAGACTTTTCCTACCCAGCTCAGTGCTACACCGTGTTGTGAAAGCCCCAAGCAAGGCTCTCTGTTAGCAGCACTGCTTTGCCTGAACTCCTTAGCTGCCTGGAAGCAGCAAGATGCACGGCCTGAGATGGAACCAGTTGAATCCCATTTTGCCACAGTAGTTGTGACAATCTCGGTCAAATAAGCCTCTTGAGTTGTATCCAAATTCATGTGCCTGCCGAGGCTTTCTCAACACATTTCGAAATAATCTTAAAACCGAAATAAAAGGAAATAGAAACAGAAAAGGCAGTTTAAAAAGAAAACTTTAGGTTACTATTCATGTATTCCCCTTAAACAGTGCTAGCTAGCTAAGAAGTCATAATCGGAAGAAATGAACAAATAAATCACGACTGGCTAAAAATTTAAAGTGTTACCACAGCATGGGAGCTTATTGGCTCCCAGAAGAAGCACAGTTTCTCTTGTATCGCAGCTAAAAACAGTTGCATGGCCAGCGGTGGAGTCAGGCTCATTCTGTCTAAATCAGCTAAAGAGAGCACCACTCACCTATACAATGAAGCAAGACCTTCCCTCGTCCTACAACGCAGTTTTTTCCCAGGCAGACAAGTAGGAGTCAGGAGGTTTTTCACTACATTTAAAATAACCATTACCTTATTGACAAGATGAATCCAAGTTAAAACAATGCATTAAACCGTTGTTTTCCATTCCTGACGCCAACATCAGCCAAGCACAAGGTGGATGAAACAGCACGTAGTGGACTTGTGTTTCAAGCGTTTAATTCTTTTGTACAGAATAATCTTTATTACTAGCATTTGGCACTGTTATACATTACACCAAAAATCCACAAATTGTACATGGACCCAAACTATTAGACGGTGCCAAATATGAAGACAGCAACAGCCTTTATAGCAATATTTCTTTAAATAAATGCAATAGGGAATGTGGAGAAAAACTAATAGGTCACAGCTACTGAGGGGGCTACACTTAAAACCAGTTAAGTTACCTTTGATACATAAAACATTTCCCTTTAGACAGCATAAGGGGACTTTTTCATAAGTCTTTAACCTCTCGTGGACGTGTTAATTCTCTCTCCCGTGTTGGTCTGTGTGTGTATACGTGCCTGTGCACCATCACACACACAAACAGGCACACAGGAATCCATGAACATATCACAAAACAGCGCTATTCAAGTCAATGCCTTACACAAGTGTCTCACGAGCTCTTTGCTTTGTTTTAAATGTTTTTTTTATTTTTAAAGTGTTCCCTAAAAAAAAAAAAAAAAAAAAAAAAAAAAAAAAGAAAAAAATTTTTTAAAAAAGAAAAAATTAAAAAAAAAAAAAAAGAAAAAGAGTCCGTCTTAGGTACAGAGAATTCGTCCATGACAGCATCCAGCCCTCTCTTATACCGAGGGCAAGAGAGCGTTTCCATAAATAGAAAAAAATGATGGGCATGGAACCATTATCTATATACAATGTAGACAATCGTCCGGGTTTTGGTTTAAACATGTGCCCGCTCTTGGACACGTCTCGTCTTCCTTTTCTGCTCCTGCTTTGTTTTACACAGTTTGGTCCAAAAGGCCAGCCTCCACCTCGAGGCAGCTTGAAAACCCCAACAGATAGGTAAATATATATATATTAAAAACAAAACAAAACAAAAAACCTCAAAAAACAACAACAACAACAACAAAAATACTCAAACCAAAAACCGTATTTATAGAGCGGCTGCGTTGGGTGTAGCCCCATCGAGCGGATGGGGGTGGCCCTGTGTCTGTGCTTTGGACTGCTGGCTCAGTGTGGACTGGTTTGAGGAACGCATCTTTGTGTTAGGCAGTTTATGGTCTTTCTTCCACTTCATGCGCCTGTTCTGGAACCAGATTTTGACCTGGCGCTCGGAGAGGCAGAGGGTGTGAGCGATCTCGATGCGTCGCCTTCTGGTCAGGTAGCGGTTGAAGTGAAACTCCTTCTCCAGCTCCAGGACCTGCTGTCTGGTGTAGGCAGTGCGAGACCTCTTGGGCTCCCCTCCGTTGTAATTGGGATTGACTGAAACGTGCACACACGGGCACACACATACACACGCGGAAGGGAAAGAAGGAGAGGGGAAGCGATGGAACATAATCATTATATAATAACTTGACACCGGGTTCACATAAGATACATAAACGGCAAGAAAAATTGTTTCACAGCCTATCGACAGTGGGGACAATCGAGGAGCAATAAAAAATGGTGATGGGCATTTGGGTTAGAAGAAAAGCTTCAAAGACACATGGCCCAGAGCCACTGCAGGGCAATTAAATTTATGGGGGCTATAATTACTGCCCTAACAGTTTGGCGTCTCGTAAATCTTTTGATAAAGGACCCCGGATACAAAAGGTTTCTCACTTTTTTTTTTTTTTTTTTCCTTTTTACTATTAGGAAACTCGGAGGGAGAAGGAGGGAAAAAAAGCCCCACACGCAACGACCCATCCCGGCCCCGGGAGCACCCTCCCCCCTTCCCTCCTTTGCAGGCGCATCCCCACCTCCCCCTGGCAAGGGCAACTCACCCGTGCTCACATGGATCTTCTTCATCCAGGGGTAGACCACCGGCTCCTTCCCCTTCAACCCGGGCAGGCTCTTGTCGGGCAGCAGCGGACAGGCGGGCCCGGTGCCGGCCCCGGCGGCGGGGGCCGCTTCGCAGCGGCGCTGCAGGGCATGGCCTGGGAGCAGGGGCTGGGGCGGGCCGGGGTGGCCCTTGGCGGGCGGCGGCGGCGAGGCGCCCGGGGGCGGCTGCTCGGGGCCCGGGGCGGCGCTGCCGGCGCTGCTGTAGCTGTAGGGCGCCTGGGGGTAGGAGGGTGCCTGCGCGGGGTAGAGCGCCTCGGGAGGCGGCCCCGGCGGCCCCGGCGGCGCCGCGGGAGCCTGGTAGCCCGGTTCCCGGCGCGGCCGCGGGAAGTACTCGGGTAGCGCCGGGCCCGGGTGCGCGGCGTGCAGGTGCGGCGGCGGCGGCGGCGGCGGGGCGTGCGGGTGCGAGTGGTGCGGGTGGTAGCTGGCGGAGCTGCCGGCGCTGCCGCTGTGCTGCGTGTATTCCTCGCAGGGAGGGAATTTGGGCTCGATGTAGTTGGAGTTTATCAAAAACGAACTCATGGTCATTAATTTGTGAAGTGCAAAAATACTAATTTTTCTCGCGTTGTCGTTTTTCTGGGCTCGGCGAGGCCCCTCCCCTTCCCCCCCCCTTCCCTCCCTTCCCTCCCTCTCCCCCTCCCGCTGCTGTCAAGTGCTCGCCGCTGCCAAAGTTTGGGCCTCCAGCCCTTCCCCCCCCCCTTCCCCGCTGCACTCCCCTCCCTTCCTCTCTTCCCACCCCTGGAGCGCCTACAACACACACAAACACACACCCGCGCACACACACACCCGCACCCCCCGCCGCCCCGCCACCACCTGACCGCCAGCGCCAATTACCGCGCGGGGCCGCGGACCCCGGATCAGGAAATGGAAGAGGGACGAGCGGCCGCAGGGCAGCTCCGTGTCCGCGGACCCTCCGCGGGGACCGCGCCTCCCCCACGGGCGGCGGCTGCCTGGCGAGGGAGCGCCCCGCGTCCGCTCCTCACCAGCATCCCCGGCTCCTCCCGCCCGCCGACCCGGGCCGCGTCCAGCAGTCGCGGTGTCAAGCGAGATAAAACTAATCCGGCTTTGACAGTCTCCCACCCACCCCGCCCGCCCCGGCACTTTTTGTGTCTTCGTTCTCCCGTGGGAGACTGTAGGAAGCGGGGCGAGGAAGCTGAGTGCAGCCCAGCTGCGTGATCCAGAGGGAGGCAGGCATTGCACAAGGCGTTGCACAATCCTTTTAAACAAGCCCATCTCCAAACGCCGGGGCTGCGCGCAGGCAGAGGGCGGCAGCGGCTGCCGGGCACAGGCCACCGGCCGCCCTCCGGGGTCTGTCCTCAGCGCCCTGCCGCTGCGGACCGCGGGCAGCCGCGAGCTCCAGGGACAGCCCTTGGCGTCTTTGAAGCTGTGCTAATTGGAGGAATAGATGCAAAAGTTAGAAGGAAGGTCGCGGGGAGGCCCAGGAGTGTCCTCGAGGGGCTGGCGGGGTGTGAGGCATAGAGCGAGCCTGAAAATAACGGGGAACAGAGGGGGAAGGGAGAGGGAAAGATGGACACGACGGTATCAAATACTTCCTACCGGAGATTACAGGGCTCACTGTGAGCATCCCTCCCCGCGGAGAAGAGCTTTCTGAACTACGAATTTAAGTCCGTTGGTTTGGTATGGCTTGTCTTAGGTTTATTTCTTAATTTTCACTTCCATGAGAAATCGCTAGCGCCTTCGCAGAAGTAACTCGCAAACCCTGGTGTAGGAGGGAGAGGGCACTCGGGCACATCTACGTTGCTAAAACTGAGACTGTTAACGGTATTTGCAGCTCAGGGGGAAAAGAGGCAACCGCCCTGACCTTAGGTAATTGAAATTTGATGGTTAAACTAATTACGCTCTTATTCTAAGGGGGGAAAAAATACTTATTGAACATCAGCTAGTCTACTGCTCTTGGAGTAGGCGCGAACTTTTCGGATTCTTTTTTCGTCTTTACAGGAAAGCGTATAAACACATAGAAATATTTACCGCACCCTTAGAGAATATAATTGCTGAGTGGCTAATCTCATCTGCTGGTGTGGGAAAATACTTCCAATATATCAAGCGCAAATATGATACGGTTTAGATCTTGCCCTCCTAAAGATATTGCATTAACAGTTACCCTGGTTTAAATTCAGATTATTGTCTTTTGCAGTTTTATAGATAATGGATACATGCAATAAAATTCTATTTGAATATATATTCTATCTAACAAGACACACATCGTATCGATTATATTTTATCCACAGACACACAGGCACGCACATTGCATGCGGCTTGTAATATGTTAGAACATTTCCAGCACTTGGGTATACTGGGGTACTTATCTAAACAATCACTCATTTCCTCCTACTATCGAATGTCTAATTTGTAAAGAGAGTTAAAACACATTTACTTACTCATTTTCAACAGCACATCTATGGAACTCTAACTGGAGTAATAGATAAGTTTCTCTATTTACTCTGCGTGGAGAGGAAGTGTGGTTACACACACGCGGTTACACACAGAGACAGCCGCAACTGCTCAACAGCACACATTTGACAGAAAAGGGGAGATTGTTTTATTTATATTCAAAACAACAACAACAACAACAAAACAACAGTAACCCATCTCCTAAAAGGAAAAAAGCTCCCATCTCCATGACTGTAGAAAATAAAAGATTGCCAAAGTCCACCACGATAGCATTTTCCCGGTCTAAAGAGATACATGCACACACACAGACGCATACATACAAATACCTGCCGGCTAGCACCAGATGAATTACACTGGGGTATCGTAAATATTATCCTCGGCATAAGTCCTGAGGCACTATGGCCGGAGCACTACAGCGGGCTGCCGTGTTCCCACGCCACAGCAAAACACAACGAAAAGTGCTGTCTCGGTTTGTAAGCTCAGCGCTATATTGGGAGAGTTGACCGAGCTCTGCTTCATATTATTTACTGTGATTAGATCTCAAAGTTTCACCGTGCCTCTTTCTACAGCGGGGCTCTGGCTCTTGGTTACAGAGAGAAGGACTCAATTTTGTATGCGAGTGTAAATCTGCAAGGTGACCTGAGCTGCTCAGCTCAAGTCTGGTTTTTTCGTGTGGTTCTATTAGTCTGCGAAGATGTGCTGAGGCAGGACCTCCAAAAGGCCTGTTCCGTGTCTTTGTGGTTTTGTTATCATAAACAAGAACCCAGCCAAGACCACCAAGTGTTATCTTGCACACGGCCATTTCGACATTTTACTGCAAGATTTATGGCTGTAATAAACAATCTCAAACCCTTTTTTTCCCCACTACTTCCCTTTAACAAACTTATACCATCACCCTAAGTCTTCAAAGAAAGAAAAGGATAGGACAAAACAGGCCAGCTCCCTTATTTTTCCAGAAGGACCAAAGGCTCGATTTCACTGGAGAAGGAGACTTCAATCAATTAATAAAGAAGCTAGAGTTTCCTGGCCGAGGCTGGCCGAGAATGGAATGGGGGCAACACTGGAATTAAGTTGAGAGGGATAGAGTAAATTTTCATGCACCAAGAAGAGGCAACTCAATACATACCGAAAGAGAGGGAAAAGGGGGATCCCTCTTTTTCTGGTGGAACAGACAAACACTCCTGCTACTCTCCATATACGCAGTTAAAACGTAATTACCACGAAAGAGAAAACAACAATAACAACAGCAATAATAATAATAATAGTAATAGTAATAGTAGTAATAATAATAATAATAATAATAATTCAAGTCAACCTCTCGCCGTGCCCGGGCATCCTCCACCGAGAGCGGTAGGAGGAGGAAGAATCTCACTAGCAGCCTGGCTTGACTTTGATTTGAACCATTTTGAATATATTTAGCCCCAGCTTTCCCCTCTTGAATGCGAGGCTGTCCCAAGTTTCAAAGTGACCGAAAAGTGACACCGTGTGCATTTTGTTTCTTATTAATCTTACACATTGACAGTCTTTGTTAAATAACAAGGCGTGCCCTTCACCAGGCGACATTTTCATATTTGTTAGACGCGGTGACCTGAAGTTCACCTCGGCCTTGGACTTAGTTTTTCTAAAAGGTCTATAACAGTGTCTTTTAGATAGCAGGGTGCTTTGCCCAGGTCACTACTTCTAAGGGAAAAATAAGAAAAAAATCGAGGGAAAATGTAAACGTTATGGAATGTATCGGCTGTATTCCTTTCTTTGTTCCTGGGAATGACAGAGCCCCGAGGCTGCTCTTGCCTCTGCGGACGAGAGGTCCTTCCCGATGGGCGCTGCCGGGGCAATGTTGGCATTTTTGCCCCAAGTTCAGCGTTTGGTAAAAGCTGTGGTTTCCCTGGCACTGAGGCTCCTCTAAACAACGGGATAGTTGGCGGGATTTGCTCACTCTGTCCTGGCGCGCTTAAATAAACACACGTAAAATGTGATTTGTGCCCGGATTTTAAATGAATGGTCTTTTGAGCAGACCTTCCACGCCAGAGAGCAGCGTGCTGAATGCAGAGAGTGAAAGGACAGAAAGAGTTCGTCTCAAATTATTAACTGTTCTGTTCTAGCCTGTTGCCTTTCTTTTATTTTCTTTTTTATCTCTTTTTTTTTGGGGGGGGAGGGGAACAATTTAAACAATAATTCAAAAGAGTCGCTATTTATGCAAATTGCCGTTTCAACTTCTTCGAAATTATTCTCATTGATATTTTTATTCTAAACCAGATTTAAAATACGGAATCCGGACCACTAATTGTTTTAGTGAGGAAGTAAATGGATTTCTGTCACCTACTCTTGAGTAAGCCGGTTATAGTAACAGCTTTCATTCTGGGTATATCAAAGACGCATTGTTATTCTTGGAAACAATCCGCCTGCTATTCTCTAACAAAATAGATATTTGGCTACGGTTTTTAGCTTGTTATCAGGCTTCGCTCTTACACCAAATAAATAGTCTGGATGTGAAAGGTTATATACTATCTCCCGAGCGGGCAGGCTCCTGAAACGTGCAGTGCCAGGGCTCGCTACAAGTGAGCAGCAGCAACAACTTGTGAACAGCGTCCACACGCCGAGCAAACACTTGCATTACACACTTCCCAGGCTTCAGCAGGTACTTTAGGCACAATCTCCGATAATCACTTTGGCTGATCTGATATCTAACCTCTCGCGTACTTGCTCCCGAGAAACAGCGCTCTCCTGCCACGATCCAGCTGTGTCTCTGGCAAATAATTCACGCGTACCAGTTACACAGAGGCCGGTGTAGGCTGCTGTCTTGGGGGTGGAAAGGCAGCAATGCGTAGTTGGAGGTGAGGTGCGCTCTTCCTCGGATTTCCTCGCCGCACTGTGCCCTCCTACACACCTTTCATATCGGATTATGGCTATTTGGGAATATCCCTTCCCTCTTCCACCGACCCCCCAGCCTTAAAATTTCAAGCCAAATCCCGTCTGCGATGATGTCCTCCAGAATGAAGTTGCTTGAGCAATATTGGCTAGTTCTCCCTGCAGACAAGTCTTACCAAGGAGCTAAAGCTTTTACTCAGAGGCGGCACTGGGAACAAAAAATCCCAGCAATGTGGGAATTTCTCTGCTCTAAGAAATTCCACTAAACTTTTTCTTGGAGAGGTGAAGAGGGGTGGGTGGAGGGAGGAAAAACAACGCTTTCTACTCCCCATTTAGCTGGGAACTGCCGCCTCGGGTAATTCCAGAAGGCTGTGAGAACCCTCCAAATCACGGAGATGCGCAGGGCGCCAGCTTCTCCGTAATATTTTCCATGGGTGTCGCAACACGGCTCCCCCGCTCCGCATTTTAAACGAGCTCCTTCGGACCAAACATATAGCCCGTATTATCTCCGGCATGTCCTGTTTAAGTACAATTTAGCGGTCGCTACAGAAATGAGAGCAAAAACAAAGACGCGGCTAGGATCGATATACGCGTTAATAGCTTCGCTCCTATCTTATCTTCCTGCCATTTTGCAAAGTGAGAAGGCTTAACATTAAACCTCTTAGAGCAGGTTATTATATAATAAACAAGTGTGAAGCATTTTGCTACCTGACTCTTGGAGGAGGCAACATCCGTGGCTGCTGTGGGGGCAACACGCGTGTTTACCTGCCGCGGCTGAACCCGAGATATTCAGACACAAACGTGGCTGATAATTCAAGATGAAATACAACGTGTATTACTCTTGAAAAGAGGAATTTTCTATCCTTTCCTCGGTAATTGAGGTCATTCAGCCAGTAGGGTTCACCTGGAGTCCATACTGTGATACACACGTAACTCAAAGCTATTTTATCTTTTGTGCTGATAGTCAAGATCTCGGCTATAACATTGACATCAAACTCTGTCTGGGCGAATGACTAAGAGTGGTGCAAAACGTAAACTTTTGACCCTCAACTTTTTGACCTGCAGATGTAACGCCCTTAACCACAAAGATATACAAAAGCTATGCAGCTTCTTTTAGGACTAAGAGACTCGCACTGTTTCAATACTTCTGCCGTTTCCCCCAGCTTTATAAGGGAGCTTTTTTTTTTTTTTTTCATTCTTCTTGCTTTTGAGAAATCGGATACTTTTGTATTTTTAATTATTTTTTTCTTTTCCCTAATCTCGCAGCTTTGTAAAATGCTGTTAGATCAGTTTGCACAGCCTTTCGGCAGCGTTGGAGGGAAGCCTGTTACTCAAAGGCGCTATATGGTTACAATTGCAGGTGAAATGCTGGGTAAGTTCTGGGCGTGAGGTTGGAAGGAACGGAGCGACGAGACTTGGGGGAAAAGCTGCAGCTCTCTGCTGAAGGGTTTTAGTCATTTCTTCTTGATTTAAACATAAAGAAACAACTCTAATTGTTTGCGAAGCCTTGTCTAGGCAAACGAGTTGACTGTGAACTTGGTCTAAAGCGAGCTCTGCTGGTGATTCCTAGGGTGTGCAGATTTATCTTTTCTGCATTTACTTAACCTGGCAGTGAACTGCACGGGCTGCCATTTATTATCCGGAGACAGACTTCACCTCAAGCAAGGACTGTTCCACAAAATTGCAATAATTACCCAATAACCTTCATAGCAAATATTATTATTGAAAAGACATTTTTTGGGGGGAGGGGATATAGAAAAGATTTCTTTTACGTGTTATAAGGTAAAATTCATGCAAATTTTACACGCTCTCTGTGTCAGATTTGATATTGTTTGTGTGCGTAGCTACAGGAGCATGTGACTGGGGTGGACCGTGAGTATTTGCCTTCCAGAGAGACATTAGTGAAGATGCTTTAATTTGAAAGGGATAATATTTTCAAAGATGACCAGACGACTGTGGGATCTGTGGTTTTCCGCTCCAAATAGTAACCCTAGCCCTCAAATCGGGGACATTTTGAGGGCAGGAAAGAGACAGAACTAAGAAAGCCAACGACACCTTAACTTGGTCAGGAGATTTACTCGTGTCTGCATTAAATGCGTTAAATCTGTATTTGCGGGGAGGCAAAAGGTATTGCTCCAGTGTTCAGGATTTGAAATCGAAACCTCCTGATCCTCCCTTCATGATCTATTCCATTCAATTTCCCATGGAGCAGATTGCAAACTCCTCTATTGTCACCCTTCCACAGATACACACTTATTAAATGTAAGGAAATGGCAGAATAATAATTTCCCTGTAATGTTCTGAAATTAGGGCATTTGCGTGGTTTAGACAAGGCTGCAGAGCTGTAATTTACGGATGACTTTCCATTGGATTGTTATACTTCTGGTTTAGAGAAAGTTATGTCTTGCAAAGTCACCAGTTCCACACATTAAGGGAGCTGCCTAATCTTTAATTGTCTTTGCGCTTAGACATGAGACACTACACTCAAGTATTCCTTTCAAAGGATTAGGTAAACTAGATTTCAAATTGCAGTACGCAAGTTGCCATTTTTAAAGTAGAACAAACGCACACTTATTAATCCCCCAAATACATCAGAAAAATAACGTGTGAAGATAAAACTTCTCTCCTGATTCCCAGCGATAATTCTCCATGACATTTTTCCTCGGAAAACAATTCGGACCTGGGACTATTTTCACAGAGTTCGGCAGTCTGGGCTCGTTTGAATTTCAAATTTCAAAGGGTATTAGGAAATCTTAATGCATTTCTGGGTTTGAATGGTTTCAACTGTGATGCTTAGGACTGGGAAGGGCCAGAAAAGTGACGAAGTTGTAATTTCTACCTAACTTTCTTTTGTTGTTAGTGTTTCTTGCAGTACAGGCGGGTTTATATGCTTCTGGACTTAGGGTAATTTTTCTTTTCCGTAGTTCTTGAACCTCTGTACATTGTTTTGTGTGGGAGATCGTCCAGAAGCCACATTCAAAAATGTGGAAAACACATAGTATCAGATCTTTTCACTCTAGACAAGCAAAAATGACAACTCAGGATGATATCCAGGATCCTAAAACATTAGTTGAACGGGTGTCCCGTGCATGTTTGTATATTCGCCTGTTAATTCAAAAAGCGCAGTGTTGTTGAATACTGAGTAATCAAGAGCTGTTTTTGTCTAGTATAATTCCCGTCTACAAGCAAAGAATTTTCCTTGGAAAAGGACTCGTATATAGATGAAGACTAAACTTTTAAGGGTTTTTCATGCCTTGCCTCAAACTATAAATTTTTATGTCATATGGTATAATATAATACACACCTATCATATCTAGCTTTCTGATATTTCTATTGACGAAAATGTGACAACTAGAGTGCTATAAAATCTCCAGCTGTTTATAAGGAAATGATTTTCAAATGTGCATTTCGATATGCTCTTTTAAAGCCTTTCTCATTTTTTTTAATATGGAATATATGCAGATGTGTTTGTATAGTGTTGGTAGGAAGAACCGACAGACACAAAGGCATCAGATTCTATTTATCTTCGACACGGGTTGACTTTAAATATTAAATGTTTTTAAAACTGAAATCTTTGGGATGAACCTTAGGTACTAAAATTTCTTTAAAGCTAAAGACAAATAAATTAAAAATGGGAATCAGTCAGCAATATGTAGACCTTGAAGAAGTACACAACCACCTTACCCTCCTAAAACCCTGTGTCTTTCTCTCATTTTTGCTCACAGTAGCGAAACCAACCTAAACCACAACATTCAAATGGCATAGCACTAGCGAAATAAAACAAAGCCCATCTCTCACATCAAACCACCCCATTCTTTTGCAAACCCGACTTTATGACACATAAAGGAAAACAGTGCGATCTGCTGAATCAACGTTACTCCAAACCTGTGCAGAGAAAGAGATACCCACAGCTGGTTTGGAGACATGGATGGATAGATAGATAGATAGATAGATAGATAGACAGATAATGAGAATTCTCAAAATTCTGCCCTAGTCCCTGACTGTTTGCACCCCCCGAGATCACTCGCCAAAGTAACAGCTCTGAGGATAAGGATCAGGCCTTAATGCTACCCAGAGAAAGATAGAGCTCCTTTCACCCTTTCATTCAAGTCCTGGAAATTCAAAGACTAAAGTTAAATCCGGCCATAAAGTTTATTGCTGAGTAATCACACTTTAGTGAGAACAGTCCACTTAAATAAAAAGAATGTTGAAGTAAACACGCAGCTGGGGCCTACCCCACAATGGCAGCCAGCAATATAAGGCAGAAAGGGAGAGAGCAGAGCTACAGGGATATTTACAATCTTCAATAAACCAAGCCCGTATTTCATAATTTGCAGCACTCTAATGACCTGTAGTCTCTTGTATTAATGCTACAAGTTACAGTCAATTGGTTCGCTTTAAAAAAAAAAAAAAAAAAAGAAAGTCACAGGAACATATATACGTATACACAAGTACACACCCTTTGTATATATGAATACACCAATATTAGACACATATATGCATGTGCACGGCTTTACACAGACCTACACACTGATTTGTACAAGCAGGCACACATGCACGTAATTTAACTATATATTTATATTTATGCAATGACATATAGAATCAGGAAAAAGTTACAGCAACCTTATAGATGCGCATCCCCAAAACACACTACACACTCGCAGATGTACATATACACATAGCTAAAGCTTTCTTCACAACCCAATGCAGAAAATATGTATCTAAGCACTCCAGTACAATCTGTACCATTTTAATACTAGCTCTGATGTGCAACATATTTCACCAATCCAAAGATTATTACCATATCATCACGCCTCCAACTCTATCATGCCTACATAAGATACTGCCCAGATAATATCAAGCCCAATCTATTTTGTTTCTCCCTTTTTTAATCGCCTGCAGTAACTACTCTTTGCTAAACAAAACCTCTCCAAACTTGGAGAGTCTATTGGAGCAAAGGAAGTAATTATCTTCTGCGGTAGTCAAAGTGATTAAAGCTAGGCCCCAAAATCCATCTCTGCCAAAGTCGCTTATTGTGGTTTACTTTGATTTGATCGTTAAAATAGAGAGCTAGCTGCTGCGAGTGAAGGGATGGGGGGAGGTATTTGCAGCACAACCTGGATCATTAGTGCTTGATCCTGCCTCTCAGGCTCGGTGGGACCGTCCTGAAAACCTCCAGGCGGAGAGGAAGGGAAAGAGAAAGAGAAAGAAAGAGGCGAGAGGCAGCGAGAGCAAGCCGGAGCCTCGGCTTCCCCACTGTACAAATAAACTTTAAGGAACTTGTGCACAAAACTTACCTCTGACTTGCAAGGAGCCATTTTTCACATAGTACTGAGAACTTGTGGTTTGGATACTTCTGTCCCTAAACCTGACAATTTGAATGGCCAGGAGGCACACGTAGCCTGCAAAAGAGTCAAATGAAGTCCAGCGTCAGTGAGATTATATGTTATGTGGTATATAATGTTGGATGTCAACTCCCCAAAACCATAAAACTTACTTTAATGGCACCACGTGACTTTTTATAGCCAGTGAGCCTATCTGTCTGTGCTATGGATGATTTTACGATCTAATTCATAGACAAAACCCTATTCATTTGGCACCCAAATGTCATATAGCCGGAACTGGGGCTTATAAAGTTTACTGTTTTATAACTTTTAAGGGAAGGCATCAATGTAACCAGTCAGTAAATGTGCAAATCTTTAGTTGCTCTTAGAAGCTCAGAAGAGTTAACCATTCAAGCTCTGATGGGGTAAGTAACATTACATTTATAGCAAACTAATTGTAGTGAAGAAAACCAAAAATCTTAAAAGGGTGAAGAGTGGGAATGTGGCTAGAGAGGGTTACTAATAGAAGCAGAGGGCTTGCACATGGTTGTCCTGAAATATACGTAGTGAAACCACAGGAGAAATTCTAGAGCGATGCAAACACGCCTTGGAGTTAGCAGTGTATTTTAACAAAGCACATGTTTTGGGGTTTGGGGATTTTTTTTTTTTTAAATTTTAACCATCAGCAAACAGCTAACAGTTGATTCTGCCACAAAGGGTGTTGATTGTGGTCCTGCGATGCAGCTTTCCACCTAGCGAGAAACAAGTAAGGAAGAACTTATGGTCAAACTTTCAATTAAAAATATTGGTAGCGGACAATCACAGCATCCACCATTTGCAACGTGCAGCAGGAGCCAGGTAAAATATTATAACAAACTGCACGGGCTTTTTTTTTTTTTTTCCAGAGGCAAATCAGGAAGCACAACTTCTTGCTTTGCACAAACCAGATCACAAAAACTTTACAATAGAAAGTTTATTTTTTTGTTGATTTCCAGTCAGGTTTTTTTTAAAAACAAATAATAATAATAATAAAAAAAAAAGCTGATCACAGTTTGCTCAAACAGCCAGACTTTGACTATATTTGTAACTTTGTTCACAAAAAACATACATCACAGAAGCTGCGCTTAATAAGAGCCACTTCTAAGAGTTCGTGCAAAGAGTCATATACAAAGGCACAGCAAGGACATACTGCTTGGAATCACAGTTTTCGTCACAGATTCACTATTCACTACACGTAGGACAAGTTCAGTTGATTTCATCATTTCACCTCTACAACAGCATTAATTACACAGGAATTATATAGGTAGTTTGAATAAAAATATTTTTAACAGCTTGGAGCTATACAGACATTAACACTTGACCACACATGCACAGTTAAGCAGGTTGAGTGCAACACATAACATTTGTACTAAACCGGGGGAGGGTTTCCTTTCTCTCTCTCCTTTTTTTTTCCTAACTTCTTTTTTTTTCCCTTTTTGTTCTTTTTTGTTTAGTTTTGTTTTGTTTTAACAGTTACTTCAAGTAACACAGCTCGCTTCATATAAATAAGTTAAAACATCTATTATTTTTTTCAAGACAAAGCCATTCAAGACAAAGAAATGTACGATAAAAGCAGATCTACTTATACACGCGAGAGAATGGTAATAAACAGGCTCATGATTAAAAGATGAATAAGGGCGACAAGAACAGGGTTTCTTCACAGAAGTAACACAAGGAAGTTTTAGAAAGTCAACTTAGTACTGACATGAGACGACGCAGGGTCAGCTAATACTGCTCAGTACTTTTAATTGATCAAACGCTTAGGGACGGAATGCCCCTCCTGCAGCTGCCATGCTCATACTTTTCAGCTTATTATCCTTTTTCCATTTCATTCTCCTGTTTTGGAACCAGATCTTTATTTGTCTCTCTGAGAGGCAAAGAGCATGTGCTATTTCAATCCTTCTTCTGCGGGTCAGGTATCTATTGAAGTGAAATTCCTTTTCGAGCTCCAAGGTCTGATAGCGGGTGTAAGCAGTCCGAGCCCTTTTCCCTTCTGGTCCCCCTATGTTGTCTGGAAGAGAAAAGTACATGATTTAGATTCTCAGCAGCCACTCGGAGCCTTCCTGTCTCATTGCAGCTACCAGCGACCAGGACCGTTATTCTGAGTCCTGCTTGGTTTTGTTTCTGGTTTGGGTAAACGCTCAACAAGTTTCCCCCTCTAGCCCCTCTTAGGAAAGGCTTGGGGGAGGGGGATTTGGTAGTCTCGGTAAGTTTTCGCTTGGATTTGCGATTCGATTTTTTTTAATGGAATTTTTTGACCTT
Source organism: Lichenostomus cassidix (assembly GCF_008360975.1). Taxonomy (NCBI): domain Eukaryota; kingdom Metazoa; phylum Chordata; class Aves; order Passeriformes; family Meliphagidae; genus Lichenostomus; species Lichenostomus cassidix. The sequence continues at coordinate 33,404,703 of NC_139482.1, forward strand.
TTTTTTTTTTAAATACGGTTAATTCTCCCCCATGCCTCCCCCAGCTAAGCTGATTTAGAGGATGGCTCTGCTGGTAGCTGTGTTTTCAGAGTTGAGAGAGCCAAAGCTGAAACGTGCAGCCCTTTCCCACGGCTGAGCTGGGGAAGGCTCTGAGAGGCAGCGAGCCTCCGGCCGCTCTCCCAGCAGCGAAGGCAGGGCAGGTACCCGGGGATGAAAGTTGCTTCGTTTCCCCGTGCCCCTCAAGCCTTCTCCCTCTAGTTTGGGGCGACTTGCCCTCCCCCCTCCCCCATGGCTTCCCAGCAGCGAAAACTGCCCTTCTCACCCTTTCCTATTCTCTTTTTAATATGTCTAAGCAAAATAAATGGGGTCAGCCGCGCCGTTCCCACTGGAAGATACCCCATCCAGAGGAGAGCCGGGAGCAGCTTCTGCTCCCGATCTCCCTTCGGCAAAGCGCCTTCTACTCCCCACGCCGGCGCTGGGAGCCAGGCGGGCGGTGTTTTCGGGGCCGGGCAGTTTTTTTTTTTCCTTTCGGGGGGGACTCGCCCAGAGAAGGGAGCGTGCTTCCCTGCTAGCAGAGTTGTGCTGTGCGCGGAGACTGCCCGCTCTCACGCCCTCCTTTCCCCCTCTCCCCGACCTTGCTCGGCGCAGCCACCCGGTTTACATTAAATCCTCCTTTTCCTCCAGAGAAATAAAGAAAGAACAGGGTATTTGCTTTACCATGACTTATGTGCAGTTTTCGCATCCAGGGGTAGATCTGGGGCTGTGAAGGCTGGGCTGTGCTTTGGTCGTTCGGGGCACTTGCCTGCTCGCTGCTTGCTGGAGTGTCTTCCTCAGTCCCAGACGAGGTGCCAACCCCGTCTCTGCTGATGTGCGTGTTGCTGCTGGAATTGGACGAAGTGCTGGTGGAGTTGGCGAGGGAGTTTTTCACCCCGTGGTGACTCTCGCTGACAGGCGAACCGGCCACGGCGGTGCAGGGCAGAGGGTCAGGGGGAGGCGAGTGGGAAGACGTCGCGGGCTGGTTGTACCTGGGCTCTGTCGAGGCAGAGGTGGTGTTGGCCGGGTAACTGCGGGGTCTCTCATTGGCACCAAAGTGGGTGGAAGCAGAGCGCCCGACGCTGAGGTCCATGCCATTGTAGCCGTATCCGTACCTGCCGGAGTGCATGCTGGCGGAGTCCCTGTATTGCTCGCTCACCGAGCTGTGATCTCCATAATTATGTAACTGGTAGTCCGGGCCATTTGGATAGCGACCGCAAAATGAGTTTACAAAATAAGAGCTCATTTGTTTTTTGATATGTGTGCTTGATTTGTGGCTCTTGGTCGTTTTGTGCGTCTATAGCACCCTTGCACAATTTATGATGAATTATGGAAATGACTGGGACATGTACTTGGTTCCCTCCTACGTAGGCACCCAAATATGGGGTACGGCTTCACATCACGTGCTTTTGTTGTCCAGTCGTAAATCCTGCCTGATGACCTCTAGAGGTAAACTCGTGCACTGGTGGGGGAGCTGGGAGGGCGCGGGCGGCCCGGGGCGCGCCTCCCGTGCGCGCCGCCGCCGCCGCCGCCCGCCCGTCCGCCGGCCTCCAGCGCCACCCGCTGGCGGCGTGGGGGATGGCGGCGGCTCGGCGGGGTCGGCCCGGGGTGACGGCCCCCGACGGCGGCGCGGAGCGGCGCGGAGAGGCGCGGAGCGGAGCGGGGCGCGCCGCCGCCGGCACCGGCAACCAGCGGCGAGGCTGCGGGGCCGGCGGGGCTGCTCGTCCTAGCCGGCCGCTGGGGAGCTGGGTGTGCAGAGAGCGCTCCGCTTTGTGCCTGCTTTCTCCTCCGTGCGGGGCTTTTTTACACCAGTTCACAAATCCCATACGATCCGTTCTCGGGTGCTGCCAAGGCTTATGTCCCTTCTAACATATATATGTATCTATATAATTTCCCCCCACACTTATTCCCGTGCCGGTTCTTTCGAGAGGCGGCCGGGTCCTGCCGATGTGAAATGGCAGGTATCTATTAAAGATAAATATCGTGCAGCGTTTTTCCAACTAGGGGGTCAAATTCCAGGCGACTTTACGGCCGCCGTTATTTTATCGCCTCTCGGAAGGGAAAAAAACCCCTCCAAATGCGGCGGTAGCCATTTTGCATTAGTGCTCTCTAGATCTGGCTTTTAAAACATTTAGAGTGGTAGCCCAAATTGTACTGCCTTCCAAACAAAAGAGCCTCGATGCGCATACAAGTGCATTTGTACACAGCTTCACATGCACACTCATGCACACGCAATATAATAGAGATATATATTAGTTAATATTTTTGCTGCGCTGATTTTACTTTTACAGAACTCGAAGTGGAATCATTTTATGGCAGCTATTTTTCTTCAGAATATCAATTTATTTTTTTCCAGTGCTAAGTAATGTGAATGTGAATTAAGATAACACAGAAGCAGGAAAGAAAATCCCCGAGTAAATAAGACTTTTTCTTTAAATAACAAAGAAAGAAAGAGAGATAAAAGAAAAAAAAAGATCGCTCTAAGCTCACGAAGCCCCAAGAAATGTAGTCCATAATTCAAAGCCCCTTCAGTGTAGAGCTGAGCTCACCAAAACCTCGGCGTATGCTCAACGGGAACCGCAGAAAATTGCCCGCTTCGAAACCTCTGCCCTCGCTTCCCCTGAAGTTTAACGCCGAGTTTTTACTTTAATACTAGTAGTGCAGATTAAGCAGTTTAGCGACATTTAAAAAATACAAAAAAAAAAAACCCCAAAAAACTCCCTGCAATTCATCTTCACTTTAGCTGAAAGTTTATACACAGGGATCAATACAACGATTTTTTAAAAGGATTTTTCTTCCTTTTGCTATTTAAATATCTTATACGTAACTAAAACTTTTTTTCCCCCTGCAGATCAAAAACTCTCAAACACATCATCACGAGATGGCCCGCCGTAGCGGGAGCTGGCAGAAACATAAACCTAGCATTTTCTAAAATCTCTTGTCTTTCTACAATATGAACATTTCTAATTCAAAAAAAGGCTCAAAATAATTTGCTTATCTTTTCTCACACAAGCACACCAGGGACACTCATCCACACACAGATGCTCATCTCAAATATTTGAAATTCTGGGCCAGTTCTCTAATACTTTAACCAACGCCATATATGCTTTGGAAAGGTGATTACATGCATATATGCCTGTAGCTCGAAAGCTGGGGCTTCCACATATATTAAAGTAAGTCACAGATAATTGCAAATATACATCTTTTAACCAAGCCTTATGGGGATTAATAGACTGTGACAAACCTATAGGATTTCAGTAGCAGAAGGAACACAAGGTAAATAATAGTAGTAGTAGTAGTAGTAGTAGTAGTAAGCACTAAGGAAAGGCCTGGTAGCGTTTATTAAACGTGGTTCTACTCCCCTGACTTTTCCTCTGTTTCTTCGCTGCTGGGCTGTGTGGAATTTATGAATTTGTTTTCCTTTTTCCATTTCATCCGCCTGTTTTGAAACCATATTTTAATCTGGCGTTCAGTAAGGCAGAGAGCGTTTGCAATCTCAATACGTCGTCTTCGGGTTAAGTATCTGTTAAAATGAAATTCCTTCTCTAACTCTAGCGTTTGGTATCTGGTGTAAGTTTGCCTCCCTCGTCTCCCATGTGTTCCATATACTGTACCTGTAGAAGTAAAGACAAAACGATCGCATTGGACAGGGCCCAGTGATTTCAGACCAGAAAGAGCGATTAGTATATTCTGCCTCCTTTTGCAGGCACAATCACGGGGAGTGGGGGAAGCTGCTCTGGTTTCCTGGAGGATTTTTTTTAGGTTTTTTTTTTTTTTTAATTCTCTCTTTTCCTTTTCTCCTGCCTGACGAGCTGTAAATGCGGGTGTGCAGTGTGCTTACGGCGGTGGGGTAAGTGGGATACAAGAGGCTTTAAGGTGGACCTAGGGAAGGTGCAGGAGGTAGCAGGGTGTGAACCGCTGAGCAGTGGCTGCTCTCTGCGCGCTGGGAGCCTGTGCGCGCACACACACAGACACAGGCACACGTGTGCTATCCGGGAAGCCTCACGCATGTGGCTGTGCGTGTGTGTGTGCACGCACATGTGGCTGTGTTGACACAAACATACAGCCATTGCCATGGCTGTGACTACAGAAGGTCTCTAAGTATAATTATAGACATCAGCTAAATATCGTAGAAGAGCGTTTTGCCATTTGCTCCGGAATTTATTGCTCTTGAATGCAAAGCAGCATCAGAATGGTCTTGCTAAAAGTTTATTTTTCAAAAAAAGGAAGGAGACCTACCCTGAAGCAAACATAAACTCGGGAGGGTGGGAGAGAAGGTGAGTCATTAGCAAACACTTGAAGTAAACGCTTAAATTTGGGACTATAAAAAATAAATGCCATCCCAATACAACCCTCCCACTCCACCCCCACCCCTCAGTCCCCCAGCAGCACTCCTGTACAGAATAGTTCAATTATGTGAAGTTGACTCCTAAGTCAGGAAAAATTCGCGATGCCATGGAAGTGCGCCCACGGCCCCAGAAACGTGCTTTCAATATCCAATACTCGCAGGCTAATGAGCTGGGGGAGGGGGGCGAGGAGGAATGTACCACAAATGCATTGGATCCTCGGTACAGAGGGCATATTCCATGCATCGCTCTCTGACAATGAAGAAGCAGAGCAGAGGCTTTGGGATGGCTTTAAGAGAGTGATAAAACTGCTTTACTCCTTTTTATTTATTTTCCCCCTTACTTTCTAAGGATTTCCCAGTAACTTTCACCAGTAAACCTACATACTGGGATCTTGGCCACCATTCCCTGGGTGCCAACGCGCCAGGTCTAATATAACCTGGGAAGGTTTCATGCTACGTATTGCCCTGCAGGAACAATGTTTCTCCAGCAATCTGGACTTTATCTAAGACCCCAAAAAAAAAAAAAAAAAAAAAAAAAGGGAAAGAAACTTTTCCTTTTCCTCCCCTCCCCGCCCTTGATTGCACCGAGATGCCTTACCAGCGCAGGAGTTCATCCGCTGCATCCAGGGGTAAACAGGGCTCGTGTACTTCCGGTCGGTGCCTTCGTCATTTATAATTTTGGCTTGGCCGCCGCTGGATTTGTACTGTTGATCGGGAGAAAACTGCAGGTAGTCCCCGGGCCCCCTCTGTTTGCCACTGCCGGAAGGAGAGGCGCTACTAATGTCCTTGTCCGAATAAAAACAAGAGGCTCCGTACTCATAGGAAGCCCGATTGCAAGCAATGACGGTGTTGGACTGTTGGTAGAAACAAGGTGAGGTGTAAGTCTTGTCCTGCAGGCTGCTTGCCCCGTACGAAGCCGGAAAATGCCTGAGAGCATCATAGCCCGCCGGGTACAGGGGGATCTGCCCGAGGAAGGAGTCCTGGCCCCCGGGCAGGCTCCCCGGGAAAGTGGGATTCACAAAATAGGAACTCATTTGCTCTCCCCCTCTCCCGGACCGTGATTTGTTGTGTATTAGTACATCTGGCGATAACTATTAGGAGTCATCGAAGTGGTTTGTTTCTGGATGGCCGAGCGCCAAAAGCGACAGCAGAAAATAGGAGCAGCTGACGGCGGGGCGGCCAATGGGAGCGCGCGCGGCGCCCGCTCCCCCGGGGCCGCCGCCACCGCGCCGCCAACTTACCGGCAGCCCCGGCCCCGCCGCGCCGCCCCGCGCCCCCCGCACCGCTCCGCGCAGCCCGCGGGACCGGCCGCGCCCTCGCCGCGGCACCGCCCCTCCGCGGGAAAATAATCCAATAATAATAACAACAGTAACAGCGATAATTCTCGGCAGCGCGAGCGGTGTGACAGTGGCGAATGGGGACACCCCCCCGGCCGCTGGAGGTGTGTGTAGGGGGGCGCCCTTAAAAGTTGGAGGCCCCACGACAGGGGGAGTCGCGAAACCCCACGGGAAGGATGCGGGAACGGCCCCCGTCTCTCCGGCGGAGGGAAGGAGGAGGGAGGGAAGGAGAAGGCGGTGGAGGATGCTGCGGAGGGAAACTTTGGAGCGGAGGGAGCACGTGAAAAGGGGAGCGGAGCGCCGCGCAACGTGGGGGGCAAAGGGGTGGGGGGCGGCCTCTCTCCATTTTGCCGTCGCGATGCCACAACCCCATCCAAGAATTTTTAAGCGATTTTAAAACGTATTTATTTATCCATTCAGTCGAAAATTGCCCCTCCACTAAGGCTTCCCTTCGGAGCTCAGGGAGCCCACCCCAGCGCCGAGTACAGCTTTTGTGAGAGAGGCTAACGCGTCCTGCAGTGGAAGAGGTCTAGTATCATAATGAACGTCCCCATAATTAACGCGGAGGTTGTGGCAGTGGTCTTTTGGGGAGTGGGATTTTTGATTTGCACCAAGTGCCCGAGGAGGCCTCGGGAAGAGCTGTATGGGCTCCCGGCGCCCCCTCGGCAGCCCAGATAAAGTTCCATGTGTCTTTTCTGCCCAAGTCTACCCCCCTCCCGCCAGAGTAGAGCCGAAGAAATGAAACATTCAAATTCAAAAATGAGCCAGTAGGACTATTCCTAATTAATACAACCCCGCTAATGAGTCCGCAGAAGCCAATCGGTTTCGTTGTTGCTGCGAATAATTTGATTAAGCGTGGATGTGTGTCTTTAAGAGGGGAAGAACAATACACGAAACAAACATTTCCACCTTCATTTTTCAATATGGCAGTTACCCCATAGCGGAAATATAATTCTTGGCCCAGGGCTCGGACAGTAACCGTGCTGATGAAATTCGCTGATGCGCATTTAATTCAGCCGTAACCCTGCAGTTCCTGCAGATAACATGAGGTTGTTCATTCCAAGCTGTGTTTACTCATAATCCGTGCCCATTACAACAGATTGAATAGACTAATTTTAAACGCGCTCTGTCACGTAAAGTGACATTCGTACGAGCCCCTTTTCCTAAAGCTGCTTTCAAAGCAGAGTTTTGTTGTTGTTGGGAGACTATTTGTCTCATTTCCGGGGGCAGATTACGATACCTATAAAACAGTAGTGAGTTAAAACATCACTCCACAATAGTTTGTATTGTTTTCAGTCTCAGCTGGACTTTCACATTCAGATGTTGATTGCCTTCGGTTTTTTTTTCAACTTCCTTAACCTCTTCAGCCCAGCTAATCCACAAACACACCTGGTAGAATTACAGCTCACTAGCTGCATGCTTTGAGAGGCCACTTCAGAAACACGTATTTCCTGAAAAGCAGATTTCTCCGGAAAAAATAAGTTTTTTTACTCGGTGAGAATAGAGTTTTAAAAGGAGGAAACATCAGCAAGCAAGCACACACAGAGAGCACGCTAAAGACGAAAAGGTTTTTAAAAGAGCATATTTTCACCAATTTAGGTCAGAACGAAAACGCACCATGAAAAAATGAATACTCGGGACAAGCAAAAAGCACCGGCCTTACTTCTAAAAAGTTGTGGGCAGACGATCTTTTGCTTGTAACCATCACATAAAGATCAAAACAAAATTTAAAATAAAAATGGCTCCAGGCTTAGTTATATTTACATTTTATAGCATCGGTTACAGTCTGATTTTTTTCCTCTGTTTCTTTTTGTTTCTTTCCCGTTTTTCAAGTTACTGTTTGCGTCCAAACCAAGTTGCGAAAGCCCGACCACAGGCAGCGAAAATATTTTTTCGACGATCCCATAATACGAAAAGGAATGAAATGAGCACGTTTGCTTGACTGGGTCATGTTAGAGTAGTTACAGTGACAGCTAAACAATCTGCACTGCAATCTCTGCTTCAGTCACATTCAGGCGTCCTTTCCGCTCCTCCCCCTACCCCAGAAAACCCCGAATTACAATAATCTGCTACCCCCCAGGTCTGCCGAGGAAATGTATTGCCTGGACACATTTCGTAGCAGTTTTCCTTCACCATTTCAGCCCCCACTCTGGAAAGCAAAAAGAAAGCCAGCCGCTGCATTCTGCCACAGCAACAAAGTCACATTTTCGCGATACCCGTGTATTTCGTACCCCTTTTATTTGTTTTCGTAATTCCACGCACCCCAGCACCTCCTCCACAGAGCACTTCGCCTTACTCCTCCCGCCGAAAACGCGTCCGCGACGCCAGCCACTTTCGGGTACAGGTGCGGAGGTAGTTACCCTCTTAAGCTCAAAAGCCTCCTTCTCCTCGTGTATAAAACCACTTTCAAATCATTTTCGTGCTCACCAGCGTCATCAAAACCAACCTTTAACTAATAGCTCTTAATCCGAACAGTTTGGGCAAGGCAGACCGCTGTTTAGACTGGCGGGGTACAGGGAGCCTGGCCGGGGGGACGCGGGCTGGTCCTCCCCAGCCGGCTCCCACCGTGGTAACTTGCAGTTGGCACACACCGAGGTGGAAGCGGAGGGGAAGGGGAGTGGGCAGAGCCGGTCCTGCCGGAATATCTTGCCCGGGGGTGAGCTCCCATACTTCCATAGATGAAGTAGGCCGGATTTTTTTTTTTTTTTCCCGTCTTGGTCTTTTATTTGGGCTCCCCCGAGCAGCGCAGGCTGCCAGCGCTGCTCTTCCAGGGACTGCGGGGGCCGCTCCACTCCGCGCCCGCCTCCGCCATCCCGCCACGCCGTGGCAGCACTGAGCACCCGCGGCCCCGCAATAAATAATCCGGCGCTCACTGCAGCTCCAGTCCGGCGGATACCGCAATGCAATGCAAATGCAGTGCTTTATCAGCCCGGCGGCACAGGCAGAGCCGGGGCCGCCGCTTAAAGCCCTCCGAGCCGCTCCTTCGCCGTGAGGAGGCGGGAGCGGAGCCGGGCGGCAGCGGCGGGCGGTCCCGGGGGCGCCGTCCCCGGGTCCCCGCTGCCCCCCGCCGGCACACCCCGCGGGGCACCGGCCCGCCGGCCGCCGCTCCCCCGCCCCAGCGCCGCACCATAACAGTCACAACAAGGAGAGAAAGGGGGGGGGAAAGCTCCGTCTCCGGCGCTAAAATGCGTTTAGCCGCCGCGAAGCCCGCTCCGCGCAGCCGAGGCACGCAAGCCGCCCACGCAGCCAACCGCCGGGAACGGACCCACGGCGGGGCAGGGGATTTATGCAGGCAGCACTTGATCTGATAAAGAAAATCTAAGGCACATTCGCGCTGTTTCCCCCCGTCTAGAAATAACCTTCCTCTTGGACATGGCAGAGAAGATAGGAGACATTATGCTGTTTGTTTGTTTGGGGTTTTTTTTTTCATTAAATAGTAAAAAATAATACATCTAAATTTCGTCAACCGCAAATGAAATTTAAGTTAATGAGTTAATGCTGCGAATTAATTTTAAAACGTGTTTGGGAATATCACTTTTTTCCCTCATGCTGGGAAAAAAAATCCCCTCCATTTATGCTGTAAAATTGAATTATTAGAAAATAGCATGAACGTCACAACATACCCCTAGCTAATGCAAAAAGAAATTAGCTTCGTGGAAAAAAAAATAAGAAATAAAATCCACGGTTTCCTTGCTAAATCACAGAAAATAAACATTTTATTTAGTCATATTTTTGCATGCACTGGTTAAGTCAAAATCCACTGAGCTGCAGCCATCTCTATTTTTGGCCGGTAACATTTCCATTTGCTTTAATTACACTTGTCTAATATTTAAACGTATTAAACCATTTTCCCTGCTTACAGTAGTGTCATATACATTTCTCACCTTTTAGGTTCTGGCTCACAGGAGCCCCTGCGACTTTGACAGCTGTCGCTTTGGCTGCACAGGAGACGAATCGCCCTCCTTTTGGTGCCAGAAGAAGCAGGAAATTAGCCAGGTTGCAAGTTGAAAATCTGCCACGCCAGTGCTTTGAATCCAATATGCCACACCTTCCAGCGGGGGAACTGGAAATTGCCATCCCGGATCTGTGTTCTAGGCGGCTGCTTATGCCGAACCTCCGCACACTTTGTTCACTATTGCCTTACAAAGAACAAATGAAATGGGGATTGAAAGCCAGAGAGATCCGAAGCAGGACAGAGCTCAGCAAAAGAATGCGGCTCTATTCTCGCAAGGGAAATTATAAAAAAGTTCATGTTCACGGTTACCATCCACATGACCGACAACGACCAATGGAAAAACCGAACAACTCATAAAGTTGTATTGCAAAGTTGTAAATTTTCATAAACAACAACGGATTTATGGCCTTTTCCTCATCACTAAGAAGAGGCAGGTCTTAGAGAGGCGCCATCTTACCACAGAGGCAGCACTGGAGTTTTTTAAAAGACCAGGACTTTGTACTAATTTTATTAAAATTACAATTAGTACGTTGACCAGGAACGGAGTGCAGTAGAAAAACGGGAACTTCAGCGCAAATGATGCGCCAGTTCTACCTGTATTCACCCGGCCGAATAAATGGACTTTTCGGGTCCGATTTTTTTTTTAATTAAAAAAAAATAAAAAGGAAAATATTAGCTCTCATTGACATTACGTGGTACCTGACAAAAATGAGATGTTTTCAAAAGCGGGGAGATTTTTCCCCATTTTCGTGCCCCCGTGATGCCCCCTGGCCCCCGAAAGCCGCACACACAAACCACACATGTATCCGATCAGATCATTTACACTTGGAAGTTTCACATTGCACTTTCTGTTCATTACAAAATATTCTTTCACTGCGTGCGATTTCGGCTTGATCGCCGATCGCCTGGACTGGGGTTATGACTGCGAGAGGACACGGGAACACGGTGGAAGGAAGCTCTCCCATAAAGAAAGCTTTCCGCTTTATTAATCAACAACGCTAGGGGGAAAAAAATCACGAAATCGAGATAGAGATATTGACTGATTCCTATCAATTTATCACTTTGGATTGTTTTTTCCTTTCTGATTACCTAAAAAAAAAATGTTTAGGTGGTCTCATTCCTTTATTTGTGTATGGAAAATATTTTTTGGTGTTTCCTTCGAACTGGATCCTTAATAAAGAAACAAAATTCATTGTCAACAAGCATATTTATTTTCTGTGTAACATAAAACACATTTATCGTGGGAGATAGTTGAACACGGTATCACTTCCAAAGAGAGTTCACAGACATTTTTTTTCCCACTTCCAATACTTACACGGCATATCTAAATGTTCACAACGAACACATCGAAACACATTGTAACATACAATTTGTGAATAAACTTTAGCCAAACCTTCAAGACGGATTTATACAGAGTTCTTAACAATACGTCATGCTACAAAGTTTCCAAATTAATTACATACTTCCCAATTTATGACATGATTTTACAAATGAGGTTCAAGACGAATATAAATGACAAAAAATTACAATATCTGCTATTGTAGGAAAATTCATGGTATTACATATTAACACGTTCAGATAATCAGGACAAACAGTTTGTGTATATATATTTTAAGGTGGTTACATGATCATTTAAATTCACTTTTCAAAGAACACTTTCCGCTATATTAAGTAAGATCAACACAGAATAAGAAAACGGCCTTTAGCAGAGGCAGCCGAAGGTAGAAGCCAACGGGAGATATTAAACCGCTTTGTACAATATTGGCGTGTGTTTGCTTCCTCTCTCGGAATAGCAAGGAATCGAGAACTAAGATATATTGCAGCATATGATTTTCACTTATAATTGCTTTGGAATAAATATATTATTTTAAATTTAAATATATTCAGACTTTTAGGTACCAAATTCTATACCAAAGCTATTGATGCGTGCTTTTCAAACGACTACACTTACATGTCTAAAAGCATTTTGCGATTCACATTAGTAACCTTGTAACATCCTTTTGACTACTAAAATACAGTATACTTTCGAAGATAGGTAGGCAGAGCAAGATATATAGGTAGGTAGTCTGGAAATAGGTAGTACAAATAATTGCTGTAGATTGTAGTGGTTTGTGGAAGATTTTCCCCCCCCCTTACTTGCTGTTTAACCTTTTGTTAGTGTAGCTGTTACTTATGATACTTTTCTAACAACAATTAAAAAAAAAAAGAAGAAGAAAACAAAAAGAGAAGTGCAGAGCTACTTATTCAAAATTAGGTAGTTTTTCTTAATATGAGCCTAATGCACTTTTCCCCTTACACATGATTGGGACTGTTGAGTCAGGTAGTTACTTCGGAAGGTCATGGTTTACTATCTGTGCAAGCAGCATTTCTCCCACTGAAATGTCCCCTGGAGAAACCCACCCAGGTTTGGGTTAATGAAGAAAAAAAAACCAAACTCATTGTAAGATGCTCTTAGGAGATATTACCAAAAGGTTCGGCACAGGGCAGGTTTGGGGAGTATGGGAGAGTAAAGAGAAGGCTGGAAAACCAACCCAAGAAATGTTTTCATGTTTGCAAATGCTCGCTTTCAAGATGATTATTAAAGGGAACTGATTTTTTTTTCCATAAAAACAGTAAGTCTCTTTTTTTTTTTTTTTTTCCTTTAAAGGGAGCTTTTCCAACTGTCATGTGCATACACTATTCTAAGATATCACTTCCTCGAGAGGGACTCCTTAATCCTCCTCCTCTTCATCTTCTTCCACTTTCTCGACCGAGGCTGCTGCTGACGTGGGCTCGTTGGGAGCCGGGGTGCTGGAGCTCTCCTCCTTGTGCTCCTTCTTCCACTTCATCCTCCGGTTTTGGAACCAGATTTTGATCTGCCTCTCCGTCAGGCAGAGGGCATGGGCGATCTCTATCCTTCGCCGCCGAGTCAGATAACGGTTGAAGTGGAATTCCTTCTCCAGCTCCAGGGTCTGGTAGCGGGTGTAGGTCTGGCGCCCTCGCTTCCTATCTGGACCTGAAAACAGGCACACATACGGCCAGGAGTTAGGCAAGAAGAGAAGTGGAAAGTTTTCTCTTTTTATTTTTCTTATTGACGTTTTTAATGAATAAATGAATAAACAAACAAGCAAGTGGCTGAACCAGAGTGAACGATCCCCTTCTTCGACTTCCACCCGCCCCCCCAGTTTGCCCTAACAAAGACATTTTAGCCACACGACCTGCCCTGCTCAGGCAAGGCAAAAATTAAGTTGCTCGAGACCTAGAAAAAGTGAAGAGAAAGCATTCAGGAAAGGAGGTGGGGGAGGAAATTGCTTTTGGGAGGAGGAACTTTCCCCCCAGGCGATGTATTTCCCTAAAACCTTCCAGACTTTCACGTTTCGCAAGGGGAAATAAAAAGCTGGAAGGCTGGGATGTATTTATTTTATTTTAATGTCCTGAGCTCCCCCACCCCATCCCGCCTGAATCGTAAACAATACATAGCATTTAGCTCCAGAAAAGAGCTCTCCTTTTTCACACACACCCTCGTCCCCCGGTCCCCCATTCCCCCCCTCCCCCCTCTGTTTTCCTGTTTAGTACATTTCTATAGATCCTTATCTCCGTGGAAAGGGCAGGGGGGACGAGAGTGGCACGTCTCGGCAACGCGGGCTGGCAAAGTCTTCAACATGCCGTCCCCCGGTCCTAAACGCCTCTGTCCCCTCCGCCTTCCCCGGCGAGCGGGATTTTGTTTCCCCAACTTCGAGGAGAGGGCAGGGGAGCCGCTTACCCGTGGGGGCTCTGGGAGCCCGCAGCCAGCCCTCCGCTTTTTCATAGCAAACAGCGCAAATCAACTCAATGCTAAAATTCCATAGCAAATGGAGTTAAATAAATTTACGAGGCTAGAACCCATTAATTGGGCAATAAAAAGTTTTATGATACTCATTTACATACAATGCCACGGGCTTTCTACGCAATGGCGCCTCGGCTATAATTAAAACCATAAAGGCTGTGCTGACAGTAATCCTGGCGACACGCTTTGCCTGGCTGCCACGGCTCCGAGCCCTCTCCGCTCGCCCCTACCTGAAGACCTCATCCAGGGGTATATCCGGAAATTAGGCTCAGCCTGGTTGTGCAGGTTGCTTTCCTCCGCTTTCTCACAGCTGGGTTTGGTTAGCTCATTGCAGAGGACGGGAATGTTCTGATCAAAAGAGGAACAATGCAGGTTGTAGGCATCAGAGCCCAGGCTGTATCCGGAAGAGAACGGGCTTTGATATATGGTACTGTTCACAGTGTACAAGCCGGGCATGGAGGAGGCGAAGGCACCCGCGCCTGGTCCATAGCCGCTTCTCTGGGAGTTGCTTGCAAAGGAGCAAGAAGTAGGCTCCGCATTTTGGAAAAGAGAAGCCCCCGCCGTATATTTGCTAAAAAGCGCATTCACATAATACGAAGAGCTCATAATTTTGACCTGTGATTTGTTGTCCGGCAGGCTTCAGTGTCGGTTTTACGAGGTAGCGTGATATATGATAACATTACACCCCCAGATTTACACCAAACCCCATTTTCTTTTGGACTGAGCTGCCCGGAGCACGTGAGCGGTCATGTGACGCCGCCCGCCAATCCCCGCCCGCCTCACAGGTGGTGCCGGCCGGGGCCCGACGGTGCCCGGCCATGGACGGGCCGGGGCCGCACCGCCGCCCGCTCCGCCGGGCCCGCCAGCGCCCTCCAGCCGCCGCCCGCTCCGCCCCCGGGGACACGCACACCCCGGGGGCCGCTGGTGGACCGGGGGGGAGTGTGTGCATGCGTGTGGGTGGGTGGGTGGGGTGGGGTGGGGGGGCGTTGCGAAAAATCAAATTTAAAAAAAAAATTAAATATACGTATATTTATATACGTATGCGTCAAGTTTAGCGGAGATGGCTCGTTCCCCCCGCGTTGTTTGATGGATAAAAAGCGGGCGGTAAGCCCTGCAACAGGGCGCACCCCCCTGCGGTCCCGAGGGGCTGCCGAGCCTTGGAAATCGAGGCGCTGCCAGCAGTCAGCCCCCCGGGAAAAAAATAAAAAATCACAGCCACCCTCCTCGGGGAAAGGAGGAGAAACACCCACAAAAAAACACCCCCCCCAAACAAACAACGGCAACCAAAAAAACCCCAAACCCACAACAACAAACACACCAAAAGAGCCACCGCCCACCACAAATAATGGGGATAAAAAGAATTAAAAAAATCGACCACTCAACTTTCTGAACGTCTCGAGAAGAAAAACCAGAATAAACCGAAACTCCAGAGTTGAAGAAATTGCCTACAAATGTCTTCAAATCGCCGCCGCCTCTTTACTGCCCGGTTTACCTTTCCGCCCTACATACCTTGCAGTCCAGAGCGTGAGGCGGCAGCGGTGCGCCCGGATGACGGGGAGAGTTGCTGCTTTTCTAAACACTGGGCTCCCCAACAATGCGAATGGCTTTCCATTGAGGATGCTGCTCCGTGCCCTTCCTTTAAACGGATCGTAAAATGAGTTTCCTTCCCTCAGACAGGGAGTCCTGGTAAAGACAGCTTTTACTGCCTGCCTGTATTGCACATCATAAACTGGAAGAAGCACAATGGAATTGCCCCGGAAATTCTCCTTTCAATTATAGTTTGGTGCCCTGTGTACAAAGACTTTCTCACCAGTTAAAATTGTTCTTGGCGATATTTCGCACGGACCCTAAACTTTATGTATTGCAAACGTGGAGCACCCTCTCCCCCCCTGCACACCTCCAACACACACCCGCATACACACCCGCGTACCCTTTGGCACCCTTTATGCGTGGTTATTGCAGCCCCATGAATACAGGTTACTGACAGAAGCAAGTCAGTTCTTGAAAGCCAGATCCCTTAGATACTGGTGCTTCAGAGAATGCAGATATGGCGAATGTATGTAAATGTTTGCCAAGTGTTAAGTATGTGAAAACGCAGTTATTATTCGCGGGCATAAGAGAGAAGCCTCCGAAAGAGCCCCTTCGGTTATTTCTTCCAATTGACCAATATTAGACAATATCCCTGCAGTCGCAATCACGGTGTGGGAACATGCCGGCAGAAGAGGCTGCTGGAAAGGAATGGAGGCCCAGGAACTTAAACGAATGCGATGCAAACAAGACGACGACCAAGAAGATCAAAGAGGCTGAAGCAGATGACATTAGACCAATAAATTGCTTCTCCGGTGACAACATACCAAGATGCAAGAAGAAAACAACAGCAAATATAACCAATGTCTAGACTTAAATATGGATAGCGTAGGACCGAATAGATTGTCTGGGTGGCTGTATTACGAGCTTTCTGACTATTTCTACAATTCGCGCCTTTATGTATATTTCTTTGATTATGTGTGTTTGTCGCTGCCACGGTTTTTTAGAATGTATTTTGCTTTCAGCTTTTCTTTTCCTTCCAGCCCTTTATATTTATCAAAAAGCTCTCACTGAATAAATGCTAGAAGGACCCCTAGACATGGGTCCCCGCCACCTTGTTGACTTCCCCCACCCTCTGTGAGTAAGGCATAACGCTGCTTCTGAAACACGCTCTGAAATATCTCGTTTTGTCGCTTACAAGATCAGGTTAGATCCCCGTGCCTGTAAACTCGCCTTTCATTTTAATTTATTTTTTTCCAATCGGGGAAAGGGTGGACAGACGCGGATTTCAAGTTTTTGGTCACGGCAATATCCCCACACGCTTTAAAAATAATCGTCTACTAGGGATTAATTGTATTTTTTTTTCCTTATAAGATCTGGACTACCCCTCTTTGCCGCTGAGCTTTTCCGGGAAGTAAAATGTAGTGATAAAACGCTGTTCGTAAGTTATAAGCGACCTGGGAGCACTACATGATTATGGCTTGTGTACTAAGCAGTATCTTGATGTGGTTCATACTAGAGAAGATTTTGTTGGTTTGGAATCTGTTCTCGCCATAATTTATCCACGATTATAATGGAACGTGCTGTGCCAAGTTATTACTTAGTATGACGATGCATAAACACTTTTTAATTTCAATATAATTTTACTGCCCAAGGAAAAAAATAATTAATCATAATAACTTTAGCAATGCCATTGTAGACAAACATTTGATAGGAAGGCTCTTGTTAGAAAGCAGGGAGTGGCTGTTAGTCTTTATCCCTAGAAAGAATTAAATCTTTGAATCAGTGCGGGTTAGAACTAGCTCGGTGCGTTCCTTCCCACTGCTCAATTTCGATTTAAAGATATTGGCTTTGAATTAGGGAAATGTAAGTAAGATGCAGAGCAAATAATTCTGTTACGGGGTACTATGCAGCTATTTGTTTAGTTGTATGGCTTAAATTTACAAAATACAACGTTTATACTTCAGCCCACATTTTATGCTTCCTTTCCTTCTGCATTTATTTTCCTTCCAATTACTTTTTTTCCCCCGTCTCCTTTGGCAGTTGCCATCTGAAAATATTCCACAACTCCACACTAAGCCTCATTCTCAAGACGCAGAAGCCAACAAAAGCAAAGCGGCAAAAAATAAGAAAACGATTCGAGGAAACAAAATAGACGGCGAGAACAAGTTAGGAATGACTTTGAGAGACACGTCAAGTTTGCAGAGCATCAGCCTTCTCACATCTGTGTAATATAATCATAAAGGGTCCCACGGAGCTGAAATTGCTTTGGACACAAGAAGGGCTTTTTATTTGTATCAAAGACAACTGTTGACGAATTTCACCCACCGGTAAATATTTTTTAAACGAGATTTTTGCGGCACTGCCGGTTCCCCGCACGTCTGTCTCTCAGCCACGCGGAGCGGACAAGGGCATTGGAAGATCCATCGGTTCGCCCCAGAGCTCCAAAGGTGAAGCTCTTCGGGCGCTCTCCTCCCAGGCTGAGCCGGGGAGACTCTCTTACATCCTGCCCGAGCCCCTTCAATTCCCTCTTTCTCCCAATATTTCATTTCGCACCATCCCTTCGGGAGATGAGGACACTCTGTTTGCAGGCTCAGAATTTCGCCAGGGAAAGGCGAAGTAAGAGAAAGAGGAGCTGGCAGTTGGGTGCCAGGGCTCCATCCGTCTCTATCACATAATAGGAAACGTCTGGGTATTTTGAGAATAATAAATGCACAGGGTGTCCTTGGTGCAGATTAAGCTTTACTTTTGCCACGAGTGCACTGAGCGTGGCCAGGGGGTTAATGCCACCGTGACGTCGCCCACTCGGGATAAGGTGGGAGAAACTCGGGGATAAGTGGTGGGGGGAAAGCACCCCCAAACCTCTCGGCCTTTGTTAAAACGAGCCCGGCGCTCCCAAGCACAGTTATGCTCCCATAAAGTCGACATTTTAGGAGCTTTCGGGGAGGCGGCCGAGCGCTTGATGGCGGAGGGCGACAGGGCCCTGTTTCGCGGGCTCACAGCGCCATCTGCCGCCGCTCGGCCGCCATGGCCGCCCCGCCGCCGCCCGGCCCGGCCCGCCGGAGCCCGCGCCTCTGCCCGCCAGCCCACGGCAAGATAAATGTCCACCTCCCAGCCTGGATTTAAGCACGGGAAGGCCAATAAAAGGTTGTTATTTCCGCTCTCCCGCTTTATCTAAAACAGCCAGACAAAACAAATGAAAAGGCTTTTGTAGAAAATCTTAATTGTGGCTGGACAGTTGTAAACTCATTAAGAGCCGAATTCCAGACAGTTTGCAGACCCGTCATTTATTACACACTCTTAATGCTGATTCTTTGAAGTTGCCTCTGTCTGCAACAACAGAGGGCGTCCCAGCATCCCCAAATACTGGCTCAGGGATCAATTAGGGGGTTTTTTGTGTATGCACAGCAGAACGAGCTCCCTTTTGCTAATTAGAACTCATCAAATCTTACCTCGGACTTATTTCCGTTTTTTGGCTTTTTTTTAAGGTGAAGTCAAAAACATTTTCTTCCTCCCGCAGTTCTGCACATCTGTAAACTTCTTGCCGGCTCCCTAAGTTTTGTCTTTAGCCCTGCAGCGTTTTACACCCCATAAACGGTTACAGCAGTCATTTTCTTTTATTGCGCTGTAGTATGGCTCTGAATTTTCCTAACAACAACTTCTGCCCAGACCATAAGCGTGTTCCATCCTATTTTGCTTTAAATACATGTATAGATAGACATATACATGTGTGTGTGTAGGTACCTTTGTAGAACAGGAAGGATTTTGTTGTTATTCGCCATATTTGCAAACAAGGGTCGGTGTGGTGCAGGGCTGTGCTGCGATTCATGTTATGGAGGATATCCACTCTGAGCAGTAAGATGTCCGCCCAAAACAAGAGTAAATTTCAGCAAGCTCATAGACTTCGCTATTTTCTTTTGTTGTTGAGCCTGGTTTGGCTTGGGGCGGCGGGGGAGGCGTAGGTGCAATGGGGAAGGGGTGTATGGAAATCTTCCACTCCAAAGAATCCATCCTTCTCTTTTTAAAAACAAATATTATTTCGTCTTCTCTGCTGCGGACTGTTGCCAGCCCGCCGCCTTCCTTCGGCTAAATCAGCGACTAAAATTGACACCATAAATTCTACCATAATTGTCAGTAAAATTTTATCTGTATCTATATCTATCTATAAATACATATATAATCTGAGGCGCTAGTAAAACGTAACGGGTTGTATTTATATGCTACAGGACATTTAAAAGGGGGGAAAAAAACCCAAAAGTGAAGACAAGGGAAGGAAAAAAGTGGATGACGTTTGAAATAACATATTTTGCATGGGCAATTATCTCTAGAAGCGAATTTAAAATGAACGCCCTAACAAGGCGAGCCTTCTCACAGGGGTTGTGGAAGCACGCTTAGCGCTGGACATTTTCTTGTGGAGCCTAATTAAAAATCTCAGTTTAAATGTCGCTGTCTGAGCTGATTTACATTATTGTCCGCATTAAAGAACGTCGGACATTTTGGTTTGGTCCTAGTTCCCCCGCCTCGGCAGCGAATTTTATTAAAACGGCGTTAGCTCGGCACAGTGTTCCGCTGCCATCCGAGGGGCTCTCTCTGCACGCTGCTAAGCACCAGCTTACCAAATCATACACGGAAGGGCGGAAGAAATGCCTACGCTCAGAGAAGCTATGGCAATTAAGACCCGAACCTGTCCATTTAGGATAAAAATGAGCCCTAATTTCCATCACCTGGGGGCCGCGTTTATAGAACCGTGGGTTTGCCACGGCTCGGAAATAATAACGCTCCTTGTCTCACCTCCGCAGCTGCCCTAGCCCTGCCACATCTGCTGACGAGATTCGGTGTGCCGTGGAAGAATCTCTCCTTAATAATGTTAAAACATCACAAAATATAAAAGAATCAATATATTTTATTTGGCAAAAAGTTAAATATCATTTCAACACAACGATTTGGTCAGTAGGCCATGAGGTAACTATTTCAAAATAGACAGTGTACGTTCTGCATCAACATAACTTCCCAGATTTTTTTTTAATCGATACAAATTTACAATAACCAAATGTAGTTTTTTATAATGTATAATTTATTATCAATAAAATTAACCTTCATTACAATAACCATCAAATCATTCGATTAAAATTCAAACATAAACCATAGGTAGTTACCCTTTTCACATATACGTATAGCTCCGAAATCTGCTAACTGCTCACTGGTGCAAAAACAATACTTAAGCTAGTCTGTTTATTTACTTTTTTTTTAATATATAGATTATATATACAACAGACAAAGACAGTACTATATATATATCAACTGTGCATACTAAAATGACTTGCTTCGTTGTTTGGGAATCGTAATTCCCAAACATCCCGAACGAACTTTTTTTCTACCTTTTTTTTTATTATTTTGCATTGGGATATATATAATATATATATTTTACAATCAAAGGTTAACTGTCTAATTATACAGAAAAGACTTAATACACTACAGAGCTATACTCTATGCAATTTTTATAATAAACAACCTGAGTTCAAATTGAATTCTAGCTTACACCATTACATCTGGTACAGCACCCAAGCACATAAATTGAGTCACAAACATAATTACCACAATAAAACACAGTGTTCAAGTATTAGAGCAGAGATCTCTCTGCCACGCAAAGAGCGAATAAAATTAACTACGTGGACTAAACTATACAGTCCGTAAATAGTTGTGCATTATGAAAAGGTAGTTTTTTCTTTTTTTTTTCTTTCCGTGAGTGAAGAAACAGGTAGATTTATACAAGCCAGTTAAACAGCCTTTTCGTGCTAATGCCCCCTTTTTTTTTCCTATTAGAAAATTAAAAGTCTTACTGTACCTCTCCTGGCAATCTGGCCTCTGTGACTATCATTGTACAATCATAATCAGAATTTGCCAAGGGAAAAAATGAGGCCTGGACCCAGACGCATTGCATGGCAGGGCTGGAGGGGATGATTTTTTTTTTGTCTGTTTTGACTTTTTCTTTTTTTTTTTCCTTTTACTTTACGCATTTTCAATTTAACCTACGTGTCGTCATCATTCGTCCTTCGCTCGATCTTTGTTGATTTTCTTCATTTTCATCCTCCTGTTCTGAAACCAGATTTTCACTTGTCTCTCTGTTAAATTGAGGAGTCTGGCCACCTCATATCTACGGTCCCTAGTGAGATACATATTGAACAGAAACTCCTTCTCCAGTTCCAGTGTCTGATGCTTGGTGTAAGGGCATCGCTTTTTCCTGGTGGACCTTGCGTGGAGCCAGTTTGCAGCTGGATTATCTACAACAAAAACAACAGAAGTTCAGGCTGAGGGGGAGGGTGGAGGGAGTGGGCTGGGAGGGAGATCCACGCAGAAACAGCCGATCAGGTGTCACGGTATTCGTGTTTAGGACGTGGCTCTCATTTCCCCAGGCACAGGATCGTGAGGATCATGAGGCACAATGGACTCCAAAATACAGACACATGGGGAGGTCACACGCAACCACACGCGGCCAAGCCCCGTTGCGCCCGCCTCCCCTAGCCTTTTTATTGTTTGTAGAATACAATTTTTAAATACTTTCTCCTCCTCTCTCTTCCTCTCTCTCTAGTTCCCTCCCTCCTTCCTGGCCTCCCCACACCTCAAACTGCCAGCCCGGGGAGTGACCAGCCAGATCAACATGTCATCGAAATTGTTTCTCTTTTTAATTTCTACCTTCTCCTGTGTCATCCCTGGCAAGACCCAGGGTGCTGGCGAGTTAGTCTACAGCTGGCATAATTAAACCCTCGCCCTCTTAGGACCCTTATTCGCACGGCGTTAATCGCGATAGTAATCCCGAGGCGCTCTGCCACCAGTCTCGTAGTCCTGGGAGCATCCAGCCCGGGGTTTTCCACCGAGGAGACGAGAGGGGGAGGGGAGGAACCAAGTCAACGGCGAGGTTTCTGTTCTCAGCCCAGCCATAGCCGCCCTGGCCTAAGAGCCATCTCAAAAAAGATCAGATTCACATCCCATGCTTTCTAGGCACCCTCTTCCCGGCGTCTGCCCACGCCTGGGAGCGCGGCGAGGGAGGAGGATGTGAGCACGTCCTGCTGAATTGCTGGGGTGGCAGGAGCGGGCATGGGCGGCTATTGCATTTCTCTCTCTCTCTCTCTCTTTTTTTTTTTTTAATGTTTGTTTAAGTTGCAGTTGTAGGGTGGATTTTGTTTTCCTTTCAGCCTGGAAAGCCAGAGCCGTCTTAGATCCCGTTCGAGCCTGAGCAAGGCAGCGCTGGCTTTTGCAGATGGCAGACCCCGGCGGGCTGGCGCAGCGGCGGCGGCAGCGGCCGGTGCTCGGCCGGGTAATTAGCCCCAGCACCTCCACACCTCCCCGCGGCCGGCGCAGAGCCCTGAAGTCCATTACCCTTGCCGTCCCACTTACTTGGATCGATCTGCGGTTTCTCTCCGTTTGCCTCACTTTCTCCATTGCTTTCAGAGAATGCGCCTTCGTGGCTTTGCTTATCCCTATCAACTGGAGGAGAACCACAAGCATAATCAGAGAGAGACAAAGTGTGAGTGTCAAACGTGGTACAGTCAGCCCTCCTGGCCGCCAGCGGTTCAGGTTTAATGCCGTAATGCCTGCTGGTAGGTAACCCGGGGAAAGACAAGGAGCCCGGCACAGGCTCAAGCCACGAACGCATGTACCTGCCGTCGGGCGGTGCCACGGGCGCCTGGTGGTGCGCGTAGGGGTGGTAGACGGCGGGGACGCCGCTGGCGCCGGCGGGGTGCGCGGGGCTCCAGGGGGGGCCGAAGACGGGCGCCTTGGGCTGGAAGCTGCAGGGGGCCAGCTCGGGGTGCTCGGCCAGCGCCGCCGGCCGCGGCGGCGGCCCCAGCGGGGCGGGGGCGTAGCGGGGCGCCGCCAGCTCGTCCCCCTCCGGCACCAGGAAGGAGTCCACGTAGTAATTGCTGAGGGTCCCGGGAGCCGACATGGCGGGCGGGCGGGCGGCGGCGGACCCGCCGCGGTTCGGGGCTGCGGGTTTCACGTAACAACTTGGTGCTGGCGGAGAAGTAGAGTCAGTAATAAGTTGAGGGCAGCGCAGGCGCCCATTGGCTGCGCCTGTCACGTGGCGGGGGAGCAGAACAATAAAGTATAAATCAGTCCGCGGGCTATTAATGGGTCAGTGTTTTCCAGCCATAATTTTTATAGCGAGGCCATATGTTTTTATGCAAAGGGATATTTGAGTTATACGGCGGGGTTTGTTTTAATTGCGTCCAACTGAGATTAAAAGATCAGATTCCGTATTACAGCCCCCCTTCCCTCTCTCTCTTTCTCTCTCTCTCCCCTCTCTCTCTTTTTCTTTTTCTTTTTTTTTTTTTTCGTTTAAGCGGACTATTTTATATCATAATTAATCATCCCATCAGTGGGTCGTGTTCTCCGCGGAAAAAAATCCCACCACCCTTGTGATCGGAGACCTTCACATAAAATGATACAATAACTGAAGCAATAAAAAGAGCAAAATAGTAGTTGCGGTATACTGTATTTAAATATACATTTATTATATTTCATAAGGAGTTATTGTTTCGGGAGCCACGGGGTTGTTATTAAGTCAGTAACTATGAGCGCGCTCATTTGCATCGCTGTGTTTCACAGCAGTAAAAATTTACGAGTGCTTGGAAAGGTTAAATTATACTATTGTGTTTAGTTTGGGAACCCACTGTAAATAATACCGTTCCGTTCGCCTCAGAGCTGGCAGCGGAAAGTCAAATTCAACGTATCCCCTTTCCGAAACCCCGGCGCAAAGCCGGCCCTCCCCGCCCGGCCGGAGAAGGACAGGGGCAGGCGCTGGCTCGGTATTTAGCCTGGCCCGCACCAAACTGCACTTCACCACCCCACCCCGCCGGGCATGGCGCGGCAGTGACCGAAACACCCTCCTCGTTCTCCCCGCCGCCCCTGCCCTTGGACCGGGGACCCCTTCGCCAGCCCGGGCAGAGGAGCCGGGGCTGGGCGGCGGTGCGGCGGCCGGAGAGGAGCCGCCGTCCCGGCCGGGAGGGAAGGAGCGCGGGCAGAGCCGGGCGGCGGTATTTATCACCACAATTAATTCTTCAACTGTGCAGGGAAGCAGCGGGGGGAAAGGGGAGAAAATGCCCCGTCTCCCCTCTGCCGAAAGGCACCCTGCTTCTCCAGGCGGCTATCAAAGGGACGTTCGCAGTCGGCCGTCCCGCATTCTGGTGAATCAAATTTATGTGCAAATATAGTTATTTATTTGCTGGCACCTCCTGTGACTGCAGGACACACGCTAGCGGCATCGGAAGCCGAGCGGAGGGTTACAATCCTCCGCAGAAGGAGGGGAGGGTGCACGGGGGAAAGTAAGAGGCGGCCAGATCCAAGTCCAGTGTTAGGAATTAAAGTCGTGGCTGAGCGCTTGGCAAACATGCCTGCGACTCCCTGGTTTCTCCCTGGCGGACATTCACGCTGTTTATCCCCGTGGCCGCCGAAGGAGCGCGGTCACTAAGATGCAGGGGGCACAAAAAATCTCCGTGAGAGGCTCAATTAACTCAAAATATCTTGTATTGAAAATAGAGCCCAACAAATGGTAGGGACGACTGAGTAATGAATAAAATCGCGTGTAAATATTGTGCATGCGAAAGTGTGGTTCTAATTAGTTTTACATCGCTATGTGGGCTGTCTGTCTCTCGCTCTCTCTCGCACTCCTTCTTTCTTTTTCTTTTCATGTCTTCTCAACAGTTTAATGCGAAATCTTACAGAGGTCCTATTTTAACACCGCTCTCTCCCACATTCAAAATTACAAAGGCGCATAATGGAACTATTATCCCACATTAGAGTTCGAAAATTGTGGAACAGTTGCAAGATCTCAATAAACAAGGGGCCCGTTATTTTCTAATAATTTAAAAAATGCTAATAAAGCTCCCTCGGTTTTTTTTTTCTTCCCATTGTATAGACACTCTATAATAGAAAAAAATAATTGTATTTCTTTCCTGGAAAGACGGAACTCCACGTCATTTGTATTTATTATTAAGAGTCAGCTGTGGTGAAATGTGATTGTAGAACTTCCTTTTTCCATTCAGAAAAAATAATCTTAGCTGCAGGAGTCCTGGATGTTTATGTTCGAATTTGGGTTCTCAACTTCAGCAGCGGGTTTCATTTTTTTGGTTCCTCACCAAAACTAATAGCAAATGAATAACAATAACAATAGCGTTTAAAAGAACGTGACTGCATTTTTATTTCCCCTGTAAAATTCCGCATTTGTTCACTGCCAGCATCCGAGAGGCAGGAGTGGTTGTACAGAAAGCAAGAAGTGAAATATAGCAAATAATTAGACATTTCTCACGCAGTCACGTTGCTGATAGTAAAGCTGGGATATTCAACTCTTTTATCGCGGTTTTAGGTCCATTTTCACCCAAAGTATTTTTTTCATACTAGCCACGAGGGCGATTTGGCTTTGAACAATTTGCTTTGCAAATGACTTAAGGTTGTGGTGACTTACAACTTCTGGGGCAAAAGACCCCAAACAGGACAGAAACCGACATTCACATAAAAATGCTATATGAAACCGGAATTCCCAGCAACGAAGCACTGCTGGAGCGATCGTGTCCGAAAAAATACTCCCTGTCCTCCATCCCAATATAACCGAGTTAGCAGAGCTCCCATACCTCTAGCTCTGACCCCCGTCTGCATCAGGAAGGATTCTGATGTTTTTAAGCTGGGGGGATATCTACAAGGCCTGCTTCATTAGCCACACACCACGGAGGCGCGGAGCATACGCGGGCGCGGGGCAGGAATTCGCGGGCGTTGGCGATCTCTCCTGAACGGGAAGTTCAGGATCGCCTTTCCCCAGGGTTTCCTGCCACTGCAGAGCTCTCTCACGGAACCAGTGGTGGTACGAGTGCATGAGGGGTTTTGGCACAGTGAAGAGAAAAAATGATGCAGAATTTAGAGGAAGCAGTCCAAAATCAGGATGAGGCGATTTAAGTGGGAATCAAAAGGGCAGAGGCAAAAAACCCCATGCAGGCACGCACAGACATAGGCACTGTAAATACACTCCCCGAAATGTACACAGACCCTGCAGATAGCCAGTCAGACCTTGTGTGTAGAGGCAAACACAAGCACTTAAATTTGACTGCAATGCAGAGCTCTGCTCGTTCCCGGGCCAGGGACGTCTGCTTTTCTAAGGATGGCTGAAATCCGCTATCCTAGCTCTTTTAAGCTCCTGCAGCCCAGCCTGAAGTTTCGAAAAAGTTTTTAGGTTTTACTATTGTTATTTTTTCAAGGCAAAAATCATAACGACCAGTAAAAAAAAAAAATTTAGAAATAAATGCGCAACGAGTGAGTTTTCTGTCTTTTTTCCCCGCCCTCCTTTCCTCCGCGAGGGGTGCTCCGCTCCGCGGCCGCGCCGGCCCTGGCTGCCGGCGGAGGGCCCGGCGGGAGCACGCCCATTGCCCGCGGTCGCGCTGCGAACACAAAAGGCGGCGGTGGCGGCGACGGCGGCGGGCCCGGAGAGGTCGCTGTTGCCCGTTCCGCCGCCGCGGAGAGACCGCACGGCAATCGTGATCGTAACCGAGGCCTTGCGGGCCGCGGCGCAGCCGGCGCCCCCGGGGCAGCGCCGGGGTAGCGGGCCCGACGGCGGAGGCGCGGAGCGGGCCGAGCCTTGCGCCAGCCTCCCGCAGCCGCAGCCGCCTCACCGCGGGGGACGAGGGCCGCCGGCGGGGCCGGGCACGCCCGCCGCGAGTGAGTCCAGCCGGCCGTGGGCGCTGCGCTCCGGGCCCTTGGTTTTGATGATGCCTGGAGCGGGGCAGGCAGATTTGATCTCTCCCCACCCCCTCCTCCAGGCACGCTTTCAGGTCTCTCGGTTTTTAATAAATCCAGATTGAAAAATAAAACAGTCACCCACCCCCCGGCCCCCCGAGCTCGACCCACGCCGAGCGGAATGCAAAAACGCACCTGACCTTGAATGCAGCCAACGAGATATATTAAAAACCCGCAAGCAGGCAGGGACTCGCTTAAGAGCTAGCTAACCTTGAAGAACTTGTCAAGCTTCCCCCCTCGGCTGCCGTGTTTATCTGAGGAATCAAAGGAGGCTCCGCTGCAGATGGGAAACAATGGCATTGGGACTTGACGCCTACAGTTCACTTCAGCGCTAAGATTTCTTCGGGCAGAAAGGACCCTCGCACCAAGCATACCTGGTGATGATATCAACTGAAGTAATTAAGGCAGTTTCGTGCTGTAGAGAGAAAGGTGGAGCCCCAACAACATGAAACTACCTAAACCACAGAGCAGTTCTCAGGCGCTAATTATTACTTTCCCCATTGCCGTGGTCCTTAACGCAAGGATCCCGCTACGAAAATAAAACCAGAAACGTGACTAAAACATCCCTCTCGCCCTCCCGCCCACCCCGCCGGCGCCCCTCCGCGCCCCCCGGCCAGCCTCGGGTGGGTTAATGAAAACAAGAGTAAAATATAATAACAACCACCCACACGCGCGCGCGGGCAGCTTTCGCCTTTCCATGCAGATGTAATCGGGGAAAAAAGGGCCGTGCACGACAATGTTACATCACGAAAAGCTAACGGCTCCCAAGAAGCCCGGGTTCAAAGTCTATCCCCCCCTCCTCCCGGCATACAAATACCCTTGCAAGGAAGCATTAGCTGTCTCTTTTCTTCCAGCCTTCCTTTTGCCCTCCCTTTGTGCAAGACTGTGTTAGATAAGCATGCAGCAAGGAGGAGAGGATGCAAAAAAAAAAAAAAAAAAAAAAAAGGTCACCCTGTGTGAAATAAGCTCTTCCACATGCAGCCAGGTAGGGAATAGCCTTGTCTGGAGGGGCCCGCTGGCAGGGAGGCGAGGCTGGGGTCCCCCCCTCCCCATGAGCTCACCTTTACGATTTCTTCTCAGCCCTGAGATAAAGCTAGAATTTTGTCAACGTCCTCTGGAATTAAAGATCTCCGCACGCTTGTAGGTGTTCGATTAAAATAAAAAAAAAAAAAAAAGAAAAAGAAAGAAAAAAAAAGAAAGAAAAGGAATATATCGTTTCCCTACCCTCAAGAAATAGTAATTTGCTTCCTCAGTCTATGCAGTTCCTCAGTCAACTGAAACCTCTCGTTCAAGACAGCAACAATCCAGATATACTAGCAAGTCATAAAACTGAACAAAAGCCGACAAACCTTAGAGCACCATCGCTATATGGCCCAGACAAATTACGACCGTCTAGGTAATATTTAAATAGATTCCTAAAGTAATTGCAGGGGGTTTAGGCAACTATTCCTGTTGTAAAAGTTCTCGAAGACATAAAGTAGAACCTGAGGATAAACAGTCACAAAAAGAGGTAAAATTAAAAGGATTCATTCCACGGTTTTTTTTATTCTTCTATGAGAACATAAACATCGTCGTTTTCACGCACAGCAGCATTACAATATTAATTTATTCCGATTTAAGGTAAGAACTAGAATAGCTAGAACTAACATTTATAATAACGATAGAATGCATTTGCTTAAAACAGTATCGGCATTTTAATAATAATAGACATTTATCCATATCTGTATTTATAGCTTTCCCCCTTCTTTCTTTCTTTTTTTTTTAATATTTTTAATTTTTTTCACCTATATGCTTGACCCTTTAATGCATGTAACTTCACAGTATAAAGGAAGACGAACATATTCTCCCTCGCAATCTCAGACTCTGGCTCAGAAAGTCCATCTGATGTTCAGGATATATAATTTTCAGTGAAATTAGTGAGGAAAAAAGTGACTATTTTCTTCTCAAGGGGTAATTTCTGTGTGCTTGTCATGCGTTACCAATGGTAACGTTATATATAGACACAAAAGAAAATCACCAAATTCACATATTTAAGCAAAACTACATTAAGTAAATATCTACAACCAGCGAGAGAAATTCAGAGGTAAGTGTAATAATTTAGTCCATGAATAAAACGAACCCTTTTATACCTTTAAAGAGAAGATATTTCATTTTCCTGGCCAATTTTAAAGCTGTAATATTGACTTTCAAGGTAAAGTAAAAAAACCAACCAAACAAAAAAACCCAAAACACCCGTTCCCTTGAAACCTTTTTTAAGGATGCCTGCATTTCATTATTTTAAGTTCTGCTTTTCGAAGGAAAAAAGGGGGAGGGGGAGAAAAGGCAAACAGAGAAGGGGAAAGCTCCCAATACATAGAAATATGGCAACGCTTCTATTCTTCATTGTGCAGCTACGTACAGTCCAAGTTACAGCACTTATATTTTAGAAGAATGCACCTTTTACCAAGATTGTTTACTTTCAGAGAGAGAGATAGGGGGAAACATATTTGCAGCTCCTGAAATGGTTTTTCTGTGTTTCAAAGCTTAGAGGAACAAATTGGCCCCGGGAAAGGCTGAAGGAAGAGGGGAGGTTCACACACGGCATTTTGTGCTTTAGCGTGACTTTAGTCCGCCCACCCCCCAAAGTAGCTCTTAAGAGGTTAAGGACATATTGAGAGCGCCTAAAATCGTTAATCCATACAGGTGCGGATGGATATAGCCTAGGAAAATGATACTGGCTCCTTAAACCACAAAGATGTGTTTATAGGTTCATCAAGAGAAATTAAAGTTGGCTGTGAGCTCCCGAATCCTATTCTCTCTGTTCATTTTCTTCAGTTTCATTCTGCGGTTCTGAAACCAGATTTTAACTTGTCTGTCTGTGAGGTGGACTGTGCGGCTGATCTCTAGGCGACGCTCACGAGTCAGGTACATATTGAATAGAAACTCCTTTTCCAGCTCGAGAGTTTGATGCTTGGTATAGGGGCATCGTTTCTTTCTGCCACTTTTTGCCGTGAGCCAGTTTGCTGCATTTTCTCCTTTTGAATTGCCTAGTTTTGAGAAAGTAAAAAAGGGACGTTACCATCGGGTAGGAGGCAAAGAGCTGTGGGGGAGCGGGTGGAAGGAGCATCTGTGCGTGTGTGCAATGGGCTCCCTCCGCCAGCTGCGGAGAGTTGGAACGTGGGGTGTCCTTGTGGGAACCGAGAGCTTCAAAACGGTTTCCCAAAGGCTTAGGATATGTCCGGGTAAGCACTGCCACTGCTCAAAAACCTCCGGACAGCCTCCGGCGGGGCTGCGTGCCCCAGAGTGTACTTCATCTCCGACCCTCCAAAACGAGCTCCTACCCTCTCCCTGTCGGCCATTCCGAGCGCTCTGGTACTGGGGGCAGCTTGGTAAAGGGCCTGCAGTCTTATTTCCTTCCCCCCAGGCACCTGCTTCCAAAGAAACAAAGCCTCCGGATCTGGACTTTGTAAGTGTGCTACACAGGAGGTGGAAAACAAGGTGAGATGGGGAGCCGGAGCCTCCTTGCCTTCAGCCTCTGCCTTTCCGCAGAGTTTCGCCATGGCCTTCTCTTTTCCAACCATTTCGGGGAAGAAAAAATACAGTAATAATAATAAAATAAAAACGTTTAGAAATTATTTCTATCAGTGGAACTGGCTGGGAAAGAGGTAACACCAATCCCTTGATGTCTTCGTGTGGTTAGTGGTTTGGGGTTGGCTCTCTAATAGTTTTTTACTGACCCTTTTTTTCTTTTTCTATTTTTTTTTTTTTTTGATGCTACTTTCCAACGGGTCGCCAGAAAGGAATAACAGGGCGTCTGAAATGCGGGCGGGAGAGAAGCTCCTGAAAAATCTGCCGTCCGGGAAAGAGGAGTTCTTTTTGCCATGGGGACCCGAATAGGAAATAAATAAGGAAATGTATAAATAACAGCTCTGTTATCTAATGTAGATGCTGAAGGATATTTGCCATGCATTCATCAGTCTAATTTGATAGCACCTCATAGATGGCACATTTCAGCGCGGCTGTTATTCCGAAAAGCATTCTGGATCGTAAAATATAACTTACCGCGTTAATAGGTTTATTTATTGGCACTGTCTATTGCTTATTTTGGATGCTTTACAAACATCTCTGTTATCTGGTAGGCACCTTCACATCACGGGGGAGAGATTGATCTTGTTTTTCTATATGTTTAAGCAGCATGCGGGCTGAAGTTGCCCATAGCAGAGGCTCTAAGGGTTTTAAACTATAGGATGGACATTAATTTTTACGGCAACCCCATGCCCGAATATTACAAAGTTCAGAAGGTCAGTCTGAGCAGCGCTTCTTGGCAGCCCCGCGGGGCAGCTGGGATCCTCCTTTCGCATCTCAATGCCGCTATGATCCTCAACGGCTATTTTTTTCCTTCTTTCTTTCTTTTTTTCTCTTTAATCATCACTACCACCATCACCATCATCATTCGCTTACCTACAGGTTCTTTCTCGGGAGAAGCTTTGCTGCTCTCTGACGGAGCTGGAGAGAGCTCCTCTGCGGTGGAAGATGAAGCCTGAGTCTCGTCCTCCCTCTGAGAGACGCACGCCAAGGGGCTTGGGGAGCGTTCCTCATCCTCCTTCCTCCCCGCGTCCGGGACGGGAGGCAAAGATGGAGGAGTCTGGAAGCGGCCGGGGGGCTGCGGAGGGAAAGGGGCAGCCCCGGCTGGCCCCGCGCCGTAGTTCTTGGAAGTGCCATAAGCCTGGGAGAGGCGGAAGTAGCCCGGGACGGGGACCCCGCCGCCGCTGCTGGCCGGGCTGACCTCGGCGTTCAGCCGGGGGAAGGGAGCGAGGTCTGTGGCGGCCGAGCCCTTGGGGCATTTCTCTGAGTCATAGAGGCAGTAGGAGCTCTCCTCCTTAATGCTTGGAGCGAAGGAGCACGAGGTGGCCTGCTGGCTCTCCGGCTCTTCCATGCGACAGGACCGGGGGGGATCTAGCCACACTTCCATCCCTGACACGTAGGAGTGCGAGCTGGGGACCATATTTTGAGAAGTACCTTCATTGCGTTTGCTCAGAACGGGGAAAAGTCCGCAGCTTTGCAGCCCGTAGGACAGATCGGACGCCTGTGGCAGGTAGATACCACTGTTGGGATAGTAGCCGCCTCCGCCTCCGCCTCCGCCTCCTGCTCCCGCCGCTTCCCCTCTGCCCGAGCTGATCAGGGAGTCTACCAAAAAAGAGTTTGCAGCCGGGCTCTCGGAGCATGACATTGTTGTGGAATAATTTGGCGAAGGGAGCAGATAGCCCTTTCTGGCTGACATTTCTTGTGCAAAACATGCTGAATATGATGAGAGATACCCCCGCACCACGGCAGGCGCCTGCAGCCAATGGAAGCCCGGGCCTCCCCAGCAACCCCTCCCCGTCTGGTTTCGTATGCACAGAGCTGCTCTCAGGTCGACCTCTGAATTTGGAAGATAGATGTATATTAATGTGTAATATGGATTTCCATACACACAGGCGCGCGCTTCGACCACATGGGCGAGCGCCTGCGCCCAGGCGGGAGCCGCGCTCCCGAGAAGGGGAAAGGGAAGGGGAAGGAGAGGGTTGTGCTGGTACTGACTCCAAGTTTTGCTCCCCTCTTATCATACGCACCGCTATAAAATAGCCCGGCGGTCCTGATGTTTATTATACCTAGGCTGAAGCGGTGTCCAGATGAAGCTTTTACTATCGCTCTTCTCTCCCCGCGGTTGGGCTTTCCAGCAGCAATGCCTGCTCACCTCCCTGCACAGCCTATGTGTCACACGAAATTAATAAAGCCACGGCTCGCCCGGTGTTTTATGTTCAGTCTCTGCTCATTTTATTTGATTGTCTCGGGTTTTTTTTTAAGAAGTAAAAGACGTGTTATTGTTTATCACGGATCATTGGAAACCGTAAAGGGGCCTGGTGCCTCCCGCGTTAAACTACCGAGGAAGGGGGCTGCTTCCAGCCTAACATCACCGCCACGACGCCAGGCTGGGCTTAATTTTCCTGGAGATAAAATGCTCGCCGCTGCGCTGAGGAATCTCTTAGGGAGCAATGCCACTCTGGGAGGATTGATCGTGCGGTTGCAGCTTCTAATGCTTTAGTTAGCGCTGGATTCTTCCTGAGGTCTGATTACCATTTAAAATATAAAGCCAGACATATGTCACAGAAAGAATCCAGATGCGAGCAGTTCAAATGGATCCTCGCAGGATGCTGCGCACCGTGTTTATTGATGTGTTTATATTTGGGCTATCATTTTTATATCTCCCCTCCCTCGCGCTCCATTTGGGTCTTTTCACTTTTCGCTTCTTCAAAAGCATCGTCTCCGTTAAGCAATGTACTAAATAATAGAAATAAGAGTAGTTAGATAAATGCCGAGATACTAGACAGCCCAGTCCAGTCAATATGTAATTGTGGCGGAGGTAGCAGACAGATAGCAGACAGGCAGGGACGTAGACAGAGAGATAGATAGATTTCGTAATGAAATGCTTAATGATGACTTGCTTTCACTTCCATCAGCCCTCGCTTATGCCATTTTGAAGTCGCCTCACTGCCTGGCCCGCGGAACTAGGGGCACTTTAGTTCAAGGGGAGCCTGAGGCTGCCCAGATCTCGCTGCTCATCCCTGAGGAGCATCGCAGGTTTTCTGTCCCGCTCTCCTCCTGGAGAAGCAGCCGTCGGCCGCTTTCCGCTTCCAGCAGGTCGGGCGGGTGAGAGCGGCTGCCGACCGGTTGTCATCACCGCCCGGGAGGAGAGCCGCTGCCGGGCACCGGCTGCCGTGTCGGGAGGGCGCTGCCTGTCGGGAGGGGCGGCGGCGGGGCGGGTGCGAAGCCCCGAATTCCCCGACCTCTACTCTCGGCCTTCAAAACTCACCAGGGAGCATTTCTTCCCCCTCGCCCCACGGGTCTGTCAAGCCCCACGTGGCCTTGTCCCGCAGTGTTTGCCTGCCACGGGAAAAGGCTGGGGTTTTTTTGGTTTTTTTTTTTTTTTCTCTCCACAGCGTGACATTCCCCTGGAGGACTCCCTCCTTGCGGCAGGAGGGCAGTATCCTTTCCCGCGGGGCTCTCCCCAGCCTCCCTCCGCGCCCCCGGGAAACACCAGGGCACGCAGGGAATGCTGCAACTTCGAAACACCCATAAAACCTCTGTGGAAAGGAGCCTGATTTTTCCAGTGTGGTGGGGCGAGCATCACAGAGCGATTTCCTTCTCACCGGCCAGCGGGATGTGGTGACAGGGGTAGATCTCCCAGCCTATAGAAACCCTTCGAGGTTTTTTTTTTTCCTTCCCGCATTTCCTCCTGTAATATTGTTTCTGTTTTCCCAACCCGACGAACTTCGGATGTGCTAATGTGCGATGGACGACCCCTTATCAGATTCCTATGAGGGCCATATCATTACTAGCAAAATTAATACCACATAAGGAACTGGTTTATTGGCTGGTATACAGGAAGGCTATTATCAATAGGCTTAGCTTCATAAATACAGATCTAAATAAAAAGAAACGTGAGCCCCAGCGCCGCTTTCCAAATACATTTCTCCACACAAGTCAGGTATAAAAATTACTCCGGGGAAGTCCGCTCTTGCGGTATGTTTATTTTGCATTTGCCAAATTAAATAGAAACGGATTGCAAATCTAAAAGCCATACGGAACCGAGGAGAAACGCTTGAAATCCTTCCAAAGCTGTTTTTAAAATAAGCAGCTCCCCTTTAAAAATTGGATTAAAGCGAAGGAAAGTACTATAAAAAGTACGTTGCAGTACTCGTCAGCCAGAATAAAAATGACTGGAAGTGCATCGAAGAGACACGAGTTCGCTTCCTCTCCCCGTGCGATCTAATGCAGGGGAATCAGACAAAAGGCACAGAGGCCGGTGAGACTTTTTAAAGGTTTTCTTTAGTCTCCCTTGTTAGGTTTTGCGGCAGTGGGCGACCCCACCCCAGTGTCAGGTCCTGCGGGAGCTGCCGTGGGGTGGTGTGTTGACCGCAGTAAACGGTGCCGGTTTGATGGTCAAGGCACCGACTCTGTCTAGATCATGAACTCAGCTCGGCGTTGCATTATCTCCGCTTTCTTTAATCGCTAACAAGGCCAAGGCAAATAGTAACCAGCATCATCAAACCCAGTGAAGTAAAACTAATAATGTTCACTTGATTCGTAACTATAAAAGATAATGGTCAATTCTGACTAAACTGAGCTAATTTGGCATGCGCTGAATGTAGCTACTGCATTACCAGCGCTTAACAATGTGTCCCTTGGAACTTAACCCCTATTTAAAAGAAATTTTAAAGAATATTGTGGACGCCAGGGGACGAGAATTACTTTCTTTTTAATTCTACTTCTGTAAGTAAAGCTATCCGAGGGTCTATAAAACCAAGCAAATAAAATTCTGATAAATATCAAAGCCGGTGAGAATGTGCTTTCGTGAAGAATCTAAATTCATGGCGTGCATAGACAATACTATCAAAATAAAATTTTATTGATCTAAGAAAAATATAATAGATGCATTAATAGCGTCGTTAAGCAGTTTTATTGGTTGAACTAAAATTAAAAACAAAAAGGGAATAAATAAAAAACGACAGCTCAGCCTAAGCAAACTCTGACTGGAAATCTCAAAACACATCGTGTTAAACCGTGATTTATCTTTTTATTATTGGCCCGTATAACCCAAAAGATCAGCGCTGTTAATCCAGAGACGCATTTTGCGAGCTAATTAAAATATGCTTTTATTTGTAGACACGGGCAAGCTGCAATTTGTGAAAACGTAAACGGCCTTGCAGTCTGTGCAGGAGTGCATGCGCCGCCTATCTGAGAATACAGCCGTGGACTACATTTTATACAGCTCCAAAATTTAATGCGATCACACTATAGTTATTTAATATTGGAACTGTCAGTTGCCTGGAACGTGTGTCTGTGCCAGATTCCTCCTTTTTTCCCCCCTTTTTTCCCTTTCCCCCCCTTTTTTCTGGATTTGCTCCAAAGAAGGCGGATTTCAGACAGGAGGTTTAGGAACTGCGTCTGTGCCAAGTAAGGTGACAAATGACGGCCCCACTAATTTTATCTTTACTAGAAATTCTTTCACGCTGGTGGTGGTGCTGGGGAGGTTGGCTTGTTTTGGCGGATTATCTTGTTAAAAATTAGCTGCGATTTAATTTTACTCCAGCCATCCGGAGGCTTGCTCTCTTAACTATGTTTTATATTATACATGTATCGTTTTACTCATTTGGATTAGGAACATATTTTGCAAGTAATTCTGGCGAGCTTCAAATTCTAGTGTGCGGCAGGACAAAATACACCCAAACCAATTCATTAGGGCATTATTTCCTCGCCATTTTCCATCACTGACGAGAACAACGGGGCTTTCTATTGTCCGGAGAGCCCCAAACACCACGCAGAAGCAACAAAGGTATCGGGTTATACATGTGTGGGGCAAATATTGCATACCCAAGTCTGTCTTTTAAGTGCACCCCTTCTATTGAGAGAGATGGACCGCACAGCTCTATTAAGCATTTGAAACCGTAGCCCTTCTCCCTTTTTGTAGCTGTCTTCCCTTTAAAGAAGGTCTGGATTCATATACAGATATATAATGTTTTGGTTATTGTATAGCTTGGCTCTCAAACACACACGTTGGCCTGAAGTTTCTATTTCGGAGCATTTTAATGAAAAGATGGTAACCAAAAAAAAAAAAAAGAAAAAAAGGAAAAACAAGGGGGAAAAAAAGAAAAAAAAGAGACAGAAATAAAAAGGACAAAAAAAGACAACAAAACACAAACCCAATGAGCTTATGAAAAAGCCTCCCAGGGGTTTGGATGTGGTATGTGAGCTGAAGTTGAGTACACGATTAATTAAACACAGTGTAGACACTGAGTTGGCTTCCCCTCTTCCCTGCAAAACATGCAAACCCAAATAATGTGAAATAATAAACAGTTATTGTAAGAAACAAGCTTGTTTTTTTTAAATATTATGCTATGACCGCGGCCGACAGTAAACAATTCGTAACCAGAGGGCGCTTTAACTGCTGCTGGGGTCCCTTTGATTTATTCAGCCAAGTATTGAATGGGACAGGGAAACAACAAGGGGAAAAATAAATATTTGATCAAATATGCGGAGTTAAACTTGACTGGTGTAAAATGAAATGTTGCAAAGGGACCCTCAAATCTCCCTGCTTCTCACGTGGCTTCTCACGTCCTGGCATTGCTGAAGGGAAGTCAAAAGGGATCAACATCCCCGAGCTTTTAATGGAGCATCTTTGATGAAATCGATAGGTTCTGATAATCATCGGAAAACTGCTCTCTGCCGACCGACCATATGCTTTTAACTACACTTGCAACAGTTCCCTGGAAGCACAATTTAAAAAATGCTGCAGGCAAGTCGCATTATATACACACAAGAACAAGGACAAAATAATATTTTTCCTTTTTCCGGACAGGTACTTAAAACTCTGTCCTAAGAAACACGTGTATTAAATATGTAGCCAAACTAGTATCTCCTCCATATAATACCACCTTCCCTCCCTCCCTTCTCAAATGGAGACATAAGAAAAACATGTGAAAATTTTATGGGCATGAAAAGTAACCTGGAGTTAGAGATACTCATAGAGAGGATAGAGTTTCAAAGCTACAATCCAGAGCAGCCCTGAGCACACGAGAATGAGTGACTATTGTTTGTTTACAGCACATGTGCTGATTAAGAAAGAAAGAAAAAAAAGAATTGAAATCTAAATCTGGTCTTAAACGAACATTGACGTACTATGCAATCACATGAACAGTTTTTAGCATAAGTATGTCAAAAGTTGTTTACCGCAATCTGTGTCCAGCTGCAAGGAAGCAGACTACCCTTTAAAGTTACCGAACGACCCTAACTAAACTATAGTTCAGAACTAATAAGATCGTCAGAAATGTCTGTCATTTTCAGACTGTGTTGCCATAGATCTATTTGATTGAAGACACCTACTGTTCCACACATAAATGTCAAGTTTCATAATATTTCCAATGTTACACTTTCTTTTTTTTTTTTTCTTTTTTTTTCCTTTTTTTTTTTTTAGTGGAAGAAAGCTACAAGTTACTCTGAAAAAATATTTCCAGATAACGTGGATTTTCCACGCGGCTGGCCAAAACGAAGAGAAAATAAAAGGTCAACTGCAACTCAGAAAGTCCCTTCTATAATAATTCATATCCTAATCAACAACATTTTGCATCTCTTTCCCCTCCCTACAGTTCTTTTCCGCGGTGCTCAGCTGCCGGGGCAAGGGCCACCCCAGATGGCAGGGTACCATTCCAGTCACCGCACGCTCCTCGCCGTTCTCCATGCCGGGTAGATACATAAAACACTTACCTTCGCGTATTTCCTAACCCAAAGCCCAGAGGCTTTAACTCCACCGAGAAGCCCTAGCGTCTCCCCCCTCCCCCGGCATCCCGAGCGGCTTTTTGTACAGCGGAGCTCGGTAAGTGCAATAATTACCCGTGTGGCTCCAGGGATGCAAAGTGAACAAAGGCCAAGATTTTCTTTTTTTTTTTTTTTTTTTCCTTTGCAAGGCTGCTCCCCTTGCCCTGGGCGGCTTTGACATTGATCTGAATATCGCCATCTTGTGGCAAAGCAGCCCCTAAACCGCGGCGAACGTCCGTCCGTCCGTCCGTCTGCCCGCCCGCCGGGGCCCCGCGGCAGGACGGCGGGCGGGCGGAGGGACAGACGGCGGCGGCGGCGGCTGTGGAAAGCAATGGTCGCTCCCCTCCCGGTGTAAAAACCTCTGGGCGAACCGCCGCTGCCTTTATAGTGATGCATTTGGTACAGGCGAGCGGACGAGTCACGGACACTTTTTATGGCCGCAATGTCACAGCAACACAGAGGATGCGATTTTATTGGGCTAGGAAATCCAAACCCCGACCACAGAAACTCTATGTTTTTACTGTCTCTGGGATTGGCTCTG
This sequence comes from Lichenostomus cassidix, assembly GCF_008360975.1. NCBI lineage: Eukaryota > Metazoa > Chordata > Aves > Passeriformes > Meliphagidae > Lichenostomus > Lichenostomus cassidix. Next base: position 33,443,361 of record NC_139482.1, read on the forward strand.
AATATCAGTTAATTTTTAACCAGGAGAGGAAGCTTGCAGGCTTAACTTTCATTGCCATTCAGCTCTCCATCCATCCCTCTATCCCTCTCTCACCGTCTGTCCTTCCATCTGTCTGTCTCCTTTTAACTGGCATTTCCCCTTGCATACTAGACAAACAAACAAACAAAGTCCCCTCTTTTCCCCCTCACTTTTCAACATTTCCTTTGGGTAAACTTTGTCTGGCTGAGTGGCGGTGGTCAACAAAGGCCCAAAGTCAGTAAGTCCTTCACCTCAAGGTTATGGGTGATGTCCAAGCAATACAGAAGTTCAAAGCCAGTAAACAATGCAAAAACAGAATGTACTTTCTTCTCCTGGCTAGGATTAGGGTCAACATTAAAGATTTAAACCCTCTTCTCAAAACACATTCCTATCTCAGCTATTGTTTGGGGTTTGGGGTTTTCTCCCCCTTGCCCCCTCCAACTTTCTCCTTCCAGCCCTCCTCCCCCCGCTGTCTGCCTCAGTCCACCCCCTCCCTGCCTTGGAGATCAAGGACAATTTCAAACAGTCCATTTCCACCACACTGCCATGAAGATTTTATTCTCCAAAGGCGACAATTTTCTTAGGGCTCTCAAATTCTGGCCACATACATCAGCTGGCTTGAACCTTCCCTTTCGTGCCAGCTTAAAAAATGTGTCCCAAATGCTACTGACAAACATTTCTCCTGGACACATGTGGCGGCGAGCAAACAGCAATGGCACATCCAACCCTCGAGCATAGGATCTTGCCCTGCCAGCGTTGGCAGGGGAAGGAGAAGGCCTACCATACAGCGAGCCATGAACACACTTAATTTTCCTTTTCCTGTGACCCACTGAAACTATGCTCGAACAAGCCTAGGTTCACTTGTTAACTCCAGAGTAGAAGATTTAACGACGAAGTTCACAAAAGAAGAGTAATTCGCCCCAAATGACTGAACAAGGTCATGAGGAATTTCGGGTCCCAGAGTTACATCGGATAAAAGAACATGCAGTAACATAATACCAGAGTAAAAAGATAAAGTTTCCATTTTTTTTTTATTTTCCTTGTGCGCTGTTCCACTGTATACATGCAACCAAATATTTTCGCATATTAAAAGAAAACTGTATATACATATAGATGGTACATATTGAAAACAGTGACATCATCTAAAGATATTGCGTTTTGTGAGTTGTGACAAAGAAATTACATCCATTTGGTAAAATTTAGTAATCAAAAACATTCTTATCACCACTTTGTTGCACATGTAAAGAAATCCCACACCCTTTAGCCCCAAAGGAATAATTAAAAAAAACCCACCAACAAAAAGACCAACCAGGGAAAAAAAAACCATTCAAACAAAATAGGTAATGGGTTCTTTTTTTATTATTTACAAGTCTTGTAAAACACCATTCCTGTATGAAATATACATTCAGATATTCTCGACAGCAAATTACCTCAACGATAGAACACCGCATCCCTTGTAAACTGATATAGAATTTTAAATATTTTCCTTTTTTTTTCTCTTTTTTTTTTTTTTTAATTGCATTTTTTCACGCTTTGGTTCCTGCAGGGAAATATATATATTTATAGATATTTAAAATAAGTCCAAACAACTCTCCATTCTTTGCATACGTCGATTGGGCGACAAAGTAGAGCTCATGACATTTAAAGTAGACAACAACAAAATTACCATATTTACATTGTTTGGCTTCTGTTTAAACTCCTCACTAGTCACCTTTAAACGAACATGCAATCGAGTTATTTTAATGATCCAATGTTAGTGCATTGCACAACTCCAAGTTTCAATTAAGTGTTGTGTGGTATTTGCTAAACTGTCGTTCTCCACAGGTATTTCCTGAAGAAAGTTTGTGAGCCAGAAGCCAGAAGGTTAGTTTCCTTTATGGAGTTGTTTCTTTTAAAATGCTGAAATTCACACTTTTTTGCCGGTTCATTTTTAGTATTGGTATATGATTTGTCTCCGAAAACATGGCAATGCATAGTCTGATGTCATAAATAAAACGAGAGCTAATTAAATTTTTCTAATTTTATTTTTAGTGATTGTTTCTTTACGATATATGGCGAATTTATACCTGCTTTTTAAAGTAAATAATTCAGTCTTTCATTTAAGTCTTTTTTCCCTCGACCCCATCCCTCCCCACATCCTTAAAGGAAACACTATTAATAACCATCACTACATCCATATTACAACTACTCGCGGTTGGCCCCGGGAAGGTGTAGACATGACATCCCCCTCTCCTTTAATTCTCTGTGTATGTGTGTGTGTGTGTGTGCGTGTCCGTCCTTCAATTCTTGTTTCAAACCCATGGGCAATGGAACACTGCCTCTAACCCAGATATTTTTGTAAGGAAGAACAAAAGATTGTTTCTCAGAATTTATATTCTGCGGTGGTCCTGGTTGGGTGAGCTCGACCTGGCACTCCCCAGACAGCTGTTCCACAGCAGCACAGGGGCGAGAAAGGGCCGAGGGTGGGCGAGTCCGGGGATGGAGGGGTACCGTCCCCGCCTGTGCCTGCCGAGAGCGGTGGCAGGGTGAGCCGCAGTGCCTGGAAAGGTAAGAGGTATGGATTTTGCACTCAGAGGTGACGTGCACGTTTAGAAATGGATCCCATGTGTGTCAAGATCAAATCGATTCCAGTTGATATGTAAATATATATATAAAAAATCATCATCGCAGTTCCAGAATAGGTTTACATGCGTGTAAAACCTTAGATTCTTCTAGTCCCGTCAGATACACACCTCCTTCCTCCACGTAACCCCACGGCTTGACCTTGTCAAGGGCGAAATCTGAATTTAATCTCATCTTGAAAAACGCTATGAGTTTTAAAGTAGTGGATTAGCTGAGTAATATTGTAATCGGTCCCTGTTAATTTTTTTTTCTTTCATTCTTCTGTTCTGAAACCATATTTTGACTTGACGGTCGGTCAGATTGAGCATTCGGGAGAGCTGGAGGCGTTTCTCTTTGTTTATGTAGACACTGAAGAAGAATTCCCTTTCTAACTCTCTAATCTGGTATTTGGTGTATGGGCATCTCTTTTTACGCGTACGTTGTCCACCTGTGGAGTGAAAAAAGGCAGAAACACTTGAGACCCGGCGGCGGCGGGCGGCGGGGGCTAAGAAGGGATGGGGGGACACCCAGGCAAAGCACGTTAACATGGAAAAGACGCGTTTTGCCAGCTCGGGGGTCGGCGTTGGTCGGCCCGGGGCTCGGCGCCAGCCCTCCGCCTTGGCGGGTGCGCGCAGCCGGGCCCGGGACCCGCCGGCACACCCCGGCTCCTGCAGCGCCACGGCCCCGGGCAGCGTGCAGGGCGAAACCCCCGCCGAGACGCGGGGATCCGGCCTCGCTTCCTCCGCGGGGAGGGCAGCTGGAGGAAGGAGTGGTGGCGGGGGGTTCTTGCGGATTTCACGAGCCGGAGGAAAGCCTTTGTAGGCTGCTCCGCCGGGCGCCACCACGCGCGGAGCTGCCCAGGGAGCAGCCATCACCTGGCTGCCTGCAGCGGGCAGCTCTGCAGCGGGCGGGGGGGCCCGAGCCCAGCCCTCCCCGAGCCCGTACCCGCTTGCATCTCGCCCTCGTTCCCTGGCCTAACCCGGGCTCTGCCTCCCGAACAGAGGAAAAGCCCCTGACCCCAAGGCTGAAGCTTCTCCTTCTCCCTCTAGCCGGCTATTTTCAAGCACGCTCTCCACCGCATCGAGGTATTCTCCTCTCGATTAGTCATTACGGTTTTAAAGTTCATTAAGCAGAATATAAAAGGTTTCAAGGTTCAGGAGCTCTTTACATTAAACGTAGTTGCTATCCCTTTAAAAACTTCCTTTTCTAGTACAGTTCATTCGAGGTATTTTTTCCCCCGGCCGTATACTAGCTTTGCCTTTTAAAAAACCCACATAAAAAAATCAGACTTTGACAGATTGAATAACAATTGTAAGTAACAAACTGTTGGACAGAAGGCAACACGTAATTGCCACAGTGCCTTAGTAAAATGGCTTCCTTTAGACAAAAAGGCCAGCTTTAGGTTAATTTGCTTCTTTTAATATATTGCTACAGTTCAGGCGGCTACTTTATCTGTTAAACGCTATTCTAGTGCAATCGTTAAAACGGCGAAGGCTTTGAATTCAGCTCCTAACTAGACTTCTGGTGCAACACATGGCTTTTATAAAATCACTGGATTACATTGATATCAAAGGAGTCAAGATCTCCCTTTTTTGCCGAATTTACAGGCACAGAACTAACGTTATTATATTTTCAAGAGCTGACCGCGGAACTCTTTTATTATTATAAAAAAAAAAAAAAGAAAAAAAAAGAAGAAAAAAAGGAGAAGAAAAAGAAAAAAATTTTTTTTTAGGCATCCATTGCCCGGTGGGTATTTCACGGCCAATTTCAGCACTAAACACGTGATCTCGCCTTTTATAACAAAGTTTTGTTGGGGGAAATCTAAAGGCCCTTCATAAACCTTATATGCTTATAAAACAGCATATAAAAATTTAACAGCGGCGGTGCGCTAGATTTCAAGCTGCCTTTCCTAAAAGCGCTCCGGCGCTGCCTTTATACGTACTGGAACTGCCGGATTTCTCCTCATTGTTGCCGGAAGATGACTCGGGGCTGCTGCTGCTCTCCGGCCGCCTCCGCCTCTCCTTCTCCGCCGCCGTCGCCGCCGCCCTGCCGCAGCCGCCCTCCGAACTTGAAGTTGCCGCCGCCGCCGCCGCCCCGGCGGCCGCGGGCGCCTTCTCGCCACTCTTGTCTACCGGGTAGTCCGCCGAGGCCAGGTTTTCCGCCGTGCCATAAGCCGTCTCGAAAAATTGGTCGAAAGCCTGGGGCAGGACCCCGTTCCTGCCCACCGTGCTATAGAAATTGGAGGAGACGTTGGTGCTGGGGTGGTAGACGTTAGCTGTGTTTTTGCCGAACATCTCGCCCATGCTAGCAGTGTTGGTGGCAGGCAGGCAGTCTCTGTGCATGATCTCCTCTGCGGAGTAGCAGTGGGGCAGATTGTTCCTGGGGTGCCATTTACTGGAGGGATCAATGGCATATTCCCTGAAGGTAACTTCTCTCACAGGTTGGACCTGGGGTAGGTTGGAGGAGTAGGAGTATGTCATAGGGCGAGAAGACGGGGTTTGGGGCAAAAAAGAAGGGAGGCTGGAAAAATCAGGACCCGAGACGTAGTAAGTACAACTTGGCAAATACATGTTAGAGGAACAAGGAACACGCTCATCAAAATCCATCATTAGGGCTACCTCGGCTTCTCCGCATTAGCTGAGCTTAACATGATTCTCTAACGCAGCTGCCCCTTTGAAGCGGATCCGTGAAGTAAGAGATGGGGAGACGTAGGCTGACGTGGAGAGCTCTCCCGGCGGCGGCAGGGAGGTGCGGTCACGTGGCCCGACGTTGACATTGACGAGCGGCGGGCCCGGGCCCCGCTCCCTTTGTGGCCGTCGCGGGGGAAAGCAACAGCTCGTCGCCAGCGCCCAGGGGCGAGCCGAGCGCAGGTTGGCCGGGGGGGAGCCCTGGGGGACACACAGCCGCCCTGCCACTGCCCCAGACTTAGCCGCCCGATCCCTGGCACCCTCTGGCTCTGGAGCAGAGAGGCTTATCAATTCCCCCCAGGGTTAGGTGAGACCTTTCTGTTTGTTTGTGGGCTTGCTGGGGCGTTCGGCGGCTCGCTGGCAGGCTCCGAGAAGGAGGGCACCGTAGAGATGCACGCACGCTTTCTTCTGTAAAGCTGCTTCCGAGGAGCAAACCCTCCTGAAGAAAAATCTTTCTTTTTTTTTCATTTCTTTTTTTTTTTTTTTGGTTCGGTTTGGGCTTTCCCTCCTCCCCCCTAAAAAAAGAAAAAAGCCCTCACCCTTCAGGTTTTTTCTGGAAACCTTACTAGGAAGAATGTGCCAGGGTCAAGTCTTTACTGATTTTCATGGTGAATAGATTACATGCTTGCATTCATGTTCACTTCCGAAGCGCTTAGTGTCTTCCTTCCCTTACTTACATATTAACCTCAAATACCCCGCGCGGCTTCAGCCAAGCTTTACTGGGGGTAGTTAACAATGTCGGGGTCCCAGGACGCAGGTTTTCCCTCTTCACCCCCTCCAAATCGTCCCCTGCCTCATTCGCAACGCCAGAGAGCCAGCAAGCCCTTTAAAGTGCAGACCACGGAGCTAAAGACTGTTTGCTGATCTCTCCGCCTCAAAGCTGCAGCTAAATACTTGGAAAACCAGTGGATATTGGGCTACCCCGGCTTGACAAGTACTCCGAGTTTAATTGCCAGAAGCCTAGTTAAAATTATTTGACATACTGTTAACCTGTAGGAACAAACTCGCCGTACCGAGATTCTTTCCTTTTAGCTTTGTACCGTCGCTGAAGGCTGAGACCCAGGGAGACCTATTTTAAAAACATGGTTAAACTTTTACTATTGTTGCATGAAAGGGATGATATAGAAAGCGGATTGTACAGGGCAGAGACTAAAAAGTACTTTTCTGCCAATAAAAATGCACACCCCACCGAATGAGCAGAGCCAAAGAAAACAGAGAAATACGCCAAAGAATACAGCACCTTTTGAGGCACGGACATCCCTAAGCTCTCGGAAAAATATATTTTTTTGCTATTCCGATGCTCGATTTCAGAAAAGAAATATTTGAGTTCCGGCTGGATTTCATCAAAATAGAAAAACAGAATGGCAAAAGGCTATTGTGAAGTCAGTACTCTTAGGAAATTAGACGTAGTTCAAGATTCATGCCCCCGTGGACTTGGGAGGCTAGTGGAAGGGAAACGAAAATGTTAGGGAAATAATATTTGGATTTTCCCCCCTCTTCCTCTGCAGTGCTGTGGAAGTATTTATATATCCGGAGAAAGTTCTCTAGTAAATTCTGGAGATCTTCGGTATTTAAATGTCAACATCGATTTGTTTATTTATTGCTTAGCTTATCGTTACCGACTCAATAACAAATCTAATCATGTTGTGCAGAGAGAAAATATTCTCATTATGTATTTCCCCTACATTATAGTTAACTATTGCGTTTGAATTCAAGCTGTAAATTCAATATTATCAAGTAATTACTTTGTAGTGGAGTAAACTAATTTATTAGCATTAATGTTTATATGCCTTTTTCTTATTTTACAAGGGTTACCGTTCACAAATCAAATGCTCTGGACGTATCCCTGTAATGAACTCTTTATTTTGGTTTGCTGCAAGAACTTCTTATGCTTACTGCACGTCTGTGAGCTGAACTTGAAATTAATGAATTAATCTTCCAGCTTGACATATTTGCTAGAAAGTGGATGGAAAGAGATTGCATGTCGTCAAAACCGCTAGCAGAAGACTGCAATGTCGTTTAGGGATTGTAAAAAGGTTTGGGGGCTTTCCCTCTCTCTCCCTCCTTTTTTCTTTTTTTTTCTTCTTTTTTTTTTTTTTCTTTCTTGCTTTTTTTTTCTTTTTTAACTTGAGGTGGGGAGTGGTATGCAAGAGCTCTGGTTGGCTTTTTCCTTAACGCTGTAATTTTGCTCGCATTTACTTTCCCCCTAGTTTTTTGCGGGGGGGTGGCCGTGGTGGAGGTGGTGGGTGGAGTGGGCTGGGGGGTCGGAAGCCCTCTTTTGGTGTCCGAGCATTGGTTATTTTCCCTGTATACCCGCACCGTTCAATCCCGTCGATGAAAAAACTCTCCCTACGCCCTGCACACACGCAGACACTCCTCCCTTCGAACAAAAAGGAATGTATATGGATTTCAGTGACTTTGAGATAACAAAGGCGCCACCATTGCCGAGCCTCGCCCCGCCTCTGTGTGATGGCAAACAAATTCTTGCACTTGTATTAGGGCTTTTAAGGCTATAATTGAACACGGCGCGTCTAGGGGAACCGAAAACAGTTCTAGACTGACCTGCGGTTTTATAGCACTTTGGCAGTCAACTTCAGCTTGTGTCAGAGCAGACATGACAGAGCTGCCCAACACTTAATCGCGGGACGCCACCTCCTCGGACTCACTGCAGCCGCCCTCTTGCATTTCAATAAATTTCAAACCTTGGGGCTAGAAATGGGGAGCAGAGCTGGTACAGGTTTGTATGGGGCTCTTTGCCGCTCCTCTCTGCAGCCGGGGCTGCGGCGCCGTGCGAGGCTCCGCCGTGCCAGAGGCCGGGGCTGCCTCTGGGAAACAAAGGGAAATTAAGGCAAGAAGGGCGAGAAGGCGACTGGAAACAGGAGTGTGTGTGCGTGGGTGTGCGTGTGTCTGGGCATATATGTGCTTGCGCAGCATGCACACGTGCAGCCCCGATGCCTGCTTTTGAATCGCTCGAGCTCTCTCCCCCACCTCTCCAAAGCAAGCAGCCTATTTCTTCAAGAGGGTTTGTAAAGCAGGGGGACCCCAAAATGCCTCCGGGTGCCGCCTGCACGACAAGGGGGAAGGGTGATGGGGAAGCGCGAGGGGAGCATAGGTCTTCTGGGAGCGAGTAAGACACCCAAGGCACAGGCTGTTCTCTGCTTTATTTGCTGTTAAGTGAAACAAGAGATAATGTACGCTTAAAGTCCCGGAATGTGTGGGTAATTGCAGGGAGCCTGCTGTTAAGTTGCTGTGTTCAGCACAATTATCAATGTTGATTATTTGGTCTAATGTTGAATTGCTCTTTTAATACAGTAATTGGGACTTCCGCGTTGAGGAAGGGGGGAAACCGAGCCTTCCCCTCGCTAACCTCACTGAGAACAACATAAACAAAGGCAGGCATTTCGTTTGGAGAAACAAAATGCATTCGTTACGCCTTCCCATGTATTTCGACCGGATTAGAGAGGGTAAACCCGCTCTGAATTTGGAACCTCTGCTGCAGGACGGTTTTGCAAAGGAGAAGCGTGGCCAAGAGGTGGGGAGACTGTTACCCATAGCTAAGCTAAACAAAGGGAGGAGAGAAAGCTACATCTCTTCTTTGGAGGAATATAAACAGAACTAGGACGCCTCGATAGTCTAGCTTTTACATATACAGATGGCGTGCAAAGGGAACTGTTTAACTCACTGCTGCTTCTCCAAGAGGTCAAGTTCTATTGTATCTAAATTGTTGTCTTTTTGTACCGGGCTTCGCTTGAAAAATATTTGAAGCCGACCATTTACCTTGCCAGTAGAGTGGGTGCCTCTAATTAACAGGAGAAACGTGTGCTAGAAGGAATTTGCGTCAAGAGGAGCTAATTAAAATATTACAGAACGGCTGGCTACAATCTCTGCTGCTTCTCTCTCATAGGGAGGGTGAGAGGTATTACTACTCGAGCAGGAGAAAATATCTAAGGAATTAGGACAGTGTTTTCCAAAATTGAGGGCTGGTTACAGTCTACAAAGGTTTATGAGAAAAACGTGGTATTGGGGAATTTGAAATGTTGCTGCCAACGAAAAGTGCACCGTTCTCCCACCTTTACCAATGCAAATAGGGGCACAAGGCGATAATTTGTCACAAAATTTGCCAGGAATCCAGCTTCAGAAAAACCTGCTGATCATTTGGATTTTAAATATTTTGGGTTCAGAAATTCTTAAAAGGCGTTTCTTTCCTGTTTGCCATTTTGTCTGTTACGGAAAGGAGCTATACATATACCATTTTTAAATTTTTTTTTTTTACTACATATATTTCCAAAATGTTGCAATAGAATTTAGTGCTATAGTAGTTAGCTAAATAACTTAAATAATAGTTGATTTTAAAATATATATTTGTATATGTATATACAAATGGAAGCACCGCGCTGTGACATGGGACAGGTTATTCATTGTCCAAAACGTGAAGCGGAGTGGTTGTGATTTTGCTAGCAAACTGCAGAATACGTGTAAAGAGAACAAGCAGATGTAAACAGGATTTAAGTCAATGTGATTCTGGCTTTTTTTTTTTTTTTTTGCTTTTTTTTTTTACCACATTACATTATTTTAGAGGCTTGAACAACTTCAAAAGGCTGCAGTCATCTGGACTAGAACATTTTAGATCCATTTTTAATATCAATTAGCAAAATCCTTCCCTCCGTTACTCTCTCTGTCTCCTTAAGTTGCTGAAATGAAGAGGTTGGTTGGATTTTTCCTATCAAGCCTCCCGTTTAGTTTGAGTATTAAGATTAAACGACTAGGAACCTACAGAAATATAGCCGTTGTTGGCGACCAATCACGCTATTTTGCATCCCTTTGCTCTGATGAACATCCGAGGGGTCTCTGACTGATAGCTGCACGAAGCCGAAATATTGCGTGGTTTTTTTTCAGGAAAGGAAGCTACTTCCAGATAGACAACTTCATGTTTTCGGCAGCTTTTCTCTTGCTCTCTAGCAGACAAACGATTTGTTGTTCTGACAGCCTCCCGGCGCCTTCCCAACGCGCGGGGAGTTTCTCTCAATGTCGTGTCTCCTCACCCCACGGTTCCCCAGCCCTGAGTTCCCGGGTCCCGGGGCGCTGAACTCCGCTAAAATGTTTGTATTTACTGCTCGGAGCCTGCTCCTGAAAGGCAGTGGTGGCGGGGTTGGCAATAAGACGGACGTAAGATGTTTTCTCATACACCAACTAGTGTATCAGAAGTTGATTGACTGACGATGCTTCTATAAATGTCTCTTTTTCTCCCCTTCAACACTTTGGGAGGCTTTCCCAGCAGATGAAAACATGCACACAGTCACTCATTTTCCCCCCTGTCTATCCAGATACAGGTGCAAGAGACTTCTAGCAAACTTAGTCTGCGGGAAAAGGGTGTTTAGAGCCAGCGGCAGGCTCTAAACTAGTGCGAAAGCAAATGTCCTTGGTTACAATCAGCCGGTACAGAAGCATACGCACTTTCCACAGACTCCCACCCAGACCCACAGAGCACCGTGTCGCTGGCACCGTTTGTAGTAAGCAGGTACCAATCCCTTTTCGTGTCAAAGAATTTTATGAAGAACTAAGAAGGGTGGTGTAGGGGAACATCCCCAGCGATCCATTGCAAGTGAGGTGCTAGTAATCGATAGTTATCCCTGCGGACGGCCATATCCCAGGCGATGTTCCCATGCGAAGTTCACCCGCAGCCGAGAGAGCCGCTTTACTCTACATATATTAAAAAAAAAAAAAAAAAAGAAAAAGAAAAAAAGAAAAAAAGAAAAAAAAGTCCTCCAAAACATTCCCATGTCGAGTTACATTTAAAAGTATTGCTAGAATCGATGCCTTGAACTTGACCTTAGATTTGTTAATCCAGGAAATATATTCAGTGAGAGGAGAAAAAAAAAAATCCTATCGCATTGCCTCCGACAAGCGAGCATTTTCTGTCTACTAATTCAGGATGTAAACAACGCACAAGAATTATGAGATATATAATGTGCCCTCTAGATTAAGACAAGAAAGCTACAGAAAGTGAAACGCCTCAACGCCGAGATCAGTCTGTCCTAGCTAGACTGTTTCTGAGATGCCGAGATCCACACTATGCCACAGAAATTCACATCAAGGTAATTGACTGGGATTCTAAACTAAATTGAATTTTATAGGATATAAGGTTCTCTCTAATGCACATTAAATTTTAACAATGATTTATAAAGGTATTTCATTTTTTATTTAATTATTTTGCCCAACTCACCAAGAAACACATCAGATTTTACTGTACCACTGCTAACTTTATAGGAGAGCCCTATTCACATATCGTGAAACCCACCGAAGTAAAGACATTTCTTCATCGATGCTTGTTTTAGGGGGCGGGTACAGGAAGTATCGCTATACCGGGACTGTCAAATCAACGACTTCAAAGCTCCAACTTCATATTTTGATGGACTCTCAGAATTGTATTATAATTGAGGTACCTGTACCTGTGTAAAATTTATAGGAAGCTATTTGCATAACACCAGTTTAAAATGCGGGCCGCATTTTAGGATGCAATTGTATGTCCATGTACAGCTCAGCCGGCTCGTAAGGACCGTTTCTTTTCTCTTCTCTCGTATGTAAAGCAAAGCACCCATAAAAACTGCTCTTTCTCTAAGCCTAATATGGCTGCTCTTGCCTATGCCGGGGTGGAAGCTCTCCCACTGTCCCGCTTGCTTCCTTTCCCAGGCTTTTCATCAGATGCTGATACTAATATCACTTCTTCCAGAAATCTGGGCGCATAAGCATGACAGATCTACACTGCACAGCCCGGGGGAATTTGGGCGAAACATCCCCGAATAGGACCAGGCGAAGTATGGAGGTTACTTGTTCTTTCTCTTTCGGTTTTATTTTCCCATCAAGTGTTCATATGGCATAGTATTTACAAATCCTCACCTATTTAAATGTAAACCAGCCACTAGCTGGAGACGAAGGCCATCCAAAATTGCTTTGTATTCTAAAAAAATTGGTTTTTTTGGGGGCGGGGGGTTGGTTCTTTTTTTTGGGGCTTTTTTTTTTTTCTTTTTTTGCCTACCCGAAGACATCTCGAATGCTAAAGCCACGCTTGAAATAACCCGCTTTTCCATTACTCCTCACCCAAGCCGACTATATAGGTCGTTTTATACGATCAGGAATAAATGAAAGCAATTTGCTTAGTGGGTTCAAATCAAGGCGATTACGACGAAATTCAGATTAATTAAAACTGACAGGTTACAATGCCCGGCTGGCATTTTTCTCTCTAGATACGCACAAACAATGGCGAAAAGCAGACAAGTTCAACATCCTTCCCAGTATTTCTTCCACACACAACCGTCCACCCTCCTCCCTGGGACTTGAATGATTAAAATAATTTCAGAGGCAAGCACAAGGGAATAAAACAACCGGAGATAAAAACCAGGAGACGCTTTTCCATGCAGCCTGACTCAACTCTGCAATACAACACGGCGCTGCACAAAGCCAACCAGCAGCTCTATCTGCAAGTCTGCTCTCGTCCTGGGCTCTGACCCCAGCCTCTCCTGGCACACTTTCTTGCCAAGAGCCTTCTTTGCTTCCCACCTAGGCTAGAGAGGAAAGCAGCATCCCTGGGAAAGGTGGAGCCGGCACCCAAGTTAGGAGAAACTGTCTTACTTTTCTCAACCGGCTCTTCGGCTCTATTAGCATCAGCTCAGGCAGCCGCCTTCCCCCAGGTCCCCGCAGGAGAAAAGGCACTTCGGCCTCATACACCGTGGGAGAAAGGGAGTGGGGTGGGTGGGTGGGCTGGGGGGAGAGCAGGGGCCTGGGAAACTCTCCACAAAGGCCTCCCGAATGACTTTGCTCCAGTCACGCAGGGGACTTCTTGCGAGGGGACCGGGTTGGTGTTTGCTGTTGGCTTGTTTGCTTAGCTCACCACCGAGCAAGGGGAGAGGAGAAACATTCAGTCGCTTCCAGCAAGAGCACGAAAATCTTACCCCAGGATCCAGGAGTCTCTCGCCTGTGCAAAAATATATCCCCACGGAGACTGACAGGCTCCCGCGCTGGGCTGTAGACCTCCAGATCAGTGAGGATGGATTGCATATTTTTTGGTTTCCTCCCTTACAGATTAAATATACACCGTCCACCGAACATTCCTTCTCGATTTCTCAGTGACTTGGGTTGCTGTTGATTTGGGGGGTTATATTTTTTTTTTGTTCTAGCTGTTGGTTTGCCTTTAGAAGGAGAGAAATCTAGCCACTAGGGCACATCGTCCGTCCTGCCAGCTTCAGGCAAAATGCAGCGATATCGCAGGCTAATGACGATTATTGCTGTTGTTATTATTACTACTACTATTATAGCTATTTATTTTTCCTCTCTCTCTTTCTCTCTCTCTCTCTCTCTCTTCCCCCCTCTCTATCTCTCTCTCTCACTCTCTCCCTCTCTCTCTGTGTCTCTCCTGGTCCCTTAGGATTTCCGATGGCGATTTGCATACAAGGTGATTGCAGGAGGTTAAAACGCTGTCTAATTCCACGGATTCCCATCGCACGAGTAGGAGAAAAAAAAAAAAAAAAAAAAGTCCCAGTGTTTTTGATCACGAGACACCCGGCCGTTCCTCCCCAGTACACCCCGGGTCACAGTACAGTAATGACCGTGGGTTGTGCGTTGTAGGACTTGACCTTTCCTACGTAGAAGAGGGCGCTTTACGCTAAGGGGAGGGAAGGGAGGGGGAAGCGGAGGGAGGAAGAGAGATGCTCTCTTTGGGGATGTTTAATCACTGTTCAGATCTAGGAATGGGCAAAGCTTCTGCCTTGCAGTACGCCATGTTGAAGCTATTCCCTGAGGAAAAAAATTTCTTTTTGGGGGTGCGGGGGTGGGAAGGAGGCCGAAGGGAGGAGGGAGGAGGATAGACCTAATGAACATTAGCATTTCGTACCCTAGTTCATGAATCAACTGCATTCAAGGGGGAGGGGGTCCAGCGGGCAGGGAAAAGCTTCACGGCGCGGCCAAAACACCCGCGGCCGGAGCTCTGCAGACGCTGCCGGGCGCATCGGCCCGTCCCGGCGCCCACCGCCCCACGCTCCCCCCGGCCCGCGAGGAAAAACCACCCTGTGGTTCCCTCCCCCTCTTCCCTTTGGACTCCTTTACCGGCCGAGAACGCGCAAGGACATCTCTTCAAATCCTCATGAAAGTGGATTGAAACCCATCAAAATGTTATGAACGGCGAGAAACGGCCTTTTAGCGTCTGCCAATATTTTTTTTTTGTATTAAACGCTGTCTTGATTTTATTGCTAATTCTGCCCACGGAGAATGCTGAAATGCACCAGGAATGGGATTTTATTTACGCCGTAGATATTTTAAAAATAACTTTAATTTACAGGCTAAAGGCCGAGATTCTTACCCTTTCTCTCAGACTCATACATATATATGTAAAGTAGTTGTTCTGGAACCAACGGGCGATATTCTGAACATTTCAGTATTGAAAACCACATTTTTTTCCTTTTTGTTTTAGAGGCCATTCCGGGGTATTTAAACGGGAATCTTTCTGAGGAAAAGGCAGCCGGAAAAAAAATAGCTTTAGAGTTATACTTATTCTTTTTTTCGGAAATACTCTCCTGTCAAGGTTTATTTCCCATAGCAAACCACCTTTGCTACTGCCAAGTGCTCTAGGCGGGGATAGATTAAATACCAGATTATTCTCTGGGTGGGAAAAAAATATAACATTTGTTATACCTGTCTGTCTGCGTCAAAGACTTAAGGACACTTTTTGCCCATGGGAAAACTGAGGGACCCACGACGCCAAGAATTAGGCGATTATAAACTAACATTTCCATACACAGGGAATTAAAATGTACGTATCTGAATCCAAGATTTACAGTGAACTACGCGAAGATTGAAATGAAATTGAACTTCTTTTTTTTGTCTTTAATCATATTGTGTGTTTTACACTAGGAATGAAACTCTGCTCTGATGTTAGTGCTCCAATAAATACATTAAACATACAGTAATAACTTGCTCCCTCTATCCCTTGTGTCTCTCTCCACATCTGCTAAAATACCATACCTAATATTTTTGATTCAAGGGAAGTTGAGAAAATAAAGACTGTACTATGTTTACATAGGTTTTGTTTTTTAATTTTGTGTTTGTTTTCCTTCCAAATCTTTCTTCCGGCACATTTTTTTAACGTGCGCAAATAAAACTCCTTGCACATGTAACTCCACACAGCAATCCAGGCACAGTAAGTTCCCCCCAACCATTTTAAAACATTCTCTGCGAGGCGGGGAATATAAATAATAATTTTCTCTGAATCCCGTGCAGGGACGGAAGCCGTGAATTAATGTATCACATTGCTTAATTATTTTCGTTGGTGATATATTTACTTGTAAAACGTATTAGGGATGTATTTTAGGACTCTGGCGGCAGATTGGTGAGAGGAGAATATGTAGTACAACAGCAATTTGTACTTGAAAATGTATGTGCCAACAGCTTTTGGACGGTAAATGAAGGTAATAAATAACATGAACACACACACACCTACATGCCCGCTCTCCCCCGCGCTCCGAGGCCACATCTCCCCGGCAAAGGGATGGAGGGATGGAGGCGCGGAGGGCTGCGTGGGTGCAGCCGTGGGTAGGCAGACACGCGAGACGACCGAAGCGAGGACGGGAGTGCACGCGAAGCCCGCGGAGAGTGAATGTTTCGCGACTCGGGAAACCGCAGACACCACAGTCTCGGTGCCCTGAGTCGCCGCACGACCGCGAAGTGCTCCGCCGGGCACCCCCGCTGCCCTCAGTCCCCTCTTCACGCCCTGGAGAGCGAGGCACGGAGCTCCCTGCCTTTACTCACCTGACCCAGCCACTCGCACCGTGGGATGTTTCTCGAGAGGCTCCTCGAGCCGGTCCCGACGAGGAGGCAGCGGCTCGGCCAGGAGCGGCCTCCCCCCGAGACCGGGGGCGAAGCCTCCGCCGCGGCCGCCGCACGCCCGGGGGTTTGGGGGAGACACCCCGGTGGGGTGGGGGCGCTCCGCCGCTGGCCTGGGGTCCTGCTGCCCTGGCGGGGACTCTCCGCTACAGGGCCGCAAAACATGACCTGCTCGTCCTGCTGAAGCCTACGAGAGCCTCGGAGCCTCGACGCTGACTTACATGGTAACAGGGGTCTGATCCAAAATGTCACCTTACTCCTGCCAGCTATCGCGAGTCAAACGCTCCCTTTTTACCCTGTGAAATATATATGCGGCTGAGCTATTTGAACAGTAGTGGGAATTTAAATTCGCTAATCCACAGTCAGTCTTGAAATGCTTAGCTGATTTGAACGGTAGGTAGTTCAGTGTGAAAAAGTAATCTTCAAAAGCTAGCGCCGATTAAAATGTACCTTAAAAAAAAAAAAAGCTGCAATTATACTAATGTCGGCCATGTTCTTATTGTGGGCTTCTTTCAAGGCGTCCCTAAATTATACCGCTCTGGGGCATGGTCTGAAAATAGAAGATCCTGGCTAAGGTAGGCAGGATTCAGTCCTCTGTATCGCCCCCAACTCAGACCTGCAGTACATATAATTTGCGGCGTCTCATGCAATAATTACACAGGCTGCGAAATTATACAGGTTGCGAAATATAACGGAATAAACAAAATTATTCACTCGGAGCAAGAACAAGTGTAATTCACTAGTGGCTTTCTTAAGGCAATTTCGCTCCTTCAGGAGAAAGCGTCGCAAGAAGACGGTGGAAAGGCGTCTGTCCCGTGCCTGAAGCCGAGGCAGACAGCCTCTGGACAGCAGGTAGGGCCGGTGGGAGACAGGTCCCCGTCACCAGCCCACAGCTCCAGACCTCCTAGCGGGGTTCAACAGCGAGGAGAGGCTGCTCGCAGCTCCAGCGCGGGAGTTTGGTGTCTGCACCAGCTCCGCTGAAAATCCCAGGCCGCGGGGCTACCGCGGAGATGGTGAAGAGTACTGGCTCCTTAGTGGCTCCCTTCTCCCGTGGACACCCCAAGGCCCTCTCCGCCGTGGATGGGTGGCGTTGCGCCCGCGGATCTTTACCCGTGGTACCCCGCACATTGCCGCAGGCCGCTGGAAGGCCGGGCGCTTGTCACAGTGGGCCGACACGCTGTCACCCCAAAGCACAACCAGAGTGCATGGTCTGCAAACCCCCTGCCAATAATGTGACACTCCCAGACTATTTTCGCATCAGAACAGGATTTCTCGCTCAGAAATTCCCTGACTGGCCTCCGAAGGGATGCATCCGAAATTCCCACGCTCCGCGACCGCGGGTTTCCCGCGGCCTGAGAAACCACAGCGCTTCGCAGCCCGAGAAACCACAGCGGTTCACAGTGCCTGCCCGGCCGCACACGGCGGAAGGCTAAAATCCCGAACGTAGGGCAAAGCCCCCGATACGAAAGCCTCCTGGAAAATAAATCCCTCTCCTGCAGGTAGTTTTCAAGTCAGTTATTACACGAATGCGTTACAGTCAGATCTGAGGGTCGGAAATCGCTCAGCGTTGATCCCTGCAGAGGTGGGTCCTTTTGAATTTCAGAAATGTAAGGCTAGAAGCGCACAGCTAGCGAGGTATATGATACCCTCTAAATGTACCGTAAAGGTTCCCGAATAGCTCTAATTAGAGCTACAGCCCACCGCCGGAGACAAGCGGCTAAACCAAACTTCTCTTTGTGCCGGACCGAAGTCTCCTGCCACTCACTATCCCGGCCGGGCTGCGGCTCCTGGCACCGCACCCGGCATCCCTCAGCAGGGCACGGGCTGAGCTCCGAGGGTCAGCCCCCTCCCAGCCTCGCCGGTGTTCTGTCACTGCCAGAGAGAGAGAGAGCACGCGAAGCACAACCTGCTCCGGGCTCTGCCTTGCACGTCCAGACATACTCGATACGAACGTGACCGTTTGGGGCTGTGGCGGTCCGGGCGCGGGCACGATGCTGCGCGGGCGCGGCCAGGTGCGGACGCCACCCGGTGCTGGCCACGAGGTGGCGCTGTCGGCCCGCGGATGCCGCCGGCGCTCGGAGCTGTCAAAAGTCAAGGTCACAAATCGGCTTTTTTCCCCTCAAGGTCAAGGTTTCGGGCCTTCCCCGTCCTGTCATCGCCACGCAGCCCCCCCAGCTCCTCGTCGAGGCGTCGGCAGGCTGGGCAGCGTGCCCCCATGGCAGGGGCCGGCTGCCGGCCTCCATTTCCCGGCGAGGGCTGCAGCGCTGCGCTTGTATCATCCTGCTCTTCCACCCCCCGGCCCCCAGCGCGGCTGCAAAACCACTGTTTAACATTACCGAAACATTTATAGTTTAGGAACGCTGGTTATCAGGCGTGCCTGCCCGCAGATAAACACCGCCAAGAAAAATAAAACAAAATCCACCGTATATACATGAGCTGCACACTGAAAGACAACAGTATTACAATTCTAAGAACGATACACTATGTTTTTTCTATTGAATGTACGTAGGAATAGAAAAATAAAGAGTATTTCTTTCAGGTTTTATTACAGTGACTATTTTATTAACAGTATTAATACTACTATACTTCTACACATCTTGGGTTTTCATTTTTTCAGTAGAAATATATAAAAAAAGGGTGCATAAGTACATTTTCACAGTGCGCTGATTTTTTTTATTTACAAGATAGCTTCTTATAGTGAATAAAAACAAAATAATGTGCTGGTTGAAATAACTGATTGGATTAAAAGGTGCTGTAAAAAGAATCCCTAAACATTCTACTGCGGCCTCATAACAGACAATAAACAAGGAGAAACAACTAATTACTTATAGATCAAATATAGGTTACATAAAATACTTCTGGGAAAAAATGTATTTCAGTTCAAAGTTCTTGGGTATTTTTTTCCCAGGACATTTTTTTTCAACTGTGAAGAAATGCCAATGTTCAAATATTAAAATTTTCCGGGGACTTAGAATATTAATTCTTGAAGATTATTTCAGGTTTAAAATAGGCAGAGTCCTTTAAAATGTATCTATTGTATGGTATCCGGGAGAAAAAAAAATTAAAAACCCCAAACAAACAAAACCCCCCAGTTTAGATGACAAGAATTCATCTGTGGAAAACAAAAAATAAAACCAAAAGACATCTCCAAGAAAATATTTTCCTTTCTATCCTCACTAATTTGCGATGTTAAAATTTACTATCAATATAGATCCTCCGCAGAACTTCCTTCATTACTGATGTCTCTGAAATCCTTATTCAGTACCTTCGAGGTTTATTATTACTTTTTGACATTAAATGCATTTCTTAAAAACATACAGTAATTGTAATTTTTTTTTCACTATGGTTTACCTGAGCAGTCATTCAACATACAGTTTGGATTGCAATGGAAGAAAACCAGATCATGTGTCCACATCGACCTCCTCACGTTAACCAGCTCTCGCATCGTGGCCACAAAGAGTCTTCTTTCAAATAGTAAGGCCGTAGAAGTATTTACAAGTTTCTCAGAAAATCGTATCTTTATCGAAAGTGTGTCTCTCGGAGCTGGGCATGTGGGCTTTACAGTCTGTCAGTGATACTGGCTGGCTGTTTGGGATTTCAGGAGAACTGTCAGTTTTCACCATTTTGCTACAGCAATATTAAAAAAAAAAAAAAGGAAGAAGAAAAAGAAAGAAAGACTATAATTCCAAAGATACAGATCTCTTGTTCTGAAAGAAGAGGTTCATTGTCTTTTCCCTTTTTAATTATTATTAATAATTACTTTAATCTGAACACACACAAAAAAAGAAGTTCTGAAACTCTTGAATTACTGCTTCTCCATTTTTAATCCATTAACTGGTAGTCTTCAATTTGTTAATCACTTTTTTCTCTTTGACCCTTCTGTTTTGGAACCAGATTGTGACCTGTCTCTCTGATAGATTTGTAGTCGCCGATATCCTCCTCCGCTTGTCTTTGGTTATGAATTTATTTGTAGCATATTCCCTTTCGAGTTCTTTTAACTGGACCTTTGTGTAAGGCACTCGTTTCTTTCTTCCACGTCTGTACGAGTTCGCATCCGAGGGATGAGAAACGACGTCTGGAACAGAAAAATCATGCAGGGAAGCGTTAGAAAATCTCTCGAACCGCTTAGGAAAGACATCTTCAAGTGGTACAAGGGTGAGGGTTAGAGCGCACTCCTCCTCCTGCCCCGCTCCGGTTTAGCTACTAAAGCCCGGCTCAGCACTGGGGATTCCTCTTTCCTTGCCGCCACAGACAGCTTTTAGGCAGGGAAAGGCTCCCTTCTGTCAGTCAGACAAATAATAACAAACCCCATGTAGCCCGGCCAGGGACTCTGGGAAGGATCGAGAGGGGCTGCAGGGATTTACCCAGCTTGCGTGCTTCATGGCCTATGGAAAATAATACCACAGACCTTCCCGCGGCCCTTTTCAGCTGTTTCCTCTCCCGGGGCCGGCGCCGGGGCCGGCCAGGCGAGGCGGGATGTGCCGCGGGCCGGCGGGGGGCAGGGGGCGGCACCGGTGCCGTTCCAGCGGCGCTGGGGCATGTGTGGACCGGGGCGGGATGGGACCGGGGCCGGCGGGAGGGACGGCGAACAGTCGACCCGGGGGGTTTATCCCGGAGCCTTGCCGGCGGGATACTCGGGGAGAGGAGAGCGGGGCAGGATGAAAAGAAGGGACAGGGGAAGCCATGCAGGTGTATTACCCGGGAGGGTGGATTTCCAGAGGTGAGGCGGCTGGCTCTGCTCCTTAGGGCAGTACACTTGTCCGTTCCACCCGTTCGTGATGGCCCAAGGCTGGTAGCTGTCCATGGGGAGGAGGGGGTCGTGGCGCGGCTCGCCGGGGCCGCCGATGGCGGGCACCACGGGCATATCCAGATAACTGGGCACCGGCTGGTAGGGCCCCGCGGCGTAGCCCTGGTAGAAGGCGAACTCTTTGGCCCGCGACGTGAACTCCTCGCCGGAGACCGAGGTGTCCATGTACTTGTCGGCGAAGGTGGAGGCGGGCTGGGCGCAGGACTTGATGGCGTTGTGGTGGGTCATGCGACAGGGGTAGTAGCCGCTGCCGAAGTAGCCGTAGGGCAGCGCGGCGCCGGAGGAGCTCTGCACGGCGGCCGAGCAGGGGCTGCACTGCTTGACAGTGGGCTCTGCCATGCCGGCGGCGGGGGCCTCGCTGGAGGTGTAGGCGGCGGCGCTGGGGGCGGCCAGGGGCGCGGGGTGAGCCATCAGGTTGCGGCAGGGGTTGGCCGCCGCCGCCGCCGCGAAGTTGCTGCCGGCGTGAAACCCGTCCATGTTCTTATTGATCTCATCCAGGCTGTTGTCGTAGAGGAACATGACGGGCTCGATCCAGCGGGGGTGGAGGAGCACGGAGGCTGTCATAGCCCGCTCCGCATTGAGACTAGTGGCTCTTTTTTAAAAGCCCCAAAGACTGAAAAAAGAGATACTCAATCTCCGGACTTGACCAGGGCTGACGCGCCAGCGTCGCGCCAGGCCGGCCCTCATTGGCCCGCCCGCCCCCACGTGATATGCAAAGCAGCTGATAAACATCTGAGGGAATAAAGTGGAGATAATTAAATAACGCAATCAGCGCGCGGGGCTGGGTCCCGGCCCGGGGCGCGGGCACGGGTGCGGGCACGGCGCGGTCCCGCCGCCGCACGGGACGCGGGCGCCGGGGGGAGCCCGCCCGTCCCTCCTCCCTCCCTCCTTTCCTCCCTCCTTCCTCTCTCTGGCCCTCCCTCGCCACCGAGGCGTGAGCTTTTTGGCCCCGTTGTTGCCGCGGCGCACCCCCCGAGGTGCGGGGCTCCCCCTGGCACCCCGCCTGATTGCCCTTGCTCCGCTTTCCTTGAGCCCTCCCAGTCCCGAGCGCCGCGGAAGCCTCGGAGGCCTCCCCTCGTCTCTGGGGGAAGATGAGCCGCACCCCTTCTACCCCCTTCCTCCGCCGGTCTGAGCCGCCGCCTTTCCCCGGGGAGCGCTGGCGGGGCCCCGTCCGGGTGACGCGGAGAGCCCACCGCAAGCTGAGGGAGGAGAATCATTCCCCGGGCGCAGCGCTGGGACACAAGGCTGTCGAAACGGAGCCTCCCGGGGTCTCTTCTGGGTGTTTTCCTCCTTCCTTCCCGCCCGTCGAAAGCCCAAGACCCATCTCGCTCCTCTCGCAACAAAGTCTCAGAAGTCAGATAAGAGGAACAGACCGGGAAATCCCCGTTTTATTTATTATTATCTTTTAGGAAGGGCTTGGGAAGCGGGAGAGTTAACTGGATATTCATCGCGATTCCGCTGTATTATTTGTTGCCTTAATAATAAATCCCTGGGCCTACGATTCGACTTGAACCTTTTTCGGCTATAAAACATCCCGTCGGCTTGTATGGTGTGTGCACGGACCCACGGCGCTTTTTGTCTGTGTGTGTGTGCTGGGAAAACAAAATGGATTAACGGCGAATTTTTTTTTATTTTTTTGGAAGGCCGTACCACTTTGCAAGTAAATGCTCGAAAATAAATACCAAGTGGGTTCTCTTTTCGGGATAGGTTTTCCATAGGGTGAAATAATTTAAATGTTTAATATCCACCCACCTCCCACCGGCGCGGATGCTATCCTCTCTCATGCTTTTCGTGCACAACCTTGAACCCAAAACACTCTACCACCGAGCTATCAATAAACTTGACCTAAAGCAGCGTTCATCTCATCGTTAACAGCGCTGAGCCCTCACGCGTGTGCACAAAACAGCCACAAATGCTCCCATCCTGAAAACTAATTTTTTTCCCCAACTGCGTGTTGCTTTGTTTTGAGTCTGACAGCTCGGCGTATTTATTATCCTATTGTGCTTTCCATTGACGTTGTAGCATTGTTTTGCCCTCATGGCTACAAGCGCAGAGCAATCCCGGGACGTACATTGTTACCGAGCAGGCTTTTCCTTGCCTAGCGCAGAGCTGCCAGCCATGAGAAATAGCTCTTTGGCGCCCAAGAATATTTTTTCAAGGTGCTTTTTCTGTGCCATGAGTTGGGATACCTGAAGTCGCTGTCATCCCCCTGCTAATTTGGCAGCATTTAGCCGCTTTTTTCCTTCACTGTAGCCAGTAAAGTGTTCCCATTTTAACTTCGCATACTCTTTTCCGCATTTTTCCTCATGGCCAGAAGCAAATATTTATTCCAAGCATATTTTCCCTTTTCTTTCAGGCTCCAGTTTTGAAACCTGTGGATTCCCCCAGCCAAACATTGCTTGACTGGCATGAATTGGATCGGTTTGTTTCCCTCTGTTTTCTCGAGGCTGCTTCTGAAAATCGCGTTGCAGGACGAGGGAGGAGAAGAGGGAAGGGGAGGCAGCTCTATGGGGCAGCGCTGTTTTACATACGGGTTAGACACGGCTAGAGGCCAAGGTCAAGTTGAAAGTTGCAGTCTAGCCAATGTGAGAACTGTCATTCACAGCCCGAAGATCTGTCTGATTTGTTAAAAAGCGAGTAGCCATGAGAACACTAATCTCTCCAGCTCCCCTCTACCCCCCTCCCCAGCCCGCCCCCACTCTCCAAACTCCCCTCACCCTCAGCCGCAGAGAGTTTCTCGCTTATCTGCCTCTACTTTTGAAGCTCCTTTCCGCAAGGAGGGAGAAGTCATATGAAACCGTAGCTTTCAGCCACAAGCGCAAACTGTACGGATAGTGTGTGTGGGGTGTCAGGGCGGGGGGCAAGGGGGGTCATCCGGTCTACTGAGTTTTGGTGGTTGTTTTTTTGTTTTGTTTACCCGCTTGGGGCTGTTCCAGCTCTGTGTGCTAAAGGAAAAAGGGGGATTAAATTAGAGAACTAACTTTTCTCCCTTCTCCACATCTCTCACTCTAGAGCTCTAATAATTACGGAAGAAGGCCATACTTTTCACTAATGATAAGAGCAGTCATACAACAGTCCTCTTTCCCTATTTGCCATGATGCGAGGAGGATTTCGGGAATGGAAATGTTTCCTCAAAATAGGCAAAAATGACATCTGCAGGGTGCATATGCACCACCAGAAAAATAGTGTTGTCGGACACGGGACTCCACGCTTTGTTTTGCTTTCCTAAAGTAGATGACTTTTAATAAATTACTGACACCGAGAGAGGAGAAAAGCCCCGTCAACTATTTTTGATGCCCCCGATACCCATTTTTCATTCCTCAGCTATAATTGCTTGCTGCCTTAACGGGTATCTGCCATTAAATATTAGAAAGCAACCGTGAGGACTGAAGGCATCGGGTAGAACAGATGTTCTTCGAAAATCATGGACCCTGTAATGAATACCGGAGATAAAAATATTCCCGTGCCTACCCCCCTTGCATTGAACATATACCATTCCCTACCACTTGTGGAAGACCTTTTACTTTTCACAGTGTAAGTCTTGGGATGAGCTGGATAAATTAACCAAAACTAAGAAGTTTACTTGAAGCCACTGATTGATTTTAACGTCTTTGGAAAACTTACTTGATAATTAAATACTTCCATAAACGCAACAGACAGACCAATCAAAGCTTCTTCCAAATTTTTTTTTTGTCTTTTTCGTGTGAAGTAGAGTACAGCGCATACAAGCATATGGTAGAACCATAGAGATTTCCAGGAGAACTGATGCAAACCTCCGAACTGCTTTGCATTTATATAGAGTGTGAAACAACTTGGAGAGAAATGCATCTGTTGAATCGTTTCCTCTAAAACGAGTATTAATTCCTTGGGGAGTGGGACGATAAACAACCATGATCACTAGGAGGATTTTAAAAGGTCTTGAATCTTTTCACAGGTAGCCACTTTCTAACTGATGGTAGTCACCCATCGCGGTACACAGCCATGCTCATCTCAGGTATTACAAAATGCTTAAGTGGCTTTTTCCCCTCTTGTTGCATCGAGAATGGTCAGACACATTTCACCCACTTCGCAGGTGTAAGCAATAGTGGAATTTGGCCCGTACAAATGCTTTAAAACCGGTCACCGTGTGTGTTCCTGACGCCATGAAGCTAAGGATAGTCTTGCCAGTGAAGACTGCAGCAATTTGGCCTTAAACGTGAAAATATAAATTATTTTTCAAACCTCTTCATGCAACAGGACAATGGCCACTCATTTACTTCTAAAGAGGCCCCTAAGATTTCTCTTAGAGAAACGAGAATTCCTTTAAGTTGAAAGACAAGTTTTGCAAATGCGGAGTTTGTCGGCTCAGTATCTAAAAGGCTTTTCTTCCCCCCAGACCAGTCTTTGTGTGATAACGCACACACACACGCACCCTCCGCAGCCCTGCCGCGGGAATGCCCGACTGAGGAGAACGCTGATTTCTTGTAGGTTAATCACAGTCTATGAATACAGAAAAAACCCCAAAACTAAATAAAAACAAACAACCCAACCCCAAACTGTTGCCCAAAGAAATTCACTCTTACTTTTCCATCCACTGCTTGGAGCTAATTAATAAGCATGAAGGGAAAAAATCGTGTCTGGAAGCTGAAAATATACGTCTGTCATGGAGTTAAATCCCTCTAAACACGCTAAAATATCTTAGCTGATAATGGAGGAGCTAGAGGGTGATCTTAGTCACTAATAATAATCTCCGTCCTGCAGAGCTCAGGATTCTTGGAAGACGCAGGAGTAAAGTGAGAGCAGGAGCAAGAGCCTTAATCGAATTTGATTTTCATGAGCAAATGAAATTTACCTGCCAGAAGGGTAATTTGGAGCAGGACTGTCACCGCTGTTTTCTTCCACAATTTCTAAAGCATCAAGGATTGAGATAAACATTCCTGAGTCAGTTTTAAATACACTTTGTGTTTCAGGATATTCATGTGTTTCTAATGGAAGTAAGCAGCTTTACGAGCGGGTTTCGCAGGACATCTTAACTCTCTCCCTCCCACTGCGTGCTAAGGGGGTGCTGTGATAATTGCAAAATAAGAAGAATTTGTAACAGCAAATGCGAAAGGGGAAGAGTTAGAGAAAGTGTGCGAAGGCGTCCTAAAAATCCTCAGGCGCACACTAGCTAAGTACCTACCTATTTCAGTCGACCCAAACACTCAAACGGCACCTCCTATGAAAAAGGTGTGCTCGAAAACAATGTCACTGCTTTCACCCGAAGTGTGGCACACGGTCTAATCTTAATGGAGCCAGGTCTCAGAAGATCGTTTCATTCCGCGATTTTTTGGGTTTGGTGTCCTGTTTTGTTTTGGTTTTTTTCTTCAATTAAAAAAAATATTTTATTTCAGCTTCAGAAAACACTCTGGAGGTATTTAATGTGATTAGAAATTAGAATGGGAATGATTCTGAAATCTGTCTCGCGGTCAGGGTCTCTTTTCTGATTTGTTTTGCTTTGCTTTACATTTTTTCCGCAGTATTTTCGGGGAGAGGGGGTGTATGCGATAGCTTTCTGTTTATATTTGGCGGGTGAAAGTAGCTGAAGCCTGGCATTAGATGTTAGCAGTCCACAGAAAATATTTTACTTAAACTGCCGTGTAAATGCAGTGATGAGGAGACGTTGCCGGCTCCCTGTCAGCTGCAGGCTGCTCGAACACAGTGATAAAGCCCCCTCTTACAATTGCAATTAATTTTGCCATGCAAACGGAGATGGATTTATTAGACATCAGCTCTGCTCGCTCGCCCAAAGGGTGCCGAGAAAGTTTTTCTTTTTCTCTTACTAAATTCTGATAAGCTAGGAGGCCTGGCTGGCCGTGCAGTAGTTTATCAGGTCGATTCCATCTTCTAGTTGAAAATATTCTATTATGAACGTGTAGTAGCAACAGATAACAAAATGATACTCAAGTTACTCTTCCTTTATTTTGTTTGGTTTATCCCCCTATTTTCAAGATTCAACATTTTGAGGGTAAATTGATTTCTCACCTTATCTACCAGCGGGTCACATTTTTTGGGGGAAAAAAACCGAAAAGAAAAGAAAGGCAGGGTACAGTAAGCTACAATAACGTATCCTCTCTATTTCTGCTGGGAGCTTGTAATAATTGCTACCACATGATCACATGGTGTATTGTTGCAGCCTGATTACAATTAAACTTATCCCTCCACCTTTTTCATTAGGGGAAGGAAAAAAAACCTTCTTCCTGAGCTTCAGGCCCATTTTGTGCTGTTTTATTTCCCTTTGAAAAGCTGTCGGAGAGAAGCCGAAGTCTCTCTTTCCTTTACAATGCGAGAGAAAGCGTTTCCAAAAAGCCCTTTGCACCATAACTTTCTTGTAATAGCGTGACATTTACACATTAGGTCCGACCAGGGGGGCTCAGGGACAGGAGTGGACGCTGCTGCTCTCTGCAAGAAGTTGCACAGTTTTTATTTATTTATTTTTTCCACGCTGAACCCAAAGCCGTATCTTCACCTAGGGAGGGAAACAATGAGGCTCTCCGTGTTAAAGATGTCCGTGCGCGGTATCTAGAGAAAAAAAAAAAAAAACAAGGGAGAGAGAGAAAAAAAATCTTACAGGAAACATTGGACATGTTTGCCTTTACTGGAAGACAGCTGTTTGAGTACATTCTTCAAGAGGGTTTTTTGGTTCCCTTTTCAGAAGTGGTTTTAGTGATTAAAACATTGACTGGATGGAGGCAGTTTATCTCTAATGTCTGGCTCTGTCTAACAGCTCTTTTTCCTCACTTTTCCAACCTTTTGCTCCGTTGAGACTGTACGTATCCGGGGCGGTAATCGCGGCTGTCTTAAGAAATATCTTAAGAGGTATGGGACTCACAGCACTGAGGGGAGGATGTCTCTAGCTGTAAGGTACCTGAGCCACGAGTGGAAATTTTGCCCGCGAAGAGGGGGAAAACCCCCCAACACCAACAACCCAAACCAAAACACACAGGATCTGGCAACCCCCTACAGCTCTGTCAAACGTGGTGGAGAGGGGAGGGAGCGAGCACTGGAGAGGTCCTGGGGCTGCCGTCCGGTTTCCCTCTGGCTCCTCCAGCAGGCCGGGTGGCTGCAGGACTGGCTCGGGGCTGGCCCTGCCCTCAGCCCGTGGCCCCGCAGGCAAGGCCCCTGCCGGCTCTTCCACGCCCGCCCGGCGCTGGGCTGCGGCTCGGTGGCCGCCCAGAGACACACACACACACCTGTGCCCGGCGAGAGGCTGGGCTGCGGGCTCCTGCTAGCGGGTAGCCCTGCGGCCCCGCCTGGGGACCTCTTCAGCACTCCTTCCACCCCCTCGGGCACGGACGGGGCTGGTTTTTTGGCCGTTTGTATTTCTCTGCTCTGCGGGCGCATTAAGGGGCTTCTGGCGGCAGTGGGTGAGAAGGGAGGTGCGTGGCGGTCAGTGCCGTGGGGAATCGCGCACCCACAGACAGCAGGCGAGCACACCTGGAACGAGTGCTGGGTGCCCTCGCCCTGGCTGGTGTGTCTGTGTGACCGCACACGTGCCTCTCGCCCTGTCACACGCTATGCTCATCCCCCCGCTCGGAGTCTTGCTGGAGCAAGGAGGGGAGCGGGGCATCCTCTCCCACCCCTAAGCGCATCCCACCTCTGGCTTGGAGAGAGCCTTCTTCTTGCGTGGGTGGGACCCCGCAGGGACAGCCCTGGGGACATGTTTCACAAAAAGCAACGCACCATCTGCACGGATCTGTGATCACTTTCGAGCAGAAAGAGGCAGCTGGATTCGGCTGAGAATTCAGCACTGCTTAAATGACTTTTGTCCATGTCGTGGGTGCTCCCAGGACCAACCAACCACCTCCCAGCAGAACGCTACTCGACACCGCGATATGATCCCGTGTGCTCTGATTAGCTTTACATTTCACCAAGCACACGCATTTTTGCTAAAAGTTTATTTGGTGAAATCTCAGTCAACCCGGGTTCTAGAAAATGCTTTCTAGCGCCTAGAATATATTTCTCAGGTATATATAATACGTGCTGTCTTTAATGACAAAAGACATTTGCTACTCTTCATGTTAGATGGAACTAATGACTTTCTATCCATACCGTGAACACATTTTCTAAATAGGAATTATACAGTGTTTTCCTTTAAACATAACACCAGCCAAATGCAGACTAGTCGATAACTTGCATCTCTGGATAAGCATATTACTCCCTTTTTGCTGAATCATGAATTTTTCCAAAGCTTATTGTATTTTATGTCTTCTTTAGATAAGCAGTTACATATGTGACTCTGTTGAAGGCTAAATCCCATTCTTACATACGCGACAGCTGACTATACTTCCATGATGTTATTTACTCTGGAATCAGCTAAAAACTGAGACTCGTGGCTCACCAGGAAAGGCGGGAGCGGAGTCAGACCCTAATTAACCCGCACACAGCGGACTCCAGCGGTTCGCATCTGCCCACGCCTGGTCTTAGATGTTTTCATCTGGTGTTCGGACTTCATCTGCTTGAGCGCGCCG
Source organism: Lichenostomus cassidix (assembly GCF_008360975.1). Classification (NCBI taxonomy): domain Eukaryota; kingdom Metazoa; phylum Chordata; class Aves; order Passeriformes; family Meliphagidae; genus Lichenostomus; species Lichenostomus cassidix. The sequence goes on from NC_139482.1 coordinate 33,472,835, forward strand.
GGCTGGAGCTCTTGAGGATGGCCGTCAGCCAGACCACCGGCACCGTTCGGCATTGCCCCTTGAGCCCCCAAATTCACGCGTGGCTGTGGATGTGGGGGTACAGACTCTTCCACCCTCTCCATGGGCAGAGGGACGGGGGAAGAGCGGGGTGGTTCCAGCCCAGCAAAAGCAATCCTGTTGCAATCCTGGGAGCCTTCGGAGAGATACCCGGGGAGAAGGAGCCAGGCTGGTGCCAAGGGACTGGAGCGGAGCTGAGGGCACACGCCAAGGTTCCCACGCTCCGAAGACAATTCGCAAAGTCCCGGGAGTCAAAGTATATTTAGTCCAATAATGGCACAGAGAAAAGGGAGTGGTTTCATAACAACCCCTCTGACATGCAAAATAATGAGCGGCTGAACAATAAAGGTTAGTCTCTAGCCAACCATGCCCCCTGGTCTTCTAGGGCAGATACCTAAAGGAAGAAATTCCCCCGTCCCCTCGCACGCAACCCGAAGCCATTTTCCTGCAGATGTAGCTGCCCTGGTGCCAATGAGCCAATATCCTCTCTCGGAGCCTCTTCCTTCCCATTGTGGGGAAGATAGTCGCTGCCTGCCAGCAATTACCAATTGTCATCCACTTTCACAAGACCATATTTCTTTGCAATTTCTCTTGATGCGTGTGGGGACTATGCCAAATCTTCTGTCATCTCCCGGCTCTGCCCGCTGCCACATCGCCCTCCTAAAAAGAAAAAGTAAAAAAAAAAAAAAAAGGGACAAGAAGAACCTGACCCCCCTATTCCCCCCCCCAAAACAGCTGGGTGTAACACAAAGCTACATATCATACGTCATGTTGCAAAGGAAACACAAGGGCTGGTGTGCCTTTGCTCACAGAGCTATCTATTATCTGCCAAACGCTGTTTCTCGCTGTTGCCAGGTAGGGGTTCTACCTGGAGAAGTCCATCACGTCGTGTGGACGCTGATTCTGTCTGAAACCTGTGTATGCAGACATGATAAACTGGACAGGTTCAGCAGATCCCACTTGTGTAGGGACCAGAGGAATGGGGGCACATCCCACTGCTCTGGCCCGGCAGCCCACCTGCTGCTGGGGGAACACTGCAGCTCCCAAATCCGTCAGGAAGTTTTACCACAGGAATAATGTTACTGCGAGCTGAAGAAGGCATGAACATACACGACATCACCACTTTGTATGAAGTAAATATTTGGCAAATAAAGGAGAAGGAGCTTGTTTGACCTATTAATTTTAGCGGGATTCTGGAGGGAGAGGGGTTCTCCCTCTCTCTCTCTCTGGAGGGAAAGGGGTTCTGTGACTACTCTGTCAGTCACTAAAAAGTCAGAAGTTTATGTTGAGGTTCATAGGAAGTTTGGACAGTGCCTAACTAAACAAGCAATCGTAATTTCATAATTAGCTTTCAATCAAGGTCTTATATTCAGTAGGTGGAACTGCCATGGCAAGCTGGAAAAAAAAATCTTGCTTCTCCAGAAAGGAGAAATTATATACATAGTATCCCAAACAGAGAGTTAAGATTAAATTGCATTTATCGGGGGGTTGTGTGTGTTATGGATTGTACTACCCTTTTTAACAATAACCACAGGATCGAAACCTTAAAAACTGTGAGCAAGAATATCCTAGCTGACATAAAAGTTGCCTGTATATAAAAAGAGAATCCCATATAACTCTACAGCGGAAATCAGTTAGCAAGTATCTTCTGCCCGTTTTCAAACATCAAATGTTCTTGCCATATGTCCGTTCTTATTTGTATACCAGCTAAGAAACCTGAAACGTATATATGGGATATTAAAACAAAACATGAAAGATTTTCGCAGAAATATGTGAGAGGGGTATGTAGGTCTGAGGCGGGGGTTGAAGGAAGTAAAAACTCAAGTGATGCTATTGCCAAAAACTTTAATATTGAACAACACAGCTGAAGCTTTTATCACGGTACGAAATTTACAGCCTAATAATTCAAACCTGTGTGCGCATAGCAAGATGTCTCTTTGCCTTGCTGGGTATCCAAAGAGGCAGAATTGCTTCCGAGGTGAGGAGCATTCCTGCAAGCCAGGGGAGTCTTTGGGAATGGCAGGTGACTGGAAACTTGGGGAGAGGGAAAGGGTGAAGGAAAGAACAGAAAAAAAGGTTATGGAAGATGTGGGCTTTTTAGGATCAGAAGAGTTTTCTAATACATATGAAATAAAGGTGGAAATAAAAATGCGGCTTCTGTAGAGTCACTAAAGGAACAAAACGAGAAGAAAAACCTTATCTGGTAAAAGGAAACCCAGAGAAAAACGTGTGGGCTGGAAGAACAGTAGTTTAAGCATTCACAAGTAGGAGATTTCAGAGCATCCTCCTATTTTGGGTAGATGATATGACTTTCCACATCTCAGCTGCAACGTGATTAGGTACCAACTAAGATGCTGGAGTGACCTAAACTCCTTGGAAAAAAGAAGGAAGATGGGACAGACGAAGAACATCCAGTTAAGAAAATATCCACCCAACTTTCTGCAAAATAGGAGCAATCCTGGCACTATGTCTCACTGCAGCTTGGAAACGTCTGTCGTGCACAAAGAGAAGCCACCTGTTAGACAGGGACTTCTGTTAGACAGGGACTGTTAGACAGTATGGAACCTCCGGTCACAGAATGATCGGTCGCTACAGCGCCGGTACATGTTTTAAAATTCAAGGTCAACGCCTCTCCCTCGCCTCTCCCACCTTCCCCGGATACTCCGTCCTCTTCCCGCGGCGTAAATGAAAACATGACTTTCTGCCATGGCATTGGGGAAGCCTGGAGCCGAGCTCTACGTGCGCTTTACCCATCCCCCCTCCTGTCGTTCCTGCCTACCCCTGCTGAGATCTGTGACCCAGAAAGGTGCAAAAAGAGTTTCGGGTAAGCTCGGGTGTCCGCCGTCCCGCCGGAGCCGCGGGTCTCGGTGCCCCGCGTGTCCCGGCTTGCTCGGGTGGCCCCGCCGGGGGCCGGGGCAAGCTCCCGTCCCCTGCTGACGATAACCATCAGGGATTTGCAAGTGTAAACAGAGCCCCGGAGGCTGCGGGGGGTGGGTACGCTCGCTCGGGTTTGGAGCACCGCCCGTGCCAAAGGGAGCGAGGCACCGGGCGGAGCAGCACGGCAGGTTGTGGGGTCGCCCCTGTGGGGCTGAAATCAGTCGGGGGCAGGTCTCGCCGGAGCGGGACCCGGGCGGGGCCGGACTGGCACTGGGAGCCTCCAATAGGGGCTAGCGGGGGCCGCGCCGCGGGGCGCCGCCATCGCCACTCGGCGCTCCGGTGCGGCGGCCCGGCGGGCGGCACGGCGGTGCTCCGGTAGCAGCGCTCCGCGGCCGCCCGGGCAGAGCAGCGGAGAGGACAGGAGGGCAGCGCTGACTCCGAGGAGCCGGGGTAAGCTCCTTCCTGCGGGGTGGAGGGGTCGGGCTGTAATGGCGAGGCTTTCCCACTAGATGTCTGCACAGCTAATGATAGGCGAAAGCTCCGTCCTTTCCCGGGTGTATCCCCCAGAGCCCGACCCTCCAGCCTCTTTCAAGTCTGCCATCCCGCTGAGAAATTAAATCCTTTTACCCCCCCTACCATCCCAGGTTTTGTTTCTTTTCCCCTCTTTGTTTCTTTTTTTCTTTCAAGAGTGTGCTGGAGTTTTAGCTAGAATAAAATACGGATTTCTCCGTAGAGGAAGCTCTCTGATCTGCGACTCATGCTATTGGAATCCTTTTATGACCTTTGATGTGTTTAAATAACATGGTAAAACTGTGCACACACCTCGGATTAAACTTTAATCATCCCAAGTCAAGGACATCCAGGTGGTAAATTACTTTACTTTGACATTTCTAGTTTAGAACAATATATGATCCCAGTAGCAAGTCAGAGAGACGTTTCCAGTCTTCTCATCCTTAGAAGCACAAATATACTTTACCTACAGATATCAAAAACTCGTCCTCCTGTTACATTATCAAAAAAAAAAAAAAAAAAAAAAGAAAAATAAAATAAAAAAAAAAAAAAAGAGAGAGAGAAGAAGAAGAAAAGCGGAGCCAAAAATCAAGGCTTCTGAGATTCTAGTTCTATTAGGTACCTCCAGACTTCCCACACGACTGGGAAAATGCTCCTCACTATTAAGCACCGCTCTACCTCTCCTGGAATATGTGTGTGCATAACGTGCCATACAGGAATTTAAACAAGTTTTATACATATATTTGTCTGCATGTTCCCTTTCTTCGAATAGTGATGTTATAATAGATTGCTTTAAAAAAATAAAGTAATCTGCAGACTTTCTCTTTGGTCTTGGTGCAGCGTGAGAACCCAAAATGAGTTTGATTCATCATGAACAAAATATTCAAACAAATAATGTAAATATATTCAAGAGAAATGCGGAACCCTTTAATTTGTTCACTGATGGCACCTGGGTTTAAATCAGACAAATTCGGGTGAACATGTACAAAAGAGAGAAATTTGTGGGCCTTTTTATTATCAATCAAAATTAGTGACACTAAATTTTGCCTTGATTTTTAAGAAAGGATCCCTGGTCAGCCTCAGCCTATGCTCGACTTGGAAGCTGTGGAGCACAGGGACCTAAAGCCAAGCCTTTCGCATGGAGTTTTAGGTCCTGAACTCAGTCATAGGAAAGGCCTAAGCATGGGAAATCCCACACGCCTTTGGTTATTCCCTTTCATCTCCGCTTTGACCCGCTGAGACTTTACACACACTCCTAAGAAAATTAAAATATGGCTAAATATGAGATAAATTTTAAGGGAAAACTAGCAAGAGGGAGGTGGGTCTGTGCAGCTCGTTTTGAGGGGTGTGTTTAGAAATACACAAGTCTAGCTAGGTAGTCCAGTATCGTGGAGGAATAGGTGGCATTTTAACTCTACTCGGGAGCCGGAGCAAGTACAATTCCTCGCGAACAAAATGCCCCCGACATTTATAGCATAAAAACCATGACGGTGAACGGACGGTCAGCCCTGGAGGAATGACAGGAGGGAACCGAAGAGTATCGACACCTTCCTCCCGGGGTCTGCCCCAGCCCTGTGGCGGTGGAGGATGCCAACTCCCCCCCCCACTGCTCCCTGAGAGAGCAAAGGCAGAGTGGGGGGCGCCGAGGTGCGGAGGGGCAAGGCTGCTAGCACAGAGATCTGGGGTCGTGCACGGACCTTGTGATATTCCTGAGACTTTACTCTGACTATATCCACAAGTTTGCAGACGTTGGGTGCGAAATCAGCATTTTCGCAAAATTTCTCGTTATTTCGTGACTTGTAGGAGGGGAAGCTCCTGCTCCTCGCTCCCTCCCGGCCGCTGCTTACACACAACTGCCTTCCGTGACCGGGCCGTGCCAGGCGGCGTTATTGCCTTATGTACTGTTGCTATTGAGAAGAGATAAGTAGGAGGGAAGGAGACACGGTCGCCATAATCTCGGCTGCCCGAAAGACAAATGGCTATTTTTTGTTTTATTCTTTTTTTTCATCTCTGAAATACCCGACTCTAATTATTTAACTGTCCGTGCTCTCCTCCGCTTCTCATTATGAACTTAAGATGTTTAGTACTGGAAAAATACATCAGTTGTTTTACACCCGGACAGAGCCTTTACTTGTGAAACTCACTTCTAAAAAAAAAAAAATCTGGAAATAATTAACTCGTACAGTTGAGAACATTATGTTACTTTTACTGTAAACGTGTCCTTACACCTTTACAAGACGTTACAGAGGACTTACTCAACTAATTGAAACTGTTATATAGCAGCGTTATGTATTCAACATACTTGTTACATTTCATCTTTATGGACTTAAGAGTTTTATTCCTTTCACAGTGTTGTGATTTTTTTTCTCCTGCAGCCGCTCGTTTAATCTGCAGAAGGAGAGATATTCGAAAAGCTATGAAAAGAGAAGCAATTTAGTGCTACTTTCTCTGTAGCAGAGTAAGACGGATCACACCGTCACGGACAGAGTACTGAAAAAAGAGCAAGCTCGGAAAACGTAAGAGCCAAACATTTCTGCCACGTCCAGCTAGCACAGAAACTAGCTGGTACATACATATATATATTTCTTCCCGGGGTGTTGGGGCTTCCTGCTTACCCTCTCCCACTTTAGCTGCACCCTTGAGATGTGAAAGCAGGGCAGGGCAAAGCCTGGTTGGCAGCGAGATGCACTCACCCCGCTGAACAGCAGCCTGGGGTGGCGGTGGGCAGCCCCGCCGGCTGACCGAGAAGATATCCCTCGCACAGGTTTTGGGAGCGGGCACTGCAGCGCGGACCATCTGCGTGTATGTGTCTGTGTGTGTGTGCGTCTGTGCGTGCACCCGCAAGGAGCAGCGAGATCTGCTGCGCGGGGTCCCACGCGCGATCCTTGCTCCCGTGTCTCCTACACATCCGTGCCATCTCTCTGTCCCTTTCCCGGTGAAGGAGACTTGCTACGGCAGACAATTTACCCTTCAAGCTGGTAGCGAGGGAGCCCACAAGGAAGCGTTTTCACTGCTCCCACCAGTGTCACGCGTTCAGGAGCTGATGGAGACTTTTGTCCAGTCTGGAATAACTAGCACTCACATAGGCCAACACAAACGCTCGATTCACGGGGCGCCGGAATAGGGACCAGGATGTGGGCTGTGCTCTGAGCTCGGATTTGTGCTGAAGACACAGTCCTGCAATTATTACGTTGTGTTATTTTCAGTGCAGAGGGCAGCGGCTACTTCAGACGAATAAATTCATCTCCCTCAGAGTTCGCCCCAAAAAACTGTCACGGCTGATATTTAAAGGTAGAGCCTGGCATATCTGGGAGAAGGGCAAACTGAAGAAGTGAAATCTTCTGGAAGCAGGAAGGTCACTTACACGAGGGAGAGATGTGCATGTCATCGAATTTACGTGTACAAGTCAACACTCCTATACACCCACAGATGTGTTTGTAGATGACAGGGGCTCTGTGTGTTTTTGAAAGGACGTTTTATGAATAAGTGTTTCCAGGGAAAAGCTGAAGTTTCAACTCTACAAGCGAGGCTTTCCGCCCAGAAACCAGTCTGCATCCCTGTGCTTTCCCTTGGCTGCCCGAGCAAGCCACCGCGCCGGCGAGCCGGAGGTAAACCTACATCTGTAGGTTCATCCCACTCTGTAACCCGCGTGTTACTCGGCTCCGGCGCCGGGCGGGCTGCGGAGCCGCTCAGGTGCCGCAGCTCCGCCGCTCCCCGAGCAGGGCCCAGCTGCGGCCGCAGGTGATGCGGGAACCGCGGCCGCCGAAACGGGCGCCGCACGCATCGGTGCTGTCTCCTCTTGACAAAGTGGATGTGTGATTAATGCCGATCGACGGCTGCCCCCAGCCCTGCTCCCCCTCCCAGTTTCTCCTCCTTCCCGCCCCCTCCTCACAAGGTCCTCCGCTGGTTTCAATAAAAGGCAGGATCTAAGCCTTTTCTCCTTCAAATCAAAGAGGTGTTACGATTGGCCAAACGAGGGGCAGATGGGCTATTTTCAAAGATATTTCCAAACAACATACAGAAGAGACGCCCAGTTTCACGGGAAGCGAATATTGTCCAGTAAAACAATGACAGCGAATAAATCAGTCATCGGGGTCCCTGTCGGGATCCCGGGGTGGTTTAACCAGGATGGGTGATTCTCCTTCCCCGATTCTGCTCGTTAGAAAGTTAATAGGAGACGCCGGCGATATATCCCGGGGTGGCGGAGGGGGAATAGGATGGCCGAGGCCGAGGCACGGGGCAGAGCTCTGCTTTGAGCAGAGCCGTCTGGCAGTCGAGGCTACGGGTGGCCGGGGTGCCCGTGGGCACGGCGCCGGGCAGCGTCCAGCCCGCGCCCTCCCGCTCGGAGCACGGGCAGCACCGCAGAGCTCTCCCGGCCCACGGCCGCCGCGTCAGGGCTGGGCGGGCTGCGCTCACCCGGCTGTTTCACTGTGGCCGACGCTGCTCTTTTATTTTTTTTTCCATTTTACTTTTTTTTTTTTTCTCTCAGAAGGTTAAGGGGGCGAAAAGTAAGATTTATAGGCCTCTGTGAAAATGTGAAAATTAAAACAAGTCTTTCAGGTGTAAAATACACTCCCGAAATACAGTTTCAAGATTTATTTGCTCAATTTTTAGTTGGTAAACTCGGTATTGCTCCAAAGGGAAAAACTTCTCTCGCTTACTGAGTTCACAAGGCAGGATTTGCACTCTCACAGAGGAATCATACTCTGAAAGAGGTGGTAAAGTCCTTCTCAGCTCGACTTTTTTCAGTCTCGCGGCTGACTGTCCCCCTAGAACAGAGTCAATTTTCTGCTGCCTAGGTTAAAGGGAAGCAATAGTTTTTATGGCCTCCACCACGACTGCAGTTGAAAAGTTTTGCATGAAAGACGGAGAGATTAGTGCCCCAGAGCTAGATTTTCTGCCGGAGATCTTGGAGTCGTGAACAGTCGCGACGTTTTACTAGTCAGTGTGCATTTTACTGCAGAGCTTGACTGCTCTACCGAAAGTGATTCCTGGAGGGGTATTTTTGCACTGGGTTTCATTTTTACGTGGTCACTCATTTTAAATTTTGAGGGGGTCAAAATCAAGGTATAACTATTTAGTGAAAAATAACCCACCCCAGCTCTCTACTGCTAATGAACAGAAATTATTCCACTTTAATCTCACCCCTCAGAAATATTTTTACTTAGAAAGGTCTGGCTGCTAATTGGGGTGTGTAGTTGCCTTTAATCTCTAACACAGTGCTTGGAACCTACCCAGAATGAATTAAAATAAGTCTGATACACAAGAAGAAAACATGGCTTCCCAGTAAAACTCGTTTTATGATCACAGCTTGTGTGCCATGTCAAAACGTTAAGTTTAAGCATTTAGGGCATAAAGAATAAAAACCTTTTTTGAAAGTCTCTAATGCTTACATTTGGTACTGTTTTAATATTTTCTATTAGAATTACAAGTAAGGAATACCTTCTGTTCTAATAAACTACAGATGAAGTACAAATTTGCGTGTTTACATGTTGTTTGTATGCTGAAGTCATCACCTGAACCTACGGATAAATGTATGTATTTCTCTTGAAAGTAGACTGTGGGAGATTATCACACCACAGAAGTGCTCTCTCCTCTTCTATAGTACTGCTAGGAAGTAGAAAGTGCAAACGGTGTGTGTGTGTGTGTGTGCACAAGTGTGTGTACAGGAGGGATCTCTGCCACCCTGTTGTGCAGCTTTGGTTGAGTGAACTGTTGATCATAATCTCATGGTAGCTCAGCAAGCTACCGAAAAAACCCCAAAACCCCCAAAAAAACCCAGAAATGGAAATGGCTCTGATAAAGCCTGTGTCATGTTAGAGCCATGCAAAAGTAAACACTGCACTGAACACTTAGAAGCCCCAAAATCGTCAAACCTCATTCCCACCCAAGAAATTTTGTTGAGTTTCTATGGTAGGGAGGGCCATTGGCTTGTTTATTTGCTTGTTTGTTCTATTTATAGATATTCCTATGGAGCTTATCCACAGCATCTGCATGCCCACCGGAGTCAGATCTGGTTTCCTGGGTGAAGTTGCATCCTTATTCAGTAGCAGTGCGTTGGAAATGTCTCCTAAAGAAGGAATCAACCTTCCTGCAGCCTGTGGTGCTCCTGTTTGCGACTGGAGTCTGCACCCTTCCTAGGTTACTTCAACACAGCAACACAAAATAGTTAAATGACCCTGAAAGCCACTCAAAATAATAAGAGCGAGGTGAAATGTCCTGTGTTTGTCAAAGGATTTCAGAAAACAGGTGAAGAATTAAGATAGGACTTAATGCCACGCATATCGCATGTAAATGAAATATTTAATCTGCCATTTTATCTCTCCTGTGTGCTCAAACACCTTCAACAGTTCTTTGAACAAATATTTAGTTTCCAAGCTATAAATTTGTCTTATGCAAAGAGAAAGCTTTTAGGATCTCCAGTTTAAACTCGTTTGTACCACTTGTTGTGGTGCTGAGAATTATCAAACCGGTCAGCTTACCTTTCCCACGAGTGGTAATTAAAAGAGAGCTAGGGGCTGTGAGGGGTGGAGTAAAAGAAAGAATAATAACATTCAAAAAATCGTGAGCTCACAAACTGTGATTAACATTCTACCTAGCTTATTTCTTCCTTCAGTTAACTCCTGGTTTCCTTTTTTTTCCAATACCTCTGCATCAGCTCTGTCTTTATAGTAACCCTGCAGCTTATTAGGAGTCCTTATTAATGTAATTATCACAACTGTTAAGGAGAGAAACTCTTACAGTCTTCTCTGGTCTGCCAGAGGACTTACCTAAACTGAGACAACCTGTGTCATATTCTCTCCTGACATCCAAGAAAATCACACAGGAATTGACTGGCATTTTGCTACACTGAGTTGGGATGAGATATGAAAGGGAGAGAGAGAAGGAGGATCCTTCCGAAAGACTCCCACAGAGGTAAGTTCTCTCCACTTCCAGGGAGGAGAAAACCGGCCATGATGACAGTGAATTAGTGGCTTTTGACAGGCAGGTGAGGGGCCCTTTCCCAGTCACAGTCTTCAGATGCGGGGGTTGAAGGGGGAGCAGAAACCTTTCCCAGAGACCCTACACTACTTAGCATTTATGGACGGATAAAGCTGAACATTGGACAGGACTCCCCAAAGGAAAAGAACCTTTCAGTGTAGCCATCAACCTGTCATCACTGCAATAAAGGTGTAATGCACAGGAGTGCTGGTAAGAGCCAGGGCTTTATTTCCTGGCCCTGTCACATGACATGGGGCCAGGGTTACCAAAGGTTACCCCCTCACATGGAAAGGATCAGTGGTCATCAGCCCCTGCAGCTGCTTCTCTCTTCTCCTGTCTCAATTTTATATTCAGCTCATGCATGTGCCTTGTTAAAAATGCAAACCCGGCAACCTTGATCAGCTACAGCCATGGAGATGATGGATGAATTGCATGTTTGCCCACAGCCTGTAACACCAGCCGGGTCATGGCTGAAGGCTTGAGCACCTTTCTGCATGCACCTGATATCCCTGGAAGGGTTCCTTTCCCCAGTTGGTAGAGACATATCAGTGGGTCACATCCCAGCACTGCAATGCTGTTTCCAAACAAGTTACTTGTTGCCTTCCAAGCCAGTCCCTCTGCACTGATCAGCTTGCATTTGTGTGAAATGGAATGTGTTTTGGCTGGGTGTTGCAGGGTCAGACCTTCCATGCGTGTGATGCTGTGAAACCAGTGTCAGGAGCTCTGTGAGGAAGCTATACAAAGACTTGGGCGGTATCATTCCTTGTCATGAAGTTCCTTGCTACATGAAATATGCAAGCTCTGTTACAGCCTCCTGGCTAGTGCAGAGGGGCACCATGGTAGCAGTGTCAGGGAAGGCCTGGAATCAGGAAAATGGAATGGGAGTAACCAGAGACTACAGAATTATTAAGAAAGACTGTTTTCCACAAAATGTTGGTTACGATGGCTTTGCTGTGGCTTCCTCCAGACAGACACTTGTCAGATAACACTGTCCTACCCAGGATGTGGGTGTAGGTAAACGGCTCTCTGTGAAGCCTTGCAATAAAATCTACCACAGAACATTAGAGAGTGCAAGGCATCGGTTATAGACCTTGGAGGTTTACATTACTTTTATAGAGAGTTGGGGTTATATTTTAGATTTACTTAGTGTTACAGAGCCAAGCAGTGGTGTTGCAGACAGAAAATATTCACTGCCTCTAAAGAACCAGAACTATGGCTGAGCCCTTTGATTCAGATTACCACCCAACTGTAGAAAATACCAGAAGTAGGGTGGCCAGGAATGCCTGCACTGACCCTGCTCCAGAATGGGCCTGATCCTCCATATGGATCAGGAAAATCCAGAATGGCTTTTTGCAGACTGATAATAGGAGTCCTCCAGTCACTCCTCCAATGTTGAGGATTATTAGGACTAATGATCACTTAATTGTATCTTTTCATACTTATTATTACTGTTGCTCCTTAGCACTGTAAACGGGACTCTGTGTAGTGTAGATAAAGCAGACAACACCAAAATGCTCTGTGCTCTGGGGAGTTCTCCATCTACATGTAGGAAAAGAAGAGCTAGGTGAGCACTGAAAGACTTGGAAACACAAGACAGTAGCTTACATGAATAGTATCTGCCTGAGGGCACGGGTGGCTTGGAAGAGAGCTAACAGCAAGACTTTTTCATGAGAAAGTCTTAAATAGATGGTTAAGCTGCAGTGTTTTGGGATTTTCATTTTGATTTCCTGAGAGGGAGAGAGAAGAAATTTTAACAAGATCAAAACAGGGAGAAAAAGAAATTGTTACAAGATAGAAGTACCAGAGAAAAACAGGAGGCTTGCCACTAAAAAAATTATTTGTTCTTCCAGTTAAAATCTGCTGAAATGAAAACTGGGTTGTTTTCACTTCAGATTTTGTACAGCGGCTGTATAATGCCTGGGATGCCCCTAAGCAGATGAATTGGATTACAAACTGGATTTGTCCCTTTTCCAGGGGGAGATTCTTGGATGAGTACTGTAAAGTGATCCTGATGAACAGGATAAAGGGTAGGTTGTTCTTATAATGCTTAAATATCAATATGAGTGACAAATATTGTTCTTCTTTAAAATACTACAGGCAACAATATTCAGAGTTGAGGTTTTTTCCCATTAAAAAAACCAGATAACTGATCACTACTGCAGTCATCTCCATGAAGTAACTAATATTAGCCCAATTTTACAGGCTAGGAAGTGGAGTCAGAAAGATTAGGACTTGCCCAAGGCCACAGAGCTAGCAGCCAGGCCGGAAGAAAACTCCAGATTTCCTGGCTCCCACTCTCCTCCTAAATTTATCATCCACACTCCAGTGATGTCAAAACAGTGGTCTTTTTTTCACTGAGATAAAAAACATCCACTTTTCAAATGGCTAAAATATGTCACGAAGTTCCACCCAAAATCTGCATCGCAGAATTGGGCACTGCTGGAATGTAATTTAGCATGTTTCAGAGCAGATTTGCAATACCCTGCACAACAGGATACAACGTGTGAGTGGCCACGGCCACAGCCTCTGCTCTCAGAACAAACCAAAATGGTCTACATGGAAGAGCTGCACTGTGAGATTATGCAAGTCAGAAATGGTGGGAGAACAAGGGCTGCCAGAGCATGCACAACACTGAAGCAGATTTGCTGTGGGAGATCCCTGCCTTGATTAAAGCAAAACCCCCTGTCACTTCAACTAAGGTTTTGCCCATCCAAATTCATAAGCAAAGTGACAAACAGTGGTTGGTTAAACCATTCAGTACTGGACATGGCCATTCCTGGGCCATTGTAAACCCAGTATATTTATTGTCCTCTAGATGAGTAAAAGCCTGTTTATACAGAAATGAAATACATGAGTGGGCATGAGTACATAAGCAGGAGAACCCACAAAATGCAGTATTTCACTGAGGGATGTGATTGATAATTTGTCTTGGATTCAGCTGATGCAGATGTTGTAGTAGTTTATCGCTGTTTTCACTCCAGTTGTAAAAAAAGGGGACGCCCATTCCTCAGCCAGGTGTGTTAATTTAAACTGAAATCATGTTAGGTTAATTAATAACAGTAGCTGTGAGTGAGGCAGCTGAAGGTAGCTAGCTCTTCCACCTTGTCAGCAAAGCTGTCAGAGCTCAGGAATTAGAGAGACTAATTAGTGTGTTCCAACAGTAGTTTCTATAATCCTGTTTTCCAATTCATTGCAATGGACTAAGAGGTGCTGTGTCCATCAGTTGTGCTGTCACAGCTGAGAGATGGTAGCTTACAGCTGAGCACATCATCATTGCTGAAACTTCTTGTCAGGAACACTGGGAGTGACCTGCTCTTTCTTGCTCAGGTGAAGCTTCCTTGACTGCAAAAGAGATTAGTTTCAACTCTGTATATCCAGCCTCTGTGCAGAAGTGGCCTGGGTTGAGGTTCGAGATGAGAATGTACATGTACACTTATGTACATGTAGATGTACATGTAGACTTATGGTAGCCCTTTAGCTCAGCTTAGTTTCATTTAATTACATTTAGATTTAGATTAGATGAACTTAGTGCAAATCAACAGAAGACACTTACTGAACAAGGGAGTTATTGAAAGAATCACACTGCGTCTTGAAAGCTCATGCTGAAAGCTCATGCAAATTAAGATAGGATCTGAGTTTAAAATACAATGGCCCTCCCAGAGCACCTCCAAATGTGAACATTCTTGTTCTGAGCAAGTTCCTGTGTTCTTCCTTATCTCCATTGGCAGCTCAGGTTTGTCTAACCAGGAAATTCACCTTGGGCTGAGGTAGGGTGTGGATCTGAGGTGAAACAACGAGTCCTGTGTGGACGTTCTCAAGCATTTCCATGTGTGAACAAGTCTTTAGCCTCCAGTCATCCAGAACAATCAGTATGTTGAGCTCTGTCACCCAAGTTCCACATATTTCGAAGTACAAATTACTCTGTGAACTTCCCTGGTTCATAGGTCAGACCTACCTTCTCTGTTTTGTCATGGGTAAACATCTGAGAACCAGTGCTCTGGTGTCATTATATATGCAACTCCCTGAAAGGTGTTGGTTAGCCCAATACAAATGCCCACCACATTGACTGTGAGGTGTACAAATCATGATAATTACTTTGATTAACTTCTACTCTACTAAGGGTATGCAAAGACTTCCAGACAGGATGGCAGAGAGAGAAGAAAGGCTTAATCCTTTAATTAGTGCACCCAAAGTGCCTCTAAGGGCAGGTACTTACACATTGGAAACTCCAGTTCTGCAGTGTTTATTAGAGATTACTGGATTTAGGAACAATCTCTTACTAGTGTGAAGGCTTGATGCCATGGAAAACACAGCTTGTAGACAGTATATCTGCTATTCATGCAACACGAGTGCCTCTCATCTCCCTGCAGGGCTTGGAAGACACCACATTTTCATTTGGGACATCCTTAACTCATACATATGCTCCTGTCTCAGAAATGAGGAACTGGCTTGTGTTTCCAATTGCTTTCACTGGGACACATGCAGACCTCCCTTTGTCTTCCAGAGATCTGAAGAAGACCCACTTGATATTTTTGGGGGCTTTTACCCCATGGAGATTTGTTGCAGAGACATTTCTTGTGGAAGAGGTAGAGACAAGCTCTCTTTAAATGTTGTACTATTAGCAGGACAATACTTGACATACACACAGCTAAGGAGTAAAGAGAGTGAGTAACCTTCCTGTAGAGAGAGATGAGCTGAGGATTCTCCCCTACTCCAAAACCATCGAGTTTAGGAAATTTTTTCCTGATTCCTTGTTCATCATGATATGCACTGGTTTCCCTTCAGCCTCTGATTGCTGTATTGGGACCTAACCTTTGGAAAATCAGGCTCTTTTGTCCTCTCAGCAGCTGTTCTTCCACTGTCCAATTTTTATGCTGATATACCCATTTGATTTCATCCTAATCCACTAAAGTTAGAGTTTCTTAGAGCTGGAAGATTTTTGACCTATGAGGCACTGGAGTGATTATTAGATAGGATTAATGCATCTGCCATGCAAAGATTCTTTCAAGAGAGTTCAGGTTTTTTGGTGTTTGAAGGTCTTTGGGTCTTTTTTTTTTCTTTTTCCAGCATGCAATTTAATAGATTTTAACCCTTCATAAGATGTGACTTTGTATGTGCATGTGTGCGTGTGAGTGTGTGCTTAACCCCCTAACCTGGGTACAATAATTTAAGGGGTTGGTTTACAAACCCACATTTCCAAAGCCCTCGATCTTGCACTCATCTGGCATGAAAACCTCAGAGAGTAGCCAGAAATGAAGTCCTCTCCACTCCCACCTTTTTTATTTCTGTGAATGCGTATGTAAGAGACCAATAAATCTAAAACTGTGCAGGCGTGGAGGAAATCATAAGAGTCAGCCTGGTGGTATTACCACGGGGAGCTGTGAAATCACTGAGGATTTATACAAGCACACACGGTGATGTTGTCATTAAAAAAAAAAAAAATCAAATGGGAGGATGGCTGTTCTGGTCTGTGCTGCGTGTGGCAGCCACCTCGGACACATGGTTTGGTGCCTCCCCTCTGTGTTCTGCCCGGGAACGCCAACTCCAGGGCAGAAATTTTTCCAGCCCCACCAGTGTTCTGGAAATCAACTTTTGCTCAGGCAGTGTAAAGCAAAACATTTCTGGCTTAATGTCTTTGTCATTTGGGGAAAGATTTATGGGAGAGAGAAGTAATTTCTCCTGCTACACCCAAATCTCATGGAGACCATGGAGGCCAGACTCTGGGCAAATGGGTACTGGGACCAGCTGCACAGCCTGGACCTTTGACTATTTTCCTTGGTGCTCCTGGGCCAAGAGGATGCTGCCGACCAGCCAAGCAGGCATGCATCTTACTGAAGGGAGATGGAAGATTTTGAACCTTGTCTACCCAGGGCTCCTCCCGTAGCTTCGGGGGAATGGGACCTTCATAAGTTTCTGTATATTTACAGCACCAGTGGTTGTCTTTTCTACACTGAGAGTACTAGGTATCTGGACAGATATGGCCCTGGGCAGTCAGGAACACCCTCCCCTGGATGCCAGGATGGGGGACTGGTGTGGGAAATAGCTCCAGAAACATCTGGGAGAGAGAAGCACAGGGATTGAGGAGAGATATTTCTCCCTAACATTCTGCGCCCAAAGGCCACTGAGAAGTTCGTTTGCTTCCTTCCTTGCAAGATGACCCGTTATAGAGTATGAGGCCCGGGGTTCAAAGGGGATGGCTCACCCCATAGCGCTGTGCCCGGGGCTGGGGAGGAAAGGGCCAGGAGATGTTGTGGGCTCTGGGCAGCAGCGCTGCCTTCAGCCCGCCTCGCCCGCTACAGCTCTTCGTGAGGAGCCCAGGGGAAAAAAAACACGGCAGGGGCTTAATTGCACCCTCCTGCCTACACCCCGCCAGTTTCGAGGCCGGGGGCAGGATCCCAACGATCTTGTTGTCTCTGCTGGTGGAACGTGTGAGATAATAACCTCCACGCAATTAACATTATTTGCGGGAGAACCCCGTCTCCCCCAAAACGGGGCGGCGCCTTCCCGCTGCCACGGGAGAGGCTGTCCTGCGGAGCACAGCGAGCAGCAAGCTCAACCCGCTCTGCCTGGTGCCCGCTGCTGCTCGGTCACAGTGGATTTGCGGTTTAATCTCTTAAATTATCCAAAATCCATGGATGGTGAGACCGCCCGTGAAGGGGCAACCTGCGAGCTCCCACCTCTCGATTCTCCGCTCTGTAGCCCCCAGGCATGTTCCTTCCCCCCCCCCCCCCCGGCGGGTGATTTGGAGCACACGCTCTTAGTTTTAAAACAATTTCCACTGACTTTTCTGCACCCAGCCTGGATGCCAGGAAAGGTTTTGAAGAAGCAACTTTCTGTTCTGATTCTTCTCTCTGAGTTGTGAGGGCTCTTTTCTTGTTTCTTCTTTTTTTTCTTTTTTCTTTTCTTTTCTTCTCTTCTCTTCTCTTCTCTTCTCTTCTCTTCTCTTCTCTTTTCTCTTTTCTTTTCTTTTCTTTTCTCTTTTCTTTTCTTTTCTTTTCTTTTCTTTTCTCTTTTCTTTTCTTTCTTTCTTTCTTTCTTTTCTTTCTTTCTTTTCTTTTTCTTTCTTTCTTTCTTTCTTTCTTTTCTTTCTTTTCTTTCTTTCTTTCTTTCTTTTCTTTTCTTTTTTCTTTTCTTTTCTTTTCTCTTGCCTTGCCTTGCCTTCCCTTGCCTTGCCTTGCCTTGCTTTCCCTTTCCCCTTCCCCTTCCCCTTCCCCTTCCCCTTCCCCTTCCCCTTCCCTTTCTCCTTTCTCCTTTCTCCTCTCTCCTCTCTCCTCTCTCCTCTCTCCTCTCTCCTCTCTCCTCTCTCCTCTCTCCTCTCTCCTCTCTCCTCTCTTTCTCTCGAGAAAAACACCGATTCCGTCAGATAGGCTGGGCTTTTGCTGGAGAACTGCCGTGCCTGAAATGCTACCCCCACCCTTGAGGATGGGCTTTGGAAACGGCGGGTCCCATCGCCCTTCTGCCGTCGGATCGCCCCCAGCCCTAGGGGAAGCGCCCCGCTTCCTGAGGGCTCCGGGTTTGCTGTTCGTTCTCCCAAAACATGGATGAGGGCTGAATCCCGTGCTCCGCTTCTAGAGGGAAGAGCTACCGGGGGAGAATAACTCCCTTTATATTTGAGAATAACCCTCATATATAAAGGTGCTTCCAAGTTTTCCCTATGGAACCATCTTGTCACAGTGCTGCCCAGGGAAGGATGTTAATCCAGTAAAGTCATTAGTGTTTCCTACGGGGCTAGAAATATTGTAAGAAAGCTGCTAAATGAGAAAGGAGCAGCCCGTGGGATTTCTTCCACATACTTTGATTATTAATTATACTTTTTTCTTTTCTTTTTTCTTTATTTTTTTTTTTTTTATGACTGCTGATTGGCAGCAAGACCAAAAGCATTCAAAACGAGTTTTGTGGACTGGAAAAGACAAACCCCTACAGGTTACCGTATATCCATAGTAAAAGGCATGTATTCACTGGCACATAGATGTAGTCTTTCTGGATCTGAGCAGTTTTTTCGAAACTGGATTTTAATGGAAGAACGAGAGCGGGAAGAACACATGCAGACATGCCATAAATATGTGTTCATGTATGTGTACATATGTACATACGGGATAAGATGTGCCATACAACACGCACCATGGATCTAAACGAGGAGAGCATATAATGTCCTAGAAGAAGTCAATGAACGCGATTAAAGCAAAGAGGCATATTTTATTCGTTGTATTCTGGCTCCACACGTCTAAACCCTTGACTGCCTGTGACAAACGCTGGTTTTTTGGAGACCCTCCGAGAGCAGCAGAGTACCAAGCTGCTCCTGCCGAGCTGCTGCCTTGTGCCGCGACTCTCCCGGGCGCCTCCCTACAAGGACCTGTTTGAGTTCCTCGCCTGTTATACCTGCAACAGCTGTTTCTCTCCCTGGGCGTGTTTTCCGGGAGTTTTAAGTTAGTCTGGGCAAAATGTTCTTGACCTCGAGGGAGGCTGATGGTGAGGATGACGTAATTTCTGAAAGAACCAGCGAGTTAGTCGCGGGCTGCGGAGCTGCGCCCCGGCAGGGTAGGAGCGGGGCGATGCTGGTGCCCCCCGGCCGCCAGCGAGGCCGCTGCTCCGGTGGGTTCCTCCCTGCCCGCGGGAGGAAGGCTGGGGTAACCTCCCGTGGCTCAGCATCCCGGGCCGTAGCCGTCGGAGGAGATGCCTGCTCTTCTTTCTCCTTTTCATATACTCCTTCCTGGCACAAGGGGGAAAAAAAAGGAAGAAAAAAGAACCGGAGGCGAGAGGGCGAGCGGTCTGGCTTGTCTCCTTTCATCTCTGCGGCCCATCAGCAGTGGGGGGCGCAAGAAGACAGCAGTTAGTGTAGGGCCGCGGTGATCACAGCCAGGGACCGCCGTCTGGGAAGGTGGGAGGGAGGGGAGATGCCGCGGCTGGCGTTGCGGGGAGGATGGATGTGGCCGGCGGAGCGGGCGGGAGCGGAAGGTCGTGCTCAGGACTGAGCTGACCGGGAAAGGCAGGGACACCATTCTCCCCCGAGCCCACTCCCTCAGGGCTGTGTCGCGTTCCCTTCTAGTCTTCTTTGTCGATGAGACTTGCCTGGGACTTCGGGATGAGCTCCTAAAGGAGCATGCATTAAACCGGCAGAGAAATAGAGCCATAGAGCGCGGGACAGGCAGCGCAGAAAAGCCCTGGGCTGTGCAGTGTCCCCGTCTGTGTGCCATGGCTACCTGCTGCAGCCTTCACGTTACTTACGCCCTGCCCTGTGCTCTGCTGCCCTGCATGAGAAACAAGCGCCTGCCTTTCTCTGCCGGGGCTTCCCAGTACGTGCTCGTTTCCTCTTTTAGAAACAGCTAAGCCCGGACACTTGGGCTTCGCTTCTAACATTATTTTTTCTCACGCCAGTTCTCAGGCAACACAACAGGCAATCACACGAACATGTCCAGATTTTTCTCTCCAGGCAATATCGATACGCCCCCTATTCCCAGCAGAAGCATTGTGATCTCTCAGCCTCCCTGCAGCTGCAGTGCCTTTTCCCGCTGACCAGCACACCCACCCTGCTTGCCGGGCATCCCGGGCCACCACCTGGGGAGAAATCCATCTTCCTGGGAGCCCATGCGGGCCGTAATTTTCTGTAGTATTTTGGGAGCAACATGGTCAAGGTCGGGCCCGCCTCGGGATCCTAGTGACGGCAAGACTTTTCCTCTTTGAGCTTAGCCTTGCAAGCAGGAAGCCTGAAAGACAAGCCCTCCAAGACAAAGAGCACAAACACCCCTTGGCGCTGCCCAGGCGTAGAGGGGACAGGCGAGGTGACATTCGACGTTGCTGATATATGTGTATCAAGGGGTTGATGCAGTTCTGTTACAGAGGTGGGTAACTCAGGTTGCCTCGCTGCCCGCTTCATCCTTTCACTGTTTCTCGTCCTCAGTCACTGAAAAACTCAGCTGAAGTGTTTATTGGAAACTATTGATAGTAATAGACGGAATCAGAAGTTGTTCAGTAGTTCCAGCAAAATTTCTGAGTTCTTCTTAAATATGCATCAACTAAGAGGGGGGATTTGGGGTGGAAGGTGGGAGAAAAGGACCATAAATTAATCTGAGACAAACTGAAAATAAATTCTCAGACAAATTCAGAATTTCCTACATGTTCCTGTGCTGAACTCTCCGGCAGAAGCCCATGACTTGCTGTGAAAGTTTTCTACATCTCTGCTTTTGTCCTGATTACTGTCTCACAGCCATCTGAGACATGACATGCATGCGGTGCCCAGAGCTGTGCTCTGAGAGCACAGAGGGGAATACCGGGCCAAAGAAGGATCCCCATGAGCACAGTTCATTACGTCACTGGCTTTGCTCAGTGCACATTGCCTGCTGCTCGGTGCTCACCTTGGCTCTGTCCTAGTCCAGGGGACCACGGATTTCATAGGCGGGGGATGGACAGACAGTGAGCAGGTACTGGGGATCCAGTACCCAGAGCACAAACCTGGGCATTTCTGTCCGGCAGTGGTGCTGAAGCACTTGGCCACTGCTCAGGGAGTCAGGGTGGAGATTTTGTTTTTGCGGGACAGCCTGTGGATTCACGTTCTCATCCCTGCGGGCCATGCATGGAGGTACAAGCCAGAAATAAACTTGGCAGCCAAACCTGCTGTTAAAATGCACTGTGAGAACAGATGATTCCATCTCAGCTTGGCTAGCTGTAGACGAAGATTTTTGAAAGCGGGACTGGAAGTTAAGGGGTTAACATTCCACTCTTCATTGCTAAAACTATGTAAAAGTTTCATTCAACATGCCTTCCATGCCCCTGTTTCAGGTTTTATGTGTGGTTGTTTTGGGGAGAGTTTGAACGAGACAGTGATGTACAGTAATGGAACCAGCATTTTGCATCAGTGCAACTGCTATTTTTAAGGACACTCAGATTCAGTGAGGAGTGGGGGAATTTCCATTGAGATACCTGTTCTAGGTGGCTGGGGTTTCCTTTTTCTTCCTTCCCCCCTTCCCCTTCCCCTACCTCTTTTCCCTTTCCTTCCATTTCCCCTTTCTCTTCCCCTTCCCTTTGTGTTTGCTTCCCATTCCTTCAATTTCTTTTTTGTTTTTCTTTTCCTCCTTTTCATTTGTCTGTTTCATATACAGCTTTCTGTTCCTTGTCATTCTAAACAGAATCTCATGACTTGTGTAAAGAGAAAACAAGAGGCAACATGCCTGTTCCCATGGGGTCAAATCTGCTCCTTTTCAAATCTAAGAGGAAATCACCCTTTCATTACAAGAGACACACACTTGGGTCTCTGGAGTAAGATACCCACTTCTAGCATTTCCCTAATGGCGAGAGGTCCCAGAGGATCCTGTACCCCTTGAACACCCATATCTCCAAAGGAACTTTCCTTAGGGATTTCTCTCACCCTCCCCAGGGATGAAAAGGGTCTCCAGGATCCAGAATATGAGCTGGGACTTTTCCAACCACTTCCTCTAGGCAGAATTTCCAGCTCTTAGCGTCAGTCTCCAATGCCCTGAACATCTGTGCCCCTCTCCACACTTGTTCATGAGGCTCCATGTAAAAATGTCTTCATCCTGGTGAAAATACCAGAGTTTGGCCTATCTGGAGCAGAACCAGGCCTAGCCCTGGAAAGCGACGGCGCTGCAAGAGGGCGCAGAGAGCCACTGGCTCTGGCAGTGCGCGGCTTGCTTACAGCAGGCACAGTGCACTGCAAACGCCCCTCGTTTCAACCATTTCCTTCAGGGAAGGGCCGGGAAACCTTCTCTCCGGGACATTGCCGCCTACCTGGGGGCGACAGTGGGGGAAATGGCCGGGTGTCCCGGCGTGTGGGCGGCGGTGGGGCCGGGGTGGGTACCGGCGCCCCGATGGGAGGGGCGGGCAGCCTCCGGGGCTGCAGCGCCGCTCCTCTCGGCTCCTTCCGGGCCTCCAGTTTGTTTTAATAAAGCAGGACACCAAAATACTAAATGGGGTGAAAGAATGTGTGTTCGGCGCTGGCATTCCTGCGGTTTTCCCCTGGTAATGCCACATCCTCCCTTATGGGGAGGATGCCTCTTCCTCTGGGCACTCCCCTGAAACTCCTCAGTGTTTCTGTAGGGGATGCTTCCGTGCACCAGGTCTCAGGCTACGCCTTACCCGCGGGGGGAAATCGCGAAAATGCACAGCACGAAAGGCTGATAACTCAGTTCTCGTTAGATCAAATCTTTAAGAAAGAAATGTCTAGTAGAGGAAGCCACTGAAATACTGTCGATTTTCATTTACCATTGCCTTCCTCCGAATTAAATTCACACCATAAATACCTTTTTGTTTTCAAATCAGGAAGTTTGCCATGCACACCGTGTTTCTACGGCTCGTTCTAACATTAAGAGGTTGCACAGTTTTACGGCCCTCGAGGAGCCTAGAAGAGATAGAAATTGAAATCGAAAGCCCAAATTCCTCGCGATTTACTCACTGATATCAAAGCGGCAGATTTAGTTTCCACGGACGAACTTGTCCTGAATGCCCTAGGAGAGGGAATCTTGCCCTTACCCTGCCCGCCCCACTCCCACTTCCCCTAGGTTTTGGTCTAACAAGGTAAAAATCTCCAGAACCTCATGCGGTGACAATGAAGCGTTGCTTCGGGCAGCCAAAAGGTAAAAAAAAACCAAACCAAAACCGAAAGAATCCAGAACAGACAGATGCCCTCCGCGGAGGTGCCGGCATCCGGCATTCAGGGATATAGGGAGGCAGAAATGTGTCCTGGATCGGATCCTGTAAATACCATTACATGCTCTCCTAGACACATCCCACTCACGGCTCTGTCCTCTCTCCCCTCAACTCCACTTACGTGTTACGTGCTGTCATTGTACCAGCTTGTCTTTACACAGCAGAATAATGCGCCTATTATTCTCTTCTCTCCAAAGCTTCCACCTCCAATCATGTCGTAAAAAATAGCCTTAATAAAACAGTGATAATTACGCCATTATTGTTAACACTACCCATTAAAAATTTAAAAATAGGTTTTCTGGTTTGGTCACCCATAGGAACCAGGTATCAGTTTTTGCAGCAGTAAGTCGTTCTGCGATATGTCAAAACCTTATTTCTTTCTTTAAAGACAACAGGGCTTCAGGGATTTTTTAGAGAAACTGAAGGCACATCGTGGGTTCCCAGTCATAACTGGACAGTATCGGTCAAAAGTTATTGATACCCTGTTGACCGGCTAAGAAAAATAAATATCCCTCGGAGAAGGAGCCTGTGATGTGCCTTTTCTTCTGCAGGCTTAGCACTTTCAAGGAAAATGCCTGATTTATGAGCATATCACTCTAGCAATGTTTTAATGTCCCCCTATCGCTTCCTTGTTTTGGGAAGGGTGTGTGTTTCGTTTGCTTTTCGTCTACGGGGCTACCTTTCAGTCAGCTTTAAGGAGGGATTCGCTGTCCTGATCTCTCCTCGGCCATACACCAACGAGGAAAGCTGCAAACTCAGAGAAATAAATCAGTTTGAAAAGTTTTGAGCATAGTTACGGCATCCTGGCTGTGATCCAGTAAACGAGAGAGAATAAGTTTTAAATCTCGGTCTGGAATACGCAGGGGAAAACCCCCACCCAAACCCATGGAGATACACTTTCCAATCTGCCTGGAAATTAATCCCAAATGAGGGAGTCTCCTTCTAAATCGGGCATGACAGATCTGAGAGAAACATTAGACAGAAGGCAATGCGCTGGCCCCTCATTCCCGGCGAGGCAAAACTCCGCGGCGGCAGAGAGCGGGACGGGGCTCTTCGCTGCACCACGCCGCGTCACCGACTCGTTGATGTGCGAGGGGCTCTTGCGGCGCTACTCATCCTGGGGGATGGAGAAAGACTCATTTTAAGAAGCCTTTACTAATCCAATCCAAATTGACCCCAAAACTTCCAGTACTTCCCCCCTCCCCTCCATTCTTAGATTCCACTCGGGCCTTTAACTCTCTGTGTTTAGCCTTGGCAAATTAAAGCGTGTGTATGTGTGCGGGGCCGGGCGTCTGTCCGTGAGGGAGTGTACCGCAGCCCGTGCTGCTTCAGGCTGCGTCAAACCTTCCGTGGCAATGACCATCGGCACGGGTTCAACAAAACCTCCCACCCCGGGTACACGACGGGTGGCTTCTTGATGGAAACGAATTAAGAATGGGGTGAGGAAGGAGGCAGCGGTGACTCGTAAACGAAGATAATAAAATTCCTGGGGATCGGCCAGCATAATCCACAGAAATCATCCCCAGGGCTCCAGTCTGCCAGAGACAGGATTTCCCATTAACATCCCCACAATCGTTTCCATCGCCCGCTCCGGGAGCGCTCCCTTACACTCAGAATTCCGGTCCCGGTTACTGTTTTATTTAGAAACAGACATGAATATCCCTCCTCTTATTACCACCAAACTCGTTGTGATGCGGAAATCCTCTCTGTCCGCCACAGATACCAGCCAGCCTCTTCCCACAGAGCTGCCTGGCCGAGCTAGGAAGGAGGCTGGAGATGAGCTTCCTCGGGAGGCTGGGGCTACCGTGGGCCCCGGGGGAGGCCGAACCTTCACACACCCCCCGGAGGTGCTAGGAACACAAACACAGCTCCCCTGCCTGCTCCAACAATGGGCAAAAACGACGCCGCCACCAGCCGTGGGAAGCGGCACCAGCGCGACACGGGGACAGCGCTGCCCGAGCACCCCCGCCTCGTCTTGTCTAGCCCGGCCCCACAGCTCCCGTCCGCACAGCGGGATCAGCGCTGCCCTTCTGCTCTGCTTGTGATCAGCGAAGACGGACTGCCCTATCCATCCATCCATCCATCCATCCACCCGGACCTGGTCCTGCTTCCCCGATTCCACAGCCAGTAGAGCCTAGCCCAGCTGCGGCAGAGATGGGTACACTGTTCCTCACAGGACACACATCGGTCTAGAGGCTGGCAAGAGAGAGAAGGGAAAGGGAATTTAACAATGAGTTTTCAAAAATTTTGTAAGCTTTGAAGCAGTGCACGCTTTATACGTGTGATGGAAAGCAGCGCAGTCCAGAGTGTGTTATCCGCATGATGTGCGTTTGCATGGAAAAATACATGTGTGTATATATAGGGAGAAAGGAAGAATGGTGGCCAGACCCCTATAAAAATTCGTGGTTTATCACCCTCAAAACAGAATGCTTATTGCTAGGAACACTCCTTAATCCATGCATCCAGCAGATCGGGAATGTTTTTTGCTTGTTTGTTTGTGTGTCTCTCTGGAGCCTGCTCGCAGGGCTAGATGGAAAATCACAGCATGTTTCCTATTGCACTGCCTGTTCCCCACCAAAGCAACGTCACCGCAGATATGCCAGTAAATTCCTTACCGGGTTGGGATTGTAATTGGTTGAATGTTTTCTGTATCCTGACTAGCCAATAACACTCCGAGAAAAAAATTTAGAACAACTTAGTTACCACAGACGGCGAAAAATGACTTGACACTACACGTGTGAGGCAATATTAACTAAAGATGAGATCCTTACTGCATTCATTAGAAATATCATAATACACCAAAAAGATTACATGTGCCACTGTATTTACGGTACAAGGTCCCTTATTTTCAGACAAGTGCTGTCCAAATGGTTGCCCTTGTCATGTCTGTTTTAACAACATCTGCTAGCTAGCATAAGCTCTGGCCTTGATAACTTGCATTTTTCTGAGCCTGAATTATTCTTGGCAGACCTTCTTCTTGTAGTTCCTCCCCGCCCCGAAAACAGATAATAATATGTGCAAAACAATTAGTTAAAAAGAAGAAAGGAGAGGAGACATAAAAGCGCAAGAATTGTGGAAAAATGGAAAGGGCAAAGAAAGAAACAGGAACAAACGATAAACGGCAGATAGCCAGAATAACTACAGTTACAAGTGAAGTAGTTGTACCTTTTCGTATGTAAAAGGCGATAAATACATAACCGCATTTCGAAGTTTTAAATCAACATTTTAATCTCAGTAAACAGAGAGCAATGACAGTTACACCGATAGCAACCGATATTGACCCAGAGCAAGAAATCAAAGCTATTTTTACATTCAAATGTCAGCAGCACATTTCTTTATCCTCAAGTTTGCAAGGTATTCTTAGAAGCCTTATATATGCAGTTAGGCGGAAGCTGATTGCCAGCAATAAATAATGCATCCAAGGGAGAGGCTTGAGTCCGTATCTTCTCACTTCCAGGATGCAGCTAAAGGATCTTCGCCTCAATTCTACATCAAGGTTGTGGCTTAAAGCAGTCAAAGGGCTGTTTAATTGTCAGGCGAGGCTTCCCCCTGCGGAACTCTCTCCGCATGTTACAACCTCTTTGCAGCTCAGCTCCATATGCATCTCTTTTTCACACTTCGCTCTCCATCTCGGGCTCCTACACCTGGTGCATCACGCATTTAGCCCATTCGCTCCGGCTCTTCCTTTCATCTTCCCAATGGCAGACGTTTCTATTTATCCACTGGCAATCAATGTGTGGCGTCACCGGTGGTACTGTAATGACGACTGCACCATTGAGGATGACAGCTTAGAAAGAAGAGGGCAATGGTGATCCCTCCCAGAGCAGCACAACACAGTGTAGCGCTCGCATCACAAGGTCACCCTATCTCACCGCTGGCTCCTCTGCATTGGCAGGAGAGGGTTGCCTGGTTTGTACAAGGCTGGGGCGGGAGCGGGAGGGAGGGGGGAAGAGATCTGGATTTTTTTTCTCCCCTCCCTTAAGCAAAGCACAATGGAAACCAGGAAGGAGATGGTGATGTTTCTGGAGGGGACTACTCTTGGCGCGCTAGTTGGCAAGAGGGTGCCTAATTTGTCCGAAGCAGTGGGGAGCCCCGCTGCGGAGCCGCAGGAGAAGATGATCCATCGGAACTGCATCAGCCCCAGACCTGGCCCCTTGTCGTCCCGGGAGAGAGGAGGAGGAGGAGGTGGCGGAGGAGAAGACGAAGAGGAGGTGGAGGTGCTGCCAGGGACAGGGACGGTGCCGGAGACCCGCTCGGCGGCGGCAGCACTGCTTTCGGCCGGACAGCAGCCCCCCGCCCCGGAGCTCCCCTCCAGCAAAGGGCAGCAGAGCAGCTCGGACACCGAGTCGGATTTCTATGAGGAAATCGAGGTGAGCTGCACCCCGGACTGCGCCACGGGGAGCGCCGAGTACCAGCACAGCAAAGGTACCCAACTCCTTCCCATGCCTCCAGCCTGGGAGCTGGCAGCACTGGTGGGGCGGGGGGGGCTGCCGGAGGGGGTTTTCCCCTTGCCAGCTGAGCGAGGGGCAACGAAATCGGGTGTGTGTATGTGTCTGCGTGTGTGTGATCTCTTTCCTGACTGATTCCTCACCTCCCTGCCACCGGGAGACTTGTTTGGGAGTCAGAGGACACGACACCGGGCAGCCCTCGAGTCCCTGGAGGGGAGCCAGGCGTCCCGTCGTGGATGCGTCAGGTCTGCAGCGTGTCCCGTAGGATCTTTTTGGCCAAGACAACCACGCGCTCTCCTCTTCAATCTATTCTATTTTATTTTTATTTTTATTCTTCCCCATCGCCTAGACAGTGCATGCTCCAGGAAATCCCTTACGATCCTCCACACCGGCGGGTTTTTTTGTATGTGTGTGTGGGGAGGTAAGATCAAACGAGTTTTCTGGCCAAGAGCTGTTTGTGGTTTTGCAGGGTGAAATGTGCCCGGGCGAGTGTGGAAGGGCCCATAAAGACCGTAAAATCGCTCGCCGACTCATGCCAGCCCCAAGTGCGGTAGCGAGGGCCTTGTTTGCACGTTGGGTTAAAAAAAAAAAAAAAAGAAAAAAGAAAAAAAGGAAAAAAAAGAGAGAGATATCCAAATTACCTTGTCACTTCTATGTCTCGGTGGCGCCAGCTCGGAAATGGTCCCAATGAATTAATTGCCTTTGGTCTCGGGCACAATGAGGGAGAATTGCATTTGAAAGCAAATGCAGCGGACAGGCCCATTTTCCCCCTGCCCCCACTGCCTATTCCCACCTTCCCAGCCCGGCAAAGATGCCCCTACCCTGACAACAACCCACTTCTCCCCCCTTTCCGTTCCTCAATCACTTCAAGAAAAAGGGAAGCTTAGAGAGCGCTGTCTATCCTCTAGTCCCTTAGAGGCTCGGTACAAATATCCCATCCTGGGCTTTGGAGACTGAGTGGAGATTCCCAAGGCCTCGCCTTCCCCTCAGAGAGAACAGTCACTGCCTGCTGGCTGCTGCACTCCCGGCTCCTTGGTGGCCTGGAGGAAGGGACAGGGGAGTCATGCTACTTGGACGGCGGGCACACCTGCCTTTCCCAGACGCTCAGGATCGGGGGATGCTGCCGTGCTCCGATTTCCCAGTGCGGGAAGTGAGCGTGGGGCTCAGCGAACAGACACTGCGAGTGGGGGGGTGTGCGTCGGGGAGAGGGACAGGTAACCTCCTAGCCAGAGTGAATAAGAACCCGTCAAACCCTTAGCCGGCGTTTCATCCCCCTTCTCGCTGTCCTCTTCCCCGGTCCTTCTTGGACGTCAGTACCCCAGTACTCTCGGTACACCTGGGCGGGCACAGAAACGCCGAACGGGGTGGAATGGGGTGCAGAAGTGTGTTGGCTGGGGAGGTGGGGGGCGAGCATCCCTCCGTGCACGCTCGCCTCCGAGCGTGTGTCGTTGTTCCGTGCTCCCCACTCAGGGCCGTGCTCCGAGGCGTTGGCCGGCAGCCCCAGCGGCGGGGGGGATCACCCCAAGGGCAGCGGAGGCAGCGGCGGCTCCCAGGGCTCGCTGGCCTGCAGCGCCAGCGACCAGATGCGCCGGTACCGCACCGCCTTCACCCGCGAGCAGATCGCCCGGCTGGAGAAGGAGTTTTACCGGGAGAATTACGTGTCCAGGCCCCGGAGATGCGAGCTGGCGGCTGCTCTAAATCTGCCAGAAACCACCATCAAGGTACACGCAGCTCGGACATGTTTCCAATTAGCACGATATAAATCTATATGGCCAAACTTCCTTGCAAAACTCGGGAAAGCACTTCGCCGACATAACCCTCCCTCTCAGCTCCCCCCGCCTCCCGCCCCTTTCCTGGCCCTGCCCGCACCCTGCAGCAATGCGGGAGAGGGGACACGGCTCCCGGAGCCTTCCCGGCCAGCGCCGCTAATCTGACCTCTCCCTAGCAGATTATTTTTAATCCTTCCTTCGGTTCAGTCCAAATCTCTCTCAGCTCTTGGGGGAGGGAAGAGGAAGCCAGTAGCGGATCTTGTTTCCATCTCGCTTTGCTTTGCCTTTTCAAAAACATTTGCACATGAAAGTAAACCCGATATCAACAATCCCAGGTAGTTGTGGATGCGAAAGGGCAGCAACGAGGCAGAGCCGCCCGCTTGGCCGGGTCCCAGGGGCTGGGGGGCAGCAGGACAAGCCCCAGCAAGCAGAAAGGAAAACAAGCACCCTAAAAGGGCTGCTCCTCTGGGTCTCCCTGTAGATTTTTATAGGGGCTTAACTGATCCCTCCGTACGTGATGACAACTCCCTCTGGGGGGGAGAGCTGGCGCCGGTCTCCGCTCTCCGTCAGACCCACGTCCGCCGCACCGCCCTGGGACTGGGGCCGGGGCCGGAGGCCAGGCGGAGCGGGGCTGCGGCGAGTGACGGCTCTCGCCTCTCTTCTACCCGCAGGTTTGGTTCCAGAACCGCAGGATGAAGGACAAGCGGCAGCGCCTAGCCATGACCTGGCCTCACCCGGCCGACCCGGCGTTTTACACGTACATGATGAGCCACGCGGCAGCCACCGGGAACTTACCGTATCCATTCCCGTCCCACCTGCCCCTGCCCTACTATTCCCACATGGGCATCGGCGCCACATCGGCCTCTGCCGCCACCCCCTTCAGTACCCCTCTGAGGCCTCTGGACACCTTCAGGGTCCTCTCTCACCCGTACCCGAGACCAGAACTGCTGTGCGCCTTCAGACATCCCTCTCTCTACCCTGCCCCAACTCATGGACTCAGCAGCGCCGGGGGCAACCCCTGCTCCTGCCTGGCTTGCCATAGCGGCCAGTCCAACGGGCTGGCGCAGAGACCCTCCGGATCAGACTTTACCTGTTCGGCCACAACCAGGACTGACTCCTTCCTCACTTTCACGCCCTCTGTGCTGAGCAAAGCCACCCCAGTTTCCATGGACCAGAGAGAAGAAGTACCTTTAACGAGATAAACCTTTGTCTCAGGGTTATTAAACACTCGTCCCTTTCCCGGACTTCTCTTCGAGTTAATGTACCTACAGCCCATGATTATTTAATCGTGTTCTCTCCTCAGTCGTGGACACCCACAGCTAAGAGAAAAAAAAAGAAAAAAAGACTAAAAATAGCTCAGTGTCAAAAGGATTTACATTCCAAGGGGGGGGGGGGGAACAGAAAAAAGAAAGAAAGAAAGAAAGAAAGAAAGAAATTACTAGTGATTTATCTCTGAGAAGGAATTTAGGCACGAAGGAGGAAGAAAATTAACTCGAATGAAATACGCTCCAGCCACCTAAAAAAATGTGCTGGGACTTCCTTTTCCGTGGATAGACTTCTTCCCAAGGGCTGGGGCTTCTGCGGATCACAACAAACCTTATGCACAAACCTACGAGATGCAGAAGGAAAATCTGAAATACTTGAAAGAAACACTGTCTTGATAACGAAATGGCTTGTGCGCATGAAGAAAGCAAAGATGTAATCTCTCAGTGTCCAGAAAATAAAAACAACAGGGAAACAGCAAAAAGACCCCAAAAGGTTTCCGGTTTGCAACTCGGCAGTATTATCCAGTTGTCTCTATAGAGAATAACAACGTTTTACCATAAAGAAAACCTGTCATTCTGTACATTAGTTTCGTGGTTTAATTGCATTTTTTATCCTCCCTTGTCTCGTCCTTCGTTGTGAGCAGAAATCCAGCATTTCATTTCCATTTTCCTTCCAACTTTTATTTTTAAGGGGCAGACTGGAATTGGCAGGGAAAAAATACGAGCTCATTCCTCTTATGGGTCAGAGCTATTTGTCCTTTAAATAACAATGTCCTATTATCAGTCGCTGAAACGTGCACACACTGACGAAATTAGCAAGTGATGTATATGTAAAGAGGATTTTTGAATATCGAATGTACAATGCTCTGTGAGCAAAGATCCCGTGCCAAACGCTAACAAGCCGCCAAGGGAAGAGATTAGGTGACAGAGAGCACAACTCCTTCAGACAATCACCAGTCTGTAAATTGGAGCAAAGGCGATTTCCCTTCCTTTGTACTTCAGCCTTCAGTTCTCTCTCTCTCTCATTGCCTTTTCCTTGCAGTCTTTTTTTAAATTTTATTTTATTTTTAATTAATAATTTCGTGTGTTGGGGTTTGTGTTTCCTTCTCCATCCTTAACCTTTACATTAGTGCGTGTCCTTCACAGTGATCATTCTTCCTTCTTGAGGAGTATTTCTTTCGCAAACTAACTCACCCGTCTCCTATTCAGAAGGTATTTGGGAAGAAGGTAGCAACATTGCTTTTGCTTGTATTTCTGTAACCCAAAATTTAAAAAACACGGGCACGGAGCTGGGTAGAGGTTTCTTCCAAAACCGAAATGACGTATTTTACACATTTACATATTTTATTCTGTTTTAAAATAGCCCAAAGAACACTCTGCCATAATTTGTTACCATGTCGGAATAAAACTTAATAGCAACAAAAATAACAATGCCAAAACCGATCATAATGACACATTTCAACAGTCTCTCATCCATATTTTAATCGTGCTTGTTAAAAAAAAAAAGGTAAAAGTGTAGCTTAAGACGAATTTCACCGTGCAGGTTCTAATAGTTACAGGTCAACAAGCAGGAAAATAAATGCTGGACAGAACAAAGACGTGTTGACACCTCTGCTATCTACTTTGTACTAAATTGCTGAGAAGCCTCTGTTTTATTGTCACACCGGAGACTTTTTGTCCTTAGGAGAGGGAGTGAATAGCAGCGTTTCCCTATAGCGGATGGAGAGCAGGGAAGAGACACGGGCGTGCCAGGACATATTTTTTCCAATTAAAAATATTGTTTATTACAGCTTTTAGAAACCAGATCCAAAGTCCCCGTCTTTAAATCATTAAGGGCAGATTGTTCCACCCTTTATAAATGAGATTTCCTCATGGACATGGAAAGCAATGGCCCTTTTTGGACACTCGCAAATAGATTCTCCCTCCCCGTTCCCCCACCCCTCCGGAAATAACAATTGCAAACAGTGTCCAAGGGCAGAGCCGAACAACATCCGAGCTCTGC
Source organism: Lichenostomus cassidix (assembly GCF_008360975.1). NCBI lineage: Eukaryota > Metazoa > Chordata > Aves > Passeriformes > Meliphagidae > Lichenostomus > Lichenostomus cassidix. The sequence goes on from NC_139482.1 coordinate 33,505,404, forward strand.
AAATTTTCCCCCTCCTTTACTTTGTCTTTAATCAGACAGAAGAACCAGTCCGATAAAACGGGAGTTGCGGAACCAGTGCTTGATACAATCCCCCCAGCGACCCAGGGGGAGGGAGCGCTGGAGAGGTCGGGGTAGGGCTAGTACTGCAGATGAGCACTACCCACCAAACCCGGGGGGTCATAGGTAGCCCACGACCCCTCGTTCCTCGGCCAGGCACAGGCACCTGCTGGGCCGAGAACTCAGGCCAGGATCCGGCCGAGGCCTCTGCTGCGATGGAGGAACCAGTTTGCTCTTGCAAAATGACGAGGTCAGAAAATGTCATCGGCTGGCGCTCAGGGCAATACATATATATATATATATATATTCTATATGTACACATATATTCATACACATATATTTTATATATCTATGTGTGTGGGAGAAAAAGAACATTCAAGCTTCTGATCACCGCTTCCACCCGTGACTGGCACATCCCCCCTTAACGAGCGGAGAGCGGGGAGGTAGCGACAGGAAGCGCCCGCAGCCCGCCCGGTCCCCGCTCTCCCGATCGCCCACTCTGGGAGGATGGTGCGGCAAAAGGTGGCTGTGAATTTCTCCTCGGTTCGGTCACAGGGCAGAGATTGCCTGCGACAGGTAAATAGGCTGCGGGTCGCGGTAATGCCAAGAGTATTTTCAGTTAATAGAGGAGGGAAAATGAGGTGTCTGGAGCGATATTGGAAAGTACAAGATCGATGATCCGTCCTCGTGTCCAATCAGCAGCCTTTAATTGACTGTATTTTCTAGGTAATTGAGCCGCTGTGCTCCTAAATTGAAGTGGAAGATATAACAATACATCTCAGTGGGAGGAATTACTCATTACTTCATAATGAAATTTTCCATTTGGTGCGTGGGGCCGTTGCCGTTAACGCCTTCTCCGCCGGTGGCGGTGTCCGCGGCCCCACGCGGGGCCTCGGCTCCTGGCACGCGTGGGGCATCGATAGCATTGAGGGCAGACACAGGGCACCCAGCCGCCAGCAGGTCCTGCCTTTACCCCCCAGCCGCTGCCACCAAGCAGGCAGATTTCCATGGCCTAGCCCTGGTCGGGGATGAGACCCTTCGAGGAGTTAGGGTGAGGCCCCGGGGGAGCCGGCGGTGGGCACCTGCCCCCTTGTCACTAGCGGGAGCGGAGTTGTCTTTGGGGTACCCCATGTGCTACATCGGGTTCGCTCCCTAGCCAGCCAAATTCAGCTCTTAAAGGCCGTCCCTCCCACCCCCTCCCTTGTTAGCGTTTGATTGATTGCCTTATTAAAGCGTGTTCTTGTAAGTGTGACCGAGCTGATTGCACTGCATATGTTTGGGATAATGCTCATTTTAAACAACTGAATAATAATACTACTAATAAAAAAAGGACCAGAAAAGGAAGAAGATGAGCTCTGGAGAACGGGTTAAGCCTAAACGATCCCGGGGAGCAGCGCTGTAACTCGCGCATTAAATTGCTCCTTTACTATCGAATCACTCAGCCCATCTTTGTTGTGTTTTATCTGTCACCTCCTGTACCATTAAGTGAAATAGCAAGGAGACTGACGCTCACTTTCCCGTCTCAGACTATATGTTTTTATTAAGGTTGTATGATTAAACTGGATCGGATGTGCTTTCCCAGCACTATGCTTTACTTCAGCGCCTAAATCACTGGCAAATCGTCTCTCCATATTTCACGTTTTCTGCTGGGTTGTTCGGTCATTTGTCGGCACCTGCAGAAAAGCATGCGGCTCCTTTAGCTTTTTGGCTTATCTGTCTGAAAGATCCTTTTGTTTTCTATTATTCTCCTGCTCGCCTGGCTACTTTATTTTACTACTGAGTTTAGCCTCTGAAAACACCCTCCACCATATGTCACCCCAAGGCCCGCTGTCCTGCCTCTTACAATAGTGTCACCCTGGGGTAAAGCCAGCCTCAGGATGAGCTGAAGTCTCGTTAACACAAATGGCTTCATTTAGGCGCATCAGGTTCCTGGATGGATGTGAAGGGGGAGAGAAACCAGTACCATGCGCATTTTGCTTCATCCTTCTACCCGGAGCCCCTTACATGTTGTCTGCTGCATTCAGGTCTTCTCGCTTCTCTTTTTGTGAGGCTGGAGGATCCCATTTTGACCCTAGAGAGCTGGTGCTGTGGAAGGGAAGCACGTACGGTAGAGTATGGTAGATCCCCGCTGGAACTGGCCCCTGTTTTGGAAAGTTTTTCTTCTCTCTCTCTCTCCCAAGCAGAAGGAAGAAAAGATAGCTAGTTCAGGATCTTATAACAAGAAAACAAATAGATCACAACCTCTGACCTCCAATTCACCGTTTCCTTCTCTCCACCTCCCTTTAAAAAATAAAGAAAAAAAGAAATAAAAAGAAAAATCAGTTGAACTGAGTGTATCTACGACCAAGAATGTAGTGCAGGTTTACACTAATATTTACAAACCTCATTTTAAAAAATCTCCATCGGTGTATTGCATGCACATATACATGCAAAGCAAACACATAAAGTGATTTTCCCTGCTGCCCTCTCTGCAAAGAAGTGCCTGAGACTTCAGAGACAGAAATTGCCACTTAAGAATATCACATGAAAGTATTAAGTAATTATTTAAAACAAGGCTGTTTAGAAAAATATTTGTGTTTATTGCAGCTGCTCGATTGGCCTCGTTAAATCTGGGGAGCATTTAAATTGTGTTACAGTCTCATTTAAATCCAGTTTCGTTCCAGCAGGCTGCAAAGCCTGAATAGAACCAATCACTCCATAATGATGATGAATGAGAAATTAATTCAGATACAAGCAAGACAATTTAGGCCTTCATCTGTTTAAATAGCCTTCCAAGATTATTCGCAATTGCAGGTCACAGATTTAATCAATTGTCCAATCTTGTGAAAGTCATATCCTTGCATCTTCATCGAGATTATTTATAGCGCGGCGAAGCCCAGTGAAAGGTATACGCTCTTAACAGGAACAATTACTTAAAGAGAAGCGTTTGCAAAATGAAAAACAAATGCCTCCGCGGGCACTAAATGATCAAACACTTCCTCGCTCTCCCGGCCCATCCTCCCCGGCCTGAGGAAAGGAACGGAGCTGCAGGTGGGGGGTAAAGGGGACCATCACCAAACTCCATCCCTGCTGTATCGGCTCTTATGCTCTTCAGCACAACCACCCGCGTTCTTTCGTGGGCCACCCATTCTAGTCTCTGAAGGGCCGTGCTTTGCTCCTGAGGGCGACCGCCTCAGAAAAGACACGTTAAAAAGCAGCTTTTAATCGCGCAAGAATAAGCAAACAGTGCCGCTGCTCAGCCCGGGGAGAACTGTAATTTTCTGCCTCTGACTGGCTCCTATTCGAGATACATAAATGTATGTGTGCCAGCAGCCCTGTTTTAGGCCTAGCTCTGCTAATCCCCCTGCCCAGCCTTGCACACAACCGGCCTCCCCCTGGCGCGGCGCCCGCCCGGCTGGGGATGAAGCCGGCAGAGCATCACTGCACCTCTCCTGGAAACGCCGGCTCTCCCTTCGGGCTTGGAGCCATGTGAAAACCCGAGGTCCCGAATAAGTCAGGGTTAATGAAACCTCTACGAAAGTTGAAATAAACCGCTTTCATAACGGGGAGAATAGTTTCACTTCTCGAAAAAGAGGTGGAAAGCAGGGAAGAGACCAGACTTGTTTGTCAGGGTCCCGATGGATAACTTGCTCTTCTCGCTGCTCACCCTTTCTCCAAACATCTCCTGTGTACCTGGAGCCCTCATCCCCCGGCACTGAAGCCTTGTCTGGGATGGCGTTGCAGGCTCCTGCCCAGACTCGAGGGGTGATCCTGGGCTCGGAGAAACACCTGCTGCCCCAAAGAGCCTCACCCCAATGCACAGGGAATCCAGTCTGTAGGGAAAACCTGGGGTATTTTAGGGGTACAACCCGGCCCCACCTCTTCTGTCCAAGGGACCCTGAAGGTGGGAGCTCCGAGGACCCCTGGGCAGCGAGGGTCGGCCAGCTCCGTGTCACTCCTGGGGACCAGGGGCTCACCGAAGAGCCCCTGGGAGCCACCACAGTTTGACCGCAGAGTGGCGTGGGTTTCATGGGTGGGAGTGCGCGAGGGTCAGCACAGGTGGGTCAGCACAGGTGAGTCAACACGAAGTGAGACGTGCTCCCAGGGAACCGGGAGCCCCATACCGGTGTAGTTTTTGCGCATCAGAAAGGGGAGCGTGGGGCACATTCAGCCCCGGGCACTGCCGGGGTGGGGAAAGGAGAGGGTTTCGGGCAGCGGAGCGGGCCAGAGGAGCCGTGCGGGAGCGCAGCCCGACGCGGGAACCTGGAGCAACGCCGCTGCCTAAAACAAAAGGCTGCTTACAGGACCCCCGGAGCTCCAAGGAGCCGGTCTCAGCGACAGACTTTGATGTATCGCTGTCCAATTAGTGCCTTTAATTGGTGTCCTCTGGGACAGGCAACCCGGGAGCTGAGGCGGCGAGAGCTCTCTCGGCAAGCCCTGCCCGCCCGCTCGCTAGGTAACAGATAAGTAATGCAGCCGGGCGGTAGGAATCCTGCATCCCTCTCCCTCCGAGCAGGAGCGGGGAAAAGACCAAGCAAACCAGAGGCCAACTGCTTCCAAACCGCGCCGCGGGGCTCCAGCGCACCCAGGCAGGGAGGGATGTGGGGTGTAGCTGCTCCCACATTTATCCCAGCCTCGGTGATCAGCGCCTCCCTCCCCGCCCGCTGCGGAGGGGGGTCAGCAGCGTGGAAACGACGCTGCTTAACACATACGGCACGTTCCTTCCAATTTGGCTAATGAAGGTCGCCGGTTAAACGTAATTTTAGAGGTTAAATGAGGCTGACTGCAGATCTAAAGAAGCTTGATAAAACCTCTTATTTGAATGACACCAATTGTATGTATAGACGCCGTTACAGCGGTCTAGATTTACCTTGGGGGAGGAGGAGGAGGAAACAAAGCAAACACACTAACAGGGAGGGAGGAAAATGCTTCGCCAATTTATTCTAAACCAAAAACACTCGGTCGAAAAAGAAACTGATCGCTTCATTCATCAAATATATAAAATACATTTATGAGATGCTCGAAGAGAGGGAGAGAGACAGGGGGGAAAGTTCGTAGACAAGAGCCCTCAAAAGGATCAAGAAGTAATTGGAAGCTCACCTTGAAGTAATTCTGTGTTTCTTCTATTTTATTCTCCCTTTGCCTTGTTTTTTCTTTTCTTTTTTTGTTTTCCTTCTGGTAGTCATAAAATGTTTTAAGAAAAAAAAATCACCTGAAGCCAGAGGAAGATGAGATTTTTTGATTAATAAGGAAATCAATTTGGCAGAATGGAAGGGATGCTGACTTCTCAAACTCGCTGTTAGCAGAGGCGTCTCTGGGGAAGGCAAGCAGTTTGAGGCTGATTCGGGAGCCATCAATCCCTAGTACCCGGGTACACCTCAAAACGAAGCCACCAGAATTTTTACAAGAACGCATCTCTGATAGATATTTGTAAGCTGAACTATTTTATTTGCTCTTCTTCCATTGTGTTTTCAGTGTTAAAATGTTGTAATTTCACCACATTCTTCCCGAGCAGCACTATAGGGTTACATCTTTTATATCCGGTCCCCAGAAGCTGTGTATAGGTTGGTCATGCATTGCCACCAAAAATCACAGCCTAAAAATGCCATTTACCCTCTCCTTATAGAGAGACCTTAATTTGCGCCAGGATAAGTGCTCTCCATTTCTTTTTCAAAGGAAAAGACCATAACAGTCTGGTCAGCCAGTTTTCTCAATATCTTGATTTCATCTTGCTAAATTTGTATTAAAGAAATCTTTTACTCTCTTTATCTTGTCTGCCTGGGACAAAATTCCAAAGGTCCTAACTTGTCCCAAAATGCATTTTTGCCTGCTTAGGGGAAGTTTGCTTACTGCTGTTGCAGTGCAGGATCAAAGATGAGTTTCAGAACAAATAAAGCAGCTACTATTACTAAATCCACACAATTAATATGAATCACTCCTGGGAATTATTCTACAATTATTCTAGCATTTGCTCAAGCCTGTGTACTTCAGGAAGGGAAGTTTTCTCTAATGTGGAGATACTGAGTCATAGGTCCCAAAATCACTTTCCATAAATTACCTGGAGTAAAATTTAATCCAAACTCAAAAGGTCTGATTTACTAAACCTACGGCTATATAGTAACACAACCTTGCTTCCCCTCACAACTACAAATGAAACAGAAAATCATACAGGAAAGAGAAGGAAAAAAAAAAAAAAAAACAAACCAGGGGGAAGCCCGTAACTTTGCCAGTGTTTATGCTCCCCTTTCAGCCAGCTGAAATGTGGAGTGGGATCTATTCTGGAGACAGGAGAACACTAGCCAGTTGACTGGTGTTGTTTCGGCTCCAAATGATGTTCTAAGTCTGCTCTTGTTTCAGCAGCGATGTGGTTTTGGGCAAATGGACAAGCCTGAGTGTCTGAGCCATTCTCAGCCCCAAGCAGTGCATTACTGCCCATTAACTCTGGCTCTCGAGGTACAAGAAAATAAAGACTGCATGACCCTACATTCCTCTCCCTCTGCTTTGGCAGTCGCAGCTTCCCACCTGAAAGCCTGTGTGTCATTTGGGTCACAAAAGCAGGTTTTTACAAAAGACCTGTACTAAAGCACTGAACAACTGAATTGTGTCTTGTTGGTAAGGAGACAGCTACTCCTGCATCTCTTTAGTCCTCATTTAATCTAATCTAACTTCTGATCATGACACCGGGTCCTCCAAGTAAAAAAAGAGCTGCAGCATCACTAATTATGATTCCTTTCTTTTGATGTCATTAGGTCAGTGGCTATCTATGTGTCTGACCCATCCACTGATTTTTTGTATTATATTCCAGTTGGTCACTTGTATCTCAAGGGCTGTGTGCAAGCACTTGTAAAATAATGGCACAAGACAGGATAAAGGACATCATGACCTCGATTTTCTGATGCTGCTCCACAGGGAAAAAGAAAGCCATTTTCACTAGTGGGAGTTTGATGTGGGTTCCCCAGATCCAGATGCAGGAATCAGAGATGCTGGCACTCTCTGTGCTGGCTCCCAGTGCTGATTTCCCTGGTGTTGTCCCAGAGGGTATTCCCAAAATCAGCATCCCCCAGCCAAACCCAAATTGCATTTAAGACCACAAAGCCAGTCACCAGAGATTTGGAGCAAGTCATGATCAGCCATAACACAAAGTTTTAGTGTGTTCAGAATCTTTACCAATTCCTACAGCCAAGGACAATTTTTGTATTTACTTTGTCTTCAGTGACAGCCTCACTCTTTAGTCAAAAAAAGGTATTCCAAGGTCTGATTTTAAACTTCTCAAAGCCTTGCTATGCAGTTAGAGTGACATTTATACACTGCAATACATGGCTTCATGGTGTTATGGCAACAACATATCATTGGTATATAACTCCACCAAGGGCAAAATCATCTACCCTGATAGCCCCAATCACTTTTTTATGCAGGAGCATAATTCTCACAACAACCTTTCCTTGAAAAAGTGGTTGTAAATTTGAGTATCTGTGTGCATGTTGTTTCAGTTTGTCACAACTACCCCTTCAGCAAGGGATGGTTCTTGATGCCTCCTGTAACCTGGCACACCAGAAAAGGTAGAGAGTTGCTGTTACATCATCATGTAAGTGTACAATTAGTTATTTCCTAGACTTGTTAAACTTTTGCTTTATAAATTGATAGGTTAAATCTAGAGTAACCCAAGGCTTGATCTGTACATCACAGACCATTAGATTTCTTCCAGTTAATTTTTACTGAGTGCAATATGATATATTTGACTTTCAGAACAGGTGCTTGATGTGACCTGACTTATCAGCTTATGGGGAATCTTGGTAATATATGCTAGCCATGATTCATTGGTTAAAGCAAACAGAATAGACCAGCAAAAAAAAGCCCTCCGTGTTTCTTAATTTCTAATAAAAATTGTTCAGTAATTTATCCTTCTGTTCTTAGCTAAGTTACTGAATTTTTATTATCCAGCATTTTCCATTAAAGAACTTCACATACTCTAGTAACACACCTCTCTATCTTCGCTCTGACAACCTAAGCAAATGAAATTTTTGTGACCTGTCAGTGTGAGGCACTTTCTTCAGTTATTGAGCTATGAGCAAGGCCTTCTCTTACACTGTCACCAATTTTATAGCCTCCTCTCTCAAAACATGTAAGCCATAGCTACCTACACAGTATCAGGGTATTTTGCATTTGTTCCATCAGCAGACCGTCTTTCTATTTCTATTTAATGTTTCTTGTCCAGACAACCAAGAACTTCAGTGGCCCAAATGCAGCTCTGCAGCACTGCCATAGGTCTGCATGTTTACACATTTCTTGGCTATAACATTGTTATTCTCTGCTTCTGTCTTCTAGGACATGTTCCTCAATCTGTAAGGACTGTGTTCATAAATGTCATATTTTGTATTTTGCAATATTTAGAATAGTCTTCAATTTTGTATTTTGCAATATTTAGAATAGTCTTCAATTTCTTTATGACATTCATGTGCCTTAGCTGCAGGACTGACTTGATACCTAGAAAAACAGATTCACTGAAAGAAAATAAAAAGAGATTAATAAGACAACAAAAGTCATCTGATAGTTCTGCTCTATGGACAGCCTTGCATAGGTATGGTAGTAGCAATGTATATCTACAAAACAGGAGCCACATGCACAAAATGGCAAGTGCATCTTTGACACAAATTTGATTAGCATTAGGTATGTCCATATTTCTGACCACCTGATTACACAGTAGTGCTGAACATCCCAGTCCGTGCAGAATGTCATTAGCAATAATCCCATTTCATGATAGTGTCTATACTATCAACACTCTTTTTTGCTCTTTAAATTAGCCAATTTTTAGCTTGCTTTAAATATTTGCTGGCACCTACCAATTGGGGATATTGTAGGGATAACATATAATAAGTTAACATTAGAATATCTAAGTCTAGACTGAGACATTTATAAACTCACCCCATAATCTCATTTAAATAAATCAGATGTGCAATGCCAAGACCTATTTTTCATAAAAACTATGTTGATTGACATATTCAGGAGAGAAATGCAAGTTATTAAATTAATATTTTGTCAGTTTCACTGTTATTTTCTTTTATTCTTTAAAGAATTTGAAAATTCACTGATTATTTCTCTAACCCCGTAGGCATCATTTAATATCTTTTTCAGCTAATAATATTTTTAAAAGTGCTTAATCTTCCGATTTTGTTAAGATTACATCACCCTGATTTTCAAGTGAAAATTAAAATACTGATTTTTCACTTCCAGCTAATATTAGATCCACACTGTTGAGAGGATCTCTTTTGATTTTGCTATACTTAAGAAATTTCTTTCACTGCTTTTTACCCCTTTTACTGAATATTACTCCTGTATTTTTCCTGTTGTCTGTAGATTCCCTTGTCAACTTCCTGTGTTTTATAACATGTAATGTAGGCTAATTGCTATGTAATGCAGTTCCCTCTGTATGTTGTACAGAGATTTTTTACTTCAGATATTTGCCTTCATTTTGCTCTCTTGGAGGACTGCTCTGGAGTCAGAAAAAAGAAAAAATGTTGCCCTCCATGTAGATATTTCTCATATGCAATGTATTTCCGGTCTCCAGCCACCCACCAGTTTCCAGTCTAAAAATTAATACATCATAACAAGGTCCAAAAAATAGTTTTTTTCCATGCTGGACATAATGCCTTTCAAGATGTGGATTTATCAATGATTTTTAGAAGCTGTCAGCTATGGTTTATTGCTAGCTGCATGAGATAAAGTAGCACACATGCTGAACTGAGTTTGTCCAGATGCTACTATTTTTATGCCTAGATATTGCAGACAAATGTTTAAGAGGTAATGCATTTCATTGTTGGGTTTGATTTGGTAGTTTTTGACAGACACCTGCCAGCACCCCTGGTCCTTGTTAGTAAGTACACCAATCCATATGCTTTTGAGACCAGTTGGTTGAGTTATGATTACCAACTGGGTATTCCCTCCTTCCTTCCACTGTTCACATAACTCATCCCATCAGATGCTAGTGATGATGACTGTATCTTCTCACTGATAAGACTTTCCTGTTCCCTGACTGTGCAATCCATACCCGACCACTTTTGTAAAACAATTGAGAGAATTAATTTTCTTCATATTCTTTGTTACATCAATTCAAACTTTGTTGTTTATTGTATCATATTTGCAACTGGAAATACATTTGTATCTTGCAGCTGTCTTCCCTGGAGTCACTGTACTAACCTGCTGTTCTAGCTAATTCTCAGCCAGTCCCTTACCCATGAACAAGACACACCGTTCTTGCAACTTCTATCCTTTTAGTACATTCCATTCTTCCACTGAAGCAAAAGTTCAACTTCAGACTAGAAGCCAAGTCCTTAGAACACTGTTTGTAACTTGTAAGCATGGAAGAGTCTCTAAATGGTTCGTGTGGATATTCATCTAGCCATGCCTCTTGCTTTCGCCTCAAATCCCCAAAGTCGTTCTTTAACCCTTTACCACCAGTTGCAATGAATATCAGAGGATGATACTCACAGGATGATTTCCACAAAATTTCTGCTTATGTAGTGCATTGATTCTCATTTTTTAATGTGATCATCTTCAATGACTTCAAAAGACTTCAAGGCCTTTTTGGCTGTTTGCAACTTGATAGATAACCAGTTGTGGCTTTTTTATCTCTACATGCAGTTTGACACCATGCTTTGGAAAGCCTCTGGCATAAAGAATTTGATTTAGCAAAGTATAGCGACATCTCATAGTCCTCAGTCAATAGCTTAGGGATTTGCTGATACCACTATATTTCATGTCAGTCCTTTTCTGGCAACTTTATATTCCCCAAAGGTTTCAGTCATCTCATGACATTTTGTGCCACCATGGAGATCTTCAGTGCAATATTCAGTGATGACAAATTAGAAGTGAAGATACATGGATGCCCTAAAATAAATCTTAAATTGTATCTTTGAATGTGGACAGTTATTCTAGCACTTTTCTGAATATTTTCCCAATAAGCCTGCAACCTTTTCAAAGTGAAGATAGAATTCTAATGATGGATTTATGCTACATATAGTTAAAAAACCTCTCTGCTTGTTACCTCCATCACCTTGGGAATTCATGTTCAGTTATTCTCTATCTTTCAGAGGTTTCAGTTGTTTCAACCACATGCTACTCCAAATCCACATCCTGTGATAAAGTCAAATGTGGAAGCAGATGTGGGACCATTTACCATGTGATGCAGGTAATTTAGTTAAAGTGACAAGTCCTTAAAATATATTTATGGCTAAAGAAATTCACATTATTTTCCAGCAATTCCTCCCCTGAAAATATTGATAAAATTAATGAGCAGTGGCGACTTGTAGAAATGCTGGGATAGTTCTCCCTTAAGTGAGGACTGTCTCTTCCATTGATCTATTAGTTATCTGGCTCTCAACTTATTTAAGAAATGTTACACTAAAATAGTATTACTTTTTATATCAGAATCTGGATTAAGTCAGAAGGCATTCAGAGTCTGCTAGAAAAGTGCAGATACCTTTGCCAACAAAATATGTAATAATAATAATAATAATAATAAAAAGGCAAACCCTATTAATGAGATTCTTCCTTAATAAAACATACAAAGAAAAGAATACTTTTGGTGATAATCAATTGTTTTGCTATCTTGTCATTCTCTGTTGATTGCATCTTACATTACTTTTTCTATGGCTTTGCCTGGGAGCAACTATTAATTTTAATTTTGGCATTCTAAATTTTTCCTGCCCTCTTTGAAATTGCCTCAGAATTGTAAGATTTGCTACATGCCTTTATTACACCCTGTATTCTTCCATGTCCCATGGCATTCTTTGAAAGGAAGTCTAGAATTCAATTCCATAGATAGGTTATCTACTCAATTTGATCATCTGTGTTTGCAGACTGCTCTTCAATCAAGCACACTTGGGACTTTCTATTCCACAATTTCAAATACTTCTATCTATTAGCAGGCAGGCCAGAGCAGCTTTGCCAAATGGACTCATTTTGATCTTGCAATTTGAAATGTGCAGAGCTTTGAATTTTAACTTTGGGCACAGTGCTTGCAGTGATTATGTCTCATTCAGCTCCACTGTCTATTTGGAATTCACTTTTTATCCATTTCTATGCAGTGTCAGAAACCAACCTGCTATAGAATATACCAGCATAGATTCAATTAAGAGACAGTAAAACCTTTGTTTCATTAACAGAGTTTCATCCTCCAGCTGCATTTTCCTATTGGAGACTGGTGCCAACACCTTTGCATGGTGTCAGTTCTCTCCAGGGGCATTGGAAACACAGTTGGTCTTTACACCATGATTTCCCTTGCAGTCACACATTGTTTGGGCATGTGTTTTCAATTGTATGCTTCATTCTTTCAGTGCTTATTAGATACCTGGATTAAGAAAACGTGCTCTCTGCTGTGTTTCAAATACCTTCACAACTTTGAATTTGTCTCTCACATTAAAGTTGCAGAGGCCTACTTATCCTTTATTTTGTCACAGATAGTTTTGTTTAGTCTGTTAGTCTGTTAACATTCATGTGATTTGGCTTTACCACACAGACTGATGACTTAATGGGACAGACATTTCAACAAGGAGGTAGTTTCTGCTAAACAGAATCTCTTTCCTTGAAAGAGCTGGTTTTTCCATGGGTTTTCTTTTTGATGTTTTGTATAACACATCTAATTCCTCTTGCATTTATCTGCTTAATTTTAAAGACATACATTAAACTTCTCTGTGCTCCTAATAATTCACTAGCTCTGCATCCTTTTTTCTTCTCTTTGCAGTAACACATCATAGGTAAGAGAATACTACTGCTTCTCCCTCCTGTAGTATTTCCAGTGGTGTAATTTCAAAATCCCTTCTGCCCCTCACACTAGGCCTGTCTATATATCAGTAAAGGTAGCTCAGGCTTAACTCTAGCAGAGCCACTGTATTTATCCCCCAAAGAAGATCTGTCCAGCAATTGCCTAATCCCAGAAACATTTTATTTGGCTGCTGCCAGACTCCAAACATTTACATAAAGAGAATCAAGGGAACAAGCACTAGAAACTAGGGATCCCAAATAGCTTGAGAGACTAGGCTGTACAGAAGCAACTTTTTGTTTTTCCTACAGGAAACTGTCATACACAGGCAGAAAGAGATGTGGTGTAATACAGCTGGTCCCCACTGGGAAGACACAACTGCACAGCAGTCCTGTTCCAGGATGTAGGCTCCACAGCAGGAAGGGATGTCTCTCTGTGCTTGTGACTTCTCCTCTGTGCTCTTGGAGAGGAAGTCCTGATGCCTAATGACAGCTTCTGGATTCACTGCTGGGACCTGAGGTCCTTCTAGAGCTCCTGCTACCTTTTTTTCACAGCAACTTTAATACGCAATCAGTATCTGTAACAAAACCCATGATACTAGATCTCCCTTTTCTGTCGGATGCTTGAGTTAGGTTTTTCAAAAGTCTGGTGAGGAGGTTCATGCCTTGAAACCACTCTTATGCCCTTCTCAGTAGATACATACTTTAGAATTTAGTAATGAATTTTTCATCCTAATCAGATGCAGTTCTGTGCAATATTCATTCATTTCCCTTGAGAAAGCACTGAGTTTTCAGTCCAAGCAGTTGGGTCTAGTACAACTTTCTTCCTGCTTCCAACGACATTTGCATTTTAAATGGTTTGATTTTATTCACCTATCTGCAAACCTCAGCACTACACATAACAAATTCTGAAGTATTATTGATAAATGCACTACCTTTCAGATAATCCCTGGAGTTTGCAGGGAAATGGCAGCAACAAACATTTTAAACTTAAGTTGAATAAAACAGACCTTGTAAGTGCAGCATTTCCTGCTGCAGATGCAGGCCTTCTATAAAGGTAATTAATAAGAGTTGTTAATAGCAAGACCTAATTTTTAAAGAAACAGCTTCAGACAATCATGAGGAAATGAGATAAATAATCAGCAGAAATGATAAAGATCAGTTGTAGCATAATGGCAGAACAGCACTTAAGGACTCAGGAGATCTGATGCTTTTCTCTTCATTGATCAGAGTAAATATAATATTACCGGTGTTACTCATTCAGACACTGTTATGTGTGCATATACAGCCCATCTCTGAAAGCAGAAGTCAAATTGTCTATGTGTAGAAGAGTCTGATTTTTTTAATAGCAGAATTCATAATGACTTCAAAGTCTGGACAAGCTGTTTTCAAGCTGCTACATAGCTTTGGTGAAATAAATAAAACACACATTTCATGCTTCAAACATTGAGGAAGAACACTTTCAGTTCTCAAAAATCTCACCCAAAAGACAAATCATATAATTTCATCTGGGTCTTATCATCTTGCAAGCACCTCACTTTAAGCCTTCTCTGCCCCCTCACACTAACTATGAGGGGTCTTTGACCTGTTATGTCGTGGGGCTAGCTGAGAAAGGCACCAGGGTCACCACATGGGCAAACCTAACCACTCCACATTATTTGTTCCCACTTTTGAGATCCTGTCGTAGCTCACAGCTTAAGATCAGGAAAAAATGCCCCTCTCTTTTTGGAAATCAAGCTCCTGGCCCACAGGTTATATATTTTTGCAGGTATCACTACAATATATTTGCTAAGGAGCAGAGATCTGCTACATATTCCCCTTTCCCACACTTACTTTTTCTCACTAGCTGCTTGCTGAAATATGTGGTCACTGATGTGAAACAGAAAATCTGCCAGTGCATGATGCTCTCTAGCCATGTGTTTTGCTGTAGGCTGGATGGGTCACCCTGCCTGTTACTGTGGTTGCCTGATATTTCCCATGATATGATCTTCCTTTGAGTAACTTTCAGCTTTGCCAAACACCATAGAAATTTTCTATGTTGGGTGTACACTGCATGGTGAATTTATATATACACACATATTTATGCAGAAAATAAACTGCCACTTCTAAGAAGTAATATGGAGAAAAACATGGTGTTCTTCCCATGCTAAAAATTTCAGCTGACCTTTTATTTGGAAAAACATAGGTCATATATCCTCTATCATGAAATCTGACAGCCTTTATTAATTTGTGGCCTTTATTCAAGGTTGCACCTTTTACCATCCCTTTGAGATGCTCCCCAAACTTGCCATCATGCAAGCCATTGAAAAATTATGGTTCTCAAGAGGTCTGTAGGAGTATTTTTAGGCTGAATGGACTACAAAGCCATCATTTCTTGTGTTCTCAGTCTTTGACCCACTGAATCATGACTTCTTCCCTGGGCTGTGACACAAGAATGTCTCTCTACCTCAGAACATTTCACAGCTTGGGAACAAGGGCACTAGCCTGAGAGGCATGAGATAGGGAGTGTAAATCTACTAAGGGAAGTAAAGCACAGGCCTGCATACACACACACACACACATACACATACACACACACACACACACACACACACACACACACACACATATATATATATATACACATACAGACCCACATGAAAAAAGGTACTTATTTTTCAGCTAAAGTTTGACATGAACTATGGCACTTTAGATGGAGACAGATCCTATTGGTGATGGCAGAATACAACTACAACACTTTCAAGACTGAGCCTCTTAGAGGATGTGGGGACAGATAGCAGTTCCTGTTCTACTGTCGGAGTCAAATGTGTGATGAACTTTTCAGAACTGCTGACTTGTGATAGTTCTGGGATAGAAGATGCAGCTTTTGGCACATGGGAAATTTTACAATAAAAAAAGCAAAGAACATACAGAATTTAGAGGTTGTGCTTAGGCTCTGCCTAATTTTTACTTCAAGAAACAGTCTTTGGATGTGACTGTAAATTTCCTGAAGATTCTCCTTGCATGGAGTTGATGTCAGGCAGCTTTCCCATTTTGTAGGCCTTTCTACTGCTCAGTCCTTTGTGACACAGAACACCAACTCCACTCTTCCACCAAAGCCATTTTCAGTGGAAGACTGACTGTCTTTCATATTGCAGGAATGTGTTCCCAGGGTCATGAACATTCTCCTGCCTCAGCAGCAGGCTGAGCCAAGCCCTCACAGGGCAACTGCTTCATGACCAGGGATCTATCCCAGATGTTAGCAAGATGCACCCCAGGGTCGTCCTGGTATCTATGATGGATTACTACCGTCATCTCTAAAAGTGCCTGAGACTTTTTTGTAAGCACTGTGAGAAGAGCTACCAACAACTTGGCTAGATGAGAGACCATTGCTAGGTTGGCCTGCTGCAGCTTTTGTGAAACTATGGATCCTGCAGTGAGCAATATGATGGCAAATTAAATGAATAATTCCTTCTTCATGGCAAAGGTTTGAACTCCATTCAGTAAGTGCACTCTGAGAGCACACAGTGACCAATGCAAAGAAACAAAATAGTAAGCAGTTGCTCTTTAGATCAACAACCTCTTACCTGAATGACCAAATATTTTTGCTGAAAAACCAGCACATAATCACATAAGAAAGGGTAGAGTAAAACCAGTCTAATATTTTGTGTTTCCTAACTTTCGTTATTTGACCTTGCAACTTCAAAGGTGTTCCTTTAATATTATTTAATTCTCTTAGTTTCCAAACAATGTTTTATGCTTATTTTTTCCTCTGTTGTTCCCACTTCCTAAGTGCAGATTTCCTTCTTCAGTTGCTGTACTGAAGCTTCTTGGAGTGTGTACTGTCTTTTCAATTAGTGTCAGTGTGGCATTTAGCACAGCGGGCAACTGAATCTGATCCCAAACACATAATTTATGTACCCTGTTTGGGTCACCTCACATCTGTTCATGTGATTTGTCTGGCCAAATGCATAGGTAGTTTCTGTGCAGTTAGAGATGGATTTCAAAATCGGTCAAGGGGCTAGACAGCGCATCAGATATGATGGATCAAGAGTTCAAAAAAGACACTAACCCAGAATGACTGCTGTTGAACCAGTTTTGGAAAGCTGATCCATTCCCTGCTCCATGAAAGGCTGCTCCTTGTCAGAGGTTAAAGGGATAATATGTTTGTTTACTGGGTGAGATCAGGGAAAAAAAACAAAGAGAAGAAAAGAAGAAAAAGAGAAGAAAAAAAAGGAAAGGAAAGGAAAGGAAAGGAAAGGAAAGGAAAGGAAAGGAAAGAAAAGAAAAGAAAAGAAAAGAAAAGAAAAGAAAAGAAAAGAAAAGAAAAGAAAAAAGAAAAGAAGAGAAAAAAGAAAAAAAGAGAAAAAAGAAAAAAAAGAAAAAAGAAAAAAAGAAAAGAAGAAGCAGTGTATTCTGTTTCATGTTGACAGAAAGTACTTTACTTAGGTAGTGAAAATGTGAAAATGAATTGCAGGATAAGTAAACTACCAACATGCTTCACTGCTTGTCAGAGTGAATAAAGTATACAAAAAGGCCCGTGGCTGAGAAAACAAAACCAAAATTTTCTGAGAATAATCACTGTGAAGGCTTTGGCCTGGAATGTGAGAATTTCTTACACATTTTTTAGAAACTGCATCTTTAGCAATAGGCAAACTCAGAAATAAGGCAGAGGAAGAGGGAAACCCAGAGCCACAGTCACCTACAAAAAGGATTGAAAGTTGAGATAAAGTAGTATTATTTCCCAACATGTATTATTTTGAAAATGTGATCTGAAACTCTTTTGGTCTCAATTACACAACATTGGAAAGCATGTTGGAAATGGAAGGAAGAGGAAAGGCACAGTAAGGTTTACAGTGGTTTACCACTTCAAGATATGCTAATAAAATGCTGGTAAGCATTAATATTTGCATGTGGTGTCTGTTTTGAAGGTCAAGGAAGAGAACATCAACCAAGGAATGACTGAGTGAGCAGCATTTCAAGGAGAGAAGTGAAGATGTGGGACATGTAGGGTTTGGGTCTACAGGGAGAAGTGAGATCTGTTTTCACAAAGAGATGTTTAGTTTGACCAAGTACCCACTGCAATCAGTGGAAATGTTGTTATTGACTGCTTCCCAGCCCAGCAGTGTAGGGCACAATAAATGTGGTCAGCAGGAGCTGCAAGCCTAACACACAGTGAAACCCAGATAAGGGTGAACAAGGGTTGAGGAAACACTTGCACCTCTGGGAAAGGTTTCATTATTGGTACGTATTGCTGCCTAAGTAAGGCAGGGATTTTATCCCTGCACTTTCCACCCATGTGGAGGTGAGTTTAGGTGTATAGCTCTTCTAGTTACTGCTGAGCCACACTATGAGCCACACAGATGAGCTCTTGGCGGCTTTTTTGGCTTTCACATAGTGATGTGGTTGTGATTTTTAACAGCAAGAGCAATGCACTTCAGCATGAAAGGAGACTGACATCTGACTATGCAATGATGATTTTTTCCCCGATGATTATTTAATCAAACAAGAGAACTGAGAGTGTCAAACAAGTACCAGCAATTTATCAAGAGACAGTTGTAGGAGGAAGCATTCTCTGAATCATCAGTGTGATAATTACCACTGACATTTCCCCAAGGGGAGCTGCATCTTTAATTGTTACAAATATAATCACACTTCTAAAGAAAAGTGGGAACAGAATCCTTTTGAGGCTTTTTCTGGAAATATAAATGTCTCAAGTTTCCATATGGAAACAATTTGTGATAAGAATTTATTTGGTGCACCAGAATAAATATGTCATCTCAAAGGTTAACTAAAATACTGGCTACTGTACTCTACTTGTCAGAAGAAAAATATATTTAATAAGAATGTCTGGGTTAAGTCCTGGCCCTGCTGCAACTGCAACTTTCTTACCTGGGCTGGAGTTGACTTGAGTTTAGATGGTGAGGAGAGGACATAGTCTGTGATCCTGCTGGGTGAGCAGGAGCAGTCTCCAGCTTGTGTGCACAGAGGAGATAATCTCCATGGTGGCCTAGGGAAGGACTGCTTGAAGAAGACTCCAAATACATCTCAGGGCAAAACTTGGCTCAGCCACTCATGGCTGGTCCAGAACACACAGCCAAAAGGACCACAGAGGCTGCTCCTCTCCCTCAGCAAGACCTTTACATGACCATTCACAATGCAACCACACTTAGCTGGTTTTTATCAAGGGGTAGATCAGAACAAATCTTCTAGTGTTTGCCTCCCCTCAGCATCTTGTTGCAAACAAAAGCCCTTAGTTACTCATATTCCCCATTTCAATTTGTCAGGTGTATAAATTGTGGGATTTTTCCTGGCAGGATGCTAGGAGAGTGAAGGTCTTCAGCATAGACAATACCTTTTCAGGTGATAAGGCTGCCTATTAGTTGTAGCCTGCTGAAATGAGCTGGGCTGATAAAGTATTTGACCACTACTTGCCAATTACAGCATTGCCTTTATTATTTTAGGTAGCAGTGCTGGCCTGAGGATAAGAGATAAGTTTTGTAGGAATAGATTTTCTTTTAACTGGACCAGCTGATATGGATGGGAAAAACCTGAGTTTTTATCAGAGCCGCAAAGGCTTTGTTTGGCCAGCTGAAATAATTTACAAAAATCTATTTACAAAAAATTAAATCAGGTGTTTTAGGTGTTTTTATATTCTCTGCAGGCACAGAATAGCAGAGTGAGGGAAAGCTATTTAGTTCCTCCCTAGTAGCATGCACTCCATCATAGGACACAATCACCATCTTGGGCTTCCCAGCCCTTCCACTTCCCCTTCCACTTATTCAGGGGCTGTGCCTGTCCCTGTGTCATGCAGGTAACAGACAGGCTATTTTAACTAAACTGTGATTTATAGAAAGTTGCAGTCTTGCTGTTCAGAGTTGTTGATTTAGCTAACAGATGCTGAACATCAGCAGATAATACAATCTCATAAGTGATCTACACAATTTAGGATTTCAGCCTGCAAATTTATGAGGGAAAAAACAAACTGAAAACTGTTCAGCTAAGAACTATTTGGTTCTACTCCTTTTTCATTAAGGACCTTAGCCCTTCTTCAATTGAAATCAATGGAAATTCAACTCTAGGTTAAGCAGACACCACTCAGTAACACTGACAGAGCAATGCCAATTTAGCTTGGGCGGCATTTATTCTATTAGATTGCCCTTCGTACCTAAAACCAAAAGGGATGTTTTTGTCCTGTGTAAAAAAAAAAGGGATTACACAGAGAAGACAATCAAACAGTAAAAATATGCTAGCTTATCACTTCCTTAGGTGGTTTAAAATGGAAGAAATAATATATTCAGAGTTTTAAATAGTTTAAAAGATCTCAGTTAATTGATTACAGCAAGATTTTAAAAACGTTTTATATTATTGAACAATACAAAATTTAAAAAAATGCTGAATTTGCACACATCTTTCCTCTGAATGTGCATACAATCAAATGTGGCATGTGCAAATATTTGATTTACTGTGATTTTTGCATATATATTTCTTGCATGCAAACATCTTGGAAAATGTACACTGAATTTAGGTACATGCAGGAAAAAAACCAGCAAAGCGAAGCAAACCGAACCAAACCAAACCTAAAACCAGCCACCCCAAAACCACAAACCACTAACCCCTTCCTCCACCCCAAACCAGGTATTTCTTTTTGTTGTGTGAATAGGACTTAGCCTTCTCGCAGGTCTGTTTGGTTATCATCAGAGTCTCTTCAGTGATGGATTATACCCATACTGAAGGCTACCCTCTTTTCCTCACCCATCACCTCAGTCGTTGATGTAAAGCCATATGGATCTTTTCAAGTCCAACTTCAGCTTCTGTGACCTTGTGTTTTCTGTGGGTGTACAGCAGGCATTGACTTGTGCCAGCTGTAACTGGGGTTTCTAATCCAAGCACCTCACAGGTCCAAGTCTTCTTTGCTCAGGAAGATCAAGATCAAACATGACCAGGTGAATTCATCCTGTTGTCACCAAATCCTTCTGCTAATGGAAAAGTTACAGCTTGCAAGATAGGTATTTGAGATGAGGCCAATATTTCAAAGGGCTCACTGCATGCAAAGTTGTACAGCTGATGTTAAATCTCCGCAGTAATGCATTCTACTTACATTTCACAGACTGCTAATAGCACAAAGCATTTTCAATTATAAAAATAATTTTATAATGGTAAAGTCTTGCCAAATAATTGAAAAAACCTGAAGCTCTGAAGAATTTATCAGGAATTTGCTCACTTCAGGCTAAAAATATATTCCAGCTTCACGCAATCACTTTTTCCTCAGTGTCTCAAGATCTTGCTTACAGTGTAAAGTTGGAGAGCTATGAGATCATTCTCCTGTAGAAAAAAAAAATCACTAAGCACTTCATGATGTCAGTTAATTTGACTGATTGCCCTTGATGTGATTTGACATATCAGAGCTGTGTGATTCATGAGCTAAGAAGGAAGGACTTTTTAGCAATTTGTTCCCAACTTATAATGTGACATCAGCTCTTCGTGAAAGCTAATCCCACATACAGTAGGCAAGCCATTTTCTAAAGATCCATCCCCATTTATATCATTACAGCTAATATTCCTTAGTAAGCCTTTAGACTTTGGTCTGCTTTAGATTAAAACTTCCTTTTTTTAAAATTATGAACATTTATCTCTCATCAGAGAAGATAAGTGCACCTTAGGAGAGACATGAGAGAAAGATTTGTGAGACCTAACAGATTTGTACAAGAGAATCATGACAGGTATTTCATAATGGAAAGATCTTCAGAAAGATAATTCTTTTGCATACAGATGAGTTTGCTACCTTAGCAGATGTTCACCTTTTAAATAAAAATAAGCTTTTAAGAGATCCTCTGAAATGTCACTGTTATCCCCATTACTAAAAGATATCTTGATTTACACAATTACAGTTGTTGAAACATTCCTAAGCAATAGGTTCTGAAAACCGTACCTTACCTGACCTGCAAGACATTTAATTAATTCCATATTTTCATTGTAGACACTGCAATTAAAATAGTTCTCGACTATCTCCTGGAATTTTAAATGTTTTCAAGAAATGAATTCAATACAAGATAGTGTGTGTGCAATTTCGCAACTTGGTCTCCCAGCTGTGCAATAAATTGCTGGGAGAAACAATTAGTGTAAAGTAATTTGTTAGGGAATGAACCAAAAATGTATCTAAAAATGCCAGTACTAAATGTGCTGACAATTAAGAGCAAATTACTTAGCAAAGATGCCATGTGTTCATATGTTGCTTCAGCTACATGCATTTGATATCTAGCACCACATTTTTGTTTAAGACATAATTGCACATTTTGTTCAATTTTGTGTCCGTACTGAAATACGGTGATATGATGCCAACACTTTTTAGGCAGGACTCCCCAGTGCCTGCAGTTATCACCATACCTTTTCATTCCAAGGGCAAAAATATTTTAGATTAAATGTGATGCAGGCCTTTCTCATTCATGTTGATTATTTTCCCTTGCCCCATAGAAAGTTTTATAGGGCAACAGAATGAGAAACAGAAATGACTTAATGTGGAATTGACGTTACATGAAAAGATCTCTCAGGGGAAGCCGTAAGGCTGTCATTGCCCAATCAACTAAAAATTAGATGAGACAAAGCATTTAGTAACCCTTTGCGGAAAACATTCCTCCATTTGTTGGGACTTTTAGGATGACCTACAGGCTCTCAAGCCCACACAATCTACTCAGGAGAGTAATTAGTGGAGAGTCATTACAGGTTTTAATAAAAACACCTAGACTGACACTCAAAATTTGCCTTCATAGTACACAATTTTTTTTTTTTCTTTTTTTTTCTTTCCCCCCACCTTACAAAGACAATTTGGCAGTATTTCAGTTTACACTTTTCACATGTGCTTGAGTAATCAGAAACTGACCCCTTCCCCTTAAAAAAGGACATAATGATCTCTATAACTGAAATAGCTTCTTTCTTTCAAGTCTAGAGAGCAGAAAACACATTGAGAGAGGCCATTGGCAATGTTTCACCACCAAGGTTTGTTAAGATACAGCCTTAGCGTTCCACAGACTGCTGGGAGCAACGTGTCTCCATTTACCTGCACTAAGGTATGAATTAACTACATTTCAGAATGAAGCTGATGGAATATGGAGATGCAAAGGAAGAACAAAACTAAAGCACACTGTTCATAAAAAGCTAATGCAAATCCAAAACTGTGACCTAACCTTCCAAACAATACTACACTAGAACTATATCCTTCAAATCAAGAAAGCTGTTTGTAGAACAATAAATGTGTTGCGCTTTAGTCACATTTCAGACTTCTTTCAACATAACTTAATTCACTCCTTCCAAATCAGTTTTGGATTTGCTTGCTCTTGGGTCTGGTATTCCGTTTCCCTTGGCCAAGAAGGACTGGGTCAGAGAACACCCAGGTGAACTTGACATCCACAAGCCCATGGACCCTGGCAGGATGCATCCAGGAGTGCTGAGAGAGCTGTTGGACACCACAGCTGGGCTGCTCACCATCATCTTTGAAAGGTCATGATGATCAAGAGAGGTGCCTGAGGATTGGAAGAAGGAAAATGTTATTCCAGTCTTCAAAAAAGGCAAGAGTGGGGACCCAGGGAACTATGGGCCAGTCAGCCTCATCTCATGAGGATGGAGCACCTCATTCTGGAAGCCATCTCTATCCACATGGATGACAAGAAGCTGATAAGGAGTAGTCAGTATGGATTCACTGAAGGTAAATCATGCTTGGCCAACCCAACTTCCTTCCATGATGAAGCAGCTACACATATGGATGAGGGGAGAGCAGTGAGTATTTTCTGCCTTGACTTCAGCAAGGCTAGGATGATGCTGCTTAAGCAGGGTGCTTGGACCAGATGACCCACCGTAGTCCCTTCCAGCCTTATCAATTCTGTGATTCTCTGTGATTGTTTTGGATAACAATAAATGGAAACTGCTGTATCATGTACATAAGACTCTTGTGATTTAATAGCACTTCACAGTTAGAAAAGCAGAGAAGAGGTCTATTTTAGCACTTACAACAGAGAAGCAACTTCTCTTTAAGAATCATTTTGTCGTACATGCTAAATGCTTGGTGGTTTTTTTAAGGTAAATCTGGACAATGGGCTGGGAATTTGTTAAAAAGGATCCAGAGGAACACACACTTCCAGCCCTGGTGACAAATCTCTAAGGTTTATTACTTCAAATTATGTCCAGATAAAAACATTTCTGTTGTTCATATTGAATAAGTATATTGTCTATATATCTAATAATTTTTTAATATCATGCATTTATAGTGAAGATCAAGAATATCCTTGCTTGCTTTTATTAATTTATTCCATATTGGTAGGTCATACCATATCTTCAGATGAGATTGATTGGTAACATAAGAAAGTTAAACCAGTTCATCACTGAATAGATTAATTTCTTCCTGCTTAGAGTTTTTCATTTTAGTTTCAGAATCTTTAAATATTTTTACCACCCTAAATGAAATATAAGCATTATTATCCTTATCTTCATAGAGTCTGAATTTTCTATAAATCTTGGCAGAATAATCTTGTAGATATTTTATTTCACTCCGGTCAATAGACTGGCATTCACTGGACAGTGAAACACGCGGTGGAGAAATGGGATAACTAAACTTCCTTTATCTCTGAAAAATTTTTCTGGCTAAGAAGTTGGCAATTTAAAAGTCAATGAATAAAGTTAGCCTTAGCATCACTATTACATAAACTTCTTCTGTCCTGTTAATCCCCTCCAACCAATACTGTAATCTGCTTTTCTGCAAGAAAGTCATCTTATCCAAGTTCTTTATTTCCCGTACAATGGAGACGTCTTTGACTTCTTGATTTTTTCTTGCCACACTTCTCCTTTTAACTTAGTAACTTCAAGAGCATCCATCATTCTTGGATTTTCTCTTATTGTGCTTTCATGATCTCCTTTGATCATTTTCCCATTTCCCTTTCCCTAAGAACATAAGCATGCTCAAGGACAGTACTATTCCTGAACCTATAGCTGCAGCTGTGTGGACAACTTCTACTCCAGGAGTTCCTTTTCTCTAAGCAGCCTTATGATCACTCCATGTCTTTAAACCCTTGCTTATTTGAAAGTCTTCCTTTCTAACTCGTTTCCAAAGCTACATGTTGTTCACCCTCTCCTGTCCTAGTTAATTTTGTGTTCAGCCTTACCAGTCTTTTCCTTTTTCTTTTCTCCATTCTTTTTAAAATATAGCATTGCAACGAAATTATTGTCTTCTGGTAGTCTGCAACAGGCAAATAATTTTTTCTTTCTGTTGTCTGTTGTCTTCCTTTCAAATCCCAAGTACACTTCAAACTCTCATTCAAGTTTAGAGAGACCCTATCCCCATCTTTAGTCATACTTCATCTCACACTCTTCTTTTCTCAACTTCTTCCATTGCAGTTCATGTTAGCAGAGAAGGACTTGACCAAGACTTCTTTATCTTTCTTCCTTTGTGAATGCAAATATTCTGACACATTTTGCAATGCAGGGAATACCTTCCTCTTGCCAGACTCCTCATTCTCTCTTCTCGTTCAAATTCTTTTTTTTCCCTTTTAAGGATCATTTATTTCTTCTGGGCCAGAAGTCTATGGATTCTGTCTTTCCTGGGCAACTGTCTTTAGATCTTTTTTCTCTATTTTATTGCATTTTGAAAATTGTGCTGTAATTCTTTTAACAATGGCAAGACTCTGTGCCATCTTACTATCAGCACAATGCAGTGGTTCCTATTTAAATATATAATGCAGTTATATTAATACACATGTTAAAATAAATCCATTTTGGCATGGCTATATTCAAATCTGATCCAAATTCACCATTTATTTCTTTCTTAATTTAAAAATATTTTTCTGTAATGGCTGGCCGATAAACTTTTTCTCCTGTTGAAAATTGTGTTTTCAAGCTTAAGTTAAGGAAGCTTAAGTATCCTCAGTTTATGGAAGAAAATATTAAGAAGAAGAAAATTCTTCAAGAATATTGAAGAAAATATTAAGAGCTGTTTTGATTGTCATCTATAAATGGGTATGGGTATTTTAATAGAAGTTCATATTCTAAAGAATATCAGATATGGTGATATTCAATATCTAGAAGCTGAATATATACAAATTAAGATGGGAAGTAAGATTCAGTCTTTTAAGAGTAAGAGTAATTAGCTTCTGGAATAACTTTAATAGGTGTACAATGAATGCTTCTCTATTTAAAACCTTTAAAACAACATTGGATATGTTCCTAAAATACCTAGTTCAGACAGAAGTTCTGAGTTTAGCACAGGGATTCCTGGATGGGTCATAATAGACCAGTCAAGATGACTGTTACCCTTAAAGTCCATGGGCAAAGGCCTGGTCCATTCAAATAATTGAAAACATCCTCTATTTCAGTGGGGTAAATAGTTTAACCTGGGCACGTATGAAAAATAGGGTATGGGGTGGGGAGACAACACCCAGACCTTCCTCTGCTCTTCAGCTCTAATGGTGGAGGCCTCATGCCATCAGGAGTTTCACATGGTTCCCACTAGCATTGATTTATCAAGTGAAATGATGACTGTAAATGTTTTAAGTTGCACACCCTATTTTCTTGCCTTGCAGAATAGGAATGGGGTTTGAAATACGCTCTAAGAGAAGCAAATACTTTGCAGAGCTGAGCTAAAACATATTACACTCTCAGTTGGTTAACAAGGTGGTTATTTTCTTGTTAATGAAGGAGAAGAGAGGGTATTTTTATTTTGTTTGTCAGGTTAGATTTCCTGAGAGGTTACATCATGTGAAAGAAACCTTTCAAACCTTTCATGCTGCAGCAGAATTTTATGTAGTGTGTTTCTTCCCATGAGGCCAGAAACATATTCCTGAGTGCAATAACCCTGCATTGAAAGGCTACTGCCTGCCAACTCTGAAAACTAAAATTCTCTGCATAGCAGCTCAGGCTTCTTGCCACAATCTTGCCTTGAAGTGTTCACTTCAAGAGGTGCTTGTTTTTCACCACATCACTGAGCCTTGAGTTTGAGTTTTTGGCCTCTTTGCTTGTACCTACCAAATTAAAGTAGGTGGATGTATGCAAATCTTGAGGAGGAGTTATTTTTATTTTAGGAATTCAATACCTCTCAGGACCTGCATCTTTGATTGTGGGAACCAAGCTGAAAACACTAAACACAGGCCAACTAATTTAATGTACATCTCTTTGAATAGCCATCAAATCGTAGCATCATGGAGGGTTATCATTAAAAAGAAAAGAAGACAATGAATGCTCTACTGAGAAATGTGTTTGAATTATTTTAATAAATTATGCAGGGTTTTTTAATGTAGGTGATCATCTGGCAAAGGTTAGGTTGAGCCCATCACTCATCTCACTTGTGACCTGTCAAGCACATTAAAATACAAACATCTACTAGTAAGAAGCTAATGCCTTAGACTACAGCATCTCCTCACCTTCCTGCTACTCTGAAGTTCCCAAATGAAATACCAGGTCATTTTCAATAATGACCACACAATCAAACAATCAACTATAATTAAAACAAGAGATTAATCATTTTTGCCTGCGTCTGCACTCCTGCTTTCACATTGTCCACATGCCACTATATAATTAAGCACCTAACTGCCAAACTCTCTTACTGAATCCAGCATTTCTCTCTTTATTTTTCCCTCTCACCCATCCTGACTTGCATGTTAATATCAGATTGGAAAATGGCAGAGAACCAGGGTTTGCTCCCACAGAAGCCAACAGCAAAACTCACACTGGCTCCAAAGCTTGCTTCCCCCATGTGTGCATGTTTACCTGCTCATGGCTTCACAATGAAGATAAATATTTTCCCTAAAATCTTAACTGTGTCTAATTTAAAGAGAAAACCCCACAACCCATAAAATGGTCTTTGTTGCACATCAGCACATTCTCTTTTCTTTAATAAAAGATTAAGAATCCATTAACCCTAAAACTGTCAAATCTCACCCAGAATAACAGTGCCTAATGCTAAAGCTGGTTTATAAAATGTGGGAGGACAGATAAACTGTCTTTTCCCCTGGGTTGTCTCTTTTTCTTTTCCTTTTCTTTTCAAATGACCCTCCCCAAATAATAGAATGGTGGTTTATGTTTCAAATGTACCATATGGCATGACGTGAGAGCAGTTTAATTACACATTAGCATATTCTTACAACAAGGGTTGGCTGTTTAAAGCAGCTTGACAAAACGGGAATTAACAAATTTGAATCAACAGTTTTAGAGTAAATCTGTTTTTGTTATTATGAACATTTATTAAAACTGTAACTGTGTTAGAATCTCACTAAACTTTGACAGTGTGAGATTGTGAAACAGCAAGAAAAGCTAGATCAACATTTTTCTGGTTGGGATTTTAAATTTTCTATTAAGGACCATTGAAATATATGAATGACAGCAACTCACAGCTCCCTGTGATTACCTGATTTTCACTCTTCCTTTGAATTTTGGGATTAAAAATAAGTAAAACTAATTATAAGGTCAATATTCCTTTAAATTGCAAAGTAGTGAAATTTGCTGGTCAAGATTTACCCTGCTTTCTGTCTCATTAAGAATGTTTCTTTACTGATACATTTAACCATCCTTGTGCTGTCCTCAGCACTTGTGGATGATCAATGGCATCATTTGGTGTCTTAAGAAGAAGGAAGCAATTAGCAGCAAATTTATATGAAAGATTTCTCTGAACATGAACCCTCTCCTACACTCTGCCTTCTCTCCTATTATTTCCTCTACTGTTGCCAAAGCATCACATTTTAAAACACATTTTAAACAAAACAAACTAAAAAAAAATACCTATTCAAACTGTGTATATCACCTACTGCCCTCAGATGGTACTGAGAATATCCTTGTATTTGCTGACTGAAAAAAACCAGTTTTGGACATTTTTGCAAATGTTTAGACATGAGTTTCATGGAATTACTTGTGCTGATAATCACACAAGTAATTGTTTGCAGGCTCAGACCCAACATTTGTTAAGTGGTCCAGATCTTCCCTGTAGTGACATTTCAACTCCCCAGTGTTCAATGAAGTAGGGGAATTCTCCAAACATGCTCCTGCAATCCTTTACCAGTGATATTTTCCTCACAGTTTGTCTTGAATTGTTTTTATTTTACTTCCCATGGGTAAAATTCTTGGTTCTCTATGGTCTGCATAAAGCCTATGTACCCCTGAAGCCTACAGAAGAGGGATTATGTGGAATTCATATCCTGCATTGGCTGGGTGCTGGCTCCATGCACATGGATGAATGGCATCCATGTCAAATTGTTAATCTCCCCAGAATGCTCTCTACAGTGATAAAGATGACTCATGTTTCATGCAGATTGGTGGATCAGCAACATCTGATCAGACTTTTCCCATCATTTGTTGCAGCCACCGTAGGACTGAATGTTATCTCTGGAGAATTTTTAAAAAATATAAAAGGAGCACTGAAGAGTTTTTCAGTGAAATGTGTATCTAATCCAATTTGTGTGATAATTTCTATTTTAAGCCTGATTTTAGCCTTGGCTAATTTTCTGCAAGCAAAATAAAAGCTACATTTTTGCATGAGATGTACAAAAATAATACACTTTCCACTGGTAAGCTGTGTGGGAAGAGGAGCACTGCTGCTGGAAAGAGTTGTGAGGTCAGGAATAGTCAGCCATTTAATCATGATCTCTTTGACAGATGATCTTGGTCCTAGTTACACAACTTTAGCATTCAAAGGCTGTTCTTCTTCCAATCCTCCATGCAAATAGAAGTGTACAGTGCGTAGTAAAGTGATGAGCAGGGTAGAGGCAGTTTGTTAGGCAGGGATGGAGCTGATCTGAAACCACAGAGCCAAGGCTCAGCCTCTGCTGGTAGAGAAAGGGGAGAAGGAGGAAAAGCCTGCCTGAAGGCTGAGAAGACATGAGGGCAAAGCTTGCCCTCAAGGCAGAGGTGCTGTGTCAGTAGTCTCAGTCTCAGTCCTGTCCCATGGGCAGCAGTCAGCCTGGGCTCTGGCATTAACTGCAGACAGAAGGGCTGTTGCATTGGCCTCTGCTATTTGTTGTCATCCTTTCCTGGTGTCTGGAGACGAATCTGGTTGTTTTTCCCCACTCAACTGAAAAGCTACCTATAAAGAGCACAAGCAAAGTCCTCCATTTGCACGTTTCCCCTTGGGTAGCATGACCTCGTCTCTTGCACACCCCTTCAGAGCATAATGGCAGGAAGCACAGGGAGGATGAGAAAGTGATGGAAGGATGGTGTTTCACTGCACCCTCTGAGGGTGGGGCAGTGGATAAAAAAATGGGCAGAATTTTCTGGGAGACTTTGGGAAAGGTATATATTGGGTTGTATCAGGAACAGAGCTGGAAAGGTGGTGGCAGCAAAGAGTGTAGGAAAAAAATAATGGAAAGAACTTCCTGAGAGGCAAAGAAACAAGGACAGGCAGCAAGAGAGAGGCAGTGTGACTGTAAGTAATGTAAGAATAGGAAAAAAGTGCAGGCAGGTGAAAAAGGGAAATCTGTCTTTGGATTGGGAAGACCTGTTTTCTTATGTGCTCAAGAACAGCTGCACAGACAGCAAGCAGTGCCAGCCTCCAGCCCCACCCTCCAGCCTTATCTGCGTGGCATTGACAAAGCTCCCTCTTCCTTTACATGTTCATCAGCAAGATTGCTAAGATTTATGAGCAGACAGGTGTATTCCCTCTCCTCCTTCACACCAGGGAAGAGAAAGCTATTTCATACACTTGATTTCTTCAGGTAGGCCAAAGTGTTGAGATCAACCAGCTGCATTATTAGTAGTTCAACTAAACGAACTTTTATATTAGGACAACTTTGGAAACAGACTGTGCAGCTTGGCATATTAAGAGTCTAAAGTGGAATTTCAGTTTTGCAATGTATTTTTAAGACTTCTGCTTACAACAGCAGAAATCTCACAAAGTCCATTTTCACTGAAGGACATTAGAGGCAGCTAAATTTGAACCAGAAAATGCAATTCAGAACTGGTCCAGCACCAGTTGATGCACGTCTGAATATTTGCAGATGAAATGTCTTTGCTCTCTAAAACACAGATGAATTTGGGGTTGAAGTTTTGACTTCATCCAGTCTCTTCTAAATGGCTCTTTTGGTGATGTAAGTTATTTGGGGAGTACAGAGTTCTGGACTGTATTTATAAATTCTGAGCTCTCAACCAAAGCCATAAATGTATATTCCATAGTTCCCAGACAAAAATAAACAGAGCCTGCTATTTCTAATCCATTCCTCCTCTCCCTTGGTGCTGATTAGATTGCATATCCTGAAAGGCATGAATTCAGGCTTTTCCAAAGTTATTTCTTAGAGGTTCATTTGTGATTTAACGCAAATGTTTTGTAGATTTGAAAGATATATGGTACAGCTGTTACTTCTGCATATGACAATTTTTTTCTAAGCTCTTCTGAAGGAAAAAATCAACACACAGCTATCCGTTTGCAATGGGATGCAGTGGCCTTATTAAAGCCTGAAGAACCTCTCATTCCAGAGTCTCAGATGTGGGATGATTTTAACCACGCTTATCTGACACTAATTCCATGTTTAAAATATTGAGGGTTGGTATGTTTTTATCTTCTCTTTTAAAAAAGAAAATACACGTCCTGGGTCAAAATGAAATATATCGTAATGAATTCTGATAAGCCTAGAGTGGCTAAATAAATTTCAAGACTTTACAAGTAATTCAAGTATTAGTGTTTCAAATAAAGTAACGTGTAAGAATTTGTTTCTACCAAAATAAATTCCTTGTGTGACTTAGTTGGACCCATTCTACTGGCAACTGTTCATATTTTCCCCTTAGATGTTACATTTGTGCTTCAAAACCAAGTGGCTAACACCAAGCTCTCTGGCTTTCTCTTTGTACTGCTGTCAGCCTATTCACATGTAAAACAGCACCCCACTGCTTAATCCCTAATCTGCATTGAAATCCAGAGTAGCCGTTTCAGGTTTGATGTTTATGGCTCATCTTTACCTTGGAAAGGCTGTGGGTGGTGCCTCCACAGCCCCTTCCTCTCATTAGACCACCCTAAAGGATTAGTACATTAATGACCAGAGAAGTTTTAGAAAAGCCAGCGTTTCCGGCAACCAGAGGATAAACCAGAGCTCCTTTGCCATCAGTTATCTGCATGACTCAAAGAAAACATGGGCATTTAACTTCTGTTGAGCCCCGATATAGACTAGGTTGAAGGAAAAAAGCATGTCACAGTAGCAAATCCCATTAAACAATATATGGGTTCAGATAATCTAATACGCTATGGAGGTGACAAAAGCCTGAGGCTAATTTGTTTTGTAGACAAAATCCTCCATCTCCCTTTATTTCCCACTTCCTATCTGTGATTAGACCTTCAGGGCCAAAAAATGTTAGAATTCAGTGACATTTAAAAACATGCATTAATAAGAGAAGAGCATTGCTGTTGTGCTGTAATCACACGGACTCTTGATCATTACAAATGTAGGAAATGCGTGGTTAAATTGTGCTTCAAAGCAATGCAAACACATAAATGTGTGGAAGTACAGGTCTAAGTAACAGCAGCTCTGCCCTTTCCTACCAGTAATATGATGGAAAAAAGAAAGCTAGGAGGAAGACAGATTTGTGTTTTCAGGGTGTAACCAGATAGGTTACACTGATTTGCAATGATATTTTTTCAGACATCTCTTTCTTCTTGTATGGAGAAGAATGAAGGTTTTGGTACTTAACAGACACATTTACATGAATTATATGGAATATTAACCTGATGCTATTGTCCCTTCTGGAATCACAGCAGTTAGCTGATATAATCATTGATAACAACAAATTTCCTCCAAATGCAGCCTGTTCTGATTCTTTATATTAATTTGAATTGTATTTGAAGTTCAGGATTTAAGGTTTCTTCATTATTCTGTTATTATCTTTGAGGCTAAAAACAACCCTACAAGTATTCCAGCATTTTCTGATCTATTTCATTGTGAATTAGCAACTGATGAAAAGATTGGTTGAAAATGACAACAGAAACATCCCCTTACTAGTCTGATGTTACTACAGATGGAGGGAGGTCAGCATCTAAGCTTCCCTGTCAGCAGGAGAGGGTCGATTCTTTCTTGGATGATATAGCTGCATCCTGCCTTACTGCAGGCAGTAACTATTCCAGACAATTTGTTCTTTGCCTGTGGTGATATTTTTCCTCATTCTCTTAGGCCTTGTTGTATACCAGGGAAATGCCACTTTGTCTCAGAGTAAAGGTTTTTTTAAATTAATTTTTTGAGACAGGAAACTCAAAGCAGATGGAGTATCATGTACCCAGTACCATGCAAGTATCATGTTGGTATTTTTGGTGAGGTCTCTACTGTGTTGGCAGCCTGTATCATTCTTTTTCTGATGTCTCCAGAAGAGTCTATATTATTGAAAGGCAAGCGTTAGAGGGATATTTGAGTGCACTTGCAAGGAAACAAGTAGAGCTGTCTTCCTTGTGTACTGGGGAAACAAAGAAAGAAAGGAAAGGAGTCTGAGGGTCTGGCTAACATTAAGGAACACCATTCCACTCTGAGGGGGACCAAGCACTGGCATAGTTTGCCCAGGTGGGGTGTGGCATCCTCCCATCCTTGGAGATATTAGAAAGCTGTCTGGACATGGTTCTGGGCAAGAGGCAGTGGGTGGCCCTGCTTGAGCAGGGGGCTGGGCCAGATGAACTCCTGAGGTGCCTTTGAACCTCAGCCATATGAGAAGATTTTGGCACTGGTGTACTTATTTTACGTTGGTCTTAGTCAAGATTTCAATCCTGCCATATGAAATCACCTTAATTTTGAGGACAAACAATCATTTTCATCAGAAAGTTACTTTATTTTCTTAACTAGATGTTTAGATTTTTTAAAAAATTATCATTTTCAAAATTAAAGAACAAGTTACAGCAAATCTCTCTTCTAGAGAGAGAATGGATACATGGAACCTTAACAATTTTACACAAGCAATATTTTTGTCTTCCATGTTTGAGTGCTATTGGGTTAATACTCATGAAATGCAATGGAATCATGCATATCAATCACACCAGGGTAGATGTTGGCAGCAAGATCCACTCCAATAAATCATCTGAATGTTTTTTATGCCTCTGATGGTTCAAAAAGAGTCACTGTAGTGTGGCAAACAGAGAACTCTCAGAAACTCAGATTCTGGATCTCAGGTCAAATTTTCTGGCTAAATAAATTAAGAAAACTCAAAGAAAAAAATTATAATCATTTATGTGGGACTAGAACATGAGGAAGTCTGAACTACATGTACACCAAGGGACTTGATTTTAGCTCATCTTAGCTTGTTCCATCATTTCTTTCATGTGTTTTACTTACTGCACTCTAATTGACCTAGCCAAATGCTGAAAGAACAGCTCAGGCAGCTCAAAAATAGTCTTATTCTTTCTTCTTCACAAGCCAGAGGATGGACAGAATAATTGTAGAGGCTTAATCCTGTGGAACTGTACCCCATTAGATTTCAGCATTAGGGAATAGCTGAGAAAAATTCCCATGCTGACATGTGAATAGTGCAAGAGCATGAGTTTGATTAATTCAACCTAATTACATTATTCACCCTTTATCTATGCAGCAAGTCAAAATCACTGTTATGCTCCACAAAGACAAGAGTCATAATAAAAACCAAATATTAGAGGTGTTGTTTGACAAGATGCAGCTTATGACAGAAAGTGGTTTCCTTTCCTTGAAAAGAATGTCATTGTGACTATGTTCACTGATGATTAATTGTAACCACTGTGTTTTGTTTCACTTAATTCCCTCTAGATATATTCATTGGATTTCTGCTCTGTGCAATTCTGTGTGAATGTATTTTTTACTGGACCTCTCACTCAAATATGAATGCTGAAAATCTTGCATGGATCTGTTTGGAAATGGTAGCTAGCTTTGTTGAAATGCAGAACATCACCCAGCTGGCATGGTGAAAGCAAATGACACTCAAGCTTCAGAGCCTTTGAGAGTTTGCTTGAAAACCATTTCCTTTACATTTTTTAATGCTTCACAGCATTGCCTCTAATCATAACTAATGCTTACTTTGTGCCTAATGGTGCAAATATCATGTATGATGGCATTTTATCTGAGGTGGCATAAAAACAGTGCAAGAAATCATTAGAGAAAATGCTAAGCAAATGTGAAATATCAGCAAAGTTTAAAATGAAATGTCCTCTCTTGATTTCATACATTCCTGGCATAATAATACTGTAACATATCGTTATCATTAGTTGTGCTGCTTGAATTAAGGTTATATAAACCAGTTGGGTATACCCTTGTGTTGTAAGGCGTTCTTGGCAGGCTGATTCCACCACAGCTGTTTTAGCCGCACTTTTATAAGAAGCCCTGGAATGAAAGACAATATATCTAACCACCAGTTTGACCCTTTCTTCAGTTTGGGCATGGGTTTGCTACATAAAAACATGGAGAGAAAACTTGCATTTCCACAGCTCTCCAAACAGAGGCCAGAAGCTGTAAGAAATACACAAGTAGCAAGAGATGATTCAAAGGCTGCCTGTAAGAAGCTGAAACCAAGTTTCAAACACTGTCTCCAACAGCTTGGTGTTGCAGTCGAATCAGCAGTTCTGGTTGAAAAAGGAGATATTTCATCATGATGATTGTAATTTTTTTCCTAATTCCAAATAGTGTGGAACACCTACTTGAATTCAATGTAGTTTAAGGGAGCAACTGGCAGGATTGTAGCTCTGTGCATCCATTTCAGCCATCGAAAACCACGATTGAAGGACTAATGTAGAGGCTAAATGTAGAAGCTAAATTGTATTTTCCCCTTTTCTCTTTCTCCTTTTCTCCCATCAAAATAATTAGGAATTTTTGCTTGTGTTCACTATGTTGGTTCATTCCAATCAACCATTCCATCAAGCAGGCACAGATAGCTGATCTACTTGGAGTCTGGAGCTAAAATTCATACCTTCTGATTATAATGCACATTCCACCCACATATTAGCATTACAAATTCAACCTCACTTGTTATATACAAATTTAATATAGTTATAAAGGTATACATTATTAGGACCCTCCCCACCCCCAACCAAACAATCCTAACACCCCAAGTGGTACCATGCTTTCAAAATTACAGATGTTACATTATAGGCATTGTCAAAATGTCACAAAGACTCTCTTCTGAGGATTGCCACTGATTTGCCTTCAGATAAAAGTGTTTAGGACTCACTCAGGATAACAATGTTTCCTATCAGCCTCCTACATAGAGTGACTGGGCATGTGCATTAATGCTCACCATATATCACATGTACTTCTACATCCCTCAAAATAACTCTGAGTTTGGTGCAGGATCTCTGAAAGAGTACTGCATTCTTATGTTTCCAAAGAATTTTCTCCCATTTCAGTGCATCTGCTGCACTTACTGAACCTGCTGGCCTAAGCACAAGGGGACAGTGAGATGCTGATTGTGGCCTCTGCAGATCAGACTGACGAGACAGCCGTAATGATCAGCCTGCCAAGCCTCACAGTTCCAGAGTAAACACGGACACGGCGCAAGGAAGCACTCGGGACACAAACTTCAAAGTTGTTCATTCCACGGTTGTGCACACCAATAGATTTTTAAGTTTTATTTTCTCTTTAACAGTGCTGGACTACATGGAGGAGAGAGAATTTATATAAATCCAGTTGGAGGCATCCTTGAAATACAAGCTGTGGTTTTAAATGGCAGCCGTAGTCTATGTGAGACAAGAGGTTATTCAGAAGCAGCAGGACCCTATTAAAAACCTCTGAGTGTTTTGCAGGGGAATTTTATATCAAACAACAAAACCATTTTATTTTTGTGGTAATAACATCCACTACAAAGTTTTCAGGGAGTGGTGAAGAACAAGAAGACAGAGAGGAAACAGAACCCCCAAATACATTTCCTTTCTCCACACTTTCTGCTGAACTTAATTTTAATTTTATATAGAAAATATTAGTGCCATATCTATATTCTGCTATATTCCCAGGCATTCTGTCAAAAGGAAAACCAACAGCACAATGCAAATTTTTATGCACCTAAGTGATATGTGCTCAGAATAGTGATTGGCCCCCTGTGGTATTGGGAAAAAATGAAAATCTTTGCTAATTAGACACCTTTATAATAAGGAAATTTAATGGTTACTGTTATGCAATCAAGAATGAGAATTTCTTCCATTACAAGGAGCTATTCTTCACTGCTATGCCAGAGCAACCACTAATTTTATTTTCAGATCAATAGTTTGTATGTTGAGTTAATAAATGTGAAATGTTAATGCAGTATCAAGCAGCAATTTAGGCCTCTGGGTCCTAGTAACATCCCTTCTAATCAGCACACTCTGCAGTGATATATAGGGTTATCTATAGGGACAGATATATCATACAGTACAGAGATCTGCTGTTAGCTCTTATAATGATTCCAAGCTGGACAAGCCTCTTCAAAGAGGAACTGACCATACAAGCTTTTAAAAATATTTTTTGTCTAATAAAATCTGTATAATTGTGAAACTTGTTTTCTCAAGAGGTATAATGCACATTTATTCCCTGTCTCAGGCCAGTTGAGCTAATAATGGTTGCAATCAATAAGAAAGTCTTTCATGAGTGTAGTTTTCTAAAAGACATTTTAAGGGTCTCCAGCTATCAGATAACCTTCTTATATCTTGTGTGTAATTTACCACAGACATCTTGCAAAAATTGCTTTGAGGAGTTAACACTTATTTTCACTTGAAGCTTGTGAAAACCCTGCAAGGTCAAGAGAAAGAAAAAGTATTTTATCTCTGCATTACAACGAACTAGCAGGTTTGACTTTCAAAGGCCCCTCTTCACAGTCTCTGAAACTACTCAAGGAATGGTTGCGTGCCAGCTTTCACATGCAACTCAACATGAAAACATGCGTTTTCCTATGAAAACCCAGCAAGCAACACTGCATTAAAATTTCAGAGAACACATTTGAAAAATTGCCCTTAATTGTCTAGTGTGCTGTGCTTGCAAGTGGATTCACTGCCAAGGTATATTTATGGGACACGTGAAAGTCATTGTTATTCTCTTTTTATTCCTCTTGCCTGATTTAGTTGTTTGGGTTCTCTAACATTTTCCATATGCAAGGGATGGCAGGAGAAGGCTTTAGCATGAGGCTGTGTGAATGCCTGTAGCTCCTCCTGATAACCAGGCCCATTCTTGGGGCAAACCCTTTGGCTCATGACGCCTGGACTAGCAACTTGTATTCCAGACTAAGCAAGCCAACGTAATTGTATTGTTGTGTCATAGGGCTGACAGATTTCCTGACTATTCCATAATTCTCTAATCTTTTGTTTTTTCTTTGAAGCTGTGAGTGCTAGTACCAAGAGGATCTGGCTTTTCTGAAAAAACAATAACAACAACAACAAAACTTTCCAAATGTCTTCTTTGTGAAGGAAAACTTGAAATTGTAACTGAAAGGCAAAAATGGACTGTGGAGCTCAAGACTCTTACTTGTTGTTTTTAAATAATCTGATTTCTAAACAGATGTCCTTATTTTTGGGATTATATACAATAATAGTGCAGCAAGTTTTAGCAAGCACACTTTTATTATTAACTTGCTGGTTTTATTTTTATGAATAATGGTGTTTCTATCTCAATGGCTATTTTAAACTGATGCTTCAAAGCCAGCCGAACTGAGGTATGTTCACATTACATTTTGTTTAAACATTTGCAAACAGTGGTCTCTCTCAAGTGTACTACAAAGATATTATCTAGGATTTCTCATGTGATGCCTCTGCCATTTTTTTACTGAAAAGTGAAAGTAAAAAATGTTGATAAACTGAGGTGTAAAGGTTTCAACTCTAAACCTTTGTGTGCTGCTGCTGAATGTTTCTCCCTTATTATATGGAAAGAGGTAAAAAAATGTTACTTCTTAACACAGAGAACCTGTATTTGCAGACCTAGTGATGGTAAATTCATTTGGCCCGTTTCCATTCAAATATATTGGAGATTAAGTGGGATGATGCACACTTTACTCTGTAGAGAATAGTATGTGATAGCTGAATTAACATGGAAAGAAGTTTTGTTGATGTGGGACTCAAAAGTGTAAATATGAATTGGAAGGTATTACATCATGACATATACCAAATTAGATGAAAACATTGTGATATAGACCAAACTACATGAAAGCATAGTCCTGAATATTTGCCATTCTTTTCCTAACCTGGGTAGCAGGTAAAACAGCTGCTAAAGAGAGAGAATCTTCTATATTAAACACAGTGAATATAACGCATGTGTACGTTCACATTAGTAAAGTATGCCCAGAGAGAAAGAGTTTCATATAAATTAGCAAATTACCTTCTAAGCACAAAGCACTACTGCAAATTCAGTGACAGCTTTGTAAATGAGTTCAATTCTAGCATTGCTACCAAAGTGGTATGTGATTTTCCTGTGGGTTATCTATTGCACAGATGGTTGAGACCTTGCAATAGCTCTAAAGGAAGATTCAGTCAGTGGTGTAACTTTCCCATCTGATTGACTCTCTGAGTAGTCATGCAGAGTTCAGAGGTCAAATTCAAGACTTTATGGCAAACCTGAGAAAAATTACCTTTCAGTTTAAGAGTCCAGGAGGAATCCAGCCATTACAATAGTAATTTAGAATGGCAACGTAATACATTGTGCAAGCAGATTCATTGATATTATGCTAAAATATAGACTAATGGCAAATTTTAGAAGACAGGAAAGAAATCAGTAATACAGCTTCTGAATAGCAAAATGCTATTGCAAATTATCCATGGGGGTCTGAGGCAAATATTGCCTGTAAGCATGGCTGTCCATGCAAGAGAAGTCTTCACAGTAAGAAATTATTCTTGGTTACTTACCCACTTTTAAATAACACCAATCTCCAGAAGAGCTATACAGGAAACTCTTCTATTATGTAGTGCCTCAGACTACACCAATAGTCAATCTCTAGATAATCCTTCTCCTTACACCATTTAGACTCATATTTTAAGGTCTTTTCCATACCTAACAACAAACTGAAATGTGAGTTCTGGACGAAACCTTGTTGCTTAGCCTAAGTTTCTCCTCAAAAGCCTTAAAACATACCTGCTTCTCACACTTGACATAGTGATCTAGACAACTGACACTCTCATTTTAGATTATCTGTATTGTATTTAGTGTGAGAAAAATATTTGAATGTAAGTAAGATTCTGGTTAAACGGCACGAAGTATTTTTCCTGCTTTTACATAAAGACCTAGGTACTGACAGAGCTAAATATCAATTAAGCACTGATGTATAATTAGATAGAAGAGTAATTGAAAAAAGGGATTTATTATTTATGAATTATGTAATTTTAATTATACCTAGACAATTCCTAATAGCTCCTTTGAAAGCCTATGCACTTTACACCTGAGGAAATGAGCCTTCAAAGACGACTTTCTATAGAGCTGTATGTTTAATCATTTTAAATACCAGCACAGTTTTTCATGGCAGTAATTTGCATTACATTTTGCAATGTCTGGATTCAGCTGAGAACTCTTTGGACCTTGTTTGCATCCCCTGTGAGAGCAAGACATTTGCAATTTGACAATTATAACACTTAGCATTATGCTGGGTATAAATAAGCTTGCTGCATGGTGAATACTCCTGAGTATCAGTTATATGACCTTTTGTAAAAAATACTCTATAAAAAGACCATTTTATACAAAAGATCATCAAGATGTCATTGGATTTGCAGAGCAAAGTTCACTTGTGTGATGATTGAAGAAAGCTGTGGATAACTTTTCAGACTACTCTGAAATAATAACAACTTTACAGACTGATCCTAAGAAAACATTAGCTGATTTTTAGACTGGAAGGGATGAAGTCTGGGGCTTGGCTGCTAACGGATTATCTCTTGAGAGGTTATCCAAAGATCTACTTAATGCTTTGTGAAGGAAGTAATTTTTTGACCACCTTGGGCAGGACTTTGTCAAGCCAACTCTCCATGCAGTGTTGCCAATTCTGTGAGTGACTTATCCAGCTTCACTGGGCTGTTGGTGAAAATCCTCTTCTGCCTCTGCCTATAAATATTCAGTCAGAGAGCAGGGAGGAAGGAGCTTCCCACCAGACAAGGGTCAGGGACAATTGCAAGACACTACTGGGGGCTAAAGAAGGACAATCTAGATCATACTCCTCGTCTACTGTGTTTTGTCAAGGGCAGACATTCCTTGTTTAGGAAAAGAAAGTGTCATGCAACACCCCATTCTCCTGATGCAGTCACATCTGGAAATCTGTAGCTTCATGCCCTTATCACCAACTTAAAGACAGTACTGAGGTTACATTTCTAGACATGAACTTTGAGAAAGAAAGGAAAAAGAAAATTGTTCTTTTTCTGCACCAGCTGGAAGGGCAATTAGACCAACCATTATGACTTGTTTATCATAAAATGGGGTACTCCTTGTTGAGACACACTGGCGAAATTTTCTTCTGCCCTCTCTCCCTTGGTACATTTGTAGGAAAATATTTACAATGACAATACTGCCTATTCAGTAAGCTATAATTTCACAACAAGAACAAAACTTCAGCAATTACTTTCCTATCAAGTAATTCTATGGATTTATAATATCGTTTAGCAGGTGGCTTGTTGACCTTCACCCACCAGATAGTTCTATGTGTGGTAAAGTGGTCATCCTTAAAATATACCATTTACCTGCTGAGAACAATATTATACTATTTATGAAACCATATAATTTCAATAGCAGAACTCAGCAAGATTTTATTGCTCACCACCTGTAATTGTGGAAAGCTGACTCATCAGTCCATAATCATCCCTTACCATTGAACAGATTCGTTAAAACTCTCAAAGTGACTTGTTTTCTCATAATTCCTGTAAGCACTGCCAGTCCCTCACAATTCCCTCACTTTTCTGATCAGTTTAAGAGTAGTCTCAAAAGATTATAATTAATTACAGTTCATATTAATAGTAGGGAAACATTCATGCAACAAACTCTTCACTGCCTTGCTGAAAAATGTATACCTTTAATAACATGAAGATAAAATAAAATTCATTAATATCTTAAAAATTATGCACATCTTAGCAGTCAGTTTACCTTTTGTCTACAGTGTATTAAAGTAAATATTCTTTAAAGTATGGAGACAGCTTCCTCTGTTTTACCTCATTCACTACCATAGAATACTCCTTAACAAGCTTTCATCTACCTAACAACTTTTCCCCTTTTGATAACAGACATCATTCACTGTGGTTTGCAATATTTGTTAAAGAATCAAACATCTGTTAAGCCTCAAATTTTCCTATTTATTCCCTTCCATTTTTCTAGTCCAGGGACAGGGGAGAAATCTTTGCTTTCTTAATACCTGAAGCTCTATAATAATACATGTCTGTAGTCAAGTCATGCTTCAGGGTTTTAGGGAATTAGTTGCAAGGATCACAAAGAAATACCAGCACTTTGCTATGCAAATGGAACTTGAACTTGGATTTGGGTTTTTTTCCTCCTGATTAGGCATATGCTCTGGCAACAGCTGGGGTGGGCACAGTAGACAGAAAGGCATAGCAATCTGAGACTCCTTTCTCAGGTGTTTCCCAATACGGGGTGACGTACATGGAATCAAACAAACCACTGACCAGAGCTGGAGTGAGGGAAGGTCTGGCAGGAACCCCATTTTTTTGCAACATGGAATATAGGTCACCTGTCAGAATAATCTGTTACTAACAAATTCCCTGCCCCCCAGCAAGACGAGCTGTTAAATTAAAGAGTGTGGTCACATGTGCAGAGCAGTAAATTAATGCTCTTCAGAGGACAGATGATGGCAGAGTTCATCATAAATACCTCAAACTACCCATTTTCTACTAATGGCATTCAATCAACGTATGGCCAACCATCTGAAATACTTCACCTAAGTCACAGGACTCAATCTGTTGAAAACTGTACTGAGCTGCCTGGCTTGTGCTCTGCAAAGCATCAGGCTGAGCAATGTGAAAGATCCCCCATGGCAAGAGGCTCTGTGACTCTGTGGGATTTGCACAATACAATTTTAATCTCTCACTTACACTTGCAAAGGAAGAAAAATAACATCAGAGGGACCCACAAAATGCTGCAGTAGAACTCAGCATGGATCATTCATTAAATCCAGGATCCAGACTACAGGAAGGACTCCTGAGTAGGTGAGAGTAGGTGGTCTCCTTCGTGGTGTTTTTTTTTTTTTTTTTTTTTAGTAGGGCATGTAGCTGTTGTATGAAACCATGATGATCATTACAGGTATTTGTCATTATCCTCAAAGTAAGGGTCAGTTATTACTCTAAAGAAAAAGACTTAAATTTTAGGATTGTTTATCAAACTCCTACTACAACAACAATTACTTGAAGGCTTTCTATTACTATTTCAAAATCACTGCTAAAAAAAATGGATTTTTCAGATAAGTAACATCCTGCATTGGCAGAGCATGTAAAAGGGCAGGCTGGCTGGAGTAAGCCCTTCTCTGTGAATTCCTTGGCACATCTTTATCTCTGAATGCTCTAAAATCAGAGCATTTCCCCTATAGCTCTATTCTATGTCAAAGTAACATCCACAGTCATTATTGTATATTCCACGCTCCTGCATCCTCCATCCCCTACTTTCTTTTGCTAACAAGAAAGGGGTATTTGACTTTAATAATTGTCAAGCCACTGTTTATTTGAAAAGCAGACATTTTTTATTTTATTTCCTTTGCAAAGGGACTTAAATTTTCATGGTACTTGCTTGTGGCAAGTTGTTCAGATAAACCAAGAGAAATTTTATTTGATTCATAGCTATATCTGAAGTGCTAAGAGGTGCCTGAAGGAAAAAACCAGAAAGATGGAAAATAGAGAGATTGGGTCAGATTCTTAGCAAGTAAAAATTGTCATATCCTCACTGCTTTTGAGTGACTTTGCACCATCTGAAGATTTGACCCAGCATT
Organism: Lichenostomus cassidix; assembly: GCF_008360975.1. Taxonomy (NCBI): domain Eukaryota; kingdom Metazoa; phylum Chordata; class Aves; order Passeriformes; family Meliphagidae; genus Lichenostomus; species Lichenostomus cassidix. Next base: position 33,548,982 of record NC_139482.1, read on the forward strand.
AAAAATGTTGGGAAAGACAGTTTATTAGTAATCCCAGGTAAATGGAAAGAATGTTCAGAAAAAAAGGAGAACACCCTTTATTTGACTTCTTCAAAACATTTTTAGGCTTTATTGCTAATAAGATTAAAAAGGAGATGAGCAATAAAGATATCGGAGCTGGGTTTGTTATGAGAAAATGTACACTTCAGGAAGAGTGCTCTCCCACCACTTAGACAGAAAGTTTGTGTACACATCCTTCCATTCACAATTTTTTATTGCTGTTTGCCTAGGAGAAAAAAAAAAAGTCCCTATTAAAAGAATGTGAGCAGGAGTGCATTGCCTCCCCCCTCCAGGTTACTTTTGATGCACTGATTCACGTATTTGACATAACTATGTAATTTTCTGCCAGTCATGATTTTAGACCCTTCAGTGAGTGAAACATAATACTTCCCTTGAAAATAAAGCAAGTCATCTGACAAACTGTGTTCCTCCTCTTTTGTGGGTCATTCAGTGACTTTATTTTACTGAGGGAACAAGGGGAAGTTTATAATAGGATCAGTTTTGTTTGCAATTTGTTTCTAATAGATGCCAATAAGCCGGTTAACTAGGCTCTAGTTAATGGAAATTTTATTGTGTTTCCCCCTGCAGTGCACATGACCTTTTCTTACAAGAGTTTGTGATTCTTGAAAACATGTATCTGCTGCCTTGCCTCGGGGTCTCCTTACAACAGCAGGGATATGACCATAGGCTCTTCTGAACTTGTTCACCAGCCCTCTGCTTTGACTAGACCAAAATACTTTGATCATCCTGTCAGAGACAAATTTACAGCAACATACTGGCTTTAGTTCCATGTGTATGTCTCCAAATATAATATCTCCCTCAAGAAATCAATGATAAGCTGTTAAACTAAAGAGCATGGTAACATCCACAGAGCAGTAAATTAATGGTCTTTTGTGGATAGATGGTTACAGATTTCATCATAAAAAATGGATAAAAGATTACATATCACACAGAGCGAAACTTTTAATAACTCAACATGACTTTTCTTAATGGGTTTTATTCATTTTAATCATTATAGTGTCAATGATGATTATAGTCTTATTAGATTCTGGTGATTGAGGAGCCTGTTTATGAGATATTGAAAATCTTAGTCTGTTCGGAAGTGTAGTTGCAGTCTGCGTAGGTTTGATGTGTAACTTCATCTGCAGAAGTAGGGCTTGCCAGAGAGTTTCAATTAATACTTTTGCTAAATTGCTCCTGTCTGTAGTGACCTAGGTCACAGATGACTTAAAGATTCCACAACATCAGGTTCTCAAAACAGTAGACCAGCAAGAGCGTAAATCAAAGAGAGCCAAGGATCTAAAAAAGAAGGGAAAAAAAGGGGGAGGAGAGTCATGTGGAAAAAGAAACTGATCTGCTTTCCTTTCTAGTAGCCACATCAGTGTCCAGCCCTAAGTTATCACTCTAGGCTGGGTCATCCTTCCTAGTGATGGAGCTTTTCTCACAGATTTAAGTATCTATGAACACTCACAGTTAGAATGAGTCTTCCTGTCACCTGGAACATGAACAGCATAAACCAAGCTGCTGCAACAATACTGTGTAATTATCTTTGCATTCTGAGGGACAATTATTATATTACTTTTAAAGAACTGTTTTTAAAATTGTGTGTCTATGGTAATTATTTTAGTGTTAAGAATACACCAGGACCCCCTTTTTTTTATGGTTCTTGTTTAAAGCTTTTCAAAAGAATCCTTTTCCTTGTGAGGCCACAGATACAATCTAAACACTACAAAATAAAAATGATGACATAAGTTTGTTTATATTTAAAAGGGAATATTTTTAGTAATCACGTGTAGCTCTCTTTCAAGAGTGCCAACTTCCCTTGCAAATCAAGAGCATTATGAATTATTAAAGGTTTAAATTAGAGCAACAGAAATTTATCTAAATCATCCTGAATAATCCATTTTTGTGTTCTGAAAATCCAAGGAGTGCTTCAGATGCATGCTACTTCTTAGCCTCATTCTGCTCTGTGGGCTATCCCTGACCAGCAGACCAAGAGGACTTAGGCTAACCAGATTCCTGGAGGTGCTAGCAGGATGCTTGTCCCAGTCACTGCTGCCTGTCCTCAAGTGCTACTGGAGATGGGAACTCTTATTCTAGGAGAATTGGCAGGGTATCTTCAGAGCTCCCTGTGTCCTTTCTCTTTCCTTCCTGCTTTGCTAGTTGTGTTCCTGGTACAGCAGTAACCAAGTCTTATCACCTTCACCTCCTTGTCTGGCAGCAGCTTCTTGGCCATGTCATGCCTCTTTCAGATCCTGAAAAAAGATGTCAGGATTTGTACTGCTAAGGATGAAATTTGACCTTGTAGTGCCAATGGATGCATTATTTTTTAATTTTTTTTTTTGCTCTAAAGCAAGGTCAGCAGTTTTCAAATATGTAAAAGACACTTCAGACAGAAAGGAAATAAGCTTTTCTGTGTCCACTGGTGACAAAACATCAAGTGTTGGGTTTAAATTGCAGCAAAGAAGGCTTAGACTAGATATCAAGAAAAGTGCAATATAGATGGCTAACAACAGGGATAGACAGGGATTCCTGTTGGTCATGTAGGGAAGTTGTGGAAATATTGTCTCTGAAAGTTGTTTTAAACTGTCAGAAGAACTAGATAATCTTCAGTGTGGTTTAGCCACCTTTTTTTTAATGGTTTCTAAGATTCTCCTCCCTGTTCAGAAGTTTACACTAGTGGGGGTGGCTTTTTATTTGTTTGTTTGTTTGGTGTTTTGTTTTTTGAGTGTAGGTGGTCAGACACTTTCTAACTTATTAACTTAGTCCAGGTTTGAATTTTTCAATGTGAGTCTTTCGGGTATTGCATTTTCTTTTCTATCTCTCTATATTGCGCCAACCATTATGAATTAGCTATTAATATTTACTTTCTTAAATCACTGTACTTGTTACTGAATCATCATATTTACAATAAAGGATTACAATAACAATCTGATCACTATTACACAAAAGGATGCCAGAGAAAACCAACATGAACAAAAAAGTCTGGTAAAAGTCCTTTGACTCAGTCAACATGAATTGCAGAGAATGGCTGGAGCAGGATGAAAACTCTGGATATCATCTAGCCCAACACCCCAAATAAAGAAGGTTCACCTAGAGAAGGTTGCATAGAATCATGCCCAGGTGGGTTTTTAACATCTCTAGGAAAGGACACTCCACAACCTCTATGGGCAGCAGGAAGTCATAGTTCCATACAATGGCCACATGGATCTGTTTGCTACTCTTGATTCAAACTTCTGTTATTCCATTTGCATTGCAGAGAAAATGCTCCAACTGCAGACCATGACAATAAGTGAATGAGTGTTTGCTATTTTCTTATAGATGTAGCTAGCAGATGATAAAATATGGACTAAGCCCCTACAGACTCTCAAGTTCCTTTTCAGCATGCCAGGTGTCAAGTATTGCATCAGAAGGTTTAGAAATTGTCATTCTTAAATTCTATATTAGGCAACACACATGTACATAATTGAGGTAAGGAGAAAGGCCTTCAGAATTAGCTTTTCTACAGAAAAAAATTAGCTCGTTCACTTTGTTCCTCTTTCTGGCTAAGCCTATTGGAAAGGTAACAAATATCTCAAAGGAGGGGGAGAAAGGACAAAACATGTTTGTTTTAAAAATGTCTGGAGATTTTTTTTAATTAATATGCCAATCACTTGGTAAGCTGCAGGGCAGACTCAGTAGCTGGGACAATCCAAATAAAGCCCACATGCTCCTGTTTCAGGCACCTCCCTTTCCTCAGGGCGGGCTTATTAGCTCAGAAATGGGAGACTAAGGTTTAAAACAGTGCTATACACTTAGAGGCAGAAAACTTCCCAGCTCTGTGCAGATGAAAATTTGAGAATCAGTCTCTTTCCCTCTCGATGTCTCTATCTGGACCATCTTGTATGTAGCTTCTTAGCTAACCTCATGTCTTTTTTCTCTCCTGTCTGTGCTATTATTTTGCAGGAAAGTGTTACATATTTTCAGAATGGAGTAATAAATCTGGCTTACAGTTTGCCGTGTCTTCTAGGCCCCCAACAAACGGGGCAAACAGATTTTGAGCCTTGGAAGTATTGCACAGCTTGACCTAGATAGGTTTGTGTCTGTCCTGGTGCTTGCCAGACAGCAAGCTCCTCCTAAAACCCAGACGAGAGCTGCTCTCCGCTGCCCTGCTCTGGGAGTTGGGGAATGATGCTTTCATCCATGGTTATCCCATTAACCAGAGAGCATAGTAGGCTGCTCCTGGCCCAGATCACCAGTAAATTACTTCCCACTGGGGTGCTGGGGTAGGGGAGCAGAGGGCTGGGGCTCCGCAGGCTCCCTGGCAGCCTGCTCTGCCTGTCAGGCACAGTCAGTCGATGTGCAGGGGCCACCCAGGTAGACTTTCAATTCCTTATTCCCTGGCGTGGGTGCATGGGATAACCTTGCCCTGTATGAGCAGGAAACACTCAGCAAACATATCAAAAGCAGCAAGGCAGAAACTTGCAAACCACAACTTCTTTTTCTTTATGGGAAAGGCTGATAGCATTTAATAGAAAACACACACCTATCTGAAATCTCATATCAAGTTTCACAGGGATTCCTCTAGACCAGGCTTCCCAGGCAAGCTTGGAGATGAACATGGCTATAGGACTGTCCAGAGTAGCATGAAAGGCAGCTATCCTCCTGGATGGCTGTAATGAGCTTTCAAGGTTTTATCTCTATCAAACCCTATGAGACACTATAAAACTTGATGTTGCTCCATTGGAAGATCGGTTAAATTTCTCTAGTGCGGACAAACAGTAGATGAGGATGTACAGGATTTGGCCAAGTGTGCTCAAGTCTGTATATGTTACCACCTAGTGACTATTTGGTGTACATTTCAGCACTTCCTGCACAACATGGAGATGTATTAAGAGACTTGTAAGGCAAGCAAATAAAGGATTATTTATCAAAGTGACTGATCAATGCCATTAAATCAAGATAGTGTGGTGTCAGTCATAAGCTAGGCAATCAAAAAAAGAAAAAAGCCTTGATTTCTTTAGAGAGATACCAGAAATACCATCTCCAAATATTTGGGTTCTTTGCATTAAGGTCAAGAAGCCTACCCTGTTCCCTGGAATTTGGCTGGTAAGTTCACAGTCCCATCTCTTCTGCTTTTATTGAGGTAATAACTAATTGTTTCTGCTCCATACTTTTGTCATACCTAATTGCCATTTTATTGTTCCCTAAGGTAAATTTAACTAAGACTTTTAAAAAGCTGAATATAAAATGACTATTGCTGATTAAAAGTAGGAATTCTAGGTTGCAAAGTCTATGACAGCCTTATGCTATTTCCTGTGGCTGTATTTTAAGATAATTAAGAGCAGATCTCACTTTACTGCATCTTTGTACTGCAAGTGTATTAAGGAGCAGGCCTACCTGGTAAATATTCACTTGTTTGTGAGGCGAGAAAGCTTTTCCCAAATGTTTTTCTAAATTCTTGTTCACAGTCAGGTGAAGGCCAGGGAGAAGGGGGGTTCCTCAGGGGTCGGCATTGGGACTGACACTGTTTAACATCTTTGTTTTTGACATGGATAGTGTGATTTCATGCACCCTCAGCAAGTTTTCCAACAATACCAAGATGTGTGGTGTGGCTGTGGCATTGGAGGGAAGGGGTGGCATCCAGAGGGACCCTGACAGGCATGAGAGGTGGGCCTTTGTGAATCTCATGAAATTCAACAAGGCCAAGTGCAAGGTCCTGCACCTGGGCTGGGGTAATCCCAAGCATAAATACAGGCTGGGCAGGGAATGGATCAAGGGCAACACCGTGGAGAAGGACTTGGGGGTGTTGATCGACAAGAAGGCTCAAGATGACCCAGCAATGTGCACTTGCAGCCCAGAGAGCCAACTTACACTGGGCTGCATCAAAAGCAGCATGACCAGCAGGTCAAGGGAGGTGATTCTGCCCCTCTGCTCTCATGAGACTCCACCTGGAGTGCTGTGTCCAGCTCTGGGTGCCCCAGGATAAAACAGATGTGGACCTACTGGAGTGGGTCCAGAGGAGGGCCACAAAGATGATCGGAGGGTTGGGTCATCTCTCCTGTGAAGATAGGCTGAAAGAGCTGGGCTTTTCAGCCTGGGCAAGACTGTCCAAGATCAGGTTGGATGAGTCTTTGAGCAACCTGGTCTACTAAAACATGTCCCTTCCCATGCCAGGGGGGTTATAATTAGATGATCTGTAAGGTACTGTCCAACCCAAACCATTTGATGATTCTATGACTCTGGATGTACATCAATAGAAGTTCTTTCAGTTGGCTATCACCAGAATTACTTTAGATTCCTTCCCACCAAAAACTGAAATCCAGGGATGGTATCATGTCATATAGCAGGGTTTAATCCTACCATCTCTTTGGACTCACCTGAGCTAGGCTGATACAGCTCCCGGTGGGGCTGATAATGGCTCAGAGTGGGATCTCCAATCCAGAACTTCCTACCCAGCTGGAGAGCATTACCTTCAAACTAAAATCTCAGCTATTTCTCTGGGCCTGCCAGTGTCGCCATCTTTGAAAATCAAGGCTACTATCTTATAAAGTTAGTGAGAAATTTTGCATGTTTGAATTCTTAAACCATGAAAAAGAAGAATGTCAGTAAGTTGGATTTAGTTACTGAGCCTGATCAGCGGGCATGGAACTTTTAGCAAAGTCTTACCTTTCATCAGAAATTGCCAGATTTAGACTATTTCTGCTTTTAATCTAGGAGTTTGCTTTTCAACCTGGAATCAACAGCTGAGAAAAATAAAGGTACATGCTGAAAGTTTTTGGAAAGATACTACTCAGCCTTTTAAAGAAAGTTGGCTAAGGTATCATAAAGGAAATATTTCTATCATAATTATTATGATTTTTTTCCTTCTCTGATGCCTCTTTTTAAAGGTACTATAAACATTATTCAAACCAGGTTCCCATTACAAGGAAAGGTCAAAAATTGCAGTAGACTCACAAAGTCAGGCGAGCCATTAGCAAATAAGGGTTTATGGAAAACTCATAAAGCACCTAAAGTGCCAGCTTATGTAATGTATCTAATATAATAAACACTCTGATAGGAATCTAGCAGTGGAAAAAATGCAGTTTCTTATTATAAAATATTTGAACATAGTCAAGACTTTAGAAATTGATCAAACTGTGTGAGCCAGAAGGCTTTGTCGTGAAGCCTGAAAATCTAGGAGACCTTCAGCTTGCTGAGAGGAAGCATTTTAGCAAGCCCTGAAGGGTGAATTGTTAATGCAAACATATTCACAGTGATCTCAGAAGTTGTGTGGGAGAGTTATTTGGAACAGCCATTGTTAGATTCTTACACTACTGTACAAACAACTGTCTGGTTTTAGATTACAACAACTATATTATATTGCCAGTGAGACCAAGTAATGCGGGAGGAACAGAGCATATCACTCATTTCTGTTGCTTAGATGCCTTTTAAACAGAGTGCCTGAGAAAGCCAGGCATTGATGGCTTGTTGGCATGGAGTTTGACTGTTTTCCTGAGCAAGGATATTCCCACAACAGCTATAGTCACCTGGTATTGTACAAACTACCTGCACAGAGGCATTTGATTTGACACTCCATCGTTGTGCTATTTTTGCCACACTCTTTCCTAATTTGTGATTAATAAGTTAGGTTGTTTTCACTTTGTAAGGACTATTTATAACACAAGAGGAGATTTCCCCCCATCCCTTCCCACTCCTACAGTTCATCAATAGCATGATTTTAGCCTTAACATGTGACCACAATTATACAATCATGTTAAATAATTTTTAAAAAGAATAGCTGGTAATGAAATACAGAGGACTAACTAGAAACATATGAACAATGCACTGCATTTATGCAACAGAGGAGAAGTAGTTTCTGACAAGGCTTTTTGTGATGCTGTCACAACTAACATGCCTCCTTCAAGTGGACTATGCTGTTTAGCATTTCCAAAACAGGATAAAGTCACATGGGATAGAAATCGTAGAATAAACCTGAACTTGAAATAATAGTAGGACTCAGTGACCCAATAATCTTGGCCCAAAACACAATGGGAGTTTTATGACTGAATTCGGTGGAACAGGAACAAGCCTGGAAAATAGTTATCTATGATGAATTTGTAAATTCCCAGGAGAGGTCAATGTGACATAACACAGTGCCCATAACAAATTAGCTGGAAGGGTGTTCTAAGTGGCCTGTATATACACTTGATTTAGGATGAAGTTATTAAAAGGACTGAATTCTGGAACAATTGTGCTCCCACGCAGCTCAGTAGCAAAAAATTAAAAAAAAATTAAAAAATTAAACATTTTCGTATTTATCTTAAAAGCTTAATGTTTGTAAACCTTCAGATAGGGAGAAAAAAAATCGATTTAACCAGTTTTCATCTGTATTGCAGATCCCTCAAAACAACAGAGCAATATGAGAGGAAACAAATAGCTCTAAAAAGAAATTACTGCAATAAACAGGGGTCATCTATGCTGATTAATGTTAGCTATACCTTCCAATAGTCAACAGCTGTATTGGGCTGAGAGAGATAGAAAGTGCACATGCAAATAGCGAGAGGAGCAATTGTGATTTCAAGAAGAGGTATTGTACTTAATGAAACTGAATAAGCATCATAGTTTTCCCAAGTGGAAGTGCTTTTAAAGTAAATCATCTGGTGAATGCAAGGTGAGAGATACATGACAGAGATATCAGCCACAGGTTCAGAAGAATGACTTGTATCAGGCTGCAGATACCAGTGATCCTGACCTCTTTGACAGGTCAGCTGTAGTACTAAGAGTGGGATCCAAACCCCATATTGTCGCCCATTAAAAAAAAAAAAAAAAGGGATTCTTATCCTAAGCCAGCCATTGAGAAAATGTGGGGTTTTCATCCCATTGTAAAACAAGTGTGAGAAGAGGTGTGATGAAAACTTCTCTGGAGGAGCTTGTCGCCATCCAGGGGCAACTGCAGGAGCCTTGACAGCCGAAATGCCGAGCTTTTGGACTGCTCATGATGCATGAGATGAATCTTATGTCAATGGCTGCAAAATGCCTGCCTGGAAGCTCCCTTCTTCCTTACTCTGCATGCTCGTCTATTCTGATGCAGCCATATGTTGTAAGCGGGTAACTGCAGCCTGAGCAGCTATAGAGCTGGATCTGTACTTGTGTCCTTAGACAGGATATCTGTAAGATACCAATCCATGATGCTTGTCCTGCTGAGCCAAACCTGTGCTGTTCTGTTACAATTCACATTTCTTCTGGTTGTCTATCAGCAATGGGTTCATCACCAAGGATGTTTGTGCTGTAGTCAGACAGACTCTCTCCCCATCATGGCCCCACAGAAGGATGCAGCAAGCCTTGCTGCAGCTGTATGTCTTTGCTGAACCCCAAGACAGCACTTAGAATAAGCACTGGGACATCAGAGTGCAAAATCCTGGTGGGCAGCCCTACCTGCAAATTGGCAGTTTCCAGGTCTGCACCTCCCCTGAGCATGTGTCTCAGTTCAGGACTCCCTTTCTTCCTCTGGGCTTTCCTCCCTTTCCGTCCTGGCAGCCTTCTGCCCAATCCACTTTCTGCCTCAGGATCTTCTACAGGTGACAGTTTATGCCCTGAAGAATTGTGGGCAATTATCAGAAATATTGATCAGGCTGCAGCCAACAATAAAATGGCCATAATTTCCTGTTCTTACAAACCTATCCAGTACTTGCTCCCTCTCTGTTTTGTCCTCTTACTAGATATGCCCTTTGGTGCAGAGATGCAAATCTCAGTTAGCTTTGATCTCATGAATACAAATGTTGTTTTTATTAACCTTCCAAAAGACTCCTGTGCTGGGGCACATCCTGCTTTTAGTTAGTCAAATGAAAGTAATGTTTCTGCTTGAGTTCTTTTCTGTTTTCCAGATATTTGTGTTGCTTTGATATAATTTTACACAACAATGTTCTTATTTTTGTGTGCCTTTTTGATTAGTTGGTCACTGACATATGTTATTCCCCTTCATTGATAACTCCTTCACCTTTGCTGTATAGCTGCCTACCTTTACTGAAAAGTGAAACATGGATAAGAGACATAAGCATAACAAAATATAATGCAATGTACTTTAGGAAGTCATTACACTTGTTCATTTGAATTCTTTATTGCTTGTTTTTCCTATGAGGTATCAGAAAACATGCAGATTACAATCTGGTTTTATTACTGAAGAGTTTCAGCTATCCTTACTTTAGATTAAAGTCATTGTTGTCACAGTAGCTCTTCCACTTCATTGCAAAGGATTGAGGTTGCAGTGAAGCATTCAGTATAAATGGGTTCTGCTGCATCTCCAAGACCTCCTGCCTGGATTAGGATGGGTTTTTAAGCTGGGAAATGACATATCTGAGCTGTGATCAGTTGTGCTACCAGGCAAGTCTATTTAAAAGCACTTTACATTTTAAATATAGCAATAAAATAGCACACTAGCAAACCTTCTTGATAAGGGTAAAAGCAATACATCCAAATCCAATCTAAAATTGACATTGCCTAGAACAAGAATTCACATTGATAAGTCAGGATTCATTTACAAGGCCATAAATGGGTGGGTAGCTATAATTTGGGTATTAAACTTGTAAAATATATTGATAGCATGCAAGGGCTAAATAAATAATTTACTACAAGAAAATTGGAAATCTTTACACAGTACTTAATTGACCAGCCACTCTCCCATGCTCTTGATAGCTTCCTATTTTGCATTTTTTTTTTATTTTTCACACACTGAAAGGTTACCCATGTGTATTTTTTTCCAGCTTTAGTGGATGTTCATAAGTCACTATATTTCTGCATGCATAGTCTGTTTCCATCTTTGTTTCATCAGTCAATTACATTATTTTTGACATTTTCATTTGTTTGTTTAAAAATGCAAATTAATCAAATGCCTTTTCTGGGCACAGCTCAGCTCGTGTTATTCTTAATATTAAAACAAAATCACCTCAGTGATCAGGCTAACTTTGAATGTTAGTTAAATCCATTTCCAGTGCAAAGCAGATTCAGTTAATGGGTATTCCACTGATCACAGTAAGAGTGGGATTGGCAGCTTTATACAAGTTTATAAAAATTCCTATGACCACCCCACTGGCCAATGTAACTCAGGGAAGTTGCAGAGAAGCCAGACTTTTGGCCGTAAAGGGGTTTTTCCATCCAAAGATAATTGAAAATCTGGTGTGAGATTAGATACAAAACCTTGATTGACCCTGCCCTTCAAAGCACTCTAAGCAAACATAATAAAGGTGTAAGGTTTTATTTTTAAAACACCATACTTGCTTTTTGTTAGATTTCTCTTCTGAAACCGAATCTCCACGGTATGCTCTCACCACCTTTGCCTGTGACCCGAGGAAGAGAAGTGGGGGCTTTCATCCAATACCCAGCTATTACCATTTCCTTGGATAACTGTGGGGCTACTGTACATGCTGATATCCCTTTGCTGTTCATGTGGACTCTCCATGTCTCTGCTGGTGCAGGGAGAGGATGAAAATGTGCTTTTATTTACCTCGTTGGGGCACTGGGGTCTCACTGTGCAGTGGCTTTCACTGGTTAAAAATTGCAACTGATTTTTAGACTGATCATAGATTCATAGAGTCTGGGCAACCTGGTCTAGTGGCCCATGGTGAGATTCCATGATAGAACAGTTGGGGTTGGAAGGGACATTCAAAGGTGATGTAGTTCAAACCCTGAAATGAGCAGGAACATCTTCAACCAGATCAAGTTGGTCAGAGCCCTCTCCAACCTGACCTTGAATGTTTTCAGGGATGGGGCGTCTATCACATCTTTGCGCAATCTGTGCTGCACCACTCTCAGGTAAAAAGGCTTCTTCCTTATATCTAGTCTGACTCTATCCTTTTTTAGTTTCAAACAATTACCCCTTGTCTTGTTGCTGGAAGCAACTACTAAAAGGTTTGTCCCCATTTTTCCTATAAGCCCCTTTTAAGTACTAACAGGTCGTAATAAAGTGTTCCTTATTATGGAACACCTTCTCTGGGCTGAGCAACCCCAGCTGTCTCAGACTGTTTTCATAGAAGGGGGGAGTTCAAATTCCTCCCACATTGTTATGGTTCATTCTCATCTTTAGTCATCCACAGAAAACTACGGTGAAAAGAATTATGCTCTTAGACAGGCAGTGGTAGTGCCTCCTCATACAGACATCCTTGGAGTGTTTCCCATTGGAAGCACATGCAGCAGAGGTATTTTGCTGGCACAGTCTGTACAAATTTCCCAGGATATATAAGGTAGAGTGCCAGAGGACTTGCAGGCATTAGTGCTTCTCTGGGAGGGTTTTTTCCCCAAGATCCAATGCCATGATGAAACACATGCCTTACCACCCCAACTCATGTAGCAGTCCCAAGGTGAGAAACATGGAAATAACGAAGTAAATCCAGAGGGAGTACGGTAAATTTGGGGCAAGCAAAGGGACAGCTTTGCTCCAGCTGCTCTGGGTCACTGCCATCAGTTTCCCTATTGTTACAGGCACACAGAGACTCCCTTCTAGTTTCACTTTCCACCTGCCCTCTCCAAGAACTTCATTTTAAAAAGGGAGTAATGTTTGCTCAAAATATTTCCATTGTTTCCTGAGGAACGTCACCCCCTCCCAGCTGGGACCCTGCCCCATGGGCCAGATTGACAGCACTTTGCTTAGCAGCCACATGACCATTTTGGAGCACAGATCCACGTTCAGAGTAAAATATTTTGGGAATGAGGGGCAAGCCCTGTGTTCTTTGGATGGTGACAGGGTGGGATGGTTATGTTTTTTAAAAAGGTTTTTGTATCCTAATTCAGACATAAAAAAGCCTTTTGGCTGTGGGAGAAAGGGTACCCTGTTGTTGAACTTGCCTTCTGGGGAGCCAGAAGAAAGAAAAGCTCAATGCTCTGCTCCACATGTGTGCAGGACGCTGCTGCCTGAGGGAGTAAGAACCCACTTACAACCCCACATGGATTACCCAGGCTTTGTCCAGGTGCATGAAACAAGCAGGGCCACACATCTGCTCACTTCCTCCCTGGGGATTAGAAATTGGAGGGTGGGAAATGAATAGAGCCTGGGGTCCATTCTCTCTGGCCAGCTCAGCTGAGATGGTGAGTGCTGGGAAGGGGAGGGTTGGGGGAGGAAGGGTAGAATATTATTTTATTTCTGATTTAGGCCAGAGGTAAATGACTGCCTGAGGGAATAGGAGAGGAGAAGGTGTGTCGCTGAGTTACAGTGCCTCAGGGGGTTCCTGCTGCAATGGCCCAACTACGTAATATGCCCCCTGGGGGATTGCATCTGAAATAAAAATGTAGCCTGTTACTTATTGGCATTAATGTTCACTTACTAATGTCTTTTATTGCTTAACTTTTCTATTTTGGCACCTGGGTAACTACTTATGTTCTTTTAAATTCACTGGACCAAATTCAGAGATCACGTATCAAGAGATCTACATAGAGTTCACAACTGGCAGAGTTGTGTGGATTGAAAGTTGTAAAGTTAAGAAAGACTAGGGAGAGAGTTGTAATGAATGAAAGGATCATGGTAGATAAAATTCCTGCTCCCTGAAAATTATTTCTGAAACTGAGCTGTCTCTCAATGAAAAAGGATACTGACTCAGAGTCAGGAATTACTTGTGGACTCCTCACAAGCACACTCAAGAAACCTTCATGCAAGTTTTATAGAACTTGACAGTATAACATCTTAACTCTTCACTAATATAACGTTCACAGACAAAACAATATGATGATAGCCTTGGATGAGGCTTTCCATGAATAATCCCAACAGTAAACCTGTCCCCAACATGAAAAGATCACCCGATATTCAGTACATTTCCATGATCAAACCTCCACCCTCTATTTCCTTATTAAAGTACCATGAAGCAAGTCACCGCCCTGTCTGCACTCTATTCCATAACTCAGACACTGGTTTTTTTTACTGGGCATTTCTGTGGGTCCTTGGCTCATGTGGGAAAATAGCTAAGAAACAGCCTTCTTCATCCAGCTCATATTCATGGCAATGAGCTCAGCGATGGTGACATTGGCTCAACCCCAAACACTGCCCATGTAGAGTATGAGCGTGGATGCTGGGGCAGTACTGTTTCGTTTTCTGGCCTTGAGTAGCAGAATTGTGGCTAATTGTTTGTTATTGAGAATGCTGCTGTCAAGGTTCTTTTCTCAGACCATCACTTGCTGCCTGTCATGCTTTTCCATGTCATCTCCCACTTGAGGAATGTCTGCTTGCAATTTGCTTGCTCTCTCTCCCTTTCTAGTACTTCCATCTCCTGCTTCTCATCGGTGTGCATCCTGAAAAAATATTTTGTGCTGGCTCATCATATTTTTCTTCAGATATGGAAGTTACATCCCTAAATCCTTTCCAACCAACCTCATTATCTGCAGTGGAATACTGTCTTGAAGTTCTGCTCTGATCTCAGAAAGGCCACAGGACCCTGCCTACAATGGGCACCCCTGTTCCCTCATTAGCACCTACCCATCTGCTGTTTCCTGTCTTTTAAGAGAGAGGAAAAAGAAAAGTTTTTACTGTTTGTACAGCTCCCTGCACCCCAGGACTGACATCATTGCTCTAGCCATACAAAATGCATGTAACAGTATCTTCCCCAAAAGCCACAGCCATCTTCCATAAGATTTGAAATTACATGCTAGCCCAAGGGTCCTCCCATGCTACTGAGCCATCACACAGCAGCTGTGAAGGAGGGGGGGGAAAGGGTATATATAGGGCTCCTCAGTAAGGCAGCAGGAGGAGAAGAACTAGCTCTGTGTATTTAGTTACAGTTAATTATAAGTTTATGACCTTATGATGCAATTGTTGTAACCCTTGCTCAATATATTTTTCAGGCAGAGCACGCTGAACGTACAGAGGGGGTGTATTTTATGGCTGGAGTGTTTGCTTGCACTGTGCAGATAAGAGAGCTGTAGAGAGGTCTCTCTGCAGGATGAAGTGGAGCCATTTTAGCTGTGCAGTATTGGCAGGGGCTGAGTGTCTCTGCCAAAAGAACTTGTGAATTGTAGGTGTGAGCCTCACTGATCTGCCACTCTGCTTTCTCCAGCAGCAGGAGTTGAAGTTTGCTCTTGCACTTTAAGAGGGGAGGAAAGCTAGGGGAGGGAGTAGGTGTCATTAACTCACAAGGGAAACTAGCATAGCCTATTTTCCCCCTTAACTGAGGGAATTTGGAATTTGACATTTGTTTCACCCAAAGGTTTTCCAATGCTGTACACTTTTTTCCTACCCAGTTCATATATATTATGTCCATTTTATGGGTAAGTTAACCAATTCAGAAAGAGTAAATAGAGTGTCATTTGCAGGTCTATGAATAGATTCAAAGACCCTTGAAATCTTAAT
This sequence comes from Lichenostomus cassidix, assembly GCF_008360975.1. Lineage (NCBI taxonomy): Eukaryota > Metazoa > Chordata > Aves > Passeriformes > Meliphagidae > Lichenostomus > Lichenostomus cassidix. The sequence goes on from NC_139482.1 coordinate 33,564,307, forward strand.
CCACTTGATCCCACTTAATGGCTTCAAGATACATTAACAGGACAAAAATTAGTTTAATCAAAGTGCATCAAACTTAGTTTAGGCACTGTAACTCTTCTACTTCCAAGGGTAGCTAGATAAGTAAAAATAAGGAAGCATTAGCTTGCATTTCCCTGGAAAATAAGTGAGCAGGAATGTCAGCCACATCCTGGCTGGCATTTTAATCTCATCAAAGCAGAGCTCTTTCCCTACTGTGCTTTCCAAGATGCACAACGCAAATGTGGTCTGAACACAACAGAACTAATTGAACAATCACAGCAAAGGAGGTCAAAACCCAACAAACAGTGTAGCATCTAAAATGACTCTGGAGGATTTTAACAGATGGACACTTGTAAATCTAACAGGATTTCCTACTGGTGAGAATGCCTTAGGTAAAATTCAGAATGTCTCATTAAATTGTCAGCCAGCTATGAGGCATTGCTTATGTGAATATGAACAGATCTGCAGCTTTACTGGAAACACACACAACCACGTATTAACATAGGCCTGAAAAGCAACATTTGGATATGAGTTCAATTAGAAAACCCTATCAAAACTGAAGAAGGATCAGATGAAATGTTTCTGGCTAGGATCCATTAGAAAGATACAGCAGGGAAGTTAAGCCAGGGGTCAGGCTTTTTCTCTCGCTGTTCTCCAAGCTTTGCTTGTGTGCACTTCCACGTAAATTTGCAAATCAGTTTGGTCTAGGCTTCTCTAAGTCCTTTTGCTATTGCTTTCTTGTAACCTCCTGTGTTCTTAGGCTGTTGATAAAATGCAAAAACAGACCCAGTACAGGTATAATAGTACTCTCTGTCTCCCAAGTAAATTCTCCCGTGCCAAGAATTTGAATGCAGGCTAGCACAACAATGCAGCAGTTACACTTTTCCATTTTTACACATTTGTTTTACATAGTGCCAGTGATCTGGATAAGGGCAATTAGTCTGTTTCTCACCAGAGAAATTAGTCTGGTTGTGCCCCTTTACCTCCTCCAGCAACCCTACTGCTTATGAGATCTGTGAGCCTGTTGTTCCAATCCACATTCCTGTACAGTCCCACTTTCTCGGTAAGAAATAGTCTCTGCTGGGTTTATTGGCATTTCTCACAGTATCTGAGTTCAAAGAAAATGATTACAAGTTAAGACAGAGCTCTGTTCTTTAAAGCACCACAGTGTATAGATCTGTTGAGTGATATATAACATAGAACAACTTCCAACTGAGGAAAGCTTAACACAGCTCAGGCTAGCTTGCTGATAGCTGCTCAGCTCCTAGAATTACTGCTTACAAACCATAAAGACCCCAGCTTGAGTTTCATGGAGGGAGGGGGGAGATGTGTGTTGTGCACACCGCAAGTACAGCCACAGGGCGGGTAACCCGCCAACTTCCTAACCTCAGCCAAAAAATCTGGCCACTGCCTGACAGGCAGAGTATGTGTCTATCAGTGGCAGCAAAACAGTCAAAAAAGAATTGTGTGAAAACACTGAGTTCAGTCGTGGGGCTATTAGCTTGCCAAATCAACAGGCTTGGTGTCTGTTAAAACTGCCCCTACTTCTGTGATATTTTTGGCAAGGAAATGGGCTGTAAATATAAACAGATCACTTCTCTCCTTACTGACAAGCAGGCACCTCAGAGGGAGGAAGCACACTGCACGTTTATCAGAGCCACAAATTCCACGCAAGGTCTTAGAACTGGCATGCAGGGGTAAACTCCTGGTGGAGCTAAGAGACTTAAGGAAGGACGAGCTAACTATGAGAGAAAAACATGTGCAGTGTATCCCCTAAACCACAGAATACACTTCTGTCGGGGACAGCTTGCACTATCAAGAGTGGGGTAGTTGTGCCAGGGCAGTACACCTGGGTCTGTGATTATTGACCAAATCCTTCAGCACAGAACACATACAGCAGTCCCAGGCTGGAATAATAACCATGGAGTTTTATTCCTGTACAGCATCTGGCTGGAGAGCCCTCATCTCCCTAACACCCTTCTCCCTCTCCAGAGGCTCTTGTATTCCAGGCTAGCACTGGAGAAAGAGCATCAAATGTGTATGCATAAGAGTGTGTTATGGTAAGATGCCCTCACGGGTACAAAAATTGTGCTTGGTGTCGCTGTAATTCAAGAGTAAATAGTGCATACTGTACTGTTCCGCTAAATGAAGTAAATGCAATCTTCATTAGGGCTTTAACAAAAAAAATACAAGTAGACCACAAACACCAGGTGAGATCCTTTGATGCTATCTTATGTGAACACTTTATTCATTGCAGATGATCAAAAGTGCAAACTACTTATAATGGAAAATTATTGTGGTGCATGAGGAACTTATTAAAAATCCATTGTTTAAATACTATCTTCTGTAGAGGTTCCTAAATTTTCTTCTTTTTCCTCCCACAATTTTTTCCATCTTAACTGACCACTTTTGTCTGACTTCTTTCATCACCAAGTTGACACTAGTACATTATTTCTTCATCAGAAACTTAATGATTCACACCCCCCTTTTATCTTTCAACATCCATCGCGTTTCTTCATACTTGCTTATAAATTGACCCTCAAGGAAAAAAGAAGAAAAATTTCTAGAGTATTAAGATATGCTAAACCTTCAAAACAAGAAGGCTGTAAAAACAGACATGAAGTTGGAAATCCTATATTTGTTTATCCATGCCCAGTTTATGTTAGAGTCCTTTACCAGAAAAAGTGATAAATGCTCAAAATTTTGTCTGTTGCATTGGAGTGATCCTGGTTGTTGTGGTTTTGAAGTTGCACTGGTAAATCAAGGGAGAATCAGGTACCAAATCTGTGCAGTGGGAGAAACCCCACCAACAACCCTCAGAGCTGTGGTGGTACCCTGCCCTGGCATGCTGCTTCCGCAGCATACTTGGCAGGTGACAGAGTAATGGGCCTTTCTCCTACACTTTGGGAAATCAAAGAATTCTAAAAGGTTTGTGAGATGTGACTCGTTGACAAAAACCTTGGTAATTATTCCCTCTTTTTATACACATTTCTTTGAATAACTACTTACATTCTTCTCTGCTTAAACCTCTACCAGGATGCATGGCAGAGAAGTCAGATTTACTGATCTGTAATTCCCATACTCCCCCGAGAGTCCTTTTTGATATCATCTTTGTTACTTTATATTCATCTGGTATTAGGGGATATTTGATCAGTAATTTACCTGTAGCACAATTAATAAAGCATTTTTGTACCTGAGTTATTTTAGACTTCATGTGTAGACATTATCTGATTTAGGGAATTTCTTATTGTTCCATTCACTGAATTACCCTACAGCATTAGGGTAATTCAGCGTGCATTAAGACTAAAATACGAAAATGATGCTTAGATTCCTAGAATCATAAAATCATAGAGTCAGAGGATGGTTTGGGTTGGAAGGGACATTTAAAGGTCATCTTGTCCAACTCCCCTGCAGGGAGCAGGGGCATCTTCAGCTAGATCAGGCTGCTCAGAGTCTGATCCAAGCTGATCTTGAATGTTTTCAGGGAGGGGGAAACTGTAACTTCTCTGTAGATTCATTCCTTCAAAGAACAGCTCAATAGTAAGAATCTTGATGAAGTCTTCCTGGTGAGCACCAATGCAAAAGAATGATTCAGATTATCAATAATAGTTTTATCTTTCCTAACAGTTCCTTTTAGATTTTGTTAATATTTCTACCATGCCTGGTCTTTGGAAGGCATCCTGTTTCTGACGAATTTGTTATTATTAGTTTTTATGGCTGTAACATAAAATTGGAATCCAGATTTGAACTTTCTGAGATTTTAGAGGTTCAGATTTGGACTATTATGAAAATAGGAACAATATGTGGAGCTTGAGGCGAGGCTTTGAGCCTAACATTCCTTGCAAATACGGCAGTGGCCTTGCAAGGTCACTGGGTAAATGAGCATGGTTCCAGGTATTCATTTTCAGCTTATTTATTCAACATTTGACTAATCACAAGAAAAAATACATTGTTCATACTCTGTAAATGAGACACAGGAACCTGATTATTTTCTCTTCAGTTGTAAACATCACCAGGCCTGCAGAAAACTCCCCCCCAGAGTACAACACAGTCTGGAAATTCTTTACTGTTGATGATTATGTAGGAGAAGAAAGGGAGCCACCTGTGAGACAAAGCCTTTATGTTTGTCTCTTACAGGTCTGTTGGCCAACAGTTGTTGGATCATCTACAGGGAGCACCTACACATTTGCTGTTTTGTTATGAGCCACTGCCAGCTCGCTGCAATCAACTTCTGAGCTGACTAGCAGCCATGTAGCCATAGGGAGGGTAATGCCCCAGATAATTAAACTCTTCTGAGAGACAGGTATATTACCACTAAGCTGGGAAGACCCAGCATTTAGCTATTTTGTGGTGCAGGCTTACATCTGTTGGGATTGCACCATTTAGGATCTTCTGCCCAACAGACAGATTTATGGAGCTGCCTTGAGGAACGTGGCTGACTGTCTGCCTTCTGATTCTCTTCTCCAAACCTGCAACCTTACTGCTAAGAGTTAAAGATGACCCCTCCGACAAGTGTCCATCTATTTTCTTTGCCATCTTCTCCTTCCTTGGTATATCCCATGTATTTGCAGTATGTCAGCCCTCATTGCAACCTCATATTCTGTTGTTGAAACAAGTCACATGGGCGAATAAATACATTAAAATGACAGTGGTGCATTTGTGAAGCGCTGTGCTGGTTTTCTGTCATGCCATTTCACATAAGACAGGTGAGTAAAGAGAAAGTAGGTTTGCTTCAATCAACTTAATTTGATACAAAAAAACCATGGTGGGCAAAGTTAAATTTTGATGAGCTGTTTTTCAGTTCCTAACTACATACATCAGCTCTCTAAATACTAAATAAACTCAATGGCAAACTTTCATTGCGTGATTTTTACCTTATTTATATAAAACTAAATCATTAGTTGTCAGAAAGACAAGAGAGAAGTGAAGAGAGAAACCAGCCCAAGAGGTTTATTAAAAAAAAATAAATCCTAATTTGCAATTTCTGCTCATGCATTACATTTTCCCAGAAAACTCATGGCCTAATATTAAGTACAGCAGTACCAAGGACCTGATTTACCCTGCACACCAAATACAGCAAATATCTTTCTCATGTAAAGAAAAGAATGCTTTTCTATAATTGAGCTCTCCAACAGAAGAAAATGGAGAAGGCAGGGGAAAACATAACTCCCAATATTATTCACTTGATATATGCAAATTTAAAAGATTATTCAGATAACTAAAAAAGCTTTTTTTTTTTTTTTGTGTGTGTGTGTGTGCGTGTGTGTGTGTGTTTTTCTTCCCTTTTTGTAGGAAAATAAGCCTTTCTTCTGGTGGTAAAATTCACGTATAAAGAAGTAAACTATGAAGCAATTGATCTCACTTTCAGTAAGCATATTTCAGACAATTTATTAAATATAGAAAGCTTTATTTTCCAGAAGAAACAGAATGTGAAGCAATGCAGACACTCTGCAGCAAAAAAATGCTTATATTGGAGGAGCAGGAGAAGTGTGTAAAGAACCTCACTTATACTTGAATAACAACTATAAAAAAGTCATAAGATCCTAATAGACTTTTTCTGTCCTTTTTTTTTTCTAATCCAGTCAAGCAGCATGTCTCTGTTGTCCTTACTCATCCACTGCTTTGTCAGCTCTGAAGAGAAGGAGGAATTTAGGTTGTATTTCTAACATGAATGCAGTTGCAAGGAATACCTACCATGTTCACAAAGCAAAGCCATCTCACTTGGCTCTCCTGGGCTAGGGAGCATCCTGCTGAGGGTGCTGATCCTTACAGAGCTGGAAAGCCAAGAGCAGTGCCAGGCATCCTGAACATGCACACTACCATGTGTCTTGAATATGCTGAGAAAATGTTGGTGCAGAGAGGAGAGTCAACTCCCTGCCACGCTTTTCAGTGAGTAAAGGTTTCCATCTGCTCTCAAGCCACTGCTACTGTGCATGTTAAGCAGGTCCTGTGTGGTGACAGCAGACCTTTTTTCTCTGAGTGTTCCAGGAATTATCAAATCTCATTGAACTGAACATGTGATCTAAGTGTCTCTCTGTGGCAATCATAAGGTGTGTGGTGGAAATTTGTAGGAAAATATTTTGGCCATCCATTCATGCTTATAATGATCCTTCCAAATGGCACTGCTAGGAGAAGACCTGATCCTATCCTATTGATTCTCTGATTGAATCCAGGACCAGTGGAAAACCAAATGGAGTGAGATCATGTTGGCTCCATCAGTTTTTGAACCTTGAATTAGGTGTGCTCAGCTAGGACCCAGGCCTGGGAACCACCAAAAAATCCTTGAGGCTAGTAAGTGTCCCAGATTAATGATTACTCAAAAGTTCTCGGAGAACTTTTAGATTTCCATGTGAATTCAGTGCTCTGTCTCCTAATAGGTGGGTATTATAATGCCTAATGTTTAGGCACATACCTGCAGCATCTGAGCACATCTTGTACAGCTGACAAAGGTTGCCGATGTTGTGCTTTTGCTTGGGAATCCAGCAATTAGGGCTTTCCTCTGAGACATGAAAAGCCTGAGGCCCAAACCATTTTTCTACCTGCTGGGACATGCATGCACATCCTCTTTGAAAAGCCCCATTGCCCCAGGCAACGTGGGAAGTTTGATTCAACCCCTTCTGCTGAAGCTACTCTGCTGCATGTAGGGTAGTTAAATAATCATGCTGAGGAAGAAAGGAGAAAGAACAGCCTATGGCTGCCTGGAGTCAAGCAGAAGTATTACTGCTACCTGCTCCTCACAAGGTCACCATCTTCTCCTCTTCTTGGAAGTTCTTGTCTGTCTCCTGACACTGAGTGATAACTGATGCTGGGATCTCCAGGAAATCACTGGAGAGAGATGCAGGATCTGCTACAGACAGGTGGGTGGAAGCTGGGAGGAAGAAAAGTCTTCAGCTGCTCCAAGCCCTTTATTCTTGCTGTGACTGGGTGGCGCGTCTATTTCAAGATCTCTACAGTTGATAACAATATTTATTCTAAAGGATATTTGATTTTAGCACAGAGTGATTAAGCTTCAATAGACGAAAGAAAGGCTTTCCCACCCCAGAGCTCTGTGAGAATGAATGGACACAGAGGGCATGCCCTTGCACTGTAGCTGTTCAGATCCTCTTGGGCTTCAGGCAGCAAAGGCACCAAATGTGACACTGGCACCTAAGTCCTCTAGCAGAACCTAATAATTGTCTACTAGCTGAAAAACACACCTGTTTACAGTGTCTATACGTGTGCGTCTGTCTTCCAGAGGGGGAAAAAAAAAGCAATTAATTTGGCTTATGGAAAAAATATGACAAAAAGAAGTCATCAAAATTTTTTCTGAAGTGATAGATTTTTTTAACTTCAAAAATCTTGGAGGCAAAGAAGTAATTGACGAATATTTTCTTTTACGTTACAGAAATAATTAATGGATTTTTATTTTAGAAAAAGATGTAAAATTACCTAATGATGTTAGGATAACAAAAACTCTTCCAATAAATCTACAGTATTTCTACTGTATGAATATTTTTCCTGCAGTGATTTTAAAGTCCCTGAAATGAATGAACACCATAGCATATCCTAGTTCTGTGGGCTTAACACGTGCATCTACAATAGCTATTGCACATAATGCATGTGTAGAATCTTATACAGCGATTTTGCATCAAGGGAAGTACTCTCTTTGACTTCAGTGGGAATTGGAGAAGCCCTAGAGGAGCAGAAGAGTATATGATAACAGAAACAAAGCTTAGTTTAAATGTGAATCACAATGTTGTCATTGAGTTTATGCTCAGTTTAACCTATTAAACAATGTGAGATGAGCAAAAATTACTCATTTCCATACTGCTGATTTTGCAGACTTCAGAAACCCTGAGCATGAAATAAACAACTTGCTCTTAATAACTTTCAGTGTGGATAATATATTTAAATGTAGGAAGATGTAAATAATCTACTTTTATTGCATTGCTGGTTACCTCTCTGTATCAATCCAGCTTAATACAGAAGTTCAAATTTACAAGGAACTGCCTAAAAAGATTTGTCTGTTCTTCACAGATAAAACAGTGGTTGGCCATGCTGTTATGGAAGGTTCTGAAAATTAAGTCAACTCTATGAATATAACCAGTACTGTATTTCCTATATGCCTGGCCTGATTGTACAGCTATGTCTGTATAATAAAAATGCAGTGATAAAATTTCACAGGGGAAAAGACTGGGTGTCACTGTACGAAAATCTTTGTAATATTGCTTATGCCATTCTTCCTTAAATGAGTTTCCTGTGTTAATATACTATGGTTATTCCTAAAGACAGCACTCTGAAAAGGCAAGATCACTCTAAAGGGCTCTTAGCTCCTGAGAAAGGTGTAGCTGCTGGGTGGATTGATATTGTTGTTGTTGTTGTTGTTATATTTGCTTTTTTATTTTTTAAATAAATAAAATGAACATTTCTTTGAAGTAATGCTTTGAGAGTTTAAAAGAGAAATTATGCGTATTGCAAGACATGTTAGGGAATGGTAGGAAAATTGGTGATTATGAAATTAGTTTGCTTTTCTGATAGCTAATTTGCTGATAGGATAAATTTTTGTGAAATTGTGCTCAGTCTTGATAGGCAAATTTATGCTCACTTAATGCATAGCTGCTTAGTTCTGTGAAGTCCTTTATCCTGTCTTTTTGTACTGGACCTGGTCTATGACCCTTTTGAACTTGAAATCTTAATACCACACATAAAGCTGAACAAATAATAGAACATGCAAAAAACCTCTAACCTTTTCAAATTCCTACTATAAACCTTAGTTTGTCTATTTTCTCCCTTTTACTGCCTTTTCCTTCCAGTTTGCTTTTCCTGTATCTCTTTTTTTCTTGCCACGACCACAGAGAACTGAGAAACAAAGCTGTGCTCACTCCCTGCAGATATATAATCTCTACAAAGAGCTGAGCCCCTTGTACCCATAACCATCTTGCTCCAGGCTCTTTCCTTCACAGCATTCCCTGTGAATGTACCTTCCTCCATGGAGCAAAACTGGGTAATCAGATTCTGAGGAGGCACAAGCTGTCTGGGGCATCAGGTGACTGAGTATTATTGGGGAGCATTAAAATGCATGAGATTATAATTCAATGTTCTTGTAAAGGTCTCTTATGCTTAGAAATGAAGCCACAGCATTTGCACGAGTTTCCATGTAATCCTTCTGAACTTTCAGTTTCCACTGGTCATATATCCCTTCCTCCTGAGCTCCTGCACCATGAGACCTCTATCTGGTTTGAGGCTGGTTTTCTTTGGCTTTGCCTTACTAGAAAAATGAATAATTTCTAAAAACAGGAGCAAGGCAAAGGGTATACCCACAGCAGTGCTGCTGGCTTTCTGAGTGAAGACCGATTCAAACTTGATGGGTGCACAGTATCCATCCATCAGTGAGACACTGGACACAAACAGTTTCAGGTGGGTCAAAAACCTTTTGAGTAAACTGTGACTTCCAGAGCTTTGAAAGTATTTAACTTCTCCCTGAGGCTGGAGCACAGCAATCCACTGAGCTGGACCTGTCCATGGACGCGACCTTCTTCAGTGGCCTGCAGAACAGTGCAGCAGCTGAATGCACACACAGGAACACATTCTGCATGACCTATTATTTCTGAAAAAGTCAACATGAAGAGGGGTGAGCTAAAAATCACAACAGATAACCAGGAAAGGAAAAAATACTTAACGAATTTCTAGGAACTGGGATTTGAGTCTCACTGCAAATGAGGGAGAAAAAGGGAGAGAGGGAGGGAGGAGGAGCTATCTCTAAGTCTACAAGAATAAATGTCCTCCAGAGCTTTCAGAATCTCCTCTCTCAATATGAATTCATTGCCTTATTAACAACAAAAATATTGCATTATGACATATACCAATTTATAAACGTAATGTATCATAGATGGGGCACTTTACACCCAATCCAGCTGTCTGGATCAGTGCTGTAATTCATTTGGGTAAGGGCCGAATTACTTGGGAAACAGATGTTGGTTTCATTTTGGATAGTTTTTGGGTTATTATTCTTTGTCTATTTAAAAATATTAAGCTAAATTAGATTTTAAGCTATAACATGCTTCATTGTGATTTTGATTGTAAATCCTGTTGAATACATGTTAACTTCCTGCCTTCTTCCTCAGAGAAAGAAGGAAAATAAAAATTTTCAAAATAGAAATCCTTTTCTGTGTGTGATTTTAAAGCCATGTGTATGAATGAAACCACCTTTCAAAATAAGCTCGCAAACTTATAATTACAGACAGCAACAAATTTGCAGGAGTCTCTCTGAAGACATGCTCAGTAAGACTGCAATATTTGTATATTTCTTTTTAATAGTTACTTTTTTTTTTTTGAATGGATGAACATCAGATTTGCAGCAATGGAACTCATAACAGGTATACCTCATTAAACAAGTCTGTGTACAAAGAACACTGTGCTTTAGCTGTTGCTTTCTTCAAGTTAATTTTGTTTTCCATTTGCTTCTTATCTGATCATAAAGCATATTATGAGACTGGCAGCATCAAGGCTTTCTGAAGGGAGGATACCAAGAGGAAGGAGCCAGGCTCATCTTGGTTGTGACAAGCAATAGGACAAGAGAAAATGGGCAGAAACTGGAACACAGGAAGTTTCTGTGTGAACATGTGTGAGAACTTTACTGTGAGGGTTAACCTGCTCTGGAGCAAGCTGCCCAGAGATGGTGGAGTCTTTTTCACTGGAGATACTCAAAAACCATCTGGACACACTCCAGAGTAACATGTTCTAGGGGGCCCTGTGGGAGTAAGAAGGTAGGACTAGATGACCTGCAGAGGTTCCTTCCAACCTTACTCATTCTGTGAGCCCGTGTGAAAGGTCTGCAGCAAAAGTTTCTCTGCCTCAATAAAAATACATGGCAAATTGGGCTGACTGTTAAGGGCTCACTAAAAGTTATCATTTTACATTGTTACTTTCAAAATCACCAGTTCTGAATCCTATCTTCTTTTAATCACCCTTCTTTACTGAATTGGGGTGTTTTGAGTGTAAGAGCTCTAAGTTTTTACATTCTGATCACACTATGAAATCAATTTAGCCTCTAAGTTATTGCTCTCTCCAACAGATCCACAAAATAATTTTGATTCTTTTTTCTTAAAAAATCCCAACAAATGTTTCCACAGATTTTTTTGTGTTCGTTTTAAACAGAGATGATTCTGTTTAGCAAGATGAAATGAAGTTTTATTCACAATACATGTCAAGAAACTCAATTCATAGTCTCATATATTTCCCACTGGAGTGACCCCATTAATATTCCACCTTAATGGTCATGTGCATATTGATGCTCCTCTGGCCAGGATTAACAAGCCTTTCTTTCCACATGCATGTTCCTGCCATGACCCATTTGGTACTGCAATGCGCTGCTGCCAGCTGAAGCACAAGACCATTAACCACAGCCTCTGTTGTTGGGGAGTGAACCTGTGCTCTGTCTGCCAGCCAATTTCAGTCCTTGCTGACATAAAAAAGAGGACTCCTGTGGCCCTGTTGGGCTCCAGAGGATTACTGGGGAAAATGTCTCACCTTGTCATGCCTGTTAGGCAAAGAAGTTCTTATTTTGTTTTCTTTCAGGCTAAGCCCAAATGCTACATATTGATGCTCTTCTCAAATGTAAAATCTTGAACATTTTCACTGAGCCAGAGGGAAGATTAAGGTTAAAAGCATGGAGTGAGCTCCCATATTGTCATTAGTTCAGGTGCTGCTAGCGCCATGTGAAGCTCAAGAGCTCGCAGATGATGACTTTAACCATCACTAAAACATTTGTCTTAAGCCATATGAGGAATGAAATAAAAAGGGTGAAAATACCTACCAGAGCAAAGACACGCCTCAGAGACAAATTCAGCATGTTCTGTAGTCAAAGGAACAGTATTTTCAACTTGGTGTTGATCTCTTACGTAGAAGGGCTACACCTGAGACGGGAGGGACTAGACAGCAGAGGGTTGCCAGGTGTACTAATTCTTTACATAATTTGAAGGTAACCCAATATGTACATTTGCACATTATATAAAAATCCACTTTATTTACTAGATATTTGATAATCTCTCCATGCTAACCATCATTAATTTTTTCCTCTAGATGAAGCAGAAGAGGTTTTGAAGATTAAAGCTGCATCCAGCAGCAGAAGATAGAGTTCTCTGAAGTAACAAACCCCAATGCTTCCTGCTGCTGCAATTGCCATAGAAACAGAAATGCCACTTGTATTCCTCTCCCTGGTATGTAATGGAATATTGCCACTTGAGGGGATTTAGAGGGTTGCAGGTAAAGGCCTTGATCCTGCAGGGTGCTCAACATCCCTGGTGAGGTGCTGGAACCCTGGTTCCCAAGGTATTTACATATATCACATCCATAGATTTTCAAAACCAAAGGAGGCTTGAAATAAAGTCTTCTGAAGATGTGAGCCTTGTGTGCTTTTTAATTCTTGCTGAAAAGGCTGAGAATTTAGGACTTATTTCCCATTTCATTTCCCATTGATACTGTCTGGGAATTCTGCTGTTTAAACAGCGATAGGTCTGGTCTCTTCATAAGTCTGCTTAGTGTTTATCCGAACAGGTCACAGAGGGCAGCCAATGATGTAGCACAGACAGATATCAGTGCAGCTCTGGACACCTTGGTTTAATTTACTATTTTCATGTGCTTATTTGAATCTCACCCAATCAGGCGGCTGAAGCATGATATGTTCCTTAATTACTACTGAAGCTACCAGAAACTATCCAGGGCAAGTGGTTAGATAACTGTCTACAACTTCAATAAAATTTGGGGATTTTTTAGATCCACAAAGGGATCTCATTTTTTACAGGGAAAGGAAACTAGGGCAATAATAATTAAAGTAATATTTACTCCTTAATAAATGCCTATTTTTATACTGGTGTTAGAGGTTAATAGCACTGTTATTTACTCCTCTGCCAAAAAGTACTGAGGGATATGAAATGTAGCAGCCAATAAAGCTGAGCCATCAGATAAATAACATTCATATTACTCTCTGACAAATTCTTTTGCTACACGGGGATATAAATAACACTAAGAAAGCAGTTCCTACATTACAAGTTTACTGATGTGTAAAATGCAATTTTAAAAAGAGCCCAAAGCACCAAGAGTGTGACTCACTGTAACATGATCTATAGCAAGAGATATGTGGCATAGCTAACACCTGTAAGGAGATGAAACTGGGAAAGTGAGACATCTTTGTGCAGGTGGGATGCAGCCCTAAAGTGGAATAAATAGAAAGAGCAACTCTCATTCAGAGAAGTGATGATAGCTTTATGCATTGAGCAAGGCTTCAAAATAATAATGGTAATATTTCTGTTTCTGTGTCCACAGTTCTCAGAGGGATGGATTGGCCCAGAGCTGTCTGGCTCTCACAGCAAAATTGCATTGCATTAATATTTAGAAAACAGGGTGTGAAGAGCTCCTGATGCAACACAGGAGGTTTACCTCCGAGGATTTTCTTTTCCATCAGCACCCAGGGTGGACCAGGCTGCATCTTTTCAGCGTCAAACAGCCACAAAGAAGGACACAACACTGCCAAGTTGCCTTACCTTAGGAAAATACGTTGTTGGTTCAGTCCCCTGAAAGCGAGAAAGAGCACTTCTTTTTACATGGAATTTTGGAATGACTTAGTAAGAGAGATAGAGGCAGGTATGTATGTATGTATGTAGGTAGGTAGGTAGGTAGATAGATAGATAGACAGACAGGCAAGCAGGAATGTATTTCCTAAACTAAAAATACTGGCATTAGAATAAAACGCTGGCATTAGGAAAAATGGATGTGGAAAATGGCAGTGTGCAAGAAATGAGTGTTGAGGGCAAGAAAGAAATGGGGAAATGTTCTTCAGTGTTGTCAATGCTTTATGCAGACATGTTCTTTTGCACCATGTGTGATAGAAAAAAAAGGAATTGCTTCATCCAGGATAATTGTACAATTTCTTTTAATTGCTCTGTCTCCAGTTTCTCTGCTGTCTGCTTTTGGAAGCCTTTCTTTGTGATGTTTTGGATATGAAACTCCATTGCCTGAACTACTTAGCACAGAGAACACTGAAATCCAGTGAAATCTTCAGCTTCTTCCAATGCAGACCATTAAAATCAAATTCATACCATTATGGTGGAGGGGCCCCACAGGCTGTCCTGTGCTCTCCTTTGCCTTCAGTCCCTGGCTGGGGAGAGCCACAACTAGGCAGGAGGCAGTCCCCCTCAGACCACCTCTTCTCTGCTGTGGAAAGCTGAGTTGTTTGACAGTCTTATAGCTCCAGAGGAGCTCTGGGGGGATGGCTGTGCACCCTGCTTGAAGGGCTGTATAGGATGATCCTGTGGATGACTATTTCTAATAGGTTTTATTTTGGAGCTCAGTGAGTAATTACATCCCACACACACTCTGAGGTGGGTATTTACAGTAACTCTTGTCCTGCAATTTGCTGTGTGCTGTGTTTTTTCTGTTTTGTGTCATCAGAGAGAGTTTTTAGATTGTGTTGCTTATCAATAAGTACAAAATATAAAATGTGCTGTTTCCTGAAAATCTGGTTTGGGAAATGTCAGTCTTGTCCAATGTTTGCTGCAATAAACAGTCCTCTCTGCTATCACTCTCCAAAGACCCCAGCGACATCTGCTCAGTGCCTGTCTTACATAGGGAAGAGAGAGAGGTGAAAGAAGGACAGAGAAAAAAAAGAAGGGTGAACTGCCAGCTCAGTTATTGATCTTACAGCTGAGCCTAGCTATTGCTGAGGTGGATGACTGTTCATGAATAGTCCTGGATTTTGTTTTTTTAATGAGAGATAATAAAAGGATAATTTAGGATTACTATTCATTATATTAATATTCCAAAGCTTCTTGGAAATATTATGTTCATATTTTAAGTTCTATGTTTCCGGACCAATTGTGTATATATATCCTTTTCCTGAACTCCAAATGAACATCCTCAGAGCATTAACAAGCACACAAAGAAATGAAAATAGGAAAGCCGTTTCTAAACTGCCAGAAATGTCTTTGTCGGGCTAAGAAAAATTGCAGCACAAACCAAAAGAGGCAGAGTGTTTAATCTGTAGCAGCATAATGAGAGGAATAAGTAAGTGCAGTGATATTTTGGACTAAATGTGTAGGTAACACATTTCAATCAAATCTTGACACCACAGGGTCACTTAGATGTGAGTGCAAAGATGTTCCTTGAGACCTTTCCTTACTAATGGCAAAAGCATTTTTGTAATCCAAACAATTTCATACTGTCTTCTTCCAATTAAAAAAATGTACTCCAATTAATAGAAATTAAAGACATATGAGAGAGAATGTCTGCAGCAGAGTATTGAGACCTTTCTAATTTCTTTCAAAATGTGTTTCAAACTTGGTATCTGCCATAATCAAAAGGATAAATTTTGCTGACATTATGAACATATCCATTTGGGAAGTCAAAACAAGTATGATTTAGACCTGTCTTTTGTCATAGATAAATAGTTCTTTTTGTAGTAAGCCCTGGAGTACTTAAAGCAACCCAGCAAAGTCCAATGAAGTGTCAACTCAAGCCAGGAACATTATTATTTATTGTCAGTTAGGACCTTCATCACTTACAGACATCACTGGAAATATTACTGGTGATTGATACTGATGGCAATGATGATTACTCTTGCAATAAGCTTAATTAAAATAATGAAGTACTGTTGCACAGAACTTGGTTGTTGCCCAGGCAGGATAATGTATAAGCAGCACAAGGAAGTCATCAGCTCAGAGTGCTTCATATTTCAAGTGTGACATTGCTAGGGAAGCAAAAAGCCATTGTGTGCCATTTCTCCACTATTTCTGCTCCATCTTCCATGTGTATGCATATACAAATAATTGCTGGAATAGACACTGCAGAGATTGCCTTTCAGATATTAATCCTGACTCTCTTCCTTAATGAAGTGCAGATTGGTCATAGTGGTGGTATTGCTGTTTTTATAAGATGCTGCAAGTCTCTGAGAAATTCTTTTTTCCATTATTCTTCCAGGAGCTCTTCTCTGACCATTTGGTTGTGGCAGTTTAATTGATCTTCACCTGCCACAGTGAGTAACCCATGCAATCAAAGGTTATAAGGGACCTGGAGGGATGAGAGCAATTTCTGGCCTCTCTTGCTCTAGGTAGTAAATGCCAGCAAAAACCCCCAAGCACTAAGGTGTAACATCATCTCATTATTCTGTTCTATTCTATTAGCTGTGTATTTAAGAGCCCAGAATACAGATGTAAACTCTGAACCATCCAGGCTAGCTGAGCTGATCTCAGACCCAAGTCTCCCACAGCACAGGAAATAGCTATAAAGATCATGGGCAGCTCCAATTTCAGAGCAGGAAGATCTGCATTTATAAAGGATCTGCATTTATATGTCCCCCCATACTAAAGGCTTTTTGAATAGGGTTAATTAAGCCAGTATACTGTATAAACATTTAAGGGCAAGTTGATTATAAGGGATTTTATACCATTATTTGTGTTTGTCACTGGTGTGGCCTAAAAATTCAAAGTTAAGCAGACATAATTTAAAAATCATTTAAGGAATAGCACATCTGTAATATTAGGTAAGACATGGATGCTCATTGAGGAGGAAATTTTACAAGATTGTAAGAAAAAGCCTTTTTTGGGCAGGTAAAATACAACTGTGCAATCAAATTAGGAGCCAAGTCTAGAGCTATGACCACATTGTGCCGCTGAGATGGTCTAATTTTGGATATTCTGACTCTTGTCCTTCTTTATTTCCAGGTCAGAGATTGATGGTGTTTAATATTATTTTGCCTGGAAGCTTATACCTTGTCCCTTTGCCTGTCCATAGCTGATGAAACATGCCAAGTATTGGTTTTTCTTCCCTGCTACTTTCCACTTACTTTAATTCACTGAGCACTTCCCTTTGCACTCACACCAATATTTTGAATATAACCTTTCTCTTGAATGAGAAAATACTGTAAAGCTAAGCAGTATCTTGTATAAATTACACATCCTGCAAGTGAAAAGGAAGAGACACATGATGTCCAGATGAAGCCAAAAGAGCACAACTTAGGCACTTGTGTTACTCATACAGACCTGCAGACTCCTCCAGCACAGCTGAAGATGCATCCTCACCATTCCAGTTGCTCCAGCCGCCACTGTTCCAGTACCACCAGTGTTCTCTTGATTTATGCCAACAAATTATTTTGCCTGAATAAATCATAATTTCTCATTACTTAAGCCTGTATCCTGTCTCTGTTAATGGGAAGGGAACTACAAAAGAGATATGCAATCAGCTCAATAGTGGTGGTTGTAAAACTGGTTTCACATAAGATGATATCAGGGTTTGAATTTTCTTGTGCATACCAAGAAGGTATATTTGCCTTTTCAATGAGATGTTTTGCCTGTTAAACATCCCATAAAATGCCAGTTGCAGAGTGGGAAACCACCTGAATCCTCTCTTACAGTTGTTACAAGCAATCATACAGATTGGCATCAAATATTTCTTAAAGAAGGAACAAGTAGTTTGACTAAGGCAGATATGTTTGGCTAAGCATCCTATTATTGATAGAATAAAGCCATGGATTTATGTCTTGATAAACCACCAAGAAACTAAGAAAAAGGTTGTCTCACTTAGGCCATTTGACAATTTACAGGTAAACGCACTCAGCAAAAGTTTCTAAAGAATTATATCATGAGTGGAGTGGCAGAGAGAGACCAGAAGAGAAAGAGGAGAGGCGTGTGTGTGTGTGTGGCTTTGTGCCCTGAGAAAAGATAATTACTCAGAGGACAGATCGAGTTTGAGATAAGCAGGACTAAAAAGTCTTTTTGGTGAAAGTAAAGAAAAAAAAAGAATCATCCAAAACTCAAAAGGTTGGAGTTGGTATGGGGAATGAGTGGGGAAAAAACTCAAATTAAAGCAACTCAGTGCTCAGGACTAGATATCTGGGGAGGGGCACACAAACCAACACAACACTGGGTGCTCAATTTTAAGTAAATGTGCTTAAATGCTCTGTTGAAAAAGAAGAAAATATGCAACATGTAAATGTATTTCTACATAGAAAAATGGAATACATGTCATAAAAACTAAGACTTCTAAGAGTTTTCACAGAGAAAATAGTCCTTCCTTCAAAAAACTCAAACACAGAAAAACTTTAAACTTCCCTTTCAAACCCCAGATGTGTCTATGCAGACATGCTATTCATAACCTGAATTCCTTCCTTTCAATGTTGGTTCACCAGTTTTGCCTATAATATAGTAAAGCAGGGAGTCTCGAAATGCACCATCATACCTCAGAGGAAGATCCTGGTGTAAGGCCAAGTATGTGGACCAATTAGGGAGTTAAGAAGAAAAATGAAAGCATTTCAACCCAGAAGGCCCCTTGGCAATGTTATTGTTTAAATGTTTTTTGAAGTGCAAGTTTTTAGTTCTACTGAATGTTTTTTTAGTGTGAAAAAGAAGCATCTTCAGTAGAAAACTGATAACAATCACTTTTTCCTAGGTTTGTAAAATTTTTGAAAGGACTAATTAAAATACCAAATTTTCTGTCCTAATGCATTTTTTTTACAACAGATGCAGACCACTGACATTTCATGCACACAGGTCAATAAAAACAGTATCTTACTGTTAAAAATTACCTATGTGTTATGACTCAAAGCATAATTATAAATGAGTGAATGTCTGAGAACTATCTAATCATATCTGGTTCTGATCTCACTATAGCTGTTTTGCAATCACTTGTTATCACAATCTGAAATAGCAAAAAGAAAAACAAAAAAAAAAAAAAAGAGAGCAGGGACTAATCCAGGCACTATTATAATGGCTTGGTATAAATCTTGCCAGAATTCTTTTGTTTTCCTATCTCAAAGATGACATAACAGATATCAGAGAGCTTGGAAATGGCTGGAATGATAAGGAGTATGTAAATGCTTCATATTTTGAGAGGATTTGCATTAAGAAGATGAATTTAACAGCTCATAACAAGATACAGCATCATGTCTAGTGTAAAGATAGAATACGCACTTTTGGTTACCCTCTATCTTAATTTAAAAATTAAAGGCAGTCAATATAATTCGAGGGCAACTAAACCTTTTTAGTTAATTTTTTTTTGTAACAGTGCCTAGCCAGTGTGACACAGACCCTTGTTTTAGCCAGGTACTTAAAGGGACTGAAAAAGGAAAGACTGTTGAGCTAGAATGGCTGACATCATCCCAAACTGATTTTTAAAAAGATTTTTTTCCTAGCATGCAAATAAACCCTCATGCCCCAGGAAAAAAGCCAGCCACTAGACGACAGAGGGCTAACAAGCAGCTTCCCTAGCAGAGCAGTTATTCCAGAAGGCCCCAGCTCAGCAGTTCTTCGCTGCCTAGGAAAGCATGTTGAGTGGAAATGTTCAAAGGGGTAGAAAACAATTAGGTGTGTAACTCCCATCCAAAGCTGGGGGAGGAGGAGAGGCAAATGCCAGACTTCCACCAGGCTGTCTAAAATCTTCCCATGCCTGAAGTTAAGCATGTGCTTAAATACCTTGGACTTTCACGGCTGAGACAGGACCCTGGATTAGAGGACTCATGGAGTGGATCAAGCATGGGGAGCCCTATGCTGCTGTACAATAAAGCTGAAGTCTCCTTTCCTGTTGTTAATCTCTTTCCTGTCTGTTAGCCTCAAGGCACAGTGAAGAGTTAATTGATTTTCATCCAGGAAAAGAGGACTTCACTGAAAAGTGCAGTCATGGAATTTTTTATTTCATTTTAAGCACCAGGCACACCTGCCAGGCCCCCAATTATTCCTCAGGAGGAGAAAGTCTACTGTTTTTCCTGTGAGGAAACCCTCTGATCCAAGCACTTGTTGGAGGTTTTACCTCATCTGTGCACTGTGTTAATCTGTCTTCCCTTTTAAAATCTGGTTGCTGGTGGAGGTTTTGGGGTTGTCTGTCCTTTTGTATAGGTGTTTAGTGGTTAAGGTATTTAACCAGGGAAAGATAAAGCCAGGGCTAGTTTCCTCCTCAGCTGGGGGTGCTAAAAGTCCAAGGAAATGTTCCCTGCAGCCCTGCTTGCTGCCCAGCAATAAGGGAGATTGGGATTTTTGGCCCCTTGTGCTGGGCATCCTTCCTGGAGACTAGCCCAGAAAAGGGGACATTCCTCCACATAGCTCCTTTCTAAAAAAGCATTTTGTGGGGGATCTGACCCTGCTGCTGAGTGTTGGGTGTCTGGAATTGTTCAACTGCCTTAGGGAGTGGAGCTGGTTCAAGCATCACATTGGGCCAGAACTATCCTCAGAGAAGCACTGCATTTCTGAGGAGATTTGGAATTTGATGATTAGGAAGCCCCAGGAGGAGCCAGGAGCTGAAAGGATGTGTTTCTACCATTTTGGGCAGCAGCATTAGATGTAAGATTGTGCTCCTGAACTGGCTGTTGGAGCTGCTTTGGGCTGTTGCCTCATAGCACAATCTGGACCATTTTGGGTAAAACCGAACTGCAAGATTTTTTTTTTTGGGAGAGCACAGAGTGCTTCAGTAACTCATGGAAATCTACCTGTGCTGGTCTGAAAGCTCTTCAAGTTGTCCCCCAGCCCTGACACAGACAATGTGGACACTGAGTCTTCAAGTAGCAAAAAATTTCTTTTTGTACCTCTTTACATGTAGATGAAGTCTTAAATGTATAACAAGTCTCAAATCAGTATAATTCTTACTCAGGTAGCTTGGTCTTTTTTAATTTTTTTTTTTTCAGTCATTTTGAGCCTCTACTGCAGTACTCTGACAGAATAGTTTTTATAGTATTACACGGGGAAATGACGCTCATCTTGCTGAGGCTCAAAATAAAAACAGCAACAAAAAAGCAAAAAAGCAAAAAGTGAAAAATAATTGTGCTAAATTCAAACTGGCACAGGAGGCTATAATGGCTTTACATTTTTTTAAATACCAGAACAAGTTCTGTTGTGTGTCTTGTACCCACTAATGGATTTTAACTTTATTACTATTCAGTTTTATTGGGACTAATCAGAAGACTGTAGGAATGAAAGGACTCCCACATTACTGAAACAGTTAATTTTTTTAAAGCCAGACTACTGAAGAGCAAGTTAAAAGGGAGGAGCAGATCAAATCCATGTGTGGGTCATTTAAGAGCTTGGTCTCCTTTTTGAAATATAGATTATCCAAGATAACATGAATTCAGCATTTCTACGTAATGTTTCATTGATCCCTTAGGCCAGCAGCACTTGGCTGTAGAGTGATAACTAAAAATGAGTTTTAAAACTTTACCCTCTTTTAATGTTTTCTAACCTGTCAAAAGAATCAGTTAGACGCTCTGCCTTTTCTCAAGTTCTGATATCATGGCAGCAGATCTCCAGCAGAAATGTGTTTTTTCATACAACTAAATGGTAGTTGCCATGAAAGCACATGGCGAGTCATGACTCCGAAGAAATTCCTGGGTGAACAGTAGCAAAGGTGAAACAAATGGCTAACACCTGCCAAAACCTGCATGGAGAGTGCTGATGTCATCAGCAGTGCCATCACTTCACAGGCAAAGCCTCCGCTCAGGTCTTGACAGGTAAGGGCAGGAGGCTATGACCTTCAAATAGTCTATTTTAAGATGCATTTTCTGTTTGACCTTTATAAGTCTCACTGAAGCCTGGGCAGGACCCAGCCTTTTACTCATCAGGTCCTTATTTATGTTTATTTATAAGCTTTTCCATGGACGTCATCTTGTTACTGTGTGAGTGCATTATGTATATTAATGGCCTTGTCCTCAAGCTTTGCTAGGAGTGATGAAAGAGCAATCTCTCACTCTGACAAGAGAGAATATGGATGCAAAGAGGGCTGAGGTGATGGGTGAAGGTCACACACAGTGTTTCTTGTCCCCCAGCTTCAGCTTTAACTACTACTCTCATTTTTGGTTATGTTATAACTGTTTACTTTTGGTGGGAGCTGAAGTTTTCACAACTCTCCTCAGGGTTAAGTATAAAATGTTTCTGGCAAATCAGTAATGCAATAGACAGACAGACAGGTACACATGTCCACAAACTTCAGGACTGAAGCTTCATGAGTTGTTTCGCAGACACCCCCAGAGCACTGCTTGGAACTTTCTGTGAGCAATATGGAGAAAATGTCATCCAACAGACAAAAAGCTGGAGGATGAATTTCTGGCTTTGCACCATAGGCTGAGCACAGTAGGCTCAGCATGGGAGTATTGCCAATGTATTTAATTTTTTTGCAGCATACTGTAAAACAGACATCCTGATGCTAGAGCCTTCCTCACAAAGCCATTTTGAGCAAAACTCTTAGATCAAAACAGCTGTTTGGATTTTTATATCCATGAAACAATTGAAACAACTTCAAACCTTGGTTACCCTGAGAATTCAATATCATGCCCTAAGAAACCATCCTCTGAAGCACAGGGAATACCCAGGCAGCATCACAAAGATGATAAATACACTTCAGCGTAATGTTTGCTTGTTTCCCAAGGCTGCTGTTTTGGACAAAACTGCACATGGAACTAGTTAACCCACGTGATAGTAAAACACTGGCCATCTCTATTATGTTGACATTTAATATATAGTAAAGAAAGATCAGAAAACACAAAGCAAATCACAGGTAACTTGAAAAGAAAAGCACACTGCTCACATCTCATAAAAGACTACTAGCTGTAGCATCAGAAAGAGGAGTCCAGGAGAACTAACAAATGATTTAAAGTTTCAGGACACACAGCAGCTGAAATTGAAAGTAATGTGAATGAAGGTGATGTATTTAGCCTCAGGAAGCATGGAATTAAACTGTCTGCTGGTAGGAGGTGAGAGGGGAAAAAACTGGAAATGGAGCAGTTCCTTGTTTTGTAACAGCAACCCACAGGACGGTGGTAGGGGAAGTAAAGAGGGGGAAGAAACCACAGTGAGATTTCCCTTCAGTGTACCTAGCAGAGATTAACAGAGAATATTCTTAATTATTGCTTCCTGCCCACCTGCCTTGTTCCTTCAAGAACCAGAGCTCACTCAAGCAACATTCACTCCCTTGGCAAATGCAGTCCTAATGGAATTGGTTACAAATTAACCAAGTCAGTTGCTTCTTTTGCCTAGAACGATTGCATTTAATTTTGTGTACCTTTTTTTTTTCAGACCTGCTGGTGAACTTTCAGTTTCCAAGGATCAAAATCTGGATGTCATGCTGGGATAAATCAGCGTAACTTCTGTTCAAGGCAGTGACACTGCCTGTATTTACAGCAGTCAGTCATCCATCAGTTCTGGATGATCAAATTCACTGTCCTATTTACTGCCTTCAGTAATTCTGTGTTATCCTAGCCAGTGCTAGATTTATTTTGTTAATAATTCATGGGTTGCCTTCAACTTATTACTCTCTGTGCTACACAAATGATATGGAGTAATTAAAATACCTTTAAAGCACCTTGAGTGCTGTTGGCAGGAATAACAGCAAGTATTTAAAAGAATATTTAATATCGTGCACTGCCGGCATGCATGCTGGGAAACAAGCTCACATCCCAGACCCTACCCTGGGCCAATCACAGGAGAATGGCTTAATTGGTTAATCATATAAATTACAGTCACTTAATCATTTTAATCACCATCAGCCAATTAGCTCGGAGTTATGGGCTCTGAGGTAACAGTTATGCAAATGTTTGCTCCACTGCAAGCTATTAACAGCCATATTTTCTACATCAAGCTGACAGTGACTGATGTGAAAAGGGAAGTGAAGAAAGTGAGCATTTGTTTAGTATAAACTTCTCCTTCTGATTAGAATGAAGCAAATTATTGGAATGTACTGAAAATGCAGCAGTTGTCTTTTTTCATCAGAGAAAAAGCCTTCTGTTGGTTATGCTGGAGTGGGCATGCTGAGGTGCTCTTCGAGGCACTTTTGCAGAGCACTACCATGATTGCCCCAGTGTCCCAGCATCACTGTCACTTTTAATGAACCAGTTCAACAGCAGGATCAGCATAAATCTTACTGGAAGTCTGCAATAGTGAATGAAGGCTGGTTGGTTATTGTTAATCAGCAGTGGATAATTTTCCATAACAGAGGTGTGACACATTTACTGCATAACTTCGGGTGTCTCCTGCTCTGTCTCTGCCAAACTATCCCAGTCTCATCTCCATGACAATAGTGGCATCATGCTGGCTTAAGTGGAGATAGTTGATACTTGCAGTGAGGATCAGAATTTATCCCCAGCTCTTTTTCAAAGGTGGAAAAGTGCAGATAAGATTTTTCAATATCGTATGGCTCGTTTGCATTGTTTGGGTAAAATGGGGCTGCAAGACAGAGGAAATGCAGAGCAGCAGAAGTATGTCTGACACAGTGCATTTGTGCTGGAATATACAAGACTTCTGTGTGATCAGATATCCATTGGAACAGGTTCTCTTGAGGAAATATATTGTTCTGACCCATTGCCAACTTGGTCTCCCTTGACAGTCACACAGAAGTTTCAGACTTTCATTTCTACAGTAAAGTTTCTATGGAGGGAAAATTTGGAGTGGAATGAGATATTTGTTAACACTAATATTTTAATTTTTATATTTATCAGCCAAAAGTACACTTAGTAGTCTAGCAGATAAAGAGGGTGCAGCTGATATGATTCTCTGCAACATTCAGAAGTTTGTCACTATAAGAGTGACATGTACCTCAGAGAAACACTTAGGAGTTGCAAAGCCTCTAACACATAGAAAATGCATTTGTTATATTTGGTGTGAGAAGCCCACAAGTTGTCCATTTTCATAATGTCTCACTACCATCAAGAAGCTAACCTACAAGATATGGAGGAAGGTTTCCATGAAACTCTACATAGTTTTGATTTTTTGTGTTTGATTTTTGTGTGTTTATTGTTGTTTTAAGACACTTGGGGTTGCAAAGTCCTGTACTTGAGGCCCTAAGAGGTGTAGCTACATATAATCATACACTGCCACAAGGATTATGTATAATGGCTTAAATTAAACGTGCCTGCTAAGGACATTAGTAGAAAAGATAACAACAGTTTTATGCTACGGTTATTTGAAGCCAGTTAGCCTGTTGTACTCTATAATGTGCAATTAAAAAATGATTACAACATCTATTAAAAATTTATTAGTCCTTTATTGGTTACTCACAAATAGAACTGTAATGCAAAGCATGATCATTTTGGCTATTTAAATTAATGGTCAGTTTGGGGAGATGGTGTATTAGTTATGAGCACCTCATTTCAGGACAGAAGGGCTGATCTTGTCAGCTAAAACAGAAAAACCAAAACCCTCACTACATTCAGAATCACAGAATATTCTGGGTTGGAAGGGACCCGCAAGGATCACCAAGTCCAGCCCTGAAGTGAATGGCCCATACAGGGATCAGATCTGTATGAACTTGCAACCTTGGCTTTATTAGCACCATGCTCTAATCAACTGAGCTAATGTCATGGTCAAATATTAATCAACAGGGAAACAATTAAGGGCTGAAAAGGCTGTTCTCAAAGTGTTTCCTCTTTGGTAGAGAGGAGGAGGAAATATGTTTCTGAGTTTCAGGCCAGGCTCGGTGATGCTGTGCTGCTGGTACTCTAAGAATCCAATGAACAAAGTGCTACAGATAGGTTGCAGATACTGAAATGCAAAAATACCTGGTGAAGCTAGGGTGAAAATTGTTGCTACAACTGCAGATGGGTCTGTACATGAAAAGTGACTCTGATGCCAACCAGTAAAGTCTATAGTAAAGGCAGCCAAGCTGAATGGCAACCACCCAGAGGGCAATCCCCTTCATAATAGGTCTGTGATCTAGGAAAATATTTGCATACAAATTTGATGGAAGAAATTGAGATTAAAGCCTCAAGCTTACAAAAAGGTGAGACCAACCAGGGTTCTACAGTACCTACAGAGACAGGATCTGTCTGTGGCACACCATGCTAGCTCAGCGCCGCTCCGGCATGGACAGCACAGCCCTCAAGGGCTTGGTGGTAAACCCAGAGCTCAGGATCAAACCTCAGGAAGAACACCAGGCTAGGAATGACACATCCTCTCCCTGTAAAAGAATGAAATTAGTCATTTCACTGTTCCAATGCCCCAGTACTATTTCATCTTTCAATGACCTTGTTTGAGAGAAATTCTGAAAAATACTGAAATAATACTTTAAAATTTCTGCCTTTAAGCAATATCTTACCTTTCTGTAGCACCAAGGAAGCTTCTGTTGAGTAGCAGTATCTTTCAGCTGTGTTGACAGGATCCCCTGGCCTTTGCCATGCCCTCAGCAGAGATACTTATGCCTGGTAAGCACTGCTCACTCTGTCAAGGTCATTCCACAGCTTCAGAGACATGCTCTGCCTGAAATAAATTAATAACAGAGCACACCTATCAATATTTATTACAATTACCCAGGCAGAATGTAAAATATAGGCTTTATCCATCAGCAGAATGCAGTCAGACCCTTGATATGACCCCAAGACCAAGCCCCCAAACCCTTCAACCCTTGTAAATGGTGTCATGTCCTGTCAGAAGCAAGTGCTTCTGCAGGAGCTGCTCATCTGCTTCCACAAGGAAGATGGAGCCAGCCAAAGAGTTCAAAGAGGAGGAGATCTTCCTGCAGAGAAGAGAGATAGTTGCTAGGACTCTAATTACCATTCCACTAAAATATTTCCCAATGCCAAAGAGGAAGTGTGTCTGTCTAGGATATTCATTTACCCTGCTAGGCTGAAATCTTCTAAAATCTGCCTATGACCCACATGCAGAAGATATCTTTATGATGGTGGTTGTACATTGGCTTCTCTAGCCTGATGCCATTCAGCTTTAAAAAATAAATACAGCTGTGATTTTGTACGTGTCCATGCACTCTTTTAAAGCCTTTAGGAGAAGAAAAGCATTATTTTCTTGCTAGTTTGTTGAATGACCACCAATTGTCATATTTTGCATCTGCCACTGGGAAAAAAGTTTTTATAAAAGTTTAAAAAGACACTTTAATGACAGGTTTTTTTCATTCATTTACTAGTGCTGTGGTTTTCCTATTTCTACATTCACTTCAACCAAGCAGTGTACAAGGAATGTCAGAGCAGACTTCCTGAAAATTAGCCTCAATTAAGCCAGGTGGCCTTTGATTGTTAACAATTGATTAGAAAGCAAAAGACAGATTTACAGCAAATTAGTTGATACCTGAGCTTTTTTCTTCTTTATTGGTAAAAAAAGATCACCTTTCTGCCTGTTGTTATTTTTGATATTCCATTAAGGTGCCTGTATTTATGTCACCATGTCTCAATTGAAAGGCTTTTTTTATTCAATTGACAAATCTGTCACTTAAAAAAGAACATAATGCTGCTGCTGGTTTTACTGATTAATGACAAGTTTGACTATATTAAATACGATAATGATCTTAATGTATTGTCATTTAGGTACACAATGGTGCTTGTTTTTTTGCTTGCAGGGAGATCACACTGTACCACACTATTTGTTTTCATTAGTGTGTTGAGGGTGAAGAGGTACATTGGTGCATAACCCCAGAGCAGGAGCAATCTCCATTCAGGAACAGTGCTGTGCAAATGTCTTTCTCTCTGATGTTTCTAACCTTAAAAAGAGCACAATGAACCTTTGACCTGCCTTAAGCAACAGTGTGCTTTAGGAGTGGTGTGCATCCCAAACTCGATCAATATTTGTTTCAGGCATTTTAGTCCAGACAGGCAAGTTATCTGAGGTTGTGAATATCAGCAAACACAGGTAAATGGCTAGAGTTATATTCAAGAAAGGGCTGTGGAAGCAAAGTGCAGCCACAGTAAAAGTTTAGGCATCTCATGGAACAGCATCTGAATAGGGCTTTCTGAATATCACTTCTGGCCTGAATTCCTGTTTGAGTTGAAGTTTGGGTGTTGGTATATGCACTAGCTGTACCACTGGTTACAGCTCAGCAGCAAGGTAGCTCTGGAAAATATCCCAGCCACTTGTGGCTTCAGAGGCCTTAAATATTTTTGGAATCTGGCTCCATAATCAACTGCATAAAGGAGCACCTTAGAGTCCATCACCAAACCCCAGGCAGCTGACATGGTCAAAATTTTCTGTTCTTCTTCCTCCCCATCTCCTTGTCTCTGACATCTTCACCAAGGTTGCTGAATGGTATCCAAACCTGAGAGATGGGTGCATGAAAGAAGGCTAGTCCTTGCATGGCCTGCAGTTTGAAAGCAGATACCAAAACAAGGAAGGAAAACCATCAAACCCTGTTCTTTGGTGAGAGTGAAGCACGAAAAGCCAAGACCCTCCTTCAAGCAGCAGCATAACTAGGTGAGCCTTGTCTTGGGCATGTCAAAGCATCGAGTGCACCTAGCTATTCCCTTTTTCTACAGGACATGTCTTCCCAACTGACAGTGCAAAGTCAATATATGACTGCAAATTTCTCAGGGAACTGCAAGCTCCCCTTTGACTTTCTCCCTCGGCAGTGACTGCAGGTATGGATGTGAAAGATGTTTAAGGACCTTCGGGAAATTAAGACAAAATCACAGCTGTACTACTTAAGAAATGTAGGAATAGAAAGGACATGGTTAAATTAATAGGGGTGTTCTGTTGTTTAGATCTGGGAACATGGAACACAAGCCAGGTCTGGGCAGTGAATGTTAAAGCAGCAGTAAAATGGGCAACATTAAAAGTATAAAAGGACTATTATAAACTCCTGATTTAGCCTTCTTAATAAAAACTGAGAGCTTGCATTGCTTCCAGTAAGGGCTACTGAAAGTGTGACTGTGTTAGTACAGGTGGGGCCAGGGAGAGGGAAAGGAAGAGAAAACAGAGCATCAGGAGAAAGTGTGCTTTTATTGTCTGATTTTGGTTTTTATTAGCAAAGTTTGTAATGTAAAAGGGGTAGCTGGATTGCTCTACTTTACATAGTGAAGGAAGGCCTGAGGAGTCCCCACAGGGGAAGAAGAGAAGGAACTCATCTTTTTTAGCATGCTCCATTTTTCATCTTTGAATTCAGAGATTTCAGACCCCAGACAATATCTAAGGCAGAAGTTAAACCAAGGAGAAGTCAGAAGAGTGTACTTTCTTCTTTTGTGGTCCGGCCATAAACAAGAGGTCATTTGGTGTCTCTTAAAGCTCTTTTACTGTGCGCTGATGTAAGCCAAAAGACCTTGGACTGGTAATGTCCTAAAGAAAGCAAGCTACTCTTGGTCCACAAGAAATCTGACTGATCCTCTGGAAGGTTCCCCATCTATGCTTCTGTTGACTGCACAAGGGCCTTCATCAGCTACTCTTCCTCATGGAAGTCCCTTAGTTACATGCTGAATTATGGTGCTGTGAGCCTGGGGACACTGAGTGTCAAAATGGGAACTTTTGGGATACTGGGAGTGGCTCTTGTCAGTGCCACATGCACCAGAGACAGCAACATGTTTGCCATGTACCCTGGATTTCTAGCAACAAGTCACCAGTCAGAAGTTCGAAGCGCTGAAGGCCTGACCCTACCCTGGACAGTAGCTAGAGACTTTATTATTAGCTTATGACTAAGAGAACTCTGTTCTGTTGGACTTTTTTCTCATACACCATGTCTTGAATCAACTGATGAATTGTCCCCAGAAGAACTCTGCCTTCTTCCCATTGCTCTTTCTCCTTTGACTCTTTAGGATAGCTTCTAAAATAATCATGAACTTGAATTAAAATAGCTAAAAATTAAACAGATGTTGACCCTGATCTTTCAACTGCTCCTTACAATTTTAGTTATCCTTGTTAAGACTTTTAATGAGGGACATGGACTATTTTTATTATCTTAACTAATTCCAGTAATTTTCTCATTTGTGTCATGCAACTGCTACTATTGATTAAGTTAAAGCAGCTTTTTTTATTCTTAGAAAAAAGTAGGATAGATCTATTTGTGACTGGCCAAGGCATTTGGTTTATTCTGGTGATCTCTGACAGAAATCAGAGTAAAATAGACAAATCACTGAAAGACCATTTCCCACAGTTTTGAGTTAAAAATGGGTTTAGATTGACTTAAGTCTTCAATAATGCAAGTGTGAATGAGGATCGTTGAGTATAATTTTTCCTTTCTCAGTGAACAGTACAATATATTTGTCTGTATGAATGTCTGTGTTTACAGGATAGGGCTTCATGAATAATTTGGCAGATCAGATTCAGAGAAATGGTGTGACTTGATAATGTGAAAAACAAGGTAGGTGGTATACTGGGCACCTGCCTTCCCTCATAGAGTGTTCAGCATCTTGCAGGATTAATCCCTTACGAAGGGGTGTTGTGATTCACATTTATAATGACCAGCTCACCCGAATAAGAAACAAGCTACATTTCAAACTTTGATCCAAACACAAATTGGCTGCTGGTCAATTGAACAGAAATTAGATCATCACTCAGTAAGCCAAAGGCATCAACAATATGTTGATGTATTTCTCAATAGCAATTTCTCAAAATCATTCTGCAGCTGTAATCAGAGAAGGCAACAGAGGTTTGTTTCTCTGCTGCCTTTTAGCTCTGTCCCTTTTGGGTCCAAGAGGAGTCAGCCATGGTCATGCTCCAGTGCATGGAAGCTCTGGAGAGCCGATGAAAGGAATCAGGCAACAATTTGCAAACTGTGGTTCCTGATGCTGCAGTCCTTAACTTTAGCAGGATCTCACACCTCCTGTGTTGGGAGTAAAAGTCTGGTTTAGAGAGCTAGACAAAAAAGCATTATCAGCTGGAAGACAGGCATGGACAAGAGTAGGAATTTCTGGAGAGTTAGACCCCCAGAGATTATAAAAGTGTGGTAAGATGTTATAGGACATAATGCCCTGATCAATCCTTGAATTTCAACAGAAGAAATTACGAGAGAGGTGGGGAATCGACATCAAGTGAGATACTAGTGCAATAAATACAGTTAATTGTATGTCAGGAACACATTGTAAAAGGCAGGAAAAGCAGCTGTTTGATCCTGTGTTCATGAGTAATACATGTCTTACAGGTCTGTGATTGTTTACTATTCATTATATTCTCAGTATTTCCATTTTTATTTTATTCCAGATAATTATAAGTGGCTACTATTCCCACAAGTACAAAGCTACAGTGATGTACTTTCATGTCTTTCTCAGGACTTCGTGTCACTTTAAGAATAAGAAAATGTCCTCTAACTTGATCAAGTGTTTACTCCAAACCAAAAATATGCCCACAACTGTAAAAGACTACAAGAGTTGTCTCCCATTCCAAAGGGTGTCTGAAGACTCCTGTCAAAGATCAAAGGACCGTGCAGAGGGTTGTGTACATGTGGGAATCTGTGTGCAGTTTATGCACTCTGCTGGATAAGAAATGCTGTGAGCATGGCTGCAAAAAAAAAGAAAAAATAGAGTCCCTTTTGACTGTGCTAACCTGTTTTGTACCACCATTATCATCACTTTACCTTTATTTTGAACTGAAATATCAAGGATTATAGAAAGAGAAATTATACTGGAGGGCTGTTAAAGTAGACAATTTTCCATAAAAGGCATTCATTTCCAGTGGTCTAGCAAAGGCTTGCACTTGAGAATGGGAAGATATTTTCAGAGCCATAAATGATAACTGAAAACCTCAACCTGAGTTTCACTGTTCCTCTGTCAACAAATAACTATGAAAACTGGTAAATATCTCTAGTACTAATCTTCAAGAATGATGGTGGCTTAGAATTATTATTGATTAGTTGATTAACTCACCTACTAGAGAGCCAAAGGTCCAACTCTGCTGATGACTCACAGAAGTGTCAGTGTGATGCCATGCGATGCAGTTTGTTTTTCCATATGCTTTCCTGAAATCCCTAGGAAATTACTCTCACAAAAGCATATTAAAAGGTCTTTATTAATATAGCAAAGTTAATCAGAGTATAATCTAGGAAATGCCAGAAGTGCCACAACCAGCCGAGTGTTACTCCTCTGAGGTGTCGCAACCCCCACTAATAAAATATCACAACCAAAATTATAATAAAAAAGCAAACAGATTTTTTTGGGGTCAGTCATGCTGTGCTCACTTTGAAAATGACTGCATGGTAAGGTGAGATTTTAAAAGTTCCAAACAGAAGCAATTAAGTTGGTGAAAGAAAATATAGCTATTTGCAAATCTGCCTTCTCCTCCTTCACTCTCCAGCACAAGAGTACTCCTAAGGGACCAGTTAATTTCTGCATGTGTATGTACTTTTCTTTAGGTCACAGTACAGCAGACTGAGACACAGAAGTTCAAGCCAAAATTGTTTTGCAATTAAGAAAGTGTTGCAAGGTGAAGTTGTGAGGGGAAATAATAAAAAGGAGGTCTTTAGTATCATAACTTTTTTTTTACTTCAGTGGGTCTGAAACATATGTTTTAATCTAAGATACATACTTGAGACATACAGTTTTGAATTAGGTCAGACTTAGATGTTTAAGAGAATTCATGAAAGAGGGGCAAAGCTACGTATGTTGCACATTGTGTAATGTTTTGGTTTATGGGTCTCTAGTTATCAGTGAGTAAATCTAATGTAAACTGCTATTAGTGACATACATTAAGAATAAAAGCTGAGAAAACACCAATGTTTTTTAAGTAGCCCACATTTGGAGCACTTTACAGCTAATGGAATCCCTGCCTTACAGCAAGGAATTACTCTCCAGCATACCAGTGACATAGCAGCACAAATTAAGATTTTTCCACTGTCACAAAGAACACTTTGGATTGAACCAGGGTCTCCTGAGTCTTAGCCCAACCTTCATAGCCCTAAGCAATTGCAGGTAAACCCCTTCACACTAACTAAAAATAGGCTAAATACATTTTAAATGGCAAGCTTTTGAGAATTGTATTTTCTCAACAACCAGCCATGGAATACAGAACAAAGCAGAGCCCAAGTGTTAATTGCTCCAACCCCGTAATTAAATGCAGACATACTGTACTCTGACTGTGATTCTTGAAAGCATGCCCACTTGTTTTTTTTCCACGCAATAAAAAAGAACTCCATCAAAATTTGTTTGAGTAAATACAGTTAGCAATAGCTGACGTGACAATAGGTTATTGGCATAACTATGATCAGAAATGCCTTCATACATTAGCCACAAGCTAAAAAATAAAGGCAGTAGTCAAGTCGCTACAAATTATTCTGCTTATTAGCATCCGGTATGCTTTCGAAAGCAGTGAATGCGCATGTGTTTACTTTGCGGTTCTGTCGGGGAATGGCTCTGGGATCAGATTTAGTGCATGCCTGTCTGGATGAGCCCATGCACTTAGTTGGACAGATGCAAGCCTGTCTGGCCCAGAAGTCAAACGCTCACATCAGCACAGTACATGAGCAACCTCGTGCACGTTGCTTCTTTGCTATTATGTCTCCATAGGTCTGGACCAAAGGCCAACCTCCACATACCCAGACCAAAGTGTCTGCTACCAGAGCCAGCATCACTCCTCCTCCGCTCGTGTCCTGTGATCTGAGCTAGCACCAACACTTTTCACCCAACTGAGAGCATGCAAGTCCTGTTATCCCTCTCCAAGTCTGACCTTCAATGCTGGCTTTATTTAGGAGCTAAATGAAAGTTGAATATTTATGATTTAGATGTGCCAAGATCAAGACTTTACTTCCCAATTAAATTCAAGTGGTTGGTTCAATAAACAAGAAATCCCTTCCAAAAATTGAATCAACACATTATATGCCTTCAGGGCTTGGACCCCCTAGGCTACCTTCTGCTTATGTTTTATTTGCATCCTGCATGTTTGCTTTGTAAGTGAGTGTCTAGGTCTGCAAGAACAACCAAAGCTGAGATTTTGTATGATTACTTGTGGATGCCTAAGTCAAACACCAAATTTAATAGACTACTGTTAAATATGGGCAATAATTTTCATTTCCTTCAGCAGGTGGGCAGCATCAGGGCATTGCTCTCATCACCACCTGTATGTTGGTGAGGTCCAGTCCAGTGGGTAGGAAAGCAGGGATGTTGTTGCTCTCACTGGGGTGGGGGGCTCCTCCTCAGGGAGGCCCTGCTCAAGTTCTTGCACTTTGGAAGTGCACTGAACGAAAACACAGGTTACCTGAACCAAAATGCTCACAGTCCCTGTCCTTCCCTCTCCCTCAACACCACCTATCCTCTGGGCATTTACCATCTGTTTCCAGATTCCCTTGCAGAGAGGGGTTAAAAGCATTGCTACACTTACATCCCATGCTCAGTGGACTTTGTACCACAATGGTTTCTTCTGTGCCCCAGCAGTACTGGCTGGTAATTTGAAAGTTGCTTTATGATCCCTGCAGAGTGAAATAAACTTGTAAGTGAGAGGTAATGCCTTGTGCCTGAATAGTGCTATAAAGCTGTTTAACTCCAGCAAGTTATACAATCCCAAATAACCTCCCCTTGGGGGTTGAGTAAATTCTTGTGGGAGAGGAGGAAGCGGATCAAGATACTGTGAGGGAAATGCTCGGTAGATGCTCTGCTGCCCGTGGTGTCAGGATTTTCCCTATGACACAGACCATGGACCCATTGTTCCTCCTTCTGCAGGCACTTGGTTACACACCCCACTGGCAAAGCAGTTCTCCGAGATTGCAAAGAGGTCTTCTGACTTCCATTTGAACCTCCAATGGATCTCTAAATCTGATCTGATGATTTTCTGACCAGGTATATCTGGCTTTTTTGCCCCCTTGGTGCCCAAATACAATGCAGCTAGTGAATTAATCAATGAACTTTTTCCTTCCATATCAGCACTATACCCTACTGTCACATTTGCATTCTGTCTTACATATTTCCTTAGAAATAAGACACTAAACCCGAGGAACCTGTGTTTGCTTTAGAGAGTCTCCGACACAATCCAAACATCTTCCTGGAAAAAAATATAAATTGTTCCTTTCTAAATTTGTCCTGTGGTTTCAAACAAGAAATATAATTCTTCTGAAGCTGCTAAATATAATGCAATTATTAAAAACCAGATGTGCGCTCAACCAAGAGGCAATCGCATCACTTTGAACAGGTAAACCATCCTTGTCTTAGAAATCCTTATTAATACCAGTAAATAATACCATTAGTTCTATATCCAAACTGTTTTAGGCTCATGGGAATGCAGCGAGAGATCTGACTTTACCAGTGAGAACTGCAGCCATTATTTTGGCAGCATTGAACCTAGATTTATGGTATTCCATTAAGAAGGAATGCATTAACTCTACAACTGTCACCGCTGCATTGATGTCAAAGGAAGTGCTCTGCCTGGCTTTGCTGACTTGATTGATGGAAAATAGTATATCAGTCTGGTTGCTCTCTCTCTGATGAGAAAGGCAAGTATCCTGGACCCCTGAAGCTATAGCAGAACTCAATTTTTTTTTCTACTCTTGGCGAATTTTCCTGCATTCTTTGGCCCTGGCCATGGAAAAGGAAAAAAAATACAGTTGAATTTTTTACATTGCCCAGAGAGGAAGCAACCCAACAGGCAGAGCAATGAAGTTGAACCCGTCTCACCTTCGAGTCCGGTTCAATTTCAAGCTTCAGCTTTGCGCAAATGTTATCACAAGTGGGCCAGACTTGAACAGCAAACTCAAACAACTACATACTTGGAGATCTCTGCAGAGTGAAACTGAGACAGAACCTGGATTGCAGGACAAAAGTTTCTTACCATGGATCCACTCTCCCAGCAGACTGAAAAAATACTGGCTTCATCTCTGGTGAATACTTAAAATAGCACCTATTCCTGTAGCACATTAAAAAGGCACTTATTTTTTGCAAAGCGGGGAAGTTCTTCTCTTGCTCTTGAGTAGACAGAGAATTGAGACACACAGGAAATGTCTAGTGAGTAAAATAACCAGGGACCACGGCCTAGCCCTGAGGCCAGGCAGCACAGCAAGGCTCAGCTCTACACACCACAGTCTCTTCTTTCCCCTCCCCACCCCCTCAGACTCTGGGTGTTTGAGATGAAATTGCCAGATGGGAATGGACCCTGGCACATGCACTCCCCTGAAGCGTGTCTGTGTGTCGTCTGGAAGAAGGGCAATCAGCACAGCAATCCCTGTGCATGGGAGTGTGCAGGAATTACAGAGCATGGACAACTGCCTGCCTTCTGCTGCTGCCCTGCTCTGCTGCCAGGGTAGGCACAGAAAAGGAGCTATGTGTACTTTCAGGGCCCCTTAAAGGACTTGGCAGAACACCAGCATTCAAGTCCATGAATATGATCCTTGAAACTCTCATCTAAACCTAGTGGCATTTCAACTTCCAGCAGCAAGCTGAGCCAGGTGGGTAACATGCTGCATCTGTGAATGTCCCGCTTGCTTCGGTTGTGATGACCCAAGATGTTCACCTTTCTGCTCTGGAAACCTTCAACCAGATCGTGGAGGGCAACACTGTCAGTTAAGTCAGAAAAGTAATGTAAGGAGAAGGCAGGATCCATGATCAGCTTGATTGCATTTGCAAAGGAGATCCCCAAGGGTACACACACACGTGTGCACACACACACACACACACACACACACACAGACACACATGAAGTGTGCACGTGTGCATGCACAGCCCAAGAGACAGAGCCCAGAAAAACGTTTCAGCACCAACCTATGCAGCAAACAGGTTCTGCAAAAACCAATGCCAAGCGATGTTCCCACAGTCACACTCTGGGGGGAACTTCCCATGTCTCCCCATGTGCTCCCATCTGTAGAAGGCACAGTGGTTATGGTGCTGACCAAAGACATGAAAAATCTGAATTTTTCAGATAGATAGATAGATAGATTCCATCCCTTACATATGAGAGAGAGGAAAGAGTAAAACATATTTTACAGAGTTTTGTTTTCACTTCAGATCCAGAAGTAAATTTGTATTAAGGAAGGTAATATTTCATCAGCTTCTTGCCCATACACATTGATGGTTTTGATCCTATGGATAAAAAAAAAATTAGGATGCTTTCTGTTAGATTTCTTTCTGAGTTATTATTAGAAATCCTCCCTGTAGACTTAAAACTAATGTTCTCTTTACAGAAATAATCTCTATTATTAATAATATTTTTGGCCTGAAATTAGCCCTTCCACAAAGCCTTCCCATCTCAGCTGGGAAAGATTAGTCTCTTTACTCTCTTCCTTCAGTGCCCTCTTCTGTTACTCATCTGCTCATACTTTATCTCATCCAAAAGCAAGAGGCTTACACTAAATTCATTAATCAGCGTTTCTGGAGTTAAGATGTGGGGAAATCTCATCCCTGCACATCCTCTCATCGTCACTGTGCTTACCATCATCTTAAATTGGTTTGTCAGCCAGCCACTCACCTCAGCTGATGTTTCTTACTATGCCAGCATTACAGTCCCTATAAGAAATCATAAATTATGGCATATAGCAAGGTTCATACACCACGGAGCCAAAAACATCACTCAGAATTTTGCCACTGACATTTTCCTCACAGCCTCTTGCAAAAATGGGTGTTTCCTATTTAAGTTTTTTCGATTTTTCTTCCAACTGTTTTCATTCAAGTATCGTACTTTTATTAAACATGGGCTATGGAGCTAATTCAGTTCACTGAGGTATTTCACAAATTATTAATGATGATTCCAGAAACCATAGTATCTTGATCCTTTATCTTCTAAAATGTATTTAAAAATTAGGATTCTCTAAATAGCTCCCTTGTAAGAAGTGATACAACAGCGATTTGGTGGTGTTGCCTGAGGGCTGCTTGTATTCACTGCATGGGAAACTCAATGTGAGCCTTACAGAAAAGGTCATAAACATAGCTGTGTACACAATGGGTTGAAAACAGGTCTTTTCCACAACAGGGAGCAGATTTTTCTCTCTCTTTGCTTGATCATCATCTTGCCCTTTCTAATACACTTAGTCATCACTGTTTAGAGTACCAGGCCATGTGATTCAGCAATCTTCAGGCAAAACATAGCACAGATGTGTTTGGCCAGTCTGCTGGCTAATTGATAATTTATCAGCTGACAGTCTGCAGGGGCACTGGCTGCAGATGTCTCTCCTTGAGAGTTGTGATGACCATTATGAGGGTATTAAGCTTTAAATTTTGTATTTTTGTAAAGAACTCTGAGAAGCTGATGGACATTTAAATATTCAGAAATAAACGTGCTGAACATATTCCTGATTATCACGTTTTACTACCAAAATCTGCAGTTGCCAGGGCCTTCTTTTTTATATATTCATAGAAGGTATAGATGGAAAGAAGCAGCATAAGCTTTATTTGATAATATATGTTTTTAATTGTTTGCATAAACCCTGTTAAGAAACCAGAAAACCCTGTGCAGCAACCTAACACACACACACTCATCTCTCTGTTTGATTTCAGACTTTCAAATAACCATTGGCAGGACTAGCAGAACACAACAAGCATCTGTGTCTCTGCTTTGGCTTCTATTGCCATGACAATTATCTGTGTGAAACTGGTTCATTACAGTAATATGTGCTCCACCATAACAGACCTAGTCAGTTTGGTACAATGACTCTTCAGAGGATTTCGCTTTTTATTACACTGAATCAAAATGAAAGAAGCAATCTGACTGTATAGCTGACTCTTGAGCTGAAACATGTTTTATCCATTCATTTTTCAACAAGCTTTCAAAACTCTATGGCATAAAGTTTGTTTTAGCTATCAAAAAACCCTATCAAGATGTGTTACTCATTTTAAACAAATGTTCCTATTGTAGTGTCAGATTTACATGTTTTTTTGGCTCTGACTCAGATGGATTCTTCATGGGGATCAAAGCGATAAAGTTCATTACATCAGAAAACTCACTTAGATCAACTTACAGTACTTCAATGAAAGCGAATTTCCTTTGCTGGAACAACTTGAAGTGTGTGCATATATTTTGATGTTCCTGGTTGCAGTCTTGTGATTTTCTCAGCCCGAATACTCTGCTTGTCGCCAGAGACACAGAAAAAGTCATGCAAATATTCCAAAATTATGCCCATTATATACGGGAGGCAATGTTGGAAGTTGCAGCTTTAACAGAAACTGAAGTTATTTAACACTATACCAAGAGCTTGAATGCATCTTTGAGGAATTTTTTACTGTCTTCACTGGGTTCACGATTTTGGCAGCAGGCAGACACAGATTAGGTTGCATATTTAATGAGCTATATAATTTTGGGTCTGACAGCTTTTCCTACAGTATATTGTCCTACTGTTCAAACAGTACCATTCTTTTACATCTCCTCATCTACTCATAAAAATGAAAGTAAGATTGGGTAAAGAACATTTTAAACCATTTTTAATGGAAAAATGCAGATCATTGGAGCATTTTATGAGAAAATGTAATTTACATAAATATTACAAAGGTTTGAGGGATCCAGAATGGAGTGGCTGGTCAGAGTGAGTAGGATAAGTTGTAAACACACAGGATGAAATTCCCAAACAACCACATTTCCTGGGTTTGCCTCAGCTGTTAAAATACTGGATCTTCTGAGCTGGAATTTTTTTCCTTCCTTTAAAACTGGTTGAACTCGAGACCTCATTGCATTGCAAGACAAAAGCAAATGATAAACATTGGATTTTTTCCCCAGAACAGAATTCTTGTTTTCCAGCCATCCACCCCTACATAAGTGAGTAAAACTGATGGTCCCATCATATTTTATTTGCACAAGCTTTCTGATGTTATGTCACATCATTTTGTTGGACAGAATTTCTTCCTGAGCCAAGCCCCATAGCCCATGATTACTAGTCAACTGTGTTTTCATATAGTTAAATATTTCTACCAGCAGTTGCTTATCACAAACCTAGACTGTGATACAGCTGTCTGAATTATCCCCAAATTAACTTTTTCCACCACTTTAATCTCTGGAGGGGAATTTCCTTTGACATGCCCACCTGGACAGAGCCCATCTGGAAAGTACTTCCATTCTGTCCCCACACAGGTACTACAGTAAATGGAAGAGATGGGGCAAAGACAGACTTGAAGAGAGCAGAGTGGTTCATGCCATGATTACAGAGAATATTGATCAACTACTATATTGCCCAGACAAGTGCCACCAGCCTGTGTGACAGAAATGTGCTGACCTGCGCAAAGATAAGTCAAGTACTCTACAAAATGGATTATCACAGAGTGAGAAAGTGATGGGTTGAAGGCATGTGTATCCCTGTGCTCCTTAAGTGCTAACTCAGTAATTGTAAATAATGCATGGATAGTTTAGGTCTAAGTCTAAATGCTGCCTAAGTACCTACACAGTTTTGCTTACCAAGTGAGTCTTAAAAATGACCAGTGAAGACTTCCAGAGTTATGCTAAATACTGATCAGAAAAGCTACAGGATATTGTGTATCAGTGTCTTCTCTCTCTCCTTCCAACCCTATGTCTGGCATTAAAGCCAAACTCTGGAGAGACTACCAGGCAGAGACTACCTGGAATAACCCCTGCTGTCCAGGGCTTAGCACTAAGTCATACTTGGAAACTTAAATTCAAGCCCTCTGATCACTCGTCTTTCACAAGCTGGGGAGAAGAAACCTATTTCAAAATGAAGAAAAATAAGAGAATCTCAGGAAAACAGGTGATATGAAATTTTCACAGTGTTGAGATGAAATCTCACTGGAGGTCCTCCTGGAATTTCATTGCCACTAAGCCAGAATCTGAATATTAGACAAGGTTCAGCCTTTAACTTGAAGTCCAAACTTTGACTTAAAGGTGATCTTGACCCACATCTGGTCAACAACTTTTCACTTTATGTATTAAAGAAGCCTTGAGCTATTTTTTTTTCCTTTTAAAGCTGATGTGCTCCTGATTGTAAAGTTAAGAAGAGAGTGTTTTAGTTTTATTATAATTATAGTACCTTACATTTATATGGTATTTTTTAATCCCCCAAATTCTTAAGTGCTTAGGAAACCAGAAAAAAGGATCTCTTAATCCACTTCTGAAATACAACTCCTAATGCACTACCATACAGCAGCTTAGTAGAGGATGTTCAACAGAAGTCTTTAATGACAACTAACAGACAAAACCATGGTTTTAAGTTTCACCCAAAACACAGCAACTCCACCAGTGTCTTAAACTCCAGGCTGAGCTGGCACTTCAATTCTAACTCCAAAGAAAGACTGCCATCTACTAAATCACAGCTGCCACTCGCAGCAGCACCAACACATTCCTCAGAGACCTTCTACTCAAGCCCTTGTCAGACACAAATCCACTAAAACCTGTGAGATGCAATATGCCTGTGCTGGAAAGTGAAAAAAGGGTGGTAAAGGGGAGAGGAATATCAGAGAAAAGATACTTCCCACTAATCTACACTTTCTTCTCGCCAACATACAATCCACCTGCCATCTCTACTTCCAGGCATCATCCTGTTTATAAAACACACATAAAGGGACTTGCTTAAAACATAATACCACCGAGGCATAGAAGTCAAGCTATTAACACACAAAACTCAATCAATAAATTACATTAATTCATGTATTGATCACATAATCTATTTTAAAAATAAGCATAACAGCCCCTCTGGTAATATAAAACATGAACAAACATACATTTCAAATGATACCTGAGTTATCTCTCCCCCTCATCCAAAAACACTGGCAATTCACAGAGGCTGTCTATTTTTTAATGGAGTGCATCAGCAAAAATAAATTCCTGAATTGACCTGAATATTTTGACAACAAATTATCTAAAAAACCTTTTTGCACAGTCCCAAAACTCAGACATAGAACCTTGACTTTTTCAGTTACCAACCTTTTAAAAATATGCAGACATGAAAAGTATTCTTTGAAATATTTGTATGGCATATATGTATGCAAGTCAAATAATGTAGG
This sequence comes from Lichenostomus cassidix, assembly GCF_008360975.1. Classification (NCBI taxonomy): domain Eukaryota; kingdom Metazoa; phylum Chordata; class Aves; order Passeriformes; family Meliphagidae; genus Lichenostomus; species Lichenostomus cassidix. The sequence goes on from NC_139482.1 coordinate 33,605,819, forward strand.
AGCAGAAAGTGAAAAAAAAGGAAATGTTATAAAGACAGATGAGAAGACCAGCAAACAAAACTAAAATATGTTTCAAAGGACAAGACTTGTAACTGCTAAAACTGGAGCCTTTACCAAGGCTAACTATAAAATTGGGAAGCCTCATTTTTTATATGTCCAACTAGACACACCTCTACTTTTCATAAGAAGTCTTGAATTTGGCACTTCACATTGCAAATGTTACTTGAGTATTTTTCCTGAAAAGTGAAATTCAAGAAAAAAAAAATTAATTATTTTTGGGGATTGTGTCTATGATGGGAAAGCAGCAGACAAAATTGAGTGTTTGTTGCAAGTTTAAAGCTCAGCCATTTTACTTTTCCAAGTAGAAGGCCATAAGAACAGCACAGGAATTGGTCCACTTGTATGAAACTGGAAAGCCATGAACACTATATCAGGCTAAGGCAGCTGCAGAGCAGGAATCCCAAGTGATAAGCAGCAGTAATGCTGGAATGCAAGAGCTAATGAATTGAGTCAATTGAGTCTCATTTAATTCCCTTCAACTTGTCATACACTTCTCCCGTAAAGTAATTTCTGAAGAGCTTAGCTTGATCCAGAAAAATTAAGAATGCAGCACTAAAATAGGAGAAACAATATCAAGTCAGCTTTTTCCTTAGTAAACTATGCAAAACCTTACTGTACTATTAAGGTTCACAACCCAATTACTAAAATATGTAAAATTGAAATAATAAACATGTAGTTTGATTAGACAGGTATAAAAAAGCTGTGGTAGTAAAATCAACATTTGAATCAATCACGTTTATGAAAATTAAACTAGCAGAGCCTGCATATGTTACTTAAGCATGCAAGCGTTACTAAAGCATTCAACATTTATTAGGGAAAATAGTGGAAGTTTTGTTTTCATCTAGAATGGTATCATACACAGGCATGACCTTTGTCACCTCTTCAGTGCTAAATAAGTGAGCTTATCATGCTGAGTGGTAAATGACTTTTCATTAATTTTCACCATTTACTATTTCCCATTTAACCCCACCCCGCCCCCCAAACTTACAGGACACTATTTCTGGTGCTGCAATATATTAAAATAATCATAGTTTTACCCATGCAAACAATGACAAGCATTTTTTTCACTCACTTGGAAAGTGCAAAAGAAGGGCCACCCTGGCCAGACTGCCTAATTTGGGCTGAACACAGAAATGTTGTTTCTGAGCTATGAATGCCTTTTTCTATGACAGAATGTTTCAGTAAGTGAAGTTATTCAGGTTGCTGCCCTGAAGCTTTCTTAGTTTTCAGACTTCAGCCTCTATTGGTTGCAACAGAAAAAGGCAACACAAAATTAAAATTTCAGGTCAGTCTTTGTATTTCATTTGCAAAAATGCATTCAGAAAAATATCCATTTCGAATCTGAACGCACCAAAACAGATGGAATATGGATAATTTCCCCTCACGTGTTCACATTTCTATCACAAGATTGTTTCATATACACAACAGCAAAGGGTCATGTATTATGCAAATGGCAATAAGAAGAAATTCAGTATCAAGTCTGAGAACCCATCATGTGTAACAACACCTTGAGGGCCACTGTCAATTGCTAAAAGAAAAAAAAGGTGGATGCTGCCTAGGGATGCATATCTGCTCTGTTTATGGCCCTTCTGCTTCCTTTATTATCCCAAATTGACACATTTTCCTTGATCTCTTTCTGTTGCTCCAGAGATCCATTCAAAGGTTATTTTCCCAATGAGGAAGCAAAGCTTTAAGCTTTTTTTTTTTAGGCTTTTAGACTTGTTATCCTGAGTTTAGCAACTGTAAGGCTAATTCATCCCTCTTCTTGGAGGGGAGATATCAGCTCATCTGCTGACCACTTTAGTCTTTTTTTCAACCCTTCCCTGTGGCCCTTGGCAACAGATTTGAGTCTCTTGTCTTCATATCAGACAAGGTAGGCTATCTCCTCTCAACCCTGACAAGCGAAGTCCAATTGCTTGAGGGTTTAAAACAGTTAAAAGGGACATGGGATTTTTATTCCTTTTTCTTTTTCTTAGTAGCTGCTATTAGCCATACCCTCATGTTTCAGTGAGTTTTCTCCCAGCAGGGAAACTGCCTGCTGCAGGGTGCTTTGTTGCTTTCATAAATCTCTAATTAGGTCCCTATCTGATTTAACAAGAAGTCAATCCTGTCCCCAGTCATCTTGAAAGCTTTACAAATCTTTGCTTTTTGAAGATCCCAGTGAGAAAAAAGCCTTCTACCTATCCCACAACTAATCTTTTTCACTTGCTTTGAAGGTGTTCCTTAATACCTCCTTTCTAAATAAAATAGGAGCAATTAAATAGGAAAACAATGTAACACACATTTCCACGCTCAAAGGATGTCTGTTGGGTTGTTAGGAATGGTTCCTAACTGAGGATGCTTTTTACTGGCAACAACAGGGCTCATTACAATTCCACAGTGCTTTAGCAGTATCAGCATATTATTTGAATTTCAGAACCTTTGTTTTTTTTCTCAGGATTTTTTGTTTGTTTGTCTCTAAAGGATGAATTTACTTTAATGTTATCCAGCAACCACAGTTCTAGAACTGACAAAAGAGGGCCACCAGTGGAATTTGTTAACATTTTCTCCATTTAAATGTTGGTTAGTCCTTGATTAGCAGGTATAGGAGAAAAATGAATGAAGCAGCCTTTTAAATGTTGGAAGCAGTCTGGAAATCAAGACCAGTAGAGCACAAGCATTGATTGTGTGCCTGAGTTACACCCCTGGGCTTTTAAAAGGAAATATAACATTTCCAGAGTCTGAAGAAATTATTGCTGTACATGTAACACAAGTGGGATTAAGAACAAGCAGTTTCCCTGATAGCAAACATTGAAATAGTCATACTCATGTTACACTCCTCCACAACTTACATGAGCACTTCTTTTGTGGCTTTTGACCCCAAGAGAAGCTGATCTTAACCCAGTGTTGCCTTTGAGGTCCACCTTTCTCTGCAGCTTTCAGGTCAAACGCCAGGGACTTGACTAGATTAATATATCTATCATGAAGCCAGGTAAAGCAGGTTTTGAGAGGTGCTGATTGTCCTCCACACCACTGGATCAGGCCAGTAGAAAACTGGGAAAATGTGTACAAAAGAGTGAGAGAGTAGGAGAGGAGACTGGAGTAATTTCCTGGCTTGCTTTTCTTGTCATACTCTTTTGTCCACATCCATCACTTATTCCTGTGTATGACAGGAGGCAGAGCTACCTGGTGCACCTGACCTGGTGCTTTTCTATTCTTACACTCTTCTGAGAGAACTGTTTCATAGGAATTGTTACACTTCAATTGTATGAGCAGACATTAACATACCAAATATATCACACCATTAATTTCCACGAGGTGCAGGCTTCAAACTTTCACAGATTTCTTCTCCAAGCAATTCTATAAGCACTATTGAGTCTGAACAGGAAGGAAGGAAGAAAGAACTGGAGACACAGCTGAGAACATAATTAATGTCACTAAGAGCTTCATTTCTTGATATCATTAGAAGATACACCCAGAAATAACTTATATTGCTATGACATAGCAGTAAGGTCCAAAATCCATCAGAAATGCACTTGTATCCCACATTTAGCTATCACTGGGTGTTAGTACCACAAATCATTAGTGCAAAAACTGAAAAAGCCACTCCAAATCCTGAAGGACAAATGTATTGAACAGTAATTACTGCATCTTAACAAGGCCAGAGCCTCTGTTTAATACTGAATGCAAAGAAGAAGACAAAGATCCAAAGGTGCTGTCATGCAGCCTGCAGTGATCCTGCCTGTGAAACCCAGTAGCTGGGTGACTGAGCTAGAATGCTAAAAGCATTCCCAAGGATGAATTTTTCACTTTTCCTTGTGAACTGTTTGATGACAAATTACTGTCACTGTTAGCAAACAGCACTTTTATTTCCCTCACTTTAATTTTTCAGGCTTCAGTGTCAAAAGCTGGAGGGGAACTGGAGGTTGCATCTCTGTGGCACTACAGGACTGCCAGTCTTAAATGTGTTCTCCCATCATAACAGGTGTGCTCTTCACCTCATCTTTGAAAGCCAGCAGACTCACACTTCCTCAGCACTGCTCTTCAGGACCTTTTTCCACACACCCAGACCATGTTTGTGCAGCAGGATGCCACTGGCATGGTTTCTCCAGGCAGAGTCAGGGAGAGATGTGCCCTTGGCCAATGTAGCAGCACGGGCAAAAGCTCCAGAACAGGTGATGTTCCAGCAGTAAAGTTACACATCTGCTGGTGTAATCTGGCTGCAGCTGCTCAAAGCACATCCCTGCCTATCACAGTGCATGCATGTGCTGAGTGTTTTCCAGGTTGTTCTTGCTGATATCACTAACATATGCCCTTGTGCATTTGGCCAGAACACTCCTGGAACTTTATCCAGGATCACATCCAGCTTTCTAATGTGCGCATATCTCTAAATATCAAAGCTAGCCACCTTATCCTAAAAGTCACACTGGGACATCAGCAGTGCTAAGGAGGAGCACTAGGATATTGATGCGCAAATGAGCAGACTCTCTGAAATCTCAGGGTAACTCTAATTTAAGAGCGACTCGGTAGAGAAATTATCAGACACAGCAGGTCACTTCTTTGGAACTTGGTTTTGCATGTCAATACCCAGCATGCTCCCTCCTTAAAGATAGATGGTAACATAAGGTAGCCTGGGGCTCTTTGAGGAGGGTCTTTAAGTGAATACAGCCTTAAGTTTTAGGGTGTATAGGATCTGGAAAATGCCTACACATTGAACAGACAAACTAACAGTGGAATAAAAATGAGATTGTCACCTGGCACTGTTTTGGAAGAGAATCAACTCTATTGCAGGGGGCTCACCCATGTGCACGTACTTCTCTTGATCTAAATCAGAAGAAACAAAGTATAAAAGCAGCTCATCAGCACACTAAAGGCTCAGGAATCCCATGGAAAAAACTGTAGATACGTTCACACACTACAGTAAACTGACGTCACGTGTGACAGTGATGAGCTATAAGGCAGGGGGTGGAGGAATACACCCATTTGTGATCCCACATAAACCACCCTCATGAATGAAAGAAAACAAGCAATCTATTAAAGTATATTGGATCTATTAAAAAACTTGCATTCCACATTAAGATAATAAAAGAAAACAGTGACATTTTTGCTGCCTGGCTCTTGCCTCCTGTGAGGTACATTGCGTTATTTCCAAGCAATGACAAACAAAATTGAACATTTCTCCAAAGGTCACATCTATCACAATTTTTATTTTCTCATTTGATTCAGTGTATTAGGGTCTTGTTATTTTTTCTATTTTACCTGTTTGGTGAAGTAAGTCATTCTTCCTCTGGAGAGAAACAAAACATTATTTATAGAGCTGAGTGAATATTTCACAGCAAATAGCTATCCAGTCAATTCAAATTTTCCTTCTGTTCGTTCTTTGTTTATGATCAGTTTACTATTTGTTATCTCAATTTAGGGACAGTATTTCAGCCTAGACCTATGGAAGATTTAGGCTGTCACATGCAAAATCATCGTATTTCATCAAATTACAGCAAATGAAATTATTGACAGTTAAATTCTAAGTACATTCTTCTGCCATTAGCAGAAAAGTTTTTAGATAGGATATCAGCACTATATTCAGGGTGGCCTGGCAAAGTTTGCCTTTCACCTTGATTAAAACTTTCACAAGTCACAGGGCCAACAAAAGGGAAAAATAAAACTACAGCACCCAGTAGAGTATCAGGCATAAAGTCTTCCCTCAGTAATAAACATTTACTTCACAGTTAAATCTACTGCATGCTAGGAAAAATTCTGCCTTAGACCTCTATTTCCACTCTGGCTCCTTTTACATAGCTGAGTTGGGAACTAGCATAGTTCTTTCACCTAGAGCCTGTTTTTTGCTGGTTTTGGTTATTATAGCATGAACAGAACAAGTTAGTTTTATTTGAGAAAGGATAATTTACTCTTTCATTGAGGTCTTGGAGATCTATACAGTTGGCAAGTGGTCCCTTTGTGAGCAGAATGCTACAGCGATGCCATTATGAGCTTTCTAACCTCACCACGGTGTAGAGGAGCATGAAGCCATCTCATTGCAGACCAGCATGCTTGGATGTCTGTGGAAAACACCTGGGTTTCCCAGAGGATGTGCAGAGAACCTGAGATGGGTTCCTGTTCTTCCCCAGAGAAGCTCTGCCCTCAGGAATTAAGCTAATGTGCACTTTTGTACATGACAAAAAATGTACTCAGAAGAATCCAACAAAAAGCCATGAAGATGATGAAGAGACTGAAGCATCACTTCAGTGAGGAAAGGCTGACTAAGCTGGGACTGATCAGCCTGGAGTGGTGGACAAGTAAGGATTTTATAAATGTATATATGTACCTGAAGGGAGGGTGCAAAGAAGATGGAGCTTCTTGGCTCTTTTCAGTCATGTCCAGAAACAGAGTCAAGGGCACAAACTGAAATACAGGAGGCTCTGTTTGAAATCAGGTAATGTGTTTTTACTGATATCAGCACAGGGTTCCCAGGAAAAGGAGTCTCTATCCTTGGAGATATTCAAAAGCCATCTGACCTAGTCCTGGGCAACTGGCTGCAGATGGCTCTAAGTAAGTAGCTGGATCTGCAGAGGTCCCTTTCAATCTCAGCCATCCTGGAATTCTGTGATTCTTCACACACCTGAAGCCACAGCGATGACAGACACCTACTGAGCATAGTGGTGGCTGCAACTTTCAACACTGGGTAGTCCTTGTTTACCACTGGATCTATGAAAGTGTTAAATAGCCCAGGCTCCAAATTATCACCCCTTGATTTCTAGATATTTAATATTTGGCCCTTTCAACAATAAATTTGTTGATATTAACTTTCAAGTCCAGACAATTTTCCCCATTTTTGAGAGTACCTGTCATAGAGTAGTACAAATCAGGAGTCAGCTTTACTCTTCATATACACCATTTCTTGCAAATTTGATTTAATGATACAATCCGATCTTTATAAAACACCTGAAACTTCCTTTAACTTGAAGGGCCACATTTAAATTTAAATTATGCCCCAAAAAATTAAAATGGAAGAAAAAGTCATGTCCTACTGAAATAGGTGGTAAAATTTCCATTGACTTCAGAAGGACTCAGAGTTTTTTACTTGCTTAAGGTACAATCACATCCATGTGGCACAACTCACGAAGAACATAAAAATGTGTGCATGCATCAAAATTACCTGTTGCATTTTTTTCAGAAGAGCACAACAGTCCTCAGGTTTGCCATACAGTGCACCTGATGAACATGCTTAATGCTATCGTAATTTTTCCCACAGAGCTAAGGAAGTCCACAAGAAGCAAAATTACTTTCAATAGCATATGCTTTTTAGTAAATACTTTTGTAATATTCTTTTAGTCCACTACAATTTGTTAGGCTTTATGGTATGCAGTAAATTAATAAGACCTACATACACATTGATTTTTATTACTTTATGTAGAAAGATCACAGCACCTCAATGTAACTGAGCAACTGTAAATTACTGTTAACAATTACATGACAGAGAAGGAAGTGGAAAAGTCACCTCCACGTTGATGACTGCTTCCTATTCTTCCTTTGTAGCTTCTGGAAAGAAAAGCTTTCAAATAAAATAAATAAACAAAATAAGGTGGAGAATAATGTGTTGGAAACCCTGTATTACTACCAGAGCTACCAAGGACTTTGTAGCTCACCATCAAAGGAATTCCTTACAACTAGCAGGATTGTCAGCCTTTATGTTGTTAAGATACATTTTTCATGAATGCAAATGTATTTTGAAACCTTTTAAAATCCAGGGTCATAAAAACAATCCCCCATAGAGAGCAGTTTTAAAATCAAGTTACTCTATTTTGTTTCCACAGTAATAACCTGGTTAGCTCCCCAAGAATACAAAGCTAAGTATTGCAACTCTTATATTAGAAAAACAACTGTTGAGGCCAGTATCAGAATGCTTCCCAGACTGAGCATTTAAAAAAGGCAGAATATGGTCACAGACACAACATTTCATCAAACAGAAGTTACATTTCCATGTGGATCTCACTTTGGATGACATAAAGGGAATCCCTGTAGAAGCCCATAAATGTGCCTGGGTACAAAATCAATGTCAGTAAAACAGGATCAGCTCCACACTGCTAGAAGACTAAAGTTTGCAATCTCACATTGATCTGGTGAGGCACTGACACTTCTCAAATGTTAAAATAACAAACTGAGGTTTACAGCATCAGTGAAAAATCACATCTGCTGAAAGGACGTACAGGATCTGCCTACCCCAGCAGCGCAGTAGGAGCAAATCTGGAAAACTACACAGTTGTTTTTGAGGAGCCAGTGCCCACATTGTATGTATTCCACACCTGGAGCTTTTCCCCAGACCAGCTGCAGTCTGGCCTGGCACAAAGAGTGCCCATGAGCAAGTCAAAGTGCCTGGGACAGACCTGGAGCACTATCCTGCTCTTTTGCCTCAACTGAAAGAAAATCCACTCGTGTACTCTGCAATGTGCATACAAGGATGGGAAATGGGTATGGTCAGAAAACACGCTGTAAAGCAGGTTCCTGCTCTGGACTATATCACTGCTTTAAGCACAGACTTTGAGACTGGTATTGATGCAGCTGCTTTTGAAGGAGAGGTGAGAGGACACTTGATGCTAATTTAGTCGAAAAGCCAATCGAGGGAGCAGGGTAAGATACAAGATGTAAAAACAAGAGTGAATGCGGCGACATAAAATCCAACCTCCTTAATGACTTGAAGAGTGATTTGGGAATCACTCTTCAGACTGACTGTACAGCCTGCATAACACCTCTGTGACCATTAAGGGCTGAAAAGCTACAAGAGAAATAAGGTGCAGTTCACATGGAGCATGAGAGCCATGGGAGACAAGCCACACCACTTAACAAGGAAAAAGAAAGGAAAACTGGCTGGGGTGGATTCATATGCTGCCTTTAGGGATGAGAATGCAGATCTTTGTGGATGTTGTTCTGGGACAAAGATATGCACATTCAGGTGTGATGGAATAAATGAGGAGAAGCCCACACGACAGAGTAGCTATGGGAGGGGCAGGTGAGATACACATTTTGCACACTGTGATTTGGAGGCAACAATAAAAGAGAAGTCAGAGAGGGAGAACCGAGAACCAGCAGCAAGACCATCAACAGAAACGTCGGGTTTATACAGCCTAAAACTGGTGGCATTTCTTTGTCCACTTTGGAGGTGAAATGAAGCAGTATGAACAGATGCAGGTATCTAAGAAGTGACAGAAGTGGCTGAAGACAGAAGACAGTTCCAGAAAGTTCAGAAAAATGCAGGTACTGCTGGATTTGTGGGACACCTGATGTGTGAAGCCATGTGGGTCCCTGAGCCCATTGCTGCCCCTGGTTGGACACAGGTGGCTGACAGGAGTTGAAGGGAAGGCAGCAGCAGCTGCAGATCTCAGGGGTCAGGATGTATCACCTTGGATCACAACTTTGTCCCTTCAGGTCCCACTCTTTGCCTGCAGCCATACTCAGCAGTCAGGACATCAGAAAAGCAAGGCCTGCAGTGATTTGCAATGAATGTTGAATAGACATGGTCTAAAGTGGTTAGAGACAGAATAATTTTCTGCCAGCTATTTATATCCTTAAACATAAGGTTTTATTATGCCTTTTGGATAGTTACCTATTTTACCAAGACCTTTAAAATAATTTCAAGAATTTGACACGCTGGTTTCCAAGAAGAGAGCAAAGAATTCCAAAAGGTGTTTTACATGCTGTGAAATTGCAGGTTCTTTCCTTTGTTCTAAATTTACTAGTAATTAATTTCCTCTAGCAATCCCATATTTGAATCTTGGCACTATAAAACTGAGGCTGAACACCAGCCTTCAAAGGCAGACGGTTGATGGGCTAATGCAGAGTGCCCTGTAAAAATTCAGATTTTATTTTTGGAGGAAATCTTTGGGTTATATTCTTATCATAGCCTACATGAAAAACTAGCATCTGGCTGATGAAATAAATTATGAAAACCAAACTACAGGGAAGAATTTATAACTATATTTAGCTTGCCTGTGAAAATGATAAGTATTTTCCTCTGTCCAGACCTTCACCCTACATTTTCAGCCACAAAGACACTAAACTAAGTTTACTTTCGAAGCAAAAGGGGACACAAAACAGAAATAATGTAATCAGTGAAAAATCAGATCCATAACATTTTTCACTGTTACTAGGGCAAGGCAAAATGACACAATTTACTTTCCTGTGCCTAATGCCAGTATTCTGTTTTAAAACACACACACCTACATTATGTCCTTATTTGTAGACCTACTTTGTCACCCTAAAGTTTGTGAGACCATTAATACAGAAAGAATCTAGTCTATAATTTTTAAGACCTTCCCAGCTGCAGCAGTTTGCACTGAAACTGCTCACAGTTGGTTTCAGAAATATTTGTGTTTTTCTTCCCCATTTTGATATAATTGTTGCCCCATCAGAAAAAAAGTTGCAGTTTCTCTGCTTTCTTGATTTAAAGAAAAGCAAACTGCTGGCCAGGCTGAAATCAATTGAGCAGTAATGCACTTTAAAATGCAAAAGAAACTGAAGGTACTGTAGCTGTTCTATACTCTAGGGTGAATCTCACCATCTGCTGTGTTTGTGGCTGAGACTGACCTCCCTTTGTATCAGATGAAAGTAATTGTGGGGATCAAATGAAGTTTAAACAGGGAAAGATGTAAGTGACGAATCTGCAGGCTGCACACAATCTCTGCACACAAACCAACAAGCATCCATGAGGCATTTATTTTTATTCAAAGGTGATGAGAATTTTACAGCCTAGCAAAATCCTCTTGAGTGAACTCTTCAGCTCTGGGATCCTTCTCCTGCAGAGACAAATGTCTACTTCCCAATCCTCTCCCATGCACATTCTTTATCCAGCCAAGGCTGAAAGCCACCAATGAGTGGAGAGAAGTAACTGTTCTCCAAATTTCCAACTACAAGCTGTTTTTCTAATTCCCACAGCTGTGCACTAAAGAGGCTCAGCAAGCACACCAAACTGCCAGTCACCACTTGCCTATTAACGTCTATGCAGAGGAACAGTGTTTTTTTTCCAACTCAGGATCCTGCCCCTTCTCACAAAGCAATTTTCTACTGAGATTTCTAACTAAAAGGAAACCAGTAGCCTTCCTGCAAGTAAATAGCTCGTTAAGGCTGGAAGTAGGGTTTGTGTGCAAAGACTGTCCTATGCAAATCGGAGCTGATGAGCACTTAACTAATCTGTTTACAGACCAGAGCTGCTGGGCAGGCCTCAGCGATTTCCTATCAAAGCAAAGAACCATTCTTTATGGGCATCTGGTTGTCCCTGAATTGGTAGTTTAAGCATATACCCTTGCTTCAAAGAAAGATCAAAGGATTTATTACTTCTAAATGAGTGCATTATTTCCACTTACTACTTTCTTGTTTGCAATGTGTTATTAACAGCACCATGGCAGGGTTACCTTAAGACTCAAGTTTCTCACAGATTCCTGAATGTGATTTTAGATGTTATATGTAGCCTATAATACACAGGCTGTTACACAGATGGAGAAGGAAGTAATACTAGCAAACAGATTAGAGTATCCATTTGTAGAAAACTGATTTAAAAAAAAATCCAACAAAGCAAACTAGCTATATTTTAATACAAAAAAAGGAGGCCAATTTTCATTTTTACTGTAAATCTAAACAATGAGTCTGTTTCAAAATGACAGCCACAGGTCAGCAGACAGAGCAAGTTTTGGCTCCTCTTCATATGAAAATAAACCCACATCGCTCCTGCTCTCAGAAAAAAGCCGAGATACCACAGTCACAAAGTAGCACAATGATCAGTCCAATGAACAAATTCTTACTACCCCATAAATGCCTACTATCCCCATCCTTTTGGCTTACTGTTTATGGCTTCGTTTACTTATTAAGTCTGGAAGAAACAAGGGAGACACATTCATTATGTGCTTTCTGGCACTATTTCTGGCACATGGAGAGCAAGTTAAGACCTAACATCTTATTTGTAGGCACACTGAAGGCCTACAGTCAGCTAGGGCACAGGACTGGAAAAGGAATTTTTGGGAGGAAGTGCAGTAGTAGATTCCAGGCAGCCAGGGCCAAGGCAGACAAGCTGCCAAAACTAGAGCCACAAGTGGCCCCAGGGAGAGTTTGGAGAGGCTGGTGTGATGTTTATTGCTCGGAGCGCAGAGCTGGGTGGTGCGATGTGGGACAGGAACTGCATTCTGCAGGCTGTGACTTCAGCAGTAGTATCTACAGATGTCTGCAGACTCACTGTCTCCATCTTTATCATGGTGCCAGAGGGAGCAGATTGTGGTTCCCTTATCTGTTTTACAAGGAACCACCTTCCCCTGACAGACCCAGTAGGTCACACAGCACAAGATGCTGCTTACTTCTCCTCTTTAATAAAATGCAGACTCCGTTTGCATCCACATAAACTAACACAGTTATCTACCCAGGGACAAGCAGAGGGAAAAAAGAGCAATAGGAGGTGGGGACAGGATCCAATGGCTTTCCAGTGAGAGTAACATGTTGGCATCACGTCCTGTGACCTACCAATCTCCATTTGCTTAGTGGTGTTTTTCTCCCTGCCTCTTGACAAGGACCAGAAATTGGTTTTTCTTGAGCATGAATAGCAGATGTAGCTTTAAGACACTCAAATACAGGAAAAGAACCCAATCAACTGACATACTGTGGGCTTGTGGTGCTTTGCAATGTATAGGTTCAAATAAAGCAGAGCTTGTATGGAAACCCTGTGAGGAGAAATGGAGAGCAACCCAAGCACATCTTAAATTCCAACGCTGAAGCTTCAATTTCAATCACCAGTGGGTGACTGATATCAGTCTTTTTTGTGGACTGCAGCCTGACACAATTACACAACACCAAGGGGACTTCTAGGCATTGTACAGGCAGAGGAATGAGCAAAAGGGCACAGACTGCCAGAAGGATGCTGTAAAACAGGAAACAGCTATGACACCCAATGCATTAACCTACTAAATATTGGTCAATGAAAACTTCCAGGCTCTACAGCCATGGAACAACATCACTGAAAAGCAAAAATGGTCCAATATTGCTAGCCACAAACTAGACAGTTTAGGTAGAGGAAACAGCACTGCTGGCCCAGTATTTACCTAGGAAAGCCTCTGGGATTAGGGAGCAGCAGATACACAACCAGCTAGTTTACAGCTGGCTCAGGTATGCCTGCAACCAGTGGTTACAGCCCAGTTAACATGGTTAAATCAGCTGGAAGGAGACTCAGAGCAAACCAAGCTGCTCAGAGAATTTAAGAAATATTAAGTTAATTCCCTACTGCTTTTGGTGCCCTAAGTTGTCTGCATAAATTTTTGTCATGCTCTCAAACTGGAGACAGGCAGCAGCAACACTTGATTCTGGCCAAATAAAGCTTATGCCTGGCCACATTTGAAGGCTACAACTTTTGTTTTACTTGTCTGGTTTCTCCTTTGAATTTCAACAAGACTAAAATACAACTAATTTATTTTCTAAAAATGTTGTAAGGACTGAAATGCATCGTAATATTTGCATTTCTTTCCAGACAAGCTGCATTTTAGGTACATGCAAGCAACTTTCTGTCAGTTGGATTTCAGTTTTGGCCAGTGTTCCAAGTCTTTTTTAAATCAATGAACTTCATAAAACATATGTTACCACATCTATTATCTCCATATACAGCATTTAACAAACCAAACTCTTCCATCACTAATGGAGGCTCAGTAAAACTAGATGAAGAAACAGACAGAGTTATTTCTTACTTCAAATGAAAATCCAGACATCATCTTAGGGTCAAGGTCAAAAGGAAGAGCTGGGTGTAAATGCAGAAAGAGACAGACGGCTTTTAATTATACAGTAGTTGTTGTGAGGCATTTAGTACTTTAGAAAGGTTTATCCACCTGTTCCAATTTGCCCCAAGTGCTCACAATCTATGATGAATGCCAAAACAAAAAAAAATCACTGCTGTATGGATGCCTAGTTCCATGTCATACATCTATTGAACAACCAGCTATAAAAATATTAATTTTCTGTCTGTCAAAGAAAACTTTGTAACCATTGCTATTATTCTTATTGGAAAAAAATTAATGTGTAACTGTGCCACCAGGCTGGACAGGTTGTTAGAAAGTATTTATAGAAAGCAACAAATCTTAAAAATACCAGCAGCCTTTAAAGACCACACATCCATTAAGTAATTCCACAGAATGACAAAGACATTTTTGCTACTGAAAGCTTGAGCTTTTCAAAGGCACTGTTTATTCTAACTTGTAGATGTCAAACTAAACATCTCCCACTCCTGAAATGCAATTTTCCACTTTTGCAAGGCTTGCAGTAAGAGTTCTAAGAACTTGATACTGAAATCAATGATGTTTACAAGTCCCCCAAACTTTTAGAGGATCTTAGTAAACCTAAAGTCTAAAATAGTGCAGAGAACTCTAACTCCACATTACATCACTGCACCAAGGAAACACAACAGAAGTTCCCAAAACACTTAAAAGTTTTCACAGCTTACTAGCCAGACTTATAACGAAAATATTCTCCACTTGTCTTGAGGAAAGCTGAATTTCATCTATCTTTATATGAAGGAGAAGATTATGATGATATAAAAACAAATCAAAAGCAATAGATATCACTACTGATTAAGTTAGTACCCTCAGATTTGTGCCTGGATAGATGTGATCTTACAAATCAAGCTGGCAGACTAAAAGTATAGGAAGACATCGACTGCATAAATACATAACCCTTGTACAATGGCAGCCCTTCTCTGCCTGCTTCAGGGGTGGCACCAGTCTTCCAGTTCCATAAGCCATTTGATAAAATCTCCATGTGGCAAAGGGCTGTAACATTTAAACAGCTGAAAAGACAGCTCTATGCTCATGCAGGCAGGGACAGCAGCTATTTTGTACTCCTCAGTATCTCTCTCATCCAGTGTGGGACAAGGCTGGGATGGAAACTGGCAATACAAACGTCAGCGGCTTGTGCTCCTTCCTCTCACAGCCACCACCCCAACTTCTCATAATCCCGATGCCAGTAATGTGGAACAATCCCAGCCACAGAGATGTGCTTGAGCTTCTCCACAGCTGCATCTTGGCCACATCTGCACCGTAATCACATAGGCATTCAATACACACTGTGAAATTTTGGCAGTATTGTACTTAATGGTCAAATTTCCATTGATTAAAGCAGAGCCAGACTGTCACACACAATACTTTAACTTGGTCAGAACACCACCTCCTCCTCCTCCTGAGGCTTGTAAGACCCATAAATAAGGTTAAAGCAATATAGTACTCACTGGTTTTAATAGAAGACCTCCTCTGTTAAACGACCACCAAAAATAGTTGCTTAATATGGGTTATACTGAATCATAAATGAGAGAAGGCTGCTGAGGACTTTTAAAAAAAATATCACTACTTTTATTGGTTGTCAGTGTTTTCCTGCTAGTCAGTAAGTGCATTTGATATAGGTGAGTTTCCGAAGTAAGCATGATGTGAGGCCTAGTTTAAGATTCAAACTAATTTAAAAAGAAGTCACCTCAAGTTTCCCTTCGGGACATTTACAAGATATGCCATTAATTTTTTGCACCTTTTGTTCAACAAAAAGTACTGGACGTAATTAGTGTAGAAATTCAACCAATTTTACCATCTTTCTGTTCAACACCTATCTCTGGCAATGATGATCGTTTTAGTGTTTGCTTAATTTCCACAGAGCAGAAGTATACCTCAAGCAAAAGATACATTATAAACATATGTACATGCAGAATAGCCATAGCTAGCATGTGCTACCATCACTGTATGTGTACAGTCATACAGCATGTGCTACCATCACTGTATGTGTACAGTCATACAATATTCCCCTGCAGAATTAGTAAAAAATATATGTGTTCTTATATAAATCATATTACTGGCTTCAGGTATTGGACATCAATGAAGTTTTCAAGGCACTTTCTACAATAACATTTATTTTAAAAGTCTTTTCCAGTTTGCCAAACTAACTGCTTGTTCTAAAACTTTACATGCTGGCTGTCTGCCCTGAAGCTGGGCTTTGGGTATTTTTTTCTTTTGTTTGTTTGTTTTTAATTTCAGCCACAATCCTCCTCCAAGAAGGAGACCACAGAACACTTCCTTGGTTTCCCAAAATGGCATTCTGGCAGCTGTTCCTCCACCTTGAGCACCCTGTGCTTTCGAGTGAGAATTTAAAAGACGATGAAAGGTTGGAGGGAGGAGAAATGAACTCCAGGAAGCTTCAGCTACAAGCCTTTGAGAGGAACATAAAAATAACAATGAGGTTTCCACATATTTAATAGAAGCTTTATAACTTCAGAGGCTAAAAGCTTCAAAAACTGTGTCTCATTGAGCATACTGTCTTCCCTCATGACTCCCAACAATTATATGTGCATATGTCTTCAGAAAACAAATGATCATGCTTCCTGCAAGTCCAGGCCTACAGGTAAATTCAAGGTTACCAGCAAACACCTTCACAGCAAATGCTGCTACAGGCTGGGGTGGACAGCAGAAGGAAGAGTCTCTCAGCAGTCCTGCGATGCCAGGCAGATCTCCAAGCCAAATACAGAGGACACAAACTTAACCAGGACACTCCTACAGTTCCTTACCTCATCCATTGTAAAAGCTCCAAATGAAACAGGATCCCACTGGCAAAAACATCCTTCACTGCTGGACCCCAAATTCATAACAAGACTTGATCCACCCTTTGTATTATGTGAGGCAGGAGTCCCATAGGAAATAAATGTGATCTTCTTGTTACCAAAGGTCAAACCACACCTGCAACTATGGTGCCATATTGCACCTGAGTGGCTGTTTTTGCTGCAGGTAGTTTTGTGTCTAATTTCTGAATGGATGCAATCCTGTAGAAACAATACTGCTATCAAAAGAGAGACAATCTTTTAAAAGTACAATTGCTCTCAGTAGTCCTATACTCATATATAAACATAATGAATCCCAAATCCCTGAATCACCTGGAATGTCAAACAGTTTTCAAAGAAAGGTGAAAGGAGAAGAGATCAACTAGTACTGTTTAATAACTTTTGCATGATGTTACTAATTTGTTAGAATATAGCGTCCAAGCTCTCTACTCACAGAATTGAGCTAATTCAAGCACACAATTTTTATAACCTAATGTGCATATATAAAAGGATTCATCACACAACCAAAACAGAAATGTAGATGCATAATTCATCATTAAGCCTAGAGTTTGAATGTGAGTAGTTCTAGCACAATCAGCATGAGTATTTATAAAGCCAAATTTGGCAAGACCAGTGAGATGTGAATGGTTAAGGTACTACATGTGCAAATATATTACCATCTGCATTTCACAACAAGAGCTCTTGAAAGGCTTGGGTTTGCAAAATGATCTGATAATCTGTAGAAACCCCAGCAAATTAAAAAATAAGACCACTTAGTACAAGTTTTGGTTAATATTGTATGTACAAGACTGCACCAAAACAAAAAGCAAATAATCATAAGCAAGTATTTATCAGTATAGTTTTTATTTATTTTCAAAATAATGGGGTTAGTTTAGATTTAAAATACTTTAGCAATTGCCTAAAACGAATGTACACTTTGTTAGAACTTCTGGTAAGTGCTGATCTTGAGTTCTGAAAATGTGTGACAGAATACAAGAAAATATAAAATTGGGTTAGCAAAATACAGTAACGGAGCTTTACAAGAGGGACACACATTCTATATTATTTTAACTAAGCATCAGGTAAACATGCTGTAACAGCCTTCCACTTGGAACGTGTGCCTATAAACTTAACCTGCAATCTGAATCCCAGGAAAAATTCACTTCTGATCAACTCAAGGCTAGTAGGTCCAAAAAAAAAAAAAAAATCCATCTCAAGACATGTTTCTTCATTGAACATATATATATTCCCTTTTTCCATATGGTATTAATTTTAAATTTTAATAGATCACTATATATGACAAAATTGCAATAAAACATTCTCTTATTATTCATGATTCAACTAAGTTTGTAGCCATAACGTAACTTATTTTGTATGCAAACAGTTAAGTGTTTCATAAAAAAAATATTTATTTATTGCATCTAGTGAAAAAACTTTGATGGGTCTTAAAAAAAAAAAAGAGTTGCTGTTGGCTACTTGCCAAACAATCCCTTCCCTGCGGCTTGCTTTTCAAGAATTATACAGAAACTCTGGAGTTCGTTGTGATCTAGACAACCAAAGATGATTAGTCTGTATTGGGAGCAGGATGCACAGTACTTGATTAAACCCACAAACTTCTCAAATGAGCTATAAGGATAAAAAAAAGTGGTTTGTTATTGTGTCCATTTCCAAAGGACAGCTCACAAGCTTTCCTCCTCACGTAAAAACTGGAACACAGCTGAGAAGTCTTTCAGGGCATAGCCTTTGGCACACATCATCCTGTAGATCTGATGTGCCTGGGAGCCCAAAGGAACTGGTGTCTTCGTGTTGGTGGCAGAGATCTGGGCCAAGCCAAGATCCTGTGGAGGAAGAGGGCAGAGAGGAAGAATGGAAGGAAAGAAAAAGAGACAAAGTCAGGGGAGAAACAACAAGGATATGAACAGGTCACACTGAGCTTCCAGTCCACCCACACCCTCAAGTCTTTCTCCCCAGGTCACCTCTCAATCCATTCTTTCTAGCCTGTATCTGCGCTTGGGATTGCTCCAACCCAAGTGACGCACCTTGCACTTAGCCTTGTTGAAGTTCATGAAGTTTGCAAGGACCCACCTCTCACACCTGTCAAAGTCTTGGAGTACCTCAGCCTTCTCCAAATCCTGGGCAAACAAGTCCTATTTCTATATAAGGTCCTGTACCTATAGAAGCTTTTCTTGCTGCCCTTCAAGTATCTGATCAGCTTTAATTTTATCAGGGCTTTAGCTTTCCTAACCTGACTCCTGGCTGCTTGGACAATTTGCCTATATTCTTCCCAGCCTACCTGTCCTTGCCTCCAACCTCTGCAGGCTTCCTTTTTGTGACTGAACTTGTCCAGCAACTCCTTGTTCATCAGCACAGGCCTCCTGATGGTTTTCCCTGACTTCCTCCTTGTTGGGATGCATCACTCCTGAGGTTGGAGGAGGTGAACCTTGAATATTAACCTGGTCTCTTGTGCCCCTCTTCCCTCCAGAGCCTTATCATGGTACTGTACCAAGCAGATTCTTGAAGAGGCCAAAGTTGGGTCTCCTGAAGTCCAGGGTAGTGAGCTTGCTGTGCACCCACCTTTTGCTGTCCTAAGGATCTCAAATTATACTGCTTCATGGTCACTGCAGCCAAGGCTGCTCTTGAGATTCACATTCCCCACCAGCCCCTCCTTGCTGATATGAATAAAGTCCAACGTAACATGTCTCCTTGCTGGCTCCATGATCATTTGGAGAATGAGGTTCTCACCAACACATTCCAAGAACTTCCTAGATTGCTTAAACCCTGCTGTGTTGTCCCTCCAGCAGATTTCAGTACGGTTAAAGTTCCCCATGAGGACCAGGGACTGTGGAGGTGAGATGGATCCTATTTGTCTATATTTGTCTCATCTGCTCAGTCTTCAGGAGAGATGGAAGGTCCCCACTATAATGTCACCTGTCCCTGCCCTCCCTTTAATCCTGGCCCATAGCTCTCAGTCAGCTCCTCGTCCATCCCCAGGTGAAGCTCCATGCACTCCAGCTGGTCACTGACATAGAGCCTGTATCCTTCCACTCAAACATGCCTGGCAGAGAAGTCATCCCACCATGTCTCTGTGATGCCAGTAAGATCACAGCCCTGCAGGCATGCACACACAGCATTTGCATAGGGTCATCTAAACTGGGCCCTGATGAAACTGATTTACTGGCTGGAATGGCTGTAATTCCTTTGTGCTGCTCTTCAGATGCTCTCCTGCTGAACCTGCAAACCAATTCCAGGCTCTGGACAGCTATTGCTGTCACTGGCATCAAACTGGTAGGAGTGGGATGAATGCAGGATTCCCGTCCCCCAGCAACTTTAGCTTGAAGCCCTCTTCAGCACAGCTCTGCAAACCTGTAAGTGAAGACGCTCTTCCCCTACTCTGACAGACGGTCCCCATCTTTGATACAGAACTGAGAGATGGTAGCGCTGCTGAGAGCACCTTTGACTTCTCAGGGATGACTTACAAGACAGGTCTTTACTTTCCATGTGTCTGGATTTGAATTAGCACAAGGAAATTCAAGATCTTACTCTACTCTTTAAATGTCACTCCGATCTGTAAATCGGCTCTATAAAGGTCATTCTGATACAAATCAGAATTATAGTTACTTTTCCTATTACCCTCGAATGACTTCAAGATCTAGGAAAATGGGAAAAACATACATATCAGATGTCACAGGATCCAAAATAGTTTTCATCTGCATCAGGGCAGATCATTTCTCCTTGTCTAGCAACTCTGTTGAAAGACTGATGAGCTGACAAATTTAGGAACATTTACTTTAACTTTGCATACAGTAAGGTATTCCATGACATATATAAAACCTCTTTGTGAAATCTATACCCATATTATTAATTTTATTCAAGAAAGCTTAACTCATGTAACGGAATATTAGAATGGCAAAACCATCTAACTCCAAACTAGTGGAAGTGCATGGTACTGGTAGTGACTGATCTATTTCTCTCTGAAGGGACATTCACAGAAAAATAAGGGACATTCACAGAAAAATCCCTGAAAATCTGGAATGGACTGCTAGCACAAATACAGTTTCATAAATGTCCTGGGTTAATTTTTTGCAGTAGCCTTCATGGGCTGGAGCCTTGCGCAATGTGGGCATGGCCAAGACCTCAGTGTTATTAGATCCCATCCTATGTCATTGCTGGGGTGGGGAAAGGGACTCTCTTGCCTCCTGGAAGAAAGGATGCTCCTTTCTGGTTGTGGAAAAGTGTGGTGGGTGGGTCTGTCCACCATTGTTTTTCATTGTCCTGGGCTTGGTGAGCATTTTGCATGTAAATCAGCCCCTGTCTATACACTTTTGTTATTAGAATTGTTGCTGTTACTGTCTGTGTTCCTATCTCATGGCTGCTTCCAGAAAATTGTTCTTATCTCAACCTGTGATCTCTGCCTCTTGTGCCTCTGACTGGAGGGGGAGGGGAGCGGCTTGCAGGGGTTTTTTTGTGGGAGTACTAAATTGGGGAATAGTATTCCTAAACCAAGACAATGAAGTAGCTCTGTTCACTTCAATTGTGAAAGTGAATGGCCCCAAGATGGTTGAAACATTCAATAACATTTCAGTAGTTAAATGGACAAGGATTCCTGACTGAAGTGCAGGAAGGTTGTTTTGTTTTTCTAAAACTCCATTCTCTAAATTACAGCTTTGAAGGTAAAAAACCCAAGAAAATGTAAGTAAATCTTATTTTTGCTTCAGATTGTGAAGTATTTTGCACCTTTTCACTTGAGGTTGGAGATTCCTCAAGTGAAATAATACAAAACAGCTCTGAAAGAAATATCCCTTTGTTGACTTATTTTGAAAAGTAAAAATGAGAGCATAGTTTATGGCTTCTCTCATACTCTTTGGAACTGACAACATCTTCCACATGTCTCAGTGCACTGAATATTCTAACACTTTTCCTCAGCTTGAAATAAGGAAACAGATTCTCTTTCACAATTTGCTTCCACTTTGGAATTACCTGGTTCCTTACATTTATTTTGCAATTGACGTAAATGAAACTGCCATTTGGAATAAAGCTCGAAGGCTGTCTTGACATGACTCGAGAAGAGTATGATATAAATCTAGGTCTTCTCAGGATCCAAAGTTGACATTTAATTAGCAACTGTGCTGTCAACGAAAGACAGAACTTCTGGCCTGCCAGTGCCTTGGACACAAAGATGTTGTGGGAAACTAAGTAAGTTTTTTTAAATGCAAACTCTTTAGAGCAGGTTTCACATTAAGTTAACTAAATTCTATGTTTTAGTACCAAATTTCAAGACCAAAGAGCTTTTCAGAGGTATCTGGCAAACTTTTCTGACCCAAACACTTAACATAAGGATCCTCTGGCTTTCTTTGAGAAATCCATTGCTGACAAAATATTTTTAAGAAAGCCTTTGAATTCCACCATCTCTGATATGTGAGCAAGAACTCGAAGTTTAGTAACTGTGTTTAGTGACTGTTACTGAGGCACTCCTAGATATTTTCACTGTGGAATATTTTCTCCTCAAGCTCAGGGAGAGGAGACCTTACCTTCGTCTTTCTCCTTTGAATACATCCTTTTTCATTTCTTAAGTGGAAAATTGTGCTCTGCACTTCCCTTAAAAAAGTCCCCATCTCAAACAATTCACAAATTGCCTAGTATGCCACACACCAGGATGAAATAGATAGTAGCAAAAGTCTTTCCACAAACTAAAAAGCAGTGTCTTAGATGGGGTCATCACTGCACCACAGAATAGCCTGAACATGATCAGCTGTCTTGGCTACTGATTCAAGAAATCTTCCATCTATATAGAGTAACACAGCATAGTTCAGGAGGCATGAGAGGAATTTAATGTCTTTCCTTCTTAGTGAGGATTCTAGCCTAAAGAAAGTAGTCTTCAGGACTGTCAGGAGAGGCAAGTCAGAAGAGGTGAACAGCAATTACAAATCTCTCTAAGGAACTCCCTCTTGGTTATCATTGATGCTATATAACCAAAAGCTGGCAGTTTCAACAGGCACAAGCCAGGCTGCTATTTCTCCAATTAAAGAAAGATCTTTCAGGGCAGCTTCCAGGGGAGATGAAAGTCCATTTTAGAAGCAGATGAAAGGAAAAATCCAACCCTTTAGAAACAAACTTAAAAGGGAGGGGAGAAAATGTGTGCCCCTATCATATTTATACTGTGAAGTTATTCTGGACAAGATTAAGAGCTGTCAATCATGAAAACAGAGACTGCAGTATGAAACATGGCACAACAGGCAGAACTGATTCTGAAAACATAACACAAGATAGAAACAAGCTTTGAGGCAGGGCCAAGATCAGGTTTCTTATCTCTAATCAATAGCCCTGGCAAACTCCAAGCAATAACCTAACACTTTTCACAAATCTGTAATTTAAACAAGACTTTATTGTACCCAATGTTCAATGACATGAACATGATGTAAAAACTACTACTTTTCATATTTTAACACATCTCTCAAAGAAATTAAAGTTACTGATCATTGGTCCATAAACATAGAATGCAGCAGGTCAGCTGTTGAGGGATTGTGATCCATGCTGCATTAGCAACGTTTTTTGGTGCTACCACATGCAAAACACTCTGGACCCACTCTGAAGAGAATTTGGCTTATTTCACTGAGTGTGCAAATGCACCAACTGTCCTAAATCAACTGCAAAATGACATGAATATATCAATAAGCAGGTATTATATACAGGACTCCAGCACTTTGGAGATTTGCATGGTAATATCTAAGTTTGTTCACCAGCTTTGAGAATTGCAGTTTTAGTTTTAAGTGCTACATTTCCACTGTACATGGAAGAGCTGAAAATGGACAGAATGCCTAACCAGTTAGGAGCACTCAATAAACTGGTATGCATAAAACCTATTCTGTATGAACTCAAATGCCTCCCTCAGGACAGTATCTCCATGAAATGGATATTCAGTGTGAAATTATTTCCTGCACTTAGATGAGACATCTCTTCCAGAGCTGGTTTTATAATTTACCTTAGGCAATCATTATGCTCAGTGCAGAAGTTCAGGAGTCACAGTTCCATAGCTCCTTCCTCCCACTGTGTGTCCTATCAGGATGCAGAACCCTGAACTCCTTGCCTACCTTCCTTTGGCCTCTAAGAACTTTGCTTTCTGACCACAGTGTGACTCAGGACAGAGCTTATCCTGAAAAAGCCAAGAGCATGGCAGTAAGTCCATTCTCCTGGGATGGGATAACAGTAGGTTTTCAACTTCCTAATGCTGAGAAGGACCTAAACCCCAGATCTCTCACATTGTGGACAAGCATTTTAGATTACTAGGTAATTACTCATGAGAAGTGCTTCTTCTGTCACTAGCTAAGACAATTCAGGAGAGCTCACAGAATGGTGCAGATACCTGCAGCCTGTGGTGGTGTGAGTTGAATTCTGTTTGCTTTCTGCATCCCAAATGGCTTTAGGCAGAAGGACAAGTATACAAGCAATAGGTTTAGCAAGGAAGGGGTTGTTAGAGAGCACATCCAGTAGCACAGTTAAAGGTATCTGGTAGAGAGTGGGCCCAAAATCTGAGATGTTTATGCCACTATCAGCACCTTATTAAGTCACCTGAATTTCTCTGAATTCTCTCTTGAACTTAGGCTCCCAAATTCAAGGGGCACCTAAATGGCTTTCTGAACGCTCACTACACACACAAGTCCATTGGAACTCCATTATTAAGGCAGAACTCAAAAAGACTGCATATAATCTCAGTGAATAGCTCTGTAACAGCAGCTAGAAAGAAGCTGGAGCTAAGGAAAAGGCCCCTAACAACTCATTAATTCAGATCTACACGAAGAGCTGGGTTTCTCTCTATTCATGCCTACACATTATCCTGTAATCACAAATTTTCACTGGGAAGACCATTTGCTATAATCCCAGAGAGAAGCAACTGCACATACTTAACATGCAAGTGTTATATACCTTAGCCATGAGGGTTGATCCAAAGCCACCTTGATAATTGTTAGCTGATGGTACTCCTTCCATCACTCCAGGAACAGGGTTGTATGTGTCGCTTGACCAACAGCGACCTGAGCTCATATTTAGGATTTTGGCCAGCAGCTTTGGGTCAAGGCCTAATCTGTCAAAGGTCAAAGAAGAGCAGTGTTAACGTCAAAATGCACAAGACATGGGTGACTTGTTTTATATCTTAGAGCCCTACCATCATTCCTCTCCCTTTATTATAAGTCATGAAAAATGACAGAGTATTGATATTGGGGGCAGGGATGCTGTATCTTAAATTAAAGAGCATCAATCCACCATTTAAGCTGTAGGTTTTCAGAGCTTTTTTCCTTTTGCACTAAGCAAATCCTCTCCACCTAGCAATTTTGAAAGTGCAAGCAAAATAATGGTCCTCTGAGAACAATAGTTACCTCGTATTTCAATTACTAAAATGCATTCTCCATTCTGCTACCTACTAGGTCACATACTTGTTCTTCGTATCAAAATCACATTCTCTGAACAAAACAAAAAATTCACAGGCAAGTGTAGCAATGTGGAAGTTGTTGTGCAATGTGTTTATATGTGAACACTCGTGCATTTCTGAAATAAACAAGATAACGCAATTGATTCTGCTCTAATAATGTGAATAAAAATGCTCCACTTTTCAAAAAATACTACTGTCGTATACATCTATATATTCTTGTCTTTGCTATTATTAAATCTTCATTATATGCTCCTGCTTATGAGGCAAGTCTGCATTTCACTGTGACATATGTTATCTATTCGCAAACATATATTATAGTTCTGGGTCAGCTGCTGATAAGGTTACTGATCCTGATAAAACAGAGCTTGTCCAAGTAGAAACGTCATTTGTTCTACCATGGAGATGATGGCATAAACTGCTGCTCAGTGCAGGCCCTGAAAATTCTTCAATATTGTAAGAAATTAACCCTCTTACGAATCCACATTTATGCCAATAATAAGTTGCAGGTGTAATTTTACATCAATTGCATAAATACCAAGACAAGCAGCAACAGTTTATCTGGCACTGAACAAATGTTCACCTATGCTCAGGACAAAAGAGAAAGCAACGGATCTCCAGTAACAATTCAAGATGAGAGAAGGACATTTTAAAAGGGATATATCACAACCCTCTACAAAGTTTTTTTTTAAAAAATAGAATTCAATGCTCTTTATGTTAGTTCTTACACTACAGACTCTTGCAGATCTCCATAGCCTAACACCACTTCCAGGCACTGCAGAACAAAAGGTTTTAATTTGTAGATGAGAAAAACTCATTACCCACAGAACAGTTGCTAAAATGCAAGTCTATTTATTCCAGTGGGCATTTTGAATTTGAAAAACTACATTTAAGACAGTAGGCCCTACAGCATGGCTCCTACTCCTATAGTGGCCCTGTGTTCTTCAAGTCTGCCTTCCTAATGCAAAGCAAGGCCATTTTCTGTATCTCAGATAGCTTTTTAGCATTACTGCCGTGCACTTTTATTTATGATTTGCTGCAGCAGCCCCTGGAATTAAATGGAAAGTCTCTGCTGCCCTAAATGGGATCAAGCTTTATTCTCCTCCCTGTTTTTTCTCCAACCCTGATTCAACTGAATGCTTATAATGACCACTTATTTAAAAAGAAAACCTGCATTTTTCAGCACCAGTATATTTTCATAGTATTTGAACTGTACTTTTAACATGCATAGTGCATCAAAGTCTTCATCATCGAAGTCTTCATCAAGAGCCACTCCAAATAATGGCTTTAATTGTTGTAATAAAAGAAAAAACTGTATTGGGAATATTCAAAGTCTGAGCTTTCAAATACACAGAGGTTGTTTTTCTTTGCCGAAACAAATCTCTTGGCTTGTCTGTTTCCTTATCATTGTTACATCCAGATCAGTATTTTTAACAATGTAGTGCCTGCTTGTGCCATATCCGGCTGCATGGAGAGGCCTGCAATTACAGCTGTGAGTATACTACAAGACAGAGAGCTTATTATTTCAAAACACATTTAACCCTCCCAAAGAATGCCCTTCTTACAGTGCTCCAACTACCTCTCTGTGAAAGTATACTTTAAAAGAT
Organism: Lichenostomus cassidix; assembly: GCF_008360975.1. Lineage (NCBI taxonomy): Eukaryota > Metazoa > Chordata > Aves > Passeriformes > Meliphagidae > Lichenostomus > Lichenostomus cassidix. Next base: position 33,632,469 of record NC_139482.1, read on the forward strand.
ATGCATGTATTATACAGATATGTAAAATATTGTCTTGCACTAGATCTGACATATTTTTGCTGCTGGAAAAGAAAAAGGAAGATAGTGTCAGTTTGTATCCCTGCTTCTTCAAAATTCATTGCTCTTAAACACCATGCAGCTTCTCTTCAGGAGACCTGAACCTATTTTTTTTCTCTTTTGCAGCAAGTGTATCATTAATAAGAGCAAGTTAGAAGTGCTTTGCATTTCATCTTTCTGAAGATTCATCCACTGGTGCATATATAACTGACAGTTAAAATTAGACATATATTAAAATCAGCTACTGAAGAAGTCCTCTGTCTTCCACTGTGCCCAAAGCTTGTAATGGTCTGAAACCAGCCAGAATATACAGTAATTGTCATTCAGCAAGAGTCTATCCTAGAAAGTCATGCTTCAGTGGAGAAGACTGAGTTTCCATTTGAAATCAACAAATTAATCCAAGACAGGTATCTGAAAGGGCAAGTTTAATAGGAAGCAGCTACTGGGCTCTCAACCATGATAAAATGTTATTGCTGTTTCCCTGTAAATTGGCTGGGAACATACGATACTCTCTGCATAAGAGCTCCATTGCTGTTCAAGAGATATACTGCTCAAGCTATCAAAATGATGACAGTCTGCCAGTCCCCATAACAACTTGCCATTGGACGTGGCAAGAGCTTGTGCATGTGCGTGTGAATTTACAATTACCAAAATGTTCTTCTCCCTTATAAGCAGAAAAGAAGCCCATGTATTAACTGTACTTATAATAGAACAAAAACAATTGCTTCCCTCAAATCAATTCTTCTTCAATAATATTTCTAATGAAGTGAACAGCAGAAACTAAGCGATGGACACACATACCAAAAAAAAAAAAGGTTACAATAGGATCCCTTCACACTACTGTTCAAAACTCAAATTTTGCTGAACTCTGATAAAGCCTCAGACTGAATTTTTCATACACTCCTACAAAAGTTCAGTCTGGAACAGAGAAAAATCGAAATAGTGTCTCACAAGAGAGACATATCCTGGTCTCATTTTAAGTTGTTACAACTGAAGTAGCTGAACTCTTGAGAGTTTCCCATCTCAAGGTGCTTTGGATAAACACTATATAAAGGTGCAAATAGTCAAGCAGAACCTTACAACCCTTCTATCACAGTTAAAAATTACTTTGCCATTGCTTTTTTAAACAAGGTAAGTGCTTTCCAGTGTCATTACTAACCTTCACGAGACTTAACTATAGCCCCGTGCCAAAGACAGCAGAACCATAGCTCCTTGGAGGAGTTCTTTTTCAAGGTACTCTTCCTAAACTTTGCAGTAGGGATCTGTCCAGGGCTAATTATTCCTCAGCCTGTAGCACATGCTCCTCTCTACACTGTCAACTCTCATTTCTGCTCCCGTCTTACATCCACAGCTCAGGGGTGCTCACAGAAACTAGACCTAGAGACAGACTACCTTTAAACTCAGCATGAGAAGAAAAAGTTCTTTTACCTTTTCACTTTATGTATCTAAAAAAGCAAGTAGGCACAAATCCATACAGTAAAATTGGTTAGGAAGGAGCTGTATTTGCAGCTTTTGGCATAAATTTGGGTGGCACTGGAGTCCCTCCTCATAGAGATTATTTCTCTGCTATTGGAAGTACAAAAGTGATTTTGCAGCGAGGTTATTGCCATAGAGCCCTTACTGCTCACCTGGTCTCTTATACCCCAACCACATTAAGCAATCTTGTCCTGTCTTGTGTCACCTCATAAGCCCTTCCCTGCGTCTTTGCAGGCAGTTTCTGACATGACTGCAAACTGCCTGTCAGGTCAGGCAGCAACTTCCATCTGACCTAAACACAAACCAGATATCAGCAATATGTCATTTTTGAGCTTTTGTTTGATAGTATTAGAAATTGTTTCACTGGAACAAAGTTAGTGGCACTGAGATGATCAGCAAAATGAAAAAGAAAAGTATTTTCTGACTGGACAGTGTCACTTAGTATTTTTACTTCTTATTTATGCAGTTTATATATACCTGTGTGTCAGTTTGACACAGAAAGTAAGTAAGTATTTTGCAATAAGCTATCCATAAAACTGTACAGCAAAATGTGCTCAAGATTTTTCTACTGACAAGTTGCACTAACATGCCAGAAAGAAAAGAAAGTATAAATGACAACACAAATTCATTTCCGCAATGTCTGCCACACCTTTTAACTTTTACTAGCAACATTCATAAATCATCAGGAAAGTACTGGAAAAACTGAACATAACAAGCATTTCATTGGTCAGAACTAAGGATGGGAATAAATAATATTAACAATTAATAAACAATATTAAAATAAATAATTTTAAAAATTATTTATGCAATTTAATCCAAATAACTTCCAGTGAAAAAGGACATCTTCATTACTAAATAAAGATGATGTTAGAGTAAAGCAACTGAAATATAAATGCATAAATTACATAGCAATATGGCCTATTTTTCTTGGAATTTATTGTGGAATTTTTGTTCATTAATGTCAGTTTTCTTTCTTCCTCACCACATTCTATTTGCTACTTACACTGAAGTTTGGAAAAATTCTGTAATTTCAAATATAAAATTAATAAAACAATAGCCGACGTAATTTAAAAATCTGGAATTAGCAAACCAGTCACTCTGCTTGAGAAAATGAAAATTTTGACTGCACAGTTTATGAAAACATTAGAGAAGAAGTGGCTTATTAATAGAATTAATATCATGCTGTTTTGGAGACTTAAGTTCAGAGTATATATTGATTTATGGAAGGTGTTGTGATATAATTTGTAGCTACATCTAGTTCAGACAGCAATATTTTGAATAACTAATTATGCAAAGTCTCTAGAACTCAATTAAAATGATGTAGCAGATATACACAATGCATGACATAAAGACACTTTATATTCTATCTAAAAGTTAAGAACACATCTAAGTTCTAGAATTCCATTTCTGAATTTTTAGATTTCCAGTATCCTTTACCATCATTATGTCTAAGTCAGACTTCTTCACCAGATATGCATCAATCTAATAAATCAAATTCAGCTTCCTAGTATCTTCAGAGTAGGCAGCCACACTATACTTTGAGCTTTAGACTTGAAAAAAAATCCAAAATTTATTAATATAGCAAAACTTCTAATAAGTAGAATGACAACTGTAAACTTCAACATTAGAAATTTTTACACGCTCCAAGCAGAAAGCTGTTGTTCCAGTTATAAGCAGAAGTCATCTTCTCAAGATTTAAATCACACCAAATTAAAGTCAATGCAAGGGTTCTAAATTACTTCATAAGGCTTTAAATTACCACCTCTGTTGTAAACTTCATGCAGTTTTTGACTAAATGAGATTCTGCTCTTTCTATAATTTGGTTTAAAATCAGCAGGTTTCTTCTATGATAAATACAGTTCCTTCTTGATAACCTTAATTGTAGGGTAGGGAGGTTTATATATTGTTACCTTCACATTGGACTTTTGCTCACAAATGCTGAATACAGATTCAGCCAAAATTTAAATTGGAAAAAATTCTAACCACCTTCAAGCTACAATGACTGCAGACATCAACTTGCTCTTCACAGGGCTTACGTGCCCAGAATATCCCTCTTCCCAACCTCTTGTTTTTATTTTAATCATTCCTACTATAACTAAACTATAGCAGAAAATTAGTTGCATATGCTTTATTAAGTGAATAATGACTTAAAGCAGAAGCCAACGAAAGCTTTCTGGATTACACTGGATTGCAAAAGTTGTAAACAATGCTGCTGGTTCTATTATGGCTTGATGCAGACATGCTTCAGTATATTACAGACTCTCAATTTTAAAATGTAAATGGTACAGGATATTGATAAACCAATTAGCACTGATGCAAAGCAAATTCCTCTTTTATCTCAATTACAACATGACAACTTAATAGGTCAAGATAGTCTAACATCTGAGACAAGGGCAATTCAATAAAACAACTGCATCTTGATACGGTAATTAAGAGGAAATGTGAATCCATTACATTGTCTTGTGTATGTGAGCATACGTAGGTGTTCTTTTTTATTTATTTAAGCATTTGATGCCCTCTTGCTGTTTTTATAGTGTATCAAATCCACATGAACACAGTTGAGCCCAGTTGGTAAGTACCTACAATATCTGTAGTTTTAGCAGGCAAATTTTAAGGATGCAACTGTGCAGATAAATAATTCATGAAAAGCCCCTAAAAGACACACAATTGCAAGATAATCTCTTCAAACACAGGACTTCTCTGTCTATAAATTTGCAAATTATTTAGATCTGGCTAAAAGAATTTATTAAAAGTTCGAATACCTTGATACTGAACTGGCATTTGAATACACTCTATTGGAAATAAAACAAAATTACAAAGACCACAGCAAAATAAATAGGTTACAATTAGAAAGTAAAAATAATTTTGCTCAAATATGATGTTACTTACAAGTTAGATGTACCACATGCTAGAAAAGAAATGGTACTCTTAGCATTGGCAAGAGTGTAGTGGAGCATACTGCAGCTTTTTGACAAACTAGGAGTTTTGGAAATTAGGACAAAGTGCTGTCATAAAGTCAAAGAAAGGAGGATGCTCTGTTTTATGCTTTGATCTTAATTTGATATACACACTGTAGTAGAAGTTTCACTTTACAATATATCTTGGAACAATTTAACAAAGTAAACAAAGCCAATGAGAGCCATATGGGAGCATAATATTCTGAATAAACTGTATATTAGCTTAGAATACAAACAAAATCTTACCTCTATGTTACCTCTGCATGTTTATTATGAAAGACAAACATTACTGTATGCTGCACTACAACAGAACAAATAAATTCTTAACTACAGATGCAGATATAACAAGCTATGTAGCCAATACAAGAAAATATTCCCATGCTGAAAACACATCCTTTATTAAATAACTCCTTTAGCCTGTTAATGGCTTTATAAGACAACCTCTGTCAAAAAGTTTGCCTGTGTCTTTTAATCATCATCTCTGCAAAAGTCAACCATAATACACAAAAACTGTGAACACAGAAAAAATGCTTCAATCCTCCAAAAAATCGAACAAACCTGATTCCAAGATTCATAGCCTCAGCAGTTCCAATCATACTGATGGCCAAGAGCATGTTGTTGCAGATCTTTGCAGCCTGAAAACACATGAAACCACCAATTAGTTTATGTACTTTCATAGACCTAACATATAGGAATCAACTAGGCCCAAGACAAGTATGATCAAGTATGTTCTGGCAGCTCTCTTCTAGAGTAAACACAGATCTGTGATAGCACAAAGTTAATGAAAGTTGCTCTATGGCTCCTTCACAGATTAAAAAAGTCTCTTTTTTCTTAGTACAGGAGCCCAGTTAACATACGTGTCATGGAGGGGCTCTTTGTCCTTCAGAACATCCACTAAATCTAAATTCAGATGAAAACAAAATTAAAATATCTGTCCCCTAAGAAGTATAATCTCAACAAGCCAGCATGGAGAAACACCAGTCAGATTTTGGTGCTAAGTTACACAACATTCTGGGCAAAAGTGCCATGAGGTTATTTCATAAACACAAGGTTAGAGACAAGCAAGCAAGCATGAAGATATGCTATCATGCATTTAGTTCTGCAGTAAAAGAGTAGGCATCAATTAAAAAAAAGCCAGAAAAAGGAAAGACTGACATAACTATTAGCCCTTCAGAAAGCATTACCTGTCCAGTTCCAACCTCTCCACAGTAAATCACATTAGAACCCATGCATGTCAGCAACTCTTTGGCAGCATTAAATTCTTGTTCCACTCCACCAACCATGAAAGTAAGGTTTCCAGCTCGAGCAGCTCCAACACCTGAATCAAGATAACATTTGATTTAATAACACTATTAAAAATCCCAAAATTTAGGTAGTTTCTCTTACCAGTAAGGGTATGATGATGCAAAATTAATACTTCACTTATGATGAACCTCTCAAATTCTTTGTAAAAGTAAGCTTATGCTCCCAGTACTCACAGGATCAACAATCTAAATTCTCAAACATCTGATGGAGAGAAAATCACCTTTATCTTCCAGGCACACTAGCAGACAAGTCATAAGAATTGCATAAGACTGGCAGTGTAGCTCTTTATACAAAAAATCTATCAACTTTTCCCGCAACTTTGCACTCCACAAAACTACTGTATCTGTATTACTAAATAAAATTTCTCTTTTGTCAAACTACTCTTCATATACAACCATTAACAAACTACTGCTCAAAGTCAGCTGCTTTTATCAGCCTTTCCAAATCTAGGCTAATTTTTATCAATGCTTCCTGATTTTGACATAGTTGAACAGCTAAAAGACACAGGCACATAAACCCAAGTCTTCTGAATTTCTGCAGTTTATTATGTTTCTAATCTGAAACAAAATTCTCCTTAATCTGAGAACCTTTAAGTTAGTTTCCCATATATAAACTCAATGCATATACAATGATGCAATTACTATGTAAAGACAATGTAAAAATTATTCATACACACAGACACACACAAACACACTATTCCCAGTTTCACTCTTGCAGTCTGTCCTGTCTTTACCACAGTTCAGTAAGCACACACCATAGTTCTTTGATTATACAATTCCTAAGCACAACACCAGCAATTTTTTCATGTGATATTTATTACCTCCACTCCATGAATTATTCTATTCCTTAAAAGAAGCCTAATTCTAATATGAATTACTCCCTAACCTCCTCATTCCCAGTATTTAATGGGAATAACTGCAAGGCAAATTTGGCCAAAACTGATGAACAAATCAAATTCCTCACTAATTTTCACCCTGGCAAGAAGCATAGCCACTATAAATTTTCTGTTCTATGCATCAAACATTGGCCGGTTAGGATGTACAGCTGCAGATAATAACTGACTTTCAAATGAAATGTGCTCAATTATGTACAGGGCTCCGACATGCTGTACCACAGCTAAGGAAGTGGTCAGTTTTGGACTTTGTTTACAACATCAAGGACAGCTACACTGCAGCTTCTCACACTGAAGAATTTGACGCATTTTGGTTTTTTGCTTTTCGATAAAAATTTCAATTGATGCTCTGTCTGTGTACAACTGCACTGTGTGTGTGGCTATGTCTACAAATGCCCCTTTCTGTGTTTCCCACGTGTTTATTTTCCTCATCCTGCCTTCCAACATATACCATATTTTGAAGTCAATGAAGAATTTCAGACAAATTTGACAGATCTAAGTCTCACAAAGAGTAAATACCTAACCAGTTATGCAAAAACAGGCAACAGTAAAGGTGCTCCCACTGATGACCTGCTCAGCCTATATCAGAACCCAGAATCACAGGATTTCTGGGGTTGGAAGTGACCCCTCAAGATCATTCAACCACCCTGCTCAAGGAGGGCCAGCTGAGGCATGTTACCCAGGTCCATGTCCAGTCAGCTTTTGAGTATCTCCAAGGATGGAGACTCCACAGTCTCTCTAGGCAACTTCTTCCAGTGTTTGCCTAACTAAAAAAAGTGTTTTCTTGTGCTTCAGAGGGCATTTCATGTGTTTTAATTTGTGCTTCCTGTCCTGTCACTGGGCACTGAGAAGAGTATAGCTCCCTCTACTTTATTCTCTCCCATCAGGTTTTTATACACATTGGTAAGATCCCCCTGAGCCTTCCCTTCATGCTGAACAGTCTCAGCTCTTTCAGTCTCTCCTCATATAAATGATGCTCCACACCCTTTGTCATCTTCATGGCCCTTAGCTGGACCCACTCCCTCCAGTAAATCTGTGTCTTGCATTGTAAAGCCCAGAACTGGCGCACCCAAAAAACCTCAGCCCCATAGCTTTAAAAACAATCAGTCTGTATACAGAACACTGTTGAGGTACTGAAATATATACAGTGGTGAAGATCTTCCTGCCCAGGTTAAGAGACACCCAGTTTGCAGCCAACCCTTGATCTCACTTGAACAACTCCTCTCCATGCAACTCTCAGGAACTGGGCTAAGAGCAAAGCCTGGATTCAGAGCTAGCACAAACAGGTCATTGTTGTCTTTTTGGCTACCAGTTCACTATGTACATGACCGCAAAGATTGCTACATTAATAAACACAATGATTTTCATTTCATTCCTCTAGCTATTTTTATTCAAACCACATAATGGCCTTTACCACTAATCCTGTGATCTGACCTGCAGCAAATTAAGTAGACAATTTAAGTCAAAGCTTACAAACAAAATCCAGTACTATCCATCATAGGTCAATAGCCTTGTATCTAGATTACAGACTGCTAAATAGCTTCAGAGATTCATTTATTAGAGCAAAATTAATGCTGACAATAGTTTTCAGCTGGTTAATCTTCTGACAGCTGTACTCTCTCACTTGTTCAAACACATTTCAAGAAGCAAAAATAAATTAGTTAAGTAGAAAAAAAAAGAGCAATTTGTTGTATAACGCAGAAGGCTTGGAAAATTATTGTTTTAAAAACAAAAACCTATTTACTTCATGGTAGATTTTATCATCTAGGGTCCTTGCCAACTATCTGCTATTTTATCAGAATTAAACAAGCAACTCAGCAAATTTATAAGACTGGCAATTTAAGAAAAAATTGGCATGGAGTCTAAGAGTACAAGAACTGTAACCTCAGCTAAAAATAGAAATTAAAAAAAAAATCATTATACAAGAATGCACAGCTTTATTTCACAATCACAGATTTCATACCAACAACACAAGCCAGTAAAGCATTATCAGCTTCTAACTCTAAAGACAGCAATGCAGATTCAGAGCAGCAAATGCAATTTAAATAAGCTAACCATGATTTTTAATATTTTGGGGTTTTTTAAAGAAGTCTTACTACCTAAGATAATGCTTTATCTACCACTGCTATGATGGTCAAAAGTCCTTTAGAATCTATCCATTCCTTCCAAAATAAAAAAAGTCTCTTTCACATCCTCAGGGAACGGTTTTCAGAGAAACTGTATCTATGATTAGCATGCGTTAAGATCTCCTCCTCTGCTGCAAAGCAAGACTGCTGGAGCCCATGGCTGCAGTCTTATACCTGGTTTCTCTAGGATGATAACCGACACTTATATGGAGAATCCTGCAAGGTTGTCACACTAGCAGATCCCACAGAGCACACCAACTCCAAGTCTGTTGGTCACAACAGCATCCGAATTTGTCCCAGAGATATAAACTGACAGGAACAGTGTTGCAGAAAAATATAAGAGATCTAACTAGTTGTGGGGATATGCAAGAAAATTACTCTGGGAAAATAAGGGTGAGAAGTTATAGAGCAGCAGTGCAGTATGGCATATCCACTTGGAGATGAGTTTCCCTCTCGGGTACTAGCAGGTTTTGCATGAAGATCTGAAAAACTAAGTTTTTTTAAATCAAAAGAGGTACATGAAGAACTGCGCTTCAAAGCATCCTGTCACATCTGGCTGTGCTACTTGTGGGACAAGTTCAATCCAGGTTCTTCTCATTTGATTGCCAATACATTGCTCAGTGAACCTGATACAGAGTGGTTCCTAAGTTTAAAATTTTAGACAAAAATAGGAATGGAGACTAAGGAGCCCTTACATGATGACAGCAACTGCTTGCACCTACTCTGGATCAGTCTGAAGATGACGTCAAGTTTTAGCACCCAGGCCAAGCAGCCTCATTTGACAGACACCCTGCCCTTCCATATTCACTTTCCTGTGCTTATTTAAACAATATTTAATGGTGTTGGAAAAGTATTGAAATTTGCCACCAATGTTTCCAGTTCCAAAAAAAGCCCAAAAAGGTCTAGCTCCATAGCTACACCATTAAAACGGCTTAGTTTCAATCAGTTTGCTTATTATTAAGAAAAAAATTTGCTAGAAAAGAGACATTAATGTAAAGGTGTTACATGAAACGATCTGCTTTTGGTTTTAGCTTTATTACATTTCTGTAATAACAGAGGGCATATGAGTTAAAAAGAAGTGATAAAGTAAGGCTATGCATTACAGCACTGCCACAGTGGCAATGCTGAAAACAGTAACACTGTCAAAAAGACAATGCACCCAAGCACATCCCTGTGCCAAAATATTTAAACCACTGTTGTGCTGCACCTGCAGATAAAAAAAATCGTTGCTGACAAAGTTAAGACTGAAACAATACAAATTGAGCTGTTTCAGAGTCTTCAAAGGACAAGCAGGAGATGAGGGCTGTAATATCAAGAAGTGTCAGCAAAAAAATAATCTATTTCGTTATTTTTCTACTCAACATTTAGTTGCAACTTTAATAACTAACTTTGTGTTCTAAACTAGATTAAAAAACCCCAAAAAACCCACGAAAAACATTGCTAGAGTTTTAATCTTCTATCCTGTTTTACAATGTTGCACCTTCAACTGTAAGAGTTGAGGCTTTGCCTTTTACACTTTGAGAAGTGCAAGGGGACACTGGTCTTTTATTCTGATTTTTTTTTTTTTTGCAAAAATGCAGTTTAAGTGACTGTAGCTGCCTCAAACAAGCAGGTTCTTGTCATGTTTGCTCTCTTTCAGATAGGCTGAGCTTGAGAGACTGCATATGTGTACCTTGTGTGAATGTGTCTTTTTAAGGACTAAGCAGATTTTTTAAGTACCTGCCAGCTCACACCAAATACTTTGTCTTTGCAACTCACAAAAAGTTACACAAGGAAAGATTAACTGAAAAGGTTATTATTGTTTTGCTACATATATAAATCTAAAACCAATTAAAAGGCATGTATAGGCAAAACAAACTATAAATCCCTACTGGAAATAAAAGAATATTTAAAACCATACTGTAAAATTAAAATAACCATGAAGAGACTTGTTATTTAATAAAATATAAACAGGGTATCAATTTTTTTCTACTTGCCTCTTAGACAATGTCTGCCATCATCAATCTATTTCCAGGAAACAAGTAAATGGAACAGACTCAGAAAAAACCCCACAGCACACCACCATTCCAAGGGCTTGTGTTTCTCCCTATTATTAAAATCAGCATCAAAGCTAGACCTATGAAGCTATTCTGCTGTTGTATAACTAAAACACAGTAAATCACTTAATTTGCTCAAAAGAACTTAAATGTTTTAACCAGTCTGCCATCAGCAGAGATAAAGAAGAGGGCCGATGGGACTGGGTTGCAATGTGAGCCGTCTTTAAAATGCAATTGTTCTAATCATTTTCTACAGATGCAGCCTCACAAGGGGCTGCTGTCACAGGGACCATTTACGACTTGTTATGGTGTCTCTATTGTTTACCGGGCGACATTCGCTAAAAAGGCGACAGCTGGGACAGAAAGCTGCTCCTCAACGAACAATATAATCCCGTGAAAGTAATCAAAAAATTTAAGGGTGTTAATTAACTTTACACTTTATCATGTTCAATTAGTTGTCCTTTCTCGAAAAGATTGCCGTGCACAATCGGTTTAGAGCGTGCCATGTTTGATTTGTAAGTGATCACTGTTTCTGTTTCAAAGTCCATGTCAGATGTTCTCTTGGGTTTTGGTGACACAGATGAATGGCTCTGCACATGTTAGGGGGTGATCTGGTTTAACATAAACCAGCATAACATAACCCCTTGTTAACGTATCGCTGGCCTTTGCAAGCAGGCACAGAAACGCCCATGTCCGCGGACGCACACCAGCGTGCACAAAACCCCTGCGGCAGCACGACACTCAACGAGCCCAAGTTCCGTTTTTGCTGAAATGCAAAGACACAAATAAATGGGCAATTTTTCATCATTATATCTCAAAGCAAGACTTGTCTTTTAGGGGCACGCTTGGGATCATTTCTTCCCAGCAAGATCCCTAGTTCTGCCGCATTATGCACTAATGCACAAGTGCCTCCGTACGTTTTACATAATGCACGCTGCCTTTTCTAATGGCAGCTGAGCAAACGCTGGGTAGATGCACTAAGTTCTGTATATCAAATTCTGTAGCTTGTGCTGCATTTGTAATGCCAGGGATTCTAGAAGAAAGTTGAATTAATCTATTATTAAAATTTGCCATTTTCCCTTTAAGGTACCATTCCTACTTGCTAATGGGACAAGGCAAAGCTCATGATGAAGTGACAACGTACTTGGAAGTGCCCCTTAATGAAAGTCATTGCTGTTTCTCTCTTCTGATAAATAGAGCTTTGCATCACCGTACCTCATAAACTAGTGATTTTTGAGCAAAAATGGAAATGGAGGTTCAGGTCAGTGATTTGAAGATTTATACAACAAGCACTCAAATATTAATCCAGACAAAAGCAAGCTTAAGGGAGTAGAAATATCTCTTTTACGGCATAATTGAATTATACAATTTGTGAGATTATGGCTGTACAGAGAAAAAAGCCTAGTGGATTTTTATCCTGCAGCAACAGGCAAATTAAAGACACATGATCATCATTATTTAAGCAGTTACTTTGTACTTAAAAACAAACAGCAAAAAACCCACCCACAAAACAAAACAAAATAAAGATGCAAAGAAAGCCCAATGGAAAAGTTGTTAACTCTGAAAGCTAATAATGGACCAGGTTAAATATTTAAGAGGAAATTATAGACTATATCAGAAATAGCTGAAACCACAAAACAAAGCATATAAAACATTAGTTTTCTGCTAGGAAGAAGATCTGCAGGGAGAAGGGAAGCGGTCGATAGATCCTTAAATTGGACGCAATAGCTGTTCTTCTATCCCAAGTTGGCAGCTGCTACATTTGCAGACCTAGTTCATTATTTACCCATAATGACCATCAAGCTCCAGTCAAAGTCAGATCACAACAACTGTCAGCAGCTCTTTTAATTAGCCTTGTTTGAATTCAGATAAATATCACAATGGCCCAGCTTCTGCTGAAAAAGCAACAAGAAGATTGCAAGGAATAAGCTGCTCTGACTTCCTAACAAACAGTATTGAAAAAAAGTCCAGAGAACCAAAGTTTTTTTGTTTAGTCTTTTTTTTTTTTAATTAAGGAAGGGATGGTGATGTACACATTATTATTTTTCCCTCATGTGATACTCATATTATTACCTACAATTCCTGTTTATGAGCAAATTTGTGCATTTCAAATGCCAACTCAAAACACTACTCCACAATCTAAAAGGTAAACTTGAAGAGCTGGTTTACAGGTATTAATTAAATTTCTAACCTCTACGAAATCATATGTTTTGAAAAACTGGATCAGAATTAAGGAATGCACATATTAACAGGATTATCCTCTCTCCTAATTTATCTCCTTCTGTTTGTTTATCCTCAGGGAACATAATCTTCTGTTGCATCAAGCCACTCTCATTCTCCCTATGTCAGCAGCAGAATAATAATTCCCTCCTCCTCCTCCTCCACCCCCTCTCCCACAAGCACTGGCAAGAATGAAGGAGTGGATCAGACTGTGTGCATCAGCATTAATGCTCCATGCAGCTATTTTCCTAGCAGTAGTAGACACTGAAAGAAAGATGCAAGAGAGGTGAGCAATATGCTACCTGTTTTGGGCAGCCCAGCACGAGAGGGAGTAATTAAAAAGATTTTGCCTCCTAGAATAATGTGAAGGTAGAAGATGCAGGCAGAGACGGCTCTAAAAGCCTTTCTTTAGCACTTCACTTGCTCTCACAGTTGGGTCCCAATTTTGCTAGGTGCTGTCCAAAGACAAAGCTCTCCAGTCCCACATGCCAATTGGAGAAGTGTGGTTGTAAATGTAAGGATCCTTGGGGGCCTCAAGAGATTTATTTATTTAGGGATTTACATGAATCATAAGCATACATGCATATAAACAATAGGTATATACATGCGTTATAGTAGAAGAGGATACTCCTTTTGGGAACAGAAGAAATTACGTAAACATAATCAGGAATGGAAGGTAGAAAGTAGTGGAGGAGGAAGGATAAGCAACTGATTAAACAAGATAAGTAAAATGGTCATGAGAAGCTTTAGGTTTTCAAAAGAAGGCCTGAGTTGAATTGTAAAGGGATTTGTACTTGAACTTGGTCATAGATGGTGGAATAAAAATCTTCAATTTAATTTAGATGTATTATAGAACAATGCCAAAACACAGAAAAGAATATGCCCTCTCAATAAATCATGCAAAAACTGACTAGAAGCTGTTGTAGAGGCAGTTTAATATGAAGGGGACGCATGAGGAAAATTTTACGAGATGGTATTAAGTAGCAACTCATGCCTCCAAAGGATGAGCCAAAGAAAATAAGTTGCAAAAGGCAAATGCACACATAACATACTTCAACTTTTTCAACAGAAACACAAGCTGAAAGGCCTGATGAAATTGTTCTGTCTGCAGCATTTTTTAAAAGCACTAAATTTAGTTCTGGTCATTGTAATGTCAAAGAGAAATATCAAAGCACCTGAAAAGTTAGCAAGTAAAAAGGTTAACAGCACTGCAATAAGAAAGGAAATACAGTATGATTGATTAACTTATTTGCTTATTTTTAATACCCAAAATGTTGTATTAAAAACATTAAAAAGCAGTAGTTCATGACAGTCACCTTTTCCATTCTCTACCTTTAATCCATACTCCACCATAAAGTTCCAGACAACAGAAATACCCTTTAGGTGTTGCTGGCATACCAGATTTAGCTACTCCTTTACACATCCCTAATAGTTAGATATATGGTCTAAATCTCATCTGCAGACCCATACAGAAATATTAAAACTTAACAAGAACAGTTGCATGTATCTACAGTTGTGGACAGCAAAACTACCTGCACAGAACTTAAGAGAGTTCAAAACAAATATTTCATTTTTTACCTGAACTTTAGCAAGGAGGCTGGACAGCCAGTGACAAACATGAGCAATATATACCACATATACAAGAAACCAAAGCTGCAAAGCAGATTTCAGGTAGTCCAAATGTAAAGCACATGAGCTGTCTGATTAACTGTTGCTGGGTTCTGAGCAAGCACAGCATCAAATACATGTGAAACATCAAATACAAAAGAAACAAATACAATAGTCCTCCTTCAAAGAAAATAAATCTCACCCACCACTACTGCTTGAAACTCTGGTCCTTTAGGAGAAGTCCAAAATTTAAACATGAACATGCATGCAGTTTCTCCACTATGTGGGCTAATGTTAACCTGCCACATAACTAAAATTCAGTAGACACAATTCTCATCTTGACCAGGGAGGCTTCAAGTCCTAGAAATAAAAACTATCCCAATCACATGGTGCAAAATCAAGAATAATTTTTGTCTGGTGTTAGAAAGAGGAAAGAGCTGCATTTCTAGTATCACCACAACCTCTCTTTCTTGAGAAGCTCCACTCTATGCAGAAGATCAGCAACCAGAAAATAGACTGTCGTGTGAAGACAGACTATAGAAAAAAAAACCTCAAAGGGGTGAACTTTTATAATGTTACCTTTGAAAAAGAGGAGGTAAAATCCCAGAAAAGCTATTCTTATATTCTTATAGTTATTTGCTTGAACTCAAATTCACAGACAATATCAAAATGAACATCAAGCCCCCAGAAGCTTAATGTTTACATGGAATAACAAAAAGCCACAAATAGATCTAACAATTCACCTTGTCATCACAGCTTTTCATCTCATCCATTTTGACTGAACAACATACATGCAAATGCATGACACACAAAACCAGATGTATGGCCAGTCTTGCGGAGCTCTTTAAATCACAAGGAGCAGCCAGCTATATGCCACCACATTTGCAGATTTTGCTACTTGGACTTGAATGTCTCTATCAGGAAAGTATAAAATACTTGCACATTCTACCTTAACTCCACAGCGAAACGCAACCATGTTTACACATAGAATAGATCAAACAGATATATAAAAGCTGAAACCCTTTTATTATAACAGCAAAACAAGAACCTTCAAGAAAAAATAAACCAGGTATATTTAATATTATTGTTTACCTGTTTCTCCAGCATTAGTATCACTCTAACAAGATATCAATCCCCTTTTACAAAAACAAAATACTTGAAATACCTTAGTGATTTATGATTTTATCATATTATCTTTCTATGGGCCCCTAAACCCAACAAAACATGGCATGTTTTTTTCTGAATAATGAAGGCATTAAGCACATTGTTAAAAAAGAAAAATATAGTCACACTGAGATATGCATTAAAACTGCATTACTCAACAGGTATGGGTTCAAGTGGTCCTCTTAATAAAAAAGCCAGCTGCAGAAGCAGGTAAATTTCTATTGATGCATTCATTAGTCCTTTAATGTAATAAAAGAAAATAAAGACAATAAACACAGAAAAATAAAACAAAAAACATCTAACTGGGGTGGATAAACACATATATGTTCCTAAGCATTTCTAGTTTATCTTAAGAGCTGAAGATGTAGCAATGCCACATGCCAATCCTAATCAGTAGGGTCATATTTACATTCACAACATTTAAAAAATAACTAGTATTTAAGAGCAGGAATCTAACAAAATTTTAAAATAAAATAGAAAAATATATAGCCAGAAAGAAGTGTCAGACAGGTAATTTTAAAAGAAATCAGTCTCCAGTATTTTCTCTTGGAGAGTTGCTCAGCTGGAAGTTTTAATTTTACCTGTTCTGTGTACAATCTAGGAGAGGACAACTAAGAGAGGTTTCCCAAATGAAACTGAAAAGAAATGCATAAATAATAGGACTGAAGACTGCATTGAATATTTTCTGAACGAACTTTTGAACCCTGTCCCTTCAAATGTCATCGCTGGCATGAGATCAAGAGTGTTTTTTTACAATCTGAACCATCATCAGAGTGCACTGCTTCAGAAATGTCTGTCCTTTCTTCAAGCATTTTGGCATTGAATCTTGCCTCTGGATACAGTCAACAGCCCACACAGTCTTATCTTTCAGCTTCTCCTTTAAAATATATGCTTATTTTAAAGCATGCTTAACTTTATACCTACAAAGTAACGAATCACTTTCCGCTGCCTAATTTCAGCATAGTCAAAGTTAATTCTCAAAGATTAAGGCACTGAAAGGCAAAGCAGTACAGCAATGCAAGATTATGGCAACTGCTTGAAAAACAGCCTAAATTGGAAAGATTCCATTTAAAGAATCCCTTTGTTACATTTCCTGTTCAGGGTCCCCAACATATAATTCCATTATTACCTCTCTGCAAAACAGATAGTACATCTCTTTCAGAGAACGAGATTTAGCATTGCCCTCCAGCCTAACATGCAATGTACTTTTCAGTGTTCTCAAATGTACTTGATGCCACTAACACAATGAGTTCAAACCCTTGTAATTTAATTAAAAGTCATATTTCTTTATGTATGAACTAATTCTAAGTTTAATATGGAAATATTTTTAAGAAGAGATACTATTTTTATTATTACTTTTATTGTTTCAGGATGAGCCAATATGCAATCATATGGTTTAAATTTACAAATGTTTACATGCTCCAAATGCTGTTCTTTCACGAAACAAAACACATTTTCATATTTAACTGTTCTGAATGACAACTTAAGGAGACCTACTATAATATTTGTGTGCCTCTTTTTTCCATACTACCTGTAAGTATTCCAACACTGCAGCTTAGGCAATTTTGCACAAAACCAATTTAAACTTTTTTCTGTAATGTAAAGGTATTGAAAGTCACTACTTGCCCTGGCCTTCCATTTAAAAAAACAAGAAAAGAGAAAGACTGCAATTTGCCAATGAACAGAATCAAGAGGGTAACAAAGTTAATTATTTCTCATAATCAGTAATTATGATTAGATAAGAGACTCTTTGGTAATGAACTGCTCTAATGATGGAGGACCTCCATCCTAAGAAATATAATAGTACATTAACATAACTGTGTATGCAAAGTACATAGAACCGCTGCCACAGTTAACTTGTCATTGAATGATTAAATAGGAATTCATAATTAGAAAAATCCACAGTGTAATTTATTGGCCTTCTCGACAGTTCTGGTTCATTAGAAGTTGATTACCAAATAGTGACCTCTAGCGGCCTACAGCTCTTTCATGTTATCCCCCTTCTCTTAGCAGTTTTAGCAGCTATTTAACCTTAAAAAAAAAAAAAAAGGCAGTTTGAAGGTTTTAAAATGTTTCCCTTCAAAATACCGTTTTTAAACTTCTCTTAAAATATATAGCATGCTAATTTCTTCACAAAATGGTTTCCTGTTCTGTAATCATTTATATAAATGTATAAAAATGTACATCTATATGAAAACCCCACAACTTCTCAGCTTTAAATTTAATACTGAGGTTAACACGGTTCTCATGGTAATTAATATTTACACACTTATTAAAGATAATGTCTTCTAGGAAAAATAGATCATATATTAAAATAAAAGCACTTTTCCAGTGTCAATTGCGAAGACCTTGAGAAGCTCATACCTCAAGCCAGCCTGTGTATACCTTAAGGTGAAGTGCCTCTAAGTGTTGCCTTTGAACAACAGTCAGTTCTGCACTAAAAAGAATTACACTGGCTCAGCTGGACTAGGCAGAGGACAGGGAGGGAGAAAACTCCACAGTTCTCTGCTCCAGGTAGGAGAAAAAAAGCCCAACATTTCTTATTATTTGCTAGACACATGCCTTGCAATACCCTTTACTCAAATTTAATTTAAAAAAATGCAACTTAAAAGTAAGCAAGATTTTTCATTTGATTTAATGCAAAATCTTTAAAGCATTAGGGTGGAATTTTCCCTTATTCAATTTAGTTAATCCACTGTTAGGCTATTTAGACAGTGTTCTATTTTAAAATTTTCCATTATGATAGATACACTTTCTTGACAGTATCTAGGGCAGTATCTAATTTTCAAGTATTAACGTTTCTAACAGGAAGTAGCACATCTGAAACTAATATAGAAGCCCCTGAAACACAGCATTAAATAAAAATTCATACTCAATGAATACAAGCAATTTGAATTTCCATTGTTTTCATCTTCCATCTTGCTCTTTTTCCAACACTAACACTGTAGAAATTATGTGCATGTATTTTTCTTCACCTTTGTCTAACACGGAACTGGCTAAAAAAAATTGTCCCCCATTTTTGGACAGAAGCTAGAAAATAAACCACATAGCCCTGTTTCATACATAAACAGATTTTTCAGAGAAAACTATTCCAGTCTCCCAGATGGGGAGATGTCCATCATCCTTGTATGCTGGAAACAGCTTTAACAATTGCTATAAACAGAGGAATGGATAGCTACAGGACAGAGATCTCCACCCTGCCTTCCGTGTGTGTGTGCAGATGTGTGCATGCACACACACAGGATTCTAGCTGTTTGTGGCGATGATTTAATATAGTGACTGGATAATGAGCTGTGCTCCCTGCAGCAAGTGAATCACCATTTAATGCTATTATCAACAGTTCATGACCCACCGGCATGAAATGTCAACCTGATTAATCTGAACACTACTGACCTCAGAGAGGAAAAGCTACCTTATTGTCAGAATTTAATATATAATAAAACCATACACAGAATATAAATACCTGATCAAGCAAGGCCATTAACGGCAAATCTTTATTTTGCTCTACTGTTTCTTTTAAATTTGCTTGGGTATACATTAAAAAAAAAAAAAAGAAATACTTTTGTCTAGTCAAGCAGGAAGCAATCCATTAGGACTTATTATTTTGATATACAGCGAAACATTTCAAAATGGCTGTCCAAATACAAACCCCATGTTGATACAAATAAGAAAAAAAATTAGCATATGCTATTGTAGGACTTGCTACTGTCAATTCATATCAGGAAATGATCAGAAATTATTCTTGCTTTTTTAAGGTCACCGAGGCAATAAAAATACTGATTCGTAAATAGGAAACAGCTTGTATGAGTGATGCTGCACAGGTCACAGAAGAAAGCTACCTTAGCTTTGTAAAATGAATACACTTCAAGAAGATTAGAAACTTGTGCCAGTTATATTCCTGAATATAAGGGCAAACCCCCCACATTTTTTTACATATCTAGCGAAAATTTTTTCCTTTGTAATTCAGTACCATGACAGAACCCCATTCAACAAAATTTTTATAATTTTTTTTCTATTCTCTTTGGAGAAAACAAGAAAAAAATACATCTTTTACCAGTCACAATGAGGTCAGTACAATCTTGCTATATTTTCTCCATATGTCTTTTAAATTTGCCTTGGCTAGGAGCCTTATTGAAAGATGCAAAACTTTTCAGCCAGCTTTTCAGGATTCTCTACATAGCAGTATATAAATAACCCAGACTGAAGCTGGTAGGACTACATGGCATTTATCTGTCAAGTTATATTAACTGACACAAGTGTAGCAACTACTATGCTTTATTGTTAAAACATAGCACAGTTACTTTTAAAATGAAACCCACTACTGTTTCACCCCTCACTTTTTATTGTTGTCACCTGGTACTCAAAGGGCTAAGGGATTTTCAGGACAAGGGACTGGAAGAAAACTGAGTGAAATCCCCAAAACTGCCCACATATGAATGGAATGACCGTGGGTGGGACAAAAATGAACACTCCAAGTATTGACTTATAACCACTAGCAGCCAAGGAAAGAGGAACATGTCAAACTGCCTTGACTAAAACTTGGACAAAAACCTGATGTCTGAATTCCCAGTTGAGAGCTCTGCTGGAAATGTAAAGAAGGAATAAAGGAATTCTGGACACTTAAGCAGGAAAGTAATTCATGCTGCCAGCACAGACACATGTTTAAGCTTTGCTTTTCCATTCAGAAACCAAACGGTTCTTGTATGCCAGTTGACTATTGAGTGCTGGTCTGTTTTGCAAAGGCTGTCCTGTGTAGCTGCGAATACTGCTGGCTGCAGTGTGCCCGAAGGGGTAACATCTGACAGCCATTAAAATCTCTTCTGCACCCCTCCTCCGAATTTCCAGGGACAGAGGGGTTTGCCATACAGTAGCACAGCCACAGTGCTCTCACTCTTAGGAACTCCAGACAGTAATAAGAAGAGTTAACACAGAGAAGCTGTATTTAAATCTCCATCAAGCACAAACTTTAAACCTGTCTGCTAGGATGTCAAAAATATTTTCTGTTACCTGCAACTAAAGACCACCTTCACAATCATGGTGCTCTCTTAGTCAACTGCAGATTAGTCCAGCTAGGAGTCTTGCAGCTACATTGCATCTTCTGCTTGCACAAAGCTATGCAGCTCTCTCCTGCTACACAAAGCTGCTTTGCCTCTGTGATTCCTCACTGTACACTCATTCTTTCTGTGAGCCCTTTGAGAGACTCTGTTTGCCATAGGCATTTTTGTTCTGTGAGCAAACCCCATTTCATCACTTTTGTCTTCTGAAGAAGAGGAACAAGGGATTGGGATTGTTCTTTTCCTTTCTAAACAGCTCCTTGACACAACCAAAGCCCAGCAGTTGTGCAGTCCCTTCAGACTAAGGTAACAACCCTCCACAGTCCTCCACTGTGCTGAGTAGGTGCTACAAGTCACATCAACCTGCAGGTTCTGCACCAAAGAGGGTATCAAAGACACAACGTGTCTTAAATAACAGTTTACTCAGAATTCTCATGTGGGACATGAGACAGACTGCTAAACCATCTTACAAATATTTTGAAGGTGGTGGTGGCTTCCTATAACAGTGGCAACATGGAGGACAACACTGATGAACTTGGAGAAAAAAGGGACCTGCCACTCTTGCCTAAAGGCAGGTAGATCACCAACAACTAAACACAACATTCCAAACCCTTTCTAGTTTAGTCCACACTATTTACCTGCTATGTTAGTTTGTTTGGCTTCTACTCTTCCTCATGAGGAGCATATCAGAGAACAAAACAATCAAAATAAGACAGAAAGCTTTTACCATTGTAAATAATCTCAGTAAAATTGCAGATATCAACTCTAGAGTGGAGGTGCATGTAGTAATCAAGGAAAGATATAACTAGGGTTTACAAGGTGGAGAAACAAGGACGGAGGACAGAAACTGTATCCTGTCTGGGAATACTGTTGAAAGGAAGGACCAAAACTGAAGCAGAGAAGCTATATCATTCATACACCAGAAGGACAAAAGCAGCCATCCTTAAGGGCAAACAATTTTCTCATATTGGATCACATTGATTTAATATTTTCAAAATTTTTGATTTAGAAAAATCAGACTGCAGTAGAAATGCACTGAGTCATATGCACTGAAGAGATGCAATTATAGTTAATAGTGAAGAAAGAAGACAAACAATAGTCCAAACCCTCCCATTTTCAAGTATTCTCTAGAATATTTTGGCATGCACATAATTGGTTCAATATATTCAGACTGGTTTTTCCTCCTCTCTCACAAAAAAATAATGAGGAAGCAAGGACGCGGAATAAAAAAAGTAATTTGGCTTGCTTTCTACTGGGTTTATAGCTATCTATAAAATGCCCAAGATCATTCTGAAACATTAGCAATAGATAAAACAGTGGCTAACATAATTTTTAAAGCATGCTTTTAAAAGCTCTAAAATGAAAAGAAAAAAAAATGTGTCTTCATAAGGAGATAACATTACAGTTTCAAATTAACTTTTTAAGTACACGGGAATGTAGATGTAGCAAGAAAAGCACTTCCTTGACATAAACACAGAAAATAAGGTTTTAAAGAGGTTATTCTGCATAGTTTCTGTGCTTACGCTGGTCTTAAAATGGGTTATTAGGAAGCATTCTTTTTTTTTTGCCCCCAAATGTAACCCAGTCAGAAATTTTCACTTTTATTCATGAAGAATGATTGGAAAACTGGGAAGAATACGTGAACTACAGCAATCTATTTCAGAATACGAACTTAATTCTAATGAACACTCTCCAACACCAAAGTTCTCCTAATTTTTGTATTGTACCCAAAGTACATCTCTGGCTCCTTCTGTGTCCATTATTCATCAACATACTAATACTAATACTAATACTAATACTAATACTAATACTAATACTAATACTAATACTAAAGTTCTGTGGGGACTTTAGCAAGAAAAATAGAGAAAAATGATCAGGTCAGTACTTAGTATAAACTTTTTTGGCTACATATTCAGAGTTATCAGCAGGAAGTCAATCTGTGTTTTCTGTACTGAGAAGCCTCAAAAAAGCAGCTTTGATGACACCTGCATCTCCCTTTTCCTGGAGAGCAGGAGAAAGAAGGAAGAGAGAAGATAGTTGTTTATTTAATCCTGTGTAATTTCAGACAAGTAAAAAAAAAAAAGTGCTCCAAATTAGAATTTAATATTCCAAATTACATAAGAAATTAAATGTCTGAACCAGCTACTGAGCAACTGGCATAAAAGTAAAGCCTCCACACCAGAAATTACTAAAATTGGCACAGACTATACACCAACAGTAATCAGATCTGCTAAACACAGCCTAACATTACACTCTTATCAGGGAAGGTAATCATACTTGCTACAACATTTGAAATACCAGCTCCTTAATCAGTTTTGGCTAAACATATGAGGTGCACTTTGGCATTACAACAATTCATTTTGCTGTGTGCAGAGTATAGTTTTTCAGACTACATTCCTTGTCTCTGTGCAGCCCCTACATATGTATATCTAGTACAACCACTTGCTTTCTTTGTGTAAAATACACACACACAAAAAAAAAGAATAAAAGGAAAGGAAGGGGATCATAATCATCTACAGAGAACAAGGCTATGTAATTTATTTCTACAAAGGCTATTTTCCATCTTGTGTCATGGGTTAGCTAGAACTCAACATAAACACTAAAATGGTCATGTAAGCATCTCCAAAAGCTGCCAAATCTCTCTTCCTGTGGTAGCTGTTCAGTGTTTTGATTAGAGATTTGCACTATTCTGCCAGGAGAGAATGATCTATCAAAGGTATTTCTCAGTAATATTATACTTAAATTCACAAAGAAAAGTTAAATGACACGTTGATGTCCTAAAAATGACAATTCAGGAATGAGATAAAAGTGCACTCAAAAGGCTTCTGCTTGTTTAGCTAATGGACTTACAGGGATTATATACACATCAGAATTCAAATACAATACCCCAAAACAACACATGTAACAAAAATTCAGGGTGGCAAGGGAAGACAGTTTTGAGTATGTTCTCTACATGCCTTCTTTTTTTAATCTGATGGACACAAACCAATGATTTTCTCATACATCACTGCTGTTTGAACATAAATGCTTTGAGGTTCCTATTCTACAAGCCAAATCTTGTGAAGTTTATGTTGCAGCATCACAGAACTCAACAAAATTTATAACCTGTTATTTCAGACTTCTTTGATGAACAGATATAAAAATTAATTAAAAGGTTTAATGGCATTATTCCACTTCTTTTAAAGTAGAACTTTCTGTAAAATGCTTACTGCATGCTAAGCATTTATTACAGTCAATAAGAAAAAAATACAAGTGAAAACAAAGTGGTCTTTATTCTGACAATTTCTCTTATTCATTTTCCATTTATACAGATCTCTTTTCAAAAAAGAACCCTTTCTGCACAGTGTCTGAGGTGGTATCAAAATGCTCCTAATTAAAAAAACTAAACATACCTGTCCCTCCAAATTGTTAGGCTTTTGTTCTTATTTTAACAGCTTAATCTATCCCTACTTGAGACAAACGGGAACTCACTCATCCTGTAGCAGATGGATGAAACAGATATATTACAAAAGGACATTATACAGTTGATTCCAGACAGTGCCATAGGGGCATCAGCCTGTTAAAACCAGGGTGCAGTAGTTCAGGTGGGAATAAAGTCTGTTTACAGAGAAATGGAACAGGGACCCAACATTAAAATGTGAGTCTGTGCTAGAGCAGACTCTGGATCAATGGGATGCCTCGTGAGGCTATTTTCACACTGCACTCACCAACAGAGAGTCCTCTTTGCACAACAAAGTCCATTCTGCTACCAAGTAATCTGAGCTGAATTGGGTACAACATCCCCCTTCATCAAAAGACTTCAGCCTGACTAAAACCAGGATACAGAAGTCCAGGTAAAAAACCCCAACACCCTGCATGCCCCTACATGAACCACTAAATTAGATGAGTGTTATGGGGGTAGGAGAAGCTTCAAATTACAAAGTGGGTAAGGAAGAGCCAACAACCAGGTTGCCACGACTTGAGAATGGTACGAGAGCATGACTACAGCAGAATTAGGCATGATTGTTAAAGGCACCCAAGCTTCCAGAAGTCAAAAGTAAAGACTAGATAAAGTTTATGATAAGGATGATAAGTGACAGGACTGAGTGAGGAAGACAGAAATCTTGTAGCCAAATTTAAACTGACAGAGAACAGATTTAGATAGGATATTAGGAAGAAATTCCTTACTGTGAGGGTGGTGAGGCACTGGAACAGGTTACTGTGAAAAGGTACTCCCTTTTCAGGGTAAAGGGTGGGCTCCCCATCCCTGGAAATGTTTAAGGCCAGGTTGGATTTGAGGGCTTTGAGCAACCTGGTCTAGTGAAAGGTGTCCCTGACCGAGCCAAGGTGTTGGAACTAGGTGATCTTTAAGGTCCCTTCCAGCCCAAACCATTCTGTAATTCTGTAATTATTCTGTAATTGACTGGGTGGGTTTTGCCAGAATGAAAGAAAGCACAGTTAGAAGGATGGGTCTAATGTTCAGCTTTGACATAGAACTTTTCAGAAAAAACATAAAAGTTAGGGCTATTGATTTGGAAGAGGACTAGTTGGAACTAGATGATCTTTAAGGTCCCTCCAGTCTAAACCATTCCATGATTTTATGATTCTGTGACTGGACAGAAGTTTGTGGATGACTGACCATTGGAACAACCCAGAAACTGTACTTCAAGAATAGTACTAAACATGTCTCTCCTCCAGCCCTCCCAAAATTAATAGACTTGGTGAAGCATTAAGATCCTTAAGAAATTAGGATGGCTAGGGGTACCATATCCAATATAAAACCTATTTTTAGTTCCTTCAGTTTGAAGGAGGTCTGCATACATTAAAAAAATGGAATGTCCGAACCAGTAGCCTGTATGTTAGACAGCAGGCACCTATTTGTTTTGTCACCTTGTAAACAGGGAAAAGTAACATCAATGAAGACAAAAATAGTAAATGGATGAGAATACATAACTCCCGTTAGTGTTTTTTTTTACTGTCTTGGGAGTGGAACAACCTGGATTCTAAACTCCTGGCAAACAGGAACTTTCCCAAGTTTGCAAGGGCATACAGAGTTTAAATCCAACAGCTTAATGCTTAGTGGCTGAGGCTCAGGAATGTTAGGACCAAGCAACTTGGACTAAAGAAGGCAATAGATCCAATTTTTCACATCACTTCTTGCAGATTGACAAAGGATGAGATTTCTAGTATTATGGACATTATTTTCCTACCCACACAGAACATTCATGCACACTAACCAATTAAAACAGTTGTTCCCTTCATTGTTTCTAATGCCTTCCTTTACAGTGTATTTCCATAAACTACTCTGTTTAACTGAACCACTAAATCTAGAATACAGTAATATCTGTATCCTTGGAAGGGACACAGGAACAAAAGCTCTAGTATTTTCTCTTGTGAAAGTAATAAGCATGTAAAATGCATTTCTGTTACTGACTGGGCATGCTTGGTTAGATGCAGAAATATTGGTATTGAAACTAAACATGTAGAAACTAACACCAGGTAATAGATTTCTAAACAAAATGCTGGAGAACAGGTAAGTCCTGTCCTTGTTAAAGGATGGAAAAAGCTTTCAGAAGGTTCACTCTCAGCGGTAAAGCAGCAGCTATTTAACAGAAGCAGGTTTCTGAAGCATCTTAACAACTCTCACTGGTGACTTGTTACATCTTACCACTGGTCCCTGCAGGTCCTGTACCCTGACAGGCAGAATGAAAAGATTCTCTAACGGGGCCACTGGCTGTCAGAAGCCACCAGCTGGCCTGCCAGGGCTTTGCAATTGCAGAGGCCAGCTGACAGTCTGGGTGTTGCTGACCATGCTGAGAAACGTGCCACCCAGCTGCTGTGTGGTCACGTCCATCTGGAGATCTCCAGCCAGACAAATCTCTGGGCCTGTCAGATCTCTTCAGCAAGCCTTGTTATGCAAATTCAATTACTCAAGTGTGCCCTATTACTGCTGGCTAACTGCTCCTAGAACCAATCTCACACTGACAGTCAGCTCACATTTTTACCCACCAAAAGTACCTCATTTATTCTTGCTCAACTATTCCCTTGTATCATTAAGGCAGAACAGACAGAGTCCATAGTACTGTAACCTCTCTGCAGTGGGTTACTTTTCCTTGCAAAGAGCTTAGAGAGACATTAATTTAAAAACACACAGCATCTAATCAAACATGAGTTAGAGCCACACTATCTACATAATTTACCCCTAGAAATGGGAATTATAAAACTTTGATAGAATGTCATATCATCTGACTAGTATTTTAACAGGCAAACAAATAAACGTGACACAGAATATTCAAGAAAGAAGTTAACTGCATTTAAGGTATTTGCTTTAACATGGGGGTACAGGTAATGAAAAGCAAGTTTTCTTATTTTAACTAGCATGCTGGTGTTTAAATTTGTTCAACTAGCAGGCCTGCTGTAGCAATAATCACCTGCTTCTCTCACATATTTATTTACTGAATTTAATTTAGATGTAATCTGAGCTATTGGTAGTTTCCCCTGATGCAGAGATATGAAAGATTTTCCTTACAGATGTCATCATGTAAGCACAAAAATATAAACCAGGAAAGCTCAGTGAAGATTTAGAAACTAAGAGTTAGGTATCATATTGCTGATTTGCTTGCCATATAAATCAAACTTTCTGCTCAAAATATCATTGTGAAATTGCATGCCTTCATTCTGAGCAGTTATTCAAAAGCTGACATAAGCAACATTAGCAGATGAAACACTTAGCTAGAACAAACTGATGAAAGTATATCTCACATTTAAGACAATATATTTTTATTTCTCAAACTGAAATATTTTTAGTGAAGAAGAATACTGAAGAGGTTTTCTAAACCCAAGAATGCAAATAAAGTGAGTACAAAGCTACAGCATGGTGCCCCAGCTAGATCAATATTCAGTGTGTTTTATAACCAATTCAGGTCTCAGGCCAGATGAAAACAAATCAAGCCACATCTTTCTAAGCCATTTCTCTTTCCTTTCATAGGAATGAGGTTGCCTTTCTAAGTGTTGATTCATCTTTTCAACCTCTTTCAACAGTGAGCTTTGGTTGAAAGAGAAGGATTCGGGGGAGATTTACTTCAAAAACTTATCATTTACCCTCATATGGTTTTCTCTTCCAAAATGACTGCTAAATAAAGTTATAAAATATCAGTGTTGGAACGCTGTGGGGAAAAATACTAAGATGCAATCATAAGACAGTGACTTGATTAATGCCCAGGAATCTAAGCTTTTGTGAAGGAAGGTGTGAGTCAAACTTTGGGAGAAACTGGAAAAATGGCACGGCACATTGTGCTGGCAGAACACTTGGCATGAGCGAGGGAGATGGGAAGAGAGATATTTGAGAGAGAGGCATTGTTAAGTTCTGGAAGAGGAGGAACGGCGATGCAGACTGAGATCGGAAACCAGGAAAAGGATTCCAGGAACACATTTATAGCTGACTGCAAGAAATGAAGACTTAGGTGAAAGACAATAGAAGGGAGATAAAGGATCATGAGACGCCAAGGAGAAATTAAAATATGCAATTTGCCAAGGCCTGACAACTGGGTCATGGACCATGATCATGCCAATACTATGGGAAGATTCTCAAACAAATCTAAGTGAAACATCTGCAATATTTAGAACAGAGCTAATTTATTGGAAAAAAAGGAACAAAAATCAAGTATGATAGTAGGACTGGAGAGTGAAGGAGAAAACTACTAGTGATGGGGAAGGACATGGTTCACTACACTGTGCAACAGCAAAACTGTTGTAAGATTGTAAATTGGTGGGAGTTAGATGGAAAGATGTTTATGTAAAATAGAGCATGTGATAAAGAAAATAAGCCACATACAAGTACATTAGAAAATGGATATTGAAATTCATAACAAAAATGTTACAAACAGAAAAATAATTTTGAAACAGCCTCATGTTTATTTTGTAATTTTTATAAAGGTAGACAAATCCAATTAAGCAAGGTAAGTTAAGCAAAAACTTAACAGCCTTACTGAAGGATCCTAAAAAATGCTGTAAACAACCTCAAATAAGTCAGAAAGATAATTTCAAAAGAAATTTTTTGTTGAATTGGGCAGAGGTAGATAGGAAAAAGAGCAAAAGAAAACGACAATGAAAACGCACACTATTGGCACATCTGGTTTTGATTTAGGTGCATGCCCTTTGAAGGAGCTTTAAGAGTCTCACTCCTAATGAAGCCAGAGATATTCCTGTGAAAATCAACTGAGGGATGTGCATGGAACTCACATTCCTCTCCCCAACCTCTCCTTCTTAAGAAGGTGGCATAAAAAAGCATTTTCTTAAAAACGGAAAGCTTAGGGAAGTCTGAGAGAATACCAAATCTCATATGAGTTTCATTCTACTTTCTATCTACAAAAACCACAGTATCAGTATTCAAGGCTAAATTAGCATTCTCAAAGTTCTGTTTCCTTGAAGCAATACAAAGCTACACTTTCCAAACAAAATAATATGGACAGGTCTGATGACACCACCCCCAAGCTGTTGGTATCTGACAAAACACATCAGGTTTGCTACAAATTGTCTCAAACAATAATTCAAATGTTGGTGTCAGACTCAGGCTATTCTTCTGTATTTATGTGACATTAATATCTATTTATTACAAATCAAGATACAACCACATAAACAGAAGTTAAAGAAGCAATACTATCCAATGTTCCATGGGCAAAAAAGACAGCTAATCCAAAGACAGGTATTTTGATAAAATGGAGACAGTCTAATGTCAGCTAACTCGGTCACTTGAGATATATTTTCAAGATGATACGATTTCACCATTTGGTATTATCCAGTAGTGATCCACCCTAACTACATGAATCAGTAATTTCACTTTCTGTATTCCTTACCTGCAGAACTGCCAGCCAAGCTCCTAACAGTTCTGCTTCTTGCTAAGAAAAAGGATACAGTTACTTCACACCAAGAAAATTAATACAAGTAGACATTGGAGAAATAGTTGCTTTTGTTGACTCTTTTATCCAAATATCTTGATCCCTTCCAGAAGTAAGAAGAGTTGCACTGCAGAGGTATTTCTATACCAAGCTATAAAAGCATGGTGTTTTTCCTTCAAAAATGCCAAAGAAATTGGTAAGTCTGTTCATGCAACTCTCACATAAAGTTTTATTCCTATGTTATTCAGGATTCTGCACTGATGTTTCACATCACCTTTAAAGCTGACATGGTTCTCGTTAAAACTGATTAACCAACTTCGTCTCAGCTAAACATACACTCAAAAGTTCCAGAGTTACAGAAGAGTCAAGCAGTTCTTGAATCTGAAATGCTGAAATACTAGATGAGAATAACATTAAAATTATTTATTCTTAACCTCTGTCATTTCCTAGGTGCCTGATGCAGTGATGTATGAAAATGCACAAGCCTCCTAAATTTTTGTTTAATCGTGTCTAAGGAAGCTGTGGGGGCTCTTCGTACATGTATATAATGACTTAATTCTTTAATTTAATCCTATCAAGCTTCTGAGGTAAATGATAAATCAGTGCATTCATTTAACAGATTAATGCTACACATTAGAAAAAAAAAAAAGGTGTTAGTTTTTAGCCTGTTGCCTTAGAATTTGGTTGAATGTCCCGTTACCATCATACCTTGACAAAAGCCAAACATGGTGCCAGTGTATTTTCCACTACTACCTACTTTCAAAGATTAATTTTAAAAAGGAAACTTACTATTTTCATCCTTTCACTATTTTTCAAATTCCATTCTAACAGTGAAAGTCCCCCAATTTTAGCTGCATCCTTGTGAAAGCAGTAAAACCAGAATATGTTAGCTATAAAGCTGTGTGCCAAATCACTTATTTCTATACTGGATTTACATTTTAGTATTATTTTTTCAGACCTGCTTCTCATAAACTTTAACATTTATTTGTTTTGTAAGCTGATCCATATTAAATAAAAGCTCTCCCTAATTAGCATACAAGGATATACAGTGAGTGGCTGGAAAAAAAAGGAAATGTCTTAAGTGCACTCAGCTAATTCAAAATCAGGCAGCAATGAGGAATTAATCAAGTGTTTTTCCCTTAGTGAGTACCACTTTATATTTATCAACACTGAACTGTATTTGACTCCGTGGTGCTTAAATCACGCATCTTGATTTGTTGCCTTACAATTAAATTGAATGTACTTTTGTCATCATATACCAAAAAAGCCAATGTATTATGGTATTTTCTACTCTCGAACGACCAGAATAATTATTAAGAACCAGTAAAAGACATAACTCTTTTTTTTGTCCCAGTTAATGAGTTCCCAGTGTGGAGATGAACTTGTCAGGGTGGGAAGGAGCTCTTGCCACCTATAATATTTCTAGATTCATACAGTGGCAGGAGGTAGTGAAATGTGCAGAACAGAAAGGAAGAATGAGATAGCTGTAGTTTTCCTGTTCTGGAAGCAGAAACAGATCTCAGAGAGATTAAGAGAAGTAAATCACTCATTAGATCAGAACTGGTTCACTAAGGGCCACTGCCACTGATTAAAGGGCATTTTAAAGGGTTAAAAAGAGCAACCTTTATGTCTAGTAAAGTTGCCAGAAAATATTTGGTCCTCTCCTTTTGCAATAATTCAATTTGGCTATACAACCTGTTGCATCAGGTCACTTACTGATGCTAGCCAGGGTTTCTCCTGGGTTCACTGGAATATTTTTGAGAGAGAAGAGATCCTTTGCACTGAAGTTGGCTTCTGCATGGTGTTGGGATGCTTTTAATCATCAGCACTTTGGTATCTGCTGTACCCCTCCCAGATTCCCAGCAATCACCATAATTCTACTCAGAGACTGTTTCTATAAAGGAATTAAGAGTAGACCGAATGTATACACAAATAAAAAGAGCAGACAACAAGTGGGCCCAGAAGAAGAGCATGTATGTGTGGACCTGAAAGCAATTCTTTCACTACCTAATTTGGTGCAAAAACCTAGCTTATCTGCTTTTATAAAATTGTATCCATTTCTATCAAACACAGCCAAAGGAAGAAGATAAGAAAGAAGGAATGTGAATGTTCCTTGCCTCAGCTCATTATGAGCAGAGTGCTGAATGTTTTCTGTGAAAATCATTTCTTTATGTACGTGAGATTAATAATGGAGACTGTAAGGTCATTCTTCAGCAACTTTCAAGTTCTCTGAAAACTGAAGTGGTCAAGTCAGAAATGTAATCAAGGCAGAAACAGAAGGATGTCTGTGACAAGTGTTCACCTTGTAAAGACACTATGACAAGCAATTTATTCCAAAACAGATGGGAGCCGTTATTTCCATAGAGCGAGCTTCCATCCAAGTCACACTAAAACCCACAAATATAGTGAATGTACAAGACTTTATCACATGTGATCCAAGCAAAAGAATAAATAATAAACACTTCCCAAAATTTCACAAAATTTGCCAAAAGATGAACTGTAGACTTGACACTCTGGAAAGCAAAAAAAATAATTGCAGACATAGGCAAAGATATGGCCTGGTAGAGGTGCCTGTAAAATGGTGGCAATGGACTAAAATTGCTTGGACAGTGCAATTAAGAAAACAAAACCAAATTTTACAATGGCTCCCTCCAAAAGACAGAGAAATATCTAATATGCAAAAGAATCAAAAGTTGCTCCATCCTTTATCATTAGGTGAACATCCACAGAAAGATTTTTCCCCCACATTTTTCTCTACAGAATTTGATATTCACATTTATCTTCCATTCCACCAACATAAAAAGCACACTTAGAAAGACTAAAATCTACAAGAACATTTACCACAGGTGTGTTTCTGCAAATTTTCTGTGGATACAGACTTTATTACAGTGACGAATATTTAATAAAAATGCACTCTCTACTGATGCAGGTCTGCCTGGTTAAATTCTGAACTTGACTTATTTTTGTGCCAAATTTTGATTTGTATAAATTTGACACAGCAATAGTGCACTATTACAACTGCTTTATTACTTTGTAAAAGGATGTCTAGGCATGAAACATAAATGTACACATATTTTTCATTGCTTTTGGCTCTGCCCTTTGATTTACACTTATATATTATCAAGACTGGGTCATAAATACTTCACACCAAATTATTTTGCAGTTTTTAACCTTATGCCAATGTCACTAGATTCTGCTTTGAGCATGTCTGCAGCAAAATCTGGACTTCATGTTATACAAACATGCCAACTACAAAAGAAATTAACTCACAAACTCTAATTGTGTAACCACAGTAACAAAGTTCCTGCTCCTTTTCACAGCTAACTCACTTGTTTATGGAGCACAACACACTCTGACGTTCAAGTGCAACTTCAGACATAACCAAAAATACAATTAACCAAAAATGCATTTAGTTTTCTCACGGTAATTATCTTGAGAAGATTGTAACTCTGATCAAGATAGAAACCATGGAAGAACCGACACAAAGGCATGTGGAAGCACTATTGGGAGCTACAAGTAGGATTATTCCCTTCATGAAAAATTACAACTGATAAGTCGCCCAGATGTGAGGCTGATACCAATTATAAATACACCTTTTCAATTTCAATCATATTCTCTGGAACAAAAATTCCCTGGAACAAAACTCTGCCACCAGAGTCTCTGCGGTTTCATATAAAAATGTTTATGCTAACTAAACCTAAGAAATTACGATTTAGTGTTTATTTTTGTTGTTTGAGCAAAAACTACAAGTCACACTTTCCAAACAAGGTTGCTTTGGTCAAGCATGCTGTCATCCGAGATTTGTATTTCATCCATTTAAATAGGAAGATACAGGTGAAGTCACTATCAGGGCACTTTTTAACTTCTCAGTCCTTCTCAGACAAGCTGTATCTTCTTTATGGCAAAGGAAACTTAATTTCTTCATTGATCCCAGCATCTGCAATTGATTTTTGATGAACTGTAGAAAAGGGGTTATGAGTCACAAAACTGATGAGTTAGGAAAAAAATATGGGAAAAAAACCTGCAACCCGGGGAATAAAAGATGATGGTAAACTAGAGAGATGACTTGAAGCAGATTTGCAAATAGGAGACCGAGAGGAGGAAAATGCAGGTACAACAAGACCAAGGAGACCCAAGTCACAAGTAGGAGACTCAAGGAGACCAAGGAGAGAGATTTATACAATAGGAAGTGATTCTTGCATGAGAGAACTCTTTTCCCTTGAAACACTTCACTTGAAGAAGGGAAGACGATGCCATTCAGCCACCTGGTCAAGGCAAGGAAGAGTGGCTCAACAGAAGGCTATCATTAAAGAGGTCAAGAGACATGTACAATTAAACCATCAAAATGACAGCAATACCACAGATAAGATAACCCAGCAGGAAAAGAAAAAAAAAAAGGATGGTGGATCAGAGAATTTAGTCTTGTGGAATGAAAGACAGGAACATTTTAGTCATAATTTTCAGTCATTCTAGATAAAGAATGCTTCCTTCTGGCCTCTTAAATGGCTTCTTCTCAATTTGCTTTGCCACATGTTACAAGCTGTTTTTCCTCCCTTGCTGCTTACGCTCTGCTGGTGCGTAACAGCCTGCTGCATCAGCTTCCAAGCAAAAGGAATCCTACAGCAGGCTTCAAAGCAGGAAGCACTCTATTACATTTCTCACTGCCTAAAGCACTCTAAATGTTCTGCTGAACACACAGCGGGTCATAGGCTTGCGACAGTACCACAGAAGGAACCATGTGACACTCTCCTGTAATTCTCCTCAAGCCACTACTGCAACAGGCCCACCATAATGCTGGTCTGACGTGGCTCCTTTCACTAGAGAGTCCTTTTGTCCTGTCACTCTGTCATCTTGTTTATCTCGATCAAACGTCTGCTCTGGCTGTATCAGCTGAGGGATCTATTCAGAGAAACAGCTGCTCTGGCCAGCCCCAAAAAGCTGCACTGGATATCTAGCAATTGCAGCAAGAGGACAATAATAATTAGAACAAACACTCTCCAGCACTCCTAGCAAGGAGACAGAAGGAATCGGAAATGAAGGTTTTATTAATGACATATTTCCCTTCATTCTTGAGAACAACGTTCCAAATCTGCTCTCATACTGAATCCATTTCTATCATGTGTAAAGACTGAAAGTTGATAGTGCTGGTCTTGGTGATAAAGTAGAGACACTGTCAAAAATGGAACCCTCTGGAGTGTTTCCATAAACATCTCCCCAGCCACCAGAGAAGGGAGTAGATTAACTTTGGTAAAGTCACTTTAGCGCTTACAATAAAACTGTCTGAGTCATGTAAAGAAGGGTGCTTGAGCTCTAGGTATTCTGGAAATACTGCTAAACCTCAGGTACCAGAACTGGAGGCTATGTCAGGTGGAATGAAGTGAAATTTTCCTTAAGATTCATCATCCTAGTGAGTAACAAGATTTACCCAAGCAGTACTTCTCCAGCAACATTTTCAATGCCTTAAAGCAAAGTTTTCTTTACTGGCAACTCCAACAGTAATCTCCATATCTATGCATAGCACTGACTTTATTAACCTGAAGAGGCACAGAAGTTCCTTCCTACAGATCTGCCGGAGAAATTATTTCCCTTGAGAACAAACCGTATTGATATCATCAAACCAGACAGACTCTTTTCATCATGAGTTATGAAAAACCATCTCTGTGATCTGTACTTTGGCTCTGGAGTTGGAAAAGACCCATGAGTTTAATCCTTACCTCCTGACACTCTGGCCTTTTCAGTGAATAATGCAGCACTAATGATTTAAACATGATGTTAAAAATCATTCTTTAAAACTCTCACCTAAACAGTATTTACAATCTGTAGGAAAGCAAATGAAATAGTGTAGGCTGAAACATCAGAAATACGCAAAGGGAAGCTCAGAACCACATTTTCTTTATATTTGTTCTTGACAATGACTCATCTTTCTCAAAGTTAAAAGGAGGTAAACCAAGATCAGTGCCCAAATCAAATACAGCTGACTGAAAATAAATGCCACTAGCAACAAGTATTTATCTGGAGAGCTTGCACTCCATGGCATCAGTTGCCATGGAGGAGACAAGTAAAGAACACTCTCAGAGCTACCATATCCTTCCAAATCTCTGGAAGTAGAACATATACACCCCGCGTGGCTATCCAGAAATCTGACAGTTTGCTGGGTTTTGGACACACTGTTAACACACTGCAGACGCAAATCAGGCCAGAATTCCCATGTCACAGAGGACAGGTGGTGGCAAAGAAAGAGCAAGGTCCATCAGAGCTACAGAAAAAAAGTTATTTTGCATTTCCACATGATATTGGCAGGATGTCAAGGATGCTTCTTTTAAAAATCACTTACAATGAAAAGCACTGCAGAATAACACAATTTGATTTAATTACACTTGCTGCCAGAGAGCAAAAACCCAAAAATACAGCAACCTAAATTTCTAGGGAGACATAACAGAGCATATTTCTTAATATCTTTGTGTTAAGAGGGTTACTGAAGTATTCCTCAACACATGTAAAAATGTGGTCACAGTGCCATAAATTCAGAATGTGGGAAGTGTTGGTACTAATTACTGGTATAGAACCTTGACATTAGACATTGCAAAAACTGAACATCAACTAGACTAGCTCTTTGACAGCAAAGAGATAATTATTAGGCTTCCACTACTAAGGAATTCCCAGAACTTACTAATGCTAGCATACAAAAAAAACCTGATCAAAGAAGAATAGAAGCTTTCTTCCTTGGGAAAAAATGACCCCTCTCTAAGAAAAAGATTACATGTGGTCAGGGAATAAAAGATCCACTTAACAAATGCTGTGTCATGTGTTTGCTATAGATGTTCTGATCATATAATAATTTTTAACTTTCAGAGATGCAGCCGAGGAGGTGATTGACTAAATATGTCAACCGTTCACTGTAGGCTGCAGAGTTAGAAAAGGAATTATATTGCCTATTTATTTTTCTCTGGTTTTGGCACTATCTATCCAAACAGACAAGCCACCATATTTGTGACTGAATCCATGACGCGAAAAGCAGATGATCAAAGAAATTACAGGATCAGGAATCAATTTATCCAAATTCTGGATCCCAAACACAACTTGACATGGAAAGCCTATTTTCAAAACTACTTAGAAAATGAGAAACCTAGGTCCAGCTACATATATCTTTGGATCACTGGCACTGTTTCATATTTTAAGACCAATTCTGAGACTCTCAAAACTATTATGTTTAAAATTCCAACAATACGTCTTGAGTATCATGTTTATGAAACGAGACACAGAATTTTCATATCTGTCACACCTCAAAAATATCAGGACTGACTAAAAAAGTGGATCTGCAGAGTTTTCATTCTTCATGTACTTCTTCTCCCTAGAATTCTGAGATATAACTCCAGCATCTGTATCTGACCTCTGCATGCTGGCTACAAAACCTCTTTGCTGGGAAGAGTTTGTCACTGAAATTGGTTAACCAGACAAGGGTGGTGGAATCTCCATCCTTTAAGACTTTCAAGACTTGGCATTAGAAAACCTCAGTCTACATCACTCAGACTTGGCAAAAGCCCTGCTTCAAGGGGGAGGCTGGACTAGAGGACCTCCAGACATCCCTATAAACCAGGGATTCTCAGAAAATGAGACACCAGAACAGTACACTGGTATTTCCTTCCCAAATGAGTGACAGAAACATCCCCCTTAAATAGACCAGATTTCAGAACAGCCTTGGCATGCAAGAAGCAGTCTGGGATGTGCTAATGAATAGTGCTTTCTAGATTTTCTAGCTTTGTGCAATGTGTTCTCAGGTTGTTTGTGCCCGTGGCTAAACCCTGAGGCGATCGCATTCTTATCCACTATGTCTGTAGTTTTTCTATCAGCCAAAGCAAGTTTAACATTAATGAAGCTATTCCTTTATGGCATAATATATTCGTTCAGACAAACTCTTCCCAGAAAAGCAAGATGCAAAAACTTCCCATTCTTCATTTGGTGAGAGACATAAAGCCTTGGCAGCTTGAGTTAATCACAAGAGAGTTCTTCAAGCCAGCACCCACATGCATACAGTCCCCTCTCTCCCCTATGACTGCCTTCCTGGTTCCAGTTAGTAACCCTGGATCCATCATACCTACACGGAAGCCACTTCAGGGTTTGGGTTTTTTTGGCGGTCCCCAGTCCAGCAGTGTGACACTCTTCCCCCAATACTCATTACAGCATTTTCCACCTAGATGTTCTTCTTCAGAGCACAGCTCTCTAGAGCAGAGCTGCATGCTTCAGAGACTACATGAAGAAAACCACAAGAAGCAAAGCAGCATCTTCAGCAGACTGCTCTCACTCCTAGAAAAAATTTCCCACTATAAAAGTTGAGTACCCCTTGCTCCTCAAGAAATTTGATGAGAAAGTTTTAGTCTAAGCTAAACTTTCTAGGACAGTCCTGTTTCTTCCCACTTTTTGACTTCCTGCTTTCAGAGAACGTTCTTCCTCCAGAACAATGTCCAACACCTTACTTGCCTATTCAGTTTTACTGGGAAGCACATACCTTTCCATCCTCACTTTCTTCACTAGACATCCATGCCCCCAGACATTCAAATTGGGGTGTCAGAAGAAAACCACGTTCAGTGGCAGAAAGTCATTAAGTATCTACAGCTCTATCCAAGGTATGGATGGGAAGGAACTAGAGGATAGCAACTGAGAGAAAGTACTGGTTACTCCTACTCTTTGGTACTCCTCCTGTAGCTTACTCTGACTCTACTGGTCTTCATAGGATACAGGTTATTTTCACAATAAAGGACACATGTGGGTCACGCAAAAGAAAAATAGTTAACAGACAAACACAGACACATTCAACAGTGAGATGAGACAGCCTAAAAAACCTAAGAAAGATTGCTAAGTATTAAATAACAAAATAGAATTCTGTGACAGTGTCATTTCATCTAATGTATACAATGTAAATGCTGGCTAATTTTTCTTCAAAATAATAAAAAACCCAAGCTTTGCACTGTCTAGCAATACAGATAAAAATCCTTTTTTATGCTAAAAAGAGAAGATTTTTAATCTAAAATGTTATAAAACCTGACTACTAAAAAAGACAAACTGTTTATACTATATTTAAAACACAGTTACCCTCATTCAACACACTTTGTGGAACTGACACAGAATGTCATATTTATCATATTTATCTGAGTTTCCTATAATATTATACATTATAAATACAATGGAAGCATTACCAATATAGAAATTATTTCAAAGCTGTCTCAGTCTTTTGAGACCTTTTAGTGCTTCAACTTTTAACCATTAAATGATTTTACACAGATACAAAATTTGAGATCACAACATAATTAAGTTACTGACAAACTGAAAATCTATTAATTCTCCTTTCTATAAAATTTTTATAGTACCAACAAAAATTGTTTCACTACATAATCATTAATGCAATAGAAATAATTCAGCAAGAAGGTAAGGTGTATGCTACTACAATTATTGTCATTTTATGGCATCAATACATATTTGTGTTGAAAGCTGAATGCAGTAAACACATCAGAGAATATCTTATTACCCAACAACACACACAGTCAGCTACCTCATTGGCATTATAAAATGGTTATTTTAGGTTCTTGTTGCTGTAAGGAATTTTTACACATTTTGTTGTTCATTTTATTGGGCCATTTCTGATATGTAAGGTAGGGCATTGTATGATAAAAGAACACAGATATAAATGTGCACACACACACACTATTTAGCATGTCCTATCTACTAGCCCCTAAAAAGTAGATAATCAGCACGTGAGAACTTTAAACAATTTATGTACACTTGCTTTAAACATTATTTCTGAAGTCATTAAAAAAGTCAAAGTAGGGACAAGCAACAATGTATTTAGAATTTCAGGACTGAGTGTTTTCAGCTTACAGCCTGTCACCTTATTTAACAGGTGTTTTTTTTTTAAGAAAACAAAACAAAAAAATACCCGAAGCATTTTTATCAGTCACATTGTTCACAAACCAGAAGAGAACAGAAATGCGTGTTCTCTCAGGATGCGTATTATTTCTCCATTAGAGGAAATCCCTCACCTGTTGCTCTAACAAGTTGTAATTTTTTTAATAGTTTTTTTAATAGAGTAATAATCTGGAACAGACAACAAAACATACACATAAAGATCATGTCTGACATCTCTTTTTTCCTTCTTGTCCAATGAAGTGGGCCACAAAAAAACCATGAAAAAAGTAGGTTTTTAAATTCCAGTTACTCTTGAATACTCCAGTAGCAGTGTTTCCCTCACTGTTCAACACTGCAACCTACTTGTTCCACAAACACTTGAGCCTAAACCCCACTTCCTCTCTTATTAGTTACTCAGTGTCCTGGCAGGGAGAAGTTCTGCAATCTCATCACACTTCAGCTGGTCAGGCACAGCTCTGAGCAAAGGTACAGGTATAACAACAGGACAAAGACTTTTGAAATGAGTAACAGGACTGACCTTTGAGAAGTTCCTACACTTCTTGAAGACACTGCCCTTACCTGTTCTCAGTACTGCTTCATTGTATCTTGCAATCTCTTTATTTATCTATTTCACACCCAATTTATGAAATGATAATTCTCTAATCCCAGAAAATGCTAAAAAAAATGGTCCAAGGCATCTGCTTTAAAAGCTGGAGGGTGTATTCTAAAGAAGCATCTTAAATTTCTTCCTCTATATTTACTTCCAAGCAGGTATGAGTATAAACCAGAGGTTAGGAGAGTATAAACCAGGTTAGAAGTTTCATGTATTGTCATTAGTGTGGTATCTTTACTTTGCCATTTGCTAGAGGTTTTTTTTTTTAAAGAAAATAAAAAATTGGATTTTGTTTATTTTAATAGTACCTCCAGTACATCTGCTACAAATCTGAGACTTTTTTAGAATACGCAGACATTTTTCCCCCTTAAGAACAGGTCTTTCTGTAACTTTTGAAACTTCATGTTAAAAGAAATACTACTAGGAACATATGCACATCCTTTCTGCACCTGTAGATGCATCTTAAAAAAACCCCAACTTCTGACAATAAAGCAGGCAAACATTTTTCAGATTTTTCCACAGCGTGCTACATATTTAAGCATTTCAATTTTTACTGACTGAAGCTAGAACTGTTCACAAACAGAAGGATGAAAAAATAGACATGTCTATGTAGGAAATAACTCTTAAAAAATTTAAAGCAGTAAGAACACAAATTGTAAAAAATCTAGCCACTCTAAAATGACTAGCTGTAAGTGATTACAGTAATTGAACACTCCCATTACACATTTGTACTGAATTTTTCTATTTTAAAAAGTAAATTTCTCAAACTGTTTTAAAATCGGGTAAAGCAATACACAACATTGCCATGGTTTTGACACAACAGGTATATACAAACACATTACTCAGGTCAAATGAAAGTCTAAGAGAATTTCTGTTTTCTGAAGCCATTAAAAGACTTTTTATTGTTTTGTTCTTATCCCCTCTTCCCCATCCCCCAATTTTTGTGTAGCTATCTCAAGCAATGCATTAAATGTTAAATGGATACTAATTATTCTACTTTTTTTTTTCCTTTGTCCAGACATTCTTGTTTTTCATTTATTTCTGTTCTGTGAATCCCATAGCAGCTCTCAGCAGAAGTGGTGTCACACTGAACTGAACCATAGACAGGGAATCAAAGCTCTGTTATGGTGAAACAGGTCTAAAAGCAAACTGCTTCAACTTACAGAGATTTCTTCCTCAGCAACCATTATTTTTAATGAGGCCAGTTTACTTTAGGAATCTTGGCAAAAAACAGTCATTTACTCTAGTCCTAGAGCAATGACTGCAAACTGGGCAAACACAAAGATTACATGCAATGTAAAATCTGCATGTGCATATCATTACACAAAAAACCCATGATGTGCTGGGAAAGAGGCCCATCAAGCTATCGTGTTTGTTAATGAAAATAACAGTTTTATTCCAAACCAGTCCACTGTATCAGATTTGATAGAACAAGTGTTAACTAAACATCATGCTTAAAAGCTTTGATGAGAAAATCTAACACGTTAAACTAAGAAACAGTTCAAGGACAGCAGGAGGCAATTCCAGAACACAGGCTCAATCTATAAAGGCAAACTACCACAGCTTTTTGATGTTAAGTAAGTAGCAATATCAGTATACAACAAAGCTTAGAGGCAGACTGTTGTATCAAGTTTAAAAGTTTAATATCCAGGGTCAAAAGCCTCAATCACCTATTCTACTGCTTTTCTTAGTGAAGAAGAAATCAGTGTTAAAGTATGATTTACTGAAAGCATTGCCTAAATTACCACATGGGATTTTGCTTACTTCCTTAGTATCTGAATTTTTACCATCACAGTCATGCTGCATTTCAGGTACTCAGACTACAGCAAAACATGTATGTTCAGATTTCGACAAGGTGGAAGGTCAGAGACACTTACTTTGAAAACATATACATTCCTTAAAATGGGTTATGCCCATTTAATGACCTAAGAAAACGGGCACCAGCTCAAGAGGAGTGGCACTTAGTAATTTACTGCATTAGCACTTTACATTCATACCTTTCAGGAGAAAGCATGAAAGTATATATTAAAAAAAAATACAAAACTGGGGGGAAAGATCCCGCTTAATCAAACTAGAGATTTACTATGGTTTTGACAATGCTGTATTAATTTCTCAAACAGGCTATATGAGAGATGTAAATAGCTATTTAATAAGTAATTTAATTGGTGAAATATGATTTTAAAGTTATTTTTCATGGGTATTTCTTTTGTCCATTTAATAAAAAAGCAAGGAGGGCATGATTACCAATTCAAAATTGGTAAT
Source organism: Lichenostomus cassidix (assembly GCF_008360975.1). Taxonomy (NCBI): domain Eukaryota; kingdom Metazoa; phylum Chordata; class Aves; order Passeriformes; family Meliphagidae; genus Lichenostomus; species Lichenostomus cassidix. Next base: position 33,675,015 of record NC_139482.1, read on the forward strand.
GGAAAATGGAGGAAGGATACCTTTTTAAGGCAAAAGAGGAAAAAACCTCAACGTTGTAATTGTACTTTTTTCATCTCTATCAAGAATACAGCAAGACATCTTTGCACTGGATACAGAAAACCACATGGATTCTTCTATGTGCTCTTCTATGCCTGCCCACTCCACAGCTTTTCAGAAATTATTGTGACTGTTACTGTGGATGAATTTAAGTTAATTCATTAAAGAGGAACATAATTCTATTGCTATCAGGTTACCAAACAAAAAAATGTTTTGCTGATACCCTGACATGACGTCTTTTAACACTTTTACCATTGCGCAAAAAAAAAAAAAAATTAAAAAATCTTGAATTAAGTCAATCTGGCTTTTAAGAATATTTAACAGCATGACAAGATATTCTAAATCAAGCCCTAATAGTTAGGGAATGTTAATGGGGTGAAGGGAGGAAATGCCTTCCATACAAATCTTTATAAATTATAGATTGCCAATTTTGAGCAGGCTGGGCTGCAATGCCATCTGGTGGCTTAGAAAAAATAACAGGATGCTGTTTGAACAGTGCTTAATGGCTTGGAAAATATGCAATATTCTATAAAAATGCCAAACTTGGCAACAATGTTTAAGTTATTCATTTGCATTTCTTAGTTAACAAGTCTTTTTTTCATTCTGTTGCTCCAAGTGCACAGTATTTTAAGTTTTAAAGTTCACATGTCAAGATCCAGCTTCAACCGGAATTTTACAATTGATTTCAGTTGTGAGTTGAACTTGCTGATGAGTATATTACACTGTAAAGGGTTGCACACATACACACAGGGTCTAATTCACACAATAAATGCCTGAAGTTGAATTTTTCCCTACTTGGGGAAAAATCAAATACAGCAGAAGTCTAAAAGAAGGGTTGCTGAAATGCTTTGTAAAATTACACTGTATAATTAATTCCATAGTAAGAACGTTTTTATGGTGTGTGTTGGTGACCTTTTATTACCATCAAGTTCACAATGCTGGTGGGCTGCCTTTTAATCCCTCCGCAGACAAAGGCCCTAAATAAACACAGATCCCTTCCTGGGAAAAAGTCCTCTCTGGTTAAATGGTAAGGAAATGAGTAAATCATTAGTAATCTTTAAAGCCAAAGCTATAAACTCAAGTTACCTTAAGTTAAAATGAAAGTGTCCTGCAAGAGTTTCAAAGTTCTGTCACAGATAGAAATCTCCAGCTCTTGACTCCAGACTAGGCGCCAGCTGATAAACAAACAATTTAAGTCAAGAGCTGGAGAATTCCCAGCTTTTTCTTTTAATGGCTTTGGCCAAGAGTATTTATTGCCTCCAGTTTTATTCTCACTTAGCTCTAAGAGGAAATTTAAACTCATCATTATCTTAAAGCCCCATATGGGACACAGTCAGCTCACCTGATAGAGCTCCTTTTACTCTGCCTAAGTTCTACTCCCCACTAGCAGTGATGTAATAGTGTAAACTAATTAAATGTAGTTTTAGGCTGACTTTTTAACAGGCTAAATAAATTTTATTCAATATGGTTTATATTCCCACTTGGGGCAGTAACAATTCCAAGAAGTTTAACTTTACAGTTTCCAGTCTAAACTACTAGTAGTTTACTCCATAAAGGACAATTGAAACAAACAAACAAACCATCTTCAGAACAAGGGCAGCCAACTGTTAAAAGCAACTACATTGAAAACTCTTTGCTATAAATTGATCCACTGGCACCAAAATGTACACAGAATTGTGAAAAAGCAGACAGCATGACAGTTCCGATATTTCAAACAAAATATTTCAGGAATGCAAGGACATACATGTAATTAAAATTTCATGTTTAGTACTTGTTCTGGTTTTGGAATGAAAATAAACAAAGCTATGGAGCTGGAAGTTAAATATTAACCCAGCATCCACGGATAAGTCAAGATGTTGAATGTGGTGAGCAAGTCCAGCATGGAGATATTTCATTCTAACTCAACAGGAAGGTATCATCCTGTGCCTCCGATGCCACCTTTCTCATTCTTTTCTACACATATATACTAGAAGAGGTTACACTTCTTTAATACATATTCTAATGCTTATTTCCCCTCAGAGATTCTTAAATCCATCATGATTTACATTTAGCGCTTTCCACCTCATCCTAGGCAACTCCTAATAAAGCATATTTGTCCTGTATATTAGAAACTTTTCACTTGAGAAATAAATTCCACAAATGTCCGAGATGAAGAACTGCGCTTAGCAAGAAGTCTGACTACCATTCCTAAAGAGTTAATAGAACTCAAACTTGAAACCAGGACGTTGTATTCCCCTCCCACCCAGCCCCCCCTCCCCACAAAATACTTTCCTAACCTGACTTGGCTGAAAAAGCCAATTAATTGTTCCAGTGTCTGCCAAGACTTCTTATTCCTTTAAAAATGTGGATACTGTTTGAGACAGCTGGCTATTTCAGACCCAGGTAACACCCCTAAATGTGGAAAGAATGAGGGAAAATGAATTATGATTAGTATTTTAAATGGATTTCTAATGAAACAGAGAGAGATATCTTAAACCTATTGTATTTCCAGCATATATTATCTAAAAAAAAGAACACAATGTCTTAGACGTCTCTGCTACTCCATTGAGAATATGGAAGCAGGTTAGTGCAAAGTGCATTAAAACATATGGAACTAGTTTTCCTGTCATTGCTAGGAACTGATAGTACAGCCACTGTGATGTCATGCAAAACACACACACATGAAGTAACCACCAAGTGACAGACAAGGACTCTTCTGAGCCTGAGCCATTCCCTTCAAAAAATAGTCATTTTAGGTCAAGTTAAGGTCATGGCAAAGCAGAGAAAAGAAAACCTTATGACAAACCTTATGCCAAGTATTGGGCTTAGTATTAAGTGAAGAACTGCAATTAGATCCTTATTTACATTTCTATGTGAATAAGAGATCTAAAATATAACACAGTACTGGGGAAAGCACGAAAAATGTCCACAAAACTAATTTTGAAACATTTCTGCTATTTAAGAAGCTTATACTAAGAAATTGCTGCTGACTGAGCTGTACATGGAGTCAATATAAGGAGGAAGGAGCAGCAGTTATTTAAATTTGTTGATAGTATTTTAATTATTATCAATTAAATACACCAGATTTATTATATGTCCTTCCTGTAGTTTCAGCTTTAAGCCATAGTTTTTCAAAAAAATAATCTCCCATTTTAGTTAACAGGAACACACTTTTAAAAGTGAAACACTTGTACACTCTTAAAAATCCTTGCATAGTGCACACATACAATAAAGCATGGGTAAGTTATGAGCCAACATTGACAATTTCCAAATACTAGGAAATATATAAAAGGTTTTCACAAATACATGAAAATTAAAACACAAAAAAGAAAACCAGAAATTGCTTTTTCGAGAGTATGTTTACAACTTTCTAACCATCTTTTTAGTTTGTTTGCTTTTGTTTGTTTTTTAAGGAAAAGAAAAATGTTGAAAGCCCATGTTCAACACTTACAAATAGGGCCTTCATGACTGAACTGTGACAGCTTATTTTTTCCCTCCCAAAGCTTAATTTCCATGCAGTTTACTTAAATACATAAAAACTATGAAGTTCTATCTCATCACAGTGAGTACTTATTCATAGTGACAATTAAATTTCTTGGCTTCCTTAGGAAGTATCTGATTGGGGAGGCAAAGTAATGATGCACTGCACAAATTAGCTCCAGAGTTCTAAGGTATCCAAGTGGTATTATTGCCCTCCAAAAACACATCAGCTTTGGAATTTCAGATCCAATTGAAGCAACACACAAAGGCAACCAAGCACAGGTAGTTACCTTCTTAGTAAGAGGTGTCAGTACAGGGGCATACTCCAGTAACTCTTGACAAAGTTGCAAACTTTCAGTGGTTTCAATAACCTATGCCAGCATTAGGAACAGTTAAAACTCTATGCTAAAGCCATGCATCAGTAAAAGAAGCACTCCTTTGAAACTGCAATCTGTGCCAGGTACTTACAGAAAAGTACTTTTCAACTAATAAACCTTCTCCAATTCTCCATTCCCACCGGTATATTTTACAGTATATTTTGTCAATGGAAATCCAGAGCAGCACCTTGAATTTAGAAAATGTGTCTTATTTCATCACCAGTGTTGAAGCTGATAGAGAATAAAGTGATAGAGATTCAGGAGTGAGCACTTCCAGCTGCGGCCTTCTGAGAAACAGCAATATACCTACTAGAGTGATGATGGGAGAAGAAAAATGGACATTATTTTTGCTTCAATTAGAAGGTTAGGAAGTGAGGGACACAATTTAAAGTGAGTCAGCCTGAAGACTCATTGCTGGGCTCAAGATACAGAAATAAAACAGTAATGAAACATAACAACTTGCAAAGCCTAAATACTTAGCTCTGCTTCAAGGTCATGTTTGCAGATGTGCTTTGAAAATAACCATAAAATATTTTAAACTCAGCATGATCCCATTTCCAAGAAAGGCAGAAATGAATATAAGTCATTGTGCTAAGTTATATTTCAACAGGGTTTAAATAACATATCAATAAGGTTAGCTGCTGGAAATAGCAAACAATAAAACCTTGAACTTAGGTGACACCAAATAAAAAAAAATCCTGTATGTTTAGTTGGGGATGAAGGATATTGCCAAATAAATAAAAGAATTAGCTTATAGTTGCACACAAAATCCAGTCAAATCATGCCCAGGATGTCAGCTCTACACAGTGTTTTGCAGCCTTGGAGTTTGAAAGACAACAGCTCATTAGTGTAAAACAAAGAGATTACCCCATAGACACTTAACAGACAACCAAGGACACACCTCTTCAACGTGCACTAAATTCCCATTGAATTGGATACACTTAAGCAGATACCTAAGTGGTATGTGCTGAATTGGAGCTTTATAGATGCACTCTATTAAGGTAATTCTAATTATTTTCTTGGCCTTGACTGCATATAGCTTATAGCTCTTGATCCACAGCAATAAAGGGATACCATGGAAAATGTTATTAAATAAGTTTTGACAGTGATCAACTAGTCACATGTCTTGGGACATTTGCTGGTTTTGTAAGCTTCTGTTTCCAGGTGCCAAAGCTGAAAACAGCAGGTTTTAATAGATACTAAAGTTTTAGTCTTCAGTGCATTTAAATGTTAATAGCAACAAACTAAAAGTAGACTAATAAAATTTAAAATGAGATGTCACTAAAACATTCAAGATTTGGAAGGTCTGACCTATGAATTCACTAACCTCTGGAATTAGATGGGGGAAAGCAAGATGGAGAAGACTTTCAAATACTTCAATGGGATCCAATGTTTTATAGTGCAAAAAGCTGTTTGTATCTGCTGCCATAATTAATTATACTCATGCTTCCCTTTTACCTTTTGCTAATAAAACAGAAGACAAAATACAACAAAGCATTTTCATTACTTGTCTGTCCAATCCGTAATCTGCATGAATTATCTGAAATAAAAGATCCCAAAAGGACGAATACACAAGAAGCTGCCAAAGCACATTTTCTTTCCCTACTTTGTTTTCCATTGACTAGCTTTTTCTTGTAATTCAATAGCAAAGGAAAAAAACAACAAACAGTATTGTACTTTACTGCTTCTTGTGCAATGTGGTGAAAGAACTGACTCAGAAACTTGTTTTCTATTTTCAGCTGTACTATTTGGTCTAATAAAAGCTTCTACTTCTCTGTACACCATTTCCCTTCTTTGTACTCTTAAGTCACTATGCAAAAGAACACTGGTACTTCGTTACTATGATTAGCACTAAAAATTATAGATACCTATTATTTGTGTGGCAAGAATTTAATTAGCATAATAATAGAGTACTATGGCAAGAATTTCTGACTGAAAAAAGTGTTGAAATCCTCTGTGGTTCAGCTCGGGAGCAAGGAAAAATGGCAACTTACACCACTTTTAGACTTTGAGAATTACTGCACCCAAGTATTAATTTACACAGATCCCACAAGAAATGGCAGAGCCACAGGAAATGCCACTCTTAACCACATAGGGTTACATTTGACTGACAACTGCACTCAGCCCGTCTTTTTCCAATTAAGCTCCATCTGCTTCCTTGGCTGGACTGGTTGGCCTAAGGCCTCTCAACAGGACACCCATTGTACATTACTTCATCCACTTCCCCAAAAACCTTTCTCTGCCAGAATCCTGGGGATACTTCCTCAAAGCATGTCATTGGGCAGGGGCAGGCAAGATGAGTGGGTGGATGAGTGGGAGCAGATGCATTGCACGTGAGCATTGATAGAAACCTGAAAAAGCACAAGCTTAGTAACTCCAACACATCCAAGGACGGTTTAAGTCTCAACAAATTAAAATAAAAAGCACCATTTTTCTTTCATTATATAGTCTGACCAAAAAGCCTCTGAAACCAAAATTAAATAGTGTGTTCCCTTCCACTCCCCACCATACACACTCTAAAATAAATAATGGCCAAACTGATTTAAATGAAATTCTGTAGAAGAATTTGTGCTTGGTTGAAAATGGCACATTTGAGCCTGAAGCAAAAGTAAAACCGCCAAGTTATAAACCTCTCAAAGGCAGGTTTATAATGGAAATGCCAACAGACCCTTAACTATAGTGGAGCTGTTAGGTGCCAACATATAAATAATTCTAGTTTCTGCGGTCACTTACGATAAATTAGATACAGTGCAAGTAGAAACAGTAGGGTTCTGATTCAGTAAACAGTAACAGCCAAGAGTGCATGTTTGGATTTTTAGACAAGTATAGCACAGATTTGATGCTGGCTCTGAAATGGAGTCTATAAGGACATTTGGACTTTTTTAAGTAGTAAGCAAGCCATATTCTGAATTCTTGAGGGCTTGTAAAATAAAAACCTCCTTAACAAGCCTTGCTGCCTACTGTTTCAATCTTCTAGGATTCCTATACCCCAGTAACCAAAAAAATGCTCAATTCAAAATTGGTATAATTGTCTACTAAAAAAATCAACATACTAAGTAAGTGCACATAGTCATATTAAGTCATATTAAGTCATATTAAGTCATATTAAGTGTTAAGAATTGCTAAGCATATTAATATAGTGGGAAAAAAAGTGCCAGTGACCAAACAGTAACAGATTAACCACCATCTTCTTTAATAGGTGTGCCAGCTGTTGCACCACTAATAGAAACGCTTTTCTGTAGTCCAGCTTGTTCTGGAACTGGAATGATGCATTTAGGTGATCAAGTACATTCATTTTAGTCCTGGGAGGAATTTATTGCTTTGTTTCACAGCAGTTAAGTCCCATGCCTTAACACAATTTTGTTGAACAGGGAGGGACACTATTAGGGCTCTCTGCAGGAACTTCAATCTTGGACAGGGTGGGAGTCCTCAGAGGCAGCCAAGATTCAGGCTGAGGCTGCTAAGAGGATGCTCTATCTCAGGAAACTCTCCTGGCTTGCCAAATTCACATCAGCTTCTCATTTAGTGCTTCCGCTACAAAACCCTACCACTGCCCCAGCATCACCCCTAACTCCCCACTAATATAAATCCTAAGATGCGTATCTGCAGGAACAGCAATGTTAGACACACTCTTAGTTTACTCTAACTATATAGGTCTCTACAATGACAACATTTCATATGCTGATAACCTGAAAATTCCTTTATCCAGCTGCCCTTCAACTTTTAAAAGAGGAAGGAAATTGCTATTCTTCCTGCACATGTGACATAAAATGCCTTATTCAAGACAAAAAGCATCTAGCTGCTACCAAATACTGCTCAGACTACTAGCAATTGTAGCAATTCTGGGAAGTAGTTTAATCAGAAGAATGTTGGACCTCACTAATCAACCAAGTTGGAACAGCTAACTATGTATAGTCATATGTCTCTACAGATTATCTCCAATCAAGTTTCATAAAGAAATCCACAATTTTAAGCAAACCCAAGAAATCTAACACAAGTTAAATACAAGTAGTATGCTCTGCAGCCAAAGCTAAAAGTCAGTGTGACTTTCTGTGTACTCCCTGTGGCAAATACACTAAGAGCCACAAGCAACACATTCCCACCATACGTTCTCAGAAACCAATGGAAACACAGGTTGAAAACGAAATGACAGCCAAAATGTACATTTCTGACTGTGTATAGTTAAACTATATGGTTACTGCGTAACTAGGATCTTACACAGTTTACAGCAACTCATTAAATAAAGCAAATGGATAATAATTACACGTCAGGTTAGTATTCCTGTCAACTTGCTAAGTTTCACATTAAAAAAACCCTAACCCCATTAGTTTACCACCAGTCAAAAAACATACTCGGATACTACCAAATAATGATGTGGATTTACTCAAAATACATAAAGATTTTAATGAAGTGTTACACAGTGTTTCACACTGCTCCCCCTCCCCCATTTTACTACATACAAATTTAACATTCTTCCACAACACAGAATAATTAAAACACAACTGCTTACAGAATGAGGAATAGAAACTGAAGGCATGGCATCAGGGTGACATTTCCATGCATTACTCTGTTCCTGTCAAGCCACCTCTTAATTTTTCTTATGAACAGATATGGGTTAAAACTTTAAAAGGTTTAGGAAATTCCACACATCTGTCTCCCAGCAAAACTACAGGAATGAAAATTAGAACCAAATTTTAAGGGTTAAAATTATAGGTCACACACAGTGCAGTAAGTAATTTTTTTTTCCCACTTCAGGTCCTATGTTGTGCTTGGCATGAAGAGAACTGTAGTTAAAAACTGTTTCTTCAGCTCTGAACTGCAAGACTCTCCTCTGTCCTCCGCATTTCAGTAGACTGAAGTGGTGAGCCAACAGGACTACACGCTGTTGGACAAAATGAAAGGTGAACATTTACATAGTTTGTATGCTGAAAGCTAAGTTCTAAATGCTTATTAATGGTAAAAGGCAATACTGTTTCCCTTACTATTTTATTTCATGATACAAACCATGTTTTTTTAAAATGTGGTTGAAGGACGAATAACTAAGAAATCGTGGTATTTCTATGTGTTCCCTGTGGATTAACCAGGAGCCGCTCTGCTAAGGACAAAACCTCAAGCTACTGAATTGTCTCACAGCGTGCAGTACTACACTGAACACTGTAAATAATGACGCAATTTTCAGGTATTTGTTTGAAGTGCAGAGGGATACTTCTGCTGGAACATTCTCCCTTGTTTTATTCGCACAACTGAAGATGCTTTTCAAGCATCAAAAAGATGCTTGTCCTCCACTACAAGACGACATTCTGCAATGATCCAGTGACTTAGAATGGCTCCAGATCACAGGATAATATTGTCACAAATAAATTCAATACTTGCCCAACTCATCACTATGACTTTAAAAATGAAACACAAGGAACCCAGAATACTAGCATCATCCAGATGGGAGTCAACAGAAGATCAGCTTTCATTCCTACTGATGCTGGATTCAGCTATTTAGGGGATCAACAAGCAATTTACTTTCAAAGGCCTGCACTACAAGACAAGGTTAGCTGTCCCTGCCTGCAAAGCCTACCCCATGTGGGTTTGTTTCTTTTCTTTTTATGCTCTTTTAGTGTAAGTGTTTAAAGGGCCTTCAAAGGGGTGCTCTTCAACACAGAGCAGTTTGCACAGCTGTGTCCTAAGACTTAAGATGTGTCCTGAGGTTCAGACACTTACAATGTTCATGTTTCTTTCCACATGTCTAGTGTAAGATCTGCAGATCTCTCCTGATGAATAAGAGACAAAATAAAACATGTAGTTCTATGTCGGGCCATGTCTTCACTGGTCCAGACCATGTAAGTAAGCACTGCGATTTAACCCCAGCTGGCAAAGAAGTACCATGCAGCCACTCACTCACTCACTCCTTACCCTTCCCCAGTGGCATGGAGAGGAGAATCATAAAAAAAGGTAAAATCCATGCGTTGATATAAGAACAGTTTAATAACTGAAATAAAATATAATAATTATAATAATAATATCAATAGTAGTAATAATAATAATAAATGGTGATGAAAAGGGAGGCAACAAAAAGAGAGAGCAAAATTAAACCCAAGAAAGACAAGTGATGCACAATACGGCTGCTCCACTGACCAATGTCCAGCCCATTCCTGGGCAGCAGTCAGGCTCTCCCAGGCAATTCCCCCAGTTTATACATGGAGTATGACGTTCTATGCAATGGAATATATCCCTCTGGCCAGTTCAGGTCAGCTGTCATGGCAATGCTCCTTCCTGGCTTGTTGTGCATCTCCTTATTGACAGAGCATGGGAAACTGAAAGTTGAAACCAGTATGTCAGGTTTCTCTGGACTTTTTTTTCTCTCCATAAAACAAAGGTTCTACACACAGACTGAAAAAATCTGTTTAAGGCAACACTGAATTGCAAGTGCAATTGCTTTGTATTAGGATTCAGATAAAACTGCATCTTCTTCAGTGGCACCTCCAATGTTACTAGCTGGTGGGACTCCCAGTCCACTCCGCATGGTGCCTTCCAGTTCGTACTTCCCGCTCTGGTGTGCATGGTGCTGGGCTCAATATGACAGGCACCATCCACATTTAGCATAGTACAGAATCAGGACCCTGATGGAGTCAGGGGATTATTGAGGTCTGGCGCTCATCATCCTCACTCCCAAGCACAGCAGTCATGCTAGGTTTTTTGACTACATGAAAAAGACACATTTTGAACAAAGTGCTCCATTGAAAGAACAAAAAGAGAGAAAAAGAAGTCCACGAATGTTTAAAACCAAAACAAACTTTGTAGAAAGCTTCAAAGTCATCACTTCATTCCAGAAACACTCCCAAACACCACCTGCAACTCCTTAACTTCAAACATTTTCTAGAAAAAGCAATCAAAAATTTAAAAATTAAATTAAATTAACTTTTATTCCCAAGGATTTATGACAGGCTAACATTTGCAGATCTTTCTCACTCTGGGTATCTCAGAACACTTGACAGGAAGAGCCAGATACTAGCATTAAAGTAACCACAAGCAAACAGAGCAGTTATTAGGAATGTGGAAACAGCTCACATACAGCCATGAATATTAGAACCATTTTTACTGAGAGAAGGAATGTTGGCTCAAACTCTGCAGTTATTCCTTACTCTTTTTCAAAGAGTGCCACAGGGATTTCTAACTTCCATCTGGACAGTTTTCCTTAACTGTTTTTGAACACCATGTGTGAGAATACAACAGAATTGTAGACATTAGAGATGGAAAAGACCGATTAGATCATGTAGCCATCCTCCTGCCAGTTGTAGATTTTTCCCTACAGAATAGCTCCTAGCACTTTGCCCAGTGCAGTTGAAAGCATGTAGAGATATTTGGCTTCAACCATCTCCTTTGGAAATTATTCCACAGCGTATGAAGAATGTTGTTAGGCCATTTTTCCTGGTAGACACGGCACGCATTTTTCTTTCCTTAATGATTTCCAGCCTATTATTCCTGGTTATATCCCATTGAGCCAGCCTGAATAACTCATCTTTACACCTTCGAATAAATGGAGACAGATATGTTTCTCTGCACATTGGTCACTATTTGGCCAGACTACACACAATTTTATTGCCAAAATATACAATATGCTTTCATAAAATCATTTATTCCACCCTTTTAGTCATTTTAGGGCAATTGTCTCCACCCTAGTGAACATTTTTAGATGATACTCTCAACAAATCTGTTTATTCTTCCTTACCTTCTGCTACCTTTTATTTTATTTTACAGAGAATGCAAAAGGCACAATAGACTTACAGAAGAAAAATAGTCCTGCGAAGTGAGCACATAAGTGAATATACTACCTAACTCTTCTGAAACAGCAGCTGCTGCCAACACAGTGACATCTGCACAGAGGTTATACTTCCTCCCCTCCCTGTGTCAAAATACACATTTTATCAATGTGTAAGATTTTCAAGATCTTCATTCCTTTCCATCTTTTCTCCAACAAAAGAGGTCTATTAAACTGGCTTTATTTTGAAAAACAAAATTTAAATTTAAATAATTTAAAATGTAAGTTATTAAAAATCAGAAGCTTTTTAAGCATCTCAGATTTCAAAGTATTTCTTCATCCTCATTTCAGCTACCTTAAATCAGTTCACACAATTCCTCCCTTTTTTGTCATCTGTTACCTCCCCTGTTATTTTCCCTCATCTCAATTTCAGAATAACTCAGTAATATTTTTCACACTACCTTGAGTATTAATGTTTTACATTGTAATTTCTACTACCATCCCTAGATCACAGATTTTGAAAAAATTAGTATGATCAGATGTATTTAACAAAAAATGTAAACAGAGAAACTAAGAAACATGTCAGGAAAGAAATATTTACACAATGCATGTAGCGACTGAGGAAGAGCAAAGGAAGTGAGGTAAAAGTGTTATGCTCAGTACCAGGAACAGAGAGAACATTGTGACCATTCTGAGTACACCCATTTAGGCTTTAAAGATAAAGCATAAAAAAATAAATCCAGAAATAATAATGGAGAAAATACTGCTATGCCTTCAGATGTTTTTCCTTAACAACAAGAACATCTGCCATTGAGGGGGATATGTCAGAACCTTTAGTTCTAAATAAATGAACCTGCTTCATCTTGCTCGCTTTTCAAGGATCCTAGCAGATCCAATCACTGCATCGCCAGAATAGAAATCCAAAACCACACCAAACCTCTATTCCACTGAATTCAGGAGATTCCTTATTTTATTCTTTCAGTTTATTAAAATAGTATCTGACGTCTCAAATTAGAGACATTGAATCAACCCACCGACTCTTTCATTCCTGTAAAGTCGTAAGACTGCATTTCTCTAAAGGTGCACAAAGCTAAAGAAACAAAGCAGACACAACCTAATGATGCCAGGTCAAGTAGCTCTACAAAGGCTCTCCAACAAAGACAGGTCTATTAAATCAGTTTAATTCTGGCAAAGATATTGATTATACATATTTATTGCAATAGAATTTACAAGCTAAGATACGCAATATTTGAACTACTCATTCCTAACTCCTATTATTTAGTCTATTGTGAAAATGTCTTTCAAATCATCTTTGCAAGCATTAGTGTGCATAAAGCCTTAACTCATCTGCTTCCCTTGAAAAAGACACAGCACAAAGTGCCTTCAATGTTCAAGTAGGGAAACACATAATTCACTTCTCCTGCTTTAGGAAGATGCCCTTTTCTTAAAAAAAAAAAAGCTGGAATCACGGAATAAATTGCACTTCAAAATACAGCAAAATAAAATACCACCAGAGTATTTCTAATAATGTTTTTCCTTTGCTGCACATTAAGTACAGATCTAGCCATGCAGGGAATAAGTGTGCAATGTACCCTTCAAGGACTCACATAATACTTTATGCTATCAGTGACCTGAAGTCTTGTCAGTGTTACTACTAATACTGTTTCCATCACTTAAAGATTAGCTTAAGCTTGTGGAAGCAATACTTTAAGATGAAACAGCTTGAAATGACAGCTGGAATTGGAACTACAGCCTCTTCTGGCCATCTCCAATGAACAGATCCTAAAACCAAAATCTTTTATTCTACTCTTTATTATCATTTTAGCATGACTACAGTTCTCTATATGACAGCTGTTATTAACAATTAGCAGTCTGACTTTTTAACTGACTACACTCTTGTCTAACGGATACAGTAAGGGGGAAGATCTTAGTAAGTTTCCTTATCAGATCATAAAGAACCAGACTTACAAAACAGTTGAAAACATTTTTTCATACCTCCAAAACCAGAAAACCAGATCAAGCTGTCACATCTTTTTGTGAAGTTCCAACAGAATGCAGTACAATGTATTTTGAGCAGATATGGAGCTGATGTAATTTCAATAGTCAGTGGAAGGGGGAAAAAAGTTGAAAAGGTAGTATCTGAACACTAACAATGCTTACAAAAGAGAAAGAATCACATCAGAAATGAAAAAAAATCAGCCAATGTACTTTAGAGAACGAATATTTTGTATACTGAGTTAAAGAACTATTACAGCAGTGTGAGTGAAGCCACTAGTGGAGTTTGCTCTGGATTACAAGGTGAGAATCTGTATCATGCTTTTCCTGAAATCAGTGGGGGGACAAACTTGACACAATTCTTGCAGGGTAAATTTAGATGCCATACTTAGCCAAGTAGCATCTCGTGCCAACCAAAGTCAGTTTTAAATATGCTTCTGAGATAATGTGTGCTTTGAAATACTTTTTTACATACAAAGATGGAGAAATCCAATCTTCACAATGAGATAAATTTACTCTCTAGATTTAAAAAAAAATTAATATGGATTTTGAAGATGTTTCCTCATTTGTTTCATGCTCACAAAGAGGTCACAAACCAGAGCAGCACCGGGAACCATGACACAACTTTCACATGTGGACCTGCAAGAGATCCTAATCCCAGGCTAAAGCGATTGCTATCTCTAGACAGCATTAGCAGCATAATCTGCATGCAACTACTGGGATGAGAAGTATTTCTGAAGTCAGTTAATACAAAATAATACTATAGTGACTTGGTTCATCAGCTTCAACTTAATGGGTTCTGACTGTAAGCTGCAAATAAATGCTGTAGGCCAATCATATGAAGAAGACAGCACTACTAAGTTGGCACGCAGGCCCATCTAAAATGATCAAGGGAAAGAATCTTTTGGGGGCAAGGCTGCAAACAAGCCACTAAAATCTGGCCCTAACACTATGCCCAAAGATTCTTCATTTCCAATATCAGCACAGGATTAAAATCACCACTGTCTCTCCCTAGGGTTTACAAACCAAGTAATTTTCAAAATATTATTCAGTTTGTTAAGTTGTTCACAGTGCAGATGAATGTTAACATCAGGCAACACCCAAATACCTAAAAACACAAGTGGAGTTGTCTGCCAATAACAGCTAGTAAACAGACAGCTCTAAAGAGGACAGTTCAGGCATGCTGCTTTCTCTTCCTCCTCCCTACGTCCCACAAACACCCTCCTTCATACTCCTGCCAAGTCTATTGCATTGCACAGCAAAAGCATAAGTGCCTGCCAATTTCTAGAGAGCCGAGCATACTTCTCCATTTAATGTTTTGTCTGAAAGCCAACAATGCAGTCAGGACATATAAAAATACCCCAAAGACTTGAGTACTGAAAGATGGAAATAACAAAGCATAACATTAAAGGGTTTTTTCCAACAGACTTAACTTCTCCACATTTCTAGCAACTGCCCACTTTAAACATGATTTGTACAGCGTACTCCTTGGCCTTCACAAACATATTAAGGACTAGAAAGCTAAGTCTCAATTCTTTCCCCCTTCTTCAGGATATCCCTCAGGTCATTAACTGACACTAACCATCAAGTTGTTTGTATTCTGATAAACCACTAACACCAAAAAAGCCATCTGTATTCATACTAGTCAACTATATGTGATCATATTAACACTCTGTATTGCCCTTACCATTTTCTCAAGCAAAAAAAAAACCCTGAAGTTCTTTAAGAATCAAATGTTTTTTCTTTGGAGTTACAAAGTTTTCTTTGTTTCTTTTTCTTCAGCCTTACAGCAAAAACTTACAGATGAAATTAAATTACAGACATTTCTTAAAGGTAGATAATTCCCTCAGGCATACAACATATTTAGTGGAAAGAGATTGATGAAAACAACATAGAAGACATCAGAATTGCCCAACTGATAAGCAGAAAGCCATGCCGTGTTTAAAAAAAAGATCAGGCAGATACATAATCTGCCCACAATACATTTTTTCTGTGTTTTTTATTCCCAGCCTGATTAGCTATCTAGCTTTATAAAACAGAACAAATATTTTGGCTGGAAAGCAAGAATCTTGTCTTCTCCATTATATTCTTCAATATCACCTACCTGGATCTTCCTACTTTCTGCTCACAATAGAATTTGGATGAAAATTTAGGCTTCTGGTATGTAGTGAAATCCTGCCTTAGTTTGCAGTTGAAAATTAAAAAGATTGTTAGTTTTTGCTCATCATTGACACTCATCAGGAAAATACAGAATTCTCAAAATGCCACTTGCATTGATTTTTAGAGTGGACTGTAAAAACCCCAAGATTTTCCCACATAAAATAAGGCTTCCTCACCTTCTAATTTTAGCTGTTTTGGAGAAGAATTCAACAACAGAAACTATCCGTTCTGGCTTTGTTTTCAAAACATTAATTTTATGTTTCTGCTCTCCTCTGTCCACAAAATGAAAGACTTCCCTGCTCTATAGTATTTCTTACAAGAGACTAAATATTCAGATACCAAGAGCTTTTAAGAATAGACAATTATCATCCACATTCTTTGATTTTTATAAAACCAGACAAAAGCTCAGTTTTCTTTAGATATAGAATTCCTATATTCCTCATTTCATTCTCTCCTTGTAAATTAATCAAAAAGCAGCAGAACTGCTTAATGACAATCAGTTTCTCCCAAACATAAAGAAACAGATGGAAGCTGAAGGGATGTGAATAACTGCATAAAAATGCAACTTTATGAAAGAAGTTAAATTAAAAGGACCACTGTACCATACCCCAAGAAAGCCCAGTTTCTCCAAGACTCTCAGAAAAGCATACTCCTAAAGCCTAAAAATACTCTGACAATCACATACATATCTGTAATGCAATCAAACAACAACAAAACAGAATACTGTACATATAGCAAAGAAAATAGCAACAAGGGTACAAATTGGTGACTGAAATTGCAAACAAAGAGACAACTTGTCTAATATGAGGTAAACTGCTAATGAAGACTTACCTCCAGAAACTGGGGCATCCATGAAAACTGCTCCCATTTTTTCAACAGCTTTGGCTAATTCTTTTGAAACTGCGGGATCTATAGTGCTGGAATCTATTAGTAATGAGCCTTTCTTTACTTTCCTGAAAGAAAGATTAATTCTTCTTATTATTAGGTATTTCTTTCAGAAGATATTTGCAACAATTACCATGGCACTGGCTTCTCTCAGCATGCTAAGTGCACAGACATTTTTTGGTACACTAATAAACATGAAGTTTTAAAACCTATTGAGCAAGATCTGCTTAGTATTTATACTGCTAAAAATGTGTAGTGTAGTTTTGGATCACTCAAAGCCCAGTAAAAGCTGAACACAAAACAAGGATGTTCGTCTTGAACACTATTATAAAAAAAACCGTACAAAAAGGGTGCAGTAGGAAAACCTTCCATCATACCAGTTGAGCAGTATATCATATACAGATCAACTAAGACGCATTCTAAGCAACTTTTGATACAGCATAAAATTGAATATATAACAATACAATGTTCTTTTTATATATATAGCATCTTAAGTTCTTATCAGAATGGTCTGATTGCATTCTTTTAATCATTGCTACAATTTATTCTACATAAAGACCATAACTAAGACCACAACAGCCCACTGAAGATTCGAAGTGAAGCATGGAGAAAAATGTTTTCCCACTGATAGACACTACTTTTAGGCAGATCTGTATTGCAAACTGTAGAACACAGAAAGCTGTACACCTCATTTAAAAAAATAGAATAGAATTTTTGAAACTTGCAAAATTTGAACTATTATATTGCCCTCCACAACAAAAGTTTATTTTTATCCCTCCTTTCATTGAATTGCACCATCAAGTTCACCTGACCAGCAATCACCATGAAATCAAAGACCACAATTTCTCAGTCATAAAAAGGTGTCCAATTTAAAGCTAGTCATGACAGATAAAGAGCTCCACTGCACCTTGCTTGCCATTGGCAGCACAGTGGATTTCACTTAATTGAATTACCTAGATTGCTGGACATAATCTCTCAATGTATATATACATTGTGACCCCACCAGAACTCCAGATTCAAACAGTGCCACATACACAAAACTCATCCCCTTTCGCAGAAAGGACAAGCTGCTGCAGTTTGTTTGAACATATGCAAACAAAAGCCAGAGCAGCAGATAAAGTACTACATCACATCCACTTATGATCAGAACAAGGAGCAGAGGCACGGGCTCCTTGGTAACATGGAAGGATGACTAAGTAAACTTTTAAACACTTCATGCTATTAATGTTTTCTTCTGTAAAGCTTTAAAAGCTTTAAAAAATGATGACAGTCAAACCAGAAAGCATGGACCAGGTCACTCAGAGCAACAGTTACCCACTACTGTCAAATTACACTTCCTTCTCTTAATACAGAAGCTGAGAAACTGCAGCAGCATAGGACTGCTTTCCACATCCTCTGTTTTCTGCTAGATTTTCCACATCCCCGTACTCACGAGATTAACTGGCTGTATTGCCAATCGTTCTTCAAACCATTGCCATCATGGGTACAGCTCTCCCACAGCTGTTTGCCAAGCTTTGTGGGACTGATCCAATTACCTATCTTCCCTGAAGGGTCATACTACAGATATTTAAGATCTGCTCAGTCCTACTGTATGAGGAATTAAACTACAGACAGTAAGGGAAGGAAGCAACTATTACTCCTGTATAGCAAGAACAACAGAAATTCCTCTCTTCTACTTCACTTTCTTATCACTGCATCTTAATATTGTACAATCAATACCTAAAAAGGCACCATTGTTTTTTGATAATCTACTGCACCTTTGTCTTTGGTATGTTTTTTCCTTTACCTTATTAATCCGGATAGATGTAAGAGCCTACATGATCCTCAGAGGTATCCAGCAGCCTTAGTCAGCCTGCCAGGAGCAGTGCACATGTAGCCAGAACAGACTTTTAAACGATATTTATTTTTTGATTTGGCAAATTCAAAAACTCTGAGCATTAGAATTCTGCAGACGATGGATTTAAGGCTCAGTGGAAATCCCTCCACAAAGGTTAAAAACCACTGTTTCACATTAAACAAGCTCTTTAGGTATCTTTTGTGTAATAAACAGATAATAAGAGTAGAAATCAAGAAACTCTTGTCAGCCATTCTACATTAATACACTTTAATACCATCAGAGACAATGATTTCAAGTTAAAGGAAAATGTATTTGATCAAATAATTGTTGCTGGCAAATATTCTAATTGTATTTGTGTATAGTACATTACATTATGGCAAAAGAACTACGCAACTGAAAAGACAAGTAGTAGTTATGTTGCCTGAAATGCACATAAATTATTATTCTACTGATAATAAAATTAGGACTTTAGCCAAAAGCCATTCAAAAGCAAGCACTGCATAAGACAGCTCATACAATTAGAAATATCAATAGTGACAGAACAGAGAACATTGAATTAAGTGCCCTGAAGGCACAGCACAGCAAGAGTTACAACAACAGTGATCATCAGACAAACCTTGAGTATGAGTGGAAATTCTCCAAACTATGAAAAAATCTTACTTTAGAATTCCATTTGCTCCTGTGTAAACTTCTTTTGCATTGGGACTAGAAGGCAGCATGGTAATAATTCTGTCTGCTCTTTCTGCTACATCTGCTGGGGATTCTGTTACCTTTTAAAAAAAAATACCGAACAATGTAAGCTTTTGCACTTCCTGAAAATGAGATGTCAGACATGTTTCCTGAGTTTGGTTTTAGTATTCACTGGCCACAACAACAAAAATTCAAACACAAGAAAAATTCCTCTCCTACTGAAAATACAGGTTATTTAGATCAGGCAACAGAAAAATAAAAAAAAAGAAAAGAAATGGATCTCCTGTCACAGAACTTCCTCCACAACAGCTGCCAAAGGGCATGCTTTCATCCCATCAACCCATTCATGAATCTTTGATTCACTACAAACCATGATCCAAAATACTGCTCTACAATGTTTCTAAGGAAGGACAACATGAAAGGATCACAAAAATTTGCATTTTGTCTTATATATGGCATTGAAAGAGGGGAAGACTGAGGAAAAAAGAAAAAAATTACTCAATGCACCTCTGAGCCTCACCTTAAAAGAAATTAGATAAACCAACTGATGTTTCTCACAGTATTACAACTGGCATTTTTAAAAAGGCAAATTATCAGCTCAAGAATCCTTCACAAGAAAGATATGAAAAATTTTCAAAATATATTATTAGGTATTAGTTGTTCAATAACGATACCTAACTTTAAAAAGTATATTATCCTTCCCAAGTCACTTTCAGAGGCAGGCAGTATAGTATTTAATAGACATACACAACAAATGAAATATTGACAGCTAAGTAGTGAGTTTCACTTGGAAGGCATTTACCACTAAGACTTCTGTCCAGTACTGGTTTGAAATAATTAATTTCTTTAAAATTGCATTGTTAACACATTCATGGCCCAGGGATAATAGCGACAGAAATACAGCTTATTGGTTTATCTTTAGCCCGCAAGGATCAAGTCTGATTTCAGTAATTTGTAATAAATGCTGAATTATGCCTTGAAGGACTTCTGGGATACAGCATGAGAAACTCCTTGATTTTTATTTGAATTTTGAGCAAAAGAAGGGAAGACAGCATATAGTCACTGAACAAGGCTCTTGGGGGAAAAAAATAAAGAAACTGGCATAGATGGGTCTGAGAAACATACAGGTTTTGTTTTGAAATAATAAGTTAATACTGCACAAAACATCTGGCATACCACACAGTTACAAAAGGAAAAATGCCCTAGTCTAAAGAACAGAGGTTAGCAGGAATAAATGAGGCAATTATAAGCAGCAAACTTTCTAGATCTGATTAGTTAATTTTATGGCTTGCCTCCCTGGAGACCAGAGAGCCTATCTCTTTAAAAAGAAGTATGACACCTTTGTCTTTAGTTCTGAGCATCTCTGGTTTGGTTCAGTCCCAATGAGTATTATTAGAAGTGGAGAGATGAAGTGTGTAACTGGAACCTGAATTTATGTATGTCTTTTTATTTGAAACTATGATCTCCAGTATTGTTAGAGGTTTGCAGGGTATCACCAGAAGACTCAGGGGCCCATTCGCATCTTTCAACCAGAAATTGAAAAACATACTATATTGGGCACACAACTGAAGTAGTACATCAGCCTCAAATTTCTATTTGACTACATAGATAGAAGGTAGCTGGATTTTGGTTACAGTTTTAAACAATTCTTAAGCAACACAGACACAAAGAAGGACATTATCAATGTCCTTCAAAATACTAACACGCCTTTTACATGAAGAAAATGAAATTAAAAATGTACAGACTGGGACAGTATTTCCACAACCATACAAAGGAAAATCTTTCTTCTAGCTTGACGTAAGTAGCAAAACAAAGTCGGAATTAAAAGTGGGAATTGTCACTCTTGGCCTTTTGGTACTGTTAACAAATATGAATAATATTGCCTGAAAAAATCTACCTACCTGGTTCAATAAGCACCATATAAAAATTTTATTTTATTTGGGACTTTCTGTCTCAGAAACAAAGCTGAATGATTTGAAAGCTATTATAAATCATTAAGCATTCAAAATCATTAAGAACACGTGCATACCTTTAAAAAACATACCAAAACTAATTGTTGATTACCAACATAGACCATACTAGGTCAGAGTAGCAGCTCACCACAGTCTGTACTAATGTTCTGATACTTGTTTAGTTCAAGCAAACTTTTGCAGTATGCAACTGCTAGGAGAGACTCTTCTGCTGGTCATTGGTTCTGCCCTTCAATATGTGCATCTGCTTGTGTTTGTTCCAAACTGCTTCCCTATTTTCTTACTTATATTTACAGTAAGTCAATTACTTATTGTTTGCCTGAAATGCTATTCTCATTGTACACTGAAGAAACTCTATTTTTATGATGCTTTACGCATCAGTTGACTCCAGTAAAACTCTCAATTTTCTAAATCAGAGAAAAGATTTAGACACAAAGACCTGTAAACTGAAGCATATAGTTACTCCACTGTGTGAGGAAAAAAATTATAATTAATGACAAAGGGTGAAGATAGTGAGTAGAGTGTAGAGGCAGCCTACTTGCTCACAACACTGCTTACTATTCTCCCTTGTTTGTAGCCTTCCAGATTTCTCGCCAAGTGGTTCCATATGATCCTGCTCAGCCAGTCTTCCTCTTACTATTCATCATTAGCAGGCAGGTGGCCACTTTCTGACATGCACCACCTCCCAGTTCTTTACTCCAGTGGCTAAAGAAAGTGGAGTCACAGACTGTGCAGATTTATGGTCAAACATCCCACATCCGCCATATACCTTGGTAGTAGCACTGGCCTTAAACAATGGACATTTGACTAGGTTTACTGTCTCTTGGGGTCATTTCACCCCTGTAACACTCCTGATGGTTTTACCCTACCAGCCAGACCAAAGAGAAAGCAGCCCTTAGAGCCCAATGTTCCTTCTACAGCAGTTTCTACAAGGCCCCATGGACCCACAAGTTTTCAACTCCTGAAAAAAGTGTGGGAGTAGGATTTACACCTATAGATCAAGAAGAGGAAGTTATGCTCCTATATTCTAGGTGTGTTTTATTTGTATTTAAGCCTACCCATGTATTCTTTTAGTGATTTATTATCTTAAAACACACTTTTGACTTTATTTTTAAAGGCATTACAGTTCATCTTTATTATCACATGTTAAGTCTTGCAGTGAATGCCAAGGATTCTGTTACAAAGGCAAAAAAGCTATCAACATGGGCAACCACAGCAAAGAGATCCCACTGCAGAACATGAGTTAAAAATAAAACCAATAGCTCAAAACAGTCTCTTCCATTTGCCCAGTTTTACTCAAGACAGGTCTGGTTGATGCCAGAGGGTCTTGGCTGCTTTAACAAAACAAGAACAGTAGCTAGGAAAACAAGCTGAAAAGCTTACTTTCCCACTTAAGGCCAAGATTCCATAATTATTCAAGGGGAGCTGCAATTAATTACTAGCAGGTGGGTGGTATCACTTTATCTTTTAGGAATCTTGATGTTACCTCATTATTTGAAACAGCTGCAATTAGCTCTAACAGTTTAGACTTTCAAGGCACACAGTTCCTCTGTCTAGATCTACCTACAAATTCCTTGCCACTGCTGGAAAATTCCCTTCTATCCTCTACATTGTTACATGAGAGGATTATTTTTGCAATGCACTCCTTTTTTCAGTGTTTTAAGGATGCATCCATCAGCCCACAACTGTGTAAATTGTGACAGCCTTGAAGTGTGTCAAAACCATTCAAATGTGTTACAGACACATAGAAATGATACAACCACCTGAGAGACTGAATGGGGTTCTGGGGGTATTAACAGATTAAGAAAAGCAATAGGACTGGCTGGAACAGGGCCAAGAGTTTGCAGGGTATATTGCAGGAAGGTAAACCTCCCTAATGTAATCAATTTCCTTCCCTCTTTTTTCCTTTTCATTCCTTCCTCTTCTCTCACCATATCCTTCCTTACCTCCAAGAGAATAAGCACTTAAATAATTAGATTTTTCCCCTGCCCCTGAGGACTGCACCTTGAAGCAGCAGGAAAGCTCATATGTCCCTATAACCCTTACAGCTATGCCAGCAGGAATTTTTAACTAGGGTCATTTAACCTGAAAAGGTCAAAAACGAATCAGATGAAAAGCAGCCCACTGGCCATCTAGACCTGGGGTAAAAGGAAGCAGGAGAAAGGAGGAGGCGAAAGAACAGGCCATCAACCTACTCTCATAAAAAGAAGGGGAAAAAAAAGACAGCCAGAGAAGTTTGACAAGGTAGCAGTCCTGGCTAACAGCAGGAAAATTACTTGGGATAGAATCATACCTTTGCTCTAACTGAAACCTCACAGATTCAGATTGTATTCCTTGTGCTGTGTCAGTTCTGATTGTGATCTTAACCAAGAAAAAAACCCAGATGATTCAGTTGCATTGCATGCAGGAACCATTCAACACACAGTTATTATTGGAATAAAGAAAGTTTATTACTATACCTGAGCACCCAAGTCTTGAAATTCTTTGCAAGCTTCTGGGAATACATCATATGCAATAACTGGATATCCATGTTTTAACAGGTTTTTTGCCATTGGATTTCCCATGTTACCCAGCCCAATGAATCCAACTGGGGTTTTGGAAGCCATAGTCCTAGAACACACTGATTTCAAAACAAAAAAGATAAATATAATTGTATTTTAGACTAACGTACAACAATGATATAATAAAAGCTACCATGTAATCTGTTTTCCATTACCTAAACAGCTTTATGCTTCAAAACACTGGAAATGTGAATCCTATTTTGCATAATTTAAACCATAAATTATGTTATATATACATTGGGCCACAAGTACCATCCCACAATGATTTTTCTACATATCAAAGAAAACTATTGTAATCAGGAAAATGTGGATATTTCAAAAAATACAGTATTAAAGCTAAGATCCGAGGAGAGCTCAAACGTAGACTTATAATATGCAGGACTGCCTGTATTTGATTATGTGTCTAAACCCTAAACTGTATATGCAAAATTCTATTTTATATATATTTTACAGACTCTTTATTTGCAACTTTGCATGCAGCCATGGGATATTAGCACATGTTCTCTAGAAATGGACTGAGGCTGCCACTTTATTTCAGGCAGATCCGCACAGATTCTTCTGATCCTGCAATAAGATACAAGCCACTAACCTAAAGATGAAAGTCTCCATACTAAGTCATGGCAAATCCTTTGACCCATGGCATCACAGTATAAACACTGAAAACTATGAACAAAATATACTATAAAAAACGTTATGAAGTCTTTGCAGGAATAACCTCTGTATTCTATTTACCATACTACCAAGACAGAACTATAAAGCCTACCCTACAACCTGTGGAAAACACTGCAGTTTCAGTCAGTTACCTTTTCCCAGTAGTTAGCGAGCATCAAATGCTGGAGAGGAGCAGCATTGCAGGCATTCATCTACTGCAATCACTATCTCATCACTCTAAACAGTCCTAATCCAAAGGCAGCACAATTTGACAGTGACTAGATTTCTTTGCCAATTACATAAAATACTTTCTCCTTTACGACAAAGGAAAAGGTTATGCAGAATAAACACTAAAGTATGTGTCAACTAAGCAGACAGAAACAAGGCTAACTACCTACAGAAATACTGTAGCTCTAAAGTGCACATACAGAAAATGTGCCTAAGCTGGATTGAGACTCTAAGAGGTCTCAATGCTTAGCAAAGAATCCTCTCTAGGCCAATAACACTTGATTAATCATTTTAAAGTCTTTCTGACTTTAAGCTCCTTCTTAGCCAGCAATGGTCATGCTCTTTCATCTGCAGCACTGTTTTGGAAGTGCCACGTTTAATAAATCAGGTTTGTTGAGAGAACTTTGGTCTGAGACAGTTTCCACAGATGCCTGCAGCAATTACATAGCTAGAGAAGTAGCACAATTTAAAATAAATCTGAGCTGGGAAAATGCTTAGTGAAAACTGAGATAAGTCAGGAAAAGAGCCCATTGCTTTTTAAAGAAGTGTTACATGTCAAAACTAGGGAACAAATGAACAAAGAGCCTAAACCAGCATCATCAGCCACAACAATCATCTTGGAGTCTTCTTCTCGTTGTTTCTATGAGTCAGTCTTCCCCAGTCCCTCACTTGGACTAATCTAAAATTGCTCCTCTAGTTAGCCCAAAGCTTCCACTTCCTGAGGAGCTTCAAGCCCTGGTTTTAAGCATCTTTCTTTCTCTAGCCCTTAATACCAGTTGATCTTATTTACCTTGACTTCAGTAAAGCTTTCAGAACAGCCTCCTCTCATATCCCAGTAGCCAATTGAGGAAAGTATGGACTGGAGTGGACTGCAAAACTGCCTGAAGGAAGAAATACTGTCTGGAGTGTTGGGCTTAAATAACAGTGATCAGTAGTTCAAAGACTAGCAACAGTCTAGTTACACGTGATGTTCCTCATGGGTCAATACCGGAGCTGTTTAAAATTTTAATCAATGACTGATGATTGAGCATAAGCACCCTCAGCAACACCGTGTGTGACACCAAATGGGGGGCAGAATGGCTGAAAAACGGCAGAGCAGGGCTACCATTCAGAAAGAATGGAGAAATGGGCCCCAAGTAGTTCAACAAAGACAAATACCACCTCCCATACTTGGGGCAGGGGATGTCACTGCAGGCTGCTGACTGGCTAGACAGGTGGCAGCTCTGTAGAACCTGAGGATTCCCATCAACTGGAAGTTGAGCATGTCAGTAGTGCATCCTTGCAGCAAAAGGTTAATGACATTCTGCACTACATCAACAAGAGAAGAACCAGGAAGTCAAATAAACCAGTGACTCCTCTACACAGAAAAATACACAGGAGATGTAATCAGACTGCAGTCAGCCCAGCAAACATCAAGTAATACAACCAAGGAGCAGGAGAATATGGCCTATGAGCAAAGGCCAAGAAAACTGTCTTTGCTGAGTTTGGAGAAGCAAAGGCTGAAGTCTTCTACAACCTACATGGTGGGAGGGAAGAAGAGTTACAGAGCAAATGAAGCCGAACTCTTCACAGATGTGCACAACATCAGGACATGGGACAAAAGCTGCAGGAAGGGAAATTCTGGTTGGAAATAACAAAAGCATCCCTGATGTGGAAAAAATCTTCTGCACTGTAACAGGCAATGCAGAGAAGCTGCGGTACCTCCATACTTGTAACAACCTTAGAACACCCTGAGCAACCTAATCTAGTTTTAAAGATTTAAGGTTTTTGGAGCCCTTGCTTCCAAACCTCAGTTTTGGAAGAAAACAAACAAAACAAAGAAAAACTCGGTTTTCTTTGTTTCTGTGAATTCCAAGTAACCTTATCAGAAGAATAATTCTGACTACCATATCTAGGCTCATTCTTGTAGACTCCTCACTTTTGTCTGGATCCCTTCTTTGCTCACACCACCTCACAGACATCTAACCATCACCTCAAACTGAACACCTTCAGAAAAATTTCTCGATACATTTTTCTGCTATCAGTGCTGACACCAGCAGTGATGCCTGTCACTCATAACAGCCTAAAAGACCCATCCATGATCTGCTTAAATGTCACTGATTCGTCCATCACATCTGAGATCTCAGCTGCTTCAGAAACCTGGTCACCTGCCTCAACAGGCATAATATTGCCTTGATCTTCATCTTGGGAGTTGAGAAGGACATTTTGCCCATGCTTCTTTCTGTCACTCCTTCTCTGCAATCTGCCTGCCTTCTCTCTACAATGTTACATAAGACTGCTTTACTTTGATGACTTTTCATGACTGTCATCACATCTTAATATTAAGACTTCAACTGGTAATTAGACTGCAGAGATGTGCCTCTTGCCAACGTGCATTTCTATTGTGCCTCTAAGGCAGCTCTTCACAAGGTAAATATCCACAAAATGAACACATTCTGCTACTATAAGGCCTCCCTTAAAAACTGTTATTTTGCAATATTCCCAGAAAGGCATGGCAACAGTTAGGTTGTGATACAAGACAACTTGCTACCCAGTACTATTAGAATTCTGTCACTGTATTCTATTATTTCTCCTTTTGTCTGTCTCTATTGATTTTTTTTTGGTCTCAGTTCATGAATCAGAGACCACTTTCTGTTATGTGCTTTCTGCAACATATTCAAATCCGTGGGAATTGGGACTTGTTAGAGAAGAAGTCCAATTCCTTAGTCAGTTTCTGACTTCTTAGTTTGGTTTAACTTTTCACAGCCCAGTGTTACATAAGCCACTTCAAAATTAAATAATTTGATTAACAACTTTGAAAAATCTTCAGATCTCCAGGTACAGGAAAACTGGTTTAGAGGATTGATTAAATTAGTTCACACATCTAAGAAATTATTTCAATTAAATCTGAACCAACTACATTTGAATGCATGGCCTATTTTTAATGATTACTTAAGACAGTGGGGATTTGTCAAAAAGAGGATGTTTTAAAAGACAATAACTTTCATGTTTTCCTATTAGATTAACCTCCACAGTCATTTCACAGAAAGTGATGTGCAGCTTGCATATCAAGGCACTTTTTAGAATCTGATACGTAACACAATCTCAGTTTTGAAATAACTGTATAATTCAAACATCTAAGGACTGATATTCTGCAAACCCACATCACATATGCTAACTAACCCCATCAATTGTATAAGCATCTGCTGAAACTGTCCCTGTGGTATTGAGCCCATTTTACTTCAACCATAAAATCCACAGTAACCTGCTGCAATCACATGGCTGGAAAAATGCCCAGTCCACACTCAACTTCTAAGGGAGGGCAGAACATCAGATGTAGGAGCAACAGAATTTACTTTTAAAATAATCACTGATACCATGTGCAACTAATTCTCTTTCACTGGGAACAGAACCAGCAATATAGGTTAATCTGTAAATCAAGCTAATTGTGAGCAAAACCAGCTACAGCTACACATACTCCAAAGAAATCGGGCTTTTTCCAGAAGATTGTTCATTATTCTCTTGAGGGAGTATGTGCCTGCAGATCCTCATGCCTATGGGAACTCAGCTGATGAGCAGAACCAATTATGACACTCTCACCAAATTTGGTGATTTACAGATAATATAGATAAAACAGATCTTTTGCTTTGAAAAGTCAGCCTACAACAGAAAAAACTTGACCTAATCTGCAATTTCACAAGAATTTTACCTTAAAAACAATTTAATTTAAAAAATCAGCAAGAGTTCATGAATCTCTGAATGCCTATTCTCGAACAAAATACAACTGTTAGAAGAGTAACTTCAGAAATGCACAGATTGCGACCCTGTCCTTAGAATACCCAGCCTGTCAATAATTCAAAACGTGTCCTTTCAAGCTTTATATAGAAATACTGAAAGCAGTTTTCTTTTTAACTGAAGGATGACAAGTTTAGACCAATTTACTTTTACTTAGATATTTACTTTTCTTTTCACACTATCTCCCAAAGTAACGAGGCTTACAGGTTCAAGAATGAATTCCAGCGCCAGTGTTGCCCTGATTTCACTGCAAATACTTGACTGCACAAGCACTGCAATACGCAGAACTGAGGACATCTCTTTGTATTCAAACAAAAAGGAACTAATAGCTGGGTAGAACCACAGACAGCAGAACTGGAAAAGGTCCAGTATGCTTGTACTCTGAGTCTAACTGGCCAAGAACAGGACTGAGAAACAAGTAACTCTCAAAATACAATTTCAACTATATTACTTAATTCTTGGCTTTATAAAATCTATTTTGAGCTGTATTCACCAAATGGCAAAAGGGGTAAGAGCCCACACAGTCCTGTCTCGTAAGAATTTCCTAATAGGAGCGGTTGCAGTTCATATTAATATTCTTGATCTCTCTGGATCAGTGAAACTTGACCTCTTTTCCAATAAGTGAGATTTAACAGGATCATGGGAAGATGCCTAGGGTAAGCTCAACTACTGAAGTTGCTGGTTTTGCTTGGGGCTTTTTGAGAAAATACATATGAAATCATTTGACAAGGAGAAGGAAACATGATGACAATTCAATATAAGCCACTAAATGAATGATTTTCCCACTGATTTAGCATCTGAAGTTCTAGTACAAGCACAACAGAAGACATCATCCCTTTTCTTCTTCCGTCTTTGAAAGACAGGATCAGAGAGAGCTTCTGTGTTTTGTACAGACTTCTCTATGGAACTCATAAAACTTCTACTGAAACGAGATACTGGGAGGGAACTAGATGAAGAAACGTAGAAGTTAGTGAGGCCAGCTGTACATGGGTAGAATCATTCTGCTCCTAGAAGCCTTGCCAATGGAATTTAAATTGCCCCAGGGTCACCGACTTTTAAAGGTTATGCAATGATTTTGTGAAGTACACTCTGCCAAAATAATAATTTAAGAAGATTACAATACTCTAAATTTGGTCAGCTTTACATTGAAAATATCCCATTTGCTTTTTCTTGCCTCTGTAAAGGTCTGCTGATCAAAACCAGACATACCATCTAGTAACAGTCAGCGTCTTCTCACATAATTTTTCTTATCTGTAACTATATGTCGTTAAATGTTTGCTAATACATTACAGAGAAAATAATATAAAGAATATCAAGTGTACACTTGAACCCTTAATTAAGTAATGTGCTGGACTTGTGAGCAGCAGGTCTTCTGTCGTAATCCTTGCTTAGTAATTAATGCTTCTCTGCACCGGAGCATGGAGTCATTCAACAGTTCAAACACAGCTCCTGAATCAGCAAAAGTACTATTTAACCAGCAAAAGTACTATTTAACTATTAACTGAATGGGTCCCTACCACTCAAACAAAACTACTGTAAGGACCTTTTTGCTCTCCAGCATAGTACTGTCTTCTTTGATGAACAGCTCCCTCAGCTGATGAAAGTCTTCTTTTCTCAGCCAACATAATTCATTAACCCACTCTTTATCCCCCCTAGCAGTTCCCAGGAATACTTCTCCATATCTATCAAAAATATATTTTTAAGTAAGGTCATATAAACCCTCTCCACGAAGCACCTTTGTCAGTGTCTGCCAGCTGCAGATCACAAGACTACATAGTCTCTGTCCAACTGGCTAATACATAAACATACATAACCAAGATACTCCTCCAAAATCTGCCCTCAGCTCTTTATTTTTCCCCTAGACAATTTAACAATCTGTGGTGTAAGCATACAGAAAAAACAAACCATCATGGTCTGCACCAGCCGCAAAGAGCAACTGACCAAGTAACGAAGGAGCATTCATTAAGAGAAAGAAGACAGCCTGCTTGCTAACGAAGCTGGGGTGTTGGACAGCTCTCAGAGCTGACAGAATTCCTTCACTAGGATGGCATTTCATTCACAAGGACAGATGATGAAATCACTATTCAAAACCCAACTGTCACACTAATCAAAACTGAAGAATGGCAAGCTTAGCAAACTCATTAGAGATGGGGAAACCTCAACATATAACTAAGCAATAGAGCTTAGCAGTTAAGAAGGCTTAATGCTTAGACCTTCATCCCACAAACATTTCCCAGAGTCAAGAGTACTTTCAGCACAGTCACTACTGACTAAGAGCTTAAATGCTGTGGGTGAAAATCTGCTCTGTGGAAGTTTCTTGGGAGAGTCAAAATTTCTTCCTAGACTTAGTTACAGTTTCTTGCTCAAGTCTTTAGGCAAAGACAAACTGTATTTTTCAACTTTAGGAGACAGTATTGGGTTGCTTTTCATACCTATGCTCACCACCAAGAAACAAGATCCCCACCATCTGCCCTACGTTAAATATGATCATTTGGATATTGACAAGACAGTGGATTTCAAAGCTCTTACGGAAACACCTGACAGCTACCATGCACAGAAAGTTCAAAAATCATTGAAAGCTGCTGCTTTCAATTGTAGTGTCACAAAAGGTACTAAATACACAAACAGGGCCCCTGTATTTAACTTTACTAGCATGTGACCAATATGCCTTCTGCCCCTGAGCTATTACTTATCACATCAGAGCTGCACTACAAAAAATAATGTATTAGTGGAAAAGATACAGTGGAGCAAAAAGTGCACTGAAAGCTAACGTCAAAATTGTCAAATGCTTTTCATTCATCAGTTTAAGTGAGGTTTAAAGGGGAATTACAAAGCTTTTAAAGTTATCTACTTAGAAGTAATTTAGTAATTCCTGAAACATTTTCCTAAGTGTCAATATTTTAGAAACATATACCATTTAAAAGAATCTATTTCTTCCATTTTGCTAGCTAAAAACCTTCACCTATGTGTTGGGAGCCTAACCACAGAGTGACATACATGACCAACAGACCGAAATCAAAATGACACTGATAAAGACTACTGAAGGTTTATTTTTCATCATTTACTTCAGCAATGAAATTACTTAGGAACAGCTGTGTGATTTTCAGGACTCTGGAAAGGGACAATGTCTAGGTCCAGTTCTACAAATACATTCTTCCTTCACTTAAACCAGCAGGCCATCTGCAGGGTTTGCTCCTTCCACTGCCCATGAACAAACCACAGGTGAGCACCAGTGCCTGCAGAGCCGAAAGAGGAAGAAGTGCCGCTGCCTCTACCTTCAGTTTACGGAAAATAATCGGATGCAATGACCGAGAGGGCTGAACAGCCCAAACCTAGGTAACAGGTACAGCATACATGTCACTGCTGCCACAGGAAGCATTTGTGGGCTCTGATGATTTCCAGGCACGCTATTTTAAGCAAATGATTGAAAACATTTATTAAGTCAAGCCGCCCCGAAGCTCCGCTGCAGCCCCAGATAAGGCGGCAGCGGTAGAGCGCCGGGCCAGCCGTGCCCGCCCGGGAGGTCCCTCGCCGGGGGCGCCGCACGGGGAGGGGTTCGGAGGGGCCCGCGGAGGGTTCGGAGGGGCCCGCGGCCGCCAAGGGCAGCGCGGCAGCTGCGCGCCCCGGGAGAGGCGCGGCCTTTCTCCGCCCGGCCGGCAGAGCGGGGCCACCGGAGCCGAGGGAATCGGCAGGTCCTTACCCATCACCCGCCGGTGCCAGCGCCACCAGCCCGCACGTCCCCCGCGCACCACCGCCGCGGCCATGCTGCGCTCCGCGCCGAGTGACCTCCGGCCCGCCGCCGCCCGCCCCGCCCGCCGCCACCGCCCGCGCGCCGCGAGCGGCAGCCGCCGCAGCCAACCACGGGCGGCCCTCCGCGGGGCCCAGCCAATGGGAGCGCGCGGCGTCCTCCCTGCGGGCCGTGACGGGGCTGGAGCGCGGGGCGGGGCGGGGGCCGGGCCGGCGCTGGAGCACCCCATTGGGGCGGTGGGACATCGTATCCCGCTGCCCGCGGCTCCCCCCGGCGAGGCGTTTCTTGCCAGCTCTGCTCGCCTGTGCCTGTGCCATGCGGTTTCGTCTTCCTGCTTCGCTATGCGAGGAAGAGGCTTGGCTGAAGCGGGAGAGAAAAGGAGCGCCAGCGTTTTGACGGAGACAGCTCGTGGTGCGAGACGGCTCCCCTAGGGCAAGCGAAAAAGTGTTTTGTCGAGTCAGGTGGCAAATAAGAGTTGGCGCTTGAGGGTTGGAATTAGATGATCTTCGAGGTCCCCTTCCAACCCACACCATTCTGTGATTCCATGAGTCGCGCCGTCGCGGTGGGGGTTTCCCCACGGCTGGGCGCCAGGCGCGCCCCAAAGCCCTCCGTCAGTGCCGCTCCTCGGCTGGACATGGGGACAAAACACAACGAGGGGCTCCTGGGTCGAGATAAGGACAAGGAGAGAGCACTCACCAGTTACCGTCTTGGGCAAAACAGGCTGAACTTGGGGAAATTAATTTGCTACCAATTACATTAAAGTAGGATGAAGAGAAATAAAAACTGTGTCTTAAAACACTTCTTCCCCACCCCTCCTTTCTTTCCGGGCTCAGCTTCACTCCTGATCCTTCTATCTCCTCCTCCCTGAGCGGCACATGGGTTTGGGGAATGGGGTCTGTCATCAGTTCATCACACATTGTCTCTGCCGCTTCTTCCTCCTTCGCGGGAGAACTCACACTCTTCCCCTGCTCCAGCATAGGGTTCCTCCCATGGGAGACATTCCTCCATAGACTTCTCCAGAATGAGTCCTTCCCACGGGCTGCGAATCTTCACAAACTGCTCCAGTGTAGGATCCCATCCACAGAGAGCAGTCCTTCAGGAACAGACTGTCCAGCGTGGGTCCCCTGCAGGGTCAGAGGTCCTGCCAGCAAACCTGCTCCAACACAGGCTTCCCACGGGCTCACAGACTCCTTTGGGCACACCTACCTTCTCCAGTGTGGGGTCCTCCATCAGCTGCAGGTGGATCTCTGCTCCACTGTGGACCTCCATGGGCTGCAGGGGAATCTATTCCTGTCCTGCCAGGGTCACTGTGGGCTACAGGGGAATCTATTCACAGAAGCCAGCCCTGTAGCCCACCCACTGCCAAAACTTTGCCACGCAAACCCAATACAGTTGTGCCCAGAGCGCACTTCTCAAAGGCCTAACACAGGGTTTATCAACATCAGCAAGATTTGTATTTGAGCAAGGTAGCAAGAGCTGGGCTGCTCACCTGCAGTGCAGCATCTGGAGACCTTGCTGGCAGCTCTGGGAGAGCTTCAGGTGGGTGTGTGAGTGAGCACATCAGGCTCCAAGGGAGGGCAGGCTGGAG
Organism: Lichenostomus cassidix; assembly: GCF_008360975.1. Classification (NCBI taxonomy): domain Eukaryota; kingdom Metazoa; phylum Chordata; class Aves; order Passeriformes; family Meliphagidae; genus Lichenostomus; species Lichenostomus cassidix. Next base: position 33,708,745 of record NC_139482.1, read on the forward strand.
GCAGGCAAGTGCTGCCTTCTCAGAGCAAGGCTTTAGCTCCAGTCCTGAAATTGCCATGTTCATCTCCTGGGAGCAAAATAGTTAATTTATTTTCCTGACAGAAAAACTTGCCTTACTTTGTTGTGCCAGGATGCTGGGTACTCCCTCAGTCATTAGGTTACTCTTGTTACGTCAGAGATTATTTGTAGCTGTCATGTAGTATCATTTACAGACTTCTGGGAGAATGTAGTCATGAGGCACAGATCTCGGGTCTCACCACGACATGTCTTCACTCAGTTATATGTTAGCACAGAAAGAATAGGCTCGATATATGAGCTTGGCTCTCCTGTCAGTACCATAACATATATTTTTCTATTTAGCCTTATAACATAATAGGTAATACAGTTAAATTAACCCAACTCAACATAAAAGGAATTTTGTGGGCAGCAAAGGTGGCTGTGATCATATGGTAGCTTTACTGTGAAGTGAGAGTGCTACTCCTCAGCAGGCTGATCTTATACATTCACCCAGTTGCTTCTTCCTCTCATTGCCTCTCAGCTGAACACTGAGACAGAGTAAGACTTGAGAAGAAAAGAAAAATCTCTGTACTTAAAGCAGTGGAAAGAGACACAAACCCAGAAACTTTGCATTTTGCAAAACATTGGAAGTTCCGGAGACTGAAATATACCAATATTTTTGTAGGCTCACTCATCTCTTTCACTGTGCCATTCAAAGAGTGCTAAATGAATAAAGTTACTGAGCTACGTTTACCTTTTTCCTCAGTGGTGAAGAGGCTGACGATCATGGTGAGCCTGATTTTTTTTTTGTGATGAGAAGAGGTGTGACTCCTCACTGAGCAGCTGCGCTGGCAGAAATTTGTACTGAGGAATGGTCCAAATAAGGTCTTTGGAAGACATTGAAACCTGATTTTTACATGTAATCACATAGAACTTTGAAAACATGGGGATTTTTTGCATTCCAGCTTGCTTCTTCATCACCTTACATTTTCAGAGTCATTGACCCTTTATCAATTTGATCTAGACCCCTATCAAGTCTGAACTGAGTTAGAAAACTGATTTCTTTTTTTTTTTTTTGAGAGGGAGGCTGAGCATAGAGGAATGTGTGAAGTGTCTAATGCTGTACTCTGTGTGGTCCTTGAATTCCAGTTTTTAACTCTTAGTACAAGATGCAGCTTTACCTCTATAATTGCATCTTTTTCTACACCTTTCTCATGTTTTAGGTGGTTTTGTTTGTGTAGGTATAAATAATGCATTCTTTGTTTAGAAGGTATATGAAGAGAATAAACTTTGTACCAACATAAAAAAATTCACTATAATGGCTTCCAAAAAAAGCATGAGAAAGTGGAAGAAGAATAGTCCTATTCATAAAAATGTAGTGGATTTAGCCTTATATTACTTTGCCAACACACTTGTGTGTAGACTCTTGTTACAGACACAACCACTGTTATCTTACTATAGCTTTTACATTGGTTTTGCACAGAATGTGCTTTTGCAGACAGGTAAAATTTCTTGAGATTAGATTAAATGGAATCTCTGCTCACATTATGAACACAGATAAAACTGATATTAGTAGTTTAGTACCCCTGAGGTAGCCATTATGAGAAGGAAGCATTTGAGGGACTAGCTGGTGCAGGGCTACCATACTGCACAGCATTTTCAGAAGGGAGAAAATTAAATTAACAGTGGTTTTGTGTTTTTCATTTTCCAAAATGCCCTTTAGAGATGTTTGAACTTTTAGTAGGCAGTTAGTTCCTTCTGTTAAAAATAATGTTGTCTTCATAGAAGTTTATCTAACTAAGCCTTGCTAGTTAATTTTGGTTTGTGTACTTATTTCTTTGCCTACCTAATCACATTTTTCCCACATGACATGAAGGAAAAAAGCTTTGTTAACTTCAAAACATATTTAAGTAAATAGCCACGAAAGCTTTTACTTACATTAAATCCCAGAACAAAAATGTTGGTTATTTTTCAAACAAAACAGCATGATCTCCTTACTCACACTTTGTAGCGTGTTTCATAAAGATTTGTATGTGATACATAAAGACTTGTATGACTAGTTAACTTCTGAAATTGTTAACTAGGTAAAATGCAAATAAACTGTTATTTGTATAGCTTGGTTCTACAAATTATTTGTTATTTTCCTTATGTTAAGAATGGAGATACATACCTCATTTGAGTGCATACAACCTCTACTTTTTAAACTAAAATGCTTTTAAGTACTGTGAATAAAGTTTAACATTGTCTATAAAAATAAATTCACTAGATATTTTTATCTTTAAGTACCAGAAGAGTTTTCCAGCAATCAGTGATTACACTGTAAGCATGCCACAAAGGTGAACTGTTTACAAGTATGCCTTTGCCAGCGGTAGAAAGATTGCCAACATTTAATAGGCTTTAAAGTTTTGTTCTGTCAATGGCATACTGTATCTTAAAAGCAGTAATGCCAACCTTATGATTATATCGTACTGATTATGGCTGGAAGGAACTATTTTCTGAAGGAAAACTTCCTAGCCTACTTGTTGCTCTAGCATAGGTAGAGTTTGGTTTGTGCAACACATCAAAAACAACAGTATAAAACTTGTATATGAGAATGACAAGTAATAAATATATAACTGGTACATGTCTATTTTCATTGGTAGATCTTATGGTGCTTTATAAAACCAGTAAAGATATAATTGTAAGAACTGATTTTTTAGCTGACAAACCCCTATAAGCCATTGTTGCTACCCAAACCTAGGTATACCTGGAGATCCTCCCACTCAATCCAGTCAGTTCAGGCTTTTTACAGCTTCCTACACTGGACCTGTGAAATGAGCAGGATTTAAAAAAAATCCTCACTGTTTATCCCCATCCTTGCATTACAGTTTATGGCCCTCTCAGGCATGCAGATAGAACTCTTCTTAACCAACAGCCAAACCCACCCTGTTCCATTCTTCCTAACCTTTCACCTTGTATTTGTTGCTTTTATTTCTCTGCATCAGAGAGCTGTCATAATATTTGAAAATGCAATAAAAGCAAAGTGTAGCTGCTCAGGAAGGTCTGAGCTGCAACTAGTTGGAGCTGGGAAAGCATTCCAGAGAAATATCCCAAAGTATTTCCTCTCTCACTGGTCATATCTGGAGACAGACTACTAGGCTAGAGTGACCTTGGGTCCAACATAATATAACATTCTTCACATTTGTAAATATTTGAGTTGAGATTCTCAGGGCAGCATTCATTTCTTAGCTGTGCACATTTCGCTAGATAACAAATTGGAATGCATAAGCAGCAATGCAGTGGTTATTTTTGCCTACAGAAAAATGCCTTTGTGTAACTGGACCTGCTTTATTTCTTGCTGAATCATATGATATATCCTGCAGCAGTATGCAATTTAGCGATCAACCTTGAGCTAAATATGCATGATGTTTGGAATACTGAATATACCTAAGGGGATGTGAATTCCAGGCTTCTGTGGGAATGCAGTGCCCTGGGGGAACATAGAAACTTTGTTTTGGTATGAAGATGTAGTGTCTGTTTTGTCAGAAGCATTTGTAGTGTAGTTTGGAAAGTAGTTGCATCTCACTGGGACATCAGGCAAGTAGTAGAATGGGCAGGTTCCCACAGGTTACCTGTGCATTCTTGTTTGTACTAATTGATGCCAAAGTTACTTAAGCACTAGAGTTTTTGCCCTCTTTTTAGCTCTGATAAATCCCACTAGGATGGTTAGGCTAGACTATGCTGACTGGGTTTCCTGGAGAGCTGAAAAGATTTAAGTACCTATTTCCTAGAAGAATTCAGTTGTCTGTTTCAAATTCCCACACAAGGAGAATGTAATAGAGATTCTTTATCTAGCTGAATTTCATGGAACATGGTATGGATTTTTTAAAGTGCCTGAAAAGATTTCATTCAAAGAAAAAGCATTTTTAATCATTTTGCTAAACGGAATGTGTTGCAGTTCTGGTTATGAGCAACTTCAGCCATTACTGTCTTTTACAAATAAGTAGGATGTTTCATGTGGGTGACTGCATATATATTGTATCATGAACAGACACAAAAAACTGACAGAAGAACTGGACAACTGACACAAATAATTTAAAGTGCAAGTTACCAGTAGAGCATCCCATAGCAACTTTGGGTTGATTTAATTTTTGTGTTTTAACTGAAAGGTAATATTTAACTTTTTAAATTAATTTAGAATCTAGCAATGTTTATTAAATAGCTTCTTTCACATGACATAGAAATGCAAAGAGGATGATGACTTTGGTTCAGATTTAGATGAGTAGCTTCTGTAAAAGCAGCTGAAGAAGGAAACAAATTCCAAAGGCAGTATTGCTACATATGATAAATATTTGGTATCAATCATGATGGTTTTATTTTTACTTCTACCTGCAATGCACTATGACTTGTGTGGGAATTGCGCAAAACTCACTCAGTGCCCTTTTTCAATTATTGGGCACTGATGTAGCAAAAGAAAGTGAACATAGTAGGGCAACTGGGAAAACCAATATGGAAAAGCTACATGATATGTTGAGCTCAAATCTAAGGAGGCTGAGTAAGGATTAGGTAATTGTTTCACAGAAAAAGATGCATGCATATAAAACACAGATAAAATAGGGTTTTTCCAAGGAACATATGTGTATCAGACTAAAAGCATCAACCTCACATTAGTATGATAAAATCCTGAACTAACCTCCTTATAATACAGAAACAGGAAACCTGACACTATCTCAGTCCTTGGGTTTTCCTACACCAAAGTGTAAATCATGTTGCTTCAGAAATATTTTAAGTGGCATGCTCCTAAGCAAAGTCTTGACTTCATCCAATGGGAGGTAATCCTGCTCCTATCAACATTCTTAAGAGTTTGTTCCTGATTTTAGAGGGAGCAACATAAGGTCCCTGAAGGAGCAAGGTGCATTCCTCACCACTGGCTTGCTAGAAGAACTGGTACCCAGGAGCACAACCTACTGCAGATCAAGGGAACAATTAACTTTTGACAAAGTGACATTGTTTCTAAAGTAATATAAATCAACATAAAAGAACTAATTTATTTTCTACACTTCTGCCCCACTGAAATTTTTAATTAATATAATCCATGTAATGTTTAAGAGTTCTAATACAAATTGCACCTTTGGTTTAAGTCTAGCACTATAATTTCAGCATTGACAATGCATATGTATGGAGTAGCTTGTTTATTATTAATTTTATTTTAAATCTCTCATATCTATTGATGCATTTCCCTACTGCTGTTAAAGAGTAATGTGATTTTTGTTGTCTTGAAAGCTACCAGCACTAATAAGAAATTAATTTATTCTGGACACTTTGATTATACCTAAGTATAATTGAAGTGCAAATTGGATCTCTTGTGCTGGCCTTTTGATACCTGAAAAATTTTAGGAAAAGAAGCACAAGGATAAACATCATGAGAAGCTTCCAAAATCCAGAGTTGTTGATTTAGGAAACTCAGTTTTCTGAGTCAGACTTCATCATTATTATAATTTCTGTAAAACTGACATAGCATGCCTACTCATGTACACAACCTGATGCTTCGATTGGCAAGTAAGATGGAATAAAAAATATGCTCCATGACTGATTTTTTGAAAGAAAAGCACTTTTTGAATATTCTTTTTCCCTAGTAACACATTACCTTCACTAAACATGACATAAAACTTTGGTTTGTTACTACAAAAAATGAAAATAAATGTATCATTATCACCAGACTAATATAATCCTATTATCATCTTATTAGACAAACAGTGACAATGTTGTGTTTCTAATAGTCTCTAGAGATACAGTAAATCTAGCAGGGGAATGTCAGCCTGGTCCAAGACAGATTAAATGTAGAGAACTGGAGTATAGTTCCCAGTAAACAAACACTTTGAGGTCAGGAGGTCGTACTTGCTCAGCTGTTCTTCATAAGCCCTATTGGAAATAACTTTCATACCATCACTGAATATATTCCATGCTACCTAATAATACTGAAGGCCTAGTACAGTTGTGATATAAATGATTTCTAAGTGAAATATTGAGTGTGAAATGATCAAAAAGCAATATGTAAATGGAAAATCAGAGTGATGTTAGACATGCAATGGGTGCAATTAGTAAGATTTTTTTCTCTTTTGTGGGGGTAAATCCATCCCACTTGAAAGCTTGTGCAAATTCCCACTGACAAATGAGCTGATTTGGCCAGCAACCCTGTGATTAATGTGGCACAAACTAAGACTAACTGTATTTTAATTTAGAAAACAACTAGGAAGAATATTCAATGAACTCTCCCTTGGCAGTTGACTAATTGCAGTAGAATGGTGACCACAAGTCAACAAAGGTCTGGGAAGGAGAGAGAACTACATAATGAATTTGCTTTTGGCATCTCTTCTATCAGACAGAAAAATGCCTGGATTCCGGGAATGCTAAAATAAAGATATCAATGTGTGGATTATGATGGGTAAAGGTCACACAAACTGGTAAGACAACTTAGTCTTTTTCAGACTCATACATGTCGCCCGATTTTATGGAAAAGCTGCACTACTTACATGCCATATAAGTAACAGATACTGTTGACAAATTCAGTCAGGCCTCAGTGGTAGCATCTAAGCAGGCAGTTTCATACAGCCTTAAAAAGTCTCCTTCAGCACAGACATGGTATATTCAAAATGTGCAGGCATGCAGGCCAAATGCTGCTCACTGACATATCCTAGCAAAGATAATGGAAATAAACACTGTAAAAACAGATTTTTACCATGGTGTTTGTGTACAAAACACATATTACAGGCTTAATAGATCCTCTGCCATGTAGTGAACTAAAGCCATATGTCATGGCTGTAACATTACTGTGGTTTCAAAAGAGTATGAGTTGTTACCCATATTAATAATGTAAATTTTATTTTGATTGAAAGTTTCCAGTTACAAAACACAATAACATGCAACCACACTTTGGACAACAAAGTATGCTAACTTGGCTACAATATAATGTAAAATATTTATTAGCAAAAAGGAGAGCCATTTATTAAATAATGGGGTTTTTTTGTAGAAAGTTCTAGAAATGGAAGCTCTACAGTATTCTGCCTTTTAAAAATGTTCCTTATACAAGGAAATTAATTTGTGAAATAAGAAAAGGTATGAAAGTTCAATGATTAGAATATATTTGCATTTCTAAATGGTGCTGATCAAATAACACCAAAAAGACTACATTACTTTCTGTATGTAAATTTGCAAGCAAATCCAACATATTGTTCTCTGTACAATGTTAATAGACACAATAGAATAATAAGTCATCGGGGGGTGAATTAAAGACGAGTTTTCATTTTAGCACTGTGTTTCCTAGTAATTGATTTGTATGTAATGCATATAGCAACACGGTCATTATCTTTTTCACAGAATTTAAGTACTCGTAAGAGTTTCAGAACTGAAGCAGTAGGAGAAGGTGAGACTCAATATCACTTGACTGAGGAGTTTTCTGTAGCAATAGCAACACAAGAGTTTTAGACCCCTCTCCAAGCTGAATGCGGGGGTTTGGGGGAAGCAGCATGAGTCGATGTCTGAGTCGATGTCTGTGTCGAGACCCAGGCCAGGCACAGCCTCTCACAAGTGCACTGCATGATCTGACAGCCCTTTTTCTTGGTGCCAAGTCAAGGCTGACAAAGCACTTCTGCACCACTCAGGTGGTACCAGTCTCTGCAGGGAATTGTGAAGCTGCACCAAGCCCCCCCTCCCTGGTCCCTGCTCAGGGAGCCAAAGGAGAAAGAAAAACCAGGATAATGGTGGAGACACAACAACTGCCCGAGCCAGCCTAAAGGAGCCAGAGACAGCATTAGTATGAGGACTCAAGACATCTTTAGATCCTTTCAGAAAAACATATACGATTATGAGAAAATAGGAAAGCTGCCAAGCTTCTTGCAGATACAGTATACAGACACTTCTGTGCTCTGTCAGTGGTGGCAGCCAGTGCTGGAGGGGGACCCAGAAGGGGATACAAGAAGCATGCTGTAGGCTGCTGTGGAAAGTGCTTTCCTACTTTCAGTCCCTCAGGGTTAAGTGCTGTGCCCGGAGGTACAAGAACTTTTAAATCTCATTGCTTGTTTGTTTCCTGCCACATGCAGTTTTCCTGCCTCTGAAAACAAAATGTTGGTCATTTGGGAGCTTCCTATTACTTTCAGATAGCAAAGATAAAAGGCTGGGAGAAACAGTAAATCCACTAAAGCACACCAACCAAAGGTATATACCTGTTCTATATCTGCTAAGATTTCAGTGACACCTACTCAGTGGTCATTTACATGCCATTCTATGTATGCCAGTAAGAGGTAAGCTGGAGGGAAAAAAAACCCTTGCAAGCACCATAAATAAGAAATGAAACACTCCCCCAGACCTGGGTCTCTTGTGCACATGTATTAATTACACACCAGAGGGTAAAGCTTCAGTATGTGCAGGCATTTAATTCATTATTTGCATTTATTAAAAACATTCCTTTTCACTTTAACAATACAGTAACCCAACAGTGAAATAACAGCAATTCAAATGCAGTCATTTACAGACGTGCGGTTTCTTGTGCCCATTGTACAGTGCAGTGCTGCCAAGTCTCACACCTTAGGAGTAAGCTCCTGCTCTCTCCTCTGTCACACACGTACATGCACACACATACAAAATTTACATGTCTGCTCTCACCTATACTCTTTTGGGAAAACCCACAAATTTCATCAATCTCACTCTACAGATTTAAAAATCCTGGCAGCTTTTGAATAGCTTTTCTTCATCAGCTGCAATTAAGTGTTGGAAAAGAAATCCAAAATACACAGAGAGAAACTTTCTCCTTAATAGGAAATGTTAGCAATAGTATGGGATTTCTAATATGTTCCAAAGTTTTGCCACACCATCTTACTGGAAGGCCAAGACTGCATGCCCTGTGATTAGGTTCCCTTAAATGCTGGGCAATTCAGTGTTGTCAGCCATAACATAAAACATTATTTATAACTATTTAAATGTTTTAAGAGTATAGTTAATAGCTTTCTGTAACATGATCTTAAAGATGTTGATTAAGTGTGCTTTACAACATGACCAGAAAGAGCTTCCGATTAGTGACATCAATATATATATTTTACATCTCACATGGCCCATACTTTTAAAACTTGGAAGTGTTGAAATAGGAGTCAAACCAAAATGAAATCAAATTGTTAGAACTGAAGTGTTTCCTTACCACACTTCATCAATATCATCATGTCATGCCAATAGATTGAATATCCACAATACCAAGTACCTCTCTCTGGTAATAAAACCTAGAAAGATATAATTTTTCTGTCACTCACGCAAAGCAAAGATGAACCTCAGACAGGAAAAATTCAGGGATGGATTAAAAACTCATCATGGGTTTGGTTCAGACTATAATATAGAAAGTAAACAAGTGAAAGAAAAAATGTTAGGCTCTGGATCTCAATAAAAGTTCACATATATGCAAGGTTAAACAGATGTGACAGGGATCCATTTTTAATTTCAATGCTCTCAATTACTGAAGGAGCTCACAGGGTTAGAATGATAGTGTAGTTATGAAAATAATGTTTTGCAAACACCCAAGACTGTTCTGTGGGAGTCTGTAATTTCTCCCCACTTCCTTTGGCAATTCCGGTTAACTGCTTACAGTTTTTATTCCTCATTCATCTCATGCCTGAGAAGGGACCAGTGTCATCCTGGCAAAGCCTCAGTATAAATACAAAGCAGAGAAAATTTTGTATCCTAGACCAAATTTCACATTTCTTTGGAATCCAGTAACGTTCAAATCCAGTTATTGCATTCACACACACTTTTTACTTTCTGTAGTATTTCTATCATGACCACAATTGGAATTTGCCATTGTATATTTGTCCTCATATCTATGCACTTCAGAAACAAAGACCCTAAAGAAAGGGTTCTGCCACCTTTTTATTTCAAAGTAAATACTCTGGTGAAATGTATTTGACATGTATTCCTTGGGAGTTGTGCATATAGACACAGAGAGAAAACAGGGATTTTTTCAGCCTATAGTAGAGAAGGGCTCAGGGCCTATTGCTATCTACAACCAGCTAAGCAGAAGGTCTAGAAAAGATGGAACAGACCTCTCTTCAGAGGTGCACAGTGAAAAAACAAGAGGCAAGAGACAAAACTGGAACATGGGGCATTCCAATTTGATATAAAGAAACTTCTTTACAATGAGGGTTTTCCATCACTGAAAGAGATTTTTTAGGTGACAGGGGAATATCTCCATCTGTGGAGACATTTGAAATGTGGCTGGGCAAGGCCCTGAGGAACATGCTCCTTTGAGCTGCTCTGTACATCCCTTCCAACAAACATGGTGTTGATTATATACACATACATATATATGTATATATATAATCTCATTAAAAAGATACTTGACATTCACAATTCCTTTTTCTTTTAAATATGCATAAATACTGGCTAAACATTGATTCTACATGTTTAAAGTACATTCTTGTACACATGAAAACTGTACCATTTGTGGTAAAATACCAGCTTGAAAAAAACAGTTTCCTGTTACTGAAATCAGTGGAGTTAGAAAGCTGAAAATCAGGCCAGAAGGAGATTATTGCCACCATACCTGTAATAAGCTTTTCTAATTGAATTACTGTGTTAGTGTTAAGAGAATCTCACACCTCACGAGTTAAGATGTTGTTGGAAATGGTAATATCAACTTTTTGGTTTAAGTATTTTGCAGAGAATGTAAGCAAGGATAGAAAAATAGTGTTGGTGGTTTTTTGTTTTGTTTTGGTTTTGTTAGTTTTTGTTTGGTTTTTTTTTTTTTAGTTGGTTGTTTTGGTTTTAGTTTTTTTTTTCTGCTTTTGATTCCTAAAATATTTAAATCACATGGAATAATTTCAGAAAACAGTATCTGTCTAGAAAATTCAAACTTATTAAGGCACTGAACCATTTTTCCAGTCATATTTTTCTTGATTCAAATCTTTGTACAAGATTGTTGATTCTGTGATCACAGTGCACCACTTGTCTATTTTGGTCAAGTACTTAATTTCTCGAAGAGGCAACAACAAAATTAGAAAAAGCTTTGCACTGTCTTTCTGTAAAATATCTATAAATTCTAGAGTGATAAGATTGGCACCTACCACGCAAATGCATTTGCAAATGCATACATGAGAACACATTAAACCATACATTTATTTTAGTAAGAAAAAGTTTTATGTATGTATTATAATCACTATAGATGTGTGATGAAGATAGTTTAAAAGCTTAAAAATACATTTTCCTGAAAATTGAGGATATAAGTACAAGAAAAGACAAGATTATTCTTGATTTATTTGTCCTAATATTTACCCTGTACATGCGATAGCCACCATATGTAGTTTGTTTTATCTCTTCCAGATACACTAAGTAATAGAAATAATAAATGAATACTGAATTATAAGTAAACATAACTACCTTTATGGACTGAATGAACATTTATTAAGTGAACATGGAAATATCTCAAGTTTCTTTAAAAACTCAGAACTGGGGAGAAGTATTTTTTTAAAAATTAGGGAAGAGAGGTGGGGTTTTTATTTGTTTGTTTTTCCAGGCATTCACTTGTAAAAACTATGTTAGCTGCAAAAGAAAATCTTGATTTCAAATTTCCCATCATATTTCCATAAACCTGCATTATAATGGCTTTAAATGAAAGCAGAACTACTTTGTGTCACCAACACTGACATTCCCCAGCTGGTGACTGTAAACCCCGAGTTCTTCCTAAGTTCCAGCCCACATAAGAACAGTGTCTTGTGACTCTTAGACAGCTCTTTATCACATCATGCAGAGCAAAGAGCAGCAAGAAGAAATGGAGGGCGGAGATAAGAAAAAATAGCTCTTCTTACTTCCTTACAAATATTTATTGCTGAACAAGATGCTGGTTTCATTTTCCATTACAAAAGTTCATCTGGTCTTACAGGAGATATTGCTATACATAATTTCTTTTATCTTCTAAAATGAATTGCAGGGAATTTATTGCTTGACAGGGAAATAGGGAATATATGGATAATATAAGAGATTATTCATTGTGGCTAAAAATCAAAGGATTACTTAGTAACCTGTGATAAACCTGAAAACATAAGATTGTTTTCAGAAACAGGAAGTACAAGTACAATGGATAACCTTAATTACTTAAAAAGACATGCTTCTATGTTCCAGCTTAAGTTTCATTTCTGTTAGGACTGACCATGAAAAAGCTGGTGAATTTATCAGAAACCTAACTCAATCATTCTAATAATTAGCAATATCATAATATCATATAATATAATAACAACACATAATCCACTTGTTGAAAATACACATGAAAACATGTAAGAAAGAATAGCAGCAAAGAAGTAAAGATCTTGAAAACAGTTTGTGGCAGCAACCAACACTGGGTGCACTGGGACAAATCCTGCATTCCATTGATGGGTACCTACTGCTTGTTTTCACTCAGCACTGTGACAAGCGGATTATGTGGAGAGACATAGTGTTGTTATTAATATAATTAATGTATATTATATGACTAAGTGGTCTATGAGCTGCTTTTGGATGAAAATTTAGTGGAATCTGCGAAATAGCTGCGAGCATAGTTGGAAAAGCCTTAATGCCCAAACCATTTAAATCTAGATAGTTTTAAAACTATCAGACGTATTAATCCTGTATAAACTTGTGGCAACTGAAGTGATTAAAAGTGGTGTAGTCACCATTTCCTGGAGGTGTTCAAGAAACGAATGTACGTGGCATTTAGTGCCACGGTCTACTTGACAAGGTGGTGATTGGGCAAAGATTGGAGTCAATGAGTTCAAAGGTCTTTTCCAGCCCAAATGATTCTGTGCTTCCGTGGTTCTCTGAGTCGGTGTTACCTGAGATGTAACGCCCTTTCATGGAGATCCGCCAAGGAACGCGGGCAGAGCCCTGTGCAAGGGTTTAGGTTCGCTCTTATCTCACCCCGCCGTTGCCCTGGGAAGACCTGCAGAAGCTGGCAGATTAACGGTGGCGACCTACAGGGTGACAGCACGCCAGTGTCTTGACGTCGGACGGGAGATGATTAATTCTGGCTGAGTGTGACAGAGGTGGTGTTGTAATCACGGACGGGACGGGAAGGCACCGTGGGAGCGCTGCACGGAGGTAACAGCAGCACGTTAGGGCACACGGGGTAACACCGTCCTACCGGAGCCCACGGAGTTCTACCGAGGGCGTGAGCCTGTGGGAGGGGAGAGCGCTGGGCTGGTCTCCGCTCTGCGACCGGATCCGTGCCGGGGCCCGCCCCTCTCAGGCAGGGCCAGGCTGGAAGTGACGCGGGCGGACGGGTGGAGCTGCGCGGCGCTGGTGGCGGAGGCCCCATGTTGATGTCCCCGGCGCCCTCCGCCTCTGCCTAGGTAAGCGCTGTGCGGGGCTGGGCTGGGGGCCGGGCAGGCTGACACGCTCCTTCCCGCCGGCTCCCGGCGGCTCTGGGGCGGCCCGGGGCGGCCAGGCCGTGAGGCCGCGGTTCTGCGCCACCGGCCCCGCCGGCTGTTCGGGCCGGCCGTGGTGGGCAGGGGAGCGGCAGGGCCGGACGGCGGGGAGCGGCGGGACTCCCCTGCCCGCGGAGGAAGGCGAAGGCCGGAGCCAAGGTGACCGCATCGGGCAGGTGGCGGAGCGGCGCCGGGGAAGGGGCGGGAGGCGGCGCAGCTCCGGGCCGGGGGTGTCGGGGGCCCGGGACCGCGGCTGGAGGACTCCAGGAGGAGCTGACTGGGGCCGTGCGGCTCGTCTTGCTTTTGTTTTTCCTGCCCGACGAGCTTTTCCTCCTTTCCGCCGTCCTTTTCGCTGGGCGAAGCCAAACGCGTCGTTCAGCCTTCCCGTGGGAAGCGCTCGTCATGTCAGTAATGAAGCCTGTGCGTAGCTCTTCCTCCTCCTCCCTTCCCGTTTCCTAGCCGGTAGCTGGGAGTTAAGCAAGCAGGCACCCAGCATCCCCATAACTATCCTTGAACTGTAAGTAGATCTGAGCATCACCTAAGCTCCGGGGATTTTCCTGCTAGGCAACAGTAATCCCAGATGATTGTGCTGGTCTGCACAAGTTAGATTTGTGAACAGTTCTGCTTTGGGGTTGGAAACCAGCCTACCTTTACTGGTTCCGCTAGGGCTAGTACTGAGCTGTGACAGCTGACACCAGTATGCAGAAATGGATATATACATATAAATATATATATATATTCTTTTTTTTTGGTAGTATATTCTCCGGCTAAACTATGCAATTTTAAAAATAAATTTCTTGAAAAAAATTAAAATCAATTGATTTTGTTATTAATGTTTTATTTACTCCTTTTGTGCTTTTTCTGGCTAAGGAAACTCAAACACACTATTCCATGTCAATGGGATTTGGCTAATTTACTGAATTACGGAAAATGAACAAATTTGTTGCACTTGAAAATAAGGTTATTATTTTAGAACTGTAGAAATTGCTGATGCATGCCATCTATAGTTCAGAGTGAATCTGAGAGATGTCTTGAATATAATCCTCTGTTTTGAGATGTGTGAGAGTTTTCTGGGTTTTACTGTGCTGCAACATTTCCTACTCTCTTCTGGACTCCATAACTACATAGCTGATAGGATTTATTGCATACCCTGTTGTCTCTAGAAAACTGTGTTTTGCTCTTTACTCTTGTAGTTTCTTGGGGGTTTTTTATATCTATTAATCTTCACAAGTTTGGTGTTTTATCTTGTAATCTTGACCAACTGTAATGTCGGTCAGTATACAAAACTTTTTTATTTAACATTTGATACATTGAAATAGTGTCATGGCTGCCCATATGTACTTCATGTGTTACTCTAAACTGAGCAGTAGTAAGCTTAAAATATTGAGGGCTTATAATTAAAAAAACCCCTGTATTATGTATAAATAGGTATGTATTATACATCTCTGATATATGTATTTATGGTTGTATAAAACTAAAAAAAACCTTTTCCTTGTTTCGGATGATGAATACCTGTTTACTTCAAAGTGCATTTTGTTTCAGAAAGCACAAAGTCTTCACTACTTATTTTTTGACTGGTGAAATTTTAAAGGCTGTAGGAGATACCTAGCTTTTAATCTTTGAACTACTTGACGTTTGCAACGGCCTCTTTCTTTTTGGTTTTGGTTTCCATTCCATGTGTATCTTCAATGAAAGTAATATATTATGTCACACACTTGGCAGTTACCTCTTTCAAGGTGTGAATTTGGTTGGTTGGTTGGTATAAAATTACTTTCAGCAGCAATTGCAAGAACAGGGATAGGTCATCTTTTTAGAAATGTCGGATACCTGATCTTCCTAATCTTCTGGCCCTAATCTTCTTAATATCAAATGTTTTGACAAAATTGTGATTGTACATTTGAATCAGACACTTGAAACTTCTCAGTTGCTCATGTTCTATTTTTGGCAGATATTGCTGAATCTGAGGAAGGGACGTTCTTGTTCTGCTCATGAAGCATCTTGTGTTACTGTAGTTTGTAGCATTATGTATCCTGAATCGGGTGGTGAATGGAAAGCACGATTAAAAGCTTTTGCAGTCCAGCTGATTAGTGTTAATCCCTCCAACTGCATGCATACCTCAATGTTCCTGCTATCAATGCAGGCCATTGTTTATGGTAATGAAGCTAAACATGCAGTTTGTGTTACAGTGAGAATGGTTAAAGATGCCCTCAGACTGCTAAATGGGGGCAGGAAAATTTTTGAAGAAGAAGTAGGGAAAAAGCCAACCCAAACAAAACCCTCCTCTTTAGATAAGCTTTCTAATTTTTAAAAAAATGCCTTAAAATTGAACTTTGTTACTTTTACTGAGAGGGGAAGAAAAACATATAAAAATGCTGTGAAAAGCACCGAGCAGTACAGATTCTGAGAAAAGGTTAATGCAGGAAAGCTAAGGAACTTTTGTTTTTCCTTCTCGACCATGTCTAGAACCATTAAGAATCTTCCATTAAGTTAGAACCTTGCTTTGTTTTCACACCACTGCTTTTATTTTCCACTTTCTGACACTGTATCTGAGATACAATACTGGAGGCATTCAGCTAAGCAGTGCTTTCTCTCCGTCTTGATGTCATTGCTGAAATGACTGCTCTTTTATAGTGAGAGGTGATTGTTTTGGAGTGATGCTGAAGCAGTGCACTTTGGTGAATTTAGTCTGTGGCGCTCTGTTTTCGGAACAGAGGAACTAATTGTTAGGTTTTTCTGCCAGGTGTATTTCAAGTAGATTAATTTTCGTAACTTAAGCAGTTTTTCCACTATATTTAAGTAACAATTTCTACAATTTTGTTACAGATAATCATGTCATCCTTTCAAGAAGTTCCGTCTTCAGCCAGCACTTTGCAAACCTCCAATTTTGCACATGTGATTTTTCAAAATGTCGCGAAAAGTTATCTTCCGAACACACATCTTGAATGTCACTACACTCTGACCCAGTTTATCCATCCTCATCAGAAAGACTGGGTTGGTATTTTCAAGGTAAGTTTCTCTTGTTCTATTGCTATTTTTCAAATGTTTGCTTGCTCTCTTACAAGTTAAAAAAAAATCTCAATAGCAGTAAAAGCTCTTTCATAAACTTTAACTTAAACATTGCTTAAGTGGTGTTAGAGTGTCAGTTTTGTAACAAAGACCAACCTGGAGATCAAAACTAGAGGAATGAGTACACTGGAAGTCTGCTGGAATAAAGGAAGCTTTAATGTGTGCAGAATTAAATGGAGATGATTTGAGAAGAGATGTGTGATCACAGAGTGGCATTGTGAACAGGACTGTGTGAAGAATGTGAGACTGTGTGTGTGAAATGTGTGTGCAAAGAATGAAAACTAAGCTGGAGATAACTAGTCAGGGATGTGGGTCAGGTTTTTGTTGCCAAAACAGCCTGAACAGTATAGATCACTAAAATTATTCAAAACAGATCCTTGAAAAGAAGATATTTGGAGATATTTTTAAAGGTTAGTAAAGTTCCATTCATGGGATTAGAAATTTATTAAGTCTTATATCTACTTCTAGTTAAGACATTGATTTGTGTATCTTTGTCAGTAGAGCTCCTAATAGATGATGTTTAAATTCCTTATTTGAGTTTTCTTTAATAGAAGTCTTAATTCAGGCTTTAAAGAAGTGATGCTTTGGCGGTGGGCAGGGGAAAAAAGTAACGTATTAATTTGGTACCAGAGGACCTTTCCTGTAGAACTGTGTCCCCTGTTTAAAAATGTAAATGCTTGATTTCCTTGTACTCTGTAGATTGTGAGTCTTTAGTCAAGTTAAATTACTTCTCTGCAGCATAGAAGTACTGTGCTCTGTAACAAAGCAGAAACATTTTTAATGCTATATGCAATGATGGTGCAGTCACTAAATTGTGCTGCAATTTACAAGGAGGCATCAGCTTACAAACACGCACAAATAACAATTCCCTAGTAAGAGGTGTTTAAAAGTAAGTGTATATATGTCTTACTTTCAAAGTTTTGACAAGGGATGGAACTGAGCACATTTGAATGTTTAGTTAATGGCATTCATAAAGTGTAAAAAAAAGTATTTTTCATAACATCATAGAAAGTTCTGTTTATATTGCACATAAGCATATTGAAATTATTGAAATGTGAATGTAACTGCTTTGTCTCTCTGTTACAATCTGTAACTGTTGGCCTAAGTGAGGGAGGCAGTCAGACAGGACTCTAGAATTACTAATTAGGTGAAAGAAAAAAGAAGTGGGAAAGTTTTTCAGTGACTACATAAAGTGCTGTGTACAATGTACAGGTATCTGATTTCATCTTGACTGTGATGACAGATTTCATAAGCTGTTGAGGTTATTCTACTTTGTGCTACTTTTACAGAGGCAGGTAATGCTTTGGCAGTCATTTGAGGAACCTGTTGAGCTGGCATAAGGTAGTGCCACTGCCACATAAAAGAAACATCTTTTATGCAGGGTGGTTTGTTTTTTCTGCTTCCTCTTTATGTGAAACAAGATCTTGTGTGGTGAATCAGATCACGGAATTGATTGAGGTTAAGACCAGTGTTTTGTGACTGGATTTTTTAAATGGAATTCCCCAATTGAATTTCCAGTTTGCCTAATTCTTATCAGCACAAGGGAAGATCGGAAAAGAATAAAAATGGCTTTCTTTTAATTATTATATCACTTGTTACGCAGTGTAGTTACAGTACACGAGTTAAATGGAGCCAGCTTTCTAACTGTATGTATATTTACAAATATGCATGTGTAATGCTTGCAGTAAAATAAACTGTAAAAATGTAGTAATTTTGGGATAGATTATAGAATTTTTACTATACTGTGATCTGAGTGTAAAAATTAGTGACTTCTAGACAACTGATTGTTCACAGACAAATGACAAACAACCTGGAGGTGGCTTGAAAAGTGATGAAAGCAGGCAGGAGTTTTATCATTTACCTCTCTAAAACACATACAAAGGATGCGATGCATGTTTAGTAAAGTGAGTCTGTGATTGAAAACAAAAGGCAAAAGCAGACTAATTATGAGAACAGTAATTAATGACCTTCAGAATTGGCCTCGTATGCAATGAAAGTGGGGTTTCTGTGAGAGAACTCAAAGTGTCAATTCACAGACTGTTCATGTCGAGAGAGTAAAGTTCACCTTGTCTTTTTGAAGTGCATAATTTGCTTAGAAAACAAATCTGTTCAAGCTGGTGTCATTTAACCTTTGCCTGAAATTGCACAGAGAGTAACTAGTGTTGTAATGGTGAATAGTAGACAGAGGGAAAAGGCACTTAGTTTAAAAAAAATCAGAAAAACTCAGCAAAAGCCATCAACAAGCAGTGGTAATTTCAGATTGGTATAGAAAATAAGTATGAAGTAAGATTCTTCCTGCGCTCTGTGAATGTTATGGGTTTTTTTTTTTGTTTGTTTTTGTTTTTGGTTCTAATGTTGATTTTTGTTGAATTTTAGGGCACAGTGGCTTCAGTACTATTCTGTTTTGTTTGCTGTGCTGGCTAGATAAGATTTTTTTTTTTAATTAAACTGAAAAAATATCTTTGGTAAAATATTAGGTACATTTTTAAGTGAATGGTTTTTATTTAGGGTGCAAGTGCATTTCTTCAGCTACAATGATGCCTTGAGTAGATATTAGTTATTTGTATCTTTATATTATTGCCTTTGTTTTGCTAGTTCAGCTGTTACTGCAGCTGCACAGTGAAATAGATCAGTGAAGTGATCTGTTGG
Source organism: Lichenostomus cassidix (assembly GCF_008360975.1). Classification (NCBI taxonomy): domain Eukaryota; kingdom Metazoa; phylum Chordata; class Aves; order Passeriformes; family Meliphagidae; genus Lichenostomus; species Lichenostomus cassidix. The sequence goes on from NC_139482.1 coordinate 33,727,868, forward strand.
GAAAATACAGCCCCTCCTCCCCCAGCTTTTACCATCTTATTTCACAACTGGTTTGGTTCTTCAGTTTGATCACGGTGTGGTGCAATGGGCAGCTGTGCTGGTGTCACTTTGATGGAAACAAGGGGACTGGGAAGGTGTGTGGGAAGGGCTGTGCCTGCTTTATTGGCATGGCTGCTTAATGTGGGGTGACAATTGAAACTTCTTTTTCAAACTTTTTTAGAATTCTCTTCTTACGAGCAGCTTATTTGAAGTTGTAAAACTTAAGACTCTGATAACTTCAAGTTACTAAATCTTGAACTTCAGTAATAATGAGCAGAATGCTCTTCGTGGTGGCAGTAACAGGTTCAAAACTGTTCCCAAGAAAGTAATTTTATATTGTTTAGAAAAATGAAGACCCAGTGTTCATAAACTGAAAGAGTAACATTCGTATAGGATAATTATTTCTGATATACCAATTTTTTTACAAGCTAGATTTATGTGAATGCATACAGTAATTTTGGGATTAGACATCTGGCAGAAACTTGGAGATGCAGGAGGTACAATAATAAAGATACTATGCTTCCCAGCAGGAGTTCTGCATATGCATATTTTATTATTTTTGTATATCTTTTTCTTACTTGTCCCCTACAGGAGAGGAGTCAAATGCATGTTTTCAAGTCTGTTGTCTGTCATTGCTGCTATGTGTTTTTTGCTCTTATGATATTCTGGACAGTCATCTGTAATCAAGTGCTAAATCAGTTTTATCTCCTTGCATGTTACCAAAAAAAGAATAAGGCATTTTTTTCAGATAAGTACTGGTCTAGTATTTGGCATGGACATCCTGAGCCTGAGTGCCTGTTCATGCAGTTTTATGAGAACTAGAATTTGAGATCAGCTTTTCCTCTACTGAGGGTTTCCCTGCAGAATAACTGGATGGTTCCTAGTGTGGAGTCAAAGTTAAAAAGACTTACCATCCTTGATTGATTTCATAGGAGATCTGTATTCCTAGAGTGGTCCAAAACGTCTTTATTTGTTTCTACTCATCTCTGGTTAATCAAAATCTGGAGAGGCCTTTAAAGTAAACCAAATCTAAACCTTAGAAATGAGTAATGTGTCCTCTACATCTGGTTGCAAAGCTGGTCCGTCTTGTAGATAGTCCTGATTTCCAGTTAGGGAAAGCTATATCTCACAACTGTATTTCACAGTAAAATAAAACATACCACATGGTGGAGTGATATTTTTTGCATTATTAATACATAATGTCCAGATTTTAAGAAGTGTTTGAAAAACCTGCTTGGTTTCTAGGAAGCAGTGTCTGCCTCTCTGTCTGGAGGATATGTCTGCAAATAGAGCTGTCAAATGTTCAGTGCACAAGAGAGGCAGGTTTACTCTGTATTCCAAAGGCACAGGGAAAGGCTCTTATGGACCTTATAAAGATATTGCATCAAGGGAGTATTGTTAAAGGTGTAGGTGTTTGTGGGGTGTATCATAATACTTTGTACATTTCTGAAGACACAATTTAGCTGAGACAAGCATGCTGTAACAACCTGCAATATCAGCAGGTAATCAATCTTACATATGTTAAGCTAATGACTTTGGTCTTGCTGTGTCATTAATTAACTATTCCATCAAAACTTTTCTGTTCCTCAGTTCTAGTTGATATATTTTTCTAAGTAACCTACATTACCATTCTTCTAGGATATTGACAGGTTGTAGACATGCTTTGATATTGACTGTCTCAGGATACCCCTAGACAAGAAAAGAAAATACTTTTGTCTTAATTTCCACATTTTTAATATGCACACCTTGAAAATGGTGACTTGATGTTCTGGTAACTTAACATACAGAAAAACTTATTGGGAATTGGGAAGATCTTAGTAACTTATCTGAACACAAAAATTACCTGCTTGCTTAGAGAGAGTACTCGGTATTTACAAGGCCACACCTGTGCTACTGTATGTGTGTCAGTGCAGTACCTGTGTTTGCATGGAACTTAATTTCTGTCTTTTCAATGTCCTGATTTATAGCAGATCTCAGAATTAAATCGTCTGTGGTCAAAAACTTTTGTAACACAGTTTAACATTGTATTTGATAGAGACTTAAGAAACAGCTTGGTGTTACTGTTTTATCAAGGCACATGTCTTTGTATAGTACTCTGGGTTATTTAGTCTCCTTTGGACTGCAAATAACAGTACAGTTTGTGTGAGTCATTTCATATCCTGATGTTGTTGTAGAGTGATAAGAAAAAATTACTTTCATATATACGGACATTCTGAAGTACAACACAACATCTGGATATGTTATTGGCCACATGAATATAGAAATACCATTCTTCTGGCATGGAATCATCACAGCTGGCTGTGATAGACACAGGACTGTGCAGTGTGTAACAACAGTATGTCTTGTTGTTAAAATAGTTGGAAATAGAATTACTGGAATACAGAATGTTTTGAAACTTGCTGTATCTGTGAGTTAGAATGATTCTGTTTGCTTCTTTGGAAAAACAAGTAAATAATACTTTGCTTAAAAAAGAAAGTCACTGGCAACATTACTTGCTGTTTCTATAGGAGGTGAAGAGAAGGATAATCTGGGTTTATGTGATGTTACCTTCAACAAGAAATTTTAACATTTTGTTCCAAGCGTCATTAATTTTCTAGAACTATTTGGTTCAGTAGGTTTGTGTGGTCAGAGACAGAATTGGCATAACAAAGTAGCCAGTAGCTGGTAACAATTCTGAAATAAAAGATTGTACTAGTTGCTAGTTCTCATGAGATGTGGTAGCAAGGGAATAGTTCACCTAAACCCCACCTATTCTTTTTAAAATGCATTTTCATGCTTATCTCCTAAAGTAAAGAGTAGCTTTGTTATTCTTTGATCTGTCATACATTTCTTTGGACAGTAATTTGCATATGTAACAGGTTTATTTCTAGGGAATTCATAGTGTTTCTATATTTTGTTTTATACCTAATAGAAGAAGTTGATCCGATGGTCTAGGCACTCTTTCAATGTCATTTTGACACATTCCTCTAAACTATGAAGTAGAGGTACAACCAACAAGAGATAATCATAACTGAAAATCCTGGTAGTATCTTGATATTGTAACAAATACCATATGTTTGCGATAGTCTAAATTAATGCACGTGTTTGTAACATTCAGCAGAGATGGACTTCTTCAGGGCTGGGATTGAGGGAACATTTTAGGATTGTGGCCGTTTGTAAAGAATCTAGAGTGCTTTGCAGCCACCTACTACCCGAGAATGTCTCAATCTTAGGGCTCCTGTTGTATAACCAATTTTAATCCCAGCATGAGTAGCAAGGCCATGTCTGAAGTGAAGGCTTAAGTATCGTGGCTTGAGGTAAGTCAGAGTTGCATGTGGTGTATAAGGTGATCACAGACATACTAAAATCCCCAAGGTTTGACTTTGTTTACTTATTCTGCAATGTCTATGCCTGAATGTTACTATGGTGTACTTAATACTTGAATAAGTATTTTCCCTTATGTTCATGTTCTGAAATTTTTGTGCAGTTTGATTCTTTCAGAACTGGTATCTAGATACCATTACTTGCTGATGATGCCTGTGTTCAAAAGTATATCTCATCAATGGGATGTCAGTGTTAACACTGGTTAACACATACAGTTTTCTCTGGTATGAGCTTCACTGCCCCCAGATGTTTTCATTTTCCTATTGCTAGTTGTTTTAGAAGAACTTGGTGTTTGTAGCTGCCTGTTGTAGATTATGTGCTGCAGTATCACAGGCATTACTGTGACTTTGAAGTAATGTTCCTTTAACTCAGGGTTATGGCCCAAACCAAGTCTGCTTGGAGAAATCAATTCTTATGATACTGATCCCAGTGGTGTTTTGCGTAGACACCTCTTCTGTCTGTGGTTTGGGGCAAAGTAAGTGTTTCTAATCATGTGAAACATGTAAAGGCTGCTGACTTACTCGTCAGTGATAATTAAAATGTATAACATACATCCAGAACCTTATCTACTGTCTGTAATTTTGATTCTTTCAGAGATAACACATTGTCTTCTTGCAGTACATAGGGTGCTTTGCCAAATTACTCTAATTAAATTAGAAAAGGGGCATAATTTTTAATCAGATAAAGGTTTGTGGTCGAGTTTTTTTGTGTGGGTTTTTTTTTAATTGGGTTGTATTAGGTATTTACAGTAAAGGCCCGTTGATTATGCCCAAGTTGGTTGAGCTAAACAAGTGTTTTCCTGGGTTTGCTTCCTTGGCTTGCTGATGTTGTATAGATGGGTCAGGCACTGGTAATGCAACAGAATGAACACTGCTAGTCTTTCAGCTGTGTAACAGCTTTCTGAGGCCAGGGAAAAAAAAGCCAAGTGAGCTTCCCGTGCTGATGGTCTTTCTTTAAGGCACGCCATCTCAGGAGTGAATTGACTGACTTTACCAAGGGATTATAAAAGGAAAGAAACTCAACAGAATGGAAAATCGGAAAATTTTTATTTGCCATGTTCATCTTAAACTCAAGAATTAAAAAAAAGTTGGAAATAATTTTTACACTGCGCACTTGTAAGGCAGAGCTTTCATCTTAGAAAAGCTTACATGCTGTAAAAGATGAATCAGATGAGAGTTGAAGAAGATACAGTGAAATAAAATGGTTATTTTTTTCCTCAGGTAGGTATTGGATAACTCCTTATTGCCATACAGACAGGCACTCCCTGTTTATGCTCCCTCCCTCATCCCTCCATTTATTTTTCTACTTGGCAAATTTTCTTCAAGCTATTTTGTTGAAACATGCTGTGGGTGAAATGTAAATATGGCAAAGCTAATATTGCTGTGTGACATTGCAGTAAGAAAGGGGCTTATATCTGTGGGGCAGCATAGAAGAAAAAACTTCCATGATGATTACATGTCTATTTGTTAGTAGAAGGAGAACCTGTCTAGTGTGAGTATTATGGGACAGCTGGGTTGTCCCTACTTGCCCAGCCAAATTGCAAAGTACTTGATGCTGGACTCTTAACCTTTACTATACTTCAGCATTTCCACTGTGGCTACTGAATTGGTTTATATGACTGAAAAGTGTTTATGATGTCCTAAATTGAAATAATCCTTTTTGCATAAAAGGAGGAAATAGAAATATCATGACTGGATTACTCTGTAATGGCCTATTAAAGCTTCCCATTTCATGGAGGGAAAATTAAATACAGTGAGGTTTCATGTATGCATTGTACATAATACCCTAATCTGGATATGACATTTTTTGTGGGATAAATAATGTGAAGTCATGTTCTGGTTTAAAAATACAGATTGAGAAGGTGGAAATAGGACTTGGTTTCTGGATTGTTAATCTCTTGGTTGACTTCTGGAAGGAAAGCAAGAATGTTTGCATTTATGCACAGCTGTCTAATTTAACAATGTATTTCAGAGTGGAGTTTGAGAGAATTAAATGTAGAGAATATAAAAGAATGTGTTGAATACCAGGCTAGCAGATAGTTTATGTCTAATTCAGTTACAAAGTGGATTTTATTCTTTCTGTTGGTTTAGGAAAGTTGCATCATCTAAGTCTTAAGTGCTCTTTTGACAGAAATAAGAGTATTTCTGTTTTTTGAGTTTTGAGCACTGAGCAAAATGTTTTCAGAGTTTTCAATGAATTCCTTAAAAAAGTAATGGTATCAGCATAGTCAGTCAGTGCAGGTGGCTGCTGTGCTGATCAGATGATGAACCTGACTTCAGGCTTGACAAGTCTTGAGTGTAGTTTGACAGGTCATTCTTCATTTCCCTCTGAACTTCAGAAGGTTTTGTGTTGGAGCTCTTCTATAATTTGCAATGTTTGTCAGCTTGAATCTGGATATTGTAATGTTTGCCATGGCCCATGCCAGGTTTTTAAGTTGGACTAACAAACTGTGCCTGTTTTGCTCTTCCTGGCTCAGAGTTTCCCAGTGTGTCCTATAGACATTTCTCATTTATTTAAGATTTCTGATTGTAAGAAACTATTAGTGTGCATCAGCTTTAGCATTTTGACTCGAACTTGATTTCATGTTTGTAGTTGACTTTTTGTTGGTTGTGTTGTTCTGTTTTTTTTTTTTTTTTTTTTTTTTTTTCAACTGACATGTGAAGTTAACTTTAACTTTGGTTTCACATTTTGGTACATAAGAATGTACTCTTCATACCAAACTAGAACGGTTAACTTCACGAGTCTTCAACAGGAGTTAAGTGTGGGTTTCCACATCTTTCCCCTTGTTACCATATTTTAATGGCTGTAAAGTTCTAATTTTTAATGTAAATAAATATGCTTGCAGCTTCATAACTTTTCCTAATTTCCATAAATTTCATAAATTTTTAGAACCTGCCTAGTAAATGAAGGAAATGAAAAAGGATGCAGTATAATTGAAGATTAGATTTTAAATATATTTTTGTAATGGACATAATTTCTCTCAATTGTTTTTTTTCATTGTTTTGAATTTCAAATGCAGACATGAAATTTCCAAATTTGAAATCTTTCTTACAAGCATTTGTTTGTTTTCTATAATGTTTTCATGAAAACAGGTGCTCAGTGTTAGTTGTATCAGCTGTTTTGGCAGTTGAAATGGTCAAACTCTTGTTCTTACGGGGCTGACGATCTAAATAGCCATTTCCATCCTGTCAGTGTAGTACAGGTAAGGTGTTCACATTGAATGGGTTCTTGTGGGAAATCTGGACTCCTCTCCCATTTCAGACACTAACCTGGAAGATAGTATATATTATTTGTAGTAGGTTTTGTTGGTGTGATCAGCAATAAGACAATAGCTTGTCTGATTCCTGTCAATAAAATGAAAGTATTTTTCCATGGTAATATGCCTGATGTTGCTGAGAATGCTGTTTGTTTTGCTTCCAAAGCTACAGGGTTTTAATTATCATATAAACTCACTGTGGGACTAGTGACAAATATTCGCATCTTCTCTTCATATTTTTCACTTTATGTTGATTTCCTTTATAGCTTTTGCCACTAGTTTTAGTTTATCTCAATCTTTATTTACTTTCCCTTAAATGGTGTTAGGGTTAAATATGAATAAATTTTATCTTTAGACAACTGTTGGTTTGCTTTCTGAGCTGAAAGAAATAACTGTGTCAAAGATCACATTTAAATCATTGCTGAGCCATCCAGTGTGTGCTGTAGTATTTTATCTGTGATAGTACAATCTGTTGCCATAGAGAAGCTTACGACTATGTATATGTGTATAGTATGTATATAGTATAGTAAGCTTATGACTATATATATATGTATAGTATGTATATAGTATAGTATTTTGTAGTTTGGAATCACTGTGTACTCCATACTAGGCTTATTAAAGAGATTATTGACAAAAGATATAAAGTACTGAAGTAAAAATGTATTAAAACCTGTTGATAAAAAACAAGGTTTCTTTTTTTTTAAGATCTACAATCTACGCCTAAAACACGGATTTCTTAAATTTGTTTTTTTAAATTCTCAGCATATCATTATGTGACTTTGCTCCTTGTTTCTGCCATCTAAGAAATAACTCGGTGGAATTTAATGATATTTATTATCATGTAGGAAGGAGATAGAAAAATGTTACTAAGTTAGCTTGCTTTGCTGCAGAATATTCACCTTCCCCTTTTAAAATGTATTCAGCTGTGAGGAAGGTGAACTTTGTTCATACTTCCTTCTCTGCATTGTCATATTATGACATGTGCAACCTGTAGCAGGGAAAACCCTCATTTTCTGAAATTCTGTGCAGTGACAAAGAGTTGTTGGGCAATCCACACCTGCTGATAACTTGCATGTGCCCCTTACGAAATAATGGAATTGTCACGATCATAATGAAAGATGGGGAGCCTCACCAGGGGAAACAGATGATGGATGACAGGAAATGTGGGGAATTGCTAAAGGAAATACTCGTGGGGTAAATTTCCCAGGGTGTTGCCTACTAGCTCTTGATGTGTCACAGTTCTCTCTTTACTCGTAGTCCACAAATTGGAATTATACTTAAAAATCCTCTACCTGCTGGAGAAACAGATCAGGAAAGTTATTTATTTTCTACATAATTACTCTTTTTGTTTTTATCAGTGTGGCTAAAGTTTTAAATGACCTCAAAAAATCCTTTTGTCGGTTACTGCTGCAGGTAGAGTATTGATAAAAGTAACTTTTGGTTTCAGGATAAATCACTACATTTACAAATCAGCATGTGATAACTAAGAAAAATATAAAAAGTAGAATTCCAGGAATAAACTGCATCAGAAATTGATCTCCTATAGGGACCATTTTTGTGTTCATGTTCACTGGATTTTGTTTCTTCTCTATGTTTTGCAATGTTAATTATCAGAGGGAACAATTATATTAGTCAGGAAAATAGCATCAGAAGCAGTGGGTGTGTGTTTTGGTTTTTAACAGAAATGAAAACTAGAGTAAGATGAAAAGATTATTTCAGTTCTATACAGCATTTGTTCTGGACACGATGATGTAGTTGCTTTTCTGAAACAAAAAAGATGATGTTGACTTTTCACTTACTGAGAACTACGTTTGGAAAGCTGTGTGCTCTAGCTAGGACACCAAGTAATGGTATATGCTTCTGTTTTCTGAAGTAAAATTAGCAAGGTCAGAAAAAAAAAGAGGTAGTAACATCTGAGTTGGATTTGAAGGCATGACTAATTTTTGCAAAACGTTTTTCCTGTGAACTTTTATTGAGAAAAAATTGCTTATACCCCCCTCAAGTTACTGGAAGAGTTTCCCTTGTTATTTCTGTGGTGTTTATCAGTGTGGGAATAATGACCCCAGGAAACCTGATTTCATTGCCATCTTTAAAAGCTGCTTGATAGGAGACATTTTAGAAATCTTCTTTGCTAAGAATAGGCCTAAGATGTAGCAGGTGATTCCATTCTAGTGGATGTGTTGAGCATCTGCACTGATTCTCTTTAATGAATGTTGCCTTACACAAGTGACTGAAAATGAGAATTTAATCTGTTTTCGCTGTTGTTAATCTGTGTTTTTTAAAGATATAAAAGAGACTCATTATCTTTGACATTAGTTTTTTCCATACTTCTTAATATAAAGTGAAGAAGTGAATGGACATTTATAGAATAATCTATTCTTTTTTTTTTGTTAATGCAATTTATTAATTTGCATACATGAAATGTATGGCTATATACTTATGTAATTGCTGTTTTGCTATTGAATTACTTCCACTTCTGATGTTCTCTTTGCCTATCTAAACATGTTTTTTTAAATTTTTTTTAATTGAAAGTTCCTTTAAAAACTCAGCTATTAATGCTTTTGAAAGACACTACTGCAATGTAGTCTTTATAAAGGAGGACTTCTAAACTTGGAGTTTGGAAGTGTTGTATATTGAAGCAATGAAAATCATGATTGATGACTGAAATCTTTTTTTGGTTATTGTGTGGTTTTTGTTTTTTCTTCTTCCTCTTGAAACACTGTCTTACCTGATACAAATTGGGAAACAATTTATTCCCTTTCCATATCTTAATTCTTCCATGACAGTATACCCAATTACTGATTAAGTGTATGACACCTAGCATTTGCTAGGGTTTGGTATTTTATTTTTCATCAGTGGAATAAATCAAATATATTTCTTCTTTACCATTGTGCTGTTGTTAATATGCATTGCTTTACAGTAGTTGCTTTGGCTTTCTGGTTTAGTTGCATGTATTTCAAGCCTGTTGGAATACATGTCTTCAGAGGAAAAAAATCACAGGATCATAGAATGGCCTGGGTTGGAAGGGCTGTTAAAGAACATGTAGTTCCAACCCTCCTGCCAGGGGCAGGGACCCCTCTCACTAGACCTGGTTGCTCAGAGCTCCCCATCCAAACTGACCTTGAACACTTCCAGAGATGGGGCATCCACAGTATCTCTGAGCAGCCTGTGCCAGTGGCTCCCCACTTTGCAGAAGTGCACTCTTAGGAAAACTCTGAAAGCAGATATTTATTGAAGGTAGCAGGAGGACTGCACTGATTCAGCTGAGTTAGGTTTTCATGTAGATCTGCTTTTTTTATTTGCAGACACAGTATGTGTGTATGAGAGAATAAGGATTTCAGTGAAATGCTGGTCTTCAGCGTTGCAGAAGTTGTCAAAAAAATTCTAGTGTCAATTGTGATCTTTTCAGTACCATAGAAAGCTTCTTTCTCTCCCTCCTTATTGTTTTCTGATCAACTGGTTGGACTGTGGACAAAAAAGAGTCAGCATTGGCAGAACCTACACTAAGAAAATCTTACTATAAAATCAAGAATTAATCTTTCGTATTTTTAATATAGAAATGTGTATCTTTATATACAAAAAAAAAATTAATGTACCAAATAGTAGTTTAACATATAGTGAAAACTGTCTGGTGTTTTACTTTATATAGATCCTTTTATTGCCTTAGACCCATTTATTGCCTTAGGTAACAAGCTTAATAAAATTAATGTTAAATCTTTGACATGCTTGTTAAAATATTCCTGATTTGTAAATGTTGTTAAGTATCTTTTTATTGCATTTTGAAGTAGAAATATGGATATTACAGTATGTTGTAAAGGCCAGACCATGATAACTGTGTATAACAAATTCTTCTGTTTAATGCCCACTCTTTTTTTTCCCCTGTTTTTCTTTTTTTTTTTTTTTTCTTTCTATTTTTTTGTTGTGGTTTATTTAATTTTAGGTTGGTTGGAGTACTGCAAGAGATTATTACACTTTTCTTTGGTCACCTATGCCAGAAAATTATGTGGAAGGATCAACTGTTAATTGTGTGCTGACTTTTCAAGGTGAGTATAGGGCAGTATGTATCTGTATTTTCCAGCCTAGGCAGCTTTTTAAATACTTACCTGTTCATTTAAGTGCTGAGCACTGTATAACAGTTCTAGAGTTTAAAAAAAATAAATTGGAGGAGAATTTTAAACATTTCACTGTGGGAATTTTAGTCTTATTTTAGATATCAAGGAAATTGTAAGGAAAAGTATGTGACTTAGTATGTTTTTTACATAGTAATGGCAAATATTCATGACTGATAGAGAAGTTCTGCTGGGAACGATTAAAATACAGAAAGTGACTTCGTTTAATCATCAGCAGGCTTTTTTAATTTTGGCATCTCTTAGTGCATTGTGTCTTTACAGTCTTTAGTGTCTGGACTTTAGACATATCAGTGTGAAGTAATGCTTGTTACAGAGTAAATAGTGTAGATGATGATTTCATGAAGGTTCAGAGTAGTCATAGAGTTGCATGGGACTTTTGTCACACGGAATTGATGGAAATGTCTGAAACTCTTAAGAAAAGAATAAAGAACAAACCAGAAAATGTTACACCACTGTACAAGTCAATAGTATAACTACATTTTCAGCACTGTGTGCATGTCATATCCTCTCCCTCTCCTTTGCAGTCTCAAAACACGTCTAGTAGAACAAATAAAGTGCAACAAAGATCAAAATTAAGAAATAGCTTCTCTGTAAAGGTGTGGAGTTACAAAGATGAGAACCACGCTTGTGAAATAGAAAAAGGGATAATGGCTGTGGATTGTGACCTGGGAGGTTTAGATCTGACATTGGAAGAGCATTTTTATCAAGAGGGAGTAGTGTAGCTCTTGAGCAGATATCCCTGGTTTGGAAGGATGAGAATTCCATACAGTTGTTTAGACACAGACACCGTAGTCTCAGACAGGTGCTGACAACAGTTTCTGGAGTGACCAGCTGGGGTAACTGACCTTCCAAATTTCCTTCTGCCTGGTTTTTCAGGCTTGGAAAGGGAAATAAGGTGAAGTCACTGGTGTCTCTAAAATCAGCTACCCATGGCATGAGTGGATTAACCATTCTATATATAAAAATAAATAGGAACCATTGATGTAAGCTAGCAAGTGACAAGTTCAAAATGGAGGTAGAGGTGATGCGTTTATGGCACAGTCAACATGCAGAACTTGTTGCCACTGGACATGACAAGTGCCAAAAATTTACACACGTTGAAAATTTCACCTGAAAAGAGCACCTCCACTAAATTAATACTTTTCTGCTTACAAACAGAATTTTATGTACCATCTTAACTTCTTTTTTACTTCCCAGACTTGGCCTTAGTCGTTGTTTGTGTGTGTGTTTATTGGTTAAAACATATTAAAAAAAAAAATTGAAGTCCTGAAATGATGACTGTATTAGCTCGTTGTCTTATTAAATCTGCAAATAGCGATAGCTTGGATGAGTTCAGTTCTTTCTCTTCTGCCAAGTCTCTTTTTATTCTGGTACTTTAGATGAGGATCATATCCACATGGCCTGATAACCTGATAACCGTTTTATAGCCTTGAAATTGATTGAAAAGTGTGTGTGCTCCGTAGAAACTGGAAGGAAATCATTAGTTTCTTTTACAGTTACAAAAGTTCACTGAGTGAATGAAATTGGATTGGACTGAAATGAAACGTGATCTAGAAAAGTAGGACTCTTCATGCCATCTGTCCTTTGTATGTAGAAATTTTACCACACATGAAGAGACTGAGTAACTCTGTCCCATCTGTTACATTCCATCCTGACAGATTCCCACTTTTATAGAGCTGCAAGATTGAATCTCCATTCAAACAGTCTCCCAGTTGTGTTTGGCAAGATATTTCAATGCTTCTGAGATGAGATCAGCAGAGCTTACAGGAGCTTAATTATCTGAGCTAAATAGTAAATGTTGTGCAGCATGCTTTAAATGTTTATTTTTTTTTTTTTTAATGATCAGGTAGGTGTGCTGGAAGAAAATAACTGGAAATCTGTTTCTCCAGTACACGTTAGATACAAGAAAAAAGACCCTCAGTAGTTTTAAAATCAGATTGTTTGAACCAATATTAAAATGTGCTGAAATAGCGGTGTAGATTATTCTGCATTTGCTTCTGCCTAGTTTCATCTTAGTTAAGCACTGAATCAGGTAAACCAAACTACAGTGCTATATAGGAAAGTGTAGCCAGGCCCAAAAGCATGAATCCTGATATTTTGAGATTAAGATGCTATGCCCTGAGCGACAGTTAATGAAGTGTAAGACTAATGGAAATGTGAAGTTCTCAATACAAGTGCTGTTTATACAGCAAATGTAATGTGTTACCATTTCTAGGAAAAGTAGGTAAGAGTACTGTGAAAAGACTTCCAGGAATCTGGAATAAAAGTTGGTGTGTAGTTAATTATAAGTTAGAAAGGTAGAAAATTGAAATGGAGTGAAATAAGAACTGAAATGAGTGACATCACCTGCTGGACTGAGCATTGGGTGAGGATTTATTATGTTAGTGTCATCCTCAGGCTGTCTACAGTATCTGAAAACTAGTATTCCGACTAAATCTGGTTGGTTTTCTTACCATTAAGCTGAGTAAGGCATAGGTCTTGAATTTAGTAATGAAGGTAAAAATCTCAGTAGTTCTGGAAATAATTGTTTGACATGGATAAATATTACTGTGTGAACTTGGGTCATGCAAGAGGCATGAAGCTTTAGTGGGCAACAGTTCAGTTGTGTAGTCACACAGAAATTCTTCTCAAATAATTTGCTTGCACCATGCAGTATTACATAATTCCAAGAAAGAGGATTTATTCTTACCTTGTAAAGTCTAGAATAATTGTTTTCAAATTAAAAAAATAAGCTCTTTGTTAAACTCCATGCTCTCCCCTTTCAGCTGGTGTCATGCATTCAGAGCATTTCTGTGCTTTGGCATTTAAAAATAAATGGTGTTCGTCCCAAAAGTCCCCCTCCCCCAAAACAACAACAAAACCCTATGTACAAAGGGAACCTGGTAAAGTTGCAGATGCCTTGTCATTCTATATTATTCTTTGTCTGTTGTATTTGGTTGTTTAGGTATTTCAAGGCCAAAAAATCACTTATTCTCTATTCTGTGACTGTACAGCAGTCACACGATAATGTGGTCATGATGCAACTTCATGGCATCTGATTGAAAATGATTTTGTTCCATAAATGTATAAACAGCAGCTCTTACTTAATGTATGTGAGGTGATGTGTACATACAGCACCTATTGCCTAACTGTTTTGTCTTTGTGTTAAATGCTAGTAGAAATTGCTGTGGGTTGAAGGTTACTAGATAGGATGACTTTTTCTTTCTGCTGTTTTGATATCAGTGCCATACTGAGGCAGTGAGCATGAAATCTGTAAGTCAAACATGATGATGTAAATCGGTTTACAGATGGAGACTTGTAAGTTTGTGTAGAATGTTGCTTCAAATATGAATTTATTTTTGATAGGGTATTACCTACCAAATGATGATGGAGAATTTTATCAGTTCTGTTACGTGACTTACAAAGGAGAAATCCGTGGAGCAAGCACACCTTTCCAGTTTCGTACCTCTTCTCCCATTGAAGAGCTGCTCACTATGGAAGATGAAGGAAACTCTGATATGTTAGTGGTGACCACAAAAGCTGGACTTCTTGAGGTTTGATACAAAAATTCTTAAATGCTATTTTTTTTTAAATACTATGTACATACAATCACAGATACTGAAAAAAAAACCTAGGAGGAAAAGACCTGCATGTGTCTGTGTAGTGTATATATTTCTGGCTTGTTCTGTAGTTCTTGGTTGAAGTTCAGAACATCTGCAGGTTAAACAAACCAAGACTTAAAAATGTATAGCACTAAGCATGGATTGGGAAACTAAGACTAGGTATTGCTCATCTCTCACATCTGTAGTCATGAACTAACTGGCGGTAATGGTGTGTGTGAAATGGTGTTTCTTGCAAGGAAAAAGAATTTTGGAGCCAGTATACTTTTATTTGTGCCCAAATTAAGAGCCCTGGAGATTGAGCTGAATAATTGCAGGTGTCTAAGTATATTGGAGTAGCGCTTGTTTTATTTAAAGTTTTCTATATGTTGTATTCTTTGCTGGAGAGCACACTTGCGTGCTTATATTCAGAGTCAAGGTGTTTACATTTGCTTTTTGCTGTTTGTAGGCTGAACACTAGTTAAACCCAAACAAACAAAAGCGAAACTCAAACTGACTTTTGTTTGAGTTACTTCTTGGAAAATTGCTCAGTACAGTTCCCTTACCTTGCCATCAGACACTTTATCCTGTTGTCAGTTGCATCTAGGCACATCCATGTATGTATTTGATTTATGGTTTTCAAAATTTAGGGTCAAGAGACTTAGTACAGAGATATATCTGATATTTTTGCTTTTCAGGTGTGCACTTGTACTGAAATTAAAGAAGTTCTCAAATATTTTTTTATTATCTTGGTTTAGGGAACTGTAGAGTGATTTGGGTTGGAAGGAACCTTTTAATGTCATCTACTCTGACCCCTTACAGTGAGCAGGGACATCTTCAACTCCATCAGGTTGCTCACAGCCCCATCCAGCCTGCCCTTCAGTGTTTCCAAGGATGGTGCATCTACCACCTCTCCGGGCAACTCTTTCTAGTGTTTCATCACCCTCATCATAAAGAATTTCTTCCTTGTATCTAATCTGAATCTATCCTGTTTCAGTTTAAAACCTTCACACCCTGTTCTGTTACTACAGGCCCTACTACATATTTTGCCTCTGTCTACTTTGTCAGCCCCCTTCAAGTATTGAGAGGGCACAGTTCATGTTCCAGGGCTTACTTTTCAGATGTTGGGGGGGGAGGGGGAGCTCTGTGTGTGTTCATTTTTCTTGAGAAATTCCTTGAATACTGCTTTAGGGAGAGTGTGCAGCTCTACACTCAGTTGTCATTTTCACACCAAGCTGCCATCATCAGAATTAGCTTTTTCACAGTTGCTGTCACTTGGGAGCAGTAAAGGCACTGCATTTAAGGAGGGAAAACTTGAGGATAAATCAGGACACGGCAAAGTATGCTATCTAATGGTAGTTTGGTAATATGCAGTTAAAGCAATCAAACTTTAGAAATTTGGGAATGAGGGGAAAACTGTAATAACCTAACCAGGGAACACACAATTTATGCTCCTGCTCAAACACAGGAGTAGTTTGTTATGCACTTGTTTGATTAGAATGAAGGGGAGAAAAACTACCAAACCTCATTATTTTCTTTTTTCTTTTTGTTATTTTTTTACAGTTTAAAATCGAAAAAATAATAAAAGAAAAAGAAGAGCTATTAAAGGTAACTTCTGTTCTGGAAAAGGAAACGACGCAGCTCAGAGATCAAATTGAACAACTGGAAAAAGAACTTAACCATGAAAAGCAGAGATGTGAACAACTGCAAACAGAGCAAAAGGTTAGTTGTTTAACTGATTAAAGCTGACTCATAATGTCTGTAATACTGCTTTTTCAAGAACCAGTCAAACTGTGTGAAAATCAGCTATCAAAACCCCTCAGCAGTTAGATAGACATTTACACTAGAGTAGGTCAGTTCCTATTAACCTCCTGCCACTATTCCTTTTATGTCGTAAAATGGCTAAAATATTTAAGGCTTTTGGTACCAGGCTTGGTAAGATAATCGATGACAACTGTTACCAGATGTTTGACATTTAACTGAGGAGTTCATAGTAGAAAGTAGTTGATAGCTGATAGTTTAAAGTTTGCTTATGTTATTTTAAAATGGTGGAAGGCTTTTCAAAAAAAGCTCTCATTAAGGAATAACTGCATAGAACACAGGCTATTGAACATGGTAAAAAATTTTGGTATGAAAAGCAAAGATCAAGACTTAACAGAGAATGCTTCTGCCAAGATATATAAAGAGTGAAAAGTAACTTCTCTTAAAAGGTTTCACTGTTCAAAGGGAAAAGAAGCATAAACCTAAAAATCAGTATAAAGTGTTAATTAATAGCAAAAATGTAAATGTAGCCTAAACCAAAGCCAGCTTAATGTGGAATTCTGTATGTGGTAAGGAGGAAATCTAATACTATAAAAAGGGGCACCAAAAAGTTCGTATTTTTAAGCTGCTGCTTTTTAAAAAAACCCAACTTTTAGGAGAAGATTAAAAACATGTGGGAGGGAGGTGGTGACATGGGCAAATTTGAAGTAATGAAACCTATATAATTTAGCTGTGGACAGCAGTTAATAGACTATTTCTAGGTACTATTATGTACATGTCAACAGTCCTGTGTCATACACCTTTAATAGGAATTTGTTGAGGGAATTTGAAAATGTTAGTGCTTTGTAGTATACTTTTGAACAGTGAGTGAAATGAACTAGCGTATTGGCTAAGGAAAAAAGAAGGGATAAGATCTTGTTTAGAAGAAAAAAATTCTGTATTAAAGAATGATTTAATTTCACATGCACGGGAGAACTAGGTTAAATCGTTAAGAGAAGAATATAAATTCACACTTCATGGACTTGCAGATCGTAAGTTCGGTGGATAAATCTGAATGAGCAATATAGATACTTTTCATTCTCACTTGAGGCTTTTATTTAAAAAAATATTTGAAAGCAAACTGTCAATTCCAACCCATGTTAGCTTTACAATTCCATTTTAGAAAATTTTTGGAGTGGGATTTTGACTGCTGTTGAGCAAGGATGCAGTTAGACTTTATAGGAACAAAAAATTATCAATACTTCCTCACATTTTACAGTGTACTCCTCCAATCCAAACTAGTTTTGCCTCTAAGATACCAGAATTTAGTGAACAGAATTTAATTTCAGGAGTGTTTGGGTTTATTTTGTGGTTTTTCTCTCTCTCTTTTTTTTTCTCTATTATTGTTGCTCTCATGAAGAGATAATGCAGTGTGACAAACTTCTCACTTGTATTTAGCTACAAATAGATGTTTTATCTGTGGTTGATGCAGCTCTTCAGCTGGCTAGAATACTATGGAAATTTTCTAATTTATGCAATTATTTTTTGTCTTTATGACTTTGACGCTGTCTTATTTTTTATCTTTTATGTTCTATTCTCTGTTTTTCACTTTTTAAAAAAAAGAAATGTATCTGCCGAGTTGAAAAAGCATCCATTTGTTTATATATATAAGCAGAATATAAATTGGATATTATTCCTGAAAATTAAGCAAGCATCTGTTAAATCAGGGGCAGTAAGTTAACTTAAATAATTTTAAAACTTAAATAAAATATAAATTTTTAAATTTTATAAGGCAATGCTTTATATGTAGCTCTCCAGTCTTAAAGACGACTTGCTCTCCCTACCTCCCCACTCCAGTGCATGAAATACAGCAGTGGGTTGCAGGATTATGCAATTTACATTTGCTGGGAATACGTACAGTACATTGATGGATTGATTTAAAGATTCCTGAGCAGCAGTGATGCAGCACTCAGTTGGATTTCAGTAGCTAGGTTTTATTTTCCTTGTGGTCTGTTTTAAAAATAAAGCGACAACCAAACCCAAAAATGCAAACAAAACAACCCCCCAAAAAACCCTCTCCCCAGCTGACCACCAAAGCAAGCCTTACAAAGCAGCCTCTGAACATCCCCCAGATAATCTAGTGTGCTTTGTGTGATGTCAGTAGTTGTTATTGGCAATAAACCTAAGCAATGCATTAATTTGGATGTTTTTAAAGAAGACTACATGGGATAACCTTTGAATTGATAAGTAATCCGAATGTATTTGTATTTTCTGTAACAGCAGAATCTTCACAGGTGCTTAGTGTGAGCCAGGTTGTTTTGGGGTGGCTTATGGTTTTTTTGCCTTTGAGTGCTTGTTTTAACTGAGTATTCTGGGGGCTTTTTATTTTCATCTTTTATTTCGAGTTTTCTTTTTTCATATGCATGTGAACTTTTAGTTATGCTCTACAAACATTTAATACATGAATAGGTAAAAAGTGGAATAGATGAATTTAAAATTTGTGTTTTTGAAAATGTTTAGCTTAGGTAAAGGCTTAACTATTTTGAATTCTATTTTTAAAACGTCTTCCAATATACTGTAGAGCATATTGGACTAATAAACAACAATTCATATGAGAAAATACAATTATTGTATATACTAGGTGCCATACTACTTAAACCCTTGTGGTTTAAGCAGCTATAATTGATAGAAATCTATTCCTGTTAAAAGTAAAGCTAAGTTACATTGAACCTGTGTGCAATCTCTTAACAGAATTTTTTGTTTGTTTTTCCAAGTACTTCCATCAGGAAGTACACAGATATATTTCTGCTTGTGTAAAAAGCCCTCAAAAACCCCACAGCAGTACAAAGCACTGTGTTTAAAAAGCAGTAATTGCATGTGCGGAGGAAGTGGATGTGTCTGTACAAACACATGTATTTGATTCTAATTGAGTGGAGGACTCTCTATGCTGCTGATGCATTGGCAACTAATATTTGCTTATTACCATTTGTATTGTGCTAAGGGAGCCCTGGAGTTACCAACCCCTATATACATAATTCTTGCCGATCTGCCTGATTTTTAAAAATCTCACTTAGTTTCTTCAGGGAAAATAATATGAGTATCTGAGCTCGTGTGTTTTGTCTTTTGATCACATCCATTGTTAATCTGTGTTATATATTTGTAATTGAATTGAACAGAACGTGGATGATGTGGTTAGGGGCTGTAATACATAAGTTACTTTACTGTGATGCAGTGTAGCAAATAGAATATGGAAAAGCTCCAAATTCCTAATATGAAAATGTTTCCTTAAAAAACAGTTCTGTTAAAATCCCCTTTTTATTCATATCTATTCATATGCCTTTAGACTACTTTCTTCTTTTTGGTACTGATTTTTATCAGTCTGTAATTTCAGAAAGAGCTCAGAAGAAGTTTGGATCATTGAGAAATGTCTGTAGAAGCATTGCTTTCTTAAAATAGACAGGATAGTTATTGGCACAACAGTGCCACAGCTATATCCCAGTTAGTGGTTCCCTCCTGCTCCTGATTAAATGGCCTCTCTTCAGACCCAGTTACTCTTACAGAATTTTGGGGTGTGGAACTATTGTTTTCTCCATATGCTTTTTGTGTAGTTGGGATGTTTTGTAAGGGGTTGAGGAAAATATTAGGAAGAGGTAAGCTGAAAGTAGATCAATCTTTTAACAACATGGTATACTAAACAATCTATTCAGGTGTAATGCAATTAGTGCTCCCTGAAGCTTGAATATTGGGCTCTATGCGTGTTTTCAAGTATTGAAAAGATTCCCATTTTCTGAATTTTGCAAATAGGTGAGTTCCTGCGTTTGTGGCACTTGAAATTAATGGCCACAGCAGACTACAGACTCATTTTGCTAAGGTGCCCTTGCTTGTTCAGGAGATCTGCAGTTGTGTGTTGCCTTCTCACAAGGTAACCATCTCATTTCCTACCAAAGGTAGGAGGAATAAATGTACTGTTAGAGTTCTTGCAACATATCTTCTTGTAACATGTTATTGTACTCTTAGTCACTACTTGGCCCAAACGGCTTTTGGTTTTTTAGATTTGGTTAACTTTTTTATGTTCTATCACATTGGAGTAAAAAAAATTGTATTGAACACATGAATGATTCTGCAGATGTTTTCTCTTCTTGTCATTGCCACCATCACAGAAAAAAAAAATATTTGCAAGGCACACAGCTCGGTATTAGTCAGTGTTTGTGCTCACGGGGAAGATGCTCTCTAGCCCCAGTTTTTTAGTGTGTACTTATGGTTTATTACCATTAAGTTGTGTTATTGACCCCACCCTGCCAAAGCTTGAGCTATTGTAAGGTGAGGGACAAAGTCAGTCTTTATTTCTTTTAGGTTGATCTTTTGCTCTTGTCCAATGCCTGCTTAATGCAGTATGTAGTTGTTCTGACAAAATCAGTGTAGAGAGGGGGTAAGTGGCCTTTCCTTTTTCTACCCCCCAGCATGAACACTTTTTTTGTCTTCTGAAAAGGGCTACTGTATTTTCAGTTAGAGGAAAACATAGTATTCCTTTGCAGCAGTTTTCATGTCAGTTAAAACATTCCTATTTTTTTTCCCCAGATGACATTAAAATAGTTCTTACTGAGTGTGAAGATTTAACTTAATCTGTTACTACTCTATGTGGGCATTTAGAGTAAATGTGAAATTACTGGAAATGTTTCAGAAATTTCGCATCATCTTCTCATGATCTTCTGTAGTGTTTCAGAGTTAATGTGTTTTTACTAGGGTGATGTTCCCTCGTAGCATACTTATATCTAGGATCATGCTGTATATACACCTTTGCAACTCCAGCAATAAAATACTGATGTAGCTATGCACTATGATTATTTTGCTTAAGAAGATGACACATTATGCATGCTTAACAGAACTTTTTCAGGTTGTTTTTATTATTTAAACTCTTCCTTTGGTTTGCTTGTTTAAACTGATACATAATCAGTGTGTTAGATAATACTAGTATGCTGCTTTTTTCTGAGTATATTCTGCTTTTTTAAGAATTGAAGAAAACTAAAAAAAAACCAAAACCCTGAACAAAAGCTTAGTATGTTTTTATTTAGAAAACACTAATATAAATACTTCTAATCTCTATCAGACATTATGAATATAAAATGTATATAACTTTGTACATAATAAGAATGCATGCTTTTTGGTCTTCGTGTTCTCAGTTTTGTGTATACTTAAATTGTGTGTAAGGTCTGTGACAGCAGTGCATTTGCCTACTGTTTTGATTCAGTATTACAGTGCTAAAGAAGGGAAACATAAAGTAGTTGTTGGGTGTCTTTCGTTGGTCATTCCTCTGATACTCTGCAACCATTCATTTTGTGAACACTGGTTTTGTGCTGTTGTGGAGAGCAGAACTGGAAAAGATGCTTTCGCAGTCATTGGTCTCCCTCTAGTGGGAAGAGAGCACTTCTGAACTGATTTATTTAATGTGACAGTGGTGACAAGCCTTATTCCTGTGGTAGTGGTTTCTGTCTATATTTAGCTTGAGTCAGAAGCAACAGATTTGCAGACTGCCTGTTCATCCTTTGATCATATGAACATTTGAATAGTGTTTCTGTTATGATGTGGGCATGAATTGAGGCAGAAGTGTATATACTGACTTGATAAACTTGTTCTTTCATGCTTTTTTGTAAATTTAGTTTACCATTTAACTTTTAAAAAGTGGGCTTATTCATCTATCTCATGGGGAATTTTAATAAGACATCCATCTAAATTCACATTCTGCTTACAGGTTCTACCTGCACAGTAGCTTTATTCATTGGAGAATTTTATTCAGATGTCAGGGATTCATTTAAGTTGACTTTTGATTCCATTTTATAAGGAGAGTTTCTCTGCTTAGATAGTGAAAAACACTGTTGTGCAGTGGGATATGTCAGCAGTACAAATGCTCAGTTCAGCCTGTGTGCACAGAAGTGAATCAAGTGTTTTTTTTCAGTGTCTCTTTAGACCAGGCTCTGTTCATACTGTTCATGTGTGCTGCGTGTGTGAAAATCTGATGGTCAAGAAGATGCATTTAGAAAAAAAAAAACCAACCAAAAAATCAACTAACATGAAACCACCCAAAAGGCAAAAACCCAAACAGGAACCAAAAAGTGTCCCCCCAGCCCAAAAAGCAGACCTCCCCCCAGTTTCATTTAATTTTAGACACAAATTAAACACTCAGAATTGCTCAGGTTGGCACTGGCAATTACAGCACCTATGGGTTCTATAAACATCATACGAAGAGAAAACCCTGGTTTATGGGTTTTTTTGATTGTTCTTTGTATGAATATTTCTTAAACTGGGCAATTGAAAATTATTTCACTGCATAATTAAACAGTAATTTGAGATATTCAACACTTCAATTTATATAATAATGAAAATGACTTTGCAAAATCAATAGCTTATAGTGAAATTATGGCATGTTTTAAGTTACATTCTGACATGTAAATACATGTTGCAAAGTCTGTGTGTGTAAATGCTTCAGCTGCTTCTTGCAAAAACTTCCATGTTTGTAATCTTCGTGACAGTAGTGGAGTAATGGATGTAACTTAAATGAACTCTTAGAGAGTTAGACCTTAGTTTTGTAGTATTGATCTCTTTAATGATGTTAGTTGAAGAATTAACAGTTAAAGTCCTACCACTGTGATATCTTAGGTTTTCGGAATAGACTGTGCAGTGTTTTTTAGAGCAGTATTTCTATTACAAATCATAGTAATGAGGATAAAAACTTAATGTCATTGAGTTTATTTGGAATTGGCTTGGAATTAATTTTAATTAAAATTTTTTTAATTTTAATGAAGTGCCTGGGATACAGGCATTTCATTTTATTTTTTTCTGAAAGGTTTCCTTTCAGAACTTTCAGGTCTTGTGTCATGGGCGGACTCAGTTTTTGCAGTGGATGCAATGGTCCTATGTTGTGTTCACCATTTATCCTCAGAGGTCCTTCCTTTAAACAGAATATGATGTCAGCCAAGTGTTTCACATGGTTCTGTTGGAGGTGCTGTGATGTCAATGGGATAAACAAAAGGCTTCTGCAGATAATTGATCTAAACCCTCTAAATTCTCTGTAGGATTTTGAGCATAATGGTTCCTCTGACATTAAATAATATCCAGGTAAATCAATCCAGCTGAAAGGTGGTGCTGCCTTTTTTTTGATGTTTGCTTTTTGGTTCTTTTTTCATTTTTGTTTTTAAATTGATTGCCTTGTATTTACTGATTTGACCTCTTTAGTGTGAGCTGCATAGCTCATTTTTAATCTTTCATTATTCTTCATTACAGTGTATGCATTCTCTAAAAAGTAAAAAAAAGGCTGCAGATACTAGCCATTAGTTAAAGGTGAATGTTTTAGATGTGGGATGACTTTGAAAAGGTTGGGAAGGAGTTCTGCATGTTACAGAAAGGGAAGGTGAACCATAGAAAACCATGCTATGCTGCCCATTGCCATACTGCACGATGTCACATCTGGAAATAGTCTTGGGTTGTCTTTTTCAAGTACTTTATTCTGTCTGCTGGATCTCTCTCTACCTTAAGTATGTTTGAAAAATATGTTGTATGTACTGATTTACAGGAGGGGATATCTGTACCATTTTCCTCCCATTAACCAGACTCTGCTCAGCCATCTTTTACTGTTGTTAAAATCCATTAGCAAGAAATAATAAGTAGGGAAAGCATGTTGTTCTTCATTGTTGAACGTATGGATTTTTGCCATGATTTTCTCTGAAAAAAGTGAATTCAGAAACATTATGGCTATTCCATTCTCAAATGAAAGATCATCAGTCCTTTTGCAGTGGGAATTTATTTATTAAATGGGTTTTAAATGTGTTTCAAGAATGAGCCCAGGCATGATCTTTAGGTAGAGCTTATGGTAGGCTTCTGTGCAACACTTACAACAGTGTTGCATGGAATTACAATAAAATTATTTTTAAAATTATCAATCTTAAATCTTCTGTCATTTTAGAACCGCAGTAAAGATTTTGTAGCCCCCATAGTTCTTATTGTTCCCTATCTGAAGGTACGTCAACATTTTCAAAGTGGAATTTTCATTCTATGGAAATTCACTTGACAGCTACATTGAATTTTTGTTGCTTCATTTTACTAGTGAGACTCCTAGTAGTTACAGGAATTTTTGTTTCGATAACTTCTTGTTTTGCAGCAGTAAAGCTGACTTAGGTAATTTCTGGCTGCTTACTCTTGACCCTTGTGGTGCAGTTTGCTTCCCACTTCCACCCTTATGGCCGTTGCAACTCTAGGGAAGGAGATGGGGGGAGCTGCATTTGTAACTAGATTAAAAATAACCTCAAAATTGTTGGGTGTTTTTAAACCAGTTCATTAAAATTATTCATGCTCTTGCTGTGCATTTTTTATTCCTCTGTTAAGAAGGTGGAAGAAAATGTATAATACTGGTAGATGTATCAGATAAATTAAGATAAATGAATTAAAACAGTGATTACAGAAATTAATTATCTTTTTTTGTAAGAGGGGTTGTACATTTAGTTGATGTGTTTATTATATTCTTCCCCTTTAGACTCTTTCTAAACACAGTTGACTTTACCTGTAAAATAGTCTAAGAGTGCTCATTTTAAATTTTACAGGCTCTGAAACCACTGTAACCAGTGTATGGGACTAGGCTTGCTGCATCTAAATTGAATTGCTAAGAATTCTGTAAAATAACAAGTCGTCTCTAAAAATTAATCCTTTTTTTTTCTTTAAAAACTGTAGGCTTTAGTTGTATCTAAACAAGTTTATTAGGTGAGAATCTGTTAAGCATGGAACTTTTACATTTTAGTACTATGTCCCTTTAGAATAACTAGCAAAGCAGTATCAATTGTAATGCTGTTTGTGAAGTGAATTTTTTCAGGCTATTAATTCCTTTTAATATATGTTACCTTTGGCAGCCTGTTTGAACTGTTTGTACAGTTTGTATGTATAATGTATCAGATTAAATTCTTTTGAAGGCACTTGGGTTACAACAGTTACAGTTATACCGAAGTGGTGTTTAGAGAAAACACAGATATGCATTGAAATAGACTTTTTACTATACTAGGCTTTCAAAACAGGAGCAAGTAATTAGTCTCCACTGCACTAGGGGAGGACAAGCAGTTATAGAGTGTGTTGTTGCTGCTGGTTATATAGCAAATTTTACTTGGAATACTGACTTTAATTAAAATATCCTGCCCTCATTACACTAAGTACATATATTTTTGGTTGCAAGAAACTGATAGCTCTTCAAAAATAAAGACCTTATGAAAGTTGTGGGTTATCTTCTCCAGCGTTGTTTTTTAAAAAAAGATGGCATATTGATAATCCGTTGAAATTCTTTTTTGTGTTAAGACATAAAGCCATTCAGAGTTTAAATAGTGGTAATGCGTTAGTCTTCTTCTTTTTTATAGCATATATAACAAAAATAAAAATCTTCTTTACATGCTGGTTAAGTGTGTAGCGAGTGAGTCGTCAGATACGTTTGCTGCTCTTCAATTCTCCCTATCTTCCCCCAAAAAAATCATAATGCTCAAACTTCTGTTTAGTTGCTTGTAAAACTGGGGCTTAATTATACTTGTGAACAGAGTATCTTGACAATTAATGACTAAAACCAGTCCTCATTATATTTTATTGTACTTAAAACATTGTTAGTTAGGTTGGAATTTGGCCAGTAGGGGTTCTTCGTAAAGTTTGGCCGATGTGTTTCTCTTGATGCAGCAGTACAGTCTCGTTATTTCAGGGCATTGAGCTTTGTTTAAAAATGAATAAATGAAGTAGTGCTTTAATCTTCCAAATCTAGAGCAGAAAGACAGCTTGTACCTTAGTATCTACACAAACACTGTAAGTCATGCTGTAGTTAGGTATGTTGGTCAGTCTGTCTTGACCTTGTTTACAATTTGATTCATATCACTGTCATGCACTGTTGATACTAAGCTGAGCTTTATCATACTTTGATATCAGAATAAGGCGTATTATCTCAGTATATGTAATATACTTTAGTGTTACTTATTTATTTTTTCAAGAAAATAGTTACATTGAAAAAAACATTCTCAGGGTTATTTAAGATAGCCTGACTTTCAGTGGCCGTTTTGCTGTGGTGGAGATGACATTCAGCTGTCCACTGCCATAGAGCAGTATGGACATAACTGTAATTAGACAATGAATGCAACACTTAAAGTGGTTGCCCATCTTGTATTTGTCAGTTTTCTGACAAGAAATCTGTTTTGGGTATTATCATCCTCTGTCTCAGCTTCCAGTATCCAAGACACAAATCCCACAATGATTGCATGAGCTTTCTTGAGCTATGTGAGGCCTTCTATATGTTCTAGCTAGGAGAATGTCATGTAGAAACCGGCTCTAAATCAGAATTTCATTTTATTTCTCCTCTTGCCTGCAGTTGTCTTTACTGTGGCTTGCTACTGTAGTGTAACTGTCTGGAAAAATGCAAACTCTCCTTCTTTTCAAGTAAAAGCAAGTACAAAGAGAAATAAAAGCTCTTTGTTTTCTAAGCTAGACAGACAGTGGTTAGTTTGCCAAAAGGAAATAAGCAAAAGATAGGAAATAATATGTTTATCCGATACTCTGAAGTGTTTGGTAGTCTCTGAGTAACTGAATGCTTGCACCAAAACAAACTCCTTATTGACCCCTTATTAATATATGAACTGTGCATAGCAATATTTTTTTCATATTCACATATACTTGAAATGAGCTTGTCATACATTTTAAGGAAGAGAAGAAATCTAATGGCCATATTTTGGCATTAATTCAAATAGCATGTTTTACTTCTGAAGAATCACATTCTTAAATGACATCTATTTGCAATTTTTTTAAAAGGATAATACTCAAACATCAGAAACTCTTAAAAAGGAAAATAATGATTTGAAGAAGAAGCATGATGAGGCTGCTTCAAAAGTTCTCCAGCTTGAAGAAGATATCATGACTGTTACTCAAAAAGCCATTGCAAAAGAAACTGAGTTAGACAGGTACTTAGTCTTTTTGTTCCTTACCTTCCTTGTTTTACTTTTTTCCCCAGAGGTGTTTTTTTTAGACTAACAAATTTTAATATATGCAGGGAATTTCTGTATTAATATTTCTGTACCATTAATTTTTCAATGTTTTAGTCTGAAGGACAAGCTGAAGAAAGTGATGCTTGAGAAGGAGCAACTTGAATGTGTGTTAAAGACAGAAAAGGATGAAAAAGAGCTTTATAAGGTAACTTTATTACTTTTACCTACCTGTATACACTGGAATGCAGTGGTTTGAAATAAAGGTAATAATGTTTTATGGAGAAGTCTAATGAATTGAATTTGTTAAGGAAAAAAGGAAATGGGTAACTTCTGTGAACAGATCTTTTAATATATAGATGTTCTCATATAAAAATGAATGAGGAAAACAGCATCTGAATTCAACCATGGCATAAAAAGATCTCTGAGAAGGAGAATGAATCACCAATTCGTTAAAGTACAGACACAGTAACAAAAAATAATAGATTCTAGTGAGAAAATTCTTTAGTTATACAGTGCATCACCCTGTAACTGGTCATCTTTAACACACTTTTTCATAACTAAAATACTTCTTAGTCATTTAAATTCTCTCTCCAGACTTTGTTTTCTTAATCCCTCTTCTTGAGCCTTGTGTATAACACTGAGAAATTTTGGTAGGTTCTTTATTGCATTGGTTTTTACTAGTGTGGCTGATTTCTCCTGCTGGTATTGAGAGACACCCATATATGGAATAAAATACAGTGCCCCCCCCCCAAAAGCAGAAAAAAAATTATATGCTAAAATTATGAAATCCTTAGGTTGTGTGAAACAGAGCAAGTGTATTTAAAAGATTATTTCAGTTCCTAGGAAAATGTCATTATGTGACAGGCAGTATTAGATATACAACAGAAGTTATAACATCTCAAATCATGTTTTACAAGCATGGAGTTCCTTTGTAAATAATCAACACAAAACTTTTTGCACTTGAGTGCAAGAGCTATTCTGCACTATTATGGGCAGAATTGTTAAAAGTAGTTTGCTGTTGTTGGAAATGAATATTGCTGGTGTTGACCTGTTTGCTTAGATGACTGTGGGCAGATACTACTAAAAGTTTATTTCTCTTTAGTTTTCTTCAAGTCATTTCTCTTTTGCTTGTACTTAGTTGTCCAGCATTTGTGAAGAGAGGGGTGAATCCTGAGCAGCTTAATTTGATGTGGAGAGAAATTAGGGATTTAACTTCTAGCTGTAGAGTAAAGCTGTTGTTAGGTGACCATGCTGAAAGAATTCCAGCCAGAAAGTTTGGGCTGGAGGGCAGTGATAATATTGATTGTTTATTTTTCTCTCTTTACCGGTTCTAATCTGCCTCAGAGATAAATTAGAATTTAGTGAGCACATAAATGGACAGGTGAACAGTAGTTCTCCTAACATGGAAGAAGTTTGACATGTTTTAGCATCATTGCAGATACACTTGAAGAATACAGAAATAGAAAACACCAAACTAGTAAAAGAAATCCAGACGTTTAAGAATTTGGATGCAAACAAAGAAAACATGATATCGTATTATAAAGAGGAGGTTGGCAGATTACAGCTATTAATAGCTGAAAAAGAAAATATGAAGAAAGCTTATTTGCACTCCTCATCAAACAAGGTAAGCAGTACTAATATAATTGGCCTGATGTGAATAAACATATCTCATGTTGTGTGTGCTTGACAAGAAAAGGAAAGAAGTTGAAGATATCACCAGCGTATAGGCCAAGAGGTGGGAGGATTATGATGTTCTCTAGATGAAGAAAATGATGGAAAGACTGAATTCTGTTGTAGTTTTGCACCTTTTGAGCTTGTTGAGGTCTCACATTATGAACTGAGATTAACTATGCATGAAAAGGTAATTCTTGAGCCTAGTAAAAGTGGTGTGCTCCTGGCTTGCTTTTAGTTTCATGAAAAAGGAAAGGAGGTTGAGGAAAAAAGTTCATAATGTAGCTGTGTTGAGACTGTAGAAGGTGGTGGAGAAGAAAAGAGGAGACATGGAATGATGTGCTGAAGGACTTGTTAGGTGACTGTACTATCAGGCTGCAGTGATGACTGAGATCTCTGCAGTGAGAGTAGGATTTTGAAAGGAAGAGGTGACTTACTATGCCCTATGGGAGCATTGTGGTTAGCAAGCAGTGTGGTGTAATAGGAGAGTGAAATTGTTGAATTCATATTTATGCTGTCCATGGTCCGCATGGGGTTACTTCAGACTTAGTTGTAGTCAGGTGCTATTGATGTATATATTGGGTTTGTGTAGGTTTTGGAAGCTGAGTAGCTTCTGTGAGAAGGTGCCAGGAGTGTCCCCTGAGAGAGTCAATACCAGCCAGTGCCTAATACAGCCAAGGCCAGCAAGCTCCAAGATGGACCCACCACTGGCCAAGGCTGAGCCTGTTGGTGATGGTGGTAGCACCTCTGGGATAACTGATTTAAGAAGGGTATGGAAGAGGGGTAAGCTGTGTGAGAGGAACTGCAGCTGGAGAAAAGAGTGAGAACATGAGAAAGAAAGAACTCGGCAGACATCAGGGTTAGTGAAGGAGGGAAAAAGGTTGTTCCAGGTGCTGGAGCAGAGATTCCCCTGCAGACCATGGTGAAGACCCTGGTGAGACAGGCTGTCCCCCTGCAGCCCATGGAGGTTAATGCTGAAGAAGAGGAGAACCCCGTGCCAGAGAAGACGGGTGTGCCTGAAGGAAGCTGTGACCCTGTGGGAAGCCTGCACTGGAGGAGGTTTGGCAGCACCTGTGACCCTGCAGGGCACCCACACTGGAACAGTCTGTTCCTGAAGGACTGCACCTTATGGATGGGACCCTACAATGGAACAGTTCATGCAGAACTGCAGCCTGAGGGAAGGATACGTGTTGGAAAAGTTTATGGAGGAGTGTCTTGCATGGGAGGGACCCCACACTGGAGCAGAGGAAGAGAGTGAGCAGTCCTTCCCCGGAGGAGGAAAGAGCAGCAGAGACAATGTGTGATGAAGTGACTGCAGGCCCTGTTCCCCATCCCAGCTGTGGTGCTGCAGGAAGGGAGATACGGAATTTGTGAGTGAAGTTGAACCTAGAAGGAGGGAAGGGGTTGGGGGCTGGATGTGTTAAGATTTGGTTTTATTTGTCATTATCCTATTCTGATTTGACTGGTAATAAATTAGATTAATTTCCCCCCCCAAGCTGAGTCTTTTTGCCCATGACAGTAATTGCTGAGTGATCTCTCCCTGTCCTCATTGTGATCCACAAGCCTTTTGTTATATTCTCCCCCTTGCCCAGCTGAGGAGGGGAATGGTGCAGTGGCTTTGGTGGGCACCTGGCATCCAGCCAGGGTAAACCCACAACAGAATAACCATTAGGTGTTTTTTCCTGATGTACATCATCCTGTTCCATTTCATCCGAAAGGAATGCAGTTTCTGTGCCCTGAGATTGTTCTCTGATCTACAGTGTGATAGGCAATAATGAAATTGACTGGGAGTTTTGCTTCACAAATGTGCTCTTGATCCAAATTAGAGTCAGTTTAGACGTAGCCTTTGAGGCCAGCATGGAAAAGTCACATTATGCAGGCAACTTTCTTATGTGTGTTGCCAGTCTTCTCACAGAAAAGCAATTTGGATCTCAAAAGACTAGAAATTGTTTTAAAGTAGTATAAGTTAGGAATATGAGTGGAAAAGTGCTGTTGAAAATGGAAATAGAGCTTAAAAAGGGCATGCTATCTTGCTTTAAGGTACATCTTATTTTAGTCTCTTTCCTGCTGTTTCATTTCTGAATGTGTTAAGTTACTACTGTGTTTCATTTTGAAGGGGGTGGGTATGTGTCAGTACTGAAGCAACCAAACATGTCATTTATTAATCTTAAAGTGCTTGTGATGTTTCTGGTGGGATCATTAATAGTTTTATGTCACACTGTGAAACTGCAGATACTTACTGAAATATGTAACCAGTGCATCATGTACTGTAAAAAGAGCTAGGAGACAGGAATTCAGGGCATTTACTAGTCTATCCATCTTCAAAACTGGTTACAAAATGCATTAGTATTCCTCTGGACTTAGTAAATTATAGTTAAAAAAGTAACAAATAATGGACTAGAGATAGCTGAATTTGTATCTGGACTCAAGAATAAGATACGATTTTGCCATCAGGGCATCCAGAGGCTGTGAACGCTTTATATAGTAGCTAAAAAAAAAAAAAAAGAAAAGGAAAAATTTAAATTTTTTTTGGTAATCCTGGCCCTCTCTGAGGAGCGAGAGGCTGGTAGTTCAGCTTGGTCATTTGGCTCTTGGGTTGCTCTATGGTGCTGCAGCAGTGCTTAGTGCAACATGCTGCAGCTTGCTCTTCGTTACTATTTGTTTTCTGTTCCCTCTGGAAAGCTTGTTGTGCAAGATCTTGGGAAATAGAACTGTGAGAAAAACATCTCAAAGTTGCTTTACAGTGTTTTACATCAACCAATTGCAGGCACTGTAAAGCCTCTTACTGTGTTGTTACCTTCAGTGTGTTTCTGTGGGATGAACTTTGGTGCTGATGCTGGAGTTCTACAGTGATAAGGAAGAAGAATTGCGGAAAACAGACTTTTTTTGGTCATATGTTTAAAACTTAAGCTGAAATTCCAAAAAAAAATCCAGAATAGAGAAAAACAGTATTTAAGTTTGCCTTTATTTCATAGTGAAATAAGTTTGCACATCATTGTTGGCAAAGAAGACAAATGGGGAAAATGGTATTTGTGTACTGACTTCTTGATTAAGTAGTTTTACTAAAGCCACCAGGACAACTTTATTTTTCTTTCAGATGTTTCTAATCCCTATACCAACCTTTATTTAAGCTTTGAATTAAAAAATAATGAATTCTCTTCCATCTCTTCTCTTTCCTAGGATGAGGCAAATATGTTGAAAGAGCAGCTTCGGAAAGCTGAAGATCAGATTCAGGCTAGCAAACAAGAAGCTGTTCTAATGTCAAAAGAGCTGAGTGATGCAGTAAATGTGCGAGATAAGACAATGGCAGATCTTCACAGTGCACGTCTGGAAAATGAAAAATTTAAAAAGCAACTTGCTGAAGCTTTAGCTGAACTTATAAAAATCACAACTTTGAAAAATGAACAGGTATATCGTCAGTATTCAGTATTGAAGTTTATCTGTATTTATAAAATCTGTCAGAATAATTATCAAATTATCTTTCAGCATTCAATATACTACCTTTAATCAAGTGCATGTTAGCTGATTTGGAAGTTTGGTATGAAAGGAGGTGTCTGCTATTACAAATACTTCTTTCCACCTTATTTGCACAGAATAATGGAGTATTTATCTATGCTATTTTGAATCCTCTTCCTGTCTTAATTCTGTTAAGTGAGCCACAGTAGCATTAAAAATTCAGTCAAATAAGAAAATTTACTAGTAGAAACTTGGGTTGTTTTATAACATTCTTTTATTATCGATAGATTCTCTCTCAATTCTTGGAAGTCCTTCCAGTATTTGTGATCAAAGTTAATTTGCTTTAGTGCTTACAAGCATAAAAATATTAATGTAATGGAAACTGTCTTGACCTTAGTCGTGGATAAAAATACTGTGAGCTAATGTATGTTTCATCATTTTGATTTAAGTGAGCTTCATACTGGATCTTCTGTGACTACAACTGTATTGGATTAATTTGCTGCTAGGATTAGTGTAATGGTGTAACTGTCCAAAGAAAATATATTGAGCTGAATAGTAATTAAAATAGTACTGTAAATACAAAATGAATATTACAACACTCTAAAGAACTATTATATTTAAAATATCAAAAATTGCATGTTTTTTTCCTAAGAGTTTCAGTTGTATACAACGTGTTTTAAAATGCATCATGAGAGAAGTAGGAAATCATCTGAATGACTCGTTACCAGAAGCTGTCTGACCATGGCCTCTGTCTAGCTGCCAGATGTAGTTTGTGTAGCTTTTGTATAGTGTTGTGGCTCAATGGGACCATAGGACAGCTAGAACAGCCCCTGGAGGGTGTTCAGACTTTTCCAGTACGTTCAGGCCTTTGATGTTGATCAGCCCATAGAATAAGAATCTTCTTTACCTGCCTCTGGTATTATTCTGTTTATGTCCCTCAGTGTGTCCTGCTTGAAGTGAAGTTCAGCACATATTCTGCCTTTCTCTGTGCTCTACTACTTGCTCAGTTCCTTTCCTTCCCACAAGGAAAATAGGAGTTTCAGTACTCACATGGAGCTTTTTTAATTGAAAAAAGTTTTTTTGGGAAATAGTGGTATTTGAACAAAAGGGAGAACAGTTTCTATTTTTTTTAAAGGAAGCTTCAAATGCTGTAGAGCAGGAGCTGCGCAGAGAAGTTGAAGATCTGAAGCTTCGTCTGCAAATGGCTGCTGACCATTACAAGGAAAAATTCAAAGAATGTCAGAAACTTCAAAAACAAGTAAACAAGTTTACAGAACAGGCAGTAAGTAGAATGGGATAAAATGCATTTGCTTTTTTGGTAACATTTCAACAACAATTTTATTTCCTTTTGCAAAAATGCATACTTTTAAAAAGGATTAAAATGTGTGGTAAGCAATGACTCTACCGTTTGCTTCCATAAACCTAAATTACTTCCATGATTCTTTTTATATAGTTGTCCAAACCAAGCATAGAATTTACAGTAGCTGGTGTTATGTAGAAGCCTAATAGAATTTGGATGAACCTATAAGCATTACGTTGGTCAATGAAGAATTTTGAAACTGAAGCTGGGAAAATCCATAATTACTGCCTCTTCAGTACCACCACAAAAAAGCCCAGCAAAAAAACCCAAGCCCGAAATCGGGGGAAATGGAGAACTTGTAGTAGGATATAAAAGCGAAGTGGGGAATAAGTTTCCACAACACAGTATGGAGTTGCATTCCATACATATTTTGTAATCTTACCACTCTTCTAAGATTTGTTTCAAAAATAAATGAATATTTTTCGATGATACGAGTCTTAGGCCACCTAGTAACTGAACCTGTCAGCCAATTTCAAGCACATTGGAGGGCAGAGTTCTTTAGAATTTTGTAAAAATTAGAATTGGAGAGGAGCTCAAACAGGGAACCAGGCATATGAGTGGTGGCAAGCAGTGCAAATATGAATTCTTAAGAAAAGTTTTGCTCAGACTTGAGTATTTCTTCTATCCACAGAACATTGCATAAAAAAATAATGTTCTCATCCAGAAGGTCAGTGGTGAATGAGGTGTCATATGTGGCTTTTCCTTAACAATCTTCCACATCTTTGGCAATGTTGGACATCTTATATCAACCACCAGATTTCATTACATTTACACTGGATGTCCAGCAGACATTCCTGATACAGACTCTGTTTTCCTACTGGAGTATTAGATTTAAGTTGATGCATTTAAGTGTAACTGATTCTCTAGAAAATGAGGTTTTTCTAATAATTTGCTTAGAAATTGCTGTTTCTAGGTAGAAAGAACTTTATCAAGCAAGTTGATAAAAATCATAGTGTGAAGCAATTTCAGTGTTGGTAGAATTAAATGGTGTTGCATGTTTATTATTACCTACTGTTTAAATGAACAGTTCTGTGTAGTTCAGTTTTGGAGTAAAGGATAGTGCAAGATACGTTACTTTGTGCTTTGGCTTTCATTTAATGAAGTACCAAAACAAAATTTTTTTTCACAAAGAAAATTGCAGGGCATCAACAGAAACTGACAGATGCATCTAACACTGAGATAGCTACTGCCGCCGTTACAGACAAAAAGTTGTCTGCATCTCCAGGTATCAACAGCTTAAATTTTGTCTGTCTGTATCAGCCTTAAAGTGTTGTCTATGTGAAGTAGTTACTATAGTATTTATAGTATAAAGTAGGTGGACTTGTTCTGTTTTATTAAAGTGTTAGAGATGTGAAGATTGATCTAAAAATTTTGTCTCTTACCAAGCAGTAACATTGATAAATAAGTTCATGTATCAGTTTAGTTGCTATTTACTGATGTCAGTAGAACTGAACTCTTGAATTTCTGCTTTATGGTTAACAGAGATGGTTTTGCCAAGCTAATGAACAGTTTATTTTAAAAAAATCTTACTCAAATTTTCAATTTGAGTACAATAGCACGTGATTTTGCAGTTGTGTTATGATGACTATCCACTATAGCATTCTACTGTAAAATCAAATCTGCTGAAAATTTCTGATTATGTGATGGCAAGGTCAAGTCTACCGACTATTTTAATGAATTGTAGGGAATAGTGGTTTATTAGAAAATGTTCATAATTTTTATGAGCTATTAAGTTATTGCAGAAATAATGTTCTAAAACTTAAGCATGTAATAGGTTAAAACTAAAGAAGAAATCCTTCACTATGAGGCTGGTGAGGTGTTGGAACAGGCTTCCCAAAGGAATTATGAATGCCCCATCCCCAGAGGTGTTCAAGGCCAGCTTGGATGGGGCTCTTGAGCCGCCTGGTTTAGTGGAAGGTGTGGCTAGATGATCTTTAAGGTCCTTTCCAACCCAAACCATTTTGTGATTTTATTATTCAGTTTAAATTGATAAATGCCAGTAAGTGCCGATTAGTTTTTTCTGTGTTATTTTATAATTGACAGATTCTTCTTGTCTGTAAAGACCATAGGTTGTAATTTCTATCAGTTTCCTCCTGTCTAAAGTAAATTCAACTGTTTCTGAAAACATACAATCCCAGCAAGCCCAGTTATAGTGGGCGATGAAGTAGTTTGCTGAGGTACTTCATGTTTTTATGTAAGAATAGAATATTTACAATGATAGCATACATATTTTGGTGTTTACTTTGTTTTCTTTCTTGGGAAAGTAGTACATATGTGTGTACTTATGTTCATCTTCAGCTTGTGAGAGAACTGAACACAGATGTGCCAGGATGATTGCTGATCTTAAATAGCACATAATGCTGATTGTCTCTGCTTTGGATAACACGGGGCACTCTGTTCTTGATGCGCACTCAAATCTGGTCTGTGATCTCTCTTACACAAACTTTATTTATGGAACAAAAAACCCCAATGTTCTTGTTTTTTCTTCAATGTTCACAGTTAGCCCCATTTCATCTGACATAGTTTCGGAATCCGTGGTAAAGGAGCAAGTGCGTGAAATGAATAAAGAGATTGCTGAGAAAACAGAGAAGTATAAGAAATGCAAGCAAATGTTGGCAGTAAGTAAACACCTGCTTTGGAAAGCTGAACAAAAAGTAGCTGTAGGTGCTAAGCCTTAAAACCACAAGGCCTACCCAGCTGAGCTGCCTTCCTTGTTTGTGTGATACACTGTGATTATGGTGGAAATCTTAACGCTAGAAAACGCATTTTTGTTCAATCAACTCTTGACTATGTGTGGTTTTAGAGGGGCGAGACAAGGAAAGCCCAGATGCAGTAAAACAAATGTGCACATGCTCAAGGTTTTGAATGCTTTCTGTTCTTAAATTAAGCATAATTACTTTTATAAATAAAATGCAGCATGTTGCTGTAAGCCAGCTGATGCTTGGAACAAGTGTGGCTGTGTTGATCTGATACACCGTCCAAGCGTAGTAACTTCTCTGTATATGCCTGTCATGGCTTTTTCAGTGTTTTCACACCTGAGTGGGTTCTGCCAGCTAGCTTGGGCTCTGTCATACATAAAGGCATTTATTTGGTTGTCTCGACAAAAGTTGGCGCTGGTAATGCTGTAGCCACAATAGTAATGCTCTTCAAATATTAGTACCTGTCAGTTGTAATTTGATTTTCATTTGGATGTGTATATGATGATGGAGTATTGCATCAGTGACACTGGTGAAAAGTTGACAGCAGTTTAAGAAATTCTTTCTGAGTTTTGTCTTGTCTATTTTAATTTTATTTCTTTTATCACACTGATATTGTATTTTAACAAGTTTTCCGGGATGTAATAACTGTCCTGTAATTCTGCTTGCAACCTTGTCCGTGGAGGGCCTGCATTGGCTTCTGCTGGCTGTTTATTTCATTGTGGTTTTTGAAAAAAGCTTTGCCTTTGACCTTCTGGATGAAAGATACTTAGGTTGTAAAAGTCACCCGAGGAAAGATTTTGTATTGAAGTGAGGTACTTAAAAGAATAATAATGATTAGGAGTATTAGAGTACAAAGAAGCTTGAAACTGTGAAACTAGAGAGGAGTATCAGCCTGTTGAAAACTCAAGGAAGAGAATTGCCTATTGAACATAATTTATGCAGTGTTCTGTGGTCCTGACCTCTTCAGAGTCTTGAGTCCGGCTTGGAAAAGCCATTTGTAAATGGTCTAATTTCAAAAGCATGGATTTAACACAGTGACATTATTGAGGGTGGGAGGGAAAATCTCTTTAAGATTGTAAATATTTCATTCCATTGTGTAAACTACTTTAGGATGAGAAGATGAAATGCAGTGTTTATGCTGATGAGCTGGCTAAACTGGAGCTGAAGTGGAAGGAACAAGTGAAAATCAATGAGAGTATAAAATTACAGCTGGCAGCAATGGAGGATCAGTATAAAGTAAGTTAGAGGTTTTGCTTATGACAATTGATGGTAATCTGTTCTTAACATGGTTGCTTATTTGTGATAGTTAAAGTAACGAACTTTATTAGGGAAAACACACTAAATATATTTTTGCTGTAAATAGAAATTCTGCACTTGAAGAAACAATGCAGTCACGTAATGCTTCTTTTAAAGTAAAAGAGATCTTCTAAGATCTGCTACCAGCTGACTCTCAGTCTTTTATTACTGTGGATTTAAATGAACCTCTAAATGTTTTAATCTTGTATTATGGGAAAAAAGGGCAAGGGATTTCTAATTTCCTGCTGCTTACTGTAATGCTAACAGGAAGATTGATTGGTATATTTGTCTAAAATCTGCATATTGCATATTGCATTACCAGTGTAATAATGTCTAATGCATTTTATCTGAAGTCACTAGAGAGAGAGGAGTGATCCATTGTTTTTAAAACCATGAGAGAATTTAATTTGGAGAACCTCAGCTATAGTGTTGGTAGAGCGATGTAACACATTGACCAGAAAATCAAGCATAAGGGGCAGCTTTAGCTTACAAGGGACCTTAATCTTTGAGGTTACGTGATAGTAATGCTGATGTTGAATTAGCTTTTTAGGTCAATAGGGATGAGATAAGAGCAACAAATGTTCATGAGACCAGCTTTTTTTCTGGTTCTCAGTCAAATGGTGATAATGCAATTGACTATATTGCCTTTTTTTGCCCATTGTGATGATAAAACTGAACTGTGACTATATTGGTTCTACTAGGAGCCCCTTTTTATTAGTAATTACAGCACTTTTTCTTTATAAAATGCTGAATTTCTCTATAGTTAATTTCTGCGCTCCATAGGCCATCCTTTTCTGACACTTTCCGAAGCTCTAATTTCAGTTTTATAAGATGCATGACTCTTTCCAGTTTATTTTATTTTACTAATTAGCAGCAATCAGTTGCCATGCATAATTTAATGTGAAATAAGTTTAACTTCTCAACAGCAGGTGTAATAAATAATTGGTTCCACAATTGAAAGCATTTTGACTGCAATTAAAAAATTACTGTCATTCAGGAGGGTGCAGGTGGTAGAGAAAAAGTGAGCTTTTTTTCCAGTCAGGGGATTTTGCTCCATTGACCTAAACTAGGGGAGGGAATTTCAGAATTGAAAAAAATTGATAAGCAGTTATGTTGAGCATTGAGCTTAGATGTTAGAAAAACAGGGAAAGGGGCAGTCTCTAAAGTAACCAGAATACAAGTAAAATACTCCTTTGTAAAGAAAGATTATTTAAATTGTCGTTTTGAAGCCAGGAAGAATTGTGTAATGTGTTAGTTGCACCTCATTCCAGAGCACCCAATACAGACACAAGGTAGATGTTTGTGAAACAAATTTAGTGTCTTTGAGGCAGGAATAGCTTTTGGTTCTCTCAAGTTCTGTGGTGGGACATACGAAATGCCAAGAGATTTCTTCAAAAATAATGAGATCAGGCTTTCAAACCTTCAGTTGTGACTGGGCAGTGATGTCCCTCATGCCATTGGTGGCACTGATACTACTCCTTGTTTTTAACAGAATTTCTTCGTTCCACAACTGTTTACTGAAAATGGGCAGGAAAAGGCTGCTAATCTTTATCTGCTGTTGTCCAGCAGATAAAACTTTGTGAGAATTGTTAGGTTGGATTTGTAGTGGCACTACATGTTGCATATATCTCTAGCAGACAAAACTGTTTTCATCTGAACGATTAAGTTAATCAGGGACCTTTGTTTTCATGATATAACATGCAGGGAAGTAGTTTCCATTCACTGATACAAGAATCCTTAATCTTCTTTTCATATAGATTCAGCTGGCAGAAAAGGAGAGACGAATAAAGGAACTGGGATCACAGTTGGAACTCTTTACCAGTGAGAAGGTATTGTCAGACATTCTGAAATGTTAATGCTAATGTTGAAGTACCTCTGAGGTATTAAATGGTGATTTATCAAAGCTAGGTTTTACTGAAAAGTGAAATAATAAAATGTCTTTATTACATTGAGATAGTATTGCAGGATATTGTGCAAAGTTAGGATTTTTCTTTGGAACTTTGATTCTTTATTTGATACTCCATTCTGAAGAGATACTTAGTAAAACCAGGTATTTTCATACAGATAAACTGAAAGAAAATAAAACTTTCAAATTAAGCTAGGATTTTTTTTTGTGAAATTCTAGATTGTGAAGTAGTTGTTATTTATCTTCTTTCAAACCAAGGATATAATTTTTAATAGATCTCTCATATATTTTTCTAGTTCAAAAGAAATCAAATTAAAATTTGAGTTTTGGTGGGGCTAGCTTAGCTGGAGGGAGTAATTTTAAACCACACATAAGAACAACAACAACAACA
The DNA here is from genome assembly GCF_008360975.1 of Lichenostomus cassidix. Classification (NCBI taxonomy): domain Eukaryota; kingdom Metazoa; phylum Chordata; class Aves; order Passeriformes; family Meliphagidae; genus Lichenostomus; species Lichenostomus cassidix. The sequence continues at coordinate 33,767,738 of NC_139482.1, forward strand.
ATAATAATAATAATAATAATGTATGGAGCTTATAGAAGCTTGGAACTTTGTCTACCAAATTTATAGATATTTACATTACAAAGAAGAATCAAAGTGCCTTCCTAGACTGGAACCACAATTCAAAATGTTAAGCATGGGACAGTAAACAGCTTTCCATTTTATACTCATTATCAGTGTTTGTTTATAAATGTCACCAAGCATAGCTGGCTAAATATGTTCATTTGCTGTCTCTTCAAACCTATAAAATTACTTTGTTTCTATTTTATTTACATACTTAGGTAGCCTTTGATATTTTTCTAGGGTTTTTTTTTCCCAAATCAGTCTCTACCCTAGCTGTCCAACTTCTGGCTAAAGCTATTTAGAAGCACCTTTTTACACCCAGGTTTATTTACATTCTGCTTTAATTGTATGTAATACTAAAATTAAAGTATTAATGCTACTGCCTCTCATTTTAAAGTGCTTCTGTATTGCAGAAGAAATCAGTTTTAAAAGGGAAAACCTTAATTTCATTGCTAATTAATTTTCCTCCTTTGTATTGAGTAAAGATGAATTACTTAGATTTTGCACACTCACTAAAACATGCAATTGTAGCTTTTTAACCCTGACAGTTTTAATCATATGTGCCTTTCAGTTTGTAAATCAAAAGTAACACTGGCATAGCTTTATATTGTATCTAGAGGAGGGATGCCATCCACTGCATGAGGTCTTTTTGCATTTGAGTAGTGTTTTGTTTTCAGAGTAGTTATTGGTTCTTGCTTTTTGCATTTTTCTGTTCAAGAGGTTGAGCTGAAGTTCACCTGTTTGCAAGAAAAAATATTGAATTGTTCCTTTTAGTAACAGACTTTTTAATTCTCATGGAGTTGAACTGGTAATTGAAGCCTTGGTTTTAAGTTTCAATTTAAAATCTCTTGGGGAAAAGACACACTTCAGTCTTTGAAGATTTTATTAACATTACATCAGCAAATATTAAACTTGAACCCAGAGAACACAGAAGAAAATACTAATTAGAAGGGACATTACCGGAAAACATGTCTTCCTTAAAAGTCCCTATTTTTAAATTATTATTTTCTCATTTACATCTCAGAATTTTTTGCTTGGTTCTGAATTTAAATGGCATAATCCTTTTGATATTCTTGGTGTACTGCTCTCTATCCCTTAACCCACCTTATTTAATGGAAGGATGTGGAAGGATGAGAAAAACTTTTATTTGGATAAATTACAGCTGATGAACTGACCACACTTAAGTCACTTTAATTAGTGTCTTTTAACATATATACTGGTTTAGAGTTGTAATGGTTTCTAAGTTATAAAACCACTTTACAGTTTGTAATTACTGTCATATATATGGCTTATATGCAAGAATCTAGAATTTTAAGTATATTAATTTTGTTGGGGAGTTCTGTTTTAGCACTTCCACAAGAATGGTCTGATACAAATATTGCTGTTAAATATCAGAAGGGATCCAGTGCAATGTACTTACTAGTTCTGTAAATGTCTGCCACTCATGAATTCATATGGAATATGTCTAGTATGTGCATATATGTGCTCCATGTACTAAAATGCTACATTCTTGTATGATATGAAAAAAAAATTATTTTATTTTTAATTGTAACTTTTAAAAACTTCTCTCACTGCCTATTATTGTTACTTTTTTTTGTTAATCTACCCATTTTTACTAATTTAGTTAATTTTTCTTCATTGTGAAAAGGATGCAGATACTTCTTGAAAAACATGGCAGTTCTGTTTATGTAATTTGAATTAACTGATGACAAACGAAGAAAAAATAGTATCTTTTTACAATACTTCTTTGTATTTTCTTTCCTTCATTGACTATATTTGGTATTTGTGATATATTTGGTGTAAGATCAAAATGAAAAGACAGTAGGAAGGTTAGCAGATTTTATCTTTTAAAAACACATTTAATAAACGTTTCAAACTTTGCTAGGACTCCATAGATTAATTACATTTTGAACTTTGCACTATTTAGGAACTTGGCAGGACACCAGGAGATCAAGCTGGAAGGATGATGGAAGGACAGACTTCACAGCAGACATTACATTTCCGCAACCCATATTCAGAGGAAAATGGACCTGTTCCTGCAGTGCCAAGTAGACTACCAGTATTGCAATATGGAAACCCCTATGCAATTCAGGAAAGAAGAGGTAATTAAATTTCACACTCCTCAGTATAATTTCTCCTTTGCTGTTTCAAAAGCAATGCAGGTTAAGTACCAGCAGTCTTCAGACTGGTTTACAGAGCCTTTTCTGATTGATGAACATCAGTAAAGGACCTTTATTTTATGATGAGAATAAGTAAGGTATACAAAGTTTTAAACACCTTTGGAAGAAGATGATTCTCTCCTCTTGTTTTGTATTATCTAAACCAAAAATATGTTTAACTCTTGATTTGCAAAGGTAAGGTAGCACATGTGTAATCTCAAAATAGAAACTACTGAACAAAGATGTCCTAATTAATTTTTCTTCAGATGGAGCAGATGGTGCTTTTAATCCTGATGAGATCCAAAGACCACCTGTTAGAAGTTCCTTTTGGGAGCTGGAAGATGAGGTTGTGTGTAGCCAGCCTTCACGCAATCTCAGTCGGCCTGATGGTTTAGAAGATCCTGAGGATAGCAATGCAAGTTACCTTTTTATTATTTATTTTCCTTGATGTGTTTACTGAGGAGTTACGAAGAGTTTCACATAGACTTTCTATATCTCAGAAGTCTGATTTATTCTTATGTAAATTTGGAATCGATTTTCGTTTCCCTGAAAAATATTTTTGGTGAATTGTGTATGCTTTGAAGCAGAAAACTCTGCATGTCTATTGATGATAATATACTTGTTCCCATAAACACTTGAGTTGCTGACAGCTTGTTTTGGTATTAGGACAGTAGCTTCATAATCTCTTTAAGTATTAAAGTAAAATAAACCAAGTAATCTCAGCTCCTGACTTTTCTCTCCTGTGTGGACTTTACTCTCCTTTTCTCTCCATGAGAGCTCAAAATGTAGCCACATCTCACTCATTTTATAATAGGAATGTGAGAACTAAAGTGGAACAGAACAAATAAAAATGTAAGGGACTTAGATACCAGTATTTTCAGTTGAATGCTGAATATGAATTGGTATCCTACTAGAGACATTATTCTAATGTATTAATCTTTTGTTCTGTCTTCTGCAAATCTGCATTTATTAATTTCCATTTTGAATTCTTTTTGCTGTTGGATGAGCAACAATTTATTTGGAAGAGATAATTGACTGTTACCTAAAGCTGATTAAACTGAGAGGGATACATTTTCACTGTTTTTTAAGGGCTTTGTATGTTTTAAGTGCATACTGGTTAGCTTTTCTTTTTAGTACAGTTAACTTGCACATTCTGGTATAAAAAAATGGCTTCTGTAATAAATTGGACTGTATGTCTTCATTTGAACAGGAACAGACCTATTACTCTTACTTTTTCTAAGTACTCTTGCACCTTCAAAAATATTAAACAAGAAATACCTTTCTGCAAAGTATTGTGCTCTTTGCAAGTACAGTGGTATCATGACCTGTTTCTCATTTAGTCTAGTTTGCCACATTTAATTGCTATTAACCTTTGCAGAAAGTGATCAGTGTTCAGACAGGCATGATTTTAGCCCTGGTGCTCAGCACCTATAATGGAGAAAAATGTATTTCTCCCTCCTACCTTTTGCTCCCAATGTCCATTACTGTGAATAATTAGAGAAACTGTCAGCTTTTGCAGCCTGTTCAAGATCTAGAATGTGAGCTTAGTGCTGTCCCCACCTTTATTTCACATTTTGCATATTTAATTTGATCATTCTTGACATAGCTATTACATCTGACAAGCTCTTCTCTTCTTTAGTCATCTGCTGCAGTTTAATTAGCAGGGTGTTCTCTCTGATCTATGTGCTTTGCCCTCTTGCAAACCCAAGAGAAACAGCGCTAGAGTCTTGTGCTCGTTTGCAGACACAGCTTGGATTTTTGTAATGAGGTGGAATATAACAGGCTTAAATAAAGTTCAGCTTGAGAAAAGGTGCCTTTAAATCAAATAACTTGTATCTTTATTTTTTATCTGCAATACAGAATCAGTTGCTTGCTCTTCACCCAGATAGACTGTATGTATAGTGTACAAATTTATATGGAACTGAGAAGCTGCAGGAATCTTTCTTGGGAGACTTAGTAATATGCCAAAGATAAAACAGTTCTAAGGCAGGATGTAAATAAATAACCAGGGAAGGTGTACGTGATTCTTTATAAAGAAGAGTCTGTTTTTTGTGCAGAAGAAATAGCAAATATAAAATGATAAATATGAAGAGATTACCGTTTCTTGGATTGTTTTTTAATAGAAGCTGTTTAAGATGTAGTTCTCTGCATTTTTTCAACCAGCAGGATGTAGAGCCTTTTGCTGGAGGAGGATTCCCTCCTGGAAGAAAAGGATTGGTAGGCTTGCTGCTTTGTTTAAAATACTGCTGTTGTGTGGACTTCTGCTGTCCCTCTGTCTGCATTCCTATTACTACTCATTATATTAGTTTGAGAAGTTAAGGTGTTGTAGTCACTTCCATGACTTCATGAATGTTTGGTACTAATTTACCTATGACAATGAACATGTCTACTTTCTTTATCTAAGATAACAGATCTTTTAGCCATGAACAGGTGGAAGTGACTACGACACCCTTAATTTCCAAAACCAATATAACACAAGATATTCAGATGCCTCAGAATTTTTGAGCTGTTGTGTTCCAATTTGGTTTCTCCCAAAACTTGGTTCCTTAGGAATGGGCACTTCCATGTGTTTGGTTGTCATAAAAACCCATCAGTTTTGTATGACTGGGAAGACTTTCTGGATTCTCATAGCTTTGACTTTCGGAACTCACAGGCCAATCAAACGGTGATTTTTGAGAGGGATAAGCTGGTCTATTGATTGTGCCAGCTGAACCACGTGCACAGTGGTGATTTTGTGTGGAACACTTGATTTGCCAAAGTTCCTGCCATCATCTACTCAACACTAACTTTCCATTTACTCATGCTCCTGTAATTGACCAAAATGGAATCATTTGGAGCAAAGAATTCCTAGCAGTAAGGGTGAGATCCATAAACAAAACATATATATACACAAAATACTCAAGTATGGGTTTTAGAAATGTAGTCCTGATTACAGTTGGCAGCAAGCCCAGAATAAATATCCTGAGACTATTAAACAATGTTGTTAGTCACAGTAAATTTGTGGGGGATGGAGTAACTGTTGGCAGCTGAGAACCAGGTGAGGATATTTTTTCATGTGACTCCAAAATGGCCTTTCTTCTAGCAAAGACCCCCACTATGCATTATTAGCATGATCTGACCCTGGCAGCCAATTACTATCTTTTGTGTAGAGAGGACATAAAAGGAGCAGTTGGTATCCAGGTACCTCTTGGCAGAGGAGACTGCTTGCAGAGAGGTTGAGAGGCTTAGCGGAATGAGTTTGATTTCACTCCTATGACAGAGCTGAATCACAGAAATAAAATCTATGTGCCCTTCTTCCCAGTGTACCTGCACTGCACGTCAGCCCTGTGTCTGCTCAAGTGTTAAGGCCTAGGGTGGGCATTGGTTCCTTACTGTTGCACGTTAAAACGAAATACAGCGCTTGGGGATAGGGATTGCTCAAGTCTGTGATTTTGTACTGTGTCACACAGCTTTCTAATTTCTGTTTGACAATCCTGGAGCTGCTTACAGTTGTAATTATGAAAGCAGTACTTGAGACAGAATTGATTGGTTTTGGTAAAATGAATCAAGTTGCACTTATTTCTGACAGTTTCATGTCTGGCTTTCCCTTCTTCCCCTAGTGGCAAACACCCTTTTTTTACCATCCTTTAGTGTGTAATACTGTATTTATCTTTATGATTCACCTAATCTGTGGAACTCATTGTGGCAATTTTTTAAAGAGTCCAGTGATAGTTAAATCATGATGTTAAAGGCATCCTTTATATTTGTACACCTAATTATTCAGACTTCTGAGTTCAGGAGGCCTGGCACTTGTTATGCTACAGGACCATGGTGCCAGCCTGTGGGTACATGGCACCAGCCTCTTTTCCTAAGGAGCTGAGGCTGTGTACCCACTATGTTGCATCACTGCAGGGCACTGCAGAGCTCTTGGACTAAGAATGTGCAGCCATGGCCATGTCCCTGGTCATCAGTCAGGACTGCAAGAAAGGTGGCCTTGGGTCTACACAAAGGGCAGATTAAACTGTTTCTTTCTCCAGATACAGAGTGTTGGCTTTCTTTGAAATAACTTGGATAACTTAACCACACAGTCTTGAAGTAAGCTGATGCCTTTGCTTAAAATACAGCATAGGCAGAGCCACCAAGGCCTGGTGACCCAGCAGTTGTTGTCAAACTCTCTGTAAAGCAGCTTCAACTACCACCTCATTTTGTCTTTTGAGCTGTCAGGGATGGTTCTCTTTATCAGGGGAGAGTGATGGGTGTTTAAATGTCAGGTTGAAAATCATGTGTAACCTCATTTATAAGAATAAGGAGTGGATTGCTGGAGGATACTGGACAATAAGTGGCTGTGAACCCAGATGAGTAGGATCCATCCTCCCCCCATACAGTGCTCCATTTTACATGGAACAATTAGGAGTTTTGTCCATCAGAAATGACAGAAATAGACAGCTGTTGGAATCCAATACAGTGACACCTTCTCTGTGTCTTTCAGAGGTTCCAAGTTACCCCTGGGCACTGCGTGAGAATTTTTAGTTCTTGCTGACTGTATACTGTTTACTGTAACTTGTAATTAGAATAGCTGGGAAATCCTCTCAGATGAAGATAAAGTTCTCATGGTTCCTGTTTGACCATGCCTTGGTTACACAGTAATCTCTGTAACATCTCTGTGAGGTCAGCTCAATACAGAGACATTTGCATTCTTCTTGTGTGGGTTAGGCATCCCAAAAGGTTAAGAACTGATCTCTGTAACTTGGCCAAGAGCAAAAGTGCACTGAAGAGACAGACGTTCCATATCTTAACGGGGTAATATCAGTACATACTTAGTATTGACATTCTTGTACAGGGCCTGGGTCAGAAGCTGCTGTAAGGAACATGCAGTATGAATTTCACAATTAAGGGAACTGGGCCACAAGAAAGCTGTAGTCTAGGATATTCCAAAGGCCTTTTACATGTGCTTGCCTTTCATTGAAGAGAGTTCTTGCAGAGCAGCTGTGTAGGACAGTGCAGGTGTGCCTGTGCAGAAGAAAGCATAATCCATCCTATTTTTCAGATGCTTCTCAAAAATGAACAAGGAGCAATGTTATATTTGTATGTAGTAGGGTCACTGTTTGTAGTGGAACTGTTTTATTGATGGAAGATGCACATTAATTTTCTTGGTTAAATCCTGGTGTGCTTCAGTCTGGCATTTAGCATGTTGTCATATTTTTGGCACTATATGAGCTGTAGCATTGTAGCATGAGAGTACTTTAAACTAAATAGTGTTTCTTTATCCATCCATCCATCCTCTTTCACGACAAAGGAACAACTGATATTTTAAAATTCATATGCCCTTTTCACTGCAGGTGCAAAGCAAACAGACTGCAAGATTGTTTGTTGCCAGTATCTGTCATAGCAGGCCCCACTGCTTGCTTAATGGAAGTGTTAAATGGTTGAAGCTAAACAGGTGTTGTCAGAACAAAAATATTGAGGAAATTTTCCCATCCTTCCCTGTTTCCATTAACGCTTCAAAAGGGAAAAGGACGTTAGCCTAAAACTGAAATATGTTTGCATATGAGTATGAGTTATATGTAAAACATACAGCATGCGTGCTGTTAACATGTGCTTCTTTGCACATCCCTTTTTGTAGATCAGCTAAATAATTCCTAACCCTTGCTTGTAAGGCATCTTTGAGATAAAAAAGGAAAATGGGGTAGGAGTTGGAGTTCCAAAAATCTTGGAATATACCTGTATTTCCACCTTGAAATGACTGTGTTGTGCTGTATTATCAAATTGCAGAATAGAGCCAAAATGCACAAAAGTAAAACTTGTGCTGCATAAATTACAGTGAAGGTAAATTTCATCTGTGTTTGATAACAAAAATGCATATTGAGCAGGAAAAAAAAAAGAGCTGTTTATAGGAGTTATTCTTTAAGATACTTTCTCTTTTCAATAGGATGATGACAACACTGTACCTTCTGCTCCTGATCCTCCAAGTCTTCTCTTGCGTGAGCGGGGCACAGGTTTCTGCTTTGATTCCAGGTACATGTTATCTTTTATTGTTTTCTAAGGGCACTGAGAGGTTTCTACAGAACTACTCAAGGGTGGGGGGTGGATGTGAAAAACTACCAAGCACTTTCAATGAATGTTTGGTTTAAAATTAACTAGCAGAGAATATGCCGTGAGACTAGGCAGGCTGTTTGTGCTATACCTTACTTTGATGGAATTTGGACAACTTTTTTAGTAAATGAATGAGTAACTTTTGTTTTTTCCCCTCCCTTGCCAACCTAATTGTGAACCTAAGTTTAGAGCTTTTATAAAGTGTTACGTTTGCTAAGAGCAAGCATTTATGAGCAGAGAGAGTGGTTTCCCATGAAACTGTTTGGCCATTAAGGCGTTCAATAGATTTGTATTCAGTGGTAGCTGGAATAAGGTCAAAATTATGTTGCTTTTAAAATGCCAGGTTATTTTGGAATTTGTGTGTAAAACTACTCTGATTGTATTGAGTGCTTTCGGCAAAAACGTTTAAATTAACTGGATGATACTCAGATGCAAAGTCCACTCAAATTTAAGTTGGTAGTAAAGTTCATAATATCGATGGCAGCAGGATCCTGCTTTTAGTTTGCATTAACAGAATAAATAAACTGTTCCCTTTTTTCTTTCTCTCCACCTCCTCACGAAGTTTTGATGTGCACAAGAAATGCCCTCTCTGCGATGTGATGTTTCCCCCGAACTACGACCAGAGCAAGTTTGAGGAGCATGTTGAGAGCCACTGGAAGGTGTGTCCCATGTGCAGCGAGCAGTTCCCGCCAGACTACGACCAGCAAGGCTTTGAGAGGCATGTCCAGACGCACTTTGATCAGAACGTATTAAATTTTGATTAAATTCCTCGTTTTGCAGTGTAGCTTAAAACCCCACCACTTCGAGTAGTCCACCTCCAGAACAAAAGCAGTGCAGCTTTCTGTAACAGTGCAAACTTCTGATTAAAAGCTCATGTACTCTAATGGGAGCTGGGGCTGTCAGCTGCTATGGGGTTATCTTTTCTCTCTGCCTAACATTGTACTAAGGAGACCCACAACCCCCACCTTGTTGTGTATGTAGCTATTTATTCCCCTACTTAGTGGAATTTCTTCCCCTACTTAGCGGAATGCCTAAGGACACAGGAATGACTGAGCCTCAGAAAACATGAGACCAGCTCCATGGTGTTCTTCAGCTACATTTAAAAAAACTCACCAAAACACCTGTGATTTCTCTTAACCTTGATAACTGAGGCACAGTTAAAAATGTAATCAGCAGGTGTTTCTCCTAGCAAATCCACGTAGTTTTTCTCTGAGTAACACTTAAATTGGAAGGTGACATTACTTACCCTATGAAAATATAGTTTTCTAGTACATTTCTGAGATGTAGATGCATGTACTGTGAGACTCCAGGCTTGCAACAAAAGGAATGGCAAATACTTCAGTTTCACATGTAGAATGTTTGCCTTAATGGATAACGTTAAATGAGGTCCGTTGTACTTTAAGGCAGTGGTTTTGAGTTGAAAGAAACTGCTGTGCTTAAATGCCTAAAAGTAATTGTTTAAAAAAAATCATTGCCATTATGTTGCAGTTTTATTCAGTAGAAAATATTGTTATATTTTCACAACAGTGGATTGTGTTCCTTTTGGCTTTTAAAACCTTTTGCGTTTTAACTTTATGTATTTCTTTCCAGTAAGTAAAAACACGTGTGTATATCTAAACATTTTATATTTACTTTAACTGTATTAAGTAAATTTGCTTCCCACTTGTTGTACAGTAGTCTTGTTACATTAAAAGCAGAATTATTCATTGACTCAGTGGTCTTTTTTTCCTGCAGCTCATTTTGAAATTAAAGAGGGTGTAGACCTAATTTAGGAGTAAATGATGACTCAGCATTGTATGACAAAGAAAGGGTTGCTCCTCATACGTATTTCTATTCTTTCTTTGAGAGGGAGACTCTGGGATTAATGCTTGGAGTAGCTTCTGTTGTGTGAAGTTCCCTCATGAACATGTGCAATATCCAGTTAAATGCAGGAGTTGCAAAAGTACTGCATGACATGGATGAATTGCAGTGTCCTGGGCAGCAGCTGCTTATCAGTGCCTGTGTGCCATTTGCAGTCTAAAGATTTTTGTAACTGGGAGCTTCATATAAAGAGGTGGCCTGAGGTAAAGCATGGAAGTACTGAAAGAGCGTTTTTTGTTAAGCTTTTTTTTCTTACTGTAACTCAACAGCAGATGAAAACAGTTAGAACAGGCTCTAAGAGTTTGATGATACAAAGTAAAATAAATAAAAGGCTATACAGAGCCCAAGAACTTAACTCTTTAGGTTAGGAATGAGAAAAGAGCAGTCTTTTTAGGTCAGAGGCAGTTTATTTTAAATGTGATTTGATTTACATTTATAAGCAGCTTTCCTGACAGGAATTCTTTAAGTTGCCTTCAGTTCTAAAACAAACCTCTGTCACTTTCAAACTTAAAGTACTTTGTCCCCAACAAAACATATGAAAATATAATTTAAAGCACACTTTTCACAGACACAGTACAATACATTCACTATACACAGTATAACAAAATAGTCCCATCTTTACCTGTTTAATAATACTGTCACAATGAATAGGTAAATAGAAACTGGAATTTCATTTTTATAGTTGAAAGGAATCTACATGCAACAATGACGTTTTACAACTGTTTAGCTGTTGAACGAACTCGCCCAGCCTGTCGTTCTTGCACTAGGAGCAGAGCCAAAATGTGTTTGTTGGCCAGATCTGTTGCCAAAGCTGCAGAAGGTGGGAAGTGGCCGCTTGGGGCCTTGTGTGTACCAATAACTCTCATGTCTGGATCATCCTTTAAACCCAGTTGTCATGGTCACCTCTCTGGGATCTGAGAGAAGGATGTTTCACTTCAGCTGTTCTAAACGCTTATTCATTAGGATGATTCGTAGGTGTTTTAATGAGACTTTTACTCTGCTGGAGAATAGGTAATTGTCATCCTTACAAAGTTTTCCTTTAAAGCTTTGGAAAAAATAGGGAAAGCTCATTCCTCCTTTATGTGAGCTTTCTTTTGCACTTAAAAGAACAGGAACCAAGCCAAGGCGATGACTGTGTTAACACTGGGAGTTCCTCCCTCACCCTTGCCAGGCAAAGGAAAGTTCAGGCCAGGGCAGGTGGAAGGTGCCCACCTCTGCTGCCGGCCAGCTGAACTCCAGGAATAGCACTTGTGAGAAGAATGCTCAAGGCAGGATGGCAAGCAACAAATGTTCAGGTATGGTCCAGACACGAAGCGCTCTCATGTTGGCTTTTAAGTCAGTCTCTGACCACCTGCTGCAAGAAGCACTTAATCTTCAATAAGGCTCAAATGTCATATTTCAGCAAAATTAATTGTAAAGCTAAACAGACACTTCCAAATGGAATGCGGTGACTGACAATGAGAAGCAAAAAATGCACAAAGAAAATCTCAAAACACACTGAATGTGAGGGAGAGGCTTAGAACTCCCTTAGCACAACTAACGGACCTCCTTAAACCATGCGCTGAATTTCTCATTTTTATTTGCAACTGCAGCACATACTCGTACAGTAGTTGCAAGAATTGGCAACACATAAAACATTAAATCTGTTGGCAATAGAGAACTACAAAGTGCTTCAAAACTTCATCTGAGATGAAGATAATTGTTTCTCACACACACATAAATTTGCACTTAAGTATTTCCAAGTGTCTTTCTAACAGATAGTTCAGGGGTAAATATTTAGTTGGACTGGGATATTGGTCCTCAAAAGTTTGATGGGCATGAATATAATATGACATCTTGTACAGAGAAAAAAATTAATTGCTAACACTAAAGTGATTGTTTACTAGTTTGAATGGCAGGGTTTTCAGCATTTCAAGAGGGAGGGGAAAAAAAAAGATTTGCAAGATAATATAAAATACAGCAAGCACACCTTTTTATGTATGTTATTTAAGTATGAAAATATTTTTAGCATATTATGTTAAACATTCTTTCTTATTTATATTTCCATTACCTAAAAGACTTGCTACTCCACTGATAACTCCGTTATGTAAGGCATGTTAACTATAGTTTGACGAGGGCGGTACTGTTTTGGTTTTGCACACACATTGACAGATTCATCAAAAGTCTTCATCACGTTACAATCTTGAAAGGATGTCAGTGCCAAGCGCTCCTCCTCACGCTCCTGTCCCACACGTCAGTACAACTAAATACGCAACGTCCCCCTAGTTCTTTTTTTGTTTTTTGGAGAAAAATGTTCTGAAGAACCTATAGCTTTTATAGCACCTTATCTCGAAGTAATGAAAATGGGTATGATGATAACATGTGCAAATGTACAAAATCATTAACTCTACAAAGATACATCATTCCAAAATTACAGAAAATTTTAAAGCATGCATTTAATTTTTTTAAAGGGTTGCTGAGTGCTTCCCCTGAAAAAGGTGGCTGTTCTCAAAATCAGCAACTGCTGGTGAGGATTTCTTGGCACATTTGTGACCAGCATGTTATTGCTGCATCTTCCTGATGATCTCAGCAGACACGGGGGGATGGAAATTGATTGTGTGGTGCCGCAGGCCCTGAGCTGTCTTGTAACTCTTTCCACAGCGACATTTGAATGGTTTGCGTACACGGATTTGTGTTCTGTGGCCGTTCTTGGCGTGGTACTTGATACCGTTCACATTCTGTGAGGGAGAAAGGAAAATGTCAGTGCTCAGGTGGGATGGCATGGGCTCTGCTTCCAGTAAAACCCAAAGATGGAGCAATGTTACAAGCAAAATCATATAAATTACCAGGAGCTCCCGCTGGGTGTTACACATGGGCTGCACTCCCAAGGTACGAGGTGGGACAAGGAGAATAATCTGTGTCGTTCTTGAAACTCACCTACCTGGGTAACCCTGATTTTTATCTCTCAACATATGCCACTTTCAAAAGAATACCATTTAATGGGCTCACACATGGTTGCTCTTTGCTGCCTGACATCTTTTTCACATAGCACTGACAAATCTTATTCAGAGGTTCATTTACAAGCAAACAAAGAATTGGCATGAAGACTTGGGTCACACCTCTTTAAAGAGCTGAGGCTCCCCCCGTGGTGGGTCTGTTCTGTTTTCTGTCATTGTTTCTAGATATGTCTTTAAGCTCCAGCAAATTCTGATCGTTTACACATTGCCTCCAAAGAATTAACTGCAGGGAATGCTTAAGTCAAAGAGTTACACAGGACACTTAGAAAATACTCCAGAGAAGCTGTCTTCAAAATGGCTATTGTTTGGGAATACTCCACAGCTAAAACTGGAGAACTGATTGACGCTAGAGCAAAACACAGCAACACAACACACACCCCGTTACACTGGCAAGGGCAGGAAACAGGCCACACTTCTGCCACACCAACCAAAAACCTTACTAAACATAAAGTAATTCTCCTCTTCCTCTTCACACATTTCTGGCAAAAATGGAAGAAGCTGTTGTGATACTGTTTTATGTAGTATACTGGAGTCTCATCTGCTCCCACTAAAAGGGCTTGGATTTTTGGATGAGTAAGCAAAGGCATATTGTCTTTCAGCTACGGTGAAACCAAAGAAGATACCATTTGTAACAAAAAGAGTCCACATATGTATCTCAGTATTTTTTTAAAGCAAAAAAAAACCAACCCCAAAAACCTGCTATAAAGCTTGAATCAACTAACGGCCTGGATATTGAACAACCCACTAAATTAGGTCTTAGGGATTTTGTCTTTGCTGAACCACTGCCTGGTGTTACACATAACAGAAAGTCCCCTTGGCTCTTTAAATAACAAGTTTTATCAATGTGCAGCTTACAAATCCAAGTGGAAGCTGCAGCTTGGAACTCACAGAAAAACAGTCTCAAATATCCACCCTGGGAAAGCGGTGCAATGGCTCTGCCCACAGATTCATGCTCCTCTTCTCCAGAGGCACTACCCAGGCACTAAATCCTTACCTGAAGTTGCAAATCCGGCCTCTGAATTGACCTTTAAGCCCTTAAAAATGCTGGACAACTCCTGCACAGCTGTCTCCTGAGATGTGGGAACCAAGAATCTCCCATCTCCAACACAAACCAGACACAGGAATACAAGCCATCAGGGCAGGGTTTGTCTGAGTGCAGAGCACTCAGGGGAGGCAGAAGGCTGTACCACCACAACGCAAAGCTACACATCAGCCTCAAGAGCAGTCAAGTGAATTCCCTGCAAATAATGTGAGGTCCTGGGGCAGCTTTTGGATCATCTTGCACATCGTTTCAACCTCCAGCACCCACAGGACCAGTGGGGTGAGTGGGCTGGGATTGTCACTGGGTGGCACAAGGACTTCATAAGGCATCTGTCATCATCTGTGTACCTCTAAGGACCTGTGCCTTCAAAAGAGGAGAAAATCTGGGGGTGACCTGCTAAACTTCTGCTACTGCACTGAAATTTAAAAAAACAAGTCCAATTACCTATAATAACACTATTTTCCTAACAAAAACCTGTTTAAACTTTTAAATTTTCTAAGAAACCCCTTCTAGACACTTTTGAACTACTATCAATTGCTACAGATGCCATAAATCTGCAATCACAAATATCCTCACTATTCCATGCCAATGGCACTCTTCTCTTCACCCACCATTTTAATGATCCATCAGCCCCAGTGCCTCGCTACATGCTTTGGTGAAGGGGGGAGAGTATTTGAAACTATGTTTTTGATTTGAAACCAGAGAGTATTCTGAAACAGGCAGAAAAATTTAAGGAAATGCTAAAGCAGAAACCTACATGGGATGAACTGGGCCATGGAAGGTTTGAAAAACAGTAACCACACAGAGCATGAGGAGCTTGTGCAACGTGAAATTTGACCTGTACTTCTGCCTGAAAGGAAACTGTTGTTAGAATTACAGTGACTCTTCGGCACTTTTTCCACCTCTGCAATGTAAACACTTTGTTGCACGTCTGGGCCGAGTCTGCCGAGGTACAGCAAAGCCACGGCCAAACTCGTACATCACTTTTATTGCTCTGGTTACTCAGGTTGCTCACTATTTACTCTCACAGATGATTGAGGAAGAAGGTGGCAGTAGAGAAGGGCACTCTAAAAATCTTGAACAAGAGGAAACAATTATTAACCTGGGAGCAGATCAGGAGGCGATAGAGAAGTTTAGACTGGCACTACCTGGTTTGCAGACACAAAGGCTCTTGTTGGGCAGGGCCCCTTCTGCACGGCAGGGCTCACAAAGGCACCACGCTGCAGAGAACTTACCAGCCCCACTCCAAGCAGGAAAAGACACCTCAAAAGGATGGTTTGAGAGATTTCTTGTTTCAGCCTTGGACATCCATACATGTTTTTGTGCTCTTCATTCCAAAGTTTTCTTTGCATGTCTGCTTCCTCTGTTCAACTTCCAAGCTCTGGCTTGCTCCTTTCTTTTAAGTAAATTCCCTTGTTTCCCTCTAGCTTCAATCTTCTCCCTCCCTAAGCTCTGCTGAGTCTTACTGCCTTAGGTCAGCCTTCCTGGGGGTTTGTGCCACCTGACAGGACCCTCATCCTTTCACCTGCCACACAGAAGAGCCCAATGCCTTGGCAGTCTTGGAAGGTATCACTTCTCCTCTTGCCCAAGACCAAAAAAAAGGCATGGATATAAGCTACATTCTGTATGCACTGAAATCTACTCAAATGACATTTGCTCTTTGGACGTTGCCTGAATAAGTTTATCTACATCTTACACACATTTTCAATGTCCTTCTCCAGAGCTAGAGACCACTCAGAGGGCATTGAATAAAAGGAAAACTAATCAACACCTTCATAAATCTCTATTTTAGCTCCTACAGGTGGTATTTTGCAAAGCACGTTAACTACTCAATATCTATATGCTTCTACACTAGGCATCTATATTTGGATGTAAATCCAAAATCTGGTGAGGGTGAACTGCACAGAAACAAGGGTAATACCTTTGGGTTCCTCTGAATCACACAGATGATTTTCTAAAAATCAAATTTCAGGCATCAAAGATGATTCACAGGAAGAAAAAGAATCCATAAATGGAAAACTATAAAGTAATTACAACTTCTTCTCTAGCTCAGTAAGCATAATTAGAGAAGAAAGCAAACTTCAGAAATTAGTTCAAAGACTTGTGTTTAAAGCATCTAGAAGTCAGCATGGTTTGGGTTAATTTAGATGTTTCTGACTATCCCACAATGAAATTTACATGTAAGTTAAAGAAAAAAAAAATTCCTCCAGGATCTATGGTTTCTAAAGAAAATCTATGTCATACTATATAGAGTACCAATACATACCATAAGCAAACAATTTTTAAAAATAAAATTCCTGAAGACCAACGAAATGTTTATGACTATTTGCACTGCCTATGGGAAAGCACCAGCAGACAGCAGCTGGGCAGGAGGCCAGCAGGGGCTTCTGATACACATCTGGGCTTGTGTATAAACATGTTCTCCTTACAGTTTCCATTGTCCGCCCCAGCCCATTCCTTGGGAGTATTTGTTGTACTCATTCTTGTCTTATTTACCTTTCCATAATGACTTTTCAGTGCAGAGGCGATGAACATTATCCTTGAACATTGTTTGCAAAAAGGTGCCCCATCCCTACTGGGTCCTTTAAGCACTACTGTAATACAAATAAAATCTCTAAAAATACCATTCTGCTTCTCAAACATACGTCACCTAAGGCCAGACAAAAGAAAATTGTGTATATCCTCCTTTCCTCCTCGCTCCCTAAAGGAATGCATCCTTTCTCAGCCTTAAAGTGAGCCTGGCAATTACTGTATGTGCATGTCTGTGTTCCTGTTTGGAGCACTATAATTGTTTTACAGTCCTGACTGTGATTATCCAGTACCCACCAGAAAATCCCAGTGCTTTGATCACAGGACTCCCTACCCAGACTCCGCAAATAATTCATCAGACGAGTGGGTTAAGCAGAAGGAAGATAAAGAGGAAACAAGAAACACAGCTGACACAAAGCTAAAAGGAAGGAAACAAAGATAAAAATGCAAAAAGAAAAAAATAGGTTGAAGAGAAAAAAGGGAGGAAACAGAGCCCACAGAAAAGAGAAATGAGGTGAGGCAGAGTTTAAGGAAATGTGTTTTTCTATCAGGAATAAACAGAGGTGAGTTTCTTTGGAGAATATGGTACTCATTTGCTGCTGCTCCCTGTCAGCCCCTCTAAGGGTGGTTAATTTGCTCCCCCGCCCCGCTGCTCTACCATTAATGGTGTACAAGATATCCCTTATAGACAGTCCTCGTGCATTTGAGATGAAGGTAGTGAGATAGCAGAAGCAGGCACAAACAGCTTGCTCATTTGGGCAATAAAAAGACAGAGGGCTGGCAGTCAAACAGAGAACAGACAGGATATAGCAAATTACAGGGTTCTCCTTCCAGCCTTTGCCATTAAGCGAATGCTTTCTGCAATGCATAGATGCCCTCTGGGCACACGACTTCTAACAATCACCATGGCTTGTTTGCTTCCTGAGCTAGGAATTTAGCTTTGTATACCAAACCCTCTGTCTGGCACAGCTCCTACCACACGCAAGGGAAGTATCGATCTTCAATACTGTGAGTTTATCTGCAAAGTAATACTTGCAAGTAGTCCAAAACCATCTTTCTCTCTGCCCTGGCCTTGGAGATGGTGTTCAGTTTTTCCTGTAACTGGAGAATAAACACTACACAGTTCAGGACAATCTCAGCAAAAAGACTTGTATGTCACTAAGAAACGAGCACACTGCTTTTGTGTCCATGTTTTATGAAATAGTGTTGTCAGGGTTCAGTGATCTGTACAGGAATCCCAGTGCTGTGGTTTGCTGCTGTGGGAGCTGCTGCAGCATCACTGAAACAGGTTTTCATCCACTACATGGTTTCATGCACAGTTTCTTCATTCTTGCCACAACTGTTTTATCTCAAATGCTGCTGGCCTTCCTATATTTCTATAGTATATTTCTGTTCTCTTTTAAGTCCCTACTTATCAGTTATTTAAAGGACAAGCCATAAAACACTAGTGAAAAACCAACCCAGCCACCATGTTTTTTCAAGGGTGTTGGGTCAGTGGTTGGATTTTCCAGTAGTTCATGCAAACACTTCAGAAAACAACTTAGAGGAAGTATGCCAAGATGATAATTCTGCTCCCAGATATGAATGGATAGAGAATACCATGCTGAAGTCCAAGCTGTTCAATACAATTTCATCTGTCTCTGCACCATGCACATGAAGCAACACTCCTCTAACATCCTAGCATGTTCTACACTGGCCAGCTCAAGCTTCCAGTTTAGAAATGCATCACTCACACAAAAAGACACAAATTTCTCATGATGGAGAGCAATTAAGGAACAGGGCAGGGTGGAGGGGGTCAGAGAATTGTTTCCCAGTGTGTCACACGGAGGGATGCAAGCCCTGCCTGTGGGGTCACTGACAGCTGTGCAGATGGGTCACGGGAACTGGGGCCCAGGACAGAATGATGCCAGAATTTCTCCAAGACTCTGTCTTCCTGAGGTGAAGTCTAACTTGCAAGATGTTGACCACTATATTCCCCACATCATCTTTACCAGAAAATGCACCCTGGGCACAGTCTCACTAAAGAGGAGGCAGTATCTCTAGCAGTTAAGCAGAAGGAATTCCTGCTAGCACAAATGGACAGAAGCTTTTTATTTCATGTCTCTGAAAGGCACCCAAGAGATTATTTTGCTTGTAGTACCTCCTGTATTCTGCAGTTAATTTGCCTAAATAATAGAAAGCTCGTTAAAATGTGTAAAGCAGAAGAGTTGCTACATGTAATCTCTCCTGACAGACAAAAATCCATGTAAAACTGATAAACTTGGCTGTGCTTGAGAAGAAACCAGTGAATAAAATATTCAGCTAAAGTATCACAAAAATAATTGTGAAAAGGCTGTTAAATGAAAGAAGTGCAAACTGATTTTAGAGGCTTTCCCCCACCACCCACACCAACAGGAAATGGGGTAGGTTTGCACTACTACTTACCTTATATCTTTTTTTACATCCAGGTACAGGACAGGCAAAAGGTTTCTCATCCCCTCCGTTCATGCACATTGAACTAAGGATAGCTTCAGAGCTGATAGCACTTTCTGTAGTCCAGGACTCATCACTGTCTGATTCTTCATAGTCTACTTCCTCCTCATCATATTCACTACCTAGAAAAGCAGGGTAGTCAGATAAAAGAAGAATAAATAAGAGCACAGCAAGATAACCCTTTCTGCATTTATTACATCATCTACAATGACTTGTAATTTCCCCACTTTTGTCTTTTCTGGAAGACAGTTATTTTAAATTTTATAACCCTATCTTTCTTGTAGTTATTTTTTCCTTCACAAAGACACCAATGGTTCCTTTTCTAATAACCAGGACAGACATTATTAATACATCTTCATAAACTGTTAACTGTGTGGCACAGAAAGTTCAAAGGACTGACTTTAAAATGCAGTTTCATTGCTTCTCAAACACCAGGATCCTTCCGTCTTTCCCAGTGCCTGAATGGAAAATGTGCTCCCTCCCCTCCTCCAATTAAAGCTAATTTTAAGGCATTTCTTTATGCAATACAATACTGAAGAGTGTAATTCTACAGATCATAAACAGTGTAAAATAATATGTTGACAAGTCCTAATGCATTTACTAGCCCTTTGGAATTAATAGGAATTATAGCACAACATTAATAAGAATTATATTGTAGCAATTATAGTTGTGAAATTCATTCCCTCAGGTGTGGGTATAAATTGCATTGTGTGGCTGCCCTGAACAGACCGCATTATGTTCCAGATATGCTACAACAGCCATCTGAGCAGCTGGTGCTGAGTTTATTTATTATTTTTAATTGCAGTAACTATTAATGAAATCCTCTGAAGAAGTTAAATGTGAAACAAGAGAAATTAGAAAAGCAGAATTCCAACTGTAAAAATACAGTTAAAAAAAAAAAAAGCAGGGGAGGGAAGAGCCGCAGCTGATTAAAAAAGAAAATATATGCACAGAGGGAGAGAGAGGAAAAGCTGAGGGAAACTTCTGTGGTGTCAGCAGGAGGTGGTGCTGTGTTTCCCCTCCCCTTTCTTCTTTCCCTTTCCCAGCTCTGTTAAATTTTATCCTTTTTGCTGAAAGACAATTTGGCTCCAAGTGCTGGAACAGCTCCCATTATTAAAGACAGTTATGTGACACTTGCATGGCTCTTTCCTCATGTGCCCTTTCAGTTCCTGGCTCGGAGCAGCTCTACCCGAGGAGAAAACGCAGCCAGATGCTTCATGAAACGACCTGAATTCACAGGGAAAACCCACCCTGCAAAGTCCAGTGGGTTCTCAGGGGTGCTTCTGCTTCTGGTGAAACTACACACATATTGTCTCTTTGGACTCCTTGCCCAGCATTCCCAGTGAGACTCAGAATGGAGTAAAAACACGAGGCAGCTGCCAGCAGCCAGGGCTCCCAGCTTTGGTCAGGACAGATGTCAGGCTGTCCCCATTTCTCTCCCGTGGCTCCCATCCCTACAGGGCGGTGCACAGATGAGGAGAGAGGGATGGTTTCCCACCAGTGACAACCGTCGACATGAGCGCACGCACAGCCCCTGCAGCACATCTGGAAACTCTGCCCTGCTGACTGCGACTCCTCGTCCCACTCCGAATGAGCCAGAGCCAAAGAAAGCATTATTGACCTCTTAAAATATTTCTGAACTCTAGGAACAGTTAACCTAAAATGAAGTTAAGAGTTGTTATAGTTTAATTAACTAATAAAAAAATGGAGGCAAAACCACAACTCTGCTTCTACGATTTCCTGCCCTTGATTGTATCTTGATGGAAAAAATTCCTCAAGCTGCTCCTTTCAAACCTTTTAGCTCAGTGGGGTTTTTTTAAGCAAATGCAACAGAAAACTCTATTGTAAATTCACATATCCTAGGATGACAAAATATACCATTCTAAACACTGACACCAACAATTTCTGCCTTTATAATCACCCCTCCTAATGAGCCCCCTTAAGAGGGGGTGATTTTCACCCAAACAGGATTTTGTCCTCCCAAAAAACCATCATTTGAGACTGTATGGCATCTCTTAGGGATGCCACTCCTTTTAGTGCTGATAAAGGGTGTGCTTTCATAAAGCAACAATCAGTGCTCTTTAAAACTTAATATGCAATATGATATATAAAAGAAGAGATACACAGAACGGTGGGGAGAAGTTGCAATCAGTATTACTAAGCATTTCCTTAGGTTATCCTAAAGGAACTAAGGGGTGCTCTTTTAATTTTTCTAATAACCTCATACACTAAGATCCAGTTCTGTAAGAATGTTCACCTGTACTTCACTCAAAGGCAGACTCAGTGAAAGAGAGAGACAGAAGAGATCAAACCGTGTGTGTAAGCACCTGTGAGATCAGTCATCCTTATGGTTTCCTTTTCATTGGTTTGCCTGAACAAAAATGCAAGATTTGGTCTAGTACAGTCAAAACAGTTCTTTGACAAACATAAGCGAATGCTCCATTGTCTTCAATTTTTAAATTCAGATATGACTACAGATTTTAAAAATACACTGGAACTTTTTCATACGAATGACCATATAAAGATGTATTTCTTCTTGCACAAAACAGTAATACGAATGCTGCCATATGACTTCATATGAAGCTGAACTCCAGTTTATCACTGCTTTTATCTAAGTGTCCTACTGAATGTAACTGCTTCTATTCTCTTAAAAAAAAAAAAAAAAAACATAAAAATCTCAAAATGTATTTAAAAGGAAAATGCAAAAAAATTTACTGCCTTGAAAAAAATTCATTAGCAATAAAAATTCAACCTGAAAATAATGATGTTGTTTCAGTTGTTATAGAAAAACAACACTGATTTAGTCATGCTTTTAACTGATTCTGCCCCAGAATTTAATTTCCTCAGTTGTCAGTGTCTAAGAGCTGCAACCCATGTGGTGCCTCACCAACTGCGTGCAACACATCAGAGAAGGGGAAATAAAACAAGAGGAAAAACAAAAAGCGCAACGCGCAGGTCGGCGCTGCCATTATAAACAGCCCCTGGATGAGGTATTTTAATTAAGTGGCGCAGGGCTGAGCTCGGAGGCTTTGTGCAGCCGTTCCCAGCCGGAGCAGGAGGCGCTGGCCCTGGGCTGCACGTCAGGTGTACAAACTGCAATCCGAGCCGGCGCTGCTCCGCTCCTTGGGCAGAGCTCCCGGGGACCAGCAGTGCGCCGACGGGAAGTGCACAGCAGCGCACTTTGATCAAGATAGAGTTAGTTAATTGCATGCCCTTTTTTTTTTTTTTTAAAAACTTCCTTGGTGTTTCACTATTATATCTGTAAATATTGACTTTTTTAAAGGAAAAAAAAATTTAAGCACCTTTGCATCAAACCTATGGCCTGTTCCAGGGTGTGACAACTACGTGACTTGGGCAAGCGTTTGCAATAACTCTTCAGAGAGATCCCTCACTGATCTCTGCTTGAATGCTGCCATGCACAAGGAAAACAGGATGCTCTGCTGGGGCAGCTTTGGGGACTGAGCTGAGCTGTTCCTGCAGCACTTGTGCCAATGGCTTTACCCTTTCTCACCATGCTTGGAAAATAGATTGAATGTTCCCCCCATAAGTAATCAAAGGAAAAAGATCAGAATTAGGCTTCAGAAGTCTGAATAGCAAAAAAACTCCCACAAAACTCAACAACTCAGAGTTCTCTAAGACAATGCATCTGAATATCTGCTAATAGAGAAGCACATGCTTTCAGCAAGACACTGTACAAATGCACAATATTATTACCATATCTAAATATTAGTTCTGCCATAGCAAAAAACCTGCTTTCTACCTCTCTCCTCTGGCAATGCTTTTTCTGAGGCTCCTTGCTAGCTCATTGCTCTTTAACATAATATCCAGTTTCATCATCTGGCTTTCATTCAGAGACCCTACTCATTTCTACCTTGGCCTAACCTAAACCCACTGCTTTATTATCCCAATAACTCAGTAACATCTTCTTAATACTGCACCCGCCTTCGCATGCAATATTCTCTCAGTCCTGGCCCACAAAGCCATCTCTCCCCTCCTCACCCCAGTGGCCTTGCCAAAAGACACTTCATCTGTGCTGCCCCCAGCAGATCAAAAAATGAAATAAAACAAAGGCAAGGAAAGAATGCTAGTTTCGCTTTTTTTTCCCCCCTGCAATCTTCTATGCTGAGACAATGTCACTACTTCTCAAAGGGGTGGTGGACTCCACTAGGCACGACTTGCATAGTATGCCATACTGGAGCCAGGTACCCCATAAAATTACCTGTTATGGGAAGCCAGAAAGCATACTGGGTCAAAAAGAGTTCCAGGAAGTTATTTCTCTTGTAATTTTCATTTAAACAACCCATCACAAATGAGAAAGCTCTCTATGTCACAGCCAAAAGTAAAGATATGCATGAAAAGAGATTATGATTACTGCCTGCAGGATAGGAAGCTTTGTAATTTGACAAAAAGCAAAGTTGACCATAAAGACTTGGTCTACCTCTGTTGCCAGCCAGTTTTGCTACCAAAATCAGTGTGAATGTCACTTAATCCTACAGCAAAGACCTCACTTCTTCAGTGCCCATCTACTACTTTTTCTTGCAGATGAAGCCAGTAATTTGAAGAACTCAGAAATGTTTTGCAGAGAGCTAATTCATTTGACATTCTGGAACAGACAACATCCCAGCTACACTGCTGAAAAAATCTGGGGCCTTATCTTTTATGTTTCTGGGGTTTACTCTGAATTCACACCAGTGTAGCCAAGATAAATTCTGCCTTTTGCATGAGTAAATTTGTTCTATCATGAGCTTTACAGAGGATTTCCCCCCTAACTTTAAATGAATCTTGGTTCTGGCAGGTGCACAGCATTTGTCGTTACATTGCTTTTCAAATCTAAAGACTTCTGTACTGTGTCTTTAAATACAAAAAAGACAAAGCTGATTAAAACCAGCACAAGCTGTGTGTGCCATTTTAATGAGTAGGATCTATCTTGACCTCTGATCAAGAACATTATGAGTTCTTCCTTTCTCCTCCCATGAAGAAAAACAAACCCAAAACATCCTTGCCAATTATTTTTGTGACCAGAAAGCATACATTTGAGTATACAATGAATAACTATGAGCAAATAGCTTAC
This sequence comes from Lichenostomus cassidix, assembly GCF_008360975.1. Lineage (NCBI taxonomy): Eukaryota > Metazoa > Chordata > Aves > Passeriformes > Meliphagidae > Lichenostomus > Lichenostomus cassidix. The sequence goes on from NC_139482.1 coordinate 33,791,999, forward strand.
TGCAGTGGGAACCAACATTGCTAGTGTCACAGAAAGTTCATGGTAATTCCAAGGATTTCTCATAAAAATTCAGCTTCACACTTTGTCCCGTGCGGGACTCGCAGTTTGTATTTCATAGAAGCAGTTTTATGAGAGCAATTCTTATGTTAAGAACTTTGCATTCCCATATACTGTGACAGTTTCCTTGATAAAAAAAAAGTGAATTATTAATATTATGTGAATTTTGGATTAACACTAAAGTACATTTATGGATTTGTCAGACTTTTCCCTCTGTGCCCACGGATGCACGCAGCCTCCTCCACACTTCCAAGAAGGGGGAATAATGTTCCTACAGCTGATACTCGTTGCTGATCTAAAGACATACCAAGTCATTAAAAATGAAGTATTCTTCCTTTATATAATGAACAGGAAATAAATGCTAGGGGCAATGAAATACAAAACAGTCCAATAACAGCTGCTCTGCAAGTCTGTAGTCTAGAAGCTGTAGCAGGACTCTCTCAGCTCAAAGCTGGTACGGGTGGCACAGTGAACTGGGCTCTGCAAACTCCAGCAACAAATGTCAGACACTGGATCATCCTGACAGACTCAGACAGGGTCGTTGCTTGCTTGCTTGTTTTGGGGGTGGGGGAAAGGGGACTCAGATGACAGAAAGCAGTTTTCAGCCTTTGTGAAAAGTCCATTCAAATTAATGTCTTCCTTTTTCAAAAATACTTTCATCATTCATGTCCCCAAAAAAGATGCAGACACAGATCCAACACAACTGAAGAAAACCCAGAGGAGTTTAACTGAGCACTGTGCAGTGCTACAGACACTGTCATTTTAGACAGCAACTGCAAGTGCAGTGTTTGGATGAAGCACCTAAACACAGCAAGCACTAGGTTCACCTCAGTGAAGGCTGGAGCCTTTCTCCAGCACGTGGCTACAGGCACAGGCAGTTGAGTTTTCTCTTTTCTCCCGCTCAGTATTTCTGATCCTCATTTCCGGGTGAGGAGAGGCAATTCTGTTCTCAAAGCCAACTGCATGCTTGGAACTTTGCTGTCACTGGTGGGAGCTGATGGAGATGGTCATGGTTTGTCAAACAGGCACTTGCCAGGGCTGGCAGAGCCCTCCATCCCTCTTCATGATCACACCAGAGCCATCAAAACAGCAATTATGACTTATTACTGCCTTGGCCCTGTGCCAAGCGGTCTGGGGGGTGTAGGGCTGTCCTGCTGGCCACTGCCAGGCTGCTCATGCCAGCAGCAGTCCCTCACTCTGCCTTCAGCTGTCACTGCTGCCAGCATCCTCCTCTTTCCCATGACACCAGTCCGAGCAGGATTTGGCCAGAACAATGTCTTCTGTAGAAACCACCCTTCCTTTTCTCTTTTCCAGTCCTCTCCTAGCTCAGATCAAGTATCAACCACTAAATAATGAGCTGTTTAGGACGTATTACTGCCCAGAAAAACTAATTTTCTATTGTCTCTGGCTGAAGCAGGGCTCAGCTATTGAATAAGCACCGAGAGAATTTCAAAAATGCACCTCATGTAATGATGTGAACATGGATTCAAATACAAAGAACAGCATGGTTTTTATCATTATTTTTAGGCACAAGGCACTTAAAAGCACTAGACAAAATAAGACAAAAAAACCCCACTTTTTCATGTTTGTTTGCAGCATTTGAAGAGTGGATTTCAAACCCCAGGGTCTGCTATACCAAAGGAGGGAACACTTAAGCAAGTAAGGCTATGGCTACGTGTTTCTGGACATCCTTTCCCCTCTCTCTCAATCAAATGGCAAGTGTAACTTGCATTATCACAGACACACTCTGAAAAGATCCTCCCAACAGCTATTTTGGAGGGTGGGACTTCAAACAGGACGAACCCACATGTAGTTACACACCCAGTTCATGAAGCACCCTGGTGTTTCAAATGAAATGGTAGATAGGTCAATTTCAACATTTCACACCAATTGCAGTTTTCATTTCAATGCTCTCAGTGTAAGCTCATGCTGAATTTTAAGTGACTGAAAATGTATCCCATTATGAGGTTTGATCCACTTTGGAAAGCATGCAAACACTGCTATAGGTAAAACAGAAACCTGAATACATTGTATTTTGGAATAGAATGATTTTGGCTCAGCTAACCTACATGGGAAATCGCCCTAAAATCTTGAAGGTAAAGCTAAAATGATTACGGTACAAAATAAACATATAAAGTTTTTTATTTAAAATACTATTAGAATGACTTTAGTGCTATATATTCTTATTTGCTATCAGCAAAATGGAGAACTATTTGCACATGAGATCTGCTCTCCGTTTTGGGTTAGAACAGAAACAGAATGCACTCAGGTTAAAAAAAAAAATAGTCCTCCAGAGCCAATACTGGGGTTGGTGGAGCAGCTGGATTCTATCTGCCTTAGGAGCAACTGTGTGCCATTTTCTTTCTTGATATATCTGTATCTTGATACTGGTATAGCAAAGAACAGCCTTTAAAACTAAACCACTGTAAATCCTAATCCAAAGTTTATAAATCCACTAAAAGGAGATTGCACACCTATATAAGCAGATATGTTACAACTTATTGAATGTATAAATGCAAATAAAACATACATGTAATGAGATAAATAAAACAAAATTCCCTCACTTCCAATTACTTGTGGAACAGCAACTAATCACAAAAACATGCATGTAAAGAACTGATTCTGGAAAAAAACAGTCAACTGATACCACGGCATGTGTTTTGTAGAGCAGGACTTTTTGAGAACACTGCAGAGGTGCTAAAGCAAATTGTTATAATGTCACTGCACAATGTGCTGTTGAGGTTTTATGGTCACACTGCGCCAATAGTCTCGGGAAGTTATTTTGCATTCTTATATAAACTTTTTCCCCCAATCCTGTTTTCCACAAAAAAGGGCTTTCAATAATGTACAATCTTGTGTTTATATACAGTACAGGAAAAACATGATAAACCCAAGAACACAATCTCTACTTTAAACATATTTTAAAACTAGATTTCTACAACTTCATGTAAACAAGAATAAGCTGTTAAACACTCACCAAAAAAGAGCATAACCTTCCTGTAATTAAATGGCAGTGGCAGTGTTTTACATGGCACTTTTTAAAAATCATGAAAATAAAAAAAGAAAATAAATAAATCAATCCAGCAGACCCCTCCCAACTTGAGGCTTAACCTGCAAATTAATGTAACAGTAATAAAACCTATGCCAGCTGGAATCCTTTCTTTTTCTGGCTTTGGAATGAGAAGCAAGAGCAGGTATATGTTTGAAGAAAAACAAAGTAGGACATTTTCCACCTTTAGTCACAGGATGTTAATTGAACTCTGGCAAATGTTTAAAGATAGTCTCAAAAAGTTCAAGAAAGAATTAAAACCAGTTGGGGCTGAGAAAAAGAAAGAATCCATCCTTCCTCCCCCCTTCTCTCCCCTCAAACATCTGTTCCAAACTTATGCTCCAAAAACCACAGCGAAGAACAGCCATAATTAATGTTATTTTGGTTTTTTTAGTTGCTAGGCCTGCATTCTGAGGTTAGAAATACAAAAATACAAGTTCAGGGCACTATTACTGCACTTAAGGACTCTCCTGATGCATATAACAAAAGAGCAGTTTTTCTTTTCTTGTCTTTACCCCTTTTTATTAAAAAAAAAAAAGAAAAATGTTTTTTTATTAAAAAAAAAAAAAGAAAAAAAGAAAAAATAGAAATGGTACCCGGAAACAGTTCCATGTCGAAGATAAAGGATTACAATAAAAAGTACCTACACAAATGAACTACGCTTTATGAAGCTATGAAAATACATTTGAGACATGTTTTATGCACGCTTTACAGCTGTACAAAAGCCATCCAGCCACTTACAATGCAGGTCATAAAACTGCTAATGCACGCAGTGCCTCCCCACCCTGACTGCCGTGCTCACCAGCGTGCAAATCCAGCAGGATGCACCGAGCTCCCACCAGGCTCCCACCCAAGGCATCGTGTCACTGTGCAGGCAGCCTGCTCTACACAAGGAATACCGCTGATTTCAGCAGGATCCAGCTAGGCAGGGATTTGCAGGATGCTCCTGGGCTGGACCTTAGGCCCTCCTGTGTGGATGGGCTGCATCATGCATGTTCAGCCCCTGATCAGCACAGGCTGTCCAAGGAGGACCAGGGTGTGGAGGAGCTGCAGAGGTGCAAGACAACTCAATGCCTTTTCAGCAGCTTTGGGCTGAGGCAATTTCATGTTTATGAGGCCCAAGAGGGCTACAAACCCCTGACCAGTAGTGGCAGATTCTTCATTTCAATGCACTGAAGGGCAGGAGGATTTATTCTGCATGAACATACACTGACCAATTCTCTCTGCCTGCTTTTAAAGCACTGACCATCCAGATTTAACAAACACCATTGGCATGATTTGAGAGCTAGCCCTAATACTCAAAATTACCAATAAGAGCTAAAATGGCTACCGACTAATGAGCAGGAATCAAGGCTTTTGGCATTCTAACGACACAAAAAAAAAACCTACAGGAAAGATCTGTTACGTTTTTTATTAATCCTACTTTGTGTTTCTCAGAAAGAAAGACACCCAAGCATAGAACACATTCAGTGGGGTGTCATGTCTCCTGTCTCGTTTTTAAAGATGAAGATTCTGATAAAATGTGCACTGTGCCAGTTATGCTGTCACAAACCTTTCTTTGAGGCTATCACTGTTTCAATCAGGTCTACAAAATGTACATTAGCAGGTGTGAGTTGTTTCAGGTGACATTATCAGTGGGCTGATATTGAAGTACTTTTGAAATTGCTGTGAATGGCACTGTCTGACTATGTATGGAAAAACCTTCCAAGAGGAAACCTATGGTAGCAAGGACAAAGCACCAATCTTCATCTTCAGCAAGAATTAAGGTAGTGTGTTCCACCTGCCAGGCCACAAGCACTAAAAAGACAAGAGGATCTTGTGGTTTCATGGGTCAGCAAATGTTTCATGGTCTTTAGCTCACTCGGAAATGGACAAAAGCTATAAAGAACCCTGTTTTTCCTAAAATTTTACATAATTTTGAGGCTCTTGTACTGGCTAACATCAAGTCATAATACACCATTTCCCCTGTGAAATAAACCTCTCTGGGTCACAAGTCATCGAGTGTAAAGTGGCATGTTAGTCCTTGCTTTTTATTACTTCTGATTTGCTTTGGCTATAATGCAAGGAAAACTCAAACATTTGCTTAAGTTTCATCATCTTCAGCACACTGAAGTGCTGCCTAAATGAGTCTGTTTTTTTTCTGCTAAGCTATAATACCACTGTCAGTGTGCAGACATACAGCACTAGTGGACATAGAGCAATTTTTGCAGTCCTTGAAGTACTACAGTGGTACAGATAAATCAATATACAGAAAAATAAATATATAAATAAATAAATATATATATATAAAATATATATAAATATATATATACAATTTAAATAAAATACCTAAAAGCTCCATGTGGCCACTACTGTTTATAACTTGGAGAAAAACATTTGTGTTTTCAGTTAGGAGTTTTCAAGATAATTAGCAGATTACTTACAAAGCTAAATAGTAAATTTAAAAAAAAAAAAAAAAAATCCTCCCACCAATTGGTCCTTGCAGTATATAAACACACAAACATGAATGCCATCATTGTTACCCAGAACCACTGAAGTAACTTTTTGAGTGTCACACTATTCCTATGTTAAACCAGTTATACCACAAGCTGTGAAAGGCAGGCGTAATGTGCTTTCTACAAAATACGTATTTTTTACACATTTGGAGGAAGAAAGGTCTATGTGTAATGGGTGTGTGTGTACACAACAATCCCTATCCTATCACAAATTAACACAGAGATAACCTTTACTTTTAAGCTTATTGTACATTTTTTGTTCTTGGCCCTGTTAAAAACGGTTTGCCAGGCTAGACTACTACGATGGGGATTATAAAACAGTTCCTGTGCTTGGAAGTACTTTAAATCTACAAGCCATGTTTCTATTGCTGCTTTGTAGCTCAAACCCCAAAACTAGTGATGATTTTATGAGTTGCTATAGTCTAGACAACTTGGTTACTTTTCAATTAAATTGTTCCTTGGGGAGAGTACTGTGAAAATTCCCATACAATTAATTACAGGTATGTGCAATTAAAATACAATTGTACAGCACAGTAGCTTTACAATTGCCGGTGCAATTTATGTCTGTATCAAACAAGAATGCTCTGAAGGGTCTGGGAAGATGAAGTACAACAAGCAGGAGATTACATGTAAAGCTACCTGTAGTGACTGAGATGAAATAAAAGGTAATGTTAAATTTTTGTGTGCCTTTTCCTCTGGGGCAAGATTCAGAATTCTACTAGAAAACACAAAATCTAACAACTGAGTTAATCTCCCCAGAACATACTTTTACAGCAAACCAGGCTCAATACATTTTTACTGCCAAGTTAAACAGCAAATAAGAAATTTAACAGAATTATAATGGAAATGCACCCACAAAGCAGGAAAATGAAGAAAAACAGAAAATACAGCGGAAAGCTGAAAGGAATCATGATTAAAAAAAAATGTACATGTATTTCCCCTCACAGAACAGCCTCATTTTCCCCCATCACTTATTTTTATATTAATCCTACTTTCCTCTAGATACACTTAAAAATGACCTTTTAACTTTAAAAGCAATTTAAATTGTTAGAAGCACCACTGTCAAATAATATAATTTTGTAGATGTAGTATAGGCCTTTTTACATTTAGGTTATAACTAAGTTTACAATGGAGTTAAACAAAGGACTAAGCAGGGGAGGTTATCATAGCATGTGTCTTTATGAAAAACATAGAACAGATTAGTTCCAGGAGAAGTTCCATAATTTTGCTCCCACCTTCACAAGTTTATAGGCTTGGATCAGTGGGAATACCAAACCTCTGAAAAATTTAGGATGCTTATGGGTCATGTCAGCTTGTCTTGCACAGCCGTGCAGAAATACTCCAGGATTTGTACCCCAAAGGCTCAGGACTCTGAAAGAACTGCAGTCATGGACTTGCAGCCTCAAGCAACACTCCTCATGCACCTGGTCCATCTGCACTGAAAGAGGTGGACTTTGATGGGTCTCAAACACGCTGTAAAATAAACCAGATCACTTCTGTAAGGCAAACGGGGCTGGGGATTGTGAGTCCTTATGACTTTGGTTTTGTCTGGGAGACAAAAAAAAAGAGACCAGGGCCTCCCTTGTGAGAGACACAGCCATCAAGAGTGAGCCAACTCCCATCCTTCCTTCTTCCAGGGTGCAGCCAAACTGCAAAGCAGGAGCCCAGGCAACTGCACAGCCAGAGATCAATGAACATGCAGGTTTGACCACGTTAATGTTCTTGGTCTTCATGATAATTTCAAGCTGTGTAATTTGGAGCTACAAGTTAGTAGCTCCAAGACATGACAACACTGTTGCTGTGCTTGCAATATGGAAATATCTCTGCTCCACAGATCCTCCAAGCCTAAATTTCAGTATGTTCTGGGAATGTAATTCTTTTGGTTTAACCACTGAGTAACCAGTTTAATACACAGTCTTGCCTCTCTAAGGAAGCCAGACAGTCACCTGACAGCTGATGACTACTAGGGGGGGAAAAAAAAATCAATTTCTGAAGCACTTAGCCAAGCACAGTGGTGAGCACTTCAGCATTTTTCACTTTGGATTACTGAAGAAAGAGCTGAATATGTACAAGTTTAAAGCCTGGCTCCCTAAAACTGGAAAATTGGAATGCGACACCTAGCTCTGAAAAAAACATCTTTTAGCTGTGGGAACAAATCCCACCTGTTCAAAGAAAAACCCTATACGAAATTGATTTTTACTTACTATTTTTCATTGTTATTAGAAACCTCCTATTATAGCTTTATTCTTTAAGGCAGAAACTAGAAACTACCACAGATTTCTCTTATTATTCATACTTAGTCATGACCTCAGTTAAAAGCTCATGTTAAGATCTCATATCATGTCTAGGCACAGACATGTACTATAGTTAAGTTACACACTGATGAACTGTTTTGCACAATGTCATTTATTGGTTTTTTTCATTATTTTTTACAAGAACACCCATAAGGCTCTGTTAGAATAGGTGCCTCAGACTCCTAAATGCTGGGCAATCACACATACATATTAGTTAGTGTGCAGGATTAATATAGGGCCCCAAACTTGCAATCAGATGGAACCATTTTGGCTCCAATAAAGAAAGTTCTCCCCTGTCATCTACACAGAAATGTGAAATCCTGGCACCAGTGAAGCTCCTCAGGAAGAAGTTTTGGCACAGACCACAATGCAGTTTCCACAAGATATTTTAACGTAGATTTTATCATACCTTGCAGGCCTGAAATATCAAATGTATTCAAACATTCATTATGCTGCAGAACTGAATTTGGTCTTCATTTTGTGAGGTATAGCTTACTTATTTGCCCAAAGTGTTTATCCAAGAGTAGTCTATATATCTAATTTTTAATAAAAACATAGCATAAAAGTTCTTCAGTTTCTGAGCAGGCAATTAAACAAGTAGAAAGTTTTGAACAAGTAATGAGATGGTTCCTCAGACAACTTAGAGTGTGTTTTTTCACGCTGAAATAGAGTTTGGTTGATTCATGCTTTACTATGCTGGACACCCCATAAGTCAAACTCTTAGCAACAATTTAATACAAGAGCCCTGGGATTTCATTTAATATTTCTACTTTTCATTATTTTTTCAATTACATCTGCATGATACTACACTACTTTAACATAAAGTGCAATAATTAAATTTAAGCATTTACAGTGTGCTAACACAGGTGAAGAATTTTTGAAATGAATGGCTAAAGCTGAACTTTTGTGACAACATAAATTCTTGAGCTTGCAACTCTGCAAGTGCTGAATACTTCATTCCAGTCTGACAAAGCACTTGTTACGAGCTCAAAGGCAGCATTTACTTCCTTGGTATTAGGTGCTTAACATTAATCATGTGCTTAAGTGCACGTGACCTGAATTTGAAGCATGATTTTCAAAATGCTATCAATGTGTACTTGTTTCCACTGGCTCGTCCTCCCAAGTCTAATTTCAAGCTCCCTTAAGATATTAATCAAGGAATATTTTGCAGTGCACATTTCTTAAAAAAATAAGCCAACCACAAAAGAGGAATATCTCTCTAGCTGTAGCAATATTGAGTAAAGCTGCATCGCCAGAAGAGAAAGCTGTTGCAGATTATCAGATGAACAGCAGATTTAATGGTTCATCATCTACTCTGATTCAACATAACATGGAGTTCAGAAATGCCACCTGCTGACAGCAGCCAAACAGATTCTGATATAAATAGCAGTTCTGCAACAAATTCAGCTTAATTTGGCTATGTATTAATAGCATATCCATCAACACAGAAAGTTTTGAGCACCTAACTCCTCCTCCTGTAAGTCTGCAATTAATTTGTGGGGGAAACACCCCTGTTATTTTACATTTCTGCTGTCCGCTCTAAACTCACAAAGTAGTTCAGCTGAGCAGATCTCTTTTTCTTGCTGGATTCTGTTTAATGTGCTGTTACAGCACTCTGTGCAACAGCTGTCTGTGCCATATGATTACTTCATTGTTGAAAGCCTGACATATGGAAACTGTACTGAAATGTTAGCTGCTTTGATACCTATGAAGGGGAATGAGCTTTTACATTACAACAACACATTTTTTAAACAACTTAAAGTAAAAAAAATTAAACACACATTTAAAATCTAAACCATATTAGTTTCCAGCATGCCTGTTACTCTATTTCAATGCCCAATTCCAAAAGCTGGTTACTATTGTGGTTTTGGTTGCTATTACCAGCAAACAATGGGTGGTTTTCTTTCAGCTTTTGCATTCTTGGAAAAGAAAAGGCAACAGATTCAAGAGGATGCCTCTGGGATTCGTTCATGAGTTATCCATGAAGGCAAATGCTATACAGTAGAATCAGTGGAATGATATCTCACATCATTGAGGTAACAGTATGTGAGACAAGAAGGTTTATTGGGAAAAGTCACTAACTGCCACACAGTATTTTGCTTCCCAAAATCAAAGCTTCCACAACAGACAGGTTGGACCAGAAGAAAGGTGGATCCTTATGGATTAATTCCTGAGTCCCAACTGCCTTTGGTAGGAAGAGAAAGGAGCTCCTTTGTTGTAATACGCAGATTTTCCTGCCCTGTAAATTAATCACCCACAGAGGGAACAATGACGCTCTAAATTATTTCATCAGCAGCAAGAATACTTGTTAACAAGGAAGGAAGCTCTAATTTTTTGGTCACTGTTTTGCCAGTAGTAGCATTTGAATCCTGAATAAAATCCACCTGAATCAGAGAAGAAATTAATAGTCTGAGTTGTTAGCATCTATTAATTTTATTGAGTAAAAATTTTTATGTGCCTTTTAGAAAATATTCAGTCTTAGAAGATATTCCCTAAGGATGTAAATGGGACATGATTCTCTTTCATTTAGTTACCTAAACCTGAATCAAACAGAAACATATTTAAAATTATTGCAAATATTTAAGAATGCAATCACTCTAGGTATAAAAAGTACTCTTAATTACACCAGGCTATGAAAATAAGACACTAGGGGAAGACAGATTTTTTTTCTTTTGATTGAAAATTAATTGAATTTCACTTTCTGTTACAGAATGACGTATTATATTAAGTCATGTTTCACCACTAGTATGATTTATTAGACAAAAATTGGCCCATTTCACACAGTGTGTTCTAACTGACTGAAAAAGTGCAGCTTTAGGATTACTGACAAAGCTATAAAGCGATCTTGATTTCAGTTTTAGAATATGCTCTATATATCTACAAAACTACTCAGTTACTATAAATCCACTGAAGCATCATTCAGATAGTATCCTCATGGTAAATGTAATAATTTCTATATCAACAGTACTAATTTGACAGCCTCAGTCATATTTTTTTTCAAGTCTCATAACATTACATTCCTGAATCTTTAGGCATATTTGATTAAAATATCACTGTTTAGATCTTAGATTTCTTAAAGGTTAAGGCAAATCCTACAGAGTATTCTTTGTACTCCAGATTAAAATGATTTATTACTTTCAAGTTTTACCAGAAAGAAAAAAGATTGAAAAGCTAGTTATTTTCTGTGGGTAGAAAATGGGATCATTTTCACTAATACTGACACTGGACTGGTGAAAATTTCAAGGGAGTTTGCCATATTTATGAAAGGTAAAAACGTTCAAATGCTATCAATAAAAAATGACTGAACAAATATGACTCCCCAGAAAGGCATTTATCTTAATTAATAAGACAAACCAACAGTTAGTCACCTACTCAAATGACAGCTGTAAATCAAAATGGGATTTGCCAATTCTCTCATGGGGTCAGCTATGACCACCCATGAAAACTGCACTCTTTCATCTCCTTCCCAAGTGGAAGGACTGAGAAATGGCCACAGCTGTTCCAGCCAACCACAGCATCCTCAACACTTTGTGCCAGGACTGGCTGCCATCCACTGCCCCAAATGATCAGGCAGTAAATAGGTCTATAAACCTATTAAAACAGCATAAATGTTATAACTTGTAATCTATTAAAATAAAAACTAAACAGGAAAGGATGCCTGAGAGCCAGCTTCTTCAGAGCAAAATGTAATGCTAATGATGAGTTTTTCAAGCACTCCAGCTTCTTTTTTTTTTTTTTTTTTTTTTGTGCAGAGGAAGGTGGGGGGTGCACAAAACTTAGGGTTGAACTATTAAAAAGCCAGTTGGTGGTATTAAACTCTTGCTTTAGGATTTATAGGAAGGCCAAGAATTCACTCCAGGCTGAAATTTACTATTCCAGGCCTGGAATAGTTTAAAAAAAAAAAAAAGTGATAAATATAGAAGAAAATAATAAACAAACACAAAACAGTGGTTTCAGATGATTTTTGGCATTCCTTCAATGCAGAAGTGGCTTTATTTTTAAAAGTTTTTTAGTCTGAGATTCATCACTATGAATTACTTTTCTAACTAAAATTTGGAACAGGTTATTTTAATAATGAATTCCCAATAAGTTACTATCACTGGATCTCTTTTAAAGCTTTTCAGTATGAAGAGATATCATAGTTTTCAAAGGAATGTCAATGCTCTGACTTACACTCATAAGCCAGGAAGTTAGGGGAGGAAATTTCATCTGTGAGCCACACAGATGTATGAAAACATTTAAAAAATTAACAACGTATGTTAAAGATGCAATGCCAACCCCATTTTTATCCATAACTAGACTTCATTAGTTTTGCGGGTTTAAAATTGACATTTAAAAATAAAGGCAACATAAGTTTTTGTGACTTAATTGAGTGCTCCTTAAATAAAGAGATATTTCAATGTTTGCAGACTGTTAACATCTTTCCAAAATAAGCTGTGTGCTGGTGCTACTTTGCTCTATTTCCCTATCACCCTAAGGAGCCTTTATTCCTGATGGAAGCCATTTCTTTTGCTAAATCCCGCCTGTGAACTCTAACAAGACCATTTAAGCCTTACTAAACAAAGTCTCCTGGGAGACACTATTGTTAAAATAAAAACTGGAACAAATTTTTAAAGTGAACTTTCTGCAGTCATTAGAGGACGCAGGTCTTAAGAAGAGGAGAAAACTTGTTATAGGAGAGGGAACAAAAAGCCAAATGTAAGCAGAGAGCATATGCCAGCTACCCCGAGGGAACAGAGGCGAGGTATGGAAAATTAACTACTGCATTTCTACTTCCCACCAAAACCACAAACAGGCCATTTCAGGGGACTAACACATACAGAGTCTGAAGATAAATACAGGCCTACCTCATTACCTGAGAAGAGCTTTAAAGAGCACACTTTTTTGCTGAATATTTCTGCTTCTCCATGAATAATCTCATTTACCAAGAAGAAGGTGCTCACATGTGCACATGCAGCATTTGCAGCATCGATGTGTGTCAGTTTGGAAGCTGCTCAGCTCTGTCTGAAAACATGGCCCCATAGTCTTTTGGCACAGATTTTTACTGTAAAACTTAACAAACATTCTCTGCAGCCAAAACACCTTGAACTGCTTCTTATCAAGTTTCACAAGCTAAGTGGGTTTGAGTCTGGTCAATATATAGACGGGAGATCATTATATGAAATTGCACTTTGGTGAAAACTTATAGCAGCAGCTTTAAAAGCATCAGGAAGTGGCAAGACATAGCTGTGAGGATGTGCAAAAAATGTAATTGGGGTCCAGGCAGCTCCTGGATTCACCCAGGGCAAGACTAACACACACCTGGGAAAGCCAAGATGAGCAGCACGCCAAAAGGGAGGGCAGTACATGGAAAATGGGACTCAACAGGTTAGTGTGGTTTTTGCTTTCTACCTTGAACAAGAATGGCAAAAAGCCATATGTGACAGACACACTCTGCTGAGGAACGTGAGTATTTGTATGCCACCTCACCAGCCTGTGGGGCATGACTCCTCTCTGGCATGTGAAGTGGCACCACCACCTTGTGCAGTGACAGCAATGCCAGGCACAGTGCTGAGCCCTCACAAACTATCCAACAGCTGAGACACAAGATCATCAAAGGGGAACAGCCATTCTGAAAATGTCATGAATGAGCTGGTCAAAGCAATCCCATTTTCTTTTTGACAAAGTATAGGTCTGAAGGAGGATGAAGACAAGGATTATATTTGGATTATAACAAATACAGGACATAAAGCAACCTAAGGTAAAATAGCCTCTTTGTTTTCTCAAGTTACCACAACATACACGTTTACCTGCATTCAAAGACGAATTAACAACAGTTTTCTCGGAGTACAAATCAAACAGGACTGCATGGAAGGAATACAGCAATACTCTTCATTCTCACTGGATGCAGTGGAGGGTATGCCTGTAGGGCTTGAAAGCTGTGTAGGCACTGTGAGGCTGAAATGTAGGACAATTTACATACTCTAAATTGTTTCCCTGAAACAGATCTTGCCTAACCACCCTTGGTTACATCACCTTACTAGCAAATGCCATATATACTTGCACTTGAGGGAAAAAGATTCACATTAGCCAATAAAAGACATGTGAGCCACATTTCTAAAATTTGTCTGCTGTGCCTTCCTGGGCTGCCTCTGCAGGCAGTGGACCCACAGAAACTCAGCTATGGCGTGACTCTGAGCACCTCATCTATCTAAGTCAGAAAAAAACCTACACCAAGGAAACACTGGGAAAAAAACTGTGGTTATCAGAAAAATCTCAATGCTTACTTTAGGTCCAGCAAAACTTTTAAGATGAGAAAAATGGAAATTCTGGGCTGAGAAATGCAATGCAGTTAATAGTAAAAAAAACCAAAAACGAACCTCTTAAAGAAAGAATATATGTTTTTTGCTGTTAGGATGTTACAAATCCTAGCTTTGGAACAGGGGTCCAAAAGGGAACTTGGAACAGAGGGTGCAGAAAGTGGAACCTGTTATTATTTATAACCTGGCAGGCAGGATTTGCAGAAATGCAGCCATAACAAGCTGATTCTCTTAACTGCAGGTAAAACAACATTCTGAGTAACTTCAAAAGTTTGGAAAATATATAAATAATAAAAGTGAAAGCATTTTGGTAGAGAGATGCTGGCTTTTTTCTTTAGTATTTGATGGAACACATTTCAAAGAGTACATCACTAGCCAACACTCCTGACGATGTGCAGAGTTATACTACCTGACCACATCATGGATTAGCCTTCTCAGGAGGAGCTGTACAAAAAGTAAACAAAAAAAAGATGGAACTCCTTGCCATCTGTAGGATGTCAAGGAAATGAATCAGTTTGTTTCAAACAGGAGATAAATTAGAAAATCTAAAATTTTATGAATTACATGAAGACCTTATCATTTAACTATTCTCAGCGTGCTTCCCTTCTTCATAACCAGAGATATACTGAACAACCACTTCATTTTACAGCTTGCAGACAGAACATTGCAATGACTGCTACAACTTTTCCATTTAATCATTAATACTAAGATATGAAATAGCCTATATAAAAAACATGTGGCGTAACATTTTTTCAAGGCAGTGATGCTCATGTGATTTCCTGCTAAGGTGAATATATTGAACCTATTTATTACAGAACAGACTAGCTCTATTATATGCATTTAGCTTTTTAGAAGAAAATACAAGTATTTAGTCTGAAGTGTACCAGAATTATCTGACAAGATCTCTACTTAAAATAAATCACACTGACTTAGGCCAAGAGATCTGGTTGAGCAGAGCAAGCAATTTTCAGTTACACCAATCAGTGCAAAAAAATTCCCAGGACTTTTACACCTTGGGAAAAATCACTGGAATATTAGCTTTTGAGGAAAACATGTATCACTTTTTTCCATATGTTTCTTTTCATGAACATAGTTTCCTAATGAAAGTCATTTCTACATGATGACAGCAGCAGAACATTCCTCCCTGTCCATTTACTTATCTATGAATTCCAATTCTCCTCCATGAAAAAAGAAACCCCAGGGCTTGTGGGAGGGCAAGATACTAAGACCACTTTTGAACTTTTTTTTTTATCTTTAACTGATACTGTACTGTATGCAGAGCTCTCCTGCTGATACCTAAAGCGTCTTTTGCACATTTGGCATTTCTGGTTAGCTTCTTCACATAATAATCTCAGCTTCAACTTTTGAAATTAGCGTGTAGGTAGTGTTCTCTGCTTGAGCAAAGAATTTGGAAACAAATGCCCAAACACATTTTAAGGACTGCAAACCAAATGTAAAATAGCCCAAAGCTTTTCTATTTTACTTTTTAGGGCACTTCTTCTCAATGCCTCAGCATGTCTCCTGTACTCCAAATGCCACATAGGAAAACTGCTCCCTTTATTTGGGATAAATCAAGGAGTAAGTGCTTACCTGTAGGAGTACTACTGCGAAATGAAGAGGAGGGAGTGATTGGAGGGGTGACTGGAGGAGTAAGGCTTCCGCTGCTGTGGCGAGGTGGAGTAGATACATTCCCACGGGACACTGTGCTTGACAAAGTCAAAGAGAGTTTTGGCTGAATCTTTTTCTTCAAAGATTCCTGCTCACGTCGAGCTGCATCAGTCATAAATCTAGAACAAGGACAATCACGAGGATGAGAGGTTTGAAACACTGTCCACAAGCAAGCTTTACCTAAAGTATTTTTTGCCCTCAATAACCCAATGGAGTTTCAAACTCAGTCATGATAAGTTTCTTTGCAACATACAAATTCAAAGAATACAAATTCTTCATCAACAGCTTTATTTCAGTGTTTAAGATCTGAGCCATTTCTTTATGATTTCAATAAAACTTACATTAAATACTTGCATCATATGCAAACATACAAGTTTTTTAAACTCCAACCAGCGCTCAGCATTATAAACAATGATATAATAGCTGTACTCAGTCCTTTACAATAACTACATTCAATAATTGTGTGAAAAAGTAGCTGAGTAGCTGTAACAGAGAAAAATGTTAGCAGCAAATGTATTCAATCTGAAGGTCAAAGGGATAGAATGAATTACTTTGTATAGACACATAATTTTCAACTTAGGACAATCACATCCTTTTACTAAATGATTTAGACAATGTTGCCTGCCATAAGAGATGTCTAATCAAATGTCAATTCCTCAATCTGGAATTCCCAACTCCTGAAAACCAAATAAGGTCTCTCTGTAGAGCTCTGCACATGCTGTTGAAGGCCTAATGCAATTCAAGGCTCATCTCTGTGGGGTGCTGAGAGGAATCCCACCAGCATGATGCAAAGTGTGCACCAGCAGTGCTGTAATTCCAGCAGGGCAACTTTTTGCATGGGGTATCTCATCCGGAATAAAGAGAGCTTTTTTTACCTTTATTCTATTTCCTTCCAAAACAGAACAACTGAAGTGAAAAAGACTGCTTTTATTCCAAAGAGTTATCCAGAAGACCTGATGCTGCTTTATGCTGACATCTGTACTAACTCTCACTCAGAAGGACTGGGGTTCCCCCACAACAGGATCTCTGCAACTCAGACTTCATGCACTTAGCTTTCAAGAGACATTTTAATACTTTGTCTTTCCCCTCCACTGCATATGGATATACATTACTAATTATGGATATCTTGAAAGATTGCTAAGACAGAGTAAATTAAATCACCTTGTCAGTATAGTCCTCTGTCCTTGAGGCTGAAGTACAAACTTCACCTGCCAGTGAATCAAAACAATATGCACTAGCACATGATACAGAATAGAAAGTTGTTACACCCAGGCATTTGTCTGACCATAGTCTCAAAACACTATGGCATAAAATTTTAGGTACCATTAGAGCAATAAAGATGTATCCTGTCTGTCCATACCATGAAGGCATTAATAAGTGATCTTTGCCATGATATGTAACATTAACACACAGACATTAATAAACAGGTATGTGACATGGCAGCTTATCTTCTTCCAACTGGGACAACAATACATCATGTCAAGCCCAGATATGGCATTTTTATGAAGTTAATATTTTAAATGCAGATATCCATAGTAACAGTTCAGTGTTAAATTTCTCTTCTTCAAACAAGAGTGCAGATGATATTGACAAAACAATCCTCAAATGGGAGTCTAAATTTCATTCAAGAAAATTAAAGTAAAAGGATCTTAATAAAATGGGCATTCCATACACATTTGCTTTCCTCTAGCTAGGAAATGTCTAATTCACTATTTTTGCAATTTGTACAATGATGTATGTTTGCTTCTGGATGGGAAGCCTTATTCCTTAAGAAAATGTTATGGTAACATTATAAATCCTTGAAAACTTGGAAGATAACCTCAACTGTGAGTTATTAAAAGCAGCAACATGAAAGCTGCTCTTTAATAAACTCAGCCACAAATAACAATGTTAAAATAATATTGAGTTATAACCACTCTGGTTGAAGCCCATAAAAATCAGGAAAATTTGAAGTTATAACTGAAACTTCTCCCTGTCCTCTTAACTCATTCCCATTTCGGCTAAGCATGCAAAGTATATTCCAAAATGTCATTTGTTGTCTACACTGTGAACCTGAGACAAATGGAAGGCAGAGTCTGTTGAGAAGTTCAGTTTCCAATACCTCATGTATGGAATTAACTTTTTCAGATCCAAACAGTCCCATACATGTTTGCTGAAGCACTGGCAGTGCTGTGGTTTTGAAAAGGAAACTTGTCTAAATAGATTTAAAGAAAAAAAATTTCAGTATTTTAACTGAAATGCAATATTATGCACTTGTCTGAGTACAGCAGTGTTCTTCAAAGCTTAAAATATAAGCATTTTAATGATGGATACAGAATGACATTTCCAACTAAGGCTATAATTTTCATATTGGAAGTACATTATGGTTGCAACATCAAGTGTTCAGGAATGAAACATGCTGGAATCAGGGTTGAATACTGACCTCTAAATTACATGACTGCATACAATTTTCCTTGCCTCATTTAAATGCACAAGATGTCTGGGAAACAGAAAATGAACTGTAACTAAAAAAGGCTGCTGTAAGACCACTTAGGTAAATCCCATCTTCTTTAAAGGCTGTCTCACCATCTTCAGATCCATTGCTTTGCTGAGCAAAGCTACCTCTGCTATTTTCAAATTATTATCTACTTAACCCTGCCCCTCCAGTTCCACCACTGCGCAGATTTCTGTCACCTTCCCTGTTGCATACCATTTTCTTTACACCTCACAAGCCTCTCTCCCTCAAACCAATACATCACATAGGTTCAGTGAAACAAGGAGGATCATTCAGCTCCCAGCCATTCATTGACCCTGTTCTGAAAAGCATGGGGTTTGTGTCCTTTCTTGCAATGGTTCATAACGTCAGGCAGGAGCCAACTCTTCAGAAAGAAATCTCTTCTGCAACCATTTTTTCTTCCCTCACCCTTTCACCTTCCTAATTATTCAACTCCCTGCTCCAAAACATGTAGTTGCAGTGATTTCTGAATCAAGTGCTTGCAGCAACTTTAATAAACATGAGCAAAATATAGTTTTCCCCCCTCCTCTCATTCTCTGGAATGGTTCAAGTATTTTTATTGAAACTTTCCCAAGAAATTCAGCCTGAAGGAGACACCCAGCATGGAAAATTTCAGCCCAAACACATGAATGTTGGCAACATAAGCAACTGAAACAGTCTTATAATGGAAAGTGTTGCACAACCTTTCATATAGGTGGCAATGTAATACAAGCAGCATTAACTCTCGTTACCACCACAAAAAGTCACAAAAAAAGCAGAGGCTGTGCTCAAATTCAAAAAAGCATTTTCAAATCAAACCATTTCCAGTATTTGTAAGACTTGTCACCCCCAAAAGCTTTGGAGTCAAGAATGAACAGAAATTTCCTCGTGCTATTAGCATGCACTGCTTCTTGATCATGCCCCAGTGTGACTCACATGATGATGTCAGAGTTAGTTTATCACAAAACCTATGCTACACACAGTTCTAAGACAGTTCAAGAGCTCTGGGCTCATACCCTCAGACTGAGGGTAAGGGTTATAAATATGACCTGCAGGTAAACTGAAAGGGGAAAAAAAGAACCCAGATTGCTCTTCAGAATTTATATTCCTAATAGCTCTCATCAGGGTATGAAATACTCTTTACTCGTCTTCCTCACTGCTAAATCTTGCTGATGCAGAAGTCAGCCCTGCTTGGGACAGTCTGTGTCTATGTCCACTGACACTAGAGAAGGTGCCTCACAGCTACCTGGTTAGATTTGAACATTATTTTGCTACATTTAGTTTATTCATTATCTGGTCTCTAAAACATACACCAGCAGAGGACATATCACAATCACAAGTCTACTGTTCTCCAGTTACTGCATGCACAGGCAAGAGAAGGGAGGGGGATTATTCTGAGCTTTCATAACAAGCAGATTACACCACACAGAGATTCAAGTCCAGGATTGCTCCACAACGCTGTCCAGCTGCACACAAGCTTAAAAAAAATGCACACCACTACCTGACAGTAACAAATATACTCTGTCCTGTGCCTTGCCACTGACAACTAGTCCTAGCCCACAACAGGAAAAGATAGCAGAACATAATTAGTTCTGACCTTTTCTCATTATCAGATAATTATGGCAAAACATTGATAGGAACGTTCAGGTCATATTCATGTTTGCCTAATTTGGCTAACCTGCCCTAGGAAAGCCAATCACCTTTACCAGAACATGAGAACATGCTGAGCTTCCATCACTTACATTTCAGCAGACTGCTCCTTAGCCCAACATTTGCTCAACTTCAAGATCGACTGGAAAGCAGAGAAAAAAACCCATGGTGCTCTGTTACAGATTTGTGCTGCCTTCTGGTAGTATTTTATTTAGATAAAAAGTGGTCAGACTTATTTGACAGATGGGGCACACACTAACTTGCTGCCCACTAAATTACATACGTACATGAAAGCCACACATTAATTCTTTCACTACTCTTTACACTCAGAAGGGTCTTGCTCTGTTTTTTCCCCCTAAATCTTTTCCCACTTTTGCCTCAAGATGTTTATGCTATTCTTTGTCAGTGCTATACCAAGAGAAATAATGAGGTGGGAATAGCAAGTTTAGCTCTCAGTCTTCCTCATCACATTAGCAGTGTTTAGGAAAAAAAAAAAAAAGGCTAGGATGGAAAGTAGTTCTAGTTGTACAGTATTTTAAAACTTCAGTAGACCTCTGCTTTGAAGAGGGGTTAGGAGAATCCATTTCTCAAGAGATTACCCCATTTCAGTAGGATGGGACTTTGGGGACTCCTCAAGTCAGGAACTGTCCTCCATACCTTTTGCTTTATCATTTCTGGAAAGGCAGCCAAGTGGTTTGATTTAACCAATGCCAGAAGGAAGAGACAATTGTTAAGCTGAACTGCAATTGGGTTAAGGAGAAATCTGGTGAAATCTAAATGGTGGGAGTTCAGCAGTACTTGTTCACAGACAAGTTCACAAAATTGGGCTGTCTTGTGTCCTGGAAAGGATGAAAGACTTTTCTCAGTTGCACTTGAACAACACTGGGCCAAAACAAAGACAATCAATATCCACAGTAATGTCTTACCACACTGTTTATGGCATAATGAGGAAAGAAATATATGAGCAGGTTTTAGACCATCCATTAACTCCAACAATTTGATGAACACCCTTGAGCACTTCCACATACCATTCTTTGTAGTGTGGGGAAAACAGAAGTATTCTGCAGCTCTTTACAGACCTTCTGCTTCACAGAAGGTAGCAACCATTTTTTTTCTTTAGAGATCTTTCATTACAGTTTTAGAAAAACCCTAAAAAGAAACATCAGTGTGAAAAAGACCCATTAAAACCATGCATAATGCCCCACATGCCTTCACACTATTTAGATTACAGAGTAATTTGCATAGTGCTAAAGCATATGATTCATACAAAATCCCCTTTGGATTGTCTTGCTTTTTTTTCTAATTTAAAAAAAATCCCCATAATAAGTGGGGAAGAAACAGCCCAAAACAGTAATCCCCTCTCAATGATTCTCTCAGACCTATATTGGATTTCACAACAGGCACTAACCAGATCAAACAGATCATTAAAGGGCATTTCTAAATTTCTGGAAAGAACTCTTCCAGCCCAGTATTTATGGCAGAAACACCACACATCTGTATTGGTGGGTCTCAGCGTGCTCACTCACTGAGATCAGGTCTTACAAGGGAATTCAGCATTCATTCTCAGTGCCAGCTGTAGTCAGACTCATCTACTGAAAGCTTTTCCTATGTCCTAAATAAGGAATATTTATGACAAACTGATGAGTATCTTAGACAGATAGGACAGAATCAGATTTCTTTTTATTATTAGCCTTAGGGATAATTCATTGCCGGTACAGTTCTTTCATTTCCATTATTCAACCAGTCCTCTCAAGATGTAAAATTATTACTGCTGGAAAATCAGCTACAGAATAATACATATTTTTCTGAATATTTGCATCTTAAGCAAATGTAGCAGAGATTATTAGGCTGCACATGTACCTTAAAAATATTTAAATTGCATTTCTGCCTCATTACTGAAAGACTTGAACACAACACGCAGTCACCCTCATTGCTGTTAGTATAGTCAAGGCTGAAACCTTATGAAATCTGCTAAATGTGAGCAAGAGTTCAGTGGGTTTAATTTAGCTGTCTGATATTCACACATTCTTACAAGATACAAAAAGACACAGTAAAATATTCAGCAAAGAGATATTCTGTGCTTCTAGCATGGAAAATTGATTCAGAAGATTGAGTAATTTCATATCTAAATATGTAAGTGGAGCTAATGGACAGTGATATGCCAAATAATCTCTTACCACTCAAACAGAATAAAAATAAACCATCCCAAACCATATAACTGCATATAGTAAAACACGTGTTTACTCACTGTTAATCAGTACAAGGCAGTGTTAAAAGCAATGGAAAGAAATTTAGTATCTCTCTTGATTTTGGGAATACACAAAAACATCAGTGTGAATTACACTTCATACTTCAGTTAACAGAAATACCAAACACTGAACATAAACCCTAACTTTCCATTTTATAATTATTATATTATATTATATCATATTATATGTAATATATTTAATACTTATGATATCGAATATATGAATTTTAATATTTTCTGTTTGGGAAGGAGCTCTTTTTCTTCTGGGTTTTTGTTTTGGTTTTGTTTGTTTGTCTTTCTTCTGGTTTTTTTTCATTGTTTGCACTTCTTTTCCTACATCTACTTTACAAGAAGCACCAAAATAATATTTAAATTAAAATTAAAATTAAAACCAAACAAACAAACATGAGTGTTGTATGTTCAACCCACCACAAAAATAGCTGTTTACTCAAAATTCCAATGAAGGAATTATTTTTTAGGTTTTTAAAATGATAATGGTACTTTTTTCACCCCTTTGCTGTCTTGAATTTAGGTAATACAACAATGAAAAATTGAAGGCTGCATTTTATTTTATATTCTTTTTAAGTTGCCATAAAAAATGTACACTGGATAGATAACACTAGAACAGTAACATAACCAGGGCAGATACAGTCTTACTTTAAGTGTTTCATTCATAATAAAAATTCATTACTTATTCCCTTGACTGATGACGGGGACTCAAGGAAAAGCCCACGCTGTCTTTCTGACGTTGTTAAAATAAACAAATGACATTTCAGTGCTTAAGAGGAATGAAATTAGAACTCACCAACACTCAAGAGAGCAAAAGTAATTTCCAAAACATCAGAAACATATTGCTAGTTCTCTTCCTTTCCCCTCCCACCCTCTCCCCAGTTTTTTCCACCCCATCTTGAGGTACATGAGTGAGTTTCAGAAAGGAGCTACAACTTAGCTGCATCTTCAAAATTCTATCATTTTCATAGAGTGAGAGGCAATAGTTGAGCAAAAGAGATACATGAAGGAGGTAATTAGCAGGGAGGCAGCAACCACTTGATATTGTTTGGCATAGTATTTTCACCTCTGCTACAAGCATAGAAGAGTTTAAAAAGTCATGATAACCCCCACATCTGATGAAAACACTCACTATGCTATGTTCTGCCTTGACACCAACTTATTTCTTATCCAACTCATTCCAGAGTTTTGCCATTGGTAAAAAGGAGTATTTGGATGGCGTAAAACACTTGCAGTAGGGACAGATTTTTAAGATGCTGCAGCAAACCCCTGCCTTCAGTGTAACATAGCAGTTCTCATTTCAGAAATCCTCCTCCCTGCCCTCACAAAGTGGCTCACTGGGACATTCATCAGCCTTGGCTTTGCTTACAGCCACTAACAAACGTATGCATTATTGCCTAATTAATCATTGCATATAACGTCACTATTTCTTTACATTTCAGTTCATATCCTTGTTAATACACAGGAATAACGTAATGTCACACAGCCATAAAATGTTACAGAGACTGAAATGAGAATCTTAGTAGATATAAAAAAAGTGACATGAAAAGGAACTTCTTCATTTAAAGTATTTTTTAAACGACATAATTTTAAAAATGTACCCTGACAAGTTTTGAAATTTACATCACAGAAACAAAACAGCCAAATTATTTTTCTTAGTATGACTAAAGACAATCTCAGATGAAAGAATAGTGATAGTAACTTTTCAGTAAAACTCTAACTTAACCTATCAGTTATAAATTCACATATTTTAAATACTGTTATTTCACATTTTACAACTTACTGGATTAAGCTTTCACATGAATGAAATGCAAAATTCTTGAATGCAGAGTAAAAATTTAACTTTTACTCTAGTGAAAGTACAGGGGTAATAAATTATGTTTTCCTTCTCATTTGTAGGTATTATAAACTTCAATAAATTACTAATGTCTTTGGAGAAAATGGAATTAAGCTGCTTACAGAATAAAAAATAAAGGGTCTGTATGTCCTAAATTTGACTCGACTCTCAAAATAGTTCTTATGTGGGACTAAGTAGTGTACCAGCCCTGCTCTGGCTCTCTGCACAGGCTCCAGTATTGTCAAATTGCCTAGTTCCAGTAGCATGCTTTATGTTCAGATGTGTTTAACCTAAAATACCGTATTTTTTTCCATTACTGGTCCACCCTCTTTCCTTCTTGAAGAACTTATTGTAACTATTTATGTAAAAACAATTTCTTTCAGTCAGCCCTACAGAGAAGCAGATCTGTGTACGCATGACACACACTTTTACTGTTGGACTCTGTTTCATTTTATTGATGCCTCAAGGACTTTTAGCTTTAAGAAGCAGGGAGCTGAAATGCCAGATATTTATTCTTGCAATGTTCCATTTATGTCTGGCTATTCTTGTGTCATTTTGTGTTGAGTTCTCCTGAGAATTCAAGTCAACACTCAAAGATAGATTAATCATGCAAGAATTTAAAAATAGATATTGTCACCATGCACTGCTTATTAACTCTAAGGATGTCTAATATCAATCTGCAGAAATATACAAATCTTTAGTATTTTATGCAGTATTAGTCAAACACATTAACCAACATCTTTTTCAGTCTTTCAGAAATGTATCACATATACAATGTCTGCACTGGCTTCTCCATGCAGTAAGCAACCCAGAATACCCATTCATCAAAAATATGGCAAAAAGAAACTGGTAGTAAGTTGCATAATAAATTAATTCCTAAAACCTATAGATGCTGTTTTTCTTTCAAAACCAGAAACACCAAAGTCACTCACAATGCATTCACTATTTGATTTTATTTCTAAAGAAACTAAATCTGTTTGTGAAAACACTGATACAGAACATGATTCACCAGTTGAGAAAGAGCATTCAGCTCAAAGATGTTCTTCCAAGCTTAAAATGTAAGTAAAGATTTAGATGGAGAAACATTTTTAAAAGCTGATTTATAAATCTGTATTCAGAGGACTGGGTGGGGTAAAGCTTATAATGGAAAATTGCAGCAATCTTAACACTAGGAATGTGAAATGTCTGGTCTTAATAAACCAAGTTTTCAGGCATCGTGAGCTGTTTGAAAGGACGATAGCAATTTACAAACAGTTCAGCCCCACCAAAATGGCAAATTAAACATTCCTTATTCTTCAGACTCTGCTGCAATGAGTCACACATCCATTAAATAGCCGACACAAAAGATTCCTCCTTGAAGGTAATAAAGTTCAGGTGAAGATAGACAAGGAAAAGTGGAAAAGGGAGAAGATAACCATCACATGTGTGTTTGCTCTTTCATACAAACAGAATAGTGAAGTCTCATTTCTGTAAATATGTGCTATTTTAAAAAAATGTACTTTTCTACACTGTAAACTGATTTGACTGACAAAGTTAACAGTTCATTATGTAATCACTGTATTAGCAGTTTGGGGAGGGGGAAGTACCTAAGAATTAAGAATAACTTCTGAGGTCCCATTATTCAGCTGTGAGGTATAAAAGCAGAACAACAGGATTTGCATTTTGAATTTTCGTCCCTGTTAGTCTCTCAATGTGCTATTGCACCAGACCCAGGCACGAATGGGAGTGCAGCAAACCCCCAGTTTTTCTCAGTCTAACAGGAAACCATTCCCTCGCATCCCTTGCTGGCAGCCACCCTCCCACCTCCAGCTCGAGTGATCTGATGAAACCAGCGAAACCCTGCTAGGATGCGGAAGAAAAGGACTGACATCTGAATTACTAACAATGCACTGCCTCTCAGGCAGACAGCAGGGAAGTTCCTTCAGCCCTGTTTGATCTGCTTCGCTGGCATTATTGCAGAAAGCTGGTTTTTCATTAGGTAAGAAGTGAAAAACAACCCCAAAATTGTGATGCAGCCTAAGTGAGGTTACAAATGTGCCCTAACACAATGAATGAAGAGAAAATAGATGGTGTAATACAGAAAGGCCCAAGACTTGCAAGTGGAAAAAAGTATAAATTACTATTTTAATTAATTTCCTAATGTAAAACACAGCTGTAGTAATGTTGGCAAATATCACCTGCCTGTTTTAAGTTTGTTAAATGAAATCATGCTCTTTAATTGGGTCTTAATGTACAAAAGTATGTTTTATTTACTTTTTATTACAATATCAGTATTTTAACTTTCGATTTGCTTGTGCAAAAGCTTTATAAATTACTTGAATCACTTAAATCTGAATACTATAATCTGCAGTTACAATGTACCAGTTTGAGTTTCAACAATTAAATGCCTTTTTTGTGGACTCCCGCTGCTATGTGAACTAGCTGTAGGCTATTAAAATAATGAGTCCGGACTGAGTCATCTGATCTCAGCCTTGGTGCAAAGCCCGAGGAAAAGGACTTAGCCCACAATTCCTAGTCTGTTTACCAGACTAGGACCAGACTGTTGGAAGCGTTGTCCCAGCGCTCCCTTCCCCCGCGCCTGGCCGGGGAACCGCGGTGTCACAGCGCCCTCTGCAGGCAGCGCCCGCCGCCCGCACCGCCGCGCGCTCCATCCTGCCCCTCTGCCCCATACCCGCCCATCTCCAGCACCGCGCACTCCATCCTGCCCCTCTGCGCCCATACCCGCCCAGCCCCAGCACCGCGCGCTCCATCCTGCCCCTCTGCGCCCATACCCGCCCAGCCCCAGCACCGCGCACTCCATCCTGCCCCTCTGCCCCATACCCGCCCAGCCCCAGCACCGCGCACTCCATCCTGCCCCTCTGTGCCCATACCCGCCCATCCCCAGCACCGCGCACTCCATCCTGCCCCTCTGTGCCCATACCCGCCCAGCCCCAGCACCGCGCACCCATCCTGCCCCTCTGTGCCCATACCCGCCCATCCCCAGCACCGCGCACTCCATCCTGCCCCTCTGCCCCTACCCGCCCATCCCCAGCACCGCGCACTCCATCCTGCCCTCGCCCCATACCCGCCCAGCCCCAGCACCGCGCGCTCCATCCTGCCCCTCTGCCCCATACCCGCCCATCCCCAGCACCGCGCACTCCATCCTGCCCCTCTGTGCCTATATCCACCCATCCCCAGCACCGCGCACTCCATCCTGCCCCTCTGCCCCATACCCGCCCAGCCCCAGCACCGCGCACTCCATCCTGCCCCTCTGCCCCATACCCGCCCAGCCCCAGCACCGCGCACTCCATCCTGCCCCTCTGTGCCCATACCCGCCCATCCCCAGCACCTCACAGCCCTCGTCCTGTCCCTCTGTGCCCATATCTGCCCATCCCCAGCACCTCACAGCCCTTGTCCCGTCCCTTTGTCCCCATCATTGTCCATCCCCATCACCTCACATCCCCCGTCCTGCCCCTCTGTCCCTATATCCGCTCGTCCCCATCATCTCACATCCCTCATCCCATCCCTCTGCCTCATCATTGCCCATCCCCATCACCTCACAGCCCTCGTCCTGTCCCTCTGCCCCGCATCACCGCCCATCCCCATCACAACTATCCATCCTGCCCCACCACCCCAAAACAAGTCGACTACATGCTCCCCCCTGTATTAAGTGTGGCCTTTTCTAGAAGGGCCCAGAAGGCAAGGTGGGGAAGTACACATCACAGGATGGTGGAAAATCCACGTGAATTTGGGATGCCCAAAGATGTCAGTTTGAAAAAGTGTGGGTTTATGATGTCAGGTGACACAAGGGAAGGGAACTCAGAGGACTAGACAGGTCTTCTCCAGCTTGCATGCCTCAAAAATACTACAGATTTGGCCACACCAAGCATGCTTTAGACAATTTGGTTTCATGAAGCTCCCTAAATGTGAAACTCCCTGCCAGTGACAGTAACAAGGAACAAAACCTAAAGTCTTCCCCTGCTTCACAGAACCAGAATCACAGAATGGATGAGGTTGTAAAGGATCATCCAGCCCAATCTCCCTGCTTAAGCAGGGTCACCCTACAGCACATGGCACAGGATGGTGTCCACACAGTTCTTGGGTATCTCCAGTGAGAGAGACTCTGCAACCTCCCTGGCCAGTCTGTTCCAGTGCTCAGTCACTAACACAGTAAAGAAATTCTTCCTCATATTCAGGTGGCGTTTCCTGTACATCAGTTTCTGCCCACTGCCTCTTGTGCTAAGCCCTCCAGCTTCAGGAACACCACCAGCAGCACCTGGCACAAAGGGAACAGCAAAACCATCTGACCCCTAACACCCTCCAGAGGAATCCAGAAGCACTGTCATTCAATTTTATTTTCAAGAACATAAAATGCATCTTCCTACAATGCCACAGTGCCTAAAATACAGAAACATGGCACATGCACATGGTGCTGTCTAAAGCAATACCTATCTCAGCTCAAACTCCAGCCAGTGTCCAGGGACTGCTGTAATCTGCCCTAGTTTTAAGATGGTTTGTGTGCCAAAACATATGATTTATCTATTTCATTGATCTTTCTGCAGTTTTTGATGCTGTATGAATAGGTAAAGGGAAAATAATTAAATGGAGAACTTTCTCTAATGAATCTCCACAGCTTTTTTTGTAATTTACCATCATCATTTCCACTTACCACTCTGGGAAAGATCTGACCTCTACCTTTTACACTTTTGTTCTTTACACTTCAATCACATTTATATGTATTATCAATCCATACCAGCATTTCTGCCTTATTCTCCAACAACTTTGTTACACCCAAGTGACACGCATATTCTCAACATTACCAATGTTATTCCACCACTCCTTTTCACTTTGGGTCCTTCTGATCTCAGCCCTCTCTATTTCATACCTCTCTAATTTAGGTCTTCTGCCCTAACTAAGAATCCATGTCCCGAATTTAAGTAGCACTGTATTGCTGCTTGTACAGGTGTTCATATATATATATATATCTACACATACACACACACACAAATTCATGAATACACATACATACATATATCCATTACATGCATACATATCAATTGAATATATGTTTGTATATTAAATATATATGTGTATTCTTTTTCATTTTAACAGCCAAGTGAAAGCATTTCCTTTGAGGGACAAAATAATTAAATAATGAAGTTTAAAAAATGTGTGGCCAAGACAATACATCTTTTGGTGTGCTGTTACTCAGGCAGTACATACCTAACAAGATTGAGCACACACAACAGAATTATCATTTTGTGTGATTCCTGATGGTTCTCTAAGGTAAGCCCTGATGAAAGAATCTGTTTCGAGAGGACCACAGCACTTATATAAAGACAGATAATGTCCTAACCCATCCTGTAATTTTCAATTTTTTAAACATTGTTTAAACTCTAGAAAAGTTAAAAGCTCAAACCAGAAAGTAAAAAAACAGAAATGTAACTATTAATCAGGATTTGAAATAACCATAATGAAGTGTGGTAGTGTCTGACAAGATTTTTGAATTTCTGGGGTTGTCAGTAACCTGCATCCCTTTCTGCTTCTGAAAATGTTGCCAAACAGAGGGAAGGTGGCAGAGAAATTTTAACAGCAGCCTCAAAACTCTACTACCACTATCTCCCTTTTTCAGTCAGCGCCTAAGCTGCTATGCCACAGTATCTTGCAACACATACTCAAATTCCAGTTTTATTTCAACCACCTGCAAAAACCTAGTCTAAGAAAATGCTTTAAATGCAAATTTCTGCTCATCCTATGTAGATCCTAAACCACACCAACTCAGTGCAAATATTAGCCACATTTAATAGCTGGCCTGACCGACTACACGCACTTGGAACCTCCAGCCCTCGCAGCACAGTGGTTCCCACAAGTGTATGCTTAGCGGTTCCTTGATGGTCTACAAAATTATATTAAACAGCAGTTCATTAGAAGCCAGAGGGTAAAATTTGGTGCATTATGGCCTAAGAAAATACTGAGTGTTGACTCTGGTCTGCAAAACTGCCATGCTGGAGAACCACTGTCTGGGATGACAGGCACATGGCCAAGGTTTGTTCCCACTTCTGCCCTGAGCATCAGACATGAAGCTGTATGAGGACATTTCTCAGCTGTTCGTCTCACCGAAAACCCTGACCTGGGCCAAGCAGCCCCTTGGCAAGGGGCAATTCTCTCATGTCAGCAACACCACATGGAAAGAGAGAGCTAAAAGGCAGCCAATTAAATAACTTCTTATTGCTTGCTTGTCACAATAACTTCACAAACTTTGCTTCATAAATTTACATAGTACTTTCTTTGGAGATGAGGACTTAAAAAAAAAAAAAATCTTTGGCATATTGATTTCCAGATTTAATTTTGCTCACAGGAGCTGAAAATTATTAAACCTTCCCCCTCTCCTTTCTGCTCTGTCCACCTTCCAAGTCTGCTTTGGCACAGTCCTAGCACATAAACTACCCACCAAATTCCGAGAGACTAAAGAGATACGTGTCCTTTTCTATTTTCCCCAAAACCTATATCAAGTATCAGAGGAGTCATCTTAAAATCTACAGACCTGAAAACAACCTACAGACTGCTGAATATAAGTCAGTAACATCTACCCTTAATGCTTTCATTCATTAGTCAACATCTGTGGTAAAAACCTTAAACACTTTCATTAAAATGCACTGACAAAATATTTTGCATCTTGAAAATCTTTAAACAACAGTTTTTAATCTTCAAATAATTTAATCCTCAAAAATGTTTTCATTTTTTTCCTTCATTTATCAATCAAACAAATTCTAAAGACTATTTTATTGATAGGATCAAGATAGTGCACAGATCAAGGTTCAGAATGGATTTCCAAGATTTATTTTATACAGAAATTATGAAATACAATGATATAAATATTACATAATTTTTCCTGGAGCTGACTTCTTAGAAATGCTGAAAGATAGCTCTGATTGGTCTTTCACAGTGGAGTGGAACAAAGAAACTTTTCAAAGGAAGAACAGGTTTTTTTGCACACCTGCAAATGCAAAAGTAGTGTGATGATCTGTCTCCCCTTAATCATTACCTTTGTCCTTCAATGCTAGTGGTCCTTCTCCTATCCAAGCTAATTTTATAAAACACTTTTCCATTTATGGAAGCCAATTTTTACTTGAACTGCCAATTCTTTATCATAAACTCTCAGCAGGACTAAACAATACAGGAACAATACTTTGCAACAAATTTCACTCAAGAACTTTTAAGGCTACTGGGATTTTTTGGATCCCCAGGTGAGCTTGCCTCTTGACGCAGACTGCTTTTGCTGAAGTGAAGAATTGTGAAGTTGCCCTTATATAGCATTTTCCTATGTAAGTTGCATGTAAACTCTCACATATATTCAACTAAAATACTTAAAACTCCTCTCCACCCCCAGAGTAACTCATGTCTGTTGTGCTGCATTGAGAAGAAAGAGCAAGAAAATCCTATATGCAGAGTTCATACCTTTTTTAAAATGGGAGGCTCATAATGGTCTGAATTTTAAAAGGCAAAATTTGAATTTAATAAAAATTATTAATTTTAATGTCAACTATGAAAATGGGAGTAATGAAAGTTATTAATTTAAATGCAAAAAAAAAAAAGTTTTACAGTAATTTTGGTATTTGTCCAAAAGCTCTATTTGTCCCTTAAAAACAAATAGATCCAGTCAAAAGCTATTGAGTAATTACTGCAAAGCTGACAAACAGTTGACTCTGACAACCCTAAATAAGATTTTCAAATTTATCAGAAATTAGGATGGATATTGCTGAACATACTCCTGAGCTGGAGCATTCTTTATCCTAGCGGTGTCAAAAGACTAAATAGATGCAATATTTTTGTTTGATTTTGCTGCAAATTATTGTAAAGCTCCAAAAAGGAAAAAACCCCAAAAATGAAAAAACAAACCACCAGTGAGAAATGTGTATTTGCAGTAAAAAAACTGTGCCATTTAGCACCAAAAGTTATCCCTCCCTCACCCCCCAGGTTAACTCCTTCCCCCTTAGGCAATAAACTTCACAGTGATACAGACTGATATATTTGCAGGGGTGACATAGCAGCCACTTGCTGGAGCTGCTCAGCACCATTTTTATCATCTCCCACTGACACTGGAGTAATTGAAAACACTTGCACGAGGTGCTCAGCAACTTGCAAAATCAAATACCAGCATCAGCAAACTTCAGTGCTGCTCAAATCCTGCAATGCAGTGAAAGAAACCATCAGGGTCACCCCAGCACTTGAGTGGGAGCCAAGGAAAGTGGAATAAGATGGGAATGCTGCCCACAAAAGGACTCGATACTGAGGGTGTTCACATTCTTGTCATACACTGGAAACCTGACGGGACAAGAAGCTGCAAAGATGGATCAGAATGTGCAGACTGGGCAGGATAGAGGAGTTAGGAGGAGTTAAGGTCCTTCAGGACAAAGTCCCCATGGTAACAGACAAGGAATATTGGTTACAACTCAGCTACTACAGGGGAATCTCTTAACAGTGTTAAGAAATAAATAGATAAAATGACATTCTGATTCTGAAGAGCTGGCCCCTTATACCTGTCCCTCAATTACTAGGATCAGTAGGGCATTGCCCAAATCTCTAGTTAAAAACTACAGCATGTCCATGTACACCCATGAACTCAGTGAGAAAACTAGGTCATGATCACTCGACTCTCCCAGCACCTTCTCAGTTGGAGGGGAGCATCTCTGATCTGATACTGCACAACAGAAGAAACACTTGGGTACACCGTGTGCCTCAGTGTACCAGGCTGCCAAGGGAATGGGAGCTGCCCAAGGGCTGGCAGAGCATGTGGGGCTGCAGTCCCAGACACAAACAGAGACTGCTCCCCCAGACTCACAGGCTTACTGCTGCAAATTCTTACATGCCAGAGAGTAATTTCAACAACACCAATGCTTTCCTCATTTAGAACATGGGAGAGGACAGGTGATAAGGATTAAGAGAAAATAAAGTTTGAGCATTTTCAGCACAGCAAGGAAAGTCACACCACAGTCTCACAATTTAATGGCAGAAACGTGAACATGAAAAGCATAAAATTTAAAGCAAACTCTGAGAGAAAAGAACCAAACCCCTTGAACACTAAGCCTCCTGTCCCCCAACCCACACAACTGAGGTAAGAGTGGAGGAGGGAAGCTACTCACAGTAATATTGGCAGTGATGAGCAAGCAAGAGCTAATGGAAGAAACAGAACACTTCAATCAGCCATGACATCAGGCTATCAAAAACAATCTGTCTGTTATCACATTAAAAATCCATTCAAGTAAACAAACTAAAAATAAAGATCAGAACAGAAAGCTCAAGATTCAGTTTACCAATGGATTAATGACTATCATTAAATGGGAACACTCTAAAAAAACAATCTATGCAAGCTAAAACATTATCCATAATAATTGGTTCACTACTGAGAATGCTGCCTCTCTGCCAAAATCTAGTGCTAAACCAGATAGACATGTTCTGTTCATTTTCTTTCCAAGAGTTAATGCAGTGGTTGACTTGACTTCTTAAGCCTTTGGCTATCACAGCAAATTAGAAATTGGAAAATAACTCTCCATAATTTTTAACCACTAAAAAAAGGAGTCTTCTCCAGAGTGCACAAACACCACAACAGCCACAAAAGCTCTTAACTTTTCAAAGAGTAAATTCATGATCATTCACTGTGGATTGCAAACATACATAAAGGCCCTTAAATTTAAATAAACAGAGGGATAACATTATCTAATGGATGGGAATTGGAAACATTCTGACTTCAAATTAAAAAACCCAACACCTAGTTAACAATAAGGATGATTTACCAAGTGAAATTAAATCTTTCATTTGGCTTCAAACCAATATTGGATGTTTTTCTAAAATATACTGATTGCATCAAATCACAAGTTACAGAGTTCAGGCTATACTCAATTCTACTGCAAAAGAGTACAATTCCTTTGCAGATGTGGTGAGGGCACTTCCTTGCCTGTGTTATGTCTAGGTAACCATAAGGATCCATTCTGTACTATCAAAAACTCGAAACCTTGACACACATACAATTGGTCGGGGCCTGTTCACAGCTTTTAATTGTGAATACCTCTCCTCAACCATTTGAGAGAGCTGATACTCCACGAGATAAGTAGGAGAGAACTACTACATGTTTGAGAAGAACTGCCTTCCATTATTTACTGAGATTCAGTTAATCTTTCCAAATTCCCACCAAGTTATCTCCATGCAATACATATAAACCTCCTAATCTACCTCTCCAGCCTGCTGTACTTCACTGACCTAAGCCTGCTGGTTTACTCCACTTCACTGATATTGCTCTTGATGTAGAGAGAAGGGATTAATTTTGCTAGTATGAACTATCTCCTTGAGAAGCACCACTCTCCTCCACTGATTAAACAGGCCTTCCTTGGGCAGTCTAATCAAACAGACAAACAGCTCAAAGTACCATAAAGTTTTAGCTCCCTGTATGTCCTATTTATTTCCATTTTGGAATAAAGTGCTTTCAAATATTCTGCCTATTTCACCATGTTGCTTGCTCTCAGTTTTGCAATTCTTAGTCAAGGAAACAAGCATCACTAAGAAACTAGTAACTACATGTGGGAATAAACAGCTGAATCAGAATGTACTTTTCCCACTCCTCTGTCATCATCATCCAGGAACTGATGAAATAAGCCCACAATTGGTTTCTCTGTTGGGATAATCATCACTTCTGGGTCTATGAGATACAATCTCATTGTATTCTTAAAAAAATTAAACCAGGACATGCAGAACTCTGCTGAGTGCAGGGGGGAGGACTAATTTGAAATTTGGTATAAAGGTCAAGCTGAATCTGGGAAATTCTGAGTTTCTTCTCACATACACCAGTGAAACAGGGGCACACTTCTTACAGTGTGAGAGATGCTGATGCAGAGAAAGAAGCAAGTAATTTCATGCTCACTGGAGGAAACCTCTGCTGAAATCTCAAACAAAACTAGTTTCGATTTTATTTACTTGCAGGTGAGACTGCAATACAAGAACACATCTAAATCTCTCTTCTCCTACTTATTGAACTCAAGTAGGGAATGCTCTCTAACTACGCTGTAGAAACATGGCAGGAGAAGGCCAACACAACATAAAAATAAGCAACCCCAACCAAACAAAGGAATAACTTGCCCGCTGTTTTGTTAATTTTTTTCAGT
Source organism: Lichenostomus cassidix (assembly GCF_008360975.1). Lineage (NCBI taxonomy): Eukaryota > Metazoa > Chordata > Aves > Passeriformes > Meliphagidae > Lichenostomus > Lichenostomus cassidix. The sequence continues at coordinate 33,827,213 of NC_139482.1, forward strand.
AATAACCCATTCAGCTGAATTTTTGGGTGTACCTGCTAGCCTGACATATATGCTTGTGCCTTTTTGTACTGTGTTCATAAAATCTGGTGCATTTTCTTTATTTATACAGTTCTAGGTTTCCTTTGGCTCCTCAGAGCAATTCTTATCTAGAAACCCACTGCCTGTAAAAGCAAAGAAGGCAAAATCTACACCAAAAAAATACACTACTTTCCATGACAACAAGCTTACTGCCCAAATAAGAAGCTGTTTTGGGAAATTCCCTGGCCTTCAAGTCACGGCTTGCATTGTACTCACAGTGTATCTCCAGTGCTTAACATCATGCATTTTACTGCAAGGTCATAACAGAATCTGAAAATAATAACTTGATTTATCTTTCCAATATTAATGGGATTATTTGTATATTTAACAGTTAAATAGATTTTCTTCAGGTCTTTCCTAAGTTTAAGGCTCTCTGTTTTCACTTAATGAACAGTCTTCTGCCAATATTTTTTGGTACATTTGCAACTGCTGAAAAATGATGTGAAAATATAATTGCTAACGTGCCTTAAGACTAAAGAAATGACTAATAATATTTTATTTAGGTTTAGTCGTATTTTTCTTAACCTTTACAGAAATCTTGACTCATGGCATATTAATGAATTTTATCAAATTTCACAAATTGCAGAAGATATCTTCTATCAAACTAAGTCCAAATTTATTGCTGACAATCCTTTGCAATTTATGCTCTGATGAGAAATAAAACAATTCTAACACAGGCTGCTCTAAGTACATTTTAGCCTAATCCACTACAACAGATTTGGCTCTCAAGTTTTAAGCTTTCCATTTGGACCTCTTGTTCTACTTTTACACTTTCAGGACTTGATTATTCTTGTATGTTATAAATTGTATCTGGAGCTAGGCAATGGTATATCCATGTTCAGAAGGATTCCCTGAGTACTTCTAAGAAAAATAAGAAATAACTTTACATGGGGAATGTATAACTTGTCTTCTAAATTCTCTCACCCAGTGCACACAAGAAATAAACACAGGAAAGGTAAGAACAAAGTCTCAGGCTGCCTCTTTCCTCCCCATTTTCATCTCTCAAGAGCATCCTAAAACCACATAACAACCCTTTAACTCTCAAATAATTCTAAACAGCCTCTGTGCAATTTCAAGCCTAAATCTGAAAAAAGCATATCAAATCAAGCTACTTTTATGCACTATAATAGTCTTACTCTTTTTTTTATTCTTTAGCATCATTATTGGCCATGGTGTTGTGACAACTGGCATTCTGCTTTGCAAATGAGACCAGGTAAATGCTTGCAAAAACTCACTGAAGAGCTGGAAGCAGGGTATAGAGCCCTGTACCCATTTCTTACATTTTTTCATGTGGCCATTTCAAAGGAAAATGGCAAAATTACACGCTCCTGTAAGCTATTCTTGCACTGTAACTCTGTCTTTCCGTAAGGTTAACTTGTGGATATTTAAGATTTTACTAATGCTTCCCATTGGACAGCCCTGCTTATTTTTCATAATGAAGCAACCAAATTGAATGACATTTTCAATGTCAGGTCCCAAACTTAGTCCCTGCAGATGTAGTGTCACTGTCATGGGGCTGCTCTTTTGAAAAACATCAGGCTACAAGAAGTCTCTCTGCTGTGTGGACAGGATTCAGAATCCAGTGGATGTCCCACCAGTAACTTGTGTGTTATCAGAAGGGGAAGACAGATGTGCATACCATGGCCAGGCACCTTACATCGACGTGGAAATACAGAGTAAGTGACACTAACCAAAGTATGTGTATCTGCTAGTATGGCTTTACTGCAATTCAGTAGTTATATTTAGGTTGGTGACATTAAAAAGCACAGAAAACTTCTCCATGATGTGTTTGGGATTCCAAATATGATGAAACTAAGTCTGCTTGCCTGCATTTCAAGGCTAATGCTGAATTTAATCTGCGTATGGTTTCCAAAAAATCAGGCTCATTGTCAAGCATGCTTTGGCTTCAGCTAAGAGATAACACCTGCAGATAATACTTACTTTTCCTGGACATGACCTTTTCCAAACTAGTTCAATCTCAGTAAAAACTAATAGAAGCCTCTGCTCTGATGGTAGGTCTGTATGGATGTTCCAAGTGTCTCTTATCCAGCTCCCACACACCCCTCAGGATAGTGGTTTACACAAGGTGCTCAGCTGCCCAGGCAGGGAATGCCTTTCAATAAAGGCTTGTACCCCCAAGTGTAATGGACCTATACCTTAAAGGGATGCAGTAAAGGGAACCAGTAAAAGAGAAAAAGAAAAGAAAAAAGAAAAGAAAGAGAGAGAAAGAGAGGGAAAAAAAAAGACCCAGCATTATGTTATCAATATTAAGTGTCAGGAGTCAATGACACTATTACTGAATAATTATTGAAAAATAATTATTGACATATAAATACTTTCAGTGTCACAACATGTTATTTTAATGGTTCTGAGAAGTCCTTAAAACCATTACTGCTGATTATCCCTCTTTAGCAGATGTCTCTGGATACAGCCCCTGACTCTCTCGCCATCCCTGCACAGGTGATGGTTTTGCAATCTCCTTGCCTGGCCCAACTCCTCACAAGGCAAATGGTTCCACCTTTCATTCCACAGCAGCCTGCCTGTTCTCACCACTGTCTCTTCCCAGCAGAAGTATTTGTGTGCTTGTGGGCAAGCTGGAACATGGACCTGGTCCAAGTGAAAGCTAACCCAACCAAAACCACGTCAGAACCACAAAGTCAGCACACAAAGGGAACAGGCAGCCTGAACAGGGAGAGGCAATCATCCCTTTCTCCAGCAGCACCGAGTTATGCCAAATGAAAGTGATGACAAGTTTAGACTGACTTGCCTCATCACAGACACTTTCCACATATTCCTCAAATTAATTTTTTTGCATGACAAGTCTTTCCATAGCCTGTTCCCATATACTAATTCAGACATTGGGCTGGACATACACCATGGGAGCAATTTCTGAGATACATTTGAGAAAAGGAAAGGACTTCAACTGTGCAAAAACTGAAAAGCTATTTGTCACCGCGTCATTTCCCAATTGTGAGTCCACTACCAATCCAGCTTAAATTAAAAAGTTCTGTGAAGAACAGAACTAATGAAGCTGGAATTCCTAAGGACAAACCACTTCCTTCAACTTCCTACTGCAATAAACACCAGCTCCTCCTGTGTCTTCTGTAATTCCCTCCTCTCGTCTTCATTTTCCTGTGACCCACTCCCCTCCACATTTAGACCCAGATCTTCTTTCATAGTGTTTATAGTTGTTTAAACCACAACTGTAACCTCAGACAAATGTCTAAATATTCACTGTAACCCGCTGACTTTCAATAGCTACAAAGTTCTCTGAAAATGAGGCCCATGCAAAGGCATATACAGTTGGGTCCTTCAAACATCTAGCTATTTAGGAATCCTTGCATGAACTCCTGCCTCCTGGTATTGAACCCAGAATCTCACCGACCTCAGCCAGTGCCCCTGGGAAACCTTCTGAGGATACACTGGGGTTTGCACTCAAGCCAGACCTTGGCTGCATTTTTCAAATAGGTCAGATATGGCAGTGGGCAACTTCCTACCCAAGGCAGGTAGGGAAAATTTAAACCTGTGCAGCTTTCAGCTTTGGAACTGGAGTGTGACCCTGCCAATGAGAAATGGGCAAGGTGGTCAGGGTATACCATGCCTGAATCCCCCACCATGTACTGCCTCTGTGGTGGAAACCAAACTTTTCTACTACATTTTTGTTTAAAAAGACATGTCCATGGTAAAAAAAAATTAATTACTGTTACACTTTAATACTTATTATCTAACATGCAATTTCAAGGGAAAAATTTTTAACAGAGCATTTAAGATGCTTTCTTAGGAAGCCTGGATCTTTGATGTTAAATTTATGATCAGTCATAGCTTGACAATTGTAATTAATATGCTAGGTGATTTTCTGACTTGCTGTTCCAAGAGACGTTATTATTTGTAGTCTGTCAGTGTAACACATAAATTATGAGCTATGTTCACCTGTAATAGACTGGAATGAAACTTCAAAAATGACATTTATGAAGAAAAATGAAAAGGTCCTTTCCACCATGAGAATGAGCATATCACACAGTCTGAAGTAGACTCAGAACAGAGGAAAGTTTAAGTTACGTATTTTGAAATACCTACCTGCCAAAAATAATTACATGCTTAAAAACAGATCACTCTTTAGTTGCAAGGTCTCATAAACTGGGCAATGCCATGCATGATCAAGGAGGAGTTTTATACACACTGTAATTTTTTTTTGCCTGCCGAAGGCTAGCTTGCAGTCATTTTTCAAGACAGTGATTCATATTAGTACATCAAGAAAGATCTCCTAAATGAATGAAAAAAATTACCTCCCTGAAACAGAGCATGAACTATTAGTAAGAAAATCCCCATTTACATAAGATGCTGCATCTTCTTCTAAAATTTTTTTTAAAAATCATCTAGTCTTGTCTTTTCATTAGAAAGCTATACTGAAGTTTTATTTTTAAATCTTGTATAATAAGAAATTTCAAACCAGAATGAATCAAGGCAAAACCAGAACCTACTTAAACCATACACTTGCCAACCGTGTACCTTGATGATCTAGACAGGAAAAGCATTGTGTGGAAGAGCATGTCCAAACTTTTACTAGGTATTAATCTGCACAGCCAAACATTCTTCAAAGCTGTTGATCATTATGTCCACAAAATAAAGATGTGTGCACATGCTAAGCAAATGCATTTAGAAATCCTAAACCTTCAAGGGCTTTTACTCAATGATGCAAGTAAATGGAGAATATGCAATACACACTTTGCCAGGTAATAAACAAAGAGCTTTCATTAACATTTTTTTTTAAAGCCATTAAAACAAAACCCCAAGTGAAATGCCTGAAGTAAGTGCCATGAGTCTGTATTACTGGCAATGTCTAGGTGTGCTAACTATCCCCATATTCCACTAACTTCAAGTGAGAATCCAGAGGAAGAAATTGCAGCTCTTAGGGTCCTCTGCAGAGCACTCCTGCTAGTGAGGGAAATGCTCTGGAGTCTGGGTGTCCCCAGCCCTAACACACCCTGCAAAGGCAGTGGTGAGAAACAGAACCAGCTATGCTAAGCATACACTAGCAGGTATATACATGGAGAAAGACATCCTTTAAAGCAAAGGAATGCTGGTTTTCTCCCCTAGTGTGGGGTCATCCACAGGTGAGCAGCGTGGATCAGGAGTTTTGCTTAACCTGAAGTGTGGATGTACTCAATCACAATGAGTACTTTTAGGTGTAATGTAATAGTGTGGTGTTTTAAATTTCTGAGAAAAAGAAAACATAACGTGGATTGGAAAAAAACCCACTGTTTTAGGCAGATCTAGGCAATTCAGAACACCTTTAACTTAAATAAGTAAGTACTCAAACTGTGACAGCCTAAAAAAGTCTAAACCACAAACCTGAACTAAAAAGACCAAAGTGAAAACTAAACCAAATTTTGTCTTTCCCATATTTCAGCCTGAAATAAGCGAAACCATCAAAGTATAGCTTAAGTTTTGTGCCAATTTTTTGGTTTGCTCCCATGAGAAAAGCTAACTTTAATATGTCCAAGTTTTAAACTAATCAGAACATTTCGACAATTTTAGTTTGGAAAATATGAAGCATACCCAGTTCAGGGAATAACCTTGTAGGGCTTTTTTTTTGTTTTGTTTTCCTTATGCAACCAACTTTGCCTCATGCATTTATGTCCGAGTTTGGAGCAAGGGAATCTGTATCTGTCACTGCTATCCCTCCCTGTCTGTACATTACTCTTCCCCTTGCTTCTCACAAGGAACCCACAGGGCATGGGTACAAAACAAAAATATCCATCTCAAAGGAAGTTCTGGGCTAACTGCAGGCTAAACCCACAGCATCTCTCCTCTTAATTCTTGTACTGTCCTTTGCCAGCCCACATTCTTGGGGTTACATTATTTGCCCAGGTTTTGGACACTAAAACAGGAGCGATAAACCCCCCAAAGTTACAGATGCCAAAAGAATTACTGTAAATACCAGGGCAGTAAAAGTTTAACCAAACAGTCTCAGATTAACAAATACGTCTGCAGCTTTACTACTACTGATAGCATTACTGGTACTGTGACTATATAATTATTTTTTCCTGGTTTTAAAAGGTTTAGACTTTGAATTAGCACAGTCAATGCATTCAGCCTACAAAAACATGTCTGTCCAGATTGAGGATATTTTTTTGCACACTTGTGGACAAGATGTTGGCTTCATTTTACAACCAACATCTTGTCCACATCAGGGGAGCGTTCTCACACAGACATGCATACCATGTGGGCTACCTGCTGAGTTTTGGCAAGCTTGGCAGGCTGCAGAACATAAAGGGTAGGCAGTTGTAGTGGAAAAAACCTTCATGGGAATTTTTTTTTATGTTGTGAAAAAAAGAAATAGGAAAAAAAAGCAAACTGTTTCCCAATGAACCACACTGTGAGCTGGCATAAGGAAGATAAGGGCAGGAAATTGGATGTAAAACTAGTGCATAGGTCCTTTTACAGAGGAGGCACTCTGCAAGTTGCCAATGTGACATACACATTTCTTTTCTAAAATTCAGCCACTTTTTTCTTTTTAATTAGCCATATGGAAAGTTGAAAGACTTGTGAACTTACAGCATCAATCCCACATGTTGAACTTAATTTTGGAGAGGTTTTACTCGATCTTGTGTCTTTAATTTATTTTTATACTCACATTTATACACCGTTAGTCAAAATAACACACGTAGAGCAAGATATGCCTTATGCTATGAGCATAGTTCAGTATTACTTAGTTCTTATATAAAGGTGCTAAAGTGTTTCAAATTAGGAAATGAGTTGCGCCCTACAAGTGGTTACATTTTAGTGTTCCACCTTGGTAAATTTTACAAATATTGGTGTAGCCAACTATTCTTAGTTTCCTGGTATGATCTAGAAAGCAAAGCAGAATAAAAATGACTGAAGCACTAAAAAAAGCCACTGCCAAAAGAAAAAATGCAACAGCACCACCTAAGGCCCATCTAAGACAGTGCAAAAAGTCACGGAGGTGTTACAGATCCCTTATTCGTATTTATACAGCTGCAACATGCATTATAAAATTGTAGCATGGCATTTCTTCATGCTTTGAGTCTTGGCTAACCAATTCCTTATACCTATTTATTCACATTTGAATTCCCATACAGCTCACAGTACTGTGTGAATCAAAGGTTCAACTGTTAAATACATTTATACTCCTCATTTTTCCACTCTGAAATTGAGAGATATTGTATTTCAAACACGGGCAGGAAAATTCTGAAACCATTTTAAACTATTGTGACAAATCACCTAGCCTTGTTGCCACTGGCAAAGTTTTGGAGCACACAAGTGCCCCCTCGTGCAGAATTTTTATTTTCTACAGTAACCAAAGCATCAAGGTGACTACAACTTCAAGTAAAGAACTTTCTTCCAGCTTCCCGCCTCAGAAGATCCATGAAAAAATTTATAAACATTTGTTCTACTACCTATGAGATTCTTTACTTTGGATAGTTCCCTTCCGCACTTGTTTACTCTTCATACAACATTTATAAAAGCTAAGCTGTTCTCCCCTAGCCTTGGCTGCCTCTAAAGGAGAGCTAACCTTCTCTGACACAACTTTATTCCCTTTCCTATACACCCTTTGCTGCCCTACACCCCATCCAAAACAAGTCACAATGCTCACTGCAACAGCACTGCTCTCACCTCACCTCCACTGAAGGAGCTCGTCCAACACAATCCTACTTGGCTTTTTATGACTTGCCCATTTACATCAGTCACTATACTATGGGATGACTGAACAGTGCTCAGTGATATGATTTTAGTCTGTTCCTAGTGAGGAATACAAGCAGGCTCGGGTTGCTTCTTATTTTGTTCTCCTATTATTTTATAAGGAATTAATTTGTCATGACATATGGTACTATATAAGTTTAAGACTTTGTCTTAATTAATCAGTGAGACCACTACAGAAAATAGACAAATGTTATCTCTTCCTCTGACCTGTTTCTTCCGTCATGTCTAAATTAACACAACATTACCAAACTAAGTGATCTTTCTTACAAACATGCATGTAAATGATGTAACCACTTTCAGAGAGTTTTGCTAACATAAGAGCTGTATTATTAATAGACAATCACGACCAAAAGGGAGGATGACACTGCATCTTCTGCCAGTATTTGTACAGAAAATAAAATGTGTGTCATTTGTCTTGTCAGCTGTGGAACCTGATGTGGTGAGGAACAGCTCTTCCTGAGGAGATAACTTTATGCAGAAAGCTAAGTCACTGCGGGCATCTCTCCACACCTCTGCTGAGGAGTTACAGGCCACTGGTCACAGACCACAGCTCTGGGAGCTGTTAGAAGGGAAAAAGGGTTCCTTAAAAAGAAGCCCAGGACACAGGTGTTTAGATCAAGCAAGTTTGATCTATTAAGCTTTCTTCATTGCTCAGGGACTCAGCAACCCTCTCTGCCTGCCCTCCTTTATCCCTACCTGACTGATCTGAGCCTAGGAAACAGCAGCCCAGAGGTTTTGCAGGGTTCAGAGCTGCCAGGCTTCCAGGGAGTGGCCTCCCTTCTTTTTCCTATTTTATTCCAGGCACACCTCCAGCTACTGTCCCTTGTATTTAGACTGTGAAAGGAGCTATTTGAAAGCAAATTCCTAAATAATGCCCTCTGAGCAGATGTGATTCCCAACCTGCCTGCAAACACAGCTCTTTCACTGTGCAGAATTTAGGCTCACACCTCCCCAGGATTTATGTTATTAACACAAAATTAATAATACATTAACAATGTTAATTGGACAACTCTACCCCAGACTTGGGCAGGGTAGTCTGCTGGGTCCATAAAAGCTGTATCTTATGTTAGTAGTCCTCAGCAATCACTGCACTTGGACAAGAATAAGGAATTATTTACATGCTGCAGTTAGCCCAGCGCTCTGCTCTCCCGACTGGCCTTCAATTTGAGCTTTAATATCCTGTGGCCCCAGCATTGCAGTCTCTCACACAGTGTGTTGTTCCCCCCAGCAAGGATGAATGCTACAGTAATACACACTTCTGCCCCCTGCTACTTAAGTGAGGTAGCAGGACAATTAATTACCTAGAAAATTAATGATTATGATGATAATAATAGTAGTAATAACAATAATGGCATTCATGCAAGTAACACAAAAGGGTTCAATTTTTCATTGGTTGCATTTCAAAAGATTAAAGACTAAAGCTTTCATTAGGTATAGTACAAGAAACAGTGGCACAGAAGTTTCATTTCAAGTGCCTGCTATGAGAGAGACCTGCTTGATAAAAAAGATATTCGACTGCTTTGTTCTCCACAAACAAGATGCTTCAATTGATGTGTCTACCAAAATCAAGCATTTTCATGACTTCAACAGGAAACATTTACTAACTCTGCCTTGGAGTCAATATTGAGGAATTTTGTGATTTCTGAGCCTATGATACAGGCAGAAAATCTCTTGAAAAAACACAGTCATGCCTATCTGTTTAGAAAACAATCTATGCTCAAAGGTTACTAAAAACCTTTAGTTATTGAAAATTATCTACTTACTTTCTGGAAATGAAATAATACTTCAAAATACTTTTCATTTTTTTACAGTTACAATTAAAAAAAATATATATATATGTTCCTAAAATTTTGCAGCATATTATTTTAAGTATCTTTCATCCATGCTTCATCCTCTCATTTTCAATTGAACAAATTTCACAGTAATTGCTCTCCTTAGGCAGATGTACTAGAGTCCTACCATTATAAAAAAGGACCACAAACTCTATTTCCAGAACTCAAAATAATGAGTTAACCACAAATGCTGCCAAGAGAAAAGTGGAAACATCACCCACTCTACATGAAATATTCAGCAGCAGAAAGCAAATGAAAAAACAACCCTAAAATGCAATGCTGCTAATACCTCAAAGCGCTCATTTTCTCAGCTGAGACTCACAGTATTCAGTTGTAGATATTTCAGTAATAACTAACTACTTATTTAAAGTTCTTACAGGGATAAATAGCAAGCTATGATCTTGTAGAAGAAAAGGAAAGCAAGATAACCAACACACCACCTAAATGTGGCTGCTAAAGGTGCTTTGTATTGCTACAGAGATATGGGATGCCTTACTAAGAAACTGTATACTATAGATAGCTAACTGCATTTCAGCATCTCTTCAAATTTCTTTTTGAATACAACATACATCTATTAATTATTTATCTTTGCAGTAGCTTTTTTACAAGGAAATATACTATATTCATAAAAGCAGTGCTATCCTTAAAAAACTATAGGTAAATATGGAAGTGCTGGATCCTTAACGTACTAGTTTGTAAATGGCTTTCAGAAACTGTTTTCAAAGCTGCATATTTTAATAAATAGGTTTCTTTAATTAAATGGAAGTGCCATAAACTGTCCATGTGTGAATCAAAAATAAGAGTTGTGTTAAATTAAAAATGCAGTTTCTTACTAATGCTAACAAATTAGGACTGCCTTCGGGATAGAGTATTTCTTCCTTTAACATGTCAAATTATTATGGTGATAATAGGAATGGAACAGTCATGCTAAATCATCTTTTCAAAATTAGTATTTCTTTGCAATCAATTTGTGATTTAAAATTTAAACAGATCCTAAGCACAGGCACTCCTGCACAGCATTACCTCCTTTCATAAAAAAGCTCAATATTTTTTACAATATTACATGAAATTAACATGGGAAGTATTGGAAGAAAACGCTTCTTAAGCACAACTTGGCCTATAATTTTTTTTTTTTTGGTAAGGCTGCACTTAATCTTTATTCTTCCATAATCAGTATTTATTGTGTGACCCTGACAGCTTGCTACTGCTGTGATAAATTATCTGACTCAAGTCAGATTAAAAATGCAACCCTGAATTCTAATTATCTTGGCAGATCCGCTTAGTAATGGCGTTTCTTGTCAATTCTGGAATCACAGCATGGGTGTCAATTGCAACAAACGCCCCAGCCCCTCTCTGAAGCAGGCTCCCCAGAACGCTTTCGTATCTGCCATATGTAAATCTCAGATGCTCTGGACCCTTGGTGACCTTTTATTAGCAAACTGACAAAATGATAAAGCTAGTCACAGCAAAACTCCCTCTACTGCACAATTATCTGCTACAGTTCCAGTCCGTGGGAGATCAACAAGACATTGTTAATTGTGATGCATTTCATTGACTTCCCCTGCTAACAGACCCTACAGGTCACCCAAACCAATAGGGTTAGGCTTTTATTTCACATCAGAACAGAATGGCAATGTAATTTTGACCCACAGGAGAGTTTCCATCCTTCGTTTTTCCTCTTCAGTAAGATGCCTATCATTTGTTTTTAAAAAGACTTGTGAAATTACTTATATGTATTTTTAACACACACAGACACACACAGACACACACAGGTGCATACATATGTATGTATTTTTTAAAAGTTTTGGAAAAGAATGATCTACTTCAAGAACTTACAAAACTCACATACACCCCACAGAGTAGCATCAGTCAGACTGAAGCCACAGACAACTCCCTCCCGTTGCCTCACCATTCTGCAAACCTTAATCAGAACTTAAACACTTCAGGTAAGAACTGGATTCACACTTTTGGTATCTACCTATGTTCCTTTTGAGGCACACAAAAAGAACATAGGTAGATACCAAAAGCATGAAAAACAAATAACGTTTTCACCCACAGAAAATATCTCCAGTGGAGTTAGGATTCCACAAAACACTTCTGCCTGTACATGCAGATATTTTGTAAATAAATGCAATTTCTCAAGAACCACCCTGCAAACTTACAACATCTTGCAGTGTCTCCACTGAAATATTTCACACGTATAAGGCTAACAAGTAAGGTGGAGAGAGAAAGAAACTGAAAATTATTCAGCCGAGTTCAGTCTTCCTGCTCCCTCACAGCTTTCCAGGGATCCCTACATCAGAATATCATCCAAGAAATTTACAACACACCTCATATGTTGCACTAGAGATTCAAAACTGGAAAAATCTGCTCTGATTTTAGTGGTAGTCACTCCATTCCAGCTACCTTATGGCTGGCTTGAGTTGATAAAAGCATCAGGCTCTGCAGGACACAGTATCAGTCAAAACCCTGTTGTTTGTGAAACTGACGCATATTTGCTTTGCAACACAGTTTATTTCTGAAAGTACAACTTGGCCGCTAAACTGACTTACGATTTTCTCAGTTGCACGCAAGCTGTTTGGAGAGTGCACGCAGAGCTACAACTCCTGCAGTCTTTTTACCAAGGATATGACTGTTTAAACTGTATGGAAAAGAACTACACCATGATGATGTGGTGCGTTTGGGGAAGATACTCTTATGTGCCTGACAACTGGTACTCCTGTGCCATTAGCTCCTGAAAAGGAGTTTTGTGCACCATGAAGAAGAGAAAATTAAGAGGAAAAAACCCATTCTGTTCAATCAATTACCATTATGCATTTCCTACACTGAACTGAGTAAAATTCACATCTTCTTGAAGAAAGGAAAAGGGTGATGAATTCTTTGAACTGATTTCAAAGTGAATGATATAGAGGTAGACTACAATATCCTTTCTTACCCTAAAAAGAAGTGAGAAAAAAGGCTTACAGGGAAGACAGGAAATCTACTAAATACATGAAGAAAAAAAAAAAAATACCCAAAAGGTGGACACTGAGTACTTCAGTTGAGATGCGGAGGTCAGAAAAGATCCTGACACAAAAAAGCCCTTTGCTACATTTTTGTCTGCAGCCATATTTGGAATGGTGACAGTGTCCAGGGTAATTCTCATCTCTACAACCATGTTCTCTGGTTGTTCTTTCCTTGTTTAATTTTGAGCCTACAAACCACTTACAGCGCCAGCAACTCCAGTATTGAACACCACAATGGACTGACAACCAAGATTCACACTCATAAAGCAAACCTAAAATACTGCCCAGTCTTCCACATTATTTTATTGTTAAGTTCCTTGCTTGGTTAAATGATTCCAAATGCTGTGAAACAAGTCCATTCTACTATATATGAAAAACTTGTGAAGATTGTATCAGTTTATAAATCAAGAAGATGGAACAGATTCAAATGTCTATATCAAGTTGCATAACATTCTTCCAATAACATATCCTCTGAAACAGTACCACAGCAGAGAGGAATATTTGGTTCAGACACGACAACTCTGAAGTGAAGCAAAAAGTTTGCAACTCCAGCTGCAACTGGGATGAAATAACTCAAAAAATACTGGAAAACAATTATAAAAAGCTTTGAAAGAAGATATTTCAGCACAGCATTACTTCTTTCATAAGCAGGTTCAATGTAACGACCTGATCTTTGTGCCAACAGTTTGTCAAATTAATAGAGCAAATACTGAAATCAAGTTTTTCACAAGTTGCACATGGCCTGATTTTCTTTCAGGCTGCACTTAACCTTTAGTGATCATCCTTTAAACGTACTCTTTGTTTCCTTATAAAGAAAATGTTCTTGACTGCTCTGTAATGGTTGTCTAATTTCTTCCTTTGCTGAACCATGAGCCGTTTCCTGTAGATTTAGAGGCTGAACACCGCCTGGGAGATTCACACCATTTTGCCCTCTGACTTTAACCTAGAATTTCTCATTGTGCTTTGGAAGCTGGTCTAGTTACTGTCGTAACATTACAAAACTTCCATTCATTCCAGTATAGCTGCCCCAAAAATATTAGATAATAAAAAATCATTCAGTATGAAAGAAATATCAAAATCATGTAACTAATCATGGAAATTATATCTGTCTGAAAGTTTAGCAACACAGATCTGATTAAACATACTATGCTGTTCCCATATCTCTTGTGCTTAAACACATTTCAAAGAAATAATGAAAAATGCTTTTGATTCACGTCCACACACAGTGGAGAGAAAAATTTGTGCAGCAAACTGTAGCTGCATCAATTAAAATATTTCTACCGTCAGGCCACACTCAAATAAGGTTTCAATTTGTATTCCCTTAAATATGAGATTACTGTAACCATGTTTGGCATCCAGAAGTGCAGATCTGTCCAGAAAATACCATGCTGTTCCCCTCGCTGCTTGATTTATTTTTCATAAACAATATGCTGCATACATCCAACGTGGTTTGTATTCCGCAAAATGCGTCTCAGGCAACAAAATCTACAGTGCCGGCTCTGTAGGACGAGTTCTTCATTTAGACTTCAACCCTATTAGCACAGCTCCACTGGCTCTCCAATACAGCATCTGTGCTCTTACATGAGAAGCAGAGAAGGGAGGGGGATTTCTCAGCTGCAGAAGTGAAAGCCAGAAGAGCCGGTACTGAAGGAAGGCAGTCCTTTCTGGTTTACTGCTTCCTTTCCCCTCGGTAGCACAGCGCATATATAAAAGTTTGCCTTTGACCCGACTCCTCCCATGCTGCTGTAAGACCACACACCCTCGCCTGCAGCTTGTGGATAGAATCCCACTTCTGCCAAGGGATGGGGTGGCTACATACCAGAGAGGGGGAAAAAAAAAGTTTTATAGCAAAATGCTGCATTTGTTAAGCTCACATGCCTGGGAGAACATATGGCTCTTAATCCTTCATGTTTTTTTAAACTATTAGTGATATAGTTATTAAAATACTTAGTGGTCGCATCTGTAATTGAGATGAATTTCACTGAAGGCATAAAGTGACCCAGTTGCGTGAGTTGCTCTTACAGCAAACTCTCAGAGGCACTTCCCAAAGAACATTTCTCATGCAAATTTGGGTTGGTCAGCAACTGAGGGTTTGGTGACTGATACTCCAACTTCTGGTGTTTAACCATCAGACACACACGACAGACAACTAGGCATCTACACCTGCCTGTACCCCCCTTTTTTTTTTGCCTGTTGGTTTTTTTTTTTTTTTTTTTTTTTGTTATTAAGTACAGCACTGCTACTACTGGCATTGCAGGGACTGAGGGCTTAGGAAATGCTACTTCCTAGGAAAGAACTGGTAACGGAAAGAAAGCCTTTTAGCCCAGAGCAAAGAGCACACCACAGCAGCAACAGGTTAATCACACAACATGTAGTACGATGGCAGGCAGCAGGTTCAGTGAATCCATTACACCCATCTACAAAGCACTCATGAGGACAGATCTGGAACATACATCCAATTCTGCAACCCCAGAAAAGAGGGAAAGCAATAGATGGGCAGCAGGGAAGCACTAAGATGGTTGAGGCTGCACCATGCAAGATGTGAAGAAGCTGAGCAAGCTGGCTGATTTTGCCTAGCTAGAAGGTTGAACCAGGCTCTCCTCAGAGATGTGTACACATCAGAAGGGCAAAAGTCAATGGATAGAAGTTTTTTAGTGCAGAAAATCTCAATTTTATATAAACGAGAAAGGTTTCACAAGAGCACCTTGGCACTGGAAAAGGCTGCCTAAAGAGACAAGATCCTTATTCAACCTCATCTATCTTTGAGGTTAACCCTACTTAGGGCCAGGGGCTGGATGACAAAACTTCTTGGGATGCTTTCCAACCTAAATTATGCAGTGTCTACAAGACAGCAGATATTCATCCTTCCCTAGAGGAAAAAGACCTTGTCTTTGCATCTCCCTCTCAATAACAACATTTATTTATTCAGTTCTGGATCTTATCTTAAAACCAAGATATTAGAACTAAAGTGCCTAAAATACAGATCATGTGTATTCTTCAGCATGTCAAGAGCCCCAGCTTCCTGCTAATGTTTGTGCAATAGGATTATCCAGGCTCTATCAATTACTCTATCAAAACAGAGCTCCTCTTTGATGTCAAGTACTTTAAGATCCCCATATGGAAGGCAAAAAAAGTTTAGCTTACTCTGCTAATGTAAAATGTTACCTAGTGAGAAACTAGTGAACGTTATTTTCTTAGCACTGTACTCCTCCTCTGCGGTTTCATTATGTGACATTTTCATTCATTCCAATATAAAGCTAGTTTCAGAGTATTCGGAGCTGTAACACACAGACACATTAATCACGAGCCTAATACATGTCCTGTGTAGTAGCTTTATTATCTTTTCAAAGCAGAGCTGTAAAAACAGAGAAACTGTGATCTTTTATGCTATCCTTTAATAAAGTTATTTTAAAATGCTATAAAAATGGTTTCAGGGTTTTTTTTCCAAGCTACAGCTTAATGCAACTAACTCTTGTACATCCAAAACAGTAAAGTCTGAATAAGTAGTTTTAAAAGTCCCTGTGGACTTGTAATCTAGCAAGAGTGAAGAACTCTAACCACTAGAGACAGAAATGGGAAGGAATCCTGAGTTTCAAGTTACAGAATATGCCTGTTTTTTTGTCATTCTGACCGGGCACCACGTTGGAAAGTACTCTCACTACTGTGGTAAATTTTAAATGTCTATTCCTGTACGCCAATATTTACATATTTAGAGCAAGGGTGGGCTGCATTTTGTCCCCTTCTTCTTGAGGCTCAGTATGAGCCTACCTCCTCATTCACTTAAATTAGTGAGTATTTTACACTCACCAAGATTGTGTCGATGTAACATAGCCCTAGCAGACCTGTGTCCTCTTTCGTGCAAGGCGTGAAATGGACCAGCCACTGAGGGCAGGCAACTTGTCCTCTGCCAAGGCAAACAGTAGGGACTTGATTGCCACAGCACCTTGCCCTTCATCGAGGGAATGTGCTTCCAAAAAAAAGGCAGACACCATTTCCTTCACTCCCTGCTCATCCTTCTGCAGATGAATGAGGATACATTCACACATTTCTGGCTTTCAAAAATACCATCTTTCAAAAACAGACCTGAAACTTCAATTTGGGTTGGAACAAAGCCAAAGTGTTATAAAAATCTGTGTCTGGAATAAGAACAAATTGACAGCAGGCTTCAACATGATCTGGTCATTATATGCCACTGTCTCCTCTGTGGTCTGCTCAAGTGGTGGCAACCCACACTAATTGAAGAGAAAATAGTATATTTCAGCTCTGTGCAACTTTTACACCTACGCTTCAGGCAAGCCAACACTTCTGGGCAGAAATCTGCAAGAAACATGCAATTCCCCTGGTGGGAAACACAGTTGTGATAATTGCATGAACTGAAATCAGGCTTGAAAAAAAGTGTTTCTAAATAAATAAAGATGATTCATTGGCATCAACCCAGTAGTATTGCAACAGATTTTTACCAATCCAGCAGGAAAACCACTCCTCAGCTCTGTGTGAAACAACCACCCACCCACTCCTCGTGTTGCAGGGTAGGGCTCTGGCCAGCACGCTGGTGGGCTTTGTGTGGCTACTAACCCAGTGCAGGAGATGCTTCTCCCATTTTCTGAATGTTCTCATATTTCTCAGCTTTTTACCCCAGTGAAAACTAAAATTAGAATGGTGAGTCACAGAATAAAACTTGCACCTCATCAAGTATAATTTTAAATCAATGGGTCTCTCTCTCAATATCCCTAGGCTCAAGAACTTTCCTTAAGAAGATTCAATAGGAAACTACAGGCTTTTGTAGTATGTTTTGGTTTGGGCAAAACCAGGGTCTTCATAAAAAACTGATGTAGGTGAAAAACACTTATAATCTTCCTCAGGGAATACAAGGACACAAATTACTCTGAAGCAGTACAAGGCTCTTGGCCTGAATTAACCACTTGGAAGCATTCTGAGACAAATGTGATCAGCACCCTACCACAGCCTGTGGCCAAAGCTGTCTCAATGGTGGCCAAGTAGAGATGATGGCAATTTTCTTACAGTACTGCACTGCAAAAAGCAAGTGTTTCTCTGAAATCACCAAGGAGCTGAGGCTGTTGGCATTCTCTGGAAGGCAGCAGTTTCATGTTATTACCATTCATGAGGCAGATCCCCCTATCCCCCTTCTGTCTATTTCCCTCTTCATTTTTTCTCTCTTTTTTTTTTTTTTTTTTTTAAATCAGAGCTATTCTGAACTTTTGTAAATGAAACCCATTTATCAAAACAAGGACAAAATTTAACTCATAATTTATTGAGCCCTTTAATTGGCGAGAAAAAGATGAATTAGTTCACTTTTATTTTTACATCTGGTAAAAAGTATGGAATTCAGGTATGCTGTGCCAAGTTTTGACGAGAAACGGTTTTTTTCACATCCAAGTAATAGATGACTAGGGAACTGGAGTGGCTTAAAATGCAAATGTGGGGATATTAATTATTGTTGTTATTGGGACATTTACAAGAATAGTGTGGCATTATTTTAGAACCAGTAATGTCTAACCTTTTAAAACTACTGTAACAAAAATAGAACTAGAATAAAACCAAGTATTAAAAAGAGAATTCCCATAATGTTTTAGTTTGTTTTGTCTGAAAATTTATTCGAAGTCTGGAAATGCCTGGTGCACATATTCAATATTTTATAACTTAATTTGTTCAACAAGAATGGCAGTATTTTAACAAGGTGAAACAATTTCATGATTAAAGCACTGCCTGCTTCATCAGTAGTAAAAAGCTCACAGAAAAAATCTAATCTTAATAAGGCAGAGACTCATAATTTAACTGCCAAGAACAAATGAAAAGTCTAATTCTTATTTTGCTGCTTTAGTGGCAGCATGTGGCGATAGCAAAGTATTAGCATAAGCCAGAACTTTCTCCCACTTTTCTTTCCAGGCATGTAACAAATATCTGATGGCTATGCAAATTTCACCCAAAGCAAAGTTGTCCCAGCTGGCAAGCCATACATTAAAAGGTAAATTACACAAAGCTGAGGCCATCTGGACTAAAATATTCTCCTGTCAATAGTATTTTAAGCTCTCCAATTCTGCACAACGAATGACAATATATCACGTATGTATTTGAGGTGTGGGCTCTTTACCAAGCACTATTTAAAAAACCCCAGAAGTTAAAAGATAAGAATGGACTACAAACTAGCTTTTATATTTTCTTGGAATATAATTTTTAAAGCTTATATAGTTTAATTTTAGTTGTATTACACACATACCATGCATTTAAGTTCATAAATGCCTATTTTCTGACAAATGGCAAATCCAGGAAGCCAACAAATCCAACCTATCACATAAATGCCAAGCAAAAAGAATTTGAAATTTGAAAGAAGTCTCCCAGTATTTATGCTTTCACAAAGCTGCCAGCACTGCATGTTTCTGTGCAGACTTTTACTAGAAAGCAGCCCTTGACAGAGCACCTTGACAGTCTTGTTTCTTGTTTGGTTAAACCCAACTACCAAAGCAGAACCCATGCGTAGGAAAATGAGCAGCTGAGGGCAGAAAAACTAACCAAACCTTTCTAAACCACAGCAAAGTCACCACTTATGTTAGTGAAAATATCTGCATCTAATTCACATTAAATTGCCCATCTTGTCCAGTCTTGAAAAACGAATCTCTATGTTATGTATTATGGAATTTAAAGTAACATCTGTGTCTTTGAAATTAAATTAACATACTTCTATTTGATTAGCTTATTAACTGTAATTCTCAATATGCTGTAGGAACAGACACCAACTAGAGAGATGCAGCTGACACCACCACCTGTCTGATATAAAGTACTTTTTATCACAGACATGGAGGGATCTGTCAGCAGCCAGCCAAAGCATCAGACAGATTAGGAAGTGACACAGGGGCAGAAAAATGACTTGCCTCAGATCGCAAAGCAGATAATTGATGGGATGGGGAACAGAACCTGTGTATTTTGGCTCACAGGTTCATACCTTTGCTAATGGCTTTCCCAAAAATCAAATGATGCAAGGAAAGAGCAGTCTGTAACTTGTACTACATTTAACAGAGACAGTATTTGAGGAAAAATACATTTAAGTATTTTACATGCTACCGGGAATATTTATCATGTGCATTTTCTAATTTCCACATAAAACATTTCCCATTTCATTCCCACATAGGATGAGAAGATCTGAAAGGGTATGTTCATACTTAGTCTCAAAGTTATAAAGCACAAACAGAGGAAAAGAATGAGTATGGCCTCCTTGTAGCCTCCACTCTCCTTTCACTCTTTTCTCCTACCTGGTGAGATCCTGTGGCCCTCTTCATAGCAATGAGTCCTAGATATCCTGTCACCACCTTTTAGCCCACATGACACCTCTTAAATCACAAAGCTTCTCACCACACCAAACCCAAGTCCTTAGCTCTGTCACTATTGTTTCAATGCACTGAGATCTAGAAATGCTCTGAAGTCACTCAGGGAAAAATAAAACCACCACAGAAGCATAGTCTGAGCTGCATTAATTTAATCTTCACAGGAAGTTGGGGGAGTGGGAGGGTGGGGGTGTAAGGCAGGGGAAGAAAAAAGAGCACGAATATGCAGTCAGGCAGCAGGATCTACAAGGCTACTGGTAGCCAGTTCTTACAACTCTGAGCTGCTTTGGATGAATTGCTCCTCAGGGATTACCTGGTTTTGTTCTCAAAGCTGCATCAGAGACATAATAACGAAATGCTACGTTCTGTGAACTGTTGGTCTTATGTAAAAGCCTTGCCAGTATGCTGTCTTTCTCTATGTACAGCTTTTAGGAAAGTAAATGCTAATGTAATTATCTAGCCAAGTCTTCAGCATCTGTCGCTTGAAAACTGGGGTTACAGTTCAGATACTGCAGACTAATTGCTGAAAGTTAGCAGAAAACTTTTGGCTACAAAGGAAATCAGCACACAGAGCCAACCTGAAGACCCACTGTTCAATAATGACAATATTTGTCACTTTAGATCTTGTTCTTTGTTGTGGCTCCCATGGATCCTGAATCCCAAGCTCAGCTCCACAGCCTTTGTTTGCCTTGCCTGCAATACACCATATCATCAGGAAGAGAGGTGCCAAAGAGACATAACATGAAGATTTAATTTGGGAAGTTTCTTAGATATCTGGCTGGTAGTTCCTATTATAAGTTCCTCCTAGAATTTTTTTCTACCTTAAACTGCTCTTTACAACTCCCACTGATGCAAAGCCAGCATTAGAGCAAGGCACTTAATTTCTAACAGATATTTACTGAATTCCCCAAGGACAAACCAGTAGTTCTGGGAAGTACTTTGAGAAATATTAGGGCACCAAACACAAGGCCATAGGGAGTTTTCCATTAGATGATATGGGCAGAAAACAAATTGCCTATGACCAGCAAAAGTAATGGAAACCTGCTTCCTCTAAACTCTTATATGCTAAGGTTACTCCAGAGCTGCACTGCCAGACAGCATTTAGCACCTGAGTGCTTTCCCTCAGTACCCAGAGCATTAATTTGGGTCTTTCTTGCCCAGAGAACAACTTATTAGACGAAGATTAGATAAATTAATCTAACTTTTAAGACCTCTACCCTACTGTTAACCTTCGTAAAAAATGTCCAGCAGATTCCACAACTCTGACTGGCAGGAAGTATGGTGGAATCCCAGAAACCAGGCTTCCAACAGATGTTCCAGGAGATTGCTTTTTATTTATCATTGGATTTTCTTTTGCCAGATATGTTTCCACATTGGAACTAAAGGCAAAGTTCAGCAACTTCAAGTACTAGCTAATTTATTTCAGCATTGCTGACAGAAAAATAAAAAGGGATCTGTTTGTGAGTGGCATTACCTCAGAAGAATGATACCAAGTCCCATTCAAACATGCATCCATCAAACTTCTCCTGTGATGCAGTGCTCACAAGGGAGAGCTGCAAGCACCAGTATCAGCAAGTATCTTCTGAGGATTAGCAGGTCTTTTAAGTGATTCCCAGCAGCCAGATGATTTTATTTACCAGAGGCAATTCAAAGTAGAAAGCTTTCCTTTTACATCTACTCATCAGGATCCAGAAATAACCCTTCAATAACCCTCCTCTAACAGTTAAAATGAGATACTGGCCCTCACCCCTGACACCAAAGAACCCTTCTTGGACTCAGTTTGTGTATTGTATCCCTTCAATTCTTCTTTCTTGATATGTTTCAGTCATCCTATAACTAAGTTGACCCAGGTTTTTAGACCCCCAAATACTTCTATCCCACAATTAAAATTTTTCCCTTGTGTTTCCCTGATTAAAAGAAATGCTCCATGAAACTGCCACATTTGTACCCACAGTGTGAGCACTTTTGCTCACTGGCCCTTCCTTGTGCTCTCACCTCTGTCAATAAAAAATCCACCATGCATGCACAGTCCAATCCTGTCACTTGTACTGTGGCTCAATAATGACCAAGTGGGATTTTCTCAAGTGTGATGGGAGACCCTGCCTACATCTGCCTTTCTCCTTTGTGCCTTTGGGAGCACAGAAGTCTCTTGCTTTCTGTCTCATTCCTACTTGATGGTACTGTCAAACCACTTACTACACTTGACATTTTACTTCACTTGACATGGGTCTCAGTTCCCTTCCACTAAAGTTAGAGCAAGCAGCAACCAGTTTTTACTGAAGTCACCACTAGTGTGAAGTGACTGAAGGCTGAAACCATATGAAACCAATACGTTTCTTGTGGTTCTTTCAATGTGCAGTAAGTGAGCACAGATTGGCTGCAAATTCAACCCAGACTTAGAAACCTCAGCAAATGTTCCTGTGAACTTGATCCAGCCTTCAGGTTTGTTTCATCCAGTTTCAGGTTTCATCGTGAAAGTTTCACTGTGCCCTACATGCTGCCCCAATAAACCATGCCTCAAACAAAATAAGGACATCAGCAAAAATGAAGAACTTGTCAATAGCAATGTTTTAGTTTTATACCATATGTAAGAACATGCATTGACAAGTAGTATGTGTACAATTACTGCTCTTGCAAATCAAAAATTGTTCATGGTAATGGACTTCTACTTTACTACAATTTCTGCCAAGAAACTATTTTCAAGAAATGTGGATGGAATACCTCTGTGCCATAGTTCTTCTCTTTCCCCATCACAAAAATTTAGTAAGAAACTAAGCCTTTTCATCACAACCTGTGCACAAACCCCCAGCATGCTTTTTCGACGTTCAGGATGTGAAATAATGAAGTCCAAACTTTACTGAAGCAGTATTTTCTGTCTGCATTTACCATCACTAAGGCAGCAATGGGAAAGGAAAAATAATAATGAGGAAACTGAACATCTTTTATGGATCACATGAATACAAAGCCAAAATACATATAATTGGCTAGCTCATTGAATGCACAAAATCTTTTCCTATAAAGCTTGTGCTACTGGCAACATTTCCTCACTTCTCAATCATATTGAACCTCAATCATAATAACTGAAATGAAAAAAAAAAAAAAAAGCCTGGATGTACTTAGACATACATACCTTTCGGAGGGCATGTAGATTGTAATTTCACACTGCATTTCATGTAAGCAGAATTTTTAAAATTTCTTAAATTAAAGCAAAATCCATGTTACATTCAATTCTGGGAATGATTTAATCCCTGCACAAAAATATTGTTAAAGAAAAGAAAGATTCATAATATTAGATCAGGCAGGAAGGTAGTTAACTCTGATCTCTCGCAAGCAACTAAGTCACTCTTCGTTTATATTCATGTGATTTGTAAAAGAATTCGATTAGAAACTGTGACAGGTAGTTTCCTATAACAGATTTCAAGTCAGTGTAGTAGTCAAGGGCTCTTACTGGACTGAACCTAAGTCTGAAGCAAAATCCCTGCTAACTGAAAGGGATGCAGGTTGGTTTCCAGCAGAGCAGTGGTGATGTCTACAATCCCCAGCCTGCACTGTTCTGACTGAGCCAGATGGGTGAAATCAAAACTACCAACAACATTAAAACATATGACATAAATGAACAATTATGTGCACAGGACCTTAGGTGCCAATAAGAAAAAATGAGGTTGCACTACATGGAGCATGAAAGAAAAATTAGAAGTTCTTTACCTATTGATTGTATGTTTCTTTTACTAGCATAGAAAAAAGTACATTAATTTTATATAACTGCACTACAGGTTTCTACAAACCTTTTTCCAGCTTTCTGCATTAAATGGCGAAAACCAACAGCAACAACAAGGGCAACCTCTAGGAGCATAATGGCTAAGTACTGTGCAAGAGAAATCACTAGAAAAAAATTATAAAAAAAAGTAAGGAAATATACTTTACATGGGGAAATTAATGGGAACAGGAAATCTAAGTACTCCCCTGCGTGTTCTTGAAAGCCCCACAAAATGTTTTTTTTACAGTCTGTTTAGCAGATTATGAGAATTACATTTAGCAAGAGGTATTTTCTCATTATTTTAAATGGTAACACTCTTGGTTTTCATTTTATTAAAGAGCCGCTACATAGTGCAGGGTGCAAATTCAGGGCATTTCTGCAATCTCAACATTGGTAACAGATAGTATTTCTGTAGTTGGTCAGATCCCAAGATCACATTAAAAGCATAAGCTCAAAGTTTTTGCTCTCGAAATATTCAAACCAGGTTTTAAAACCCAAGCTCTGTGGTTAAAAAGTCAGTATTGGCCCTGGTAATCCTTTACATGGAGGACAGGAACTGTTCAGCTACCTTTTGCAAACAGCACTGCCTGGCTAACCTGGTTTAAACTACTTCACAACTTTTCATAAATACTGACCTTATAGAAATGGCAGGGGAGCAAATGAAGTAAGAAATAGTAGAGAGGGAAGTCACACATAAATGCCTCGACTCACCTTGAACAGGGATGTTTTGGGTTGGGTTTTTTAACACTTTATTAATCAGGGTTCACATTGAAAGCTACGGCAGGAAATTTCAGAAACTGTTTTCAACAAATACTTGAGTTTTGTTGCATTTACTTTACATTGTGTGTAGCAGCAGTGGAACTTACTACCACAAATTGTGACCACCACTGCAGAAGCTATAGGTGAACTGGATGTTAAGAGGAATGGTCCTGCTATCCACACTATAAAAGCAAGTAATAACTCCAACCTATTCCCAGCTCAAAGGTTCTTGTGAAAGGTTATTGATTCAAGGCACATGGTCAATCCCCAACACTGATGGTGGCAGATATGAAATGTTACTTATATGCAACTTTGGAACAAGTCACCATTTTTGCACCTCCACCCAGAATCCACTACCTACAACTACATCCTTTCTTTGTTATGGTGTCTTCCTCATACATTACAAAACCTACTCTAATTAGAAATTACTAAATATTAAACAGTCACACAAGGCAAAACCACAGCAATTCCTCTATAAATCAAGGACAAATCAGCAGTGTCTACCCCTGCGGCCCATCTACACCTGTAGATGGAATTACTGCTGTAATTATTTCCATCTCTGACTGGATCCTCATATGCCACTTAGGGGAAAAACTTGTGCCTGATTTAAAAAAAAAACAACGAACAAAACCCCAACACTAACAAAGAACCAAGACCTTTCTCAGTTCTCTGAAAAATTGGAACAAGAAATCTAGTGTCTGCAAAAGTGTATTGCTTCAGGGAAACCAAGATTCAGAAAGTACTAAATCAGCCTGACTAATTGTACTATAGCTGAGCCAAATTAATTAAATAAAGCCTCCCTTTAATAGCGTTTGTTTGCTGAGCCAAGCAAGCCTTTTGAGAGTTTCAGGTCACCTTAATCCAACATCGGTTACTTAAGCAACATGTAATATGTAACATACAAAACAATTATTGTTAAAGTGCATTGAATTAGATTTTAGACTTTCAGAGGTCAAAGATATGCAACTGTCCACCCTTATTCACAAACACATTCAACAGCTGTACATCAGAAATAGCCCATGTATGTGCACCAGTTTCTGGGTTCTGCTTCATCATGCAAACTCTTGCTTCTACAGCCTTGTAAATTATCTTCACTATTTGAGCTGGGGACAAGAAATTTCAGAAAAATCCAAGGACAAGATCAGCGCAATCTCTTCTCTGTTTTTACATTCACAACAGAAATCCAATAAGCCCCACAGTTTTGCCTACACCTGTTAAAAATTACTTTCTGATTACATGATACCACACTATCTTGCCAAAATTAAGTAGATTTAAAAAAAAAATAATCACAGATGATGTGTCAGGGCTTCCTCCTCTCAGCGCTGTACCAGTAAAAGCCCAAGAAACCTTTTCACCTTTCTTCTGCTTTGATCATATTAAAAGTCCCTTATCTATATAATACCTGCTCACAACCAGGGCAGTAAAGCTTCACTAATTCCTTGTCATAACATATATCCTCACCGCTCTCTTTCACGTTTACATTTCATATCCACCAGTTGCTTTCAGATGGCTTCAGATTTGACCTTCATTTTGTTCTTGCATGAAGTCTAGTCAGGATTCCAGTGCACAACACAGGTCCCTTTTCAGCTCTGTACTGAAGGTGCTTGAAGGCTGCTATAACCAGTGCTGTTCCAGTTGTAGACCTAGGGGAATCATCTTTCAAAAGCATTTTGCTGGTGGACTCTGAAATTCCTTCACTGGCCTGCTAAATGCATCCTCAGGCTTCAAAAAGAGAAGAAAGCAACTCCACCAAGCTCTCCACCTGGTCTCCATTTCTTAGGACACTGGAGTATTGCAGAGGAAGTGGTGGGATAAGGAATGCATCTTTGCAGGATATAGAACTTTCTCTCTGGCTCAGAATCAAATGGAGAGGTCAACCCAACCACAAACATATTTAACAAAAATTAAGGCTGAGACTAACACTTTGGAGTAGGTTTTATGCAGCGGAAGAAGACATCAGTGCTCTTTCCTCACAAGCCAAGTTCTCCGGCGCTAAGAATACACTCTCATCTGCACTTAATCTCTGGTCTGGGCTACAGGCTGTCCTAAAGCATGACTTGGACAGCCTTGGTATGCAACCTCCAAACTTCTGAATGTCTACAACAACATACAAACTTTGTGCTACAACTCTATTTGCTACTTGGCCTTTATGTTTATAGCCCCCATCTCTTATTGCATACTAGCAAGACTTTGCAAATGACCTGCAAGAGCACTTACCTGGAAGTGTAATATGCAAAACTGAGAATGAAGAAGAGAGGGAAACATCAAGCCTCTATTGACACCTTAGGAATTATTCCAGGATGTAGTTTGTTGCATTTTAATAAATTAGTGGGATATTCACTAATGGAACGAATCTAAGAGTACACAATGTGCTAATATAATTAAAAGCTAATACAGGAGGAAAAAAAAGGTAATGCAATAATTTGCATTTTGAAGGACCAAATCTATTTGAAAATCTCATTTCAAGTATTTCTGTAGATTAATCCTATGTGTGCTTTTTCTGCAACAAATATAAGTAGGCAGCTTTACAATGAAATGTCATCACTTTTTAAAAATCAGTGAGATTAGACAAAGAAGCACAACTACTTTTGTACACAAGGTCAGTGATAAGCAAACTTTAGGTTCATTAAAAAAAATCAGGTTGCAGTCAAATGAAAATTACCAGCAGCTGGTCTGGGCTCCTTGGGATTCCAGGAACAGCAAGTTTGCCAATCTGCAAGTCATCACATGTAGCTAAGATTGTCATGACAAGCTTTTAGCAAAACACTGGACAGTATGAACCTTTCGTAAGAAGTTATCTACTCAGTTTGTAATTTCCTCTTGTGTATGTAATGTTTTGTTGCTGTTGTTGATAGTGGTTTAAAGAAAAAAGGACTTACCAGGATAGGAGGTAACTAGCTGTGTATGTCAGCCATTTTTCTAAATGGTAAATACAGGAAGAACAGCCACTCTTTTCAGCCATTTTAACTCAGATTGCACTAGGAAAGAAAACTAATCACAAATGTAAAATTTTTGCTCATTCTTCGCTCGTAAATTCAAGCATAATAGTTTCTACAAATTCTTATTTCTGCAGAGGATCTCAAACTGGCACATTAATATGTTTTCCAAATAGCTCGATAAATATGTTAGGTAGCTGCAATATAAAGAATAAACATATGCTATTACCAGAGTCTAATAAGAATTATGACCTTATTGTGGTATGACACAGAGAATAGATAGAGAGCCTTATTAGGTCACACAGATGACAACAAGATACCTGAATATGGTTTTTTGTACAGCACACAGTCCTTCTGAGAACATTACTACTGCTTAGGATCAAATTTAAACATCACAGAAATGAAATACCCTCCTTTTTAAAGCAAGAGAAATGAAAGTATTTATCTTTCCCTTTCCCAAAATGCAATGACTTGTGCAAGAGACCTATGCAGAAAGCCGGGAATTGAAACAGAACTGGCCAAGACAAAAAACAGTGCTCAGAAGACAAGACATTTTTTTCATCAATTTTGGCATGCAACATTGACAAAAGATGAAGAAATAGCAATAGAGACCAGAATCCTGAAAATCTTGGGAACTTATACTGATGGCTCTAGTGCTTGGTAATAAGCTATACAAAGAGAGGCATGCACATGTTCACTTGCAAGGAATGATGCTGACTTGGCAATGCTTCTTTCACTTGAGATTCATAGGATGGAAATTGTTCTGTCCCTGAGTCTTCCACAGAAAAATTACCATAACAAAGCTGATTCCCTCTCAATTAGAAACAAAAAATCAACCTCACAACTAAGACACATTCTTTCAGTGTCCTATGTTTTAATTCACCATGTAATTTTTATTTCAGGGCATGGCATTAAGGCTTTTCCTTAAAATGCCAATCTGCTTTTTGATCTTTCCTGCTGACATGAAATAGAAGCGCTGTACATTATATAAATCTTCAGCTTCACTTAGCTTGAAACTGGTAAAGAGAGAAAGAGAAAACAAAGCCATCTGCATAAATCCTTCCAAACCAAAAGGCATTCCCCTTACCCTAACTATCATTCATTTCTGCACATCTTGTTTGAATTATCATCTGAAGTTTGTCTTGTTCCATCTCCAGAACAAGTCAAATAGCAGAGCATAAAGATATGGCTACATGAATAAAACCATATGATCTACTTGGTCACTGCTAGCTTAGAAATAGGCTTACACCGAAAAATATTATCTGGTAATTGACAAGTTACTTTGATCCCTTTCTTTCTGTATCCTGTCACATGCATTCAATCCAGCAGCTACTGGAAGCATTGGCATGCACCTTCAATGTGATGAGAACCAACAATCTGAGAGAATAGCTGCACTTTCACAAAGTTGTGATATTCAATTCAAATGAGACAGTATCATGTTACAGGAAGGGAAAGTTAAATTTTAAGACAAAGAGGAAGAACTGCAGTATTAGGCACTATAAAATGTAGCAAGCCTGAACAGGTGGTACAGCAATAGTTTAACAGATTCAGGGGCTCAGACGTTCCCATGCAGAAAAACTGATCTACAGTAGAATTCCTGAAATGGAAAAGTCTCCCTTGTTTCTACCCTTCTGTTTCTGAATCATGACATGAGATTTAAGACAGTGTATGCTATTAAAAAAAAAAAAAAAGTAGGATGGCTCTCTATTACCTTTAAAAAAATTTGCTTTTTTTCATTTGAAGTCAAATTAACTATTTTGAGATTAAAAATCAGTTTTAAGGGGTTTTATATATTTATTGGTAGCATGTCTTAATTAATCTGTTCTGTACCACCAATGACACAACTTCAAAGTGGAAATATTGGGCCTGAATTAATTAGAAAGACTTGAAGTCTGATATACTGCTTATCAGGTGAATGATGCAGGGAATAGTTATTTTAGAGAAATATGCTCACCGTTTCAGAATTGTTTCATTTTGCGTATGCCTCCTGCAAAAGTAATTATTATGAAAGCAAGCAAGGAGAAGCAAAGATACTTCTCTCCAGCCTCACGGCTTTGGTGCCCCAACAGTGATGGCACACAGACATGAGAAGGCAAGGAGCAGAAATGCCAAGAAAAGAAGCTATGTCCTGCCTCAAGCTTATCAACAGTATTACGACTAAAACACTCTTAAGGAATTCAAAGGGGAGAAAACTGAATCTTGGTCTTCCACACATTACTCAAACAACTTAACACTCGTGCTCAGAGGAAAAAAGGAAGCAACAAGATTTTCACTGCTGCTGAGAAAATGATCCATAAAGCATTTTGATGGCACATCCAGTCATGGGGTAGGACCTTTGAGAGGCTACAGCTTGTCACTGGCTTCTTGCTCAAGTACTGCTGATAGCTTACCCCAGGAAAATCCCTCAGAGCAGAGCCACAGGAAAAGTGTAATGCATTGCAGAAGCTGTGGATGCTGCTAGATGACTTCAGCATAAATCGTGGTACTTACTGAAGCATGTTTAACTGCTACAACTAAATGCACGCACACAACTATCAAAGAAAACCAGATAAGCACACAGCATAACCCTAGTTATAAAGAATGAGTAAGAATAGGACTGGCCAATGGCAAGAGTGAACTTCACTATAGAAAGAAGTAAGAACCACTTCACATTTTGATTCAGCACGGAGCACAGCACTTAAAAAGGAAATAAAAGAAAGAAAAAAAAAAGTAAAAAAAGAAAAAGTTAAGGCCAAAGAAATAAAGGATCAGTATCATGTGGTTTGGATGCTCTGCTAAGAAACCACACAAATGTAGTCAAAGGGCATTGTCTCAAATCCAAAAACATTCTTCTTGTTATTGCACTAGTAACATAGTGCCTACTAAACAGATCACTACCTAAAAATTTGCCACTCACTTTTCAAAATAACTTTCAATTGATCATTAAATCCTGTGGTGTTGGCTGTTTGTTTTAGTCCTGGAAAAATCTGGTAATAGCAGTAAAACCAGAATTAGTGAGCTGGACAAGACACAAGGACAGTTTGCAGTGGCTAGGACTTTAAATGTAATTAATTTCTTTCACAAACACATATGCTCACAGAAACTACTGATTTTACTTCTCCTGGTATTAAAAAAGGAGGCACAGTAAGGAAATTTTTTCTTGAGAAGTCAATGACAGTTGAAATGAAAGGGAAATGGGATGAGAAGCCTAAAGCCTATAGGAATTTATAATGGTGACAAGTGAGGCAAAATCTTGCTAGTTCAAAATAGAATCTGGAGGGAGGAGCAAAAATGATAGATTGCGTCAGAGATGTGCAAGGGTAATCTTGGGCTCTTCGCTTAAGAATGACATCCAGTTTTGATCACAGGTTTCATTTGTGCTCCCAGTTGTGCATGAGAATGAACTTTATGGACATTCAACAGCCTCATTCAACAGACTGCCCAGAGGCAACACTGAAAACATTCACACCAGTGTGCTGTAACTGCTTGCAGGATCGATGCTTAAAACATATTTTACTATATAACCCTTCTTCTATGACCTCAATTATGAATAGAAAAACACTATTAAAAAGAACCTGGGGTTAATGTAATTAAAATATTTTGGTAGATTTTAAAAGATTTTAATATTACAACAGTCTTTATTTTCAACAATTCCCTAATATAGCCATTATGTGATTTGCAGTAGAAACAGTATATAATTATGACTGCTTAGTTTCAGTTGTAGGTGCATACTAGTTCTCTTTTTTTCCCATCAGGATGAAACTTTTTTAAGCAGAGCAATTACTGTATCTAAGAAAAATGTAATTAACAGAAACTGTAATAAATACAGAATTAATTGTTCTTTTTATGGTATATGCTTCCAACAATACAAGTTACTATGGCACTTCCCCCCTTCATATTCAAGGTGAAAGGAACTGACTCCAGCAACTTATGCTTTTTTCCTGTTTCTGGTACTTACAATCTCAAAGTTGAAATATCCCTATTAAAACTTAATTGTAAATAATTTTTCATTCACTAAGTTAGGAATAAAAGTTTTTTTATTCTGAACATTTTTAATATTACCTAATCAGACAAAGGAATTATTTGTATGCCTCTGTTGTCTTCTCACTTGTGCTAGTAATATTGATATGCTTGTTTCGCTCTTTTTGAGAAAGCCCAAACATTCCCACAACAGCTGCTTTCCTCATTAGCAGGTAACCAGCAGCATCCACATTAAACAAAGTTTCAAATATGCAAACACTGAGAAGTCTCTCTCCATTAGGCTGCACCAGTCTAAAAGCCTTGGCTGTGTGCTGCAATGCCAGGTAATACAATGCCAGCACCCTTGAGAGCCATCGCCTCCAAAGACCCAGACAGACACACTCAGAGGCACAAACAACACTATGCAGGTTCCAATAAACACCAACCAAAACTCAAAGTCATGTTTCTTAACTTAAAGCTATAAAAGCTGTATCTAAGTAGCAGCATAAGCAATATTAATCACTGTGGCTAACCACTGCACTTCAATGCAACACAAAATATAAAGGTGTCTTCACCCATCTACAAAGGAAATACCTCTAGAAAGTACTGGAGGATGTTGGCCCAAGTGCTCATTTGCAACTACTCCTAACAGATCACAGCCAGTATTCCATTCTTGTAGTAGCACCACTGAACTTCCTTGCAGACAAACCTCTCCTGTATTTATAGGACGGAAGCAGATTAACTGCATCTGCTTTAGCTGTAGCGTGTCTTTTATTGATTCCAATTCTGACTTCTAAGAAACCAAACCAGAAATAAGCAGGGAACAGCCATCAATACTAGGGACTGCATGAAGGCTACACTAAACTTTGTCTGAGAAAGGGATTTGTGGCAATTCAATGAGTGTCTGATGCAAGTGTTTGATGTCGCAGTAAGAAACCATTATGACCCATAATTTATATTTTGTCCACCAGTTTTAAAAGGAATGTTATCTGTCTACATGAGGATCACACACTATGGAAGCAGCATCTGTGTGTAGTTACTGAAAGTCGTAATGGCAGTAAATCTCCAGCAGAGAAAGAGATGGAGGTTCACAGATTCAGACATCCACAATTTGAGGGCTGTCTCAGAACTTCAGAGCTCAAACAGTATTGCCATAATAATATGCCGGAGAAAAAAAAACAGGGGTAGAAGGGAAATGGAAACAAGAGTATGTTTCAAGTTGTAAACAGAGACTCCAGTACCATTCCTTCTCTACTATCTGTTTTACTGATACTTTATCCTCCCAGCTATCAAGCCAGACAACCCAGATTTATGTTTTGTTTTAGCTCATAATAGCCACCATACAACAGGGCAATAGGCAGAGCATAAAGCACACCCATTTAATCTTTCTACCACAACATATATTCAGCGTACATCTTATCATACAATTCTGGCAGTCCCTGAGAATCAGATGTCCCTATTTTCCCAGGCTCCACGAGACCGTATGGCCCACGCAGAACATATTGAATATACAAACTTGCAGAGGAAGATTGTTTTAAGGTCTGTAACTCACAGCAGGAACTGAGCTAAGTTCAATTCCACTTGGAAGCCATAAAAGCATGGGTTTAAAAAAAGTGCAGCAGTATCTGGTGTTTGATATCTAACAGTATGCAACATGTTTATGACATGTATTAGGCTACAAAATCTGAGTTCATAGCCTGGGACAACAAAGCAGAACTCAGCTCTGGCATATGTAGTGGGAAATATAAAGGCATGTCTTGTAGTGTAATGGATATTGCTGCTCCCTCAAGAGCTTGAGTTGCATAGAGCAGGTGGTTCAATGAAAGATACCAGCACTTTGCAAAAAATTAAAATACAATTAAAAGAGCAACTTAATAGCAGCTGGTTCAAGCAAGAGTCAATTCAGATTCAGTTTTACTACACAAACAACACAATTGGGTTCTCTAGAATAATTTTTCAGAAATGGCAGGCTAAGAAAGTTTAGACAAAATATGTAGTAACTAAAATTGCCTCAGTCATACAGAACTCAGTTTAAAGGATACCAAAATAATGAAATCTAGATGAGGTATCACTTTCAAACTACTTTAAAAGTAGGCTGAGTCCAAACTCGAAAATCATGTCCCATTGTCTTAAAACAAGTCAAGTCCCATGGTCAAGTATGTGTTCTTAAAGCAGCTTTTCCCTAATTTAAAAGAAAAAGAACAAACCCCCTTCCCCTCTCTCACATTAAGTAAAATAACCACAGAAGCAAAAAGAGAAAACGCCCAAATATATGATGGAAAAAGGGAAACATACCAACATGCACAACAGCATACCAAGCCTACATATTGGAAAAAAGAAAAGTTTTATACATTAAATGAGATCAACAGAACTAAGTGTTAAAAAGGGTCATGGTTAATTTCAAAATATGCTTTAAGGAGTCAGACTGTCTCCAGGAAGAACAAGAGTTACTTGCCAAGTAGGAAATCATGTCAATACTGGCTATTCTTAATCATCATAGTCTCATGCAGTGGAGAAAATTTAGTCATTTCACCAAGTGAACACCACTTCTTACTTTCATACCTCAAAGTATTCTTCCCCCACGCGTCCACTGACACTTTTTTGCTACAACAAACATTATAGAAAATCAAACACCGGATTCTCTGTTTTTAAATGTATGTTGGTTTTTGCCTCTGTTTTGCTTTTTCCCACTTTTAAAATGAAGTAGAATTAGAAAGAAAAATTTTGCACAACCCATGAGAGTTTGAATCAACTCGGTCTATCTTGAACTAAATCTTGGGTTAATCTTCCAGGCTTACAGAGTTATGAGTTTGTACCTCATCCTCTAGACAGCAAAACATTGTGCCCTATGCAAAAGTGTTTAAAAATTTAGTTAAATTTTAATTCAACCTGTTTTTCTCAAAACAGGTATTATGATAGTGTCACTTTACCATGAAAGAAAACAGTGTGCATCCATAAGCATGCCATTTTGGTAGAACATATATTGTGCAACCCAAGATCAGTTACACCTGAAAAATAACCACACTTACCTGTTAATGTAACTTAGAGCAACATAGGTTGGCTGCTGAAGTTCTTGTTTCTCTAGTACACGTGGGTCTGTATCTAAAAAAAAAATACATACACCGAATTAAGCTTTCTGTATTTACACTGAAATTAGGAGACTGAATGCTGAAAAGTAACATAAGCGAACAAGAGATATGAAATAGCTCAACCTAGTTTATCCACAGGGTACACTTAGCACAGCTCAATCACTCGCTCATTCATTCATAAACACAGTATTGCATTACTTTACGCAGGAATTTGAAACATCAACATGTGATGTAATTTTCAACTGACATGCAAGATTTCACATTCCCCCTCATAAATATTAGTTTTCACTGCTTTCCTTGATTTACAGTGTTAAATGGATCAAGCTTGCTTCTTTTTTAATGTAGCTATTTCTAAATATGGTTGATACATTTTAAGATGTTCCAAGAGTGATTAGGTCTCTTCTGTTGGGCACTGAGACTTTTCTTCTGCATCTCGGAGTTTTGTTCTCTCTCTTCTCTAAAGTGTATTTTCTGAAGCTCTGAATCAGAAATGTCATACAAAAATGCTCTTGAAGCAAAATGCTTGCCAAGCAGAGCATTGCCCACCAAAAGCCCCAAAGCAAAAACATCCAAATTCCCCCAAGTGCTAACTTTCTCACTCAAATGAAAAAATATGTTTTCAATCATTGTCTTCATTGTTCTTTGCAGTTAAGCTATGCTTTTATCTAACAAAGGAGTCTTGGTTTAAATTTCTGAAACCAAAGCCAAGGGAGTATGCCCATTGTTTAGACAGTTTCCTTATACCAAAACCCAGGATTATATTGGAGCTTCAAATACAACCTTGCCCTGCATAGTTGATAGGCACCTTTAGGAGCTGAGCATAATCAGTCTTCAAAAGTTACCAATGGAAAGTGTGCATCCTGCCTGTGCAGATTACTACATAGTCATTAGCAGCATGTTTTATGCATTACTTTAAAGGCCTTTCTGGGTGTAATTTCTGCATTTTAACTATCAAGAATAAAAAGTAAATGGCTCCCCACGGCACTGCAGCTATCCATCTTTTACTTCTGAGAACCATCTACTTTGTGTTTGGTGAGGGGGGGAGGGCAGGGCACTCCAAGCAAAACACAGAATTTGGATTGTTCTTGCTTCCTCCTACAGCTTTAAGCACTGTTAATGTTTAAAAACTCATTATCTTGATAAGCACATTAGTTCAACTTGATCAGTCGCCTTTGGTGGTTTTCGTGGGGTTTAAAACATGGTACAATTATTCTGAAATCTGTCTCTGCTGCTGTGCCTTAAAGAAGATTTGTAACTGAACTGAATGGGGACTGTGCTGGAGGGTTGGTGCATTTGTCACACCACTGCTGAAGCAGATAATGTCTTTATTCAGGGCGAAGGGAATCCCCTGTCTGCCTCTCAAAGCTCAAACTGATCCTAATCTTCCTTCTTACACTTGCTCCTGCGCAGCTTCGGCTGCAGGATTTGCTAGCCTACCTTTATCAATATGTCCCTAAAGAGATAAATAACTCCAAGAAAATTCAGAGAAGAGGTATAAAAGTACAAGTGCCAATCCAATCAGCAACTCCAAGCCTGTTATTTTTAAGAGGAACAGATCTTGCTGGTGCCTGGGGAAATTCTGCAGTCATTGCCAGCACATCACACTCCATATGAAACTAACCAAAGACAGCAAAGCACCAGCTATCTTCCATGCTGTCTTTCTAATTCACTTCTCTGAGAAAATTAGATTCACACAACACACAAAGGTCTTTTACTTGCCTTTCTTTCTGTAAAACCCACCATCATTTAGCAGGCCAAGCATACAACTAGTGTCAAGGTGAGCTCTCTTTAGATTTACACATCAGTGATGCGTGGCCTGCCATGAAACTGTCTCGATCAAGAATGTCTGCAGGGCATTAATCCCAGCCAGGACTATGTGAGAACTGCCTCAACCCAAGTTCAGACATCTGTGGTTAAATGACTATGTCTTTGCTAATCCAGTTCTTAGATGGGATTAACCTCCACCTATAAGCAACAGTTTCTGTGACTGAAGGAGACAAAACTGGGCCTGGTTTACATCACAGTGCTGCACATTATCTGTGGGAGAGGACAAGGAAAAGCTCTAATGGAGAGTCCACTGCCCTTCTCCTGCTCGCCTGCAGCTCGCTGTAACACCAGCCAAAGAAGAAAATACAAAGACAAAAACCAAAAGCCCCATAACTTTTGTAAGAGTGTTTTATCAAAGCACAGAGAAATTTGCCTGCAGGCACCAGGAGAAAGAAGACTCCTGTCTCTCAGTAGGTGCTGCCTGACACATGAGGAACACAATGCAGCTTCTGTTCAATCTAACTCTTCCCCCTCCGCATATCAGACTACACATGTTTTTCAAGTTAATTATGCTGCATATCCCAATTCCACAAAATAAGCCAAGCCATGGTTAAAAAATCTTGTATGAATTTAGCACTCAAAATGCTTGACACATTTTTATTCCTCTTGCAACCAGCTGCTGGATTGGCAGTCATGAGAATGCTGAATTCACTTCTGCACTGCAGCAGGAACTACACATAACACTGCTGGGTATTATTTCTCTTCCTCTGCTATAATATTAAAAGAACCACAGAAACTTGTGCTGGGGCCATGGCAAGGCCCTCAGAGAAGAGCAGAAAAGAGAAGAAAGTGGACCAGCTGTGCCGCAGATGTGCCAAGCAGCTACAGGGCCCTGGCACAGTCCTTCCCCAAGTGGGAGCTATGAAGGCCACACGGGCAGTCCCTCTGCATCCTCCTAAAACCTGCACAGCTGTGCTATCCAGGCACATGCACATTTGGCCCACCACTGCCAGCCTTTTTCTCACTGTCTGAAAATGCCCCTAGTCCATTCCTTTCTGCCTCCATTCCCTCTTCCTCTGCCCAGCCTCAGCCAGGGCCTTTCCTCTCTCCTGCCCCTTCCTAACCCCAATTCCTCCTATACATCCTGCCTCCATTGCTCTCGCCCTGCTTCCTGTTATGCTCCCCTCTCAAAATGTCCCAATGTAAAAACATTAAAATTTATGTGGAGATGTCTATAACCACTTGTTCACTCTTGTACCACAGGACTGCACATAGATGCAATTCATTCCCTGGACTGCCCTCTTCCTTTCTGCCCCTGCCTTCCCCCTCCATCCCCTTTATTGTATTGTACGTCCAATTTAGGCAGTCTCTGCTTACATTCCTGATGGCAGCACACTTTCAAGCACAGAGTGAATATACATTGCTAACAACTATGAGAAGATCGCAACCATCTCAGACTAGAGTGAGTAATTAGCATTTTCTTTTATTTCTTTTTTAAGGATAGCAAGTACAGCTACAGTGAAATTAGTAGCAGTATTCCCTGATGCTGAACCTTCAAGCCTGGACTTCAAGCACTCTGCTTTTCTCATGCCTAAGCACATTCATACAGACACTAGCAACGTTTTCTAACACCACACATGCTGTCCAAAGCATATCTTTGAACATGTGCTGCCCTACTGACCAGGATGTTATGCATCAGCCAACACTCTTACTTAATCTGACTTGGGAACAAGGAATAGGGCAGACAAAAATCTATTGTCAATCTCGCAAAAATGGCCCTGTATATTGTTACATGTTTTGTCAATGTTTCTTCAAACCCGTAGACTGGTCAAAGTTGGCCAAAAGGAACCTAAATAATTTCCAAACAGACACCTATAATGGATTAAACACTCACAAATCACTTCTTTTTTTTTTAAATATTTAAGTAGTATAACTTAGGGTTGATCTGAGTTCCCTTTCTTGTAAGAACAATATCCACCATGCACACAAAAACAACTACAGAACTTGAGGGACTGGTTGCTTAACATTAACTAGTTACTTCTCGAATTAACAAGGGCTATCAAACACTCACTACTTCATTGGTTTTGCAGTAACACTTTAAGTCCAGTAGAACAAATTGCCACCCACTGTACATTAGCTGCCTTCATTAGTTGTCTCTTTTTATAAGCATTAGGTTCCACTGATTTCATTCCACAGTGTGAAGAATTACTTTCTGTAATGCTGTGGGGTTTTTTTAAGCTATGTCCTCTTCTTTTACTATGGTGCTAGACTTTGGAAACCCTCACCTTTTTTCCCCCTCTTTTTCTTAAATGAAATGTTATTAAAATAAAATTTTGATCTTATACTAACTACCCCAGAATTTTGCACTGCATCCCACCACCTCACTATTAAAAGACTAAAGTGTGGATGCTAACATCCATAACAAAGACAGAGTTACTCAGTCATCAACAGGGTCAGACCCTTCCAATTTCTCACATCCACAACCTGTTTCATGCTGGACAACTAGGCAAGTAATATGAGCATATCATTAAGGCTGAGAGACCATAAATTGCACTGCACCGTATTTGAACTGTTCACATAAAGCTGGGCATTTTCTGTGGAGTGTGTTCTAACAAGATAAATCACTGTCTACTGAAGCATGCTACAATTACTAAATCACCTCACTACACAGAAATAACTTGCAGCTTGAAAGCACTGTAAAATCCTAACCTGGCAAAGTATTTTAAAGAGCAAATAATAAAAAAAGGTATACACATCCTGTATATGTACAGTCTTCAGTTATATAACTTGGTTCTACTTTAATATTTCTGCACAAAAATACATGCCACATCTTCACTGTATATAATGGAGCAGTAAGATTTTATGCTACAAGATACGAGAAAGTTATCAGAAGCAATGCCACTTTCATAAGAGCCTTGGTTTTAAATCACTGTGAAAGATCACTTTTCACCTTAAAAAATGCTAACACATTCCAGTAGCATTATTTTACAACCACAACCTTTCTTCTTACAGGGACCAGGAAAGGTCACTACCACTAGCAAAGTGGTAAAGATAGTCTCAAAAGACAAATAATGACCTAAAGGAGGTAAAAATTATACTGCTCTTCAACATCTTGAATATGAACTGGCCAGACCTGTTTTTACCCCATCCTGCCACCATTTAAAAAGCAGAGGTTGAGGTCAAGATTGACAAAAGTCCAACTGCCTAAAGAAGGACACATGAAAGTCTGCTCACTTA
This sequence comes from Lichenostomus cassidix, assembly GCF_008360975.1. NCBI lineage: Eukaryota > Metazoa > Chordata > Aves > Passeriformes > Meliphagidae > Lichenostomus > Lichenostomus cassidix. Next base: position 33,866,677 of record NC_139482.1, read on the forward strand.
AAAATGCAGTGAGTGGCTTGTCAAAAATTTTTGGTAGCTGTAACCCTCCAACAGATTTCACTGACCAATAACCTGAGTAGCTTCTTTCTGTCTGATAATTATCCTTTTATTCATCTTTGTCACAGGAGGTACTATGCTAATTGAGTGTAGGGGCAATAATTAGGGAATAAATTTCAGCGTAACAAAAGAGACCTCTCAGTGAGCTCCAGCGAGCCTCTGGTGAGGAGAGAAGACATTTCACTGATGTTGCAGACACTGTTTTTTGGAGGGAAGGGTTTAGAGATGTCCGTATCTTAAAAAGACTTAGGTTTGAAAAACATGTCTTCCATAAACCATACCAATCTTATACCAAATACTTACAACAAAAGTAAAATGGCAAAACTCCCCTTGCCAACCCAAGGGAGCTATTTCCATTTCTGTTTAATCTCTAGAAGAGTAACAAAATGCCTTTAATGTTATGAAAATAATGGCTCTGCAAAGGATGTTAAAAGTATTAAAGCATATATTTGCGAGGACCAAGGACTTAGAATATGATCTCTCTCCCAAGTCACTTGGAGATGTTTATGATAATCTCACCGTTTTGTGCAAGATCACACTGGGAGGTAAACTGCCAACACAGAGGTCCCCTAGACTCAAACCTGACTTTGCCAGAACATCCATACACACGTTCCGCTCGCCCACCAGCAGATTCACAGGGTGCCTGTCTTGTATTTCACTTGGCCTTAAAACTGGCTGATATAAGTCAGCTCAGCTAGTTAATTAAAACCTACACTTCCCTTGAAACTAGCTCGCTTCACTAATGATGCCAAGGTAAATATTTCTGTTGGCTTCCTCAAAAGTCCGCAATTGTTCCTATGTGGATGTAGCTTAAAAAGCCAGAAATAGATAAATTCAATGTTACTGGAAATTGCTGCCCATCTGAAACCTCCACTACAAGGAAACCATTATGAATTTCACAGTATCAATTCCAAATGAAGCGTTATTTGGGTCTTCCTATAAATAAAAAATTTAATTCACAGACAACTGTGATTTTACACATATTAACACAGCCCCCTAATTTTATCTTCAATAGAAAAAAAAAATCCCTGATCTTCAAAAAGGACATTATGTTCTTCACTTTAAAGACAGAACATTGGAGGATAAATAAGATTCTGCAAGAGTTTTAAATCTGGAATTCAAGAATACCTTTAATATTTAAGCACAAGTTTAGGTTCTTTCCAAGATCAAGGTGTTAACTGCCACAGAGATGGACTTCTCAAAATGTGTGAAACAGACCAGATACCAAACTTCCACATTTCCACACTAAGCTCTTATAGATGACTTTGCTCTCTAAAGAGATGACTAAGAAAGCTACATTCAAGGAAGTACAAACAAGAAAACACTGTACTCATGTCAACTTTCACAGTTTCAGTGAACACTAGAGGCTCCACAATATGTTTTAGTACAAAATTCTGCCTCCTTGGTCTATCCCAGAGTTGCAAAAATTTCTCAGTTAGCGGCAAACAGTTTATTTCCCCCATCAAATTGTACTTAAGTGCATAAAGCCGTGAAAAAAGAAACCCTTAAAGACATAGGTCACGTAAGTATGACAAGAAGGTCATGAAACTGCAGAATTTTTGGCCTGCTGGAAGACAGCTGTCAGGCTGGCACTCTGCTGCTGCTCAAACCATGCCTGTGGACTTCTCACACAGCAACTGAGTGATTGCAAGTGCTGCATTACAGCAGGAGAATAACATAGTCCAAAGACAAGGTAAAGCATCAGAAGTCACAGTACAAAAGCAGAACTACTGCAGGCTTCTCCTAAAGCTTTCAAGAACAAAAAGGTTATCATTAATCTCATAACTGCAAATTATGTATTACGCATGTAGACAAGTAGTTAGCAAAAGGAAATGTCAAACAGAAGGTTTATTTAAATGGAGGCTACCTCAGTAAAAGAACCCAACAAGTATAAATTGGGAATGCACACACAGGCAGCTGGAAGGCAAAGCAGCAGCTGCTGACTTAACACCATGGATTAGCACACACTGGCCTCTTCATGTTGATGCACTTCCCAAGGAAGTGAGGCAGTCCTGGTGGAGTTCCCAAGAAAAATGGTAATTTGTAAAAAGTGCCTCTTCATTGGCAAGACACCATGATCCCGGGGACAGCACTCCAGCATTTTAACTTCAATGAGTGTTATGAATGCAGCATGTCTAAGATGCAAACAGAGGACATCATTGCAAGAGGGACCATATAAAAAAAATGGGTCAGAGAAGTTCAAAAGCTGAAAATTGTTGAAAACTAAAGCACAAAAGTTTCCAAGAACACCATAATCAACAGCATCCATTCACTAACTCAGACTAACACAAATTAAATTCTATTTCACAACCTCTGAGAGACACAAGAACTCAGAGGTTGTTGTCTCATGAAAAAACAGCATCTTGCTGGGTGATAAAATAATATATGATATTTCAGATAACCTACACAGTAACAAAGCCGTGCTTTGCTCATACAGTAGAGGAGAACTTTTTATATAACACTGTTTTGGAGCAAACCTGTTTCATCCTTGCAAGCTGACACTGTTTAATTCAGACTGTGAACTTTTAAAAGTAATGGTCATCTCCTATCTTATCCAGCCTCACAGGGTTCTGATTACAGCTTCACATGTACTAATTTAATGTAGTTACTAAAAGTATTTAGCAACACAACTGAGATGATCAGCTGACATTTTCCATTTTTAATTTAAAAACCAAATAGCCAAGTAAATAAATACAAGGACTTGCAAACCTGAAAAATGCCTTTCATTGGGAAAAAAAAAAGTGGTATAGTCATATGCAAGAAAAGGTTATTTCAGATACGGACAACAGAAAAGAGAAAGAATGCATGGAGTCCAGTCAAGGATCCAGAATCTCTAAAATGTTCTAATTTCTGCAATTAAGTTAATTATTGCACAATAGTAAGTGACCACAGTGCTCATCAGTTGCTGAAAGCAACCTTTGGATCTGTCATGCTGTCTTCAAACAGGCAATTAAAGTGAAAAATGAGAGTGTGCATAACTTTCCAATACCATATATTACGTACAAATAACACACAAATAATAACTGAAGTTCTCAAACCAAACACTTGATCAACTCAGTCATGCCTTTATCTGTTTATTTGAATATATATTACTTTGCTTCTCTTGAAATCCTTATTACAGATAATCTACTGCCTCAAGAAGACTTTTCCCTTACCAGAAATTAAGAGAACTTTCCACTTCTTTGTCCCCAAAATAATTTGCATTAACTGAGGCTGAGTAGTCTAAAACATTATAGCTGTGTGCTTCCCTGGTCCCTTTTAAAGTGGTGCTGACTGGAGATACAGCCCAGCCCAGGGGGCCCTCCAGACCTTGGGCACACCTGAACAATGGGCTGGTGCTCACAGTCTGCAGCTGCCTCTGCAGAAGGAATGGCACCCAATCAATCCATTTTTAAGTCATCTTCTGCTATGACCTTCTCCTCTGAAAACCCAACCAAATCTCCAGCAGCATCTATTAGACAGAGAGCTGTGTTTGAGGGTTTAACCCTAACCCTTTCAGAAAATATTACTGTGCACTGCAATTGAAGGCACTCTCATTCTCAGAAGCTCATGTCTCAGCATAAAAAGAGTAAAGCTGTAAATCAGCTACTTGATTTCTATTCAAACAGAACATAATTGCTGGTAACTGGCTGAAAAGCAGCAAATGCCAAAAAGATGTCTTTGTGATCTCTCAGATGTAAGGAACTGCAAGCACACTTCATGTGTCATGATGCTTTTTCAACTATTATGCTAATTAGTTTTTATTTGAAATACACAATTATTGCTGCAACCAAATGCAATCATTAATGCATTTATTTGATAGGCAAAATATTCATGAATCAAATCAACAGGAAATAAGCAGAGTGCTGGAAAGATCCCTTAGAGAAGGAAAAAAATACCCTCCAAGACTGCTGCTATTTAATTTTACTTTTTAAATATTCATTTTTTAAGCATTTGAAAAGTTAACATCTTGCTTGCAATTTCTAAGTGCAAATATACTTAATGAAGCTTGACATAGAGAAAAATTAGAATGCCATTTTCAAAGAACTGAACAACATTTAATTCAAGTCAAATAACCTCATGATATGCCACTGGAGAGTAAATAAAAGGTCCATTTGCACTTAACAGTCAAGCACACAGGACATAACATATATCATTAGTAATCCCTAAAATTATCCCATTTCAGTAATTAAACGAGCATTTTTATTCCTCACCACACTATGATGTTTCTTTCAGCTGAGAGTTTTAAAAACTCGTGTACTGTGGAAAGGCATTCACCCAGATCGGGGAAGGTCCTCTGAATCAATTAGTAGAAAACTAAATTCATGATTAAAGTATATTATTCTATACTGAAACAATGGCCAAACCACTTTCATGCTGGCAGCACTGCCCCCAAGGCACACACCAGCACGTTGGTCTCTTCAATCCCTTCTGTAGGTCACAACTAGCTTGGTGCTCTCTGCACCAGCAGGAACACCATGGCTATGTAAGGAAGAGCCTTCTGACCAGTCTAACCAGGATACACCAGGAGCACGTGGAAAGGAAGGACTTCTCTGGCCAGTGTAGTTGTATTGCCTCCCCAGATGGCTCCTGATGCCAACAAAACCCTGTGCCTGCATGGCTGTGACTCCCTGGAGGTGACCTGGTACTGGGCTGCCTGCTGGGGGAAAGTGTTTGTCCGTTCCTTGAGCTATCAGACTGGAGAGAGCAGAGGAAAAGGGGTGGAGAGTGCTTTCCAAGGCAGACCCAGCCCTACATGAAGAATTTCTAGGTGTTCAGTGAAAAAAACTCTGTTTCCAGTGTTCACGTGTCTCCCCTCTGTAAGGTCATACACATCATCATTACCCAGTACATCTGGAAGTGACCAGAAAAAAAAAAAATAATAAGGAGCATTCATCCTACACTTAGCATTTTGCCAACACTACGAGGAAATAATTTTTTAGAGTTGATAATTGATTGATTGAGGGTTGAATTCTGTGGGTTTCTACAAGAACCCAGGCCTGGCTGGGGCAAATCCATTGGGAAGGTTGGCCTTTTCTGGGCAAAACTTGGTAACTAGTAGTAGAAGAGCAATCTTTTACATAAACCACAAGGCTCTGATTTTTCACTGTGAGGTGAGTACATGCTTAAGACCACATTTTAGGATAAACAGTTTAGAATAAAGGAAGCAGTTATTTCGAAACAGCTAGTTTTCCTATTAAAAAAATTGAAAATTTATAGGTTTGTGTTTGGCCTTCATATTAATATTACTCAAATACTCAAACCCTTGTTCTCATCTAGTTTTAATAATGAAAGCCTGGCTAAACATTCAAAAATAAATAAAACCTAGGATTACTTTAAATAACACTTCAAAATACATATATCTTGACAGTTCTGATGCTTGAGGGTTTTATTTCCAAAAGTAGTAATGATCTCCAGGAGTTAAAATAATATGATTATATCCCAACTCCATGACCAGCTAAACCACAACTGAACTGCAGTGGCACATATTTCATTTGCAATGTCAGATGATCTCCATTTCAGACTATCAACACAGCACTAAATTTTAAAGTGTCACTGGAAACAGGCCACCTCTAATTTTGGTTGGAAACACTAAAACGAACTGCTATAAGCAACACAGCTTGTATTTTACCAGTCCAACCTCTTCATCTTTACCAGGAATGAAAAAGGAAAGCTTTTGACTCTCAGTTACATATTGTGTCTTCACTCCTCTGCAAACAGTGGTTGAGGGACTTCTTGGTTTATTTTAAGGGAGGGTTGTATGAGAAGGAAACAAAACATATTTTTCCTGTGAGTCACTAAAATTACTGTAAGCAGCTTATCTTCTGGGCTACTACTTTGCACAGTTTTGTAAGAGAAGACAGGATGCCTAATCTTCACTTCTTGCTGATAGGAAGAGGCAATGCACAAAACGAAGTCACTTCTTGTAAGAAAGAAGGAAATGGCATAATTACCTAGAAGACAGCAACCATGCCAGGAGGAGCACAGACAGGAACCAGACATGTAAGATGGCCAAGTGGTCAGATAACCTTTATTTCCTGAAATGTCTCTTTCCAAAATTCGTTTGGACATACTGTGTCTTACACATTTTTAAAATTTTATTTCACTGGGCATAATTTCATCACCAATATGCCTCATCCAAGACTATGAACAACTCCAGCTTTGTCACCAGAGCTACACATGAAACATCCAGCAACAAACCTACCCTGCAGGGAACAAGAAATGCACAACACCACATATCTAATATCACTATATTTCCCAAAGGGAGAGAGGGTGTGGTGTCCCTCTGTCTAAGAGGAAGATATCATCACTGAAAATAGTGCACAAATGTGAACCTAATACTGTTAGATGAAAAATCTATTTCTCTGCAAACAAACTCTCAATAAACTTAAATATAAAATAGTTATCCCCAAACAGCACCTTTTAGAAGTCTAACACTCAGTTATTGGGATAACAGGGACTGCCATTTGAGAATATTTATAAGCGCTGTTAACCATCAGCCTTGAGCAACAAGACTATTTTGTTTGCCCTTAAGCACTGCCAGTGGAGCAAATCCTCTGCAGTTTTGTACCTTTGATATTTGTTTTTGAAAGACAATTTCAAATTATCTTGAGAACTAAGAAGGTGAAATAGATGATTTCATCCACTGAAGTTACTGGATTGGTTCCAGTATCTCCAGCCACTGGGAAGCCAAGTGTAGCAAGCGGCTTGGTGCCCTCTCTGAGAGACATCTGGCTCTGTCCAGCTCTTAGAGAGGACAGGATTTTGCAGAGCAGGGAATGGAGGAAGCCTCACAGCTCCACTGAGACTGGATCCGGCCATGTGCTGTATCACATCAATGGTCTGAACTGATACAGCACGAAGAAAAAGCAAAAAAAAACCCCAAACCAAAACAAAAACAACAACCAAAAAAAACCCACCCAAAAAACCCCCTGCCCCCAAAAACCAAAAAACCCCAACACTGTACCCCCCAAAAAACTACCAAAAAAACTCCCCAACCAACCAAGAAACCCAAAACAAATAAAAAAAAAAAAATCCTGGTGTGAGCACATCGGAAATACAGTAAATTACCCATTCCTTTAAAATCCTTGTACTATCTTTGCCCTCACATAGAATTTGAATATATAATTCTTAATCAAATAGTGACACCAGTGAATACAAAGCTAACTTACCATAATTTAAAAAAAAAAAAAAGTCTTTACAATTATGACAACAGGAAGACTGTCCACTATAAAAGCTCACAAAAAATTACATGCCATTCTTTGGCTTCCACAGTTTTGCCTGACATTCATGCAAGCTGAAGTGTCAGTACTTCCTTAATGTTTGATGTAATAGAAAGCAACAAAAGGGCACTGCACTTTTTGCAGGTGAAATTGGTGCTCCAGGTTCACACAAGTCAAGCTCAGGCAGGCTTCTCAGCAGAAAAAGCTCATTTTCTGCTCAGGAACATCTAGGGGGATCAAGCAATCTTATAAATGCACTGGTATGTCAGAAATCAGTTTTAATTAAGAAAAGGTAAGAAAAAAGATATGAAAGAGAAAATTTCTCGCACGCAGTAAAACTTCTGCTTGCATTGAATTATTTACAAAAAAAGAAGAAAAAAGTTCACTCGTTTTTGCATGTGAGTTTAAGTGTTGTTTATTTCTAATGTAACAGTGCAGACAAGCAATTCTTCGCTCCTAGCTCAGTGTAACTTCCAAAGGTAGTAGAGCCCTGTTTCAAAACAGTGTTAAGTTTATTGTATTTGCAAATCTGTAGTAACTTAAAAAATTGATTATTCAGAATTTCCAGAACACCAGTTATTTTGGTATTCTTATGTACTATAAGTAATTAGAATCAGGAAGAACTTAGAAACAGGTAGGGAGGAAAGGAGGACATTCAAGCAAGGTCTTCTCAGATCATGACTCAAAAATATTTACTGTACACCTGCACACCTTTCAGTGTACCTCAAAGAAAAAAACACATTCTTTTAAACAGTCCAGCTGCTAATTTTACAGTTAGTTGCTGACAAAGAAAATTACTTCCTAAAGTAATGGTATAGCACCTTCTAAATTCTATTACTGTTACTACTAAACAGCAATTAATTAACCATTAGGAGTTGATAGCATTACCCATTATTACAGCAATAAATCTTAATATGATTTTTATTCTGTACTGCTCTTCCTCTAATCAACATTCAAGTATGAAACAAAAAGCACAGCATACATTTACCAAAATTATTTAAGGAATATGATACAAGGGAGACAGTAGATTAAGGTTCTGATGCTGAATTTAAGTACAATTTAAACACTGATTAGTTTGTCTCAATATTTATTCAGCTATGCTGTTACTTACTCTATGGAAGTTACTTTTGAACACGATTTTGTAAAATTCTCCTAAAAACATTAAATAATTTGGCCCCAAAAGACTATCAGTCTATAGAAAAAGACACTTTCAACTTTAAAAACCCCTGTATTTCAATAATGACCTTACAAATGAAATTGCACATAACATCAGAAAAATAACATCACCTTTCCAAGAATGTTTCTATGTGCAACAGCAGGTGCTTCCTATTTTTAGTCTGTTTCTCTCTTCTCAAGAAATAGTTTTAAAAGTTTAACAAAACCCTTTAAAAGCATTTCCATCAAAGGCTTATTTTAAAAGGTACAGCCTGTTAAAGGCTATTTGTTCAGAGGAAGAGCTTCTTTGATTTGCTGTTTCTAAACAAATAGAAGAGTCCTGGTGGCAACAACATACTTCTCCAGGTTCAACAGACACCTGCACACTAGCATCAGGACAATATAACTGCATTCCTGCCAGTATTAGTTCACAATATGTAACTAAAATTGCATTGAACTATTTTTATATTCAGGACTAACATGGTGTGCAAATGTGGTGGTTGGATTACAAGAGAAATTAAGACCACCAGCAATAATGCTTCCCCTCCTCCAAAGAATTTTCCTTGACCCTCCAATAAGCCTTTTCTATTCTCCACTCCTGTCCCTAAATACATCTTCTAAGGCAATGTAAATTATCTCCCTCTTCACTCAGTTTGGATTTCAGCAAGCTCTAATATTCATTCCTTAATGCAGTGTCAGTGTGCTCACCCCTTGCTCTACAGAGTGGTGCTGATTTGCAGTGAGAAGCAGAGAAATGCCTTGTAACTCCTCCGTAATTTATTCTAGCTCTAAAGTTTTCCACTGCAGTCAGTAAAATACCTAATAGCCTAGTCAAAATGAAGACAAACATCTTCTATGACAGAAAACCGTGGGGAAGGTGCCATGAATTAAAGAGTATGGAAATAAACACCTTAAACAAACCACCTCAGCGGGAGACTGAGATTGTCTGGCAATGAACTGCAGACAAGATGCTTAGAAAAGCCCCATAACAAAGAAAAAGCTGCATATTGTTCGAGGGTTCCCATGTCAGCACCACCCCTGAAGCCAGAAACATTAATAACTTCTCTTTTGTTTTTATTCTTTCTGGGGAGGAGAAGGGAATTGAAATCAAAACAAACACATAAAAGAATATAAGGATAGTTTTTTTCACTACTAGTTGAAATTTGCCCATGCCAAGCATTAATGTACAATCTTGGGGTTGAAGGCTTCTTGTTTTTATTTTGAAAGGGGCAATGGAGTCCTACAATTTGGTTGAATCGTAAAAAGCGTAAGACACTCCTTACCAGGGGCTGTCCACTGCATCAGCTCAGCAGCCAGGCACACCAATTTGATGAGGTCATTGCTTATATCTTTTCCTAACTAGATTTACCTTTTTCTTCCTTATGTATTTGGGAAAAACTTCAATAAATTTATTATCAATGAAATGCACCAGACTAGCAGCTGTCAAAAATGCCCTCAGCATTGCCTTGATAAGCAGGAATTTACTATAAGCAGCCAAAATGTAAGTTTTTCTACTGTTGTATCACTGGGGTAAAGACCAACTTCCCAGTGTGAAAGTACAGGCACATCATTCCAATACAGGGTGAAACCCAAGAACCCTGACAAGCCTCTGCAACCTGACTTCAATGGAAAGAAATCTGGTGGACTGTGGAAGGAAGGCATGGGAAGGTACAACATGCTCTAATATCTATCAGGATAAATCATCAGTGGATGGATGGATGGATGGATGGATGGATGGATGGATGACAGGGATGGATGACAGGAGGCAGACTGCACCACAGTTATGTTGCAGCCTGAGGTAGTGTCTGCTGGAAATACAATAGTCCATTCTCCATGGCCATGCAATAAATGGCCTTCTCTCTGCAGCTACCAGTTAAGATTATAAATCAGTATGTTTTGCAATATTAAAAGCCACTCCAGCTGCAAAAGAACCAAGATCATAAATTCTTTTCAATGCACTTTTGAACAGCTTCAGACAGTAGCAAGGCTTTCCTGGGAACACTAGACAGCTGTAAAATAGCTGCTAGAAATAGAACCTAAAATTTAGGTTCTATTACAGGAGATGGAAAAGACCTGTATGAACTATTTAATTAACAGATCAAGCCACAAAGACCTATGAGGAAAAAATTCAGCTCTTAACAAAAGGTTTTAACTGTTTCCTGAACCCCTATGTAATGGTTTTGAATTAAGTAAAAAATCCGAGTTGAAGAACATCTCCAGACCTCATCTCCCAATTGCTATTAATGCAGGTCAAGTTAACAGCAGGGGTAGAGTGTGAGTTATTTGTCAAAAGGAAGAGCATGCTAACTAGAGGTGTGGGGAACCCACACACTAGCTCTTCCTCATACAGGTGTGAAAAAGTTCTTGGCTAGTCAGTTTCTTTTCTCATATGAAATCGACAGCTCTTAATCTCCAGTTGATCACTTAACTTACCAAAAAGGAAATCAGACTGTTTTTTCTACAACTCAACAGCAGCTATAGTTCCCCTCATGGTTCCCATGCAAATTACCTCTCTGGTGTACAACAGACCTAGTTATTTAAGAGCACGTTTGGAGTGGAAGAGGAAAGGAACATTGTAGTATCTGCTATGACCAGTAAAGCAACTTTGGGATTCTCTAGGAAATGATGATCAATAACTGCAATTATTGCACAGTGGTTTCACTGAGACTTGCTTAGGCTCTGCATGTGAGAAGAAGAGTATGTTAGGAAATCTGAATGGATGCCATCAGCAAAAACCCACTGTTCTTTAAATCCAGTTATGTTCAACGTGAACAAAGAAGGGAGCCTACCAACCACCACATTGGAACAGTGGACATGGAGAGAGTAACAAGCTGTGCCATGTATCTGCAAGACAGGAGCCCTAAGAAAGCAACAAGGGCCAGGAGTTGGACTTGATCATCCTGATGGGGCCTTTCCAACTCAGCATATTCTATGATTCTATCCTTTTCTGCTTCTTACACTAAGTCTGGGCACAGTCCTGGTCTCCAGCACAAGCAATGCATCCTAGGTCTTTTTTTCTGTCCAGGTATAGAAGGACCAGCTTCTTTCCTCCAGGTTTAAAGAAAATATGAAAAAGAACTGTCATGAGGCAACTTGAAAAAACATTGCATAGTAAGTATTTTTGGCCCACCATCACTAATGGGAAAGAAAATTATCTCAAAGAAAATTATTAAATATCACAGTTAATTTTGATCAGAGTTTTAAATAAGAGAGTGAATATTCTGCACTGGCTAGGATCAAAGGCCTCAAGGTCGTTTCCCACCTCAGTCACAGACTGCTTAACAGTCATGACACTAATTTCTTTACTTAATTCACAATTACTTTTACTTTTTTGCACTTCAAACCTTCTTCTGCTTGCTGTGCATAAAATTAGGTAAGATTCCTCAGGCTATATTGTATCTGCCAGTGCAATTAAGTATCTACAGACAGTGAGGTACAAGCAGAACTGTACTTCAAAATCTTCCCATGAATACACTTTTTTTTTTTTTTTTCACAGTTCCAACAGAAACAAAGTGCCATTTGCCTTCATTATTACCAGTAGTAGAAGGCTGCAATGGGGTCTCTCTCCCTGAAGCCTTCTCTTCTCCAGGCTGAATTGTGCCATTCAGCTTCATGTGATCTGCAAACTTGTTGAGGGTGCAGCTGATCACACTCTGTCATTGATACATTAAAGAGCACCAGTTCCTGGACAGAGCCCTGAGGGACAACACCCATCAGCAGCCTCAGCCTGGACACAGAGCCACTGACCACATCCCTCTGGCTGCATCAGTGTACCAAATAAACAAGGAACTCAGGCTGCAAGGTATACAACACTGAGGAGAAAACACAAGAGGACGTTTGTAACACTAGTCACTGCACGCATCCAAATATTCCATCATCCACAAGTGCTCGGAGCCACTAAAACAGAGTGATCAGGGTGGGTGGGGAGGATGACACCCAAAACCACCACCACCACCCTGAAAATAAAAAAGAAGCACTCAGTTTGAGCTCATTGTCATGCTCCTGGCAAAATGTCTGCTGAACCACTACAGAGAATTTTACAGGCCTGGAGGAGACACTGGAGAAATACAAACATATCAATGAATACCAGCAGTGAGAGATAAACAGTTTCAAATGCTTTGTACAACTAGAATCACTTTGCAGCCAGATTCACTGCCAAGATGAACACTTGGAAGGCTTCTGTCAGACTATTTCCAATTACAGTGTTTTATGAAAACACAGGGATACAGTATGCCTTGATGAGAAAAACCAGTGTATATATAGGCTCATCATCCTCGAGCAGAAAGCACTGAGGTAAGTACTAGTTGTTATGGATACGTCTGCATAAGTAATGGATGTTATTGCATCTAACCTTTGGGTTTCATTTATTTTATATTGGAGGGTGTGGGTGTGTGTAGAGAGATTTATGGTTTATGTTATAAACTTTCATCCGCCACAAAATCCTGAAGCGTTTTTACATTGACTGAAAAAATACCTTCAAGCAATGACTTTAATGTAACTCCAGAGGAATCAAATATCTTTAGAAGACTTAGAAAAATGCACTGCTGATTGTTCTTTTAATCAGTTTGTGTACTGGTCAGAAATTCTATGATAACCAATGTTTCTCACAGAGTATGCACAATTATCTGTGAATAGATTTCATGACACAACAGATACACAACTCATTTGCGTGTTCCTTGTGTCAACTGAACTCTCAGTCTAAGAGCTGTTTTTCCAATGACTGATGCCATAGTGGGGGGAAGAAAACTCCACCCAACCATCTTTGATGACCTCACAGTTAGTACATGAGGCAGACAGAGGCTAGAAATACCATCATATTCTATACATTTTTCTTTGTATACATACAAGACAGGAGGAAAGATTCTAAGGACTAGAAAAACCAACTCTCAGACAAAATTCTAAATCAGGTTTGGTACTGATACCTAGTAATAGAAAATTAACATCTGAAACCAGGTGTGTGGGTTTAGAGTTTTTTGTTTGCTTGTGTTAGGTTTTTAAAAATAAATTTTAATTTCAGTTAGAAAACACCTACTTACTAATTAGAGAGAGTCTGTGCTCTAAATCTTTCTGTCAGGTAAACCTGACAGCTCCACAGAAAAGTTAGCTCATTTGCTTTGTACTTTTAAATTAAAAACACAACTTTCTTTGTCTTATTTAGGAAATAATAATAAAAACAAATAACACACACACACACATATATATACACACACACCCCAGTTTGATAGATCTGGAAATCAGTCACATGAAAAATCAGTCCTAAATTTTAAAGCCAACTTCAAAAGTTGGACCTATCAAGAGTGTACAGAATCTGGAAGCTGTGGGTCTACAAATCTCACAGACTATGACTTGAAAAGCAGTAGACTAAATACAAACCTTGGCCTGTTTCCTTGGACCTTTGTTCTCCTTTAAACCCAATCTTGAAAAGATTTGCCTCTTCTCCTTCTCTCACCTGTCAGCAGTCCATAAAGGTAGTTTGTGCTTACTCACATTTTTGGTCAGAGAAACAAGAGAGAAAGCTTTCAGGTCTCCCTTCCAAGAGACTTCAGCAGCCTACCAAAAGAGTTGCAAGGAAGTCATCTTTCAAACTCTTCAACATACAGCCTTTGACAAACTCAAAGCATTCTCAGAAACTTTTGCTTCTTTACAGCTTCATTACGAACATCTACTATGCTAAAATAATGAACAATTTTCAGAGATTGCAACCTTGCCAAATGTGAACGGTTTTTACTAAAAAGAATCCACTTTTCTCTCTCCTAAAGTCTTAAACGTGCTCCAAAACAGAGATATGGATCATCTACATGAAATTTATTTATCTCGAGGAAAACAGAGTTTTTCCTAATTTTCTTTAAAGATCACATGAAACTTTTTATTAAAAATCACAAAGAAAAAACATGTCCAAAAGCTGACATTGAATGTAGAAATGCCAGTTCAAATGGTTTAAATGTGGCAAGGATATAAAAACACTTTTGAAACAAAAAAGGGAAGTTCATTGAGAGGTCTTACCACAATTTTCTTACGGATCTTGGGTAGCTCGCTATTTTAAGTTATCTGCTGAGCAGGTATAGAAGGAGGAACTATCATAAACAAAAGGCCTTACTGACAAAAAAAGAGCATCTTGACAACACAAACACAGAAGGAGATACTATCTAGCACAACCTTTTTTTCTTCTGCTCTTTTAAGCATTTCTTTAACCCCTTTACTTTGAAACAAGAGTGGAGAGAATAAACCTGCTAGGTAACTTTGCATCTTATCTATTTAATCAATGCTAACATCTGAGGGGGAAAACGAAACCCTTCCCAGTTCAGAATTTCCCAGCTTTAGTTTGTGCCAACCTCTGCCACCACCAGCATTTATTTCCTCTCCTGTTTTTCCAAATTTCTTTCAAGTTTTTGACGGCTCCTTGAGTTTGTTTTTTGCAAGACCCACAATTTCAGCTACCTCCATACACACCACTGGACACATTCTTTGAAGCTCAGAGTTGCCAAATAGCATCAGCTCAGGCTGAAAGGACAGCCAGTTCTTAGAGACACATATCTTCTGATCTCATCTGATCATTACTTTGTCATCACAATCAGCTGCACTATTACTTCTGCAGTATCAGGATCAGCTGAACTCCTTTTAATGTAAGTCCTGTTGTTTTTAAACTTTAATGATGTTCCCAAATAATTTGCCACTGAACAGAATTTACCACAATCCACCTATACATGGAAAGGATGACTGAAATTGAATGAATGAAAGAAAACACAGGGAAAAAATTAAAATCAAACTAATATGGATGTTATTTGAATGGGATTTTTAGCTGCATGAAGAGATATAGCTAGGAACTATACTATACCGTTAATTCCAAAATTATGGCACATTCTTCAGAAAAGTACTCAATTTCAATATACCATGTAAGTCAGTAAGTCAAATCTGTAGCAAAGAAAGATTTTTGTTTCCTAAACATCATTCCTTCAGTTAGTTTAGCTGTAGCTTTTAACAATGTATTTATTTTTGTATTTTGACCTCACACACAGAGAACCTTTAAAATCATGTTTAAAATGCATACGCTCCTAAAACTAGCTCAAGAGCATAAAGAAATGTTAAGCTAGAGATGTCAGCCTACTGAAACAAAGATAATTCCTGGAAACACAGTCTCAGAAGACAGTTGCATTTTCCAGGTGGCAGTAAATTCTTCAGTTCTCCTCAGGGTGAGTAACATGGAGGTTTCCCATGTTCTCAGCAATATCAGGCCATGCCATAAGGAACTTTTCACTTCATTGGATAAGCAGCAGCATTTCTTCCCCCTTACCCCTGGCCACATCTCACAATTGCTTCTGGGAGAAATCCCAGTTTCAGGAATCGGTACACTCAGCATGACTGCTGCAGTCTCACCATGCCTGGAACTTCATGGACCCCATGAGCTACTGGCATTTGGCTCCAGGCTCAACCAGAAAATACTGCTGGATGTGAGAACTGCTATAACTCTTGTTTATTTTACCCATTCTGGCACGTACTCTGTCTGTCTCATTCTCCCCACTCCAGCCTGCTTGTAACAGCTATGCAGCCATTTAACTTCAGAGGAAATCTGAAGATCACAAAATATTATCTCCAGTAACAAAATTCAAGTCTGTATTTGACCTGCCAAATGCAAACAGGTACTTTCACCAAAAGACAAGCCAGACATTTGAAATCTCAAGCACTGCCAAGACAGAGAGCAGCTTGCCTGTTCAGATGAGCAGCCAGTCCTTGAGACCTCAGATAGAGATAAACCAGACAAAATGCTAGACAGGAACAAAACGTACAGAAACAATATACAAAAGCTGGAGTCTAGGATATGAACACAAACGGGGGAAAATAATTTTGCAAAGCCAAGTTTAACTCATAAAACTAAATTTGAAGTGTAAGATTTTATCCTTCATTCTTTGTGGCTTCTGGGAATCTCAGAGTACACCATATCAGCTCAAAACTACAGAACAAATGATGGAAAAAACTGTTTGTACTTTGATACTTTCCCCATCACCAGTTTGAAATGAATGTATTATGCAAATTTCATTTCTAGCATGCTACAGACAGGAGTAAATTTCTGCTTGTCTCCATCCTTGTTGCTATTTCCTGCCTGGTTGTGAAACAGCAAGCAATACTACTAAAACCAAAATGGACTCAGAAAATAAGTGATAAAATAAAGGCACAGGTATTTACAAAACCATTTTCCAGGTAATTTAGATAGTTATTAAGATTGATTTGTTTTATATGCTGTAGCCTCTGGCATAAGCTTAGAGGAACAAATGGCTTGATCCTGCAACCTTTCTTCACAGAGCTTAATCTTACTGCCTTTGAGGAGTAACATACATGATAAGAGGGCAAACAATGGAGAACCTGAGATCAAACAACTCAGATTACCAGATTCTGAAATGAAAATAGTGTTAGAAGAACTAAGTCTATCTGGTTAAGAACTAGGTGCAAATAGGACTCACAATATTTGCTTTTATAATTTTTTATAATAATTTAATATAACATTACATTCATCTTTTGGGTGGTTAGGCCATGATGACAGCACTGGCAGCAGAACACAGAATATGAAGTTGGAGAAAGCTCTTATCAGATGCTCCCACTCTCTGAAATAATCACAGCAGCAGTGGCAGACAGACATAGTCTGCCCCGGGAAATCAGGCACCGCCTTCCACTACCTGCAAGCCAGGCAGCAGTGTAGCACATTGCCAACAGTGTAGTAAAAGTTCAACTCTTGAAGTAGCTGCCATGGTGGAAAACAGGCAGACTGCACTGGGCCACAGTTACAGAAACAGAGCAGAGATTTTACTTTTCAAAATACTAGTGCTGTCATGCAAAATGACTCTGGGGTCAGAACTCTCCAGCAAAGCAGTCAAAAATGAAAGCAATTAATTTGTCGTTACTGAGTTTATCAGCCAGAATAAAATGAAGTGTGCAAGAACTGTACCTTATGAAGCCTCAGATAAATGGTAATTTGCTCTGTGAAAAGTTCATGAGGCAAAAACAAGACCTTTGATACACAATAAAGTGTGGCTAAGAGAGGACAAGGGTAGCAGTGCCTCTGAGAACAAGCTTTCTTCTGTGTCAGAATTCAAAATTTCAACTAAGATGAAAGTTAATTTTTTTATGTCTGCTTTATGTTTGTACTAACTGAAAGGTGATGCAGATGAAAACTTGCAAGAAAATGGCAGCATGACATTATTAAGGAACAGGAAACCAGCAGCCCAAAAAATAACATCAAGAAAATGATCATCAGAGACAACAATGGGCTAATGCAAGCCCTGGGATATATGGGTATGCCAGTGTATCTTGTGAGCTCATCAGCTATCATGACCTTGATTTTTGCACAAAGTGTTAAGTTTTGTCCCACTTTCATATTTTCCACTAATTTTCCACTTCCTATGTATTCAACAGAACTACTTCTTTGGAAGTGAGAGTCCATATATTCAACCCTCCACGCAGTTCTTGATAGCATGTCACAGCTGCCTAAACTCCTGGCACGGCCTTGCACCTTTCAGTAAAAAGGATTATAACATCTTTCAGCAAAGCATTTTTGAGTTTAAATGGTTTGTCTCAAGGCTCTCAGTAGGGAACTGCAGGGTTTCATGAATCATTGCAAAGATGGAAATACCTGCTGTCAACAAACAATCCGATCGCAACTGTTTCACATAAAACCAGAGGACAGATGTATCCTGAATGGTCCCACTTTGCACTGCTTTACCAGTGGCTCAGAAAGCAAACAGCTGTGGAAGTCACAAGACCACACACCCTGGATGAATAGTGTTTTCACTGCGATTGCTAATATGGTCTTTTCATAAAGTTCACTTCAATTTTCACCATTAGGCCCATTGATTTGATTTCTCTTAGGCATCTTGCTATATAGGTCCTGTTCTACATCCACATGACAGAGGTCTAACTTCCACATAGGCAAAATATGTCACATAAATAATAGCTCATTCCAGCTTGTTTCTTTTCATTATGAAGAAAGGTGCAAATGGATATGTTCCACCAATCTCCATCTGCACTGGACATTGTCTGAGAGACTGGAGAGCATCAAAGCAGAGGAACTGCCCAGAGACCACAAGCAAGGATGTCTACACGGTGACAGCATGTTTTAGACATGTTAAACATGATGACTGCATAGTATTTTAGAAGAAGGATGAAGACAAAGACATCATCAAGACAGGGAGACAGCAATGAGGTATTTCAATAATTTTCAATACCTTTAAAAAGAGATACTAAAATTTGAGTTTAAGACTCAACAGAAATGATAAGATAAGATAAGAATCAACAGAAATGCAACTGATGGAGCACAAGAAAAAAGGCACTTCCAGTTTACATGAGACTAGCAACAGAAACTGGTGATGATGTTTTGACAAGGTAAGCACTTAGGTGCTTTGTTAATCAGCTTTTGAAACATGAATTTTAACACTTTGGAGAAAAAAAAAGTTTTAATGAACATAGCAATGAGAGATGAAGACTGTTCAAGTGATTAACCATTTTTCTTTGTTACATTTCAAAAAGCATATATATGTTACAGACCTAGAGATGTCTAGAGTATGTCCCAGAGGTAACTTCTTCACAAAACATCTTTCAGGGACTAAGTGACAACACTGTGTGTTGTATTAGCAGAGAATGGCAAATACTACTCTATGCAGCTGGTGATTTTTATTTTCTGGATTTTGTTTCACACTCTTCCTCCTCCCTTCCCCCTTATATTCCTAGATTTATTTTCTTTTACAGTTCACATGCTGAGGTCCTATATAAGTCTCAAAACTGTAACCAAAACTCTGAATTCCAGAGTAATGTAAGACTATTGAGAAAAAATGTTTCTCTGTAGTTTTTCTATAGCGCATATATATATATATATATATATATACACACATATATTTAGTAAGTTTTAAATATGAAAGAACTTCATTAACCCTTCTCCAAAGTCATGCAGAGGTAATATTACGTGAAATAGTCTTCCTCCTTTATATGGTGTTTCTTTTAAGATTAATACCTCAAATACCTGAAGTAGAGACTTCTGCAATGAACAAACAGAGCCAGTCTACAAACACCATCTGTTCTCCTTCTTAGGAAGGAGAAAACCTTTTAGGGTGCTCAACAGACTTTATTTCTAAGAATCATGATGAAGAGATAACCCACCGTCTGTACAGCACATTCTTAGGAGGAGACAAAATCTCTGTTCTACACAGATTACAGAGAAATGCACATTATAAACCACATAGCTGTAATTAAATTGAACTAGGAGCCACATCACAGACACAACATGATGTTTCTCACAATGTGTATAAAGGAACTGGTTTCATCTCTAAGAAAAGAATATAGTTACATACATACATTATATGGTACGCAAGGTTAAAGCAATCTCCATTTTGAAAGTAGAACATTCTCAAACAAAGAGTTACAACTTTCTTGCTAACATTTCTTTCAAAAACATTGCTCTACATCAGAGCTCAAGACTCCATATTGAATCAGGGCAGACAGTTGTTAAAAGGACACAAGGTAAGACAATTAGACAGTTGCTGTACAAACCACAGAAGAAAACAACAACAAACCCCACTGTCCTTTACTCACAGATCCCTTTGTTCACTCCCCTATCCTCATCCACTAGCATTACAACTTCACATTTTCAGGCTGAGTTGTAATAGACTCAAGCCAGCTATTATAGTATTAAAGTAAATTTATAGCTTTTATTCTGTCGTATTACATGACACAGGACAAAATAATACAAATATTTATTTCCTGGAGATGATGTTACAGAAGTGAAGCTACGGTAACAGATGAGTAAGGTCTTTCTTTCCAGTTTAAGTAATCTCATACCTGCTACTTTGACATACAAAATATCTAGCAAACCTATCACCTAGAAAATGAACTCTCCCACAGCAGTCTGGTTTGAAACACAAGTCAGGCAAGCGCTTTTTTATCAGCCTGGGATCATGCCTCAGGAGACTTATATAGCTATTAAGTCTCTCTTCAGGTGCCCAAGGAAGTTAGAAATTCAAATGGCTTTTCTAGAAGAACAAACACATACTCCAAATCTATTAAAGCAATTTAGTGAGCACTAAATACAGTAATGCCCTGTTGCAATTATATTAATGATGGTGCAAGGGAACTTCACATCAAGAAGTCTCAGAAAAGTCTTGTAGTAGGTAAATACGGTGGAAGGCTACTAAAGGCAATCTGTGTTTATTTTATTCAAACCAGCTGCGTAAAAGTTCTGAAGGAGTAAGATACAGTTATTACCATAAATAATACTAGAAGTTGCTCAGATTCAATTTGTAGCCATTTTAAACTGAAACGTTTGCACTCAAGAGCCAAATAGAAGATGTAATTATCACACTTAGTTTTATTTATTTATTTAAAGTCATCCAGCATACCGGTTAACATTTTTAAAGACTATTCTCAAGTAAAACACGAATGTATTTTTCTCCCAAGAGTCAAACAATCAGCACAGCAGGTTTTAATCAAGTGGTTTACATTCCCCTACCCAGAACTCTCCAACTACAAGCGTCACAAATAATATCTCTTTTCAGATATCAACAGGCTAAGAAATGCCAGTTGTAATTACAAACTCTATGAAGTTGACAAATGCATTCATAGTAACAACCACTCCTTACCCCCATGAACTCTCATAAACCAGGGCTAAACCTAATGGATTCAGCTCTTCTGTTACCATACTCTAGAAGTTGTCAAGAGGCTTTCTCCAAATTCTTTTTTACAAAACTAATTAAACAGCATCAATCTAGCAGGTAATTGTAATCTAAAGACTCTACAATAACTTTCGTGAAGGAAATGTAAATCGAAAAGTGATAGACTATAACCATTAATCTAGTTATCAGTAATTATAACCAGTAATCACTTTGCAGATCTCCAGCAATTATATAGGAAGAGCCATGATTTGTTTCCCAGTTCTGTGTCAAATGCGAGTAGCATAGTTGTAACCCTCAATAACAGAATTTTATAGCTCTTGAAATTCACTAAACACTAAACTGCACATTCATTCATCATCACCTCTCAGAAGAGCTTCCACAGCTACTTATAGAGTAGTCTTTCTCGAATAAAACTTCTCAGGCCAGAACCCACAACTTGATCTTCTAAGCTGAGGTTTGGGTTAGACTGTTTAATGTGCACAATGAAAAAAGCCAAACCAATTTCAATTAGATTTGCTGTATATCACTTATACCTTCTGCTTCCAGTGTTTCACAGTAGTACCTCTGCTGTCCTCAGACTCTTCCCTGCCAGTGTGAACAAATGAACTCCAAATCTCACTTATGCTGTCTTTGGTTTCCACACACATCCCAGGACATCCCATTGCTTTATTTATGCAACCCTGTGCCTGTTTGCAGAAACAGCCTTGTTTGAGCTCACTACACATCAACCAGCTGCCAAATAAAGGGGAACTCCACAGTTCTCCCCCTCACTTACTCTGCAGAGGCAATAATCTCCCCCAACCCCAAAAGCTGCGTAAAGTTTCTGGGAACCTATTATCACTGAGATTTTAACTCCACAGTGGCATCATAGCATATACCTGCCAACACATTCAAAAGCTATTAGAAGGAGATACAGTGGTATTTAAATTTTGTTCTGAGCAAACCTAAGAAAATAACCAACTTCTCTCATCTTCCAGGAAGGGCTGGGTAAGAGTTACTGTAATCAGTTGTGTGCCTACATTAAAAAAAAAATAAAAATTGTTAACCATGTCACTACCTCCATGGTGTATTAATTCCTCTAGCCATAAGCTTTGTCAAGAAGAAGCAACAGTGACTTGACCTGATGTGGCTTCCCCTCTTCTACTCCCCCATGACCTACTGCAGCAAATTGTAGAGGAACAATATTCAAAACCTTAAAAGCAGCAGTAGTCTGCTCTGGCAGCCTCTAGTTTCCTAAGCATGTTTGCAGCAGCATGACTGCCATCCTGGGAAGGGTTTTCCATATGTCTGCTGTACTGTGGGAGCCTCCCTAGCTAGCAGTGCACGGGCAGTAGCATTCCATTTTTCAGCACAGTACAGATGCAGACCACTCTTCCTATTTTAAGCAAACAGTACACAATGTTCAGCCACATGAAAATTGAGAAATTGTTCCAGCTAATTATCTGTTTTCAGTCACTTTCTCTCGCTGTTGTCACATACCTGCTTCACTTCCTGTAACTACAGAACAAACACCTAATGACAAAAAATACCACTTGGTTGCAAAGCACTTGTAATAATTCAGCCTCTTGGTGCTGGGATGTGAAAGTGCTGATGGGAGACAAACACTCATGACACATGCCAAAGTTACAAAGCTGCATATGATTCCTGACAGCCTGACATGCTTCCAGCTGTGGTAGGTTACAGAATGACATGGGCAGCCACCAGATTGTTACTGAGACACCAGAGACAGAGCAATTTCAAAACAGAACTGGGGAGAGGGTGGAAGCTGAACACCTAGACTAAGTCAAGGGTTATAGGATATTTATGCTACAAGCCATAGCAGGTTTTTTTCCATCTTGCCTCTCTTGCTTCAGCTTCAGAAGCAATACACTAAGAAAAAAATTACCAGTCCCTTTTTCATAACTTTAAGTAAGTGATGAAAGCTGTGGGACAAGAGAGATCATGACTCAAGTTTTAAAATTCAGGTCTTGCCTATTCAATCAGACCACAGCAATGAAGAACTAGTGAAACAATGAAATTGCAATATAAAGAAGCAGCAGAGTGAATTGCAATTACACTCTGTTTCACTGTTTCTTCTTCTTTCTGAATCTAATTCCTAATCAACATTTTAGCAAAGCAATCTGTGTTAACGGTTCAAAAATTTAGATCCTAGGGTGAAGAACATGATCTTGCAGTCAAAATTTGAGTCCCATAACAGGCTCTCCATTAGGACTCCAACTAATGTCATCACACCAGCACTATATGAGGCAGCAAAAGTAATTACATGTAAAATAAGATACCTAGAAGACTAATTATTCCACCTAACTCTCAAGGCAAACTCCTTTATGTTCTCAATTAAGAACTTGAGGCAGAGAACACTTAAAACTATGTTCAATCGTTTCTTTAACATTCAGTGCTTGAAGATCTACGACATATACTACAGTTTTAAAACTGAAATTGAACTGAATAGTTCATAAAATGCAGCATTCAGAATAAACCAGGGTTTCTTTCATCTTCTGGTGGTTTGCTATGTACTGATTCTGGCAATGTTCAATAGCAAAATGTTTATAAAAGGACTGTTGCAGAAAATCACTCTACCCTGCAATACACATGAATGAACCTTCTATTGTTTTCATTTGAAATCTGATGAGAATGCTTGATTTTGATGATTTATTACATTCTTTCACAAGATTTTTCTGTCCACAACTACTAATGAGCAGTTGTTTGCCAGCACTGAAGCTTTAAGTTAGTTCAACAGAGATGCTTCAGCTCCTTCAAACAAATTCATTCTCATAGTGTAAATCTTTATTGTTTTAGCTACTGCCTAACAAAATTCAGCCATGCGGTCTAGATAAATTTGTTTGGAACACAGATCAATGTTTCTATGTCTGGTCAATTAAATTGTTCTCCTGAGTCTGGAAAGAGAGTAAAGTCTCTTAGCTGAGGTGAAATGGACTTTTATAATTCATATGATATAATCATCATTACCTCCTCTCAGCAGGCTCCAAAATGAAGATGGCAACATGAAAGAAAGTACAAGAGTAAATGGAAGATATGAAAAAGATCATCCAGTGAGACACAACTCCTGGAAATTTGAAAACTGTGATTCAATCCTAATCTGCCCATTCGAAACATGTACGACAAACTTGCATTTGCCCTGCTTCAAAAAGGTCATGAATAATAACTACCCCATTTAAAACTCTCTGAATTTATGAGAGGATGGATGGAGAGCATATTACACAAGAAACTGCTGTTAGGAGACGAATTTGTCAGTTCCGCTTTGATGGCACTACTCGCTGAATCTTCAGAGCACAGTTTTTTTCACATATAACATGCTCACACCCTCAGAAAAGGAGAACAGCAGGACACAGAGGAGCAACTGAATAGAGAAAATGAGGGGAGTTGAGAGACCAAATGGAGTTTCCTCATACTGCCCTGTAACCTGGCCTGTGACAGACAACTGGCTTGCTTTTTTCCTTTTAAACACAGATAAACAGAGACATGCAACAGGAAATGCAATACCAGTTTCAGCATCAGCAGCACCTGAATCTCAAATTTCCCCTTTAACTTAATGTTAAAAGTCAACAGCCAGAGACGGACAAAGCTCTGTTTATTAATGCAATAAAAATATACTAACTCTGCATGTCACACTGCAGTAATGGGCACTGAAACAGTTTTGCTACCTAAAAAGAAGTGTTCTCTTTTAGCACTACCGACAGCAATCGTATCCCAAGAGAAAACACTGCAGCCTCATCGCCACTTAGCTCACAAACCACCAAAGTCACCTCAACCAGTTTGGATACATTCTTCCAAATTACTGTCAGAAGTTGCTGTGTTTAATACATGAGAAGTAGTGGGATACAAACATTTATAATATACAGCCTACATAGTCTATTCCTGCTTTTTTTTTGTACTGGACTTCTGCTACCAGTGGTACTTACATTGGAAACCCAGCATCAAAATCACAACATTTACAATCTCATTTATTCTCAGGCAGTGCACAAAACCTTCTCAAAGAGAGGCTGGTGAGGATTTCATTTGGAGCAGCCACCCAAAAGACATTGCTCATTCTAGAGCTGTAACAGCACCCATGAGGAATATACAAACACAAGGTTTTGGTGAACACTGTAAGTTAAAAAATCCTCCTTTTTTCTACTAATTTAAAGTTTAAAATGTGATGTAAGAGAAGGATTTGATATGTAAGAGAATGAAACCAGCCAATGTATTTAAAAGTTGGAAGTGGAAGGAGAAAAAGAAAAGGAGTGATAAAACATGTGATTTGCCTTCCTTCCTGAAAAATAGAAAACAAGAAAAATAAGAGAACAGTGAAAATCAGTTAATGTCATCCTGGTCAAAACAGGGAGAAAAAGTTGGAACAGGCTTCTCAGAAGTACAGCAAAGAAGAACGAAGATGAGAAAGTTCTGTTCTTGTAGAGCCATAAATTAGCTAAACCCAAGTTAGTTCATGTTTTTCTAACTTCAAACTGTTGAGCTCCATCTTTCTACGAGGGGAAGAGGATCGTTTTGTTCCCAAACATGTTATCAACCCTCAGCAAGGACAGCAAATTTGCATTAGTTACAACATCTTAGTTCAAGTGCTGGAGCCTTCTCATGGTCTACCTTATATTCCACAAAGTCTGGGATTCAAAAATTGCATGGAGGGGACAGAGCCAAAAAACCCAACAGATTGTCATGCTTACCTACCTCATATCTGTTCAAAAAGGGCAGATCCACTTTACAAAAGTGGTCTTTTTGGCCTGCTAGAGAAAATAATTAGAACAAACCATTTGTTCTGGGCTTCCACATCTATTTTAATCAGAGTCAGCATCAAGGTGGTCATGTACTAACCTGTGGATTAAATCTAATTTACTTTGTTCTACATTTCTGCCCTTGTGTCCAGCCACATGCTGACTTGGGCAGGCTGCTGTATGCACTTGAGCTGAGCACAGCTAAAGCTACCTGAACTTTATTACACACTACCATCACTGCACTGGAGCAAACTCCATTCCCCTTTCTCCATCACCACCTCCCAGCCCATTGCCTTGTTAGTTCAGCAACAGCTTCATGGCAGAGATGGGATATCTTGGGGTAAAACACGTTTATCTTCACAGGCTGACCCTCTGACACGGGGATATGAGGTTTCTTTCCATCTCAGTTTGTACAGGGTACATCTCCTCCCACCAGAAACAGCAATAAGAAGGTGCAAAGGGTAGAAGTACTGCAACTGAGATTACATGAAGTGTTAGTCTGGGACAAAATTCACAGTTGCTTGCTTTTGTCCAGGAGAAAACCACAAAATTTCATTCACTGGGGACTTTACATTTGGCAATCTGTGCTTGCACAGCTTCAGCGTACATTTACAAAACATTTTGAAATGTTTTGTATCTATAGTGTGACCAGATTTTTATAATATTGCTTTAATCAGAAGACCATACTTCTGTGTACTAATTTTTATTGCTAGTTTCACTTACATACATAAAACAAAAATGCCACCAAAGCCCAATGAAAACATGTATGAAATTTCCCTATGAAGGTCACTGTGCAATGAAAAAGGGTTATAAATGACACAGTCCATCAACATTTAGAGCCTGCAAATAAGAACAATTAAGATCAGCTACAAAAGGGAAGTTAAACAAAAATCACAGGGAAAGGAATCACACCTTCAGTTGATTTAAGAGGGCAGTAGAAACCCTGGCATGTGATTTACTGGCAGAAACTAAACACTCTGGTGTGGGCTAGTTGTAAAGAAAAAATATTATCATTTTTTTTCCAGTTTGAAGTCTAGTGCACTGAATCTTAAGAAAGCAAGGTTCACTCAAAGTGCAGGCTTCTTTTGATGTTAAAGGGAAAGAAATTAGCCTCCTCCATATCTTCTATATTAAAAGTTCATTAAAGAAAGGCTAAACATTTCATTCACTGGGATGGTTCTGGCTTTTGTCATTTTTGCACAGTTAACAAGATCATAATTCACATAGGTCACACATTGTAAATATCCTCACTATATTGTTTTCCTTTCCTCTATAATTAGACCACCTTTTGTTACCAAGAATCCTATAAACTGTTTTACTGTGAATGGTTGTAAACTGCTCGTATTAAAAATTAGGCATCTCCTCCTCCCAACTTTGTACAATGAGAGCTGCATCCAAAAAAAACCCTCCAACTATGGCATATAAAATCAACATTACATCTTTGACACCTCTTTCTGCAGGGGTTTGACCCACATTACATCATCAGCATGCTTTATACAGCTTCTGTCTTCTTCTCCATCCACACAAATTACTCTTGCCTAGACATCTACCAAAAAAGGAAGACATACAAGCTTACTGACAGCAGAACAGATTCAAGCAGTTCAGCTGCCATGGAAAATAAAATCACTCGATCTTCACCAGAGCTGCAGGCAGGACACCACAGCAGCTATTCCAGTGGCTTCTTGTCAGCAAATGCAAAAGGTGCTCAAGTCCTGCCTGCTCAGGCCAGCACACAGCAGCAGCAGCCAGGTAGCCGAAGAGAAAAGACAGAGTTTCCCAAGACCAAAAATATCTCAATGTTGCCCTGCTATTCCTTCTGCTATTATTATTATTATTATTATTTTTAAATTAAGGTGTTTTCTCTAACTAGAAACAAAGGTAATCCTTCAGGGAATTATGGCCCCATTTCTGAATTACCTGAGCCACTGCTGCCCCCCACGGGTATTTCTAAGGTTTTATTCAGTGTGTTTGCCTCCTACTCTGGGTCAGCCTCTACTCCTTGAAATCAAACAGTAGCAGCAGCAACACCACTCTATATTCTTTTGTATTACAAGTTACATTGCATATTTATTGGAGTTAGTAGAGTCATGAGATCTAGGCAGAATTATTTTAGCTTATGGGTAATAAAACCCCATGAACTGACAAGGTTCATTGAAGCCATTAGTAGGATTAATAGAGCCTACCAGTGAATTTTTGAGCAGGCTCCTTATGAAGGCTACAGTCCACTTGTGCACACAGATTTTATCCAAAAGATAATTTGAACTGCTTAGAGCAGTCATAATCTGACTTGTTTTCTACAGTGTCAATAGCCATCAATAGGCAACAGCAACAGGCTCGCAAAAATTCTCAGAAATCTGCCATGCTTACTCCCAGGCCAAATGAAGAAGAATAGGGAATAAATGTGTGTCATCTCAGGAAACACAGCACTTCCTGGTTACTTTTTCTCCAACCTCATCTGGTAAGAAAAGATAAAGGGAAAAGAAGAAAAAAAATGCAGAAGAAATCTGTGTGGATGACCCTATCATTCATCCACCTACTGGAGGTTAAATTATTTTCCTGAAGTTAAACATGGGTTTGGTGTTTTCTTTTAATTGCAATTTTGACAGCTGCTGTTTGACATACTCTGCATAAATCCTGATGTTGTGAGTAAATGTTTTCCAACAGCACACAGTGAACTCTCATTCACTATTAAATGGTAGTCTTAAAACCCCCACATTTCTGCCCAAAAGGGTGGATTGTGAACTAACAAAGCATAGTCATTATATTCCAAAGAAAAATACACTTGAAGAAGGAACTTCAGCTCTCTTACATTTCAGGTCATTTGGTCAGAGAGAGATTACGAATTTCCATAGCTCACCAGGAAAAGCTGCAGGGTTGCAGTCTGCTTTTCTTACTTCCTGGTGGCACTGTTACTGCTATAGCTAAGACAGCTATAAAGGAAGGTGAAGACAGACAGGATTGTACAATGGAAGATAAATCTACAGTCCCATAATTAGGTGGGGGGGTGGGGGGAGACCCAACCAAAACCACCCAAACCTGAAGAATCTATATCAGATAAAACAATAATATTACTCAGAAGTAGAATGTAATATAACAGAAAACAGTATTAATAGATCAAAAAAGATGCTAAATCCTTGAGGGGATTATAGTCTCAATTAAGTAGTATAGAAACAGCATAAATTTTCAGTAAGTACATCTATGCTCTGTTAATTTGCTCAGGACTTTGCCATAACAGAACACACAGAGGAAAAAGCCACAGAGATTTGCATTGCATTTAACTGGCTGCTTCCCAGCACATTTCACTGAAGGAGTCAAACAGCTCCCGCGACCACTGTGGGTGCAGATACCAGACCACACATCTCCAGTGCTAACAGAGGTATTTAAAAAAGGTGCCAAGCTGTTGCCTTTCCTGGTTTCACATAACAACTGTGAAGCTCAGTCCAATATTCATTTGTAATCTTCAAAGAATATTTTTAAAGCTTTTCATTATCCAACTAGCAACAATTCTGAGAATTTTGCCCACTCCCTGTTCACTACCATATTTCAGAGTTAAAGAAAAAAACAAAGAGCAAAAAAAAGGTCTTATAAAAATAAAATAGTATTTGATGCACTACCATCATTATAATAACTAAAAGAAAACAATCTCTACTGCAAACTACTTTCCACTTGTAATAAAAACCTCCGTTTTCTCCTTTTAACCCCCATTAAAAGATCAGAGGGAATGCTGACATACAAGATTTGGCAGGCACTCAAGAAAGAGTGGGTACCCCATCAGACATCTCTCGTTCTTAAACACCAGACATCAAGTAAAAAATGAATCTTGGCCTGATATCAGACTTTAATAGTAATCTATGGTAATTTAGCTCTTCATAAATGAAAATGTTCAACCTTTTTACATTTTACCTTCAGTAGAAGTGAAGAGAAAGAAGAGTAATTTAATATTGAAAAACAGCTTGCTAAACAGGTAATTTCATTATTAGACTCCTTTAATCTTGCTCTGAGCACCAATATGGTTTATGGATAAGAAACTTGTATTTGGATATAGTGATTTACATCAATGTCTAAATTAACATTATTTCCCTTGAATCTTGGTTCATATCCCATTTTCCAGTTATACTCTTTTGCCAGCTTTTTTTTTCCCCCGGTACTATTGGTCTCCTCTTTCTTATAAGAGAGACATATTTTCTCATGATAAATATGATTCACCCCAGTCTGTCACAGAGTATGAAATATTTTTTGTATAATCAGAAGAAACATCCTAACTAGAAGCTGGTAAATCACCTTTACCTTTGGCATAGTGCAAAGCTTAATACCAATACTGTAAATCATGTCAGCACTGAGAGAAGGCCAGCTTGCTAATGTGATTAACAATGCTCACATATTACAAGCCTTGGAAATTTAAATTATTCTGAATTCCCATTCAAGTCAGTTCCAACAAGTCTTATTGCTGTGCTTTTCATTCCTTCTGATATACAAAAAAAACCCAAATCCCCTTAAGCAAAACAGGAACCATGAAGTTAAATAAAAGCACCCACAATCACTTCAGCCCTATATAACAGTCCTATGAATTATTCTGTTGGTAAAATACCAGCAGTTCATTTCCTCAATGGTTTGGAAATCTAAGGACTTAATTGATTCAGGAAGAGAATCTGTGATCATTCCCATGGAAGTAAAGGATACAGTCATGAGTTCTTCCAAGCCATGACCACCATATCAGCCATGAATTTACAGCACTGAGGTACCTCACACCATCACAATCCTCGCACACAGAGATATCTACCTTACATGCTCAGGTAGGTGTATGGGGAGCTGGGCAGGAAATCAGATCTCACAAAAAATAATCCTTTTTTTCCCCAGATGTAACTCACAAGACAAAATGAAGATGTTATAGCCTGGTTAGACTTAATGCTGAAAGTCACTGCTGAACAAACATAGCAGTTGTGTTCCTCCTGTAGAGAAGTCCCTAACTTACAAAAAATGTATGCAAATACAAACACCTTGACTTTATTACAGCCCTGTAAAACCTGAAAAGCTTTGAATGACAGGTAATCCTAGAAAGACCTGTTTGTTATCTCCAGAAAAATAATATTTTACTATAAAGTGGACTTTCCTCTTTCAGTGCTATAAAAATTGTGGACCATTTGACAATCATTTCAATTCTATTATTAACAATGGCAAAATAATAATCCTGAATAAAATCATTGGATTTAAAAAGAAATTACTACATTGGTACTAAACATAGCCCACTCTTATGCATGGTATTACCATACTGTGTTTAAGTGCTACAATACATTCCTTTGCAAAGTATGTACAGAATTGGGAGTGTTTATTATGGACATTTTCCAGAGCACAATAGTAAATAAATTCCAAAGACTCAATAAAATAACAGGAATTGACACTGAGCTACCATGTGTATCTCAAAAAATAGTCATCCACCACAATGACAACTTGGGAAGACAGTAACTTGCACATATTAACCTCAACTTAATATAGCATTAATTAGCTACCAATGT
Source organism: Lichenostomus cassidix (assembly GCF_008360975.1). Taxonomy (NCBI): domain Eukaryota; kingdom Metazoa; phylum Chordata; class Aves; order Passeriformes; family Meliphagidae; genus Lichenostomus; species Lichenostomus cassidix. The sequence goes on from NC_139482.1 coordinate 33,897,981, forward strand.
TGTTTGCCATAACTCAAATTTTCATTTCATGATGAAACACAAATTTTTATATTTTGCACAGTATTCATAAGAGATTGCTAGTACTGCAATTCATAAGGTACTAGAGATACTTCAGAAGTAGTGGAGACCTCATTTTAAAAGACTGCAAGAACAATTCTTAATTGGGAGTCTCTCAGCAAAACAGTCAATAAGCAAACAGTCATGACTGGCTTATTGAAACAATTAAAAACCCTGGCAATTATTAGATTTTGCAAACTCTGCCCAAATTTAGAACATACCGAGAGAATCAGTAAATGTTATTAAGTTTGACTATGAAAAGCAAGAAACTGTGTTTTGTTTGCTAAATACTTAGAAGCACAACAGTGAAACATGCCTGATGAAATATTAAGAGGTATTCTCTCAGATTCCAGGTCTAATTTCCCTTCAAAGCATTAATAAGAGAGATTCCAACCAGCCAGCCCACAGAGTTCAGTTAAAAATAGCATTGCACAATTAAAAGAGGCGTTCTACAAAGAGGGAATATGCTGCTTCTTGTGAGCAGTAGAATTATCCCAAAACATGCATGCCTTATTTATTTTGGGCAAAACTAAATCACAAGTGTAGACATGTTTAATGCTTGCCCTTCTTCCCACTGTACTGCTGTACTCTAGAAAGCTACAAAGGGTACCTAAGAAACTTTTAATGAGGTACTACAGTAATATAGTAGTGTATGTGCAGTTCCACACCCTGCCCTACTACATGTGTTACTATCCACAGACTTAGAATAGCTGTAAATTACTACAGTTGGAAGGTGGATGCTCTCAGGGTTTGTGTAAGCCCCATTCAGAGAGCCCCACTGCTTTTACCTTTTACAACACAGACCAGCTCTTAAAGAAGGGCATGAGCTATCTTGAAAGGACATCACACCTCCCATCACTCCAGCCCGTAACAGGGGATGGATTTGCTTGGTATTTCAAATATTACAGTTATCCAAGTCCACTGACAGCAACCAGGAGAGGGCAGGAAGGGAGGCTATTTCCTTCAAGGACTAAGTGCAGAAAGCTGGGAGCAGTTGCAAGGCATTCACAGACACAGCCAAACAGATGAGGAATTTGAACTATTTGGCAGTCACTGCTCAAGAGAGAGCCAAATAGAGAATAAAAGTAGTATTTTGCAAGGCTCAGGTGCAATTGCAGCACAAAAGAAGAAACCTGCAAGAACTCATTTTGTAGTTGCATCGTCACATTTAAAAGTAGTATTTCAAGTAAATATGTTACAGAGAAATATTAGGAGTACTTAAGATTACAACAAACTACAGGCTTGAACATTACATACGTAATATAGAATGAAATTATAATTGATTCAGACATATTACACAAGAAGTTGCTGTAATATTTCACAAACATGTAAATCACAACAGAAAAATCAGCCTACAAGTTACAAAGATCTTAATAATCATTGCAGTTGTAAGCAGTATTGAAATAATGTGCTGAAATTACTTAGGTCCCCAAATATGACTCCCTGACCATTCACCTCTGCTAACAGCAGTGACAAAAACATGGAGGTTAATTTAGAAACTGAAATGTAAAAAAGGCTGCAAATGCTGCTAAATTTTTGGCTTTGAAGCAAAGGGAATGAGAAGAAAATCCCTCCTGTCAAGATAGCACATGTACAAGTGGAATTACACTACAAGTGGAAAAAGATTCATACTTTAAATAGTAATAGGATTAACTTTGGGTGGTGTACAAAATAACAGAAAAGGCACAGAACAAGCACATGCAGAGAATTAAAAATATGAAAAATATCTTCACCAAATACTGCTAGGAAAAACTTGAACAATTACTTGCATGTGGTGTAGATATTTAAAGTACATTTATTTCTGGCTGAACGGCTGGCTATATATATAAAAAGTATACTTTTTTGCTCATCAGTTAGAGCAGAAAAACAATACCACATCTGCAACCCATATATGCAATTTCTAAATATAATTTTATACTATCTATCTAAAAATAATAATAATTTTTTTAAATAAAGAAAAATACATCTGGAATTTCAGCTATGCAAGCAGTTTCTAAATATTCAGAGAAAAATCAGACCAACAAATTGCCGCTATTGCTTGTGTGTGAACAACCAAAACCAGATTTTACAGCTTCCTAAGTTAGCTCCCTAAAAATTCTGATCACACTTTTCTCTCAGTGGCACTTGTTAAACCTGCATTTGATTAATTCTCAGTAAATGAGCCCCTTCCTTTACATGGCTGTTGCACTACCCCAGCATTCACAGCATCAAGCATTGTTGAGATAGAAAATACCAAACACTCAGTAAGAGATACATGAAACACAAGAATGGCCTTGAAATTCTATTTGCATGTTTTTGAAAACATTACTGTTCTTTATGAGAGTTCATAAATAAGTCCACTGTCACTATCAACTCATGAACTCAGTGACCAAAATTCAGTCTTTAACCTGGTGACTTTGTCAGAAAAAGGAAAGAAAAATCATAAATAGACTTATTTCTCAGCAGCAATTAGCAGTATTTTACAGTAAAATGGAACACAGAAAACTCCTTTCATCTTCTACCTTCTTTAGGTTTTATGATCTTTTTGAGGCTCTTCTACAAAAAAAAAACCCATCTGCCCCTTCTCTTTGGGCATAAATGAGACTGCCAAGCATAGCTACCTTGACTTACTCCTCCTTCATAAGATTGGTTTTAGGTTTTGGTGGGGGTTTTTTTGTTTGGTTGGTTGGTTTTAGGTTGGTTTTCTTCTGTTTAAAAACAATTCTTCTGCACAAAATAACTGGCACATTGATGCCTGTCAGATTAATTCTGGATCCATATTTTGATTAAATAGGTCATCAACAATCACAGCGCTCATTTTGTCAGAGCAAAGCCTTTATTTTATCTTTTTTTGGAGAGGTGTGTCTAAGTCAAGTTGCATTTTGATCAGAGTGATTCTTCTAGGGAATTTCAATGGGAACTACAGGTGCTTATCAACACGACGAACACATTCTCAAGATTCCCCCACAAGATCAATTTAACCTCACCTTTCCAATCCTAAATTCACCACAATAGATAGATGTTTCTAATTGTTTAGGGGGTGTTGTGCACATGTATTTTGCAGTACTTTGCATGTTATTGAGACAAATCCAGCAATTTAAAGCTGCAGAATAGGCTTTCCCTTCAAGGGATGGATTTTTGTTAAGTCCTTATCTCCATATAGATGTTTATTTATGATCCCATTACCTGCAAAATTGTGACCAGGGCTTTTCAAATATTCCTTAGGGTTTCAATTGTGAGAGTTAACAGGCAAGAACAAAAGCAGCATTTTAAATAGCCTGTGCTGAAATTTTATGCCTACTATGAATTGCTCTCTAAGAAGTGCCCCAAGAGCCATCAGGAAAAGAATCTCCATTTGAAGTATGAAACACCATCTAGAGAAAAAGCAGCTCCCCAACCCCGAGTCCTTCATCCCACAGTCCCTGTCAAGCAGCATGGCAGCTTACCCTGTGATAATATATGAACAGGAAACTTCAAAGCACTGTCACAGCTCTGAAATTGTAGTTTAAGGGTAAAAGATTATTGCTTTGAAGGACAAGTTTTCAGTAGTACTACCAAGCAGAACAATAGGTTCAGGCTGGCAATCAATGGTTTAAATGCTAACCAGCCACAAAATCCTAAAACCAATTTACACCACACACATCCATACACAATTTAACATAAAATTCTAAGCAGTCTTGCAATTTCCCCTGAATAAATACACCTTCTCTAAAGAAGCAGAAACTTCTTGTCCACATCCACTGTTCTTTCTTCCTATTCTGAAGAGGTCAAAGTGAATAGATGAAACCACAGAAGACTCCAGTTATCCCAAAGCAAAGTCAGCTAGCATACATATTACTACTATTTAAAAATGAAAACAACAGCAAAAAGGCTACCACAGCTTATTCTTGTCTAAAAAAGATGTGATGCAGTGAAGTAACAATCAAGCAGTTCAGTGGGAGGTTTCTGTTTCAGCAGGATGCTGCACTCACTGGACAGAAGAAAACCCATGCACCTAATAACATATTTCATATTTATCCTCCCAGAAGTATTTTTCAAATCAATATATAAATAGATGTTTTTAAATACAGACATGTTGTGACAGCAAGTATCCATCTTTTTAGTGAAGATTTCACTATTTAAAATCACCAGAGAACTTTCTCCCCAAGTGAGAAATTCTCTACCAGTGAATACTGCACAAGTTATGACAGTGTTCTTCTGCTTTTAATTTCTTGTTCTGCTACTATGTTCACCAGAAGTTCTCACAAAGGGCAAATCATATTTCACACCAATATGGAATATTCCCTTACAGATCCTATAGCAATGTTCTACCACAAAAGCACACGTTCACACAGGTTTATGAAAGACCTTATACATATTTACCTCCATACAAATCTATTTTTGGAGTTACACCAATGTGCATGCTTTTTATTGCCTTGAAGGTTATCTTTCCTTCTGAATTTCTTTCAACTGTCTTTATCTCTTTAATGTATCTTGGCAAGCCTGCTACTTCCTGGTGTTTTGAAATACCTTTGGAGTTTGAGGACTCAAAAGTTGAGAGATTTTTATAACATCTAACAAAGGAAAATATCTTAAATTAATGTCTGTCTTCTGGTGACTGGAGTAAACTTTTTTATGAATAATGTACTTCTTTGCACTCTAGTTTTTAAATTGATTTCACAAGAGTTTTCACAGAATAAATGTGTTAAACTTTTTGAGTGACATCTTTCAACCCCACAGATCTCCTTAACATAAACACTGCCAATATCTCAATATTATCTTTTTGAATGTGCCTACTGTATGTATTTATTCTAGTATTTTCTGCTTATTCTAGTTTGAAGTTTACCTTGAAACATTCTGGTCTTTTAAACAGGGTACTGCTACGCACTGACTGATAATGTTTTTGTACCTTCCTGCAGAAACACTAGTATTTGACATCATTAACCAAGCTCCTCTTGAAATGCTAAAAAGAAACACCAAGAGAAATAAATATTTTCTGGGAAGTCTTTGACCCATCTCAGCTATAAAATATTTTAGAGGCATCCTCTAAACTACCACTTTTTCCAATTCCATCTGATTCTGCCCTGTTTACTGACAGTAGTGTTAATTATCCTCTAGCATGGAATGCGACAAGAAAGTAATTAAAAAATATCTCATGTTCGTGCTAACACCTTCCCTACCAATTGGAGATGCCGGGTAAAAAGGAAAACACTGTACGCCTAAGCTTATCCAGCTCTAGGCTTTATTATTTTAACTGGTTTATTAACTGATCCTGCTCAGTGTTTCCTTGGTTTTGATCCCTGGCATTTTATATACAAAATAACCATTGTGTCTGACTCGAATATGGGACTTTGCTTGCAAGTATCAGGATGTCTTTCCCATCCAGATCTCTACTACGACCTTCCCTGCTGCTTCTCTCCTGTAACTTTCAAGCTTTGTTGCCTGCCCCATAGTAAGGTTGCTTCTCCTTCAGTGCTTCTCCTTCAGTCCAAAGAAGCATTTTCAACCAAAAAAAAAGTCAGCTGTCATCCACTGGAGCAGGGTTCCAAATGCTCATGCAAGATACACGGTAAAGGTACATGACACAAGTCTTCTCTTGCTCTTTTCAGAGAGGGAAGAAGAGAATACGAACATTGAAACCCTCTAAACGGAAGTGCTTGAGGGACCCTAACAAGCCACATTGAACCACCTATTCATCACAAACTAGAAACTTTACCTACCACAACATTAGCATTTGCAGTCAGCTGCATGGACAAAAACATAGACACTCCCCAATGTTTTGAAGTCCATATTGGTCTTACAGGGTCAATATGACTGATGAACTGTGTCTTCATAAATACACATGCATACACTACCCCTAAGGTGGGTGATCACCAAACTATTGTGTGCAAGAACATACCATCAATCCAGAATTTGGAAGATTTCTTTAATATCTTTCCTGAAGCTAAAACTAGAGACACTCACCTGAGAGTAGACCCTGTAAAAGAAAAAAAACCCAAATCCTCAACCAATAGATTATGAAACTAATGACCACATACCTTTATTTTCATAAGATTAACACTAAAGCAGTATTTTCGCATGGAACTGCCATTTCCCCTTTTAATTAACAGAGTAAGAACTGCAACTTTCTGTTTTAAGTCTGCTAAAAGTTATGCTGCTGGATTTAGGGTTTTGCTTCTTAGACTTGTACAGATTTTTTTTATTGTGTATTTATTGCTATTCACCTAATTTAATTCTCTTACTGGTTTACCATTGGTAAGAATATTTTTACAATTTTATTTTGATAGCTGAGAAATTATTTATACAATTTAATTTTGATAACTGATAAATTGCTTTTGTGGTATCCAGCCAGTGTTCAGAAAGGCTTACAGTGTCATCTCACGTGATCATAACTTTATATCCTACCCTACCTGTATTCTGTGTCTCAGTGCCCCATATGTACAGGTACATATAAAACACAGAACTGCACACTATCCCTTGACTAGGTCAAAAATTCTCTGTGTGTGAATATATATATACAGATATATGCCAATACACTACATTTGTGTGTGTGTATATATATATATGTGTGTGTGTGTGTACACATGTACAGACAAGATATGTAGATGCATTTGCACACATCTCTCTGCACATGCAGAAGCATTCTTACAAATGACCTTTATAAGCCCCATGTTTTCAGGACATCCTAGGAGAATAACAGGATTGCAGACAGAATTTTAGGCGTGAGGACACTGCATTTCTGCGGCACAGGGAGCTGAACAAAGTACGTTATAAAAATTTGTAAGCTTGGAAAATACAGATGGAGGATTTTGTCTTTAGTGTTTCAATAACTTCCAGCATTTGTAAAGGCACCCTAAAACTAAACTTATAGTTTAAACATTGAGTAGGCAGGTATGAATGTGTAGAAGGCCAATACATACTACAGTTTCAGAGATACAGCTCACAGTAGTGCTAAGGAGAAGGGCTTTACCTTGCAAATGCTAAATGACTCATGGCTTGTATTTCTGCAGATGTTCAAGTCAAGCTACACAACAGCAGGAGCACAGAATTACTGAGCACTGTTGTGCACAAAGCATAAGGCACAGTCAGGTTTTCTCCTACTGCAGAAAAGGCAATGTTAAATGTAATGTACAGCTATTCCCCATATCCTCCATAAAATACAGCTGCTGCTTAGTCTGTATTAACTGCTGTTGAATTCAGCACAGGGATTAGAGAGGACACTCAACCATTTCACATGCAGGCATGCATGTCAGACAGGAGCCATCCCTCGAATGAGAGTAAAGCCCTGTACCAGCATTCATCATCTCCGGACCGATAGCGGGCAAACAACTACCCTGAGCCATAGATCACATTCAACAAAGAAGAGACTTTACTTTCCCATCTTAACTTGCTAAAAGGCACACAGGGCTGCCTCCTCTGACACCCTCCTACTTTCTGCCACTCAGGAAAGCATCCCATCTCTGCATCAGACAAGCAGCAGTTTGGCAGCCACCTCTCTGATACACAACTCCTGCTGAGAAGGAGTTATGACCGCAAAATCGGAATATATTTCTCTGTAGAGCTCCAATAGTGCATTCGCTTTGCAGTGTGGAAGAACTGATAACTTGACATGTCAAAGCCATTTTACCATTCTGCAGCTTTCAAATATTTTCCCCTGCAATTATTTTTCTTTTTTTGTGCCCTCCTGCACTGCAGTTATTCTAATCCACAGTGACAGGACTTAGGGCTGATTAAAGTGTTTGCAAGTGATGACAAAAATATGCTCAAATGGCACACAGCTTGTAAGGACAGATCTGCATGAGAAAAGGAAAATAATTTATTAGCATAACCAGCTTTAAATTTGCAGTAGAATCATTGCCTTCCCCATCCTCAATCCATCAGGAAAGCAAATAATTGTAATTTCAGATGGGACACAGCTCTTGCATATTTAAAATACTCAGTAATTAATCGAGTGAAGGAAGTCAAACCAAATGCAGTAAGTAATTTTTTTCCTTCCACAGAAATGAAACAGATTTAATATAATCCTTGTCTAAAATTCATCCAAGTCTTCAATAGTTGTTTAAATTATATTAGTCTTTAAAGAAAAATCTGACTCCTACACTTTAAAAAATAGCTGCTTTAGACAGATTTAATGAACTTTTACTACATACTTCTTTTTTTTTCTTTTTTTTTTTATGTGAGACTGATAGCACTTTTTCAGTCTAGGCACTGTGCCTGTGGGCAGTGTGCTGGCTTCAACAATTCTCCAGCTACTACAGCACCCTCTTAGGCACTGTGCCAGAAAATGCCTTACCCAGATCAATTAAAAATGAGCTATTGACTTCATTTTCATTCTTGCCCAAGCTAGGCCACAGTACTGGTTTCAAGACAACCCTGTGGTACAGCCTGACACACAATTTTTGCAAAGGACAGGCTCTCTGCAATGACAAGCAAACAAGCCATGCTTCATGAGATCTGGTGAGGCTCAAAAGCTGCCCGCAAACTCCTCTGTGTTGGCAGAAGAACTTCTGACCAAGATGAAAATATGAATGAACACTAGAGGATCAGTATGGAGAGGAACATTGCTTGGGAAGCCTATACTTTGGTATTTAATACAGCATTAATTTCTCTGGAATACCTCCCTGTACTTAAGAGCACTCCCTACCTCTCTGTCACACCAGGTGACAAAATAAGGCCACTGCAGGCCACTGCATAACCTTTCCATCACCTTAGGCTCTCCAGAAAATTTAACAGGAACATTACCTCTCTGAGAGCTTCATACCAATGGCAAACTTGGTGACAACTGGCCAAAATATGAGACCAAAAAGGATGAGAGGGGACCTCAGGTGCATAGCTAGTCCACTCATCTGCCAAAAGTATCATCTTTATCATTCCTCGCAGTTGCTTGAATGACCTCCAGAAACAGAGATACTCTCAAACTATTTTCAGCTGACCCAAATACTTCTTACTGCAAATTCAGCTGGTCACACTTTGTCCAAATACGCATTTGGAGAGATCAAAAGGACACAAATTCCTCCCTGATTCTTACAAAGGATTATGCCTGACTCACTGGCTGCTCTTCTGGGAGCTGGGACTAAGCTCAGCTGGTCCACTTCTTTTGTTGATTCAAAACTGGACTTAACCATTACAGCTCATGCCATCCCAGCACCACTAACAGCAGTGAAACACAAACTCTCCTCTCCGTTTCATACTGAAGGGAAAAGAGGCCAGACACCATTGGAAAGGGTCAGGAATTAGTCACCAGCAGCAAAAAAGGTGGCAGAAAGGACTAATGGTAGAGAGGAGTTTATTAATTTGCTCCATTTACTAACTCTCACTTCCTGCTCCATTGAAAACAAAAGCACAGAATGAGCATTTGATCCAGAACCAGGCTCTCCATAACCTAGTCTGCCCATCACCATCTGCTTGGAGCCAATTCCCTTCTGGTTTGGCATTCCTCTTAGAGTACCTTTGTCTACACCACAACACTCTGTTAAGAAGCTGTGTGAAAAGGCTTAGTACAGGGAAGACAAGGGAGAAAAGAAGAGATGCTCCTAGTGAAGAAGCAGCAGACATTAGCCAAGAACAAACAGCCAAGTTCATAGTTATTCTCACTGTTGTTCAAGGATTTGTCCAGGATCTTCTGAGAATATTTGTAAGATTGCCAGTATGTAATTTTTCCTTTCAGCCTTTTAAGAGGTAGGCAGTAAGTTGGGCTTTTTTCTAATTTATATATACACACACATATATTTGTAAAAATTCCTGTAATGAGTGACAGTTACTTAGAAATCACAAAGTACTTCCCTTTCCAACTCAACATGACAAAGAATCAAGCCTTGGAAAATTCTTTATGCAGCAATTTCTGTACACAAGAAAGTTTTCATGCTAACAATCATAACTCACAATAAGACAATCCTATCTTTTTAAGCCACTAATGGTGTTGATTTAACCAAAGAAATAGCAACAAACTATTTGGTCTATCAAATCCCACGCAAACTACTTTGTAGATGACTTTCTTAATCCCTTCCCCATCCTCATCTGAAAACTGGGGAGGCATCAGAGCAGATAACTTACTTTTTTGTTCTTTTAGGTAGACTTTGAAAGTCAGACTATGCAAAAGACCATCTTGTATGCCCCAAAATCCAATCGATGGGAAAAACCCCAACCTAATAGAGTTTAAAAAAAAAAAAAGTTTCACTATCGCTGTTTATACTTTTGTTTTCTACTTTGCAACCTAGTGAGGCTCAAAACAAGTGAGCCACTTTACCAACAAAGGAAAAGCAGGGAAATAAACGTAACATCTAGCTGAGGACTATCCCTCAGGAAAGCACTAATTCCAGTGAACTTAACTCTAACAGTGAGCAATGGAAGATGCAACAAGCAAACTTGAACATTCTAATTTAAAAAGTGAAAAGAAAAAAAGCAATGAGCCTGCAAGTTTTCCATCCCTTTGCTTTTGGAATCAATGAAACATACCCAGTACTGAAAATAACTCAAGGTAAGACTTCAGTAAAAATAGTACCTAATTGCAGCACTGCCTGTTTTCTAGGATTATTTTCTACAGACTTTATGTGCTCTGTTCTGTACTGATGTTCCCCTTTCTTTTGCTAGCCAAACCAGGAAAACCTAGCGATGAACCACTTATGAATTTACCTAATCCAGGGTTTATGTAAAGGCATAGATACTTTCGGCATTTAAAAATGCATTTTAAGCCTTAATTTGACAATAAATGCTTTGAACCACAAGTATTAACAATGCCATAAAGACAAAGCTAGCAGATAAAATAACAGTGAACTGGTAAGAAATGGGAGCATTTCTCTTAGTATAAAAGCCCCCCAACAGCCCAACAACAACAAAAAAAATCCACCCTCACATAATGTGTGGGAATGACAGATCCGCTCTGACTAAAAAGACAAAGTAGACGTGCCTAAAGTACATGTTTAGGATCCTAGACTTGGCTTAACTCAAACAACTTTGATTGGATGGGGTCCCTCAACAGTATTAAAACTGCTCTAATTGCATTCTTCAAGCCAGCTGAAAGCTGACAGCTTCCGCTCTCCCGCGTGCTATCAGGGCACATCAAGGACTTCTGTTATGAGAGGAGCACCTGGTCCAAATTTATTTCAACGGCCCAGAGCAAAAAGGGAAGGTGCTTAATGTTCAGCCACAATGGTGACATTTTTACGATACGCCCAAAGTTCAGAAACAAACAAATGAAGGATTTGAAAGGCGCACGAACAGAAAGGGTGACAATAAAATTCAACATTAATATATCAATTTTAAAACACATACCACCCATATACTCGAGGGCAAGGCCAAAAGTTCGAAGCAGAGAAAAGAAGAAATCTGCATAGCTAGCTTGGAAGAAAAAAAAAATTAATTCTCTGTAACTGTTTGAAAGAAATGTTGACCTTTCACTGAAAATGACATATTTCATTCCTTCCTATTTTAGATGACTACAAGTAGTGCACTCATTCCACCCAAAAAGGTGGCACATTTCAGCTTTAGCAGAATAATAAGTGATACTGACGAAAGATCTCTCTACATTTTATGTTACATTGTCTGGTTTGTGCCCCTCCCCCTGCCTCGTGGTTAAAAATCAAATTAACTGGAGGGGCAGGAGATGCACACAGGCTGGTACTATAAAATCTTCAGATCAGCAGAGATGAGTGACTAATTATTGAGAAATTTATCATAGTGTTAAAGAGGCTTTAATAAATGTTTCTCAATTTCTTTGAAAAACACCATGGCTATTTTTAATCAAACCTTTAGGAACAGGACACTATTGTTCAACTCAAAATTAGGTCAGCTTTATTTCTGCGGCTACAACTACGCTAAAATTACAGTCATTATGTAAATTTATAGAAGATTTCTCATGTACCGAATGACTGGAGATTAGGCAATTTTAGACACTGAAATGCTGAAATTGCTCCACCGTAATCAATACATATCCACACAGTAAAGCAAAAATGACAGAAATCTCATGTCTATGAAATGAGATGGGAAGCATCAATTAACTTGTTATAAGTAACATCATTTAGGAATAATTTTAAATGTGTGATACAGAAACAGCAAAAAGATTATTCCACATTAAGCAGTTCTGTAGTATATATAATAAAGGCCTGAGTTCTATGCCTTGACAATGTCTATTTAGGTATAAGAATAAACTGAAAGAGAGAAAGTAAATTCTTAAATCAATGTATTGGCTTTTGTGTTGCAGCAGAAAGCATATACTCCCTCCTTACTTTCCAGTCAGTATGGCCAGATCTGCTGCCACATATAAAGTTATTAGCATGCCCACATGTGGTATTTTTCTTTACTAAATAGACAAAAGTGTAATTTAGAACCTGACTGAGAGACCCTGCAGTACAGTCTAAAGTACCAAATAAAGATGTCTTTCAGGAAAGACTGAAATACATAACTACACAGGCAAAGCCACACCATCTTTAAAAATGAATTCCAAGTAACCTATGGAACAGTTAATACTGTAATTTCTTGCAATTTTACGCTGCAGCTCTGCCTTCTCATGCAATTTCCCCTGTATTCTGCAGGGCAAATTAGAGAACAACACCCAAGCACAGACTTTTCTTGATGGTGTCTGCTGATACCAATCACGAGTATCATTGTGACTATTGTGCTTGGTCAGGAGCATACTTCTCAGAAATACTCTCCTTCTGCTTACTTCTTACTTACTGGGACAAGCTTCCTTAAGGTCTTTCTCAAGAACTGCCTGATTTTAAGAAACACCACGTTTCCTTATTTTACTTAGTGAATACTTATATTAACTTTTTTAGATAGCAATTTTTAGTGCACTAACATACATTTTCTTTTCACTAAGCAAGGGATGTTTGTTATTAGAAAGTGGTCTGTAACAGGATTTTGTGATCTTTAAAAATCCAAGTCTCACCCCCACTTTCCCCCAGATCTGCTAATGAAATAAATGGTTTTTAAAAGAAAACAAAAGGGACAAAAAGAAGGAAGAGGTGTAGAAGAAAAACATGCACAGTGGAAGAAAGAGTTAACAAAATCTGCAGCACGCCTCAAAATGAGCTATAAAAGTTCCATAATGAACCTTCTAGTCCTGAACTATCTCTCAGGCGCATTCACTTATATTTCTTTATGCTGCCATCTCTCACTGCAAGTATAACAAGAGAGTTAAAATGTAATTTTACATGTAGGTATATCACCTCAAATTAGCAACATAAAATTACTGACATTTATTCTAAAGAAAGCCCTACTGGCTAGGGGTAAAATGCTGAACTAGCATCTGTCAGTACTGCTAATTGAGGTAAGGTTGGGAACTATAAAGTACTATTAAAGAAGTAAAATAATACCAAATGGAAACGCTGAAAAGGTACACTACCCTTCTGACACTCTAAATTATTATCCCGATTAAAGTAGCTAGTATGTTTAACTCCTAAAAGTGCCATGGACAGTAATGGGCTTGAGAATTGCAAGGAACATTTTTACGGGCCACAGTACCTGGAAAAAAACACATTAAAAAATTCTTGCAATGTAGTATCTAGATGTCTGATGTATTTTTAATGAAGTATTCCATCTTCTGTATTTTTAAATTGTATCTGTCTTTTTTAGAAAGTGCCACATTTTCATACCTCCAGCTTCAGCAGTTCCACCCTCTCCTCTTCAACCTAATCTTTGAGGAGATCTTTGGATCACAAGCTACTTGCAAGGTTCTTGCCATCATCTTATGAATGATGAATGACAACAGCATAAAATCCAACACTGGCCCCAGAGGTAAAACAATTAAATCTAGAGAAGTATTAATAAAACTTATCCAACTTTATATTTTTTCTTGTTTGGCATATCTACTCCTTTGACACCATGGTGTAGAGCTCTGTGTATACATTTGGGAACACACAGTAAATTTTAATACAGAATCTAGAAGTTCATATTATAAAAGAGGTATTACTGCTTTCACTTTCAGGAGGAGTAGCCAGAGAAGAGAATCCAATTTGTTGCTAGGCACAGCTTTTAGAAAATTCAGAGATTTACAAAACAGCAGTAGGCATGACACAAAATAAAGGCAATATGGAGAACATTCAGAGATTAGGACTAATTCTCATTTACTTCTGTGTGAGTGTGATGGGTAAATTTATCAGCAGGCACCTGCTCTTTGAGAAAAATTCTGAAACCTGAAGGCAACACAGTAATGACAGTATGTCTACTCTGCATGAAAAATATTAAGCTGTATTAGGTTAAAAGCAATCATTTATGGCCAGATCCTATGGGATTTGTTTTTGTACAGATTCCTCACATGAGGAACAAAACACAGTATATATTTCTGTCTTGCTAAAAACTTTCATAATCAGACTAGTTACCAAAGGAAAGTTCATGCTTGCCCTTTCACCCCCACAGATAAACTGAAAAATTTCAACTGGTTTAACATTTGGACATACTAAAATGAAGCCAAATAGAACACACTTTAAGCTGAAAATAATTTCCAGGCTCAGCTGCATGAAACTTACGTAGGTCATGCACAGAATCCTCAACCCCACAAAGGGTAACAATGGGAAGAATGAAGTCCTGGAGCTGGGAAAGAAAAACCCTATGCACCCATATGTGCTGGGGGTCACTCTGCTGGAAAGCACCTTGGCAGATAAGGATGTGGGGGTGCTGGTGGACACCAAGTTGAATACGAACCAACAGTGTGCCCTTGTGGCAAAGAAGGCCAGTGGTATCCTGGGCTGCATTAGATTTGCCAGAAGCATTAAGTAGAGGTCTTTCTCCTCTACTCAGCACTGGAGAGGACACAGCTGGAGTGCTGTGCCCAGTTCTGGGCTCCCCAGCAAAAGTGAGACATGGACATACTGGGGAGAGTCCTGAAAGGGTCCACCAAGGTGACAAAGGAACTGGAACATCTCTCCTATGAGGAAGGGCTGAGAGTTAGGACTGTTCAGCCTGGAGAAGAGAAGGCTGAGGAAGGTCTCATCAATGTGTACAAACGTCTGAAGGGAGAGTGCCAAGAGAACAGAGCCAGGCTCTTTCCAGTGGTGCCCACTGACAGGACCAGAGCTAAAACAATGAAGCAAACTCGTTCTGATCAGCTGCAAACACTTTTTCATTATGAGGGTGGACTGAACACTGGCACAGGTTGCCAAGAGAGGCTGTAAAGTCTCCATCTTTGCAGAGATTCAGAAGCCATCTGGACAAGGTCCTGGGCAGCCTGCTGTAAGTGACCATCCTTGAGCAGGGAAGTTGGACCAGATGACAGACCTGCAGAGGTCCCTTCCAACCACAGACCCCCTGTGATTCTGTAAAAGAAGCTCCACAATTTCTATGAGCATTTTACAGTCACCAAAACAGTTTTTTTGTATTCCAAATGGTCTGGGGGTCAGTTTTTGTGTGGGAGACTGCATGTATGCACACATGCACGTATGTACACACACAGACATCCTTATTCCTTTGAAAGGATAGAGAATCAGTACTTAATGTTTTTACCACCTCAAGAATTCCACATCCCAAGACCTTACAAAAAAATTCCTAGCTTGAAAAGTCATGGTGAATCTACTACATATGGATAGCTTTTAAGAGGGGAAAAGGACAGAGTTCTTCTTGAGTTAAGAATGTCAGAATAGTCCATCAAGCTAATTAAGGTGTTACCTGCTGTAAAAAAGTCTCCGATTTCACAAAAAGAATAAAGAAAAGCTTCAAAAGCCACCAAAGTTCTCCCTGGTATTTTGTCAGCATTCAAGTGACATCCACAGATTTAACTGAAATTCACCAGTTAACTGGGGCATTAAAGCAACCTCTGCAGAGCTGGACAGTTTGTAAAGTTCATTAGCACCCAGATTACTTTCCTACAGACTCTTTGAGCCCCTCAAAATCATCTGAAAGATCATTAGTTTCTGACACACTGTTCTTATATATCTAAATGACCTTTCGGATACGCTTTTCAGGTTCTCGCTGTTAACACTGCGTGCCAAATGTCACCAAAATTTTTTTGAAGTGTCACCAGAAGACATTTTGACAGGCCATTTTGTTGTTAGATACAGCAACAGAATTATGTTACACTGAGGGCGAAGGACTGAAAGGGAGAAAAAGCATCTGATCCCTAGTCAGGTACACCATTACTTAGGAGTTACCCTCAGAGAAGCTTAAGGAGGAAGGAGAGGCCCCTACTGCAAGTAGCTCAAGGCTCCTGGAATCCTCAGTCACAGGGGAAATTTTAAAGAGATCAAGGTAGCTGCAGAAAATAAGCAGCATGGGCTGCCCTAGAGGGTAGTTCCCCAGTCTTAAGCACCACCTGGGTTCCCAAGCAGGGCCAGCTTTTCTCAGCGACCAGTTTCAACAAAATACAGACTGACACACCATCTTCCCAGACCTCACACATATTTTGGCACGAAATGATTGGATCATCTCTTTTGTGAAGCAGGCTCAGCTTCCATCTCATCGTGTGAGCAAAAATGGGGGCATCCACCACATCATGCATCAAGACAGCTCACATTACCAAAATACACACAACTCTTTCCTGCAAGCCCACTGTACCTCTAGGTGAAAAGAAAGCATGCAAACTAATGCTTTAAGAGGATTAGGGAAGAGACGAGGGAGGGTCAGGGGACACATTTTTATAGGAGAAGGGGAAAAATGCATTGTTTCGTCTGTACCAGATGTGAGTGTCCTTCTCTTGTCTTTCCAGTCTTTCCCTTCAAAAGAACTTCATGGCAGTAAGATGATCCAGTCCAAACAAACATCAGAGCAAGTCTGCCACATTATCTGAGTCAATCAGTACAAGTGAAAACCATTAGAAACTGCAAGTGAATGAGCAAACAAGCATCAAAAGACAGGAGTTCATGCACCTTCAACTTCACAGGGACAGCCAAGAACAATTTTCAATAAAAGGAGTTCCTAGTAACTTCCAGAGAACTGAAAAATTTCTATAAATTACTCAGCAACTGCAAGAGAAGGAGGCCTTGGGTCAGACACACTTTCTAATGCATGTCTCCTATCCCTTTGAAACTGTCCTTTGGCAGCATTATCTGGTACACCGTGAGCATTCAAGACCATGGATTTAGATGGCAGGAATGGAAAGTTTCCCCATCCTTAGGGCAGGGCTGCACCTTCCAACATTCTCCAGTGACATCTGAAGACAGTTCATCCGACTACCACCAGCATTACAGGAAGCTCATTGCACTGAAATAGTGTTAGAAAACCATGGAATTCCAGAGAAGTCAGACTTCTCAGAGCCACACAATTCACAGGGTTAATCTGTTATTAGACAAAGAGCTTACCAATGGAATTTTAACAAACTGGTAAAGAACAATGGTGACCAACCTGCTGATGAAAAAGCCATGTAAAACCAACTTTTATTTTTCCTGACAAACAAGCAAAACATAACATCACAGGACTTGCATGAAATGTCACATCACACACACTGAACATATAAACTAGACAGCAGGGTGTAGGGGTGTGTGTCTTCTCTACATGCTACTCAAAATAAAAAGCAGCCTGCCTGCAGCTTAGTCAGGAGGAGACTTCAAAAACACAGATGATAAAAGGAACTGTGAGGGTGGTATAAAGTAACTAGCTTCTCCAAATAAATATTCTCCACAGCTGTAAACTAGATTTTGAGTTCCTGGGGAAGTAGGAACAAATCCTCAGATAAAAAAATGCCACATCAACTTAATTAATAGATATGTGCGAGCAAAGAAAGGCTGACACTTCTATAGCAACTGAATTAATGGTGCATGGAAGTATTTAATTCTGAATTTTCAATTAGATTTTCTGGCTTTCACTGGGGTTTTTTTGGGTTTTTTTTTTTTGGTTGGTTGGTTTAGTGTTTTTTGGATTTTTTTTTTGCTACAATGCAAACGAAGATATCTGTCAGAGTTTGGGAGTACATAGATTTGAGAACCCAAGATATAATGTAAGTGTAAATCAGCAAAGCCAGCTTGACTTTATTCCATCTACAAGCTTTCCCCACCCAGAAAAGTTTCCAGAAACATGAGCTGAACCTTGAAGTTTGTTAGATGCTCTTTCCCAGGCCTTTATAAACCAAAAGCAATAAAACATTGCAGGCAAAGTATTCTGATCTTAAGACACCATGTACAGTACTTATAGCAACCACCCTATGGAAGTCTTGTTATTGCTGCCTATTAAAAAAAGAAATCTGAAAACCAGAAAGTTAAAGCCTTGCTGCTGTGGAGTAAAAGAATGGTCTTTTTATGGTGTGCTACTGCTGCCTTAAGGGGTAAATCCTGTTTAGGGCAAACCCTAGAAACAAAAAAGCCCAGCATCACTGTTGTATTAAACAGATCCCTCTTTTTGCTGATTTTATGGCACACGTAGAGCAAAAAACCTCCTTATCAGAACAAATGTTCAACTACTTACTTGGAGCCAATTAAAAATGATTGTAAGATGACTTTTAAATTAAGGCTTTCAAGATACTCAACCAGCCAAGTAAACTGTGAGAGCCGGATGCCCACCCTCAAAAGTTTAGTGCTAGCGTCCCACCACCCACTCCCTCTTGTTTCATAAATAAAGTTATTTAAGTTTCCAGGTCCCTTCTTTGATATATGCAAGCTGCTTTTTGGGGAGGATTGGTCTTTTTATTTGCAGATAGAGTGGGGGTGTGGGGAGGAGGAAAGGGGAGAGAGAGGAGAGAATCAAAGCTACACAGGCTTCAATTACTATTACAAATGGAAAAACTGGAGGCTCCTAAAAATCCCAGTCATTAGAAATTTTATGCCAAAAACCTTAAAGCGAACAAAGTGAGGAGGTAATATCAGTAACTCAGGTGAAGGTATCCATCTGAGGTTAACCTGTACCTTTAAATAAAAAGAAGCTTAGCTGAATTCTCTATCAAAAGCTGCAGTGTCAAAGCAGTGGGACTCTTAGTAATAGAAACAACCTTCATCCTAGGCTCATCTAGATTTTTTAAAAGGTACTTAGAGAAAGACATTAATTCCTCCTCAACTATTTCTGTCTTTAATTCATAGAAGTGATAGCTAGCCAGACATCTTAATTTTGTTTTAACCAGCAATGGGAAAGAACCGGGGAAAGAACCAATGAAGTTTTCCTTCCTTTTTTCATCAGTCTTTGAAAAGCAGTAACATGCACAGCAAGAAAAGATTAATAAAACTTAAGACACATTAACTAATTAAATGGTAGTGAGCCAGTTTTACACTACTTGTAAATACAGCCCCATTGGAAAGATGTGTCACATATTAAGGTCCAATTATTATCTACCATATCACCAGGCTGGAATATGGAAACAGATGTTACCAAGTGTTTTCAGGTCTCTTTGATATTCAAACACTAACTTTACAATGTGCAAAAGCAAGAAAAAAACTCAAATCTAACCACAATGTGTATTTTTAAAAAAACCTCAAAAGACAGAAAAATTTTAATATTGAATTGAGTAAGAAAAACCATTTTAAGAGCATTCGAACTCTACTGTAATTTAAGAAAATTTACATCTTATAGCGATGTTTACCACCAACAGCACAGAAACCTTTGTAGGACTGTTCTACTGCATTAGACAAAAGCAACAGAAAACATTAGTGAACCTCTAGGTAATCTCAAAGTAGTAAAAATCAGTGTTTTAAGATAACATCAGAGGCTGTTTAAAACAAGCTTTAAATAATTAATCCTTTAAAAAAAGATCACACATGGATCATGTGATATTTTGCTCATAGAAGTCTATATATATTTACTGACGTTAACTTAGACCAGGTGAGGTTCACAACCAAATCCCTGTATTTAACTGAATATGTTTTTAATGCTTTTCCCCTTGACCTTCATGCTCCACTGCGGCAATTGTATTTTATCTATAAATTGGTGTTTAGTGTTGGTTTATGTTATGGATAAAAACTTCAAGGCATTAATACTACAAGATTTTTAAAAGTTATTCCACACATATTGTGTTTTAAAAATATTTATGACAGAA
Organism: Lichenostomus cassidix; assembly: GCF_008360975.1. NCBI lineage: Eukaryota > Metazoa > Chordata > Aves > Passeriformes > Meliphagidae > Lichenostomus > Lichenostomus cassidix. The sequence continues at coordinate 33,917,881 of NC_139482.1, forward strand.
GTATATACATGTATGTATGTGCATACGTATGGACACCCACACAGAGCCTGACTTCCACTAGGGAGCAAAAGGCAGCAATCTTTCATTTCAAAAGTGAAGTCATTTCTCAGCTACAGAAATAACATGCACAGATGAAAAAATTAGGAAGTCTAAGGTTTTTGCCTTTGTTTAACTGGGCAGTGTTTTTTTTTAGTATATCTGCATTTTCAATGACTTGCTTACAGTCTAGAAGCCTATGGTATAAATTTCATCCCAGAGTGAATTTTTATGATGGAGTTATAAACCCCTAAAGAAACAGGGTTTACAATGGAAGTGCTGACATAACTAACTATAGCAGCACCAGCAGTGCCTCTGTAATCAAGGCACATTATATTTATGAGGTAGGTAAAAGTCTGTAACCATCAATCACTGGAATCATATTGACAGATTCTAAGTTTGAGGTCCAACAGAATTAATGTATTCAGTTTCTCACACCATTGATATGAAGAGGAGAATTCGCAGGCAATTTTATGGGCCTAGGCTTTGACATCTTTACAGAAATCAGTGAGGGGCTGTCTTGTTGAAACATTTCATTAAACTACAGCCTCAGCATTTCTAGATTTTGCACCAACCTTTCACAAAATGCTAGAGAAGAAGATTGTTCAGAAACCAAACATGACCTTATTCACATAAGCATGCTTCATGAGCTGGTCATTACAAACATTAATTCTATGTATATCCACCAGACATTTAAAATTATACCTAAGAATGATTAATCACCCAAAGAATATCCAACTCCTAAATTATAACTCAACATCCCTATATAAAACAATCTAAAATGTCAGCACCTCTGTCTTTATGATATCACACCGTTCCAATAATTCTGTTTTACAAGTAAATTCCTATTATACATTAATAAGTGCTGTTGGTGGCTAAACTTCATGCCTTTGAGTAATGACCAGGTTGAAGGCAATTAGGCTGGCCAGGTGCAGCTGGGTTAGGTACTAATAAAAAGTTTTTAAATTTTACTATTTCCGTTTGGATTTTGGGGATGCATTCCAATCTGCCCAAATTAGGGAGGAAATTGTTTCCATGTTTTCAGCTGTTCCACGGTCTGACTATTACTGACCGATAACCTGCACAGATTTTTTTTTTTTAGCTTGCACACATACACACTCACAGGACCAGTGTCTTTACTTTTCAACTTGTCAGAGCAGTACAGTAGGAAAACTAAGAAACCATTATATACGTTTGCAGAAAGGGTTTCCAATTCAGTCACACAAGGGTAGCTGGGCTTGAGTGAAACTTGTTTGAAATAGGAAAATCTAGGTTGGTTTTTAAAGTCTTTATATATAAATGCAGGGTAAGAATTAAAATGCAACCATGTTATTCTCCACTCCTCTTAAAGCCCAGACTGTTGTGAATATGCTTTCCATAACATGTTAATTTTTAAAAATAACCTGACAACTTCTGTTTGTTTGGGGCTTTTTTTTAATCAAGCTGGCTTAACACCACTTGTACTGATTCTAAAAGCCATGTTTTTATTGAGATGTATTTAGGAAAGCGATGCTGATGTCTGTGGTTTTGCCAGAGGAGGAAGGCTGTCTGCCTGCGACACCACTGCAAGCACTGTGCAAGAGTCTTCTGGGTGCGTACATACACACACTCACGTGCACTGTCCTGCCCTCCTGCCCTCTCACATGTTTTCATGAGTGAATCTTCCTCCAAAACTCAGCCTGAAGTTGAGCACAGAGGGCAACACACTGTCTGCTTCCAGAGGCAACAGCAAATTTCCACACCTTCTCACCAGAATTTTCTCAGAAGGCAGTGCTATCACCATGCACCTCAAGAACTGGGGGACAGAAGAACTACCCTATTCTCTCACACAGAAAAGCCCTGAGATCTTGTATAGCCCTGAGCTTCTCAACCACATTGTAAACTCATTCTCTCTCATGAGGCTTTACTTTTGAAAAATGTGGGCCAAGGACGTAGGCTCTTTTTACATTCTCACAGCAGCATTTGTTAATTTTCATTTTCTACTTGTATACCATACAGAGATAGCACTTGACAAGGAAGATCCTGACCCACAAATTCCAGGTGACTGTGAAAATATTCCCCAGCAGGATCAACACAAGCTTTCCCCACTCCTACCACCCAGAAAGGCATGCTCAATGAAGCCTGTGCCAAAATGCTGTGTAACAGGGACCTTGGATCTGACTGACTTCAGCCACTTCTGATAAAAGCTCACAGCAAAGTGACCATGCCGAGAACACATTGCACCAGCGAGTGGGAGAGTGTAGTGTGCAGACACACTCCTCTGCTTCCCAACGCCCCCAGGTCAGCAACACAGGCTCTTCCAGCGACAGATCTGTATTCTGGACTCCTTTTAAGTCCCAGTCAGAAGTTTAACCTCTATAAAAGTCCAACAGCATTAACAAGAAGGCATCACTGGACAGGATTCCAACACAACTAAGCTGCAGCCTCTGTTCATTCTGAAGCCTTTGCACAGATTTGAGTCTAGGAGGAAAAAAATGGATTTTCAAAACCAGAATAAAAGCACAATTCTATGTGCCAATTAACCCCCTCCCCCCATAATTAATTCATATGACTCTATAATTTGAAATTAAACATGGCATACTTTTACTTTTTTGAAGGCATTGCTTTGCAGGCAAAAGGAAATAGCAGTGCAGTATGCATTCAGGGACATAAAGGAAGCTCAAAGAAAATGACTTGCTTTGCTTTCACAAGTGAGCAGTGATCTGAGGAGGGCAACATGTAGGCATATATTTAAATATGCAGAAAACTTGTTCTGAATCACATGCTTTGCTATAATTGCCTCGCCTTTCAAGGGATTAGTGAAGTACCACACACAAAGTCAAACTTCATCATAAAATGTAGGTAGAAAGACACAGGGTATTAAGACAAAGCTCAATAAAAAAATGTCAAAGCCCTTGCTTTCATGATTATCAATAGAAATAGATTCTTAGTATCTCCCATTTCTCACAATTTCTTGACTCTAAAGCATTGCCATTTGGTTAAAAATGTTCTTAAATGAATCAAGATGTTCAATAAACAGATCATCTAATACTGATTACACTAGTAAAATGGAAACAATTATCAAAATCTGAAAAACCCTTATCTATTTTTAAATAGCATGCTATTTTGAAATTATTATATTTGATTTTCCAGTAAGTCAGCTTGGCAACATAAGTGATTGTGTGATAGAAGTGATACATGTGATCACCAAAGCCCTCCCCTGTAGCTCTGCACATTTTAAAACTCAATTGCTTAGTCAGATTTGGTCAGAAAATTTCATGAAAATAAATCATGTTAATACTAACAATAATAACAATAAGAATAATAATGGCATCAGCTTGGAGACAGTTTTCTCAATTACTTAAATAAATCTCAAAATCAGTCATACTGTTTTAAACAGTACAGGAAGGAAGATGGTTTCCAGTTTCAAGATTCTCAAAGGCGGCTACAGTACTTAGAGAAAGTAAGACTGCAGAGAAATACAACATACATTTGCCTCTGTTCATGAACAAACTAGAGGCATTTTAAAGCTTTTCGTATGGCACCATCCCTAACTGCCCAGTTTGCCTTCTCCTACCAGTCCTAGCTTTGTCAGTGACCTCAAGATGATATTTTTGAGGTGAAAAATAAAACTAGACTGTAAATAGAGCGTTGGGGTTTTTTAATGAATAATTACAAATTATTTTTAGAAGCCTTACAGAAAATTGGGATCTGGACAGCATCAGCACGTAAACAGAATTGCAATTTCCAAGAGAGAGTTAACATAATTAGTGACCAGAGTAGCTAGCAGCACTTTAAAAGCTAATATTTGACATTCTATAATAATACATAATTATTATAAAGCACCTACGATGTGAAATTAAACACATGCAATGTGTAACAGTGAAATCAGGGAGCGCCGGGCCATCCCCTGCCCTGCAGCGCCCTCTGCTGCTGCGGCCGGGGAGGTGCAGCCGCTCGGCGCTCCCGGCCGGAGAGCCAAACGCGGGAATCAAATCAGGATGCCTTGGTCCCAAATCCCGCATCCTCTGGGCTACCACACGGGCACACACTGAATTCAAGGAGCGTTAGCTGTGGGAAAAGAACTAAACTGCATAAGGCGTCGCTCGAACGAAATGCCACGAGGAAATATAAACCTGCAAAACAACTGGTTCCCTGAGAAAGGATAATCCGGCAAATTATCCCAGAATATAAAAATATACAGCGAGGGAAGGTCAGAATTATATTTCCACCTGTTTGCAAGACTCCATGTGCCACATTTCTTTCAATTGTTGGAAGCTACAAAGAATGCTAACACCCATAACCTTAACCACACAAATTTAGGAATGCATTGTTTTAATGGCAGTCATGTTGTGATCCCCCTCTACCCCAATCAAAAAAAAAAAAAAATTAAAAAGTGAGCAATGCAGACAGATGGATGCTTTCAACAGGATACTCTCACAAGGACAAGAGATGCTTTCAAAACAACACAAAAGGACAATAAGGAACTGCACCTGTCTCCAAATTGAAAACATCATCAAAGCTCCTCCTCCTGAAAACTCTTCAGAGCAGTTTGAAATATTTGATTATGCAGTGTGCTTCCCTCACCCACACACTGGGACTATCTTACTTTGCTTTGCCTTTTTATTCCACAGGCACGTGCCACATCTTGAGGTGAACACCCAGCCGTGGCTCTGCAGTCCTAGGTGTGCATGCCACCACTTGAGCACTGCTGCTTACACTCAGCCAAGCACTTCCATGCTGAAACTTGGGAGCAGCCAGCACTGGTGCTTCAGCCCCTAAATTACAAGGCAATTTCATGGTTAGCACGAGGATGCAGAGCTGTGCAATTCCCAGATTGTACAGGCAATCTGCAGGCAAGATGAAATCAGCCCCAGTGCTCATGAAAACACATCCAGCCAGATTAAGTTTTGTCTCAGGATTGCTGTTGGGAATCCCCCTCCACGCTCCTCAACAAACAGGGAATGTCAGGAATAATTCTGGCCACTAACTACATGGCAGACATTGAGATGCTGGCAAGAAACCTGGTGAAGGGTCTGGAGCACAAATCTTATGAGGAATGTCTAAGGCAGCTGGAATAGTTTAACCTGGAGAAAAAGGAGGCTTTTGAGAGACAATATCACTCTCTACAACTACCTGAAAGGAGGTTGTAGCCAGGTTGGGGTCAGCCAGCCTCTTCTCCCAGCTAACAAGCGACAGGATAAGACGAAATAACCTCGAGTTACCAAGGGAAGTTGAGATTGGGTATTAAGAGAAATTTCTTCACTGAAAGCATTTGTCAAGCATAGGAAGAGACTGCCCAGGGAGGTGGTGGAGTGACCACCCCGGAAGGCATCTAAAAGACATTGCAGATGTGGCACTTAGGGACATGGTTTAGTGGTGGACTTGGGAGTTCTGGGTTAAGAGCTGGACTTTAGATAAAGAGTCTTTTCAAGCTAAATAATCCTATCAATATTCAAACATTTAAAAAAACTAAAAGGTCTAATGCAACTTTGTTCCTTGTGTCTCTCAAGTTTTCTGTAGCTACGTGGGAAGGTCATATATTTTTTCAACATTGAGCCAAGTTTTGCTACCAATACTGGAGCAGAGATCTAAGACATTAATCTTTAGATGGTTACATATGACTTTAGAAGGCTAAGCTTATTACAATGAACAAGCATGCAAAGAATAATATTTCTAAATTTAGTTACAACAGACCATTCTCAAATGACAAATCATATTCACTTGAAGCTGCAAACAGCAGCAGGTGCAGGTGTTTAAGGTATCAGGAATAATGAAACTGCTCAACCTGAATCAAAATCACTTAAGTATTTTTAATATTAGTTCTCTTCCTACATGAAAAAAAAAAGTACTTCTTTTCCTAAGCCATGTGCATCCAGTGAAACATGAAACACGTATTTTAATTACTGTCATAATCACGTTCATTAAGTGCCTCTTCCACTGAAGTGAAAGATGTTCCAGCATTTCCAAGTAACGTTTTTTGCTTTAAAAATTATTATTTTCAATTGTATTATTTTAGTGTTTCTTCAAAATTCCAGACAGCAAAAACATGACAGAATCTTTGTAAAGTAGACAGTAAAACTGCTAGTGATGTCATATGTATTTCAGTCACTGTATTTGTATCTTATAACTGAACATACAGGCAGTTCTGTAACAGAACAAAAAAAATAGAAGGAAAAAAGAAAGACCTTTGTCAAATGATAATTAAAGAATTATAAAGAATGCTGTTAACTTTGGTGGGCTGCTGAGAAGCAAAACTAAGTAAAATACAAGAATCCATCACTATGACACAGTGCATGCATTTTAATCTATCAGGCATGAAAAAACATGTTTTTAAGGTAACACTTTGTAGAGCTGTGCAAAAAGGTCCTCTTCTGAGCAACAAGGTGCAACATCCAGCACACTGGTAGAAGCCACCAACCCAGGCTAAGCAGAGCAATAGCCTGAAGAGGAAGGCAATGATTGGAGACCCATGGTTGTATTTCACTGAAACACGTTATCCTAAAAAGTGCAGGAAGAGATTTTTCTTGGTTTTCCTCAGAGGATAGTAAATGTGGGAAAGAAGCCCTTTATAATTCCTTTTCTCCTCTCCCACGAAGCTGAGGCTATCAGCTACATACAAAGACAGTCCAACACTGCACATGAAGAATAATGTTTCAGAAGTAGGAGTTGCAAGCAATGTTCTTCAACTTTTAACTTAATGAAACTAATGCTGTGATAGCCACAACCATTAGAGAAGGAATTTAATTAGAATACATTTCAATGACTAACTGCAACTTGAAACATAAAAGCTGGCAAGTGACAGATTATTCTCCATTGCTCAGGATGACTATCGGACCAGCAAACACTTGGTCTTCCAGCACAATCTATTCTTTGGCAGGAGTGTTTTCAAATCCCACCTTTTACTCTAGTCAAAGACACTACTGTTAAGGCATTTGGGGAAGAGTTTATCAACAAAAAAAACCCAAACCAAACCCAGAGCAAGCAAGATGTTTTTCACTCTGAAGTACATCACCTTACAATTCATGAAAGAAGTCAAAGATAGCCAGATGGTTGTGCTGTAAAATGCTTTTCCACCATGGGCCATTCCCCCGCTGTCCTCAACGTTGCAGTAACTTTGGTAACTTTGCTACAAGGAGAATTAAGAGCAATGGAATGAGAGCAAAAATAAGACTAGTATCATGCATCATTTAAAGTAACCTTAAAAAAAAAGAAAAAAAAGAGAAGAAAGGGAAGAAAAAGCACTGCATGTGTCACTGGCCCCAAGCACCTTATGTCCACCACAGGAATGTCAGAGCCGGGCAGGTGCCACTACAGTTATGTGGGCCATCAGAGATGGGATTACAAGGTATGTGGACGTGGCCAAGCAAAATATGACCTTGCTAGCTGAGGTAGCAAGCCATGAAAAGCCAGAGGCACCAGCATCTGCGTGCCTGAGAAGGCCCCAAGGGCACCCAGAGGAAATGCTGCACAGAAATCTTTTCCTCTGCTGCACTGGTGGTTTTTATACCAAAGAAGGATGGATTAAAACTGTGTTTGGCTACTTTATTTACACAATACTATTCACTTCTTGATTCCATTACATTTTGAAAGTGCACTAATTCGCACTAAATGGTCCAGAAGTCAGACACATAGTATTTCAACCCCAAAACCTCCAAGGCTGCAGGTAATTGTCCCCATCCCTGCAGAACTACAAAGTTTTGCTTTTTTGAAATGAAGCTCTTAAAAAACTAACTGGAAGTATATAGAAAGCACTTTAAAGTATGAACATGGCACAATTATGTGCCTTTCTTTCTTTATCTAAGCCTCTTTTTTCTTCTTTATCTGAGAGCCTTTTTTCCTACATAGTTTAGGAGGAAATTTGAAATCTTTATTTTCACACACTGACGTAAAAAAAAACCACACAAGCTGAGGAGACAGACCATTGATTATTCACCTGCTTCTCAACACCTTAGCTATCTCCAAAGCTTCTCTTCCCTGGACAGAGCACATCTTCTAAAATGACCTACCTGACCTTCATGTCTGAAACTGTAAGAACAGGGCTTCCTTTGCTCTATGGCTTAAAAACTACATACTTCATTGAGATGGACTTGGATTCCACCATGACCAGACTGCAGTTTAAGCTAATGAAAAGGGAAAGACTTTTCATTACATTCAACACTTCAACTGAAAATCAGGATTTTTTTCTAGTTGCAAGTGTAAATTCATGAGATTAATCTACCTGTTATTATAATATGCCCATTATCAGTTTGTATCTGCCAGACCTGCTGCAGCTGAGCATTTACTTTGACAGCACTTAGAAGGAAAAAAAATAAAAATATCTCAAGGAAGTCACAGAAAATGGGGAAACGGAGGTGGGGGTAAGGAGGCAATTCAAATAAGCTTGTATCACTAAAAATGTCACAAGCCTTTCACAATACTCCACCATTATCAAAACAGTAGCAACTAATAATGTTTTGAAACAAGGAGAAACAGAACAAAAAATAAAAAGGAAAAAAGATATAGAGCAACCCCACCATCTTTTAACTCTCAGAAACTTACTTTTTTTGCTGCCCAGTTAAGTTAAAGAGTTAAAAGAACATGCCTGATATCTGTTAGCAGGATATATTTTTTTATGAGAATTATAAATCACTCAAACAAAAGGTTTAAAAGAAATCAGTAAAACTAAAAAAAACCCAAAAAGTCAAATGGCAATAAGGCAAAACCTGAAACACACAAAAATCTTCATACAAATCCCTGAACAAAACATCTGTTAGTCTTCTGGGGCAAAGTTATTTGATATTTGTTTCGGTTTTCTTTTTAAAAGAATGCATGTGAGTTTGTAAGGATTAATAATATTTAACAGTGACATAGAAATTAGTCTTATTATTTCTTTTGGGGATGGTATTTTGCAGTTTCTTTTTTTAAACAATGTCAGGACTAGCCAAGCCATTTCACATGACATCTGTTAGTACAAATAAATTTAAAAAACATTAATCCTAATTTAGTTGAAAAATAAATAATCTTCAAGTATTTTCAGAAAGTAATGGGTACATGTCTGTCTGAAGCTACAGAAGAGAACTGTGCCTATGTAAAGAACATTTATTTCCCTGGCAGGTGAAGGAGAAAGTTTTCTATCACCTCCTTAATTTTCACAGCTACAGTAAGATTTTGGCAATAGGACATGTGGCTGCTCTTAACTCTGGAATTATAAATATGAATGAATTTTAAAACAACACCTTCTTAAAGCTGACAAATACAGTAGGAGTTCTTGTCAGTCTTTAACGCTGCACATAAAACAGTCCAAAGCATTCATATTCTTTAACACTGATATGAAGTGAGGCAGTGAGATTTCATTTATGGCAGAGAGAAAGCAGTGAGCACAGACAGGAGCTCACAGGCCACAGAGTGACTGCCAATTCCTGTTCAGTCCAGCATGCCACACTGCGTTAGGGATTAAACATGAAGATAGGAGCAGTGTGACAAATCACCCCATGCGGCCTGAGACAGACCTTCTCCTGTATCAACATGTATGGGTACTGCCAAGACATGGTGTGGTAGAAAACTCTGCTGAAAGCTATTTGATTTTAGAAATACTCTCCTCCAAAGCAGTATTCAGGAAATTTCTTTTGGAAACTCTCCTGACTGCTATAGATACAGCAGCTCAATTCATTGGAGACATGTAAGGAATTGGCCTGCAGCAGCATCTCAGGCCTTTTTTTACTGTCAGCTCATTAAATCCTTTCAACACATCAAACAACACAGAAGTTCTAAAAAATCTCAAAGAAAGAATTTAAAGAAAGGTAATGTGTAATTAATGTATTCGCTTGACACTGCCATTGACAAAAGCAGCATTCCATACGTAAAAGTATCAAGAAAGATAATATAACTAATGCAAATCAATATGGACTTAAGGACTATGGAATAGCTTTTTCATTGTTTTGAGAACAAATTTCCTTAGATAAAGTCAGTGATACTTAAGTCACTGAAATGAAATTCCACAGTAGGTTCTTCTGCTGATATCCAGGGATGTACAACAGGGAGGCCAAAATGAAAATCAGCAATCCCCAAAAAGTATCCTCCCACAGCAAGCAGCCTCGTCCTGAAGGCTCTATACTGAAAGTGCACATCTCTCTTGCCTGAGCAAACAGAAGTGAAGATCTGATGGCACAGATATTGTCCTCAGCCAGACACACTGAACACTGCAGCAGTCAAACGAAAGCCTTCCACAAGCAGTGCCAAAACAGCCTGCACAAGTCTGGCACTACCAAAAAGCAGCTGACTGTTGGATAAGTGCCTAAATACCAAATACAATATTTTCCACGCCCAAAATTTGCATGTCCCCTCCTCCTCCCCAGCAGTGGGGATGGACTGCAGTTCTTTCTGAAGGAGGAACCCATGAGACCAGACTCACTGATTCCCTTCTAGCACATGAAGCACCGTGGCCGCTCTCCTTAGCAGCAGCCAAGGCAGGGGTGGACAGGCTGAGCCAAAGGGCTGACTATTCTGCCTGCTTCCATGATTTGTCACAGCCAAGCCAGGCACAGACATCCCACACAGCCAGGAGTTCCTGGTCATCACCAGTGCAGAACACAGCCTCTGAGGACTCTGCTCCAGCATGGAGGGAAGGGGAACAAAGCTCTTCCTGGGTGAGAAACTGAAACCACATTATTTCTCTATCAAAGTCAAGTAAGGTGCCTAAAACCACTTGCTTCACCCATACTGCTACCAGCCTACAAATCTTCATTCTCTCTTTTACACACACCCCTTTCACCCACAAAAAACTACCTGCCCATCATGAAATCTTAAATCTTCTACCCTAACACTTGGCAATGCTAGTTATTCAGTTAACATCTTACCACAGCATATACAAATTTTTAAATAGAGTTTTAAACTCAAATATTCTCTTCACTAACTGAATGAACAGAATGAGGAGCAATTTTGAAATGATTCTTATAAGTGAAAAGTCATCACAAGCAGATGGGCTTCAAGCAGTATTATTGCTACACCAGACCTTAGACATACATTATGTAACTTTTAAAGGTTTATATTATTAAGCAAGTTACTACTGACATATTTGCTGAGGATACAAATCCTGACATACAGAGAGAAATGGCAGAACTTTGCTGACGGGAATCAGCATGAAAGAAACTAAAACTGGTCCGTGTGTCAGAAGTCACCTTTGGAATGCCTGCAACAATAACATACATAGTAGAGTCTCAAACATTTTTTTGGAAAGACCAAGGAGTCAACTCCTTGTGGATAACCCAGGAGTCAACTCCAGTGGATAAGCTACTGGGTTGGGGTGGGAAGGCTGTAATAGAAAAAAAAAAAATCAAATTTTAATTCACAAGAGTTCAAATTTTTCATGATTTTAATACCAAGAATAAACCACTGGAAGAGCTTGGCAAGTATTATGATGTCTTGATACTAGAACTATTAACCTAAAAATCAGAAGATACATGCTTTCAGAAAAGTATTAGAGCAAAGAAATCCTGTAACCAGCACTATGCATGCTCTGCTCAGAGCAGATCAATGCAGTGAAGTTCTCTGGTCTGCAATTCAAATTTTGATGTCAGTATTCTATTAGGTTTTTTTAAAAATGAAAATTTCAAGCTTGAAACAGCTGCTACATTCAAGGGAAGAACAGACAGCTGGCTAATACTAGTCTGAGCCTAAACATCAATCACAGCTGTACACAGTCACTTTTATCTGTGTCTCTGAGTTGGGATTATCTACAGCAGCAAGTCAAACAGAACTGAAACTCCTGCTGCTCAAACACACTATCAAGCCCAGGGAATTCTTGCCCCACAACTCATTTCTCTGGAGCATGGGGTCAGCCCTGGAAGAGCTGAAACTTCCCTTATGCAACAGGAATCCAAAACCAGTAAATAAATGAATCAATAGAAAAAGGCTTTGCCACTTTAAAGCAAACCAGACATATTAGTGAATCCCACTGAACAGAGCAATATTACTTGCCATCTAGTTGCAACAGGCAATGGTTTCTCTTGATATGAGATACCACAACAAAAAGAGTCAGAAGAACCCACATCACACAGCCATCACACACAACCTCTTCCTGCCTCAGTCTAAGCAGGCAAAACCCACCCAACCTCACCACATATCTGAACTGTTCCCATGACATTGATGACACATGAATGTCTGCACACAACACAGCAGTAGCTAATTGCAAATGTTTATCTTTCCCTTTGTGCATTCCCACACATACCCAAGTTCTCGGCACACACTGTTTATACCTGCCTTTCCCCAGAAGTTGTCTCCCTCTCACGAATTTGGGAGTGAGTGAAGTTAAAGCTCTAAGCAGATTGTGCACAGTTTGCTGCTTGACATTCACATAAAGATATTTCAGTCCATCATTTGCTCAAAGTCAGCCAGGGTTTGTTTTTGCTTTTGTTACATGCTGTAAAGCTTTGCCAACCTTCATTATGGACATGGTTTAGTGGTGGACTTGGCAGTGCCAACTTAACAGTTAGACTTGATGATCTTGCAGGTTTTTTCCAACATAAATTATTCTTTGTGGGTGAGAAAGATTGTCTAGATTGCTAGCAGCTCAGCTTTGCCACAGTGAAAAACCATGAGCATAAAAAGGAGAAATCCTCCAGAGGTACACCTTTCCTTGTTTTGACAGCTGTCACTGATAACAGTTTTCAGCAGTGTAGATGCTGAGGCTGGGAACCCTTCTCATTTCCATGCCAGGTTACACACAGGAAGCAAGTCCCAAAGCAGCACTCATCCTCTAGCAATATTTGACCAGTAGCTAATGTTTGTACAGAAGACCACTTCAAGCCAGAATATGGCAAACCTGGAGTCTTTACAAGCACAACCACCACAGCCAAGGGTCTTCTGGGCCTGAGTCTTGCTGTAGCCCTGTGTAGAGCAGAGTTAACACATGCTTCTCCTGCCAACCCCGTAACAAACTTACCAAATTTCCTCTGTAATCTAGCCTATATAAGAACTTTAGGAGGAGCAAGCTGTTCTCAAATCTTTAGCCAAAGACAGAGTAACAGAAAACAAGACATTAACTTGGCCTCTGAAACCAGGCTCCAAGTTAAGAATGTTATTGTTATTATTACTATTGTTTCCAGGACCTACTGGATAAACTAAGTGTACCACCAAGGTCTGTTTTAAGATGCTCATTTTGGGATTAACGTCAGGATATGAACTCCCACCAATACTCCTTTATAAGTTACATTACTGCAAGCTAAATTTGTCATATCAACCATAAGTCAGTTCAGGTAATCCAAATGAGCATCAATACCTAGATCAGCACTTTCTTGAAAACAGTATGTGAAATTTGTTTTTCTCAGTTGATTAGCCATGGAGTTCTAAGAGCATATATTCAAAATACTGTGACTGGCATAAAATATTCATTAAAAAACAAGAGAAATGTGCAAAGTGCAACACCAAGAACAATGTTGCTCTTCGTGCCAAATGAAGACTGATCTGGGAGAAGAAAGAGTGCTTTTTTGTGTGCCTGTACTGAAAATGCTCCTGGTACCTACAGTCACCACACTTCTCACCCTGGTTTTTCAAGGAAAAGCTCATTGGCAGCATTCCATGTGATGTATGAGACTTGGATTCCAACCAAACATCCTCAGAGTAAACAAACTGGAACCTTTGACAGCTACACTTCAACAGGAGCATGGTGCATGTCTGAATGTGCACCAAAATGCAGTTTGTGGGTGTACCTGGGCATTCTCAATTGGCCCAAACGCAAAGCAAGAAGCCAAATGAGAAATGAGAGACACCACTTTGTTAACAGAGAACAGAAATACTGGAAAGGACTATGTGGCTTACAGAGTGCCAGCCTGAGAAAGGTCTGCTGCTTCAACATCAATGGTCATCAACAGTCGCCTGAATATACCAACTTAGCTCTTTGGTAATGGTGTTGATACGGAACAGAGCTAAGCATGGCAAAAACTGAAATATAGGCATGCCCACTCCAGCTCTTGAACTATGAAGAAATCTTCCCCTTAATCAGCAGTGATGCTGACAGAGAGATTGTTTTCTACATAGGAAAAAAAGGCAGAAGACACAGTTCAAAGAGGTGAAACACTGTAAAGGGCATAAAAGGAAGCAGAAATAAAGGCAAGTGAAGTCCAGTGTTATTCATGCTTGCATGCACAGTAGATCACTTCACTGCAATAGAGGGAGCTTTGCAAATTGTACCAAAATCCCAGGTAGCTGCTTCCTCTGTAACCAGGCAAGAACAAGAAACAGCAGCTGGCAAGGAGGAGGGGGGAAGGAAAAAAATAAAGAGAAACTTTTAACCCACACCTGGGGAAATCAAGCCCAAGAATCTTAATTGAGTCAATTAAATCTTCAGAGAACAGAGATACTGTAAATATTAGAACTAACTTGAAAAAAAGGAAGGAAAAAACCCTCCAAGGCAAAACATTCTTTTATTCTATGATCTCCATTGTGTCATGCAATTCAGAAGACAGAGGTTTGCCCCAGGGCTATATTAAGGGTTATGCTTTGTGGTTTACAATTTTGATATGCCATTTCTGAGGTTTCTCAAGATACCTCATGGGAGAGCAGGATTACGGAGTATGACAGAAACACTTGTTCTATTACAGAAGTTCAAATCTGAAGAAGAACACATAATATATTGAACTGTCAATCCATCTGCCTATTTTTTTCCTGTAAAGGGGGCACAGGAAAGCAGAGCCTTTGTTTCTTTTTTTAAGCGACATGTTGTGATTCTGTTTCATAAACTCCATGAGGCTTGTCTCCTTAGTATGTTATCGATGTAACTAAAGAACTGGGGATTGGGGTGTCAGTTTTTATGGTGGTACCATAGCTACATAAACCCTACCACAATGCTAGTACTTGGCCTTCTGACCACGTCTAGGAGAGAAACACCTCATGAAATGGCATCACAGCCACAGGAGACAGAAAGTAGTAAGGAACCCAGCAATCCTATTCTAAATGGCATCCTCACGCCACGCATTAGCTGGGTAATTTTAACATTTCAGCTCCAAAAACATACACTAAAGCCATGGCAGAGCATATGGATACTTAAATAAATATTCCAAGTGTCGGCCCACTCAACAACAGAAGGAAAGACCTGAGTTTAAAGAAAGGGATTTAAGACCCATGTGTAGTTTATGAACTGTACAGTGAAAGTTTAGCCTCAAAAAAAATCTGTTATCTAAACCAGATGTTGCCTTCGCAATGCTCAATTTATGATAAATTGTTTTAATATTTATACCTAGCATAGGCACTGCAATAAATCAGACAAAAGGCCAAAATATAACGAGCATTCCAAGGTCCAGAAATTACACACTCCCGCTCTGTGAGACCCGTTTGTTTGGAAAGCTACGGGAATAAATCTCCAACGGTTTTTTTCTTTACTTTCCGCCTGACGAACTACGAAGGCAAAGAAGCAAAACACAAATTATTATCGGGCACAGCTACACGCTGGGTCAGTTAGCAGGGCTTTGGGCGCGGAGACGGAGCTGGAGTCTGCACCGGGCCGAACCTGCGCTGCCCGCGGCTGCCACATGGGGGCGCCCGCGCCGCGCCCCGGGAAAGGGACGGCAAAGGGGAATAGGAGCGACACGGGTGAGCGCGACTGTCGCGACACGCCGCTTGAAGGGCGCTGCTCTGCTGTCGTGGGGCTTCACCTCCATCCCCCTCCCCACCTCTCCGCAGAAGTTTAGATGCTGCCAGCGACTGTGAAGTGGGCAGCTCTGGCACCTCGTGCTGCGGCGAGAGGATACAGCCATGGATCAGCACGTTAAATGATGTAAGCGGCAAAGATGCTCGTTATAGTAGTACATGGTGCTAATGCTGTGAGTCTGCACATGCAAAAAATGTAAAACACTAGTTTCTGCCTCAAACGTCTTGCTGCTAAGGAGGGCAGGTACCCAAGCAGGAAGATCAAAGGGGACCTGAACTATTTCACACCGAGGAACAAAGAGTGCCACAACTGCACTGAAATGTTGTTTTTGATAAGCTGCACTCCGGGCACGACAGTGGGTAGCTTCCCATGCTACCAGCTGGGCACAGAGGGTCGGGAAAAAAACAGTGGGTAGTAGTGAATGGAGAAAATAGCCTGAGACAGCTGCAGAACCCACTAGCAATTTGAAAAAGTTCCTCACTTTTCAGTGGCGTCATCACAACCCTGGAGAGGGCCAAGCCAGCTTTGCTTTTGGTTCACAGTGGACATCTCATGCTAACTTTACTGGGCATTTGCAACAGGACCTACAGTCCAGACAGCCAGGGAGTCACAGCAAGTAGGGGGAGCTCCTAGCCTTTAAGCTTAGGGATTTTTTTATTTTACTTTAACAGTTCCTTTACACAGATTTCTCCTGGCAATATTCTACAATCAGCTGACAAAAATAATGAAGAAGTCCAGCCACAAACAGAAGAACATCATCATCCCCCAGCAAAAAAAGGCTGACATGCTGTTGGAAGTCACACTGACAAGCAGGGACTTTATGTTCTAGGTGCAATTTGCAATGGCCTTTCTCAATGACAACCCAAGTGAATGCAGAAAGATCAAAATAAAAGCAGCAATGAAGGCAGAGCACTGAAGAATCCATTGCGGTTCAGTTTTCTCCAGCCCACTTGCATGGTTTTGCAACTCCTCTCATCATTCCTGCTCTACACAAGTGGCAGCAACAATGACCCATGATGATTCTGCCTGTTACTGGACATTTGAATGAACCAGAGCATTAATTTTTGCTCTATTCATATAAACCCCCCCAAAGTCAAAGTCTACATTCCATTTGTTATCTGTGACATTTAACCACTGAGGATTCTCCATCACAGGGCAGTGTTTACCTGACAATCCTGTGCCAGAGGTAACATTTGCTGCAGAGCAACTCAGTTTTAAATGTGAGCAGCCTGCCCTGAGGAAGCAGAGATACCACAGCTGACATGTCACCTGGATTGTCACCACAGCTGTCACCACTGTCTGCTGATGCCATGGGGACTGGAGAGAGCAGGGCGCTTCTGGCTGCTTTTGTGATATCCACAGGTACAACCAACACTAGCAAAACTGAGATCCACTCACAGAAATTGAAACAGACACCAGGCATGGGAGAGTACTGCCAGAATGAAGCCAGAAAGAAAAAATCTCAGTCTAAATGTAAAATCTGTTCAAGTAAGTAATCTTTATGAAACTGCAGGTGTTGCTGTATTACATTATTTGCTAGAGCAAGCCGGCAGTACATTTTGTGCCAGGCCACCAGCAGTTTGAAGAACACTTCAGTTTAGAACAACAAGAGCTAGTGTCAAAGCTTGGCAATTCCTTAAGACTGGTATTTTGCTTTTGCATTCAGAATTAGCAGCAAAAGGCAGCCCTGGGTGCAGACACCGAGAGGTCTGAGGGATGTGTTTTAAAGCAAGAGGCACAATATACTGAAAGATTACTTTCACCAATTTAAACAGCTGCTTCAGTTTGGACACTACCATAACCACCTCACCTGAACTCAGTGTTCCCTTTGAGGAAGCTGGACCTATGTAAGTTCCCATGGTCCCTTCCAGTATAAAGGACTGAGTGATCTCAATAACCTGTCATGACCCAGTGAGGACAGCTTGAGGAGAGGTAACTTCCCTGATTTACTTCCCCAACACCAATACAGGGCATACAGCCAATCCTCACAGATTCCCAATCTCCTAGGTGCCTTACAGTTCACTGGCTCTTTCCAGGCATGGCACAGGTCAGGAAGCCCTACCAGCTCAACAGATACTTTTCTTGCCTTCACAAGATCCAAAACTTGGTTCCCAGAGGTGGAAAGCAGCCTAGAGAGGGAGATGTTATCTCTGAAACTCATGTTTGGATACAATTGGCCTCAAAAGGTCTAGAATTGGTATCTGTGCCAAAGACTTGGAGGTTACAGAGGTCTGGCCCAGAGAAGGTGTAGAAACTTGGGTCAGGAGAGGATGCAGAATAACAGGCTCTATCACCAGCTTCCTTGGAGCACTCTTTCAGCAGACAAGCTTTAACTGGTGCTTCTGGGCTAAAACAATTTTGGAGAGTCAATCCAGAAGTAAACACCAAGTATAAGAGGAGATACTTTGACAGAACTGTTATTCTCTTTAAGGCTTGAGGCCCTAGCTAGCTCTGCTTCACAGGCAGTTCATACACATGGCACGGCTGGCAACTGTGCAGATACTCTCCTTAAACATCTGAAAACCAGTCCAAGGAGGGGAGAGTTTATGTGGCTAGTTAAAGGATAGAAAATGATGGTGCCAACTCAGAAGACTCCCACATCTGACACCAGGATCTCCTATATATTTTCATGCATAAGAACCAGACTCCAGAGTGAGGATTGTTTGCATTTTTCTGCTGGGCTGGAGATGGAAGGCATCTGGACAACCGAGTAGTTAAAATTTCATTGACATGAGAGTTGTGCCAGCTCCACAACCAACTATTTCAATAATCCTCTTTTTTCCAGTTCATCCAGGAGACACATAAGTAGTTGGTTGTAGAGGGAACAAAACAACTTGACTCATCATCACCCTAACCAAGCATTAGAAAAGTGAGACAGTACAGTCAGTAGATGATGTCAAGCACAGTGCTGGGGTCCAGTTAATTTCCATAGCCAAGACCAGAAGAAAAACATTAAACACTCTTTCTCCCATAGCATAGGGATATGCATCAAAACACAGGGAGCAGCCAGTCCAGAATCCAGAAGGATACACAGGAGAAAAGCTGCTGGACTATGCCTACCCCTGCTTCTGCTCCTCAAGTTATCATCATCAACTGGACCCCATACTGGGGCCTCTAGCCACAGAGTCATACAGGACAAGTCCCTCCCCTCAAAGCCTGGACAGTAGCCATTACATTTGTAGGGACACACATTCTGTGAAGGAGCTGGGGTTTGCCATTCACTCTCATACTTCATGTTCCTGCCATCCTTTCACACACCAGGACTAACTGTGCAACTCAAGTGCATCAGCCTGGCAGGAGGTACAGGGAACTGTCCCTCTCCACCAGCACAGAGGCAGGGCAGGCAGCAGCCCTCCTCATACAAGAGAGCTCCCAAAACTGCTGGGAATTGAAAAGGCTGCATTTTCTGCTACACGGGTATGAAAATACAATTCTGTCTCACTTACACACATGCTAGGGAGTGTTTCGCCCTTGCAGTATACCTTCAGTCTCCTATAGAAACTGGATATAAAAATACTGTTAAATAATAATTTTCATAGCAGGGTGCCCAAAATCACTCTCTTGGAAATACAGCAAGAGAATGACAAATAATGATTTAGCAAAATCAAGTTCAGCAACCAGGTCAGCCTCTTTGTTCCTCTTAGAAAAGAAGTTCAGATTATAATTAGAGCTCCTACAAAGGAACAAATATTATGATGTTGACTTAACACACCATTATGTCGTAACACACACACACACATACACACACATCTAGCATTAAAATGTAAGTTGGCAGAATATACTTTTGCATGAAGCTGAAAAAATTAAGCTTTGAATAGTATCTTAGGGAGCCAAAATCAAATACACATCAGTGTTTGAATACAGCAAAAACCTGGTAAAAAGTGTTTTGGAACTTCATGAAAAGAAGAAAGACATAACAAAAAAGTCCTCTTTCTGTCCACTCTCCTCCTTTTTTGAGCATAGTCTCAGTACTCACAAAGTATCAGCCATTTTCAGTAACTTGTGCTGCCTCCTGAGGAAAAACCTGCACTGTCGCAAGAAGCCCAAGCAGATTATTAAAACCTATCAACTGAACATTACTAGAACTGATATGATTTTCCTTGTCATCTCATCCACACATGGAATTCCATCATTATAATGAAGCCAACATACCTGCCTTCAATAATCAGCCTTCTTTCCCTTGCATAAACTGAAGACTTTGGTGAAGCACAACCTCCCTGTAGTATTAATAGTGCATATGAGAGCTTTGGAGAGGTCAGCTCTAGGCTTTACTGAGATTTAAAGTTTTCTCTTTCCTTTCTGCACACCCTGAAGTAGCCCGTGAAGACAAATTCTACAGACTTCTATTTCTAACAGAAATATTGTTGTTGTCCCATCAGAGTTAGGAAGGGTAAATTGGGTCTTTCATACCCATTAAGCTGCAACATTTTATGGGGATGGAAGTTGGAAATCCCTTTGCTTTCATGTTAGACTATGTTGCAGCCATTCAAACAAAATATGCTGGATATCCCAAGCTGTAAACTGTTCCATGACATATCTGAATTGCTGTTAACAATTAATTAATCAATCACCAAGTAAGATGAATATCTGCTATTAGGTCTACACAATGATGTTTACCTCCAGCAAAGAGGCTTTACGTAATAGAATACTCTGATGAAATACAAAGATTGCATACTCATAAAAAATAGAAATAAAAATTGGTTCTCTCACATTTAAAGTACTGTTATAGTAAATCCAATAGTCCATTACTCTTAAAAACATTTTTCCACTGCATTAGGAGTCCCCTTTGGCTGTCCACTGCTGCTGTGCTTGTATTTGTTCTGTGAAAGGATACCCACAAAAGAAATAAGACTTACTAAAGCCATGTAAATTTTTGACTGCCAGCAGGCAGCAACTGAGCCATCACTGGAAACTCTCATGAAGGAGATGCATACAAACACTGGGAAATTTAGCACACTGAACACAACTGTACATTAGGAACAGGGAGAAATAAATCCCTTAGCATCACTTGACAGTAAGCACCCTCAATAATACAAGGAGAGTTCTCTGAGACTTAAAAAAAGGCAGTAAGTAATAAAATTAAATGGCTCTATAAGTATATGGTAATACACAGTCAGTAAAACAAATGTAGCAAGTCCTGGGCTTCCTTCCTGAAGGTAACCCATAGCGAGCACATCAGTGAAAGCACTGCTCTATAGTCAGGAAAAGAGCTATAAAGAGGTTCAGAGATTGTACTTAAATCAACCTCAAAAAAAATTGAACATGAAGACTTTACAACTAATACAATAATTAAGAGGTGAACTAGTAAGCTCACCTACTTAGTAAGACTCTGCTGGGTCAAGTAGCCTACCTAAAGAAGATTACAACACAATTTCCATTTGTGCATCCATTATTAGGTTATCCTCTCCTTTCCCAGACAAGGAGTGGGCAGCAGACAAATGGAAGTATGACAAAAAAATACAATCCAGGACCCAGAATGAAAGCTTGGCATGCAGAACTATCAGACAAGAACATTTTTTGTGCATTTCCATGACCGCAAAATCAGAAAGTGCTTCAACCTGTAGTATAACACAGTCCAGAGATAAAACAAAACAAAATCTCACACCAGTTAACAGAAGTATAAATGAGTCATAAGCAACCACTTAGCACAAGCTATTAGTACACCGTGACCTTTCACTACATAACTGCATCCTACAGATCAGATTCAATGGACAGCATCCCAAAAGGCAACCACAAATACTTTTTGAGTATTTCACATAAAACATGGGAGCAGTGGAAGGTATTAAAGTTTCCTGGAAAGTAAGTCACCTAAAGTAATACAGAACTACTAGAACAGAACTACTAGACACCTTTGCCAAGTGATAGCTCCTGCTTTTTGTTATGCATCCCACCTGACACCCTGCCCACACCTTAAGGCTCTAAGGTGTACTGCACGAACATAGCTGACATGTTCTCATGAGACATAGTCTCATGCTGACAGCTCTAAGTGCATTCTGTCTCCACCAAGACTTCATACTAAGAAAGCTAAATGAAGTTATGTCTTGAAGAGAGAAGAGACAGGACTGAGACATGCAAGGTCTCACCCGTACATGCATACCATGCTATACCCCAGCCTCCACAGCAAAGTCTTCAATATTCTGTTCAGATTTGCTGAGTTTCCTTCCTAGAGTCAGAGGCTCCGAAAGCTGCTGAAAAACTGAATGTTCAAAGTAACCAACACATGAAAATTAGGAGTACGCAAATGAGAAGTAGCTGCCTGAGCTCTCTTTCCCCAACCACATTGCACCTCAGAGGCAAGTATTTTATTAATTTTTTTTAAGACATATAAAATGAGTTGTGAGAAAAAGCTATTTTAATCAGTATTTTCCAGTAAGGAATGCAACAGGTGCCAAGAACTGAAGGAAACCCACATCTGCTCCACTGCGGCCGTAGGCCTTGCCTGATCAGATTTTATAATACTTATTTTGCACATGCATGGATTACTTAGAATCTGAGGAATGCAGCCCATACCACTGGGAGACCATAAAAATATAAGGAATCTATGGTCTTTCCTGCAGCATGGATCTGGAATGCCTGTACTGTTTAAGCAGTATTACAGTAATAGTAGCCCCCAAACTACTGTCAGTATGATTAATGCCAGTAGCTTTCTTAGCCTGGCCAGAAAACTGTGAGGTTTACATGTCACGCTGAGACTTTTAGCTCTGCATACAGGATAGAAGCCAACCTGCCTACTTCACTTGACCACGAAAGTGGAAAGATAAGAATAACCACTGCTTTTGGGAGGGATTAAAAGGGGATAATATTAGGCCAGCCCTCTTCCTGGATTTGCAGGAGTTTGGGTGCTCAGGGATGCTCGTGAACTACTGACATGAATAACAGCTGCTATCTTTGTCTACAGAGCTCACCAGCCTCTGACTGACTGCCCTGTGAAAAGCTTTGGGGTACATGAAGCAAGGAAGACAGTATATCTACAGCAAAACTGTATTCTGTCTGGTTCAGCAGGGTGGGGAGGCAAGAGAGCCTCTTTTGGCCTTGTAAGGAGCTACATTCCTTCAGCTGCCTCGTCGCAAGTTTCAGGGGATAGCCACATTTATATGCGCCACACAGATAATGCACTTGAAATGCTTTGGGACTGATATGAATAGGAACTATTCTTCCCTTTAATTAGCATTTTTGCCAGATGAACACTGCTGCGAAGTGCCAAGCTGTGGAGTCCTCCTACAAGTTCCAAGAGATACACAACAGATAGCCAGAGCATATCAGAAGATTTCCTTTTGCAGCCACAATTCGTTTTGCCCACTTGAATGAAAATAACACAGTTATCAAAATGATCGCCCAAGATAAGGACAAAACCAATGTACTACACAAACCCTGAGAGGTCACACATAAAACTCTGCTGAATTCTTGGGCAGCTGCGTGATGTTCTTTGAATGGTGACTAACATTATAAACGTTGACCACAGAAAAGGAAATGCACTAGTGTACTTTCAAAGAGATAGCTTATCATAAAAAGATACAGAATTTATAGGTTTTTTTAAAAGTCAAACAGCTGATCCTGCCTCTGTTCACACACACAAAAATTAGTCATGGGTGACTGTTAGACCATTTACAAGTGAATTTCTCCAAAACTTCACCTTAAGTTATAACTAAGTAGGAAAACTACAAATCTAAAAATATAGTAAAAATGTAACTTACACTGTTTGGGTGTTGGTGTTCTTGTATTACCAGATGAATTGCCAATAGAAAGACAGTATGGATTAAGGAAAAAAAATTACAAAAACATTGGCTTGTTTCCTAGCAACAGCTCAGATAAAATTACTTAACATTTCTACTCAATCAAATGTAAATTTGACTATGTTATCCCTTAAATGTTGATTATAACAGGCCTTTTCAAATGCAAATTCAGTGTGTAAAGTGAATGTAAACGTTGACAAAGCTGACACCAAAATCTCCTGATTAACATCATTTGCATGTACACAGCAACATTATTACAAACCTTCCAAAGACAGAAAAAAAATGAAAATTGGATAGAGAATCGCCTTCTGCATCATCTCATTCTTTCCTGCTTTAAGAGCAAAACAGACAAAAACATAAAGCCTTTTGGATTGCATGCAAAATTCCAACAGTTTAAAAGTGCAACACCATAAGCTGTACCTGAATGCTATTCCTTGTGCTGCTAGCAAATACAATGGAGTGAAAAGCTCTGGTTTATTTCTTAGTCGCAGAACTTGAGAATTATAGGGAATACATATAGCACAGGCATACTGTAAAGATTGTAATGCCACATAGCCATTGGCAGCTTGCAAGTTTTCTTGCTTCTTTTGCCTACAATTCTTGCATGAGAAAAACAGGACGTAGGAGAGAAAATGAATATATGTTACTCCCAAAGTCTAGAGGTTTGTTCTTTGCACAGTTAATCAACTCTGGGATTCAAACACCTTAGTTATGCACACATGCTCGCAGGTCCAGGTTTTTTTGCCTAAAACATGTAGATGATGCTTCAAAGAGGATGTTAACACATTTCTTCTTGTTGCAGCATTTCACAATAAGGGTACTAAAGTACATTGTTTTACAATAACATGCACTACATCAGGCTGATTTACCATTAGTTAACCAAAAGTCAACAGGAAGCTGAGAATAGATGCAGTGTTCCTTCAGCACAAAGCAGCCAGTAAACTGGCCAAACTTAACCTCTTAAACCAAAAGTATTTTCTAGTAGAAAACACAACCCTTCCTTCTTAATCATCTCAAGAAGGATAGTGGGCTAAACCACAAGATTTTACATCCACAGACACCACAGACTTATCTTTGGCAATAGAGATTTTACTTTCCATACTGATGCAGACAGGTGCTTTGATAGCTTGCTGTGATACTCACATCCTAGTCCAGCACATTGGCACAATGAGAATTTGCACAGCATCAGCTACATCACTACAAAATGAACAATTTAGCATTCACCAGCTACTTCCTAATCTTCTACGGTGCTATGTTTTTAAAGAAAAACAGAAACACTTTCTTCCTCCACTGCACAGTTTCTTAATAGAGTTATTACAGGCCTGTTGAGGATTATCTTTTCTACCCTGGATTAGAGTTGCTACTTAAAGTATTTTAGACAGAACATAATCCACTCCCCTCTATACCCCCAAGTTGCAAATTTTAGCCATGTCAGATCCTGAAAGTTGAAGTAGAAGACTTTCTAAGAAATCAATGAGCACAACAGATGAGTATTACAAAAGTACAATCAGTAAAGCGTTTATGTTCACATTAAGCATAAATAGTATCTGTCTCAAAAAGCTAGTCTCATCTCAAAATTATGGTTCTGGGACAGAGCTGAAAGTGAGTTTAGAACTTGGCCTAAGGGGTAGGAAGGAGGAGAAACCCAAGAAGACATGCAAGAATACTTCATCCTCCCATGCCAACTCATTCCTGCTACCCCACTGCTTAGAAAATTCTACGTGCCAGACAAGGTTCAAACTCATGTTTGAAAGAGTCCAGTTTTAAAAGCAGAGCTCATGTCTGGAGATGCATTCTGATGACATATGAGCTGATTTTCTTCAGCAAAGCCTAAAGTAGCAGGAGCTCTACACCTTACCTCACTGATCCTTCACCCTTACACTGTGCATTTACTGCTCCATTCAAATCCAGCTTCTCATAGGAGAAACAAGGAAATGTAGACTTTTGTGAAAATCTTGAGAAACTATTTTATTTTTGTTTGGAAACCTTCCAGAGGCACTTTTAGTGCCTTTTAGTATATACACATGAAAATTAATACTGTTCTCTCCTTATTAATACATTCTTTCAAGTGACTTTTACAGTCTGGAAGCAAAGGTCAGTTACACTGAGTTCCAAGAATCCACTGCACTAAAAAAGTAACTTTTTTTGACCATATGTTACTATAATTAAACATACAGGAAAATACTCTTTGATCTTATAACTCTCTTGGACTAGATGGCTAACAATCCCATTTTTACAAATGATGATATAAGTTGTAACCCTAAAAAAAAATCTGAAATACCTACATCATTGACTTCATGATTTACCATTAAAAATACCACCAGGGTATGTGATATGGCAGCTGTGCGTTGAAAGATCATTACCTAACTGGACTCTCCCCTCAGAACCCTGACATAAGAGACTGGGAGCTCATACCCATGACAGTGACTGAAAGAGATGAAGCAGTGGTTGTTGAACCAGCAATATATTTGTAGTTGGGAACTAAAATAAATGACTCTCATGAAGCATACAAGTTCCTGGAGAAGAGGCTCATTTACATGAGAAACATTTGCTACAGAACAAAACTATGTAAACAAAACAAAGGCGAGACATGCACAAAAAGTTATGTTATCCTACACCATATGGGCTATCACTGCCAATGAAGTTACAGAGATGTTAAACAACTCAAACTTAAAAATCAGCTAAAAGTTGAATGCAGACAACAGTTGGTTGAATGGAGACAGGGAACCAACAAGCAGCCTTTACTTCTGTAGAGAGGATGTAATAGAAAGGAACAGTCTCATAGGAATCCTCAAAGGAATTGCTCAGCCTTAGGTGAGGTGCTGTGGGCACCTCTAAAGATTGAATGTACACTTACTCAAACTTCATGATGCACTAGGATCCCCATACTTGAGAAAATTTAAAATGCTCTAAATTAACTAATGGCACTATTTTACAGGAAAAAACCCCAAAATTTATTCTGAATAAAACACACCTGAAGTCCATAGCCACACATTTAACTGCCTCTCACATATGCTTAGTGGGAGCATTCAATGCAGTACACTTCCAACAATGACAGACATCAAAGTTAAATTAAAAAAGATTTTATTACCACTCGCCACACCCTTTAAGAGCAGGTGAAGTTAAATGCTCCTCGAGTTTCATATGTAGCAGAGAAGTGCAATAAACATGGTAAGCTTGATGCTGAAATAGGAAAGAGGAAAACTATAAAAAAAAAGATGAGAAGAAGAACTAGCTCAGATTTAGACAAAGTATTTGAGTAAGATTTGGAAACATCACAGAAAATTAGTTTTTAAACACTTTGTATTCTAAATAGACTATATCAGCTCTTTCATCTTATATGCAAACCTCTCTAGATTTAAGAGAAGAAAAATAAAATAAAGCCCACACACTGTATGTGTGGCTCAGGAACAGAATGGTGACACAGAAGCATTGTCCTGCCTCGTGATAGAGACAACCTCAGAGAGTCACTATTCACGCTTTCAACAAAAGGTTGGGAATATGTGGTGTTGGGAGGGGCCAAATTTAAAGTAAATACGAGCAGTCTACGTGGTGGCCTTCAGCCAGACCACAATAAGGGTTCAATTTATAGAAACTACAGTACGTCTGTAGCCTGTGATTTCTGTAGTCATAGCTTCCTTTATGAGCAGAAGATAAACTACCTGATTTAAGACTAAGTAGCTTCAGTAAGCATCTTTCAATTAACCAAATACACTCCTTTCCAGCTACCCCATCTAAGAAAAGCAAATGCTTATCCTACATCTACCTTAGTGTACATTTACATAAGCAAATACTACAAAATACTAATTCCTGCATCCATCTACCAGTAGATGGATGCAGGAAATGACATTAAATAAAGAACAAGCTGCTCACCAGTGCCCACTTTGACCCACAGCAACTTGACAATTGAACTTGACACTACTTTCTGGGTGAACAAGCAATTCATTCAGGAATCATCAAATGGTTTGGGTAGGAAGGAATCTAAAAGACCATATAGGTGTCCCACCATGAGCAGGAATGCCTTCTACTTGACCAGGTTGCTCAAAGCCCTATTCAACCCAGCCTTCAACACTTCCAGGGATGGGCCATCCTCAACTTCTCTGGGAAACCTGTTCCACTGCCTCACCACCCGCCCTGTAAAGATTTTCTCCCAAATACCAAATCTAAACCTACCTTCTCTTTCCGTTTAAAGCCGTTACCCCTTACCCTATCCCTACAAAAAGTCCCTCTCCAGCCTTCTCAGGGGCTCTCTTAAGTGCTGGAGGGTGCTATAAGGCCTTCTGGAACCTTCTCTTCTCCAGGCTGAACAACTCCAACTTCTGTGAACCTGTCTTCATACGAGGGGTGCTCCAGCCTTCTTGTCATCTTTATGGCTTCCTCTGGACCCAGTCCAGCAGGTCCACGTCCTTCTTGAGCTGGGGACTGGAGAGCTGAGTGCAGGTCTCCAGGTGGGGTGTAACTGGAGTGGAGCAGAGGTCTGCTGGTCATGGTGTTTTTGCTGCAGCCCAGGACACATTTGGCTTTTTCTGGGCCGAAGCACACATTACTAGTCATGTAGTGCTTCTCCTCCCCCCACACCCCCAAGTCCTTCTCTGTAGGGTTAGATTTAATCAGTTCTCTGCCCAGCCCGTATTTGTGCTTGGGATTGCCCTAACCCATCTGCAGGACCTTGCACCTGACCTTCCTGAACTTCACAAGGTTTGCACAGGCCCACCTCTCAGGCCTGTCAAGGTCACTCTGGATGCCATCCCCTCCTTCCAGTGTGTCAATGCGATGAAGCCAACTTACTGTCTGGAGTGGCTGCAATTCCTTTGTGCTGCTCTTCAGGAGCTCTCCTGCTGACCTGCCATCCATCTCCAGGCTCAGGGCATCTCTTGCTGGCACTGGCATCAAACTGGTAGGAGTAGGATGGATGGAGGCTCCCCTCCCCCAGCAACTTTAGTTTAAAGCCCTCTCCACATCTTTTAAGACAGCTCCATTTTAAAAGAACTAGCTAATCTGTTCTTACTAGCAAATGTAATCCTTTACCCCAGCATCAAAGACTCCATTTAGCTCAGTTCTTGAAGTTTATAAAGAACTCAGAGGATACACGAAGCATGGAAATTAAAAACAAAATAGAAGAGAGGAAGCAGGCTTGCTAACTGCAGGAAATAGAACCTTTTCTACAATATCAGCCCCACCACTACTTATGTTTTATTCATCAATTCTACTTGCAGTTTTTCTCTTTAGGCAAAGACAACCTGGCAGCACCACATTTTTGTTACTCCAAATCAAACATAATCCCAGATCACTAAAAAGAAAGAGATAAAGTACTCCTCAGACTCAAGTAAGAGAGTCAGGAACAGTGCCTTGTTACCCATCTATGGTGTCCATCTCTCCCTCGCATTCCTAGGGTTATTTTTGGCACAGTGTACTGGTCCAAGCACACACAATGGAACCCCAATCCAATCCTATCAGTAAAGACAGTGGCAGTTTACTTTTGCTGACCTCTTAACTCACAGCCATCTTTGCACTTCTCTGAGAAGCCATAATCCCTCTTGAATCTGTGCATCCCTGTCCTCAGCACACTCCTGCCTACTCTGCCAGTCTCAGGAGTTTTACTCACTACGTACAATACTCTGCTGGTCTTCACAGCACTGATGTGCTGCAACTTCTCCCTCCTACTCTCTACCTCCTTCAAGGCATGGCTTTTAAATTTTTTTTTTTCAAGCCGGGTTCAAGGACTACTAATGCATATCTTAGGGCAGATTCTGGTTGTCAATGCCAAAAAGTCAAGGATTTATTGTCAAATCCATGGAGCTACAAGTAATAATGCACATGACAGACATCAAGTCCTACTGTAGTCAGATGATACATAGTAAAGTTGTTCAGTGTTTGCCACATCAAAAGCTCTACCCATATAAACTTTAGAATAGGAAAATCTAAAAATAAAGGAAACAATCAAAATGAAAGAAATACAAAAATATGAAAATGAAAAGACACCAAGAAATAAACAGAGCAACTAATAAAAATAGTAAATTCAGAAATGGTCTCAGAAACACTGCTCTGAAATTAAAGCTCTCAGACACAACACAAAGCTTGTAAGTTAAAATACATGGCTGCTGGGATAAATATCTATGGCTCTCCTCACCTGCCCAGACATTTGGACCATTTAAGATTTTCTCCTTCAAAACCAAGGTGGTAGTTATCAACCTGAGATAGTTATCAAAACCTTAGCAGCATGATTTGAATTTTAGAGAAAAATAATGTCAAGAGCTAATTATTATATCTATTAATAAAATAAAAAGAAAATAAAAAGGCCATCAGAAATAGAAGGTATTTCACTACTCTCTCTCTAGAGTAAACTCCATTTTGAATTCTGTGATCTTGCCTCCTTGAACAGGAAATTGCACTTCAGTCTCCTACCCAAACCAAAACCAAAATATCTATTTACATGTCACATATTTACATGTAGACAAAGGAACTATAAACATCCTTCATGCATGTGTATGTTTGGGTTTATATGTTTATGTATAGACTCATTTATGAGCCTAGATCTTCTGATATTCTCACTGGAATCTCTGCAGCAGAGAGATCATCCACGTTCCATCCAAAAGTGACACGGATCACCCAAAGGTTTTGCTTCTGAGACGTGCAAATTACGTGCACAAATCCTTCCTGCCCACACACCTCCCCGGCATCTCGCAACAATTCCTGTAAGGAGGAGAAGATCCAGCCCTGCCACCAGCCCAGGACTGGTTTCACCTCTCTGGATTGGTTCTCCTCCTCCATGGTTTGCTGAGCCATCTAATCCTTGCACTTCTAAATGGAAATAACACATTGCCAAACACTAATGCTTATTATTACAGTCAACCAATTAAACTGTAATTCTGCCATTGTTATCCACCAACACTCTTCCTGCTTAAGTGCAAGGTATGTTTACTTTATTGCTGAGGAGCTCAAACATTTTCTTTCACAATAATGTATTCTCTTCTCCTCCCACCTAAACCAAGGTGAATGCTCATGAATCAGATCAATAACTGGAACAACATTTTCACTTCTACACTGACATGGATAGACATAGAAAAGCTGAGAATTAGTATTTTCACCAGTTTTAGGATCAGTTGAAAGATTTAAAAAAAACAACTGAACAAAAAACCTTCTACACCTCAAACACAACACCATCACATAGAGATGACATTTTATTATCTTCTCTTTTACAGTATCACTGCTGAAGCAAAAAGTTCAAGATCTGTTAAACCAAATGAAATAGCCATGAAGGAACAAATTAGATGGCAAAACCAGTAACACAAATCTTATAAAACCTCAGACCCATTAGCACTGTGTAGATAGAAATATTTTGGATTTTATTCCAATCTGCTCTGCAAAGAGCCTTTCCCTTACCCCACTAAACAGAATCTGCACCAGTAATGCTGGTTCACAGTTACACAGAGACAAAAACATGCAAATTCCACTTCTACACTGTATGTAATAAACAGATTAATTTCCTCAGTGGTCCATATATACACAGAAAAGTTTTGGGTACCTCTCACAGACAATGCTTTACCTGTTCACTTATAGTCAGCTATAGCAGTGGGAAATAGCAAATAAAAATACAGGACTCCCAATCTTCCTTTTTTATTAAAAATTTAATAATTAAAAATTATTAAAATTTTAACTATTTTAATAGTTGAAAAATAGTTTTAAACTATTTTAAAAATAGTTTTAAACTATTTTTAAAACTGGATGCAGAGAAGTTATGGAAGTTGGAAACAACACAGAAATCTCTATCCAGTGGTAAGGCATTGATGATTTTTAGAGCTCATTTTTGGCATCTTCTTCAGGAACACTGCATATACGATGAAAAGAAAAACTTAATCCCAACACCTTGTATTCACTGCTAAATATGGAGCGCAGTGCTGGTAACCCACACTCATGAAACATGGAACACTGTTTTCATTATGCTATAACCAGTTCAAAATAGCATCGTTAAGCTGACACCACAAGTGTACATCACCGGGAAAAGACTGCATTTATTTGAAAATCTTTACTCTGCATCAGAGGATCTCTTATATGCTGCTCCCTCAAAACTTGAACTGGTAAGAATCAGCCATATCAAACGTATAATCAAACATATATGCATTCAGCATGAGAGCTGCAGATCACAAAACATGTAGAAACTTGTTGCTGCTCAGGAAACGTCCACAACTGATTCTCAAATTCAAGCCCAAATGTTAAAATACTGCAAATTACCACTGTGCTGATTATCTAACGCCTTAAACTGTGACCATCAGTGTGGTTATCTGAGCATTTGAACACAACTGACAAACATGCATGTAGCAGCGTATCTCATTATTACTACATTTTCGTGGTAGGCAAACATACAGATGTTTCTCTGCTCTCCTGCAAAAATATATACCTGCTGAAGTCTGCATCAGCCCAAGACAGTCAATGTTATTCAAGCCATTCTCATAAGGTCACATCATTACAACACATCCTAAGCATCCAAAACAAAATTACTTCTAAGCAAGTTCCTACTACATTAACAAGTCCAACAAATCATTAGGAATGCATGTTCTTAAACATGTTCTCCAGCATAGGAACAGCTCTGTGCTCTCCTCTGTGCCATTTCCAGAAACAGCGACCAAGAAGGGAGGATGGAGATGCCTCTACTCAGATCTACCTCTTGCTACCATGCCTTCTTTTTCCTCAGGCCGTCAGCTGAGAAGAGCTGCCAAGTTCAGTTTAGTCTGTAAAAGTAATACATGTTAGTACCATGGGTTGGTTTTGTTTAGCTAAACCATATATGTCAATTATAAAAAGCACACAGGACCAAACCAAGACACAAGAGTCCACCAGTTTTCACAAGGTGAAGAGCTCAGCACTTTCTGAATATCAATACCCCTACAAAAGTAATATGTTTATTCAAAACTAGGATACATGTTATCATCCCCCAAATCACTGGTTTTCCACTCCCAAAGTAAAGAAAAATGTGTAGCTACAGAACCATGGAAGTGAGAGTGTTACAAACAGAGCAATGTAACAGGTGTGCTTTGCTCAGGGATGCACAGCCCTGCAATCCCCTACACAACCAGAGGCACCAAACCCTACCTGTGTCTCAGCATCAGCAGGTCTCTCTTGCCCACTTGATGTCTCACCATGAGGTATCATACAGGCAAGCTGTGTTTCATGGAACTTGCATGGATTTATGCCCAACTAGAAGTATGTTCTGCCCACGTAAACTTGTACTGCTTAGGACATTACTCAGTAGCTCTTTTGTTTGCAGGAATCCTTTTCCTCATCCTACTGCACAATCATGACGCCACAACAACTAGTGGAGAGCAACGAGACAGGAGGACTGAGAGACTTCAGCTTTATCTTCGTAGTAATCAACCACATATGTTACTTCACTGCACTGCAAGGACACAGAGAGAGCAGCTCCTCTGCCACGGTCTAAGACACTTTGGGGCTCAAAATACGTAACACAGAACAGTTCAATGTGGTGCATTGTCTTCAAAGGGGGGTTTCTCATATACTTGTGAAATAAAAGTATGTTTTGAAAAGCAACCCAAATCACGTTTGTATCTACCCAAATTCAAGTGTGAAATCTTCTGCTAAAGGTCTTCATGCTTATATTCGGCTCTTCATAAAATGTGAGGAGAAAAAAACCACAGACCAAACCCAAAACAATAAATTCGCTTTCTTGAGTGCTTATCATCAGCCCTGCCTACTGGATTCTAAAAACTGCCATCATGCAAGATGTTTGATTGCTTAACATCAGAGGTTCAAAGGTGGAAAAGCTTCAGTGGACTCACAGTGAGGAAATGAGCATACAAGCCAAGAAAGGAAGCCCACACAAACAGACTGCCTCCTAGACAAGCTATCATTAAGAAGTCTTTTCTACTAAGCTACCTAGCCACAAGGTGGAAAGCAATCAAAGAGTACCCAGAAAGGAAGACCTTTTATGATCTTAACAAGAAAGCTGTTCTACTGTGCAACCACTGGGAAGTGAAACGGGAGATAAAAAAGAAAAAGAGAAATAAAAATAAGAAATAAAGCAAAAAATTATTTCTGCTACAATAGCAACAAATAATGTTTGTTTAGGAAGGACAGGCCCCCAGCCCAACATTTAACAAATCCTTGGACTCCAAACAGGATGGCTTTATAAGTGACCTTAAGAGAAATTCTACAGTCTTCTTGGAAGAACAGGAAGAGGATATGTCATATCTGAGAAGGAGATTGCTTACTTCTTTATCAGGAGTGCTTCAGCACACAGTCAGCAACAGAACAAGTCCTTTGGATTGAGAATTCAGTGCTCAGTATCCTGAGCAACAAAGCTAAGCAAAAGAATTCAACTCTCTCATATGTAAAGTTCTGCTTCTAAATGAAAGTATAGAGGGGATTTATCCACATCTAGATCATTAATGAGGCTCTTAAGGAACATAATCTACACAAAATGAGTTAAAAATCAGCAGCGTGACAGGTCACCTGCAAGGAGGGAAATTCAAGAGAGGTACTGAGATAGCTTGAAAAGGCAGCTACAATAACCCATAGAAATTATGTGATATAAGGAAGTATTTAGTAATATGAATAAGAGAGGTTTTCAGGACAAATTAGATAAGGACTTTGCAGGCAGCGAACTAAGGATACTTAAAACATCCATTAAGAGCTCTGAATCTCATCAAGTACATGCCTCAAGCAGACTGCCTGAACAACTCCAAGCATTCAACCTCAAAGTGAGTCAAGAGAGAGAGAGTGGCCTGTGTACTTGATCCAGAATTAAAGATGTGTCTGACTAGCAAGAAAAAACACAGTTTCTATTCAGGCAGGTAACTGTCCAGCTTATGAGATTCAAAAACCCCAACCAAGACCTCATTTTAGAAAGCAGACTCCTTTGTTTTTCACAAACTCCTTTTCTCCCTTGCTTCAATTTCAGATTTCTTCATCTTTACTCCTTGCTATACTTTGCTTGTTTATTTTCTCAGAAAGGCACCTTCTGTATTTATATGGTTAATACAAAGGCCTGAACAACACAAGTACAGCATATCCTATTATGCCTATGTTCAGTGTCCTGTTCCAAAGCTACACCTGTTCTACAGAGCACCAAAAATAAATAAATTAGAACAATCAGTATTCACAAGAAAAGAAGGCTTTGAGACTTCACAGGACGAAGCGGTTCAGTGGTTCCAGAACAGAAAAGCAGCAGCCATGAGAAAGGCTCCAATCAACCACTCATCTGTGGAGGAACAGGAGAACAGAACTAACAGTCAGAAGGGTCAGCAGCAGGTGAGCACAGACTCTGGATGGAGATTTTAAAAAATTTTTAAAGCAGTAACAGAACAGTAGGTAATTTTTGGTCTCCCTATAAAGCCTAAATCAGGTAGCCACCAACTTTATCACAGAATGCAGATGTAACACCTTCCTAGGTGGGTACACACTATACAAAGGGTAAACCACTTTGGGGCACCAAGCACCAGTCTGGGGTCTGTGTGCATGTGCAGTAGAATGGTCTGCTGGGCATAACTCCTTAGCAAAAGCTAACACTGCTGGAGCAGAGTTTCCTCCACGTAGGCATGGGATTTATAATCCCTTTCCTTAAACCACCAGTCAGGGTTTTGCAGGTAAGAAAAGGTGGCAGGTGATGAGAGGGGTTGAATTTTCCTAGTTTAGTTACCAGAGGTAGTACAGGTCAGAAGGAAGACGTAAAGGGCCGACTTTGCTCCACAGAAAGACAATAAAAAGAAAATTAATTCTAACCTCAGGTTTGTATGGTGTTTTTTCAACCCTGAAAGGATGACTAATCCCTCACAAGTGTCTTCCCAAAGTAGAGATACCGGAAGGTTTGGGTTTTTAATTCTTACCTCTGCAGTTTACTATCCTGGATCAATTTGCCAAAACTGAACTAGTATGTGGGCTCTTCCTAACAACCTCTCTTCAGTTCTCTCTTCTAACTAACTGCAACTCTGCAGGCTTCTGAAAGAAACATGAACCTAGTCTTCAATTACGATTAATATTTTTAAATCACATGCAGAAAGATCAGCATGAATTATTGCTCCTAATTATCAATATAGCAAGTCTAATGGCATACAATGAGGGCATAATAAATTTTAAATTATTACACCACGCAAGTTGACAATGCTTTCTAGAAAGCTGTACACTCAATTCCATGCCGTGATTCTAGCCACACAATCATAGAGATTATGAGCCTATAGTAACAGGCTTTCAATATGTATGCACACCTGCTACTACAGAACAAGCAATTGCAAAACTGTGTGTTTGGGCTCAATCTTGGATTCATGAGGTATCAAATGTTTTTAGTAGCTTCTTACACCACTGCAGGCAAAACTCCAATCCCTTCCATTATTAAGCGGTTGTGCTTTGTGGGGCAGAGCAAAAGGGATTTGGTTTCCAAATGGGGATGTTATGGCTCCCATATAGGCAGGGTCAAAGAAGAGGCTTTCCCTCATTTCCAGAATGCTTGGAGGTAGTAAGCTATCCTGTGCCTGGAACACTGTGCCATTAGCAAGAACAGAAAGGCTCACTAACTGTACGCCTACTACATTTCTGAGCTCAGTGGGATCAAGTAGAAGTAGGGTGACAATGCTACAGGAACTACACTTTCTATTTAAAAAAGAAACAAAGGAAGAAGTCAGGTCAACACTGAGAAAAAAAAATGCAACTATTAATTAACCCAGTATATCTCCAGACATTCATTAAGCTTATAAGCGCATGTTCCTTTTTATTACATTTGTTTCAATATTTGAAATGCATTTGAGGCCATACATACAATTCAGGTTTAGCAAGAGCAGATATAGAACCTCTCACATATCTCTTTTACAATGATTTCTAACTCAGTTATGAAAATTGCTGCAGAAGTAAAATTCTTCAAGTAAACGCTGCTCAAAGGCAATTTTTTTTCTTTAGATTTCATTAAAATCCAACCACTTAGTATTAAATTACAAGAGTGCAACCAAAAATAACCACAGAAGGTAAAAGCAACAAATACCTTTTCCCCATCCTGTGCATTCAGTTATTGTTGCATACCTGAACAAGCTCTTGGTATTTACCCTGGCTCTGGAAGCAGGTTGAGCAAGACACTAAAACACCCTGGCATATAACTATGTCCCAGCTCACAGTATCCAACACAAACTTTATCTCCCCACTCAATCTGGTCTAAAGAGAGTTCTGGGTCACTGCCCCAAGGTAACTGTCAGCAAAGATTAAGTATTTGCTTTGTTGTGATGGCAGGCTCTACATATCACACCCCCACCCCCCAAAAAAATCCTGTCAGGAAGAAAGGGCTTATTCTGGATCTATGAAATGAGAACACTAGGTACAGGTAGCTAATTCTCTATCTAGTTCTCCTAAGACAGAGACCAAAGTCTGGAACCCCTGTCAAGCATGGCTGCTGAAGATAAAGCATAAGGACTGATACAGCTACAGTGTCAGTATTTCTCATCTATAAGAGAGTATATTTATGAGATCTTCTAAGGTAAAAAGAAAATACAGTTTTAGCAATGCTAGGAGTGTGTGGAAAGAGTCCTACAACACAAGTAGAAAGCCCCTCTAAGGTACAGCAAGTGCTCATAATGAGCCCAGGAAAATGAAGGCTCCTTAGAGTAGTCCTGTGAAATGACGGTACATACAAAAAACTCCATGTAACATTATCTTCCCACCCTCCTCACTCACCACGCTACTACCTTGCCTCAAGGAGCACAGAGCACTTACAACTACAGTAAGGACCACAGTCTTCCTAGTTCCTCCCTGGAAGGATCTGCAACCATGGATTTTATTTTAAACATTTTTAAGCTTTCCTTTTTCTTCCAAATGTCACAGTAGTTCTAAGCAATTTTTAGTGAATTTGTTACTGTTAACTGCCTGGTCTACCCTGCCACATCCATGGCACACTGCATTTGATGAATAACCCTCAGCCTGGGCATATAGAGCAGCGTATTTCTAAGCCTCTTCACCTTTCTGTGCTGTCACTGCTGTGGAAATTTTTCCCTCCCCTTCCACAAATCCATCTTTTTCACGTTAACGTACTTATTAAGTGAGCAGAAAGCTCTTGCAATATGGCTCACACAAATTTATTGGAAAAAGCAGTTATTTGGGGTTTCCCTTAGTGGGCTTTTCACACATCTTTCTCCATAATCTACTCTATGCAAAAGGAAAAAAAAAAAAAAGTTCAGACAATGAAAACCTGACGCCTCAGGAGGAAGGCTCTGCAGATACCCCCAGAGCTTAACAGGATAAACAGAAAAGCTCCCTGATCCCAAACTGAAATAGAGATGAGTATGTGAGTGGTTCACTGTTATTTTCTGC
This sequence comes from Lichenostomus cassidix, assembly GCF_008360975.1. Classification (NCBI taxonomy): domain Eukaryota; kingdom Metazoa; phylum Chordata; class Aves; order Passeriformes; family Meliphagidae; genus Lichenostomus; species Lichenostomus cassidix. The sequence continues at coordinate 33,955,555 of NC_139482.1, forward strand.
ATCAACATTGAGATCTTAACAACACTCACATCACCCAATTAACCCAGTAGAACCATCAGGCAGCAGACACTCAGCAAGTTATAGACATTGTAACACTTCTCCAACATATCGCTACAAAAACATGTAACCTTCAAGGGCTTCCCTAAAAGTTTGTCATCAGATTTACTTGTATCAATGTCAGTTCTTTGATCTGAAGACAAAGTGGCAAGTGTAGATCTCAGTAACCTGGAACGCAGCTTTCACCTGCCAGCAGGCAAACATCTGAAGTCTACATGAAGCCTTTAAAATGAATTTTGAGGTCACTTCCACAGCACTGATACACACACTCTGATGAACATACACAGCAGGATTACATCAAAATAAATGACTGAAATAATTAAATAGTGTTGTTTTCGACACTGAATGCCCAAGAGGGGTTGAGTTAACATTCATGTGTCCATGGCAGTCTCATATAGCAGCGAAACTGGATCTCTTCCATTTTAAATGTACCACCTCCCTGTTTCTGGGTTATGGCTTCTATTGGGATAATTCCCAGAAAGTAAGACATTGACTACATTACACATTGCCAGAGAAGCAGATGATACTCCTTTCCACCTCATACTTGGGTATTTAGCAGTTCAAATTTTATTCACAGAGTATTTACTATCTGTCAGAATACACTGGGGAAAAAAATAATTTCCACAAGGAACAGAAACATTTGCAGCTTACTCAAGTTTGACAAAGTATTTGGGGCAGGTATCTCCGAAGTGTCCAAATATTTTCTAAAACTAGAAAAAGATTTTGTTGGAGCAGTTTCAGCAATGCCAGTATTTCAAAATGAAAGCACTCAGCTTTTCACAAAAAACTCTTAATAAATAAGATGGCCTTTATTAGCACACAGTGAGATCTTTCTCAAAATCAGAAGAGATGTTTCAAAATTCATCCACAATTAAGTTCTTATCTCTTTGGTGATAAAGAACTGACCAACTTGGCTTCAAAATCCCTTTCAATTTTTTCCCTTAAGCTGATAAATTTGCTCTGCTGTGTCTACTCCATCCTTTGTAACACAAACCAGAATATTTAAAAGATATAACTAACACCCATATTTAAGTCAGTTCCATCTTTAATGAATCACAGTATTTGAAATGAAACTGCACAGTAGTAATGTACTCCATCCTGTGCACTTATCAGAGACACAAACAAGTGCAGTGTCATCAGCATCTCTGGTGGAAAATCCATTCCCCTTGTTTATCACAGCACAAAGTTAAGAAGGAGCTTTGTAAGAATTCAGGGGACACAAATATTAATAGCAAAGAAAAATCATTAAACCATAAACTGGAATATTTCTTCTATTCTACAGCTCTGAATATTGGTCCATCATCTCATAACTGAAGTGTAATAAACTGTATGTACTCCCTCAAAGCATTTCTAAAAGTCTCAAGATAGAATTAGACACTGAGTAACAGGAATTGGTTTTTAAATTTTTAATGTGAAGTTATTCACTGAGACAGTCCTTTAAAACCAAGAACTCTTTATTGTTAAACACAGCTGATTTATCAAATCAATTCTCTAATTGTCGCCATTTCAAATTAACACTAAAATCTTTGTCTCTGCCTTTTTCAAAGTATACAGAGCAGCTATTTTCTTAGATGGTTATCATCCAAATTTTGATTTACTGGTTCTTACTAGAGATAAATAAAATTAATTCTCGATGAAAAACAGCTTTTTCAAGAAAAATAATTCCAAATAAAGAAAAAAATAGCACATTCCGGAGACACATAAAATGTACACTGCAAGCAGCAGGCCTGTAGTGCTTCTTTCTTTTGCATTAAAGTATTCTGCAGCTTGACACAAAATATTTCTGATTACTTGTTTGGATTTGCATTATATTCTAGAAGAGGAAGGAATGGTAGGTAAGATTGTCTCAGACTGAGCAGATGTTTCTTCATCTTCTGGTATCACCCCTTCCTCAAATTATTTTTTACTATACAGTTAATATTTTTATTACACAATTTCACATTCCTCAAGAAACAATGAAGTGAAAAAAAGATAATTTGACTGGCAGCCACCTGATTATTTTACAGTTCTCATAAGGACTAGAGATCAGCTATGAAAACATCCTCTCCTCAAGGCCTGAAGTGCAGACATGATGACCACTATAAATTTCACCACAAAGGTAAATATACCCTACACAACTGAAGTGCGATGCCACTGCTGCAAGTTCCCTGATGTTTCTTCAGGTTTTCATTTTCCAGCTCTTGTGTAGATCTGCTGGCATACAAGAGGAGCAACCCCTGCCAGTTGTGTGGATACAGCACTGCAATGGACCTTACTCAAAGTCACTCCAGCAAGCAGAGGAAAAAGGAAAGATCCCTATCGGCTTTATGTGAACACTTCAATCTTAAAAATGAAAAATCAGTTTGCAGCATGTTCACAGATGTTTGCTTTCAGTCCTTTCTTCCTAGAAAATACATGACTCAGGCTTTACACCATTAAACACTTCATATCTTATCCTCCATGTACTTGGTAACCTCTGAACAAGTAAAAATTTCATATCACAGAAGTATCAAAAATTACGTTTTAGTGGAAGTTTAATGACAGTTCCATTTTACTCCATACAATTAATATATTCTAGAATTTGTTCCAAGTGTTGCTTTTACATTTTATCACAATTTATACTCAAACCCAAAGAGCAAAAGAAGACATACTTGTAAGTGCAAAATAATCTAAGAACCTGCCCTTCTCAAGATTACATGTGGGGGGCAGAAAAGTGCTGATTAGAACCTTTAGTCAAAAAAAGACTTTTTTGATAGAAAAGCCTTCCTGAGATGGAAGGGTCTTCCTCACCACACCTACTTGAAAAGCAAATAACCAACATCCTTGGAAAACAGATCCTTCCACCTCACTGTGAAATGCATTTTCAACAAGAAACAAAAACTACAGCTGCAAAACTACTGGGCAGAGGATGAACCTTAGCTAAATGTAGCCGTAGATGTAAAAAGTTGCTTTTCATGAACAATAATTAGTATTCCTACTGAGGTAAATACACACAATTGCTCATTTATTTTGCAAGGACACACATTCATGCACGTTACTGGCAACTAATATGGGTCTATCCTCTGATTTCCAGATGCTGATGGAGCATTCCATGTACTTAGTTACCACATCACTCCTGGTGTAATACGCCTTAGGTTAAAATCTACCACCTTTTCAAAACAGCTGGTCTCAACTCCAAATGTTAAATTACACATTGAGCAAATGCTAAGAGAAAGTTACATGATGGTAGCCACTTGAACGATGTTCACACTCTTGAGAAGAGCTCAGCTTTAAGCAAGCACAATCTGTCATACAGACTTAGGTTTTCCAGGCCTTCCATAGATGCTGGTGTGTAGCCCCCTATCATCATCTTTAGCAAAATACAACGGTTTCATCTTCTTATGCTTGCTTTACACAACATGTTGTCGGTTCCAGTATAGAAGCTGGTACCTCTGTCAGACTGCACTTTATCCAAGATGCTGCTGGAGGTCTGGGCAACACAGCAGTGGGGAACAAAGCCCACATTTTAGCAATAGTAAATGCCAGCTCATCATTCAACACCTTTAACTATCAAAGTGAGGCTATCACACTGTTATTAGCATGTCGGAGAAGATATTGAAAGGGACAACTTTAAGAAAGCCACATGCATTCAGTCAATGGCTTATTCAACTACTTGAGTTCTTTGCTGGGGAATCTGGCCCCTTGACTGCATAATATTAAGAACTGAAGTCACTGAAGGCAGCAGATGTCAAAGCTACAACCAGACATGGAAATTCATAAGCCTCTTTCCCCCTTCATACGACATGAACTTTCCAGACGGGTAGTATTTTACATGCAAGGTTTTGGCCTGTCTTCTGCAATTATTCTTTTATGGAGGAAGTTTTATTTTTCCTGCTAATTTTACCACTTACGAAAGCAGCTGTGTCTCTGCTCCCACAGAAAGTACTGTTCTGTTGCAGGACCCATCCTAGTATTTGGGAATTGGTCAAGTTTGATGAAAAGTTCCAACAGCAATACTACAAAAATAACCCATTGAAAGCTATCCTGTGTTGGATAGATTTCAGTGGGGTATTTTTGTAGTATTGCTGTAAGATTTCATGATTACTATGATGAAGTGTTCAGCAACAGCTGATCATCTTTTTGTGCAATTACTGTATAAGCAGATGGCCATTTTTTTCCCCTTCAAATTTTAGTTGTTACAGCATAATACAATTATCAAACTCTACTTCCACTCAGGAAAGAATGTCTTCAGATTTATCTTTTGTATCTCTTCTTATCCACTCTTCCACCTCTTCTAGCCCACCGCCACATGTTTGGACACTCATTTAATTTGCATCTATTTCCTGAATGCTTGATGAAGCAGGATTGCTCATATCAACCACAGAGCTACATAGGTGCGTACAGCATGCCAGCACTTACCATGAACCAAGTGAACACACAGTGCCTCATACAAACAGCAACCTCACCTGATTTAAAAGTATTTTACTACAAATCCCATGCAAAAATTAGAACAATTTAATGGATGTCGTCAAAACCTGATGAAGAGATTCAGTTTAAATACTGGCTATTCAGCATCAGAGTAAACCTCGTCTTAGCAGCTAAGGAGCTACCTGACCCACCACCCTAAAGGGTACAGCTGAAATGTAGGTAGATTGAGGGAGAAACAAGTTGGGGGAAAGGGGAGAGGAGCATCCCCCACTCCAAAAAAACAAAAGCAACCCACCCCAAGACCCTCTGGACTTCTATAAACAGCTGGAAATGCCCCCAAAGATTTAAATGTATTTTCAGAAACACTCTGTGGAACCAGAGGTGCTGGTCCCAACACCATAGCTGAAGACACTATGGGCCTGCAGAAATGCAATAAAGTTTGCCATGTTGCCACAGGTGAATATTAGGCAGCTCAAAATTGGTGGGTTTGGGGCTTTTTTTCCTCCTATCTTGACATTACTAAAGGGAATTGAGTCCATTTCATTCAACAGTCTGAATTTGGCTAATTGTAGTAAATTTGGCCTTTTGCTCCTACACTACAGATGTCAGAAAAGTCAACCAAACTACCAGCAAGGCAACAGAGCAGACAAAATCGAGAGGTAGGGATACAGCCTAGCAAGGCAGGCCAAAAGCCCCCCTTCTCAGCACACTTACAGAGAAGGTAACAGCACTTCAGGTTGCTTGGACAACGTGCTGGTAGAAAAAGCTGATGGAGAAGCATTTACAAATCAGCAGTTTTAAATCAACATCCATTTCCAGCTGTGAGCCACAGAAAATGAGAATACACTGTTTAGTAGTATTGCTATGGACTGCAGAACACAGTCTCATTGCAGAGGACACCCCAGTAGGGTCTGGCCTCCCTTATGAAAGACCCAAGAGCAGCGCTTCTGAGCCAGCCCAACTCTTCATAAATCTTTGACCAATAAATGTAAAACCCAGAAAGCAGCTGATGTGCTGATGAGCACACAGCACCACCTCGGATTTGAATATTTCATCCATCGGCCACAACACTCCCAGATTATGTGCATTGATACTTTTTCAAGTAATTGGTAATTTCTCAGTTGGCCACTAACATGTAGATGGAAAAATAAACCCCAAACCACACCACAGTACACTGAATTATTTCATTACTATATGATAATTCATTAGTATTATGAGCAAAGAAAGCAACTGCAGAATTGCTCAGAAATGCCCCCGGAATGCCACAACAGTGTTTCACAGAATCACAGAATGGGTAAGGCTGGAAGGGAACACAGTGGATCACCTGACCCAACCTCCCTGATTAAGCATCCTAGGGCACATGGCACGGGATCGCATCCTGATGGTTCTTGAGTATCTCCAGTGAGGGAGACTCCACAATCACTCTGGGCAACCTGTTCCAGTGAGCAGCCACCCACATAATAAAGAAGTACTTCCTCAGTTTCAGGCGGAAATTCCTGTGCCTCACTTTCTTCCCATTGCCTCTTGTCCTATATCATTATTCTAAGCTGAGCTTTATTCCAAAGGTTGACCAAAAAAATCCCTTGGTAAGTGTTTGCTCCCACTTTTCAGACACACAGTGCAGCTCTGAAAAACAACCACATTTCAACCAGTGCTCCACTGATGATGTGAACGATTAACCCATCCTGTGAAATGTGGCAGAGCAGCAGCACTGCAGCATCCAGACCACCTAGAGCCTGTGCCATATATGCCTCCCCACTCACAGCTGCTTGCAACATCAAGTTTGTTATCCGTGCTGTAACACCGTCTGCCCAGCAATCACCCACTTCAGTTTAAACTAATAATGGAATGTAACTCAATTAAGTTTTCTTTATTCCTGCAGCACACACTGAATGTCCAAAGCAATCTATTTTTATGGCATGTTCCTCTTTACTCTGTACACCAAAAAATAGTCAATTTTAAAAGCAATGCATTTCAGTGCACATTTCTAGGCCTGTATGATGGCAAAAGCTGGACACTGTATGCATCATCTTACTGAGAAAGTAATTCCAATATAAGCTCCTATTCAGACATATAGTCCTTTATTTCCCAGTTGCCTTCAGAAAGGTTTATCACCTTTCGGCTGAGCACTTATCTGGTGAGTTTTCATAGATTATCATCCTTTAGGCTGTGCCAGGAATTCCTTGCACACACCAAACCAGAGAGCTGAGCCTACACTTAAGAACTGGGATCCATACTCCATGTCACCAGTTCAACTCCCTACTGATTTTCCCAGCATCTCATACAGGTAACATAACATTGCCACATCTTGTATTCACAAGCAGGTCAAGTTCAACCTGCTGTCATGCAGAGGTGAAACATTAACAATTAAACACAAGCAACCTTATGTCATACCTACCAGTCTGTACTCAAATCAGCTGTTTGTGTGACACTGTGTGCAGAGCCTCAGATATGTAGTCTGCACGTCTTGGTAAATAACACACTTTACTAAACGTTCGTGTGTTTAATCCATAACGCTCTAACTTTGAGAAAAGGAAAAAGTAATGAATACTGGCTGTAGAATTAAATATATTATTATTTTTAAAAATTGCAGTATTTCAGCATAAAGTTCTCTTCTCTGCGAAGAAGTCTCAGAACTGCTGATTGGGACTCCAACAGCAACGCACAGACCACATGGGCAGGACTGTATCTTTTGTGACACCCTGTGGGCTGTGGCACCTAAAGGCTGATAATCCACTCCAGGGACGCACAAGATGACTTATGAACTTCCATTTTGGGGAACTATTTCCCCTAACCTTTTCGGGTGTAATGTGATGCACAGTATAGGAAAAGCTAAGAACCTGAGATTAAAAAAAACCCCAACAATATCACAATGGTACGCTTGCAGTATGTCGAGTCATAAATTACACAGTTTTGCGGTATGTGGTTTTGTTACCTCATACTAGGCATCGTGATAATTATGAGAACCACACTTTTCATCTTGCTGACCTATAATGCTACGTTAATGTAACGTTACACTCGCAATTTAAGTTTCACTGATTTTTTTTCAGGCATTCAGGCAGGCTTATTAAAACTTTCATAAACTGAAATGCACGCTAGGTTCATCGTTCTGTAGCAGCACTGTTTCTTCATACTTCTAGTGAAACACTTCAGTCCCTAGGTACTTAAAACTTCTGTATTTTTTCCCCTAGTTTTAAAACTTGATCTGCTTCAAAGAACTAGCTCGGTTTTTGACAGTTTAAGCGCTGTATTTTATTAGCAAAAAGAGAAAGCCGGGAGGATGCAGATGGGAAGCAAGCAGCGCAGCAGCCAAGGCAGCACACCTGCCGAGGCGGGAAGGTGCGGAGAGGCGGCAGCGCTGTGCCCGGCCGGGGGCGAGATGCTTTGCCGGCAGACCCCGCGCTGCAGCACGCCTGAGGCCCGGCCGGGCGCGGGCAGGCCGGTCCCGCCGGAGGGGGGAGAGGGAAAGTTGGCGCCCGCGGCCGGCCGGGAGCCGCGCCGCCCCCTCCTCCCCTGGGCGCCGCCCGCGCCGCCGAGGGGCGGCCCCGGCGCCCCTGCGCACGCTCCCGCCCGCCGCCCATGAGGCACCCGCGCCGGGAAGGCACTGACGAGTCATCGCCCCGCCGCGTCCCCGCCCCCGCGGCCCTGGCGGGACGGGCGGCGGAGGGGAGCGGGGGGCGGCGGCCGCGGGGGGAGTCCGCAGGTGATGCTCCAGCGCGGCCGGGCCTGGGCTCCGCGGCTCGGGGCGGCGGGTCCCGCCCGGCACTGTTGCCTTCATCTCCCGCCCGCCCGGCCCCGGGGGCTGCGCCGGCCCCGCCGCCGGGCGCTCCCTCCACGCCCACCGCGCCGCCGGCCCCGGGCTCCCGCACGCCGGTGCCTCCGCCGAGAGGCGTCTCCCGCGCTGCGGCGGCCGGAGCGCGACCCGTGCTCCCCGCCACACCTAGCAACAGCGCTGACAGGACGCAGTGGCGGCCGCGGGAGGAGGAGGAGGAGGAGGAAGCGGAATGGCTGCCGCGACGGCGGCTCCCTCCCTCCCTCCCCGGAGCCCTGACAGCCAGCGCCGGGGCGGAAGCAGCAGGCGGCGTGCTGTGCCCGTCCTCCTCCCTCCTCCTCCGCCGCCGCCTCCTCCTCCGGGCTCCTGCGCTCCCTCCTGCCAATGCAAACTAACTCCCCCTCGCCAGGGCCGGCGGGCTGCACGCCTCCCCCGCACCCACCCATGCCGCCGCGCCGCACGCCGCCGCCTCCCCGAAGAGCGCTCCACGTCGCCCGCAGGACCCGCTCCTGCCACTCCTCGCCCGCCGACCTTCCTCCCCCGGCGGCCGCCGCGCCCCGGCTCCCGCTGCACCTTGTGCCCCCACCCCGCCCCGCGCCGCCGCCGCCGCACACGCGGCCCCCGCGCCCCCCGCCCGCCCTGCCCTGCCCTGCCCCGGCCGCGGCCCCGCGGGCACTCACCGATGTGGTTGTCCTCGATGTGCTCGATGAGCTCTGCCAGGGTTGGGAAGTGGAGCCCGCAGCCCCCGAACCTGCAGGCGTTGGAGAAGAAGGAGGCGGCGGCGATGCCTGTCATGGTGTTACATCGAGATCCCCCTGCGGTGCCTGCTCTGCCAGGGCCGGCGGCGGCAGGGCGGGGAGAGGCGGGGGCAGGGGGGGAACGGGACGGAGAGAGAGAGAGATGGGGAGCGAGAGAGAGGGTGGGGGTGGGGAGGAGGAGGAGGAGGTGGCGGCGGCGGCGGCGGCAGCAGCAGCGTCGGGAGCGGCGGAGGGGAGGGACGGGCTGGGTGGGGGGAGATGAGGCAGCCGCAGCTGGGAGGAGGGACCAGCGCGGCTCTGTAACAGCTGTGCTGCCCCGGCGGCGGCCGCCGGCGGCGGGAGGAGCAGGGCACCCGCGCCGCCCTCCGCCGCCGGGGGACACCGCGCCGCCTCGTCCGGCCCCGCGCGGGGCTTGGGGGGAGCGAGGAGAACTTTCCCCCTAAGCCTCTCGAAGGTAGCGGTGGGGCCGGGGCTGCTCCTGCGGCTGGCGGGGCGAGGGGAGATGCTCCGGGGCAGTTGCTGGGGCCGGCAAGGTGGCGCCCCCGCCGGGGGGCTCGCCCAGCCGCCGGGACCTGGCTCCTAACACGCCCGTCACCTCCACCCTCCCGGGGCGGGCAGCGACCAGCCCTCGCCGAGGTCGCTAAACTGAGGGGCGGTCGCTGCTTCCCCAAGGGGGTCCGAGGCCGCCAAACCCAGCCTTCACCTGCTCGGCGACGAGCCGCAGGCCCCGGGCACCTGCTCGGGGTCCGGGGGTCTCCCCGCCGCTGGGTGGGTAAGTCCCCCTTCCCTCTGAGCAGCCGGTCGCAGATCCCCGTGCCAGATCCTTCCCGTCCTCGCCTCCCGCTGGGGCAGCTCAGGGGTGTGAGGCTGTGACCCTGGGGAGGAAAGTTAGGCAGGAGTCGCACACACATCGCTCCCAAATCCTATTTTGACTTGGTCTCCAGAAAGCTATTCAGCAGAGAGGCTGACTGATTAATTGATTTTAATGAAGGTCTCCCTAGACTCAAATTCGCAGACAGCTTTATTTAAAATTAAAAGAAAAAAAAAAAAGAACCAGATCGCTTGTCAGGAAGGCTCTCTTTCTTCCCCCCCTCCCCCGCTTCTGTTTTATAATATTTTTTTTAATATAATGATAGGATTCTACAATATTGTTAATAATTTTGGGCAAAGGTGTGGCTACAAAGCACCTCGGAATCTGCGTGAGACTCTGAATTGTATGGACATAAGTGGTTCCATTGATCCTGCTGGCAGATTACAGTCCCAAGCTGTTATCTCTGTAAAATCAAGTGTGTGTAGAAGAATAAGCCTAGCCCTTGCATATCTTGTTACTTGTATTGCAGGTAAGGATGTTCCTAGCGTTGCTGTGGGAGCCAAAGAATAGCAACCTAAAAATGCAGCAGAATTGTTGTGAAAGGTAAAATGAGTGTTTGCCCATATCCCTAAAGAATGAAAACTCTTGGAGCTAGTTCCTGGTGTCCTGTATATCAGAGAACCCACCATATGTGTTGAGAAAACAAACTTTATCTTGCAGTTTATTTTAGTCATTTTCTTACATCTTCACTTTAATATTTTTCTGATGTTTTACCCTCATCCACTTGTATTTTTCTTGATGTATAAACCCACTCTTTTTAGTTTACATCATAGCAAACAAAGTAAGCACAGAATCTTTCCAGAAAAATACCATGTTCAGAGAAGCCTTCTCTTACTTCAACACTCCACTCAAGCTTGAGTTTGTAAATAGAGTTTGCATAGCCATGAGATGCTGAAACATAGAACTATAACAATATTGTAGATTTTACACTTGAAAAAAGAATGGTAACATGGACACATGATAGTCTGCAGTATGTTTCCAAGGTTCACTGTGGTCATTTTATAGTTCAGAGGGCTGGAAAACTGCTGCTTTTAGGCATTTCATGGAAATGCATTATTCTTTTGAATAATATGGAGGCACGTCTGTCATTTGGTCCACCTGTCTCAAGCATAGCTACTTCACATTTTACTATTCTAATTTCTCCACTGTCTCTCTGGTGTTATCAAAGGTGCTTGCTCAATGTGAGTTGACTCAGCAAAAGAGGAGTTGTTCCCACCTAAGATGATAAGTTCTGGAAACTCATGCCACACAAGCTGCTGTCATGAATAATACCATAAAGTCAGGTTTGTGTAAGTGCCCTTGTGACCAAGACATAAATCAATAAACAGTGAGTGTGGAAGAAGAGTGAAAAGGGAAGATAAGCATCTTCTCTAATAAATTGCAGTTTTAGAGATTAATTTGTAGAGTCAAGCACATAGGCCTTTTTAAACTTATATCAGGACTGTAGATCTTACATTTTGGTTTATGTATGAGTAAAAATTGTCTTGGTGTCAATAACCAGCATAATTCAAATAGAAATTTTCTAAGGCAGTAAATCAAGATTAAGAATGAGTATTAAATATAAGAATTTCATGTGGCTAATCTATCAAGGCCAACAGATATGTGATTAAGTCTGTTATGAAACAAAACTGTGATGAACATTGGGTTGTTATCAATAATTTTTAATAGCTATTAACAAAGAGCACTGGTCCCCTACAAAGAAATCAAAGTAGATTTGTAGCTGACAAGTAACAAACATTCATGGTTTGTTACAAAGAAATCAAAGTAGGTTTGTAGCTGACAAGTAACAAACATTCATGGTTAACCACCTGCTAGTAACATACAATGTAACGATTGCTTTCTGATGTGTGAACTTGTCCAGTTAGCTGCAGGTCTCTTTTCATTAATTGTTTGCTAAACTCTCGGGATTTTTGAGACCCTTTGAGGTAGGGAGAGAGCTTAACTCTTGCAGCAGTCAAGAAGAGCTGGAAAGCCAAGAGTTACTGGTGTCCCATAGGGATTCCAGTCAGTACCTTTTGATGAAATCACTCCTATTTCCATAGGGCCTCTTTCTGTACATATGCAACTTTGATGGCTTCAGTAGAAGTTAGGGCAGTTAAAGCACTTCATATGTTGTTTCCTATGACTCAAACACTTGGAACACTCTCCCTGCTCTTCCATAGAGGCAAAAGGGATTTATTCCCAACATAGTAAAGGAATTTCTGCCCCTGGATTTGGTGTCCAGGTCATGACAGACAGGCATGAACAGACCCAATGAAGAATGCCCCCCAAATTAACTCTTCCCATCCCTGATTCACTGTTGTTTTCATGTTACCATCTGCATATTACAGACAAAATACGTAATGTCCTGATAAGAAGTGGTGCTTGTAGAAATAATACCCACTTTTCCTCATGTATTTGTTGTTCTTTCCCCTAGTACCTGGGATGAAGAGTAATTTTACCAACTTCTTATCAGTAGTTTATCTGATCCAATATGTTAGGAAGTTCTTTATTATGAATGATCACGGAGTGATTAGTGTTGTTCGTCACGGTCAGTGTTCAGACTGGCACTGTCTAACATCTTTGTTGGCAACATGGGCACTGGGACTGGGGGCACCTTCAGCAAATTTGCCAATGACATGCTGAAGGGAATGACATCCAGAGGGACCCTGACAGGCTTGATAGGTGGGTCTGTGCATTCCTCAGGAAGTTCAAAAAGGCTCAGTGCAAGTATAAATACAGACTGGGCAGAGAGTGGATTGTGAACAGCCTTGCAGAGAAGGACTTGAGGGTGTTGGTGGATGAGAAGTCTGCCATGACCTGGCAATGTGCACTTCAGCCCAGAAAGCTAAATGTGTCCTGTGTGGCCAGCATGTCAAGGGAGGTGATTCTCTCCCTCTACTCTGCTCTCTTGAGACCTTACCCAGAGGACTGCATCCAGCTCTGGCATCCCCAACATAAGAAGGATGGGGACCTGTTGGAGCAAGTGCAGAAGAAGGCCACAAAGGTGGTCAGAGGACTGGAGCACCTCTCCTATGAGGACAAGGTGAGAAGTTGGGACAGCTCAGCCTGGAGAAAAGAAGGCTTTGGGAACATCTTCCAGTGCCTAAAAGGGGCCTATATGAAGGTTGGAAAGGGACTTTTCACAAGGCATGTAGTAATAAGACAAGGGGTGATGGCTTTAAACTGAAGAGGGTAGGTTTAGATTAAATATTAGGGAGAAATTCTTTACTCTGTGGTGAGACACTGGTTGCCCAGAGAAGTTGTTGGGATGCCCCATCCAAGGAAGTATTCAAGACCAGGTTGCATGGGGCTTTGAGCAACCAGGTCTAGTCGACCTGCCAGCAAGGTGTCCCTGCCTGTTTCTGGGGTGTTGGAATTAGGAGATCTTTAAGGTCTCTTCCAACCCTAACAATTTTATGATTCTATGAGCATTTTCTTATTCGAGCTTTGTTAGGACAGAGAACTTTTGTATCCATGTGACAAACTGCCAAAGTGCTCAAAAGTTGCCCTGTCATTTTGTTCTGTGGGAAAAATAAATGGAAATTAGACCCAAGTGATTTGTCAAGCCAGAGCTAATTGCTGAGTAGATTGATTTAAGAGGTGTTAATAGCTACTGTGAAGGATACTTCATATAAATGGAGCTGAGAAAAAGCTCAAATGGCTGGTGGGACCCTGTTTTATTTGTTTTTGAAGAAGCTATTTTGAAGACCCTCTAAGACCCTTAGTTTAACAATCGTTCCATCTTGGGCAGACTCTCAGACACAGCTGAGAGCAGGACTGCATGTGAGAAGGATGTGCTGCTACTCAGACCTCCTGCACAAGGCTGAGAGCTGAGTAACTGAGTAGATTTCTAGATCAACTGATTAACTGCTTAAAATGCATATGTTAGGACTGCATTTTTTCTTCATTAAGTTGGTATCATTGTGCCTCACTTAAGTCCATTTTATAAAGTAAGGAACATGATTAGAGTAATTTTAATTGAGTTCTTCCTTAGAATGATGTTTTATGGTCTTGGACCCCTTCTCGCCTTGGATAGTTTGGCTCTTAGACCCTTTTCAATGCCTTTTGACTGCTGCTTTTTCTAATAAACAGTTTTTACTAATAGCTTAGATTGTGGTAATCAACTGCTGTAACTGCTGGGCCTCATATGTAGATAGGTTAGTACCAGCCACTCATACTGTTCTGGATTCCCAAAAGCCAATTATTTTGTCCTAATTCATTCTGAAGGCTTGAGGTCTGAATTTGAAAAACTTGGAAGTTGTTACACTTGGTGCTTTGAGGGTGAGGAGATTTTTAATGAAGACACCAGCCCCCTGTCAAATAGTAAAGAAAAGTAAATACTTTCTTTAGAGTCTCATTTAAAACATAGTTTAAGTACTTGTTTTCTGCTATAGTTATAACAGTTGACAAGACAAATCTGTGAAACTTTTTAAAAACTCCATCTTTTAAAACTACATGTTCTGACTCTTACTCTACTGAAGTCACACTTGAAAATATCTACTTTAAGAAAAAAAAATAAACAAAGGGTGATCAGTTGTTACAAAGAAATGATTGGTCTCACCTTCCCTTAAAAAATTACTGATTCGTTCTTCAATAACATTTTTCATCATTTTCTTTCTGCTTGCCTCTGCATACTGGCCATTATCAGAAATGTCACACATTTTGAAGATTTCATAACGGAGACGTATCACTGCTGCAAAATAATTACACAAGTAAACCATATTTATGCAGTTTGTGTCACGAGAATCCTATTTTAGTTTATACTGCTGAATTAGTTTTCTCTTGGCAGTGTACTGTATAGCTTCAGGGTGCAATGGAAAAACAAAATGTTAAGCTGGGAAAACACTGTGTTCCCCACTAGTTCCAGATGCCCCAAAACAATAGATAGAAATCCTGCTTAGTTGAACTTTTTGAGAGACTTCACGTTTTCAGAGGACAAAGCTTCAGATAAACAGGAGATCAGACTGCCTCTGTATTTCCAGTTTCCTGTAGCCCATAAAAAAGAAAATTTTCTTGTCTTGACTACTTCAGAAAATTTGAAATTAACATGATGTTATAGCATAAATTACTATTACAGTGTTAATCTGCCCTGGAATTATAAAGGCAAGCTATTTCAATGGTCTCTTGTAAGAACCCACAATTACAAAGGTATTGAATGACCTACTCTGTTCTTACTATGTATTTTAGCAGAATACTTTGCCAGAATCTTCTATGTTGTTTCATTCAGACAATTGGGGATAATTAGCATGTCCATTTAAAAATAACTGGTTAGAAAAGTAATGCAGTTTTGTAAGTTTATCTTAATGCAAGGTAAACTTGTTCTTTAATGAAGATGAGTTATATAGAGTGAAGCTTTCATTTTAATAGGTTTTACAGCATCTCAAAATTGCAGAAATATATAATTTTTATATTTTTGCCTTTTCCACTTTTACTTCCTAAATTGAGTCCTCAACTTGTAACCAGATTTCATGGCATCTGTTGACATAATCATTTGTGAAGCCAGTTAAAAACAACAAATTCTTTCCAAAATATACTGAGATTACAGTATCATTTTCACCAAAAAAAAAAATCCTAAATTAGAATGAGCATTTCTTAGTGTTCTTTCTTTGAAGAAGTAGTGTCATCAAAAATAAGAGAGCATCAAACTCTCTTATTCTCTGGCCCTGAAGATCATTTATGGTGCCATAGTTACAAGGTGATTTAAAGCATTTATAAGGCTCGAACTTACATCAGTGATCTGGAGTGCAAAGACGTGGAACACAAATCCCACGTGGTTTTCTGCTATGTCATGTTTTCCTTTCTGTTCACCTATTCCTCTGCCCCAGATCAAAGTTTACTTAAGAAAATCCAAGTCCTTCATTTCTGGATTTCCCAGTCACAGGGAGATGTGTATTTTAGAGCTTGCAAATTCAGAACAGACTCTCTTCTGTTTAGCCTGTAAATTCCCCATTTAAAAATTCTTCACTGCGCCAGGAATACTGGTGACAGGGAGAATTCTGCACTGAAGCACAGATGCCAGCAAATATCCACTTGCTAAATCACATGTAGGGTCAGAGAATCCCTGGTGTTAGAAAAATCAATTACTTAGGCAATTCTCCCTCTTCTTAAAAGACAGGACTTTTCTCATCCTTAAGTTAGGTGGGGGAAAAGAAGGCTTTGGCATAAAGTTAACTTACAGCACTGGGGATGGATGGCAGTCTCTAGGGAAAGGAAATCAGCTAACTTTGTTAACAGGAGACTTGGCAGTTGTTGGCTGTGGAGCCTGACATAATTAGAAAGGAGATCCAGAGTTCAAAAATAAGATTTATTTGCAAACGAAAGAAACACACATCTCAGTAAACTTCTCAAATAATCTTCTGGGCTGACTGAACTGTCAGAAGCTGAGCTGCAGGAATATTGCAAATCAGTTGCTATCACCATCAAGAGGGGTTTGTCAAATGGACATGTATTCCTTGTGACAGCTTAAATCAGAGGTACAGATAGTGTGCCTGTTATCATCACATGGATTGTGAGGGGTGAATATGGACACTTCAATTCTGAACAGAAGAACAGAAAAACACCCACTAGTGAAAGTTTAGGTGGTTTTCCAGTAACAGCTGGGGACTTTTTATAAAGATTCTCTGCCCTCCACTGAGCAGACTGCTACACATGGTTTATGTGGAATCATCTGTTCAAATCCACAAAGACACTGTATCATTGGAAGTAGATATGGAACAGGAATAAAGGAAACAGTCTTTGGAAAATTAAAATGGAATATTAAAATTTTACCATGCCAAAAATCCAGAATGAGGAAAATTGCAGGAAAATAATACAGTAGTTAGAAAAAATAAAAAGGAATGGGGAGAAAATTTGTGAATAGTAAGAGAAACATGGAAAAGATGATCAAGAATGGGGATCTAACACTTTCACAAAGAGAGTATTTGCTGTCTGCCATTTGGATGATTTCCATATAATATAAAATATGAATGCCCACTGAAGAAAAGTGCTAAATAGATGCGAAGGCTCCATTGTTTCCTTCAGAGGAATGAACAGTTGGGAAGGCTTCAAGGACTCTTCTGATACCTTTCAATGTGTACTACATCATAAATCTTATTTTTTTAAAAAAAGAGCAAAAAGTTGGCATGTTCCTACAACGTTTATCCTTTTCCTTATCTTGATAACAACGTATAAGGGTTGGAAGCTGTGAGATACATAATTACTTGAAACCCACACTAATTTTGTGTACATTCTGACTTGTGCACACACACTGACTTCAGTGTGATCTTAGGTATTCAGCACTCTGCAGAATTTTGTCTGCAAACAGCTGCAGAAGCTCCTGTTTTACATAAACAAAAAACTACTCATCATAGTTGCAGAAAGGCATGGGTCTCTTTCTAAACAAACAAACAAAAGTGCCTGTGCATAATGCAGCATTTGGAAACAAACTTGGACATTACTCACTCCTCAGAACATCTTCTGATTTAGAGATTTCATATGACACAAAAGTCCTCCCAAAAGTATCAAAGGACACAGTGAAACAAGAATCCTTATCCCTGATTTTCTGCTTTATATAGGCCAAACAGAACAGATATTATTTACAAGAGTTCACTCACTTCTTTGTGCTCTTGTTTGGAGTTCACATTACTTGTGCTTAATTCATTGCTTGTACCAATCCATCCTCCAGTATATAATTTGAACACCCAAACCCAAAATTCTACCCGAAAGAAAAAATTTGGTGAGCTTAACAAACAGAAAACTTGATTAGCTCTTTTGTGAAAGAGAATCACCCGTGGATACATATGATTATTTTTTACACTACAACTATTTTTAATACTTTGTTTTATATCGTTTTGGAGTGTACAAACGCATGACTGTAGAAGAGTAGAATTAGAGGCTTCTTATGTATTTAACTGATGTGACTCCATGTGATGATGGTAAAAATGCATTCAAGCACTGGCAAGCGAAGTTCACACTTTGTCTTCAACTGGTTTGTGTAGCACATTTGCAGTTTAGCTGTAGCTTGAGAAGCTGTATTTTCATGTTGTGTTTTCTTGGAAGTATATAAATATCACCTCTTAAATTGTAAACCTGAAATGATTATTTGATATACAAACATAGAAAAAATATAATTTAATTTAAAACTCTTGGTATGTAACAACATTTTCTTTCTATCTCCTCTTTGGATTAGTAATCAAACATTCCTGTTCAGCCTTTTGTTTTGATAATTGCTTTGTCCTTTGAGCACTGACAATAATTTTTATGTGCATTAAAGAATAATTAAATCTTTAAACTTAGTGTGTTGTGTAGATGAGAAAGACTCTTTCAGCTGAAGTAAACTATTACAGAGCCGTGAAAGTTGTTGGAGCTTTCATTTGGGGTAGGATTTCAGAGAAAAGACTAGATCAGACTATGCAGTGTGTAACTCTGGCCATACCCTAACCTCCACACCACAGTTTTCCACTGGTGATATAGGCCCTGATCATAGAAAGCAGATGGATTCCTTCCCCCCATCACTTAACTAACCCCAGCTGAAGTCAGAGGGGTTCCACACCTATGGGCTTTACGTGGAGTTCACAGCTGCTTTGCAGTGCCAATGTTTTGTGTGTCCAGTTCTTCTGTTGAATCTGCAGCGTCAGACTTCACAAGATTGGCAGTGGGGAATACATGATTCACTTTGTTTTGGTTTTGTTCTGATTTTCTTTCATTTATGCTGTCTGGGAAAGCAAGAGCCAAATTCTTTTTCCTCCTTCCTCCAGGATGTTGGTTTGTTTGATAAACATATTCAAAGGACTGTTAGTACTCAGGCAACATCTTCAGTTCTGCAGTGAGTGTCTTGTGCACCTTTGATCTTGCGCAACAGTGATGATGATGATGATGATGATGGCAGCTCAACTTCACTCTTGAGAGCATTATTTCCTTGGAGAAATGATGGGGATGAGTCCCGAGAAGGGTCTGCAGGCCATATTCCCCCACCTGCCTGCAATGCATCTGGGAGAAAAAAGTGAGAGAAAGAGAAAATTCCTGGAGAACCACAAGAGGCTAGTGTAGGTGGCAGTATTTCTCTAGCTGCTGCAGATTAGTTGCCTTCATAGGCCAGGACAAATCTAACCCAGAAAGATGGTCAGTTTATTGGTCTACAGGAAATACAGACAGTTTGGTCAAGTGGAAGAAATTGGCTTTTATTTTATTCACCACTATTGAAGTCCCAGAGGGAAACATTTGACATGGTACTGAATTTTAAGGACCTTAGTGAATCTAAAGACTATTTATCCCTGAAAACAACTGTTGGTATTGATTTAAGCATGTTACCATATCCCTGCTTCATTTTAAAAAGTAGGCTTGTGCAGGCTGTTTTCAGGTGAGGAGTCTTATTTCATAGAAAGCTCCAGGCTTTCTATATATATTTCTGGAGCCATCAGGCCAGACTGATGCTTCTCAGGCTTAACTTTCTGCTCTCACCACAGCACCTGCGTAATCATAATCAGCAGATTTAATTTGGCTGGGCAGGGTAAGTAAGTCAAAACCATCATTGCGCAAGCAAATTGTTTGAATATCCTTCACTGCAGGGAAGATGCCTCTAGTTCATGAGTGATGCTGCTCAATTCTGTCAGAACTATTCATTTGCAGGAGAGGTGTAGAAGCGCAAAGGGGGTCACATCATCATTGCCAGCATTTTTCACTGGAATAATAGAAGATTTGGAGGCACTTCTAATTCCCTTTAATGTTTGAGACTTCTCTCCTTTGTACTTCTGGCAGTGTTTGGGAAGTGTTGGGTCCCACAGTGGCAGTAGTTCTCAGTGCTTTATTAAGGACCATAAACTGTTGACTTGAAGCCCACAATTTCCTTACTGTCTAGTGATAATCCATTGTTAATTATTATCCAATATTCTTCTTATTACCAGATGTTACCTGGTGTTTTTTAATTTCTGTTTTGAGGCTGTATTGGGACAGTTAACACACTGTCTTTTGGCCACAGTGCTCCCTGACCCACAATATTTTGTTTATTGTGCGCTAGATAGAACAAAAACACCCAAGCATCTCCTCCTGGAAATGGATTAAGATCTATGCTGATGGTATTAATTCTCTCACTGCCTTGGATCACAAAATGATTTTGTCTACTTTGCTAATAAAATAGGGTGAGGTACCCTTTGGAGAGTACTGTTCTTGCCTGGCTGAGTATTTCCAGTGGCCAGATTGTCACCTTACTTAGATCCATACAGTACCTGCTTGTTTTCTTTTGTTTAATGCATAAAAGTGATCATTTGAGAGTACATATTCAGTGTCATTTTTACCCCTTTTCCACACTTGGTGACCAAGCTGGCTCTATTAGTAGCAGCAGAAGGTGGTTGTGATGGATAAGGACCAGCAGTTTTGACTTAGTCAAGGCAAGAGCAAGGTGGTACAACAACTGGAAGAGATAATGATTGTTTCTGTCTAATTTTTTTCAGAAGGTTTTAGACACCTAGCTGCTCATTCTCTGGTGACTCTCTTGTGACCAGGGATAGAAGTTGCCTGTTCAAGGATGGCAAGGCTGTACTTTTTGGGGGGTGATCAATCTCATTCCATTATGAGATATGAGCCCATGGGACAAAGAACACAGCGCAAAGGGGAGCAGACAACTAGTACGAAGAAGATTGTGAAGGTGTCATAAATCAGAAGAGCAGTGCACTTCTATAATCTGTTACACACGCTGGTCATTTTATGTAGGCTACTCTGTTGGAAAACTTAATGCCTAACAATTTGGAGCCACTGAAAAAAACCCAAAATCAATGTTTTTGCTTATTAAGACACATTTCTTTCCCTGCTAAGTCTTGTAAGTCTTCCTTATGGTCAGTGCTATCTGCCTTCTGGTTTCTGGAGTAATTTTTAGCTGTTAGTTGTGATCTTGAAAACCATCAATGACCAGAGTTCTAGTTAGCTATTTACTGCAGCTCCATTATATACTAATGCACCTGATGCCAGGTGAGGTGCCTGGCTTGAAGCCAATAATTCTTTAGTGTTTGCAGATCCCTTAAAGCTTTTTTAACAGAGGCACAGACAAAGACCTTGTTTTTTCCTTTGGGATCACCAGAAGTAGCATAAGGATTCACTGGCATGCCTGAATTTAAAGCAAGTTGAGAGTGAATGGTCTAAGGAATAAGTCAATCTATTAGAGGGCCCTGGGCCATTGGATCTTCTTTCCCTGGCTTGTGGTAGGCATTATATTTCAGGACTACCTTTATTCCCCTTGCTTGTAGAAAGTGAGTGTTGCTTGAGCAGGGATTTGATCTTTGCGATTCTGGAAATTATTCATAGGCAGTTTTTAATGTTGCTTTTATACACCCACATTCATATATACATACACCCATATGCATATATATATGTATAAAAATATGCACATGTACACACACATATACATACATGTTTACATTTGTTGTGATAGGGTTTCAATAGTTGTGCTTATCTCTAGCGGAGTGCCTGGGTGTTTGGAGATCATGGTGTTTCAAGAATGAACCTGCGATTTAACCTAACAGGCAGAGGGGATCATAGTTTGTAATTCTGGACTGCAGAACAGTGCCTTGCTCCATCTCATAGTGCTAACTGGAGAGTCAAGAAATAATCCTATTAGAAGGCTTCAACAATGCAGTGGCTAGGAGAATTAAAAAAAAAAGATGCAGTGTTTCTACACAGCAAAAAGTTGAAGAGTACAAGTTATAAAATACTTGATTACTTAAAAATCTGTACAAAATATTACAAATTTATTTTGTTGTTTTAGGTTTATATGTTGCCTAATACAGAGGAAACACACCTTAGTGATTGCCTTTCTGAGAACTTTTTTTTTCTATTGTAATAAAAAATTCCTTACGCATGATCTCAAACCCTTAAACAAGAAGCAAAAATAACTAAATCTCTGCAAACAGGAATTTAGTTCACCTACAGCTGAAGCTGTTCCCTTTCAATGCCGTCGCAAACAAAAGAAAAGCAATCAGGTTGCATGGTCGTAGAGCAATTAGTTACAGATGCACAACTTTAGTAGTGGGAAGGGGTGTTTCCTTCCAAATATGATGCTTCCTTCTCTGAAAATAAAACTGGGGGATGAGGGGGAATTTGCTAAGTCTGATTTACTAAAAAATGCAACTTAGTTTCTTAAAATTAACTTTTGTGGCTTTAGCACAAGTTTTTTTTGTTGACACTGCTGTTTTCAGTAAACTACTTAAAGTGTATATAGTTAAAGATTTAAGATTATCTAAAAGTTTCCAACCAGGAATTTGTACTGACCTAAATACATTGTGGGGTTTTTTTTAAAACCCATTTAACTCAAGCCAATGCAACTCCTTTGTACAAACAATCTTTGTATAATCACTGAACAAGAACAGGCATTAATAAGTACCCAGGCAAGGTGCAATATCCTTTAGAAATCTTTTCCTTCTAAAATGAATGGAGGCTAGATTACTAGTGTGATCAGAAAGAGGAAAAGGCATTAGAAAAATAAAATAAAAAAACCCCCACATACAGAAGCCAAAATTCTCTCTATAGAAAATACATCTAGTACTATCTCAATCACATCTGCAAATATCTGCAGTATTATTCTGGCCCCATTTAAACCACTGGGAGGCATGCATGAATGATAACCAAAGCAACAAAGAGGTCTCTTCAAATAAAATTTTGAAGTTGTGTCAGGGGAGGTTTAGGTTGGATATCAGAAAAAAGTGTTCATCCAGACAGTGTTTGTGCACTGGAGCAGGCTTCCCAGGGAGATGGTCACAGCACCAAGCCTGACAGATGTCCAGAAACATTTGGACAATATTCTCAGGCATGTGATGTGACTCTCGAGGATGATCCTGTGCTGGGCCAGGAGTTGGACTTGATGATCCTTGTGGATCACTCCCAACTCAGGATATTCTCTGAGTCTCTGAAAATCTCCTGAAACTTCTTGACTTTTTCAAAAAAGCCCTTTTAAAAGGGTCCTGATTCATTACTAAACTGATTGATAATAAACAAAAATAAATTAAAAGAAAAAAGAAAGAAGAAAAAAACATGGGAGGAAAATAATGATTTCCCCTAAAATGCAACACTCAGCCCCACCAACAACCATTTCTGGTTTTATTCCACTATGTGAAGTTTTACAAAAGTTTAGCCTGCTATATTATGTCCACCCCAAACTGCTCTGCGGTTGCAAACCTCTACCTACCTCTTTATTTGGTATTAAAGTGGCTTGGGTTCCATTTGGTTAAAGCAGTTGATGTAACACAAACTGAAATAAGCTCAGCCTGGAACAGAGGAAGCCTGATCTCACCACTTTTTGCACAAGGCAATTTATATCACTTAAGAAAAGGGTTCTCCCTCACAGTTGGGATAATAATTCTTGGAAGGGTAGTAACCACAAAATTGAAAGCAAGCTCTTTGGACAGACCTTTTCTGCAGAGGCAAGAAGTCATCCTATCTTAGAAGGAAATAAACTTCAGAAAAGGCCTCCTCTCCACAAGGGAATGCTCTGCCTTGTCACTGCCAGCCCACATTACTGAACATTGGCGGTTTTTTGGTTTCGTTTGTTATGTGTGGTGACTGTATGAACATTCATTCTGTGTATTCTGGAATAATGGTGCGGTTAATGCTAATTTCCCAAGCACTTAATGGCTTTTTAAATAATTTGAGCATTTTCAGAGTTTGGCACCTAGTTTCTGCCTTCAACACACAAAAGCAGCTACAGTGTGCATGATTTTTCACCCAGAATTACATGTGCTTGCAGTTTAAGAGCCACAAATACCTCCTTCTTCCCCCCCGCCCCCAATACAATCAATTATTTAAATGACTGTTAAATGTAATTAAATTTAAAATCAAAGTGAAAATAATTGTATAAAAGTAATGAGGCCCTAATAATGAAAGTCTAATCAAGACAATGCTACTTGGAATGCAAAACATTTTCTCTCTATCTCTCTTCTTATTTATGTGTGCCTATATAGTATGTGTATGGTATAGAAGAGTATGGAATAGCCTTTACTTGTTATTGATGGGTTTTTGACTCTCCAGTGTAAAGATGCTAACATACAAATTGTGGGTTCAGTACAGGGCTACCAAGGTGATCAAGGACTGCTGCACATGATGTATAGGGAGAGACTTTCTTTAGTCTGCAGAAGAGAAAGCTACGAGGGGATCTTACTATTCTCCCAACCCACATAATGGGAGGGTGCAAAGATGGCAGAGCCAGACCCTTCTCAGTGGTATACAGGGACAGGAAAAGTGGCAACAGAAACAGATTGGATTATGGGAAATGTTGATTAGATACTAGGAAAATCTGTTTCACCATGAGGGTGATTGACTTTGGAATGGGTGCCTGGAGAGGGTGAGCAATCTCCGTCCTTCTGAAAGAGCCTGAACTTGGCTGGACAAAGCTCCAAGAAACCTGCTCTTGGGTGAGTACTGGGCTAAGCAGAGACCCCTTCTGATCTAAATTATTTTGTGATTTTGTGGTTTTAAAGATGCATAAAACATTATTCTATGCATATTCTAAGCCATAATAATTAGGTGGTTCTAGACCCACCTCACGTCTTCTTGAAAAGTGGTTTAAAATCTCCAAAACTGAAAAAACAGATTGTGACTCTTTGCTACAGAGTAAAGCTCACCCAGTAAAAATTATGAGCAAACACTGACAACATACAGCATGGGATCATTATATTTAGAAGTATGGTTATTATTTTTAAAACTCCTGTTATGAGTCATATCTATTAAAGTAACTTTTATCGGTCTGGCAATGAGACAGGCGAAGGCATCATTTAAGGTATCTGGCTAAAGGTTCTTTCATGAAGTACTATTTTCCTTCAGAAAACCTTTTTCTTTTCCTTCCAGTGAAAAAGCTGGCCTATGGAATTTTGAGATGTCTGTCGAAATAGTACATTTAGTGTACTTTGCATTCCTTAAGTGTTGTTCATGTTTGTAGTCCCTGGAAACCATGGGAGTTTGGGTTGCACTGTGGCCTAACAATATCAGTTTGAACACTTTGTAAGCATAGATTCCTGCCTTTTATATTTTCATTGTGAGTACCTGTTTAAACTAGAATCCTGGCAGGTTTCTGAAGAAGATAAGATTATTTCTTGTTGTATATGTATATTGGAATGATCCTGTGTAATATAGAAACTGGAATATAAATGCATTGAGTAAAGCCTTATTGACCTTCAGGATTTGCCAAATGGCTGTTCTGGATTTCATAGACCAGTACCTTTAACCTCCTCATTTCTTCACCTAAGAATGACAATATGATTGAAGCAGAAACTGCAATTTACTATAAATAAGTTACATAACTTTTTCAGAGAATTCAAGGCCCATGGGAGCTTTCAGCCTCTATGCTAAAATATATTTTAAATCATTAGGGTCTTAGCTATTTCACTTTTCTTTGTTTTTTTTTTTTTTGTTGGGGCTTAAATGTGCCTTCCTTTTTGTGTCTGAGGTTTTGCAGATAACTGATGATGCATAAATTTTTCTGTGAACCATTTTTTTTGTTTTGTAGATTTGCATATAACAAACTTTACCTTCACTTTAAAAAGAATGAAACTTTATTGTTGATGAATGTGGTCCATTTTTGCTTCAAGATGTGTGAACAGAACAATCAGAAAAATGTATTGATATAATCTATGCATGTGAGATAACTTTAACATATTCAGTGTTGGAGGGGCAACAGCAGATAATACAGGAACAGCCATTATGCAGCAGGTTTCTCAAGGACAGCAGGGGGTACTGCAAACTCAGGTTTGTCTGAGTGAATAAAAATATGTGCCTCAGAGCAAAAAACCCCTCTACTGTTAGAGAGGACTGCTTTTCTGTGGGTTTAAGTCCATCTTGACAAGTTTTGGTGAAGGTACCAATCCCTGAATATATTGTCCTTTATTTATTTTTGGGACAGCTGTTGCACTAAACTCCTGGCTGTACTGGCTGCCTTGATAGCGTGCCTGAAACTCCAATGGGAATTGTTAAATCTCTGCAGAACTTTGGCCTCTCTTCTGCATATGTCAGAGAGTTCAAAACTTTATGTGTTAAGTCTCATTTTTGGCTCCTTCGACTCTCATATCGCCTAGATGGAACAGAAAGCACCAAATGAACAAAGTAGCCTTGTTGTTCTGGCTTGACTCAGATTAGTAAATTATATCTCACTTGGAGTACTTAACAAATAACACCCACACATAAATGCTAACTTTATTCTCTCAGCATTGCTTTCTTGAAATATGAGTTTATTAAATCAAGTTTTGCCTTTCTGTTTATGTTTACAAAATACACCTCATGGATACGTAACCAAGAACTTGTAAAGTACATCTGTTTTCTGTAAATGATTTGTACAATCAGGTGTTCCATCTTATTCTGAAAGTGGTGGATTTCATATGTGTGGCATAAAATTACTTATAAAATAATAAAATTTTAAGCTCAACTAGATACTATTCAGTATTCACTCTTTAGTATATTTTTAAGTCAGTATATGCCTCACTGTAACTTCAAAAACTAAGGCTACATAAAAAATAGAAATCTGAACAGAAAGTTTCCTCGGAAAAGTTGCTAACCTAAGTACAGTCAAACAGTATAAATACAGAATTAAATTAATTTTTGTTCTGACTCTTGTTCTGCTGAAACCTCCTTTAGAATTACAGGAAAGCATGCCATCATCTTATTTTCCCTTTCATTCATACATCAAGAATATAAACTGCTTGACACAAGAGATCATGCATTTCAATTTGTATTTTCACTTTGATTCAAAACTCGTTGTAGGTAATAATTCATGAACTTTTAAAGAAATGTGTGTTTTGTAGGGTTTCTAAATTCCTGTAGATGTTCTTTCATAAGTTCTGTGATAGAAAAAGATAATTTTTAACACTCTCACTAAGTTGTTATAAGTTGTCAGTTATATTTTCATGCAGAGATAAATTAGTGTTCTGATATTCTCACAATTATTTGCCATGGCTTTGTATATTAAATATAAAATTAGATTCCTACAGGCAAAATACTTGGCTTAACTCACAGGGGAATGAGAATTAAAATTCGCCGATGATGAGGCAGAAGGTGGTGAGTTCCATGACCATTACCTGAGGGCTTTTGTGTGTAAGCTGAGCTCAGGAGATGTAGGTGGATAAGTGTTTGCACTACAAATTGCATAACAGTGATTTACTCAGCAGGGAACTTGCATGGATGCTTCCTCTGTACTGAGAAATCTCCTGCAGATGGAAGGATTTTCTGTGATCAGTGGGTCAAGGGATACAATCAACATCCAAGCAAGACTTCTTCACTTAATGAATGAGGGACAAGGAGACTTGAAGTCAGAGACACTGCAGAATCACAGTGATTCATTCTTATCTCACCTCTGCTTGGGGAAAAAAATCTCTACTCATAACAGATATGAAAAAAAGAAAACAAATAATAAGAATACAGGAAATTATAGGGAATTAGCTGTATTTCTTCTTTTCTTTGAAGATACTCTAAGAATAGCTACCAGACTGTGCAGAGCTAAACTAATTCTATCGATACCCAGACATATACTTTATATATATATATATTATTATCTAAGTATGTGTAATTCTATTACCATCCCTAGAAGTGTTCAAGAAACAATTCAGTGTGGCACTTATTGCTATGGTCTAGTTGATATGGTGGTGTTCAATCAATACTTGGACTCGGTGGTCTTGGATCTTTTCCAACCTTAATGATTTTATACATAAGAATTTGGATGGAATAGCTGCCCTGACTGCTTCAGAGGAGAAGCAGCTAAAGAGACAGTGTCATGGGGTCAAGCCCAGACATCTACAAACTTTGTAGGCAAACCCCCTGACAACAGAGAAACACGGAAATGTTAAACTTTCAAAATGAAGCTGGCCTAATTCAGTCAAAATTAAGGCTACAACAAGCATAAATTAATCCTGAAGTACCACACTTTTTAACCAGTAGTCTGTAAACAACTGATGGTACAAAGCTCATTCCTGTATGTACAACAAAGAACAAAAAAGAACTAACCAAAACTTTATGTTTAGTTATTTACTCAGATAAAGCAATCATGGAAGTGATGCAAAAGGTAGTCCTGGGAGTTTTTCAAGAAGCTTGGGTGAATCTTTGACTAAAACACAGAAAAGCACCTTTATGATGATATTTCATGTAATATTTTTGTGACACAATTAGGGGGAGAAATAGAACTCCTGGAACCAATCCAGCGCATTAGAAAGAGTAGCTTACTGTTTGACCAATGCAATAAAATAATTACAGAAAAAATATTATGTGATAGCCTGCTTTCTGCTATACATAGTGGGTCAGAGTTAATTCTGACATTTTTAGTATTTATTACATAGGCAACTTAACTTAATTAACATTGTTTTGACTGCAGCAAAATTATGAACAACTGAGAACAGAAGTTTGAAACAGAATATTAGAATTGTGTATAAACTTGTTTGTCACAGCCCTGTAGAAAAGAAAAGAAAGAAAAGAAAAAAGAAACAAAATGAAAAAACAGGTAACAAAATGTAGCTGTTCAGCTAGTAAACTACATTTACCACCCAACTGATACCTCACAACTTGTAATGGATTTAAATCTTAATTAATTTCTTGAACTGGATATTGTATAATTGTGATGGTTTAGCATTGGCTAGGTGCCCACTAAAGCCACTCTGTCACTTCCCTCCTCAACTGGACAAGGGAAAGAAAATAAAATGAAAGGCACATGAGTTGAGACATGGACAACGAGAGGGCACTCACAATTAATAAAATGGGCAAAACAAACTTGCCTTGGGGAAGTTAATTGAATTTATTACTAATCAAAATCAGGGTAGGCTAATACAAGGAAAAGAAATCTTAAAAACACCATCCCCCCCCTCTCTCTCCTTCAAATGTCCTACAGAGTTAGCTCAGTTGGTTAGACCGTGGTGCTAATAATGCCAAACTTGTGTGTTCAATCCCTGTATGGACTGTGCACTTAACAGTCAGACTTGAGGATCCTTCTGGGTCCCTTCCAACTTAGAACATTCAGTAGATGATCCCTGTAGATAACCTTTCTCCTGATTTTCTACCTCCTTGTCCCCAGCAGTGCAGGGAGATGGGGAATGGTGGTTCCAGTCAGTTCATCACATTTTGTTTCTGCTGCTGCTTCCTCATCCTAAGGGAGATGAGTCCTTTCCCTGCTCCAGTGTGGGGTCCTTCCCAAGGCAGACAGATCTTCATGAATGTCTCCAATGTGAGTCCTTCCCACAGGCTGTAGTTCTTCAGGAGCTGCCCCAGTGTAGGTCCCTTCCATGGTGTGCTGTCCTTCAGGAACAGACTGCTCCAGTGTGGGTTTCCCAGGCAGTTTACAAGTCTTGCCCAGAAAACCTGCTCCAGCATGGGCTCCTCTCTCTGTTTTCCCATGTATATATCTCAAATCTTATCTGAGGAGGTTATCTCTAACAGTATTCATTTAGCAGTGTTAATCTGAAACTTAACAATAAAAATATAAGGTCCAGTGATACTTTTGTCAGATATCCACTAGCAGCTAAGCTAACAAGTAGCTCACTTTACAGAGATCATGAAATAGTTGTGGATGAGTAAGTGCTGTGATCATACTTACCTGGGCTAGACTGGAACAGAAGCAGCTGAGAGCCAGTGTCTCAGGTCCCATCACCCATATAACTTAAAGCCTTCTTTCCATCAGTTGCTGGGTTTTTGTGTGTGACACAAGGAATACATTGTATAAGCATCTTTTTCTAAGGGACTAAGCTGCATTATATTCTGAAATTTTATGTGTCAAAATTGACTCTTGATTAAGTCAGTATATAGCTCATGGACTGAAAGCTGTTGATTTAAAACATTACAAGGCGGGGAAGAATCCAGCCTACTTCTCCTACAGTGTTTGCAATCTCATTTCAGTATCCATTACAGATCTGTATCTGTAACAGACACCTCACATTTCTAATGAGGATACTTCCCATTTTTACATCTGTTCCAAGCCCTTCCAAATAGTTTTTTTGCAGATTTTGATATTAACACAGTTGCTTCTATAAACTATGCCCTGGTAAGAATATTTGTATTGTTCAGAGCACATGACCTTCACATTATCTCTGTAGCAATGTGAACTGATATCAAGAAATGTGGGGTTTAATCTGACTAAACAAGTTGTTTTCTTAAACATTGTTTTGTCTTTTGAAATCAGATCACTTCCCTCTTGAGTCAGTGGAAAACTCTTGTGAATTTAAACATAACTGGGACTGAAGCATAAGCATGTGTTTCTTTTTTATTGTATGCCTTTTAGATTATAAGGGGAATAAGAATAAAACACATGGTAGAGTGAATATTTAATAAAAGGAACCATTTTTTTTACAGTTTACTCAGATGCATTTACTATGAAGTACATAGCAGATAGGCAATGGGAATGGGAGATTTTTGTAATGTTTTAGTGTAGAGAACATAGCCATGCTAGAAGTGGCAGCTGATGGTTTCAGGCCTTTCTGGTCAAGGAACTTGGAAATAGCTAAGCATCTAACATCTAACCTTCATCTCTCA
This sequence comes from Lichenostomus cassidix, assembly GCF_008360975.1. NCBI lineage: Eukaryota > Metazoa > Chordata > Aves > Passeriformes > Meliphagidae > Lichenostomus > Lichenostomus cassidix. The sequence continues at coordinate 33,985,835 of NC_139482.1, forward strand.
GGCTGTAAACTGAGAGATCAGCTTTATTCTCCACATCATTGTACCACCCAGTTTGGCAACCTTTCTGGCATCCTTTTCAAGGAAGTGTCAGAATTGCCAGATTGCCTTAGCAGGAAAGCTGCAGGTCCAGAATATTTCCCCAAGGAATGTGCTGGTGGGAACTGGGAGGGTCCCAGCTGATGTGCCCCAAAACTGAGTGTCCTCTAGAAAATTCAAAATGTGAAAGGGACAGATCCAGAGCTCAAGAACATTAAAGAAAGAGGAAAGAGGTTAAAAATCTCCTGTACAGTTTAGCAGCTCTCTAGGGGTAAAGTGAATATAGGTGAATATTACCCCACTGAAGTGAGGAAGTGCTTTAACATGGACTTCACAGATATCATAAACAAGTCTGTAAGCAAAGAAAGTCTCTGTAAGCATTTGATTCCAGCTGTGTATGCCTTACTCTTGCAAGTTATCCCTTTCCTAACTAGTTTCCTTTCAAATGGTTAAGTTCCTCTTATTTTCTCTGAATAAAGACTTGGCCTATCATTTGAGCTCTGAATTAATTTCTGGTGAGTATTTAAAAGTCTCTGTCACAAGACCAGGGATTTAATTGTCACTTTGCTTACCAGTCTCTCCAGAGAGGCTAAAGCATGTGGGAATAAAGGTGTGTATGTCAGTATTCCCCTTGGATAACTGAAGGACTTCCAAATCTCCATAACCATTGATATAATACTATTCAGCTACTAAAAATTGCACTAGCTTTCAGAGGAAAAAATAGAATTCCCTTCATGCTCCTAACTAGTCATCTTCTGCATAAAATACTTGTTTCCCCAGATGAAGTTTCTCTTAAGAGATAAGACATCTTGCCTTTTTTTCCTTCTGTATTTAATCATTTCATCATCCATTATGTAGTCCATCTGCCCTCTTGTGGTTTCCTTTTTGATCTTTCCACTTTTACTTTGCATTTTTCAGAGACTTCTTTGATATTTTATATTTTCTGTTCTCTAAGTATGGGATGAGCTCACAAGTCAAGTTTCACCTCACAGTGTATTTTTCTAGTCTGAGTAATTCTGAAATCCATTGTTAATGTTAGATGAGGCTGAGAATTAGTTGTGGCCCTGGAAAGACTCCAGTGTCATGAAGAGTACAGTCAGTTCTTTTAGGATTTTCCCCAGCTTCTCTCACAGTCTGAGTAAAAAGTCCTTTCTCCTAACTCTGTTCTAAATGGATTTTTAAGTTTTTTCTCATCTGACTTGTAACACTTTTTCTTGGAAATAGAGCCTTTAACTAAGAAGTAGCCTGCACTACCCTTAGCCTGATGAGCACCATGCCCTATGCATTAACATTATTGTTAATAGGGCCAGTAGAGCTATTCGTTAAACAAATAGCTTTTAAGAGTGGCTTTATATTCACCTTGGCAAGTCAAACTCTGTGGGGCAATAGGAAGAGGTGTCTGTGGTGTGTGGTTGTATCGTGTGATACAGGATACTGGTGACACCAGGACACTGGTGATAAGGGGAGAAAACATCTTCTTCCTCATTACCCTTTCTTAAAAAAGATTAGTTGCTAAAATCTCAGATCCTGCCATCATCATGAAAGGATGTATATGAGAAGAAAGGTTCTTCCCGGTGTATCACTATCTGGTGCTCAACACAGATCACTGAAAACAAGTCTGGGATTTGATTCCTGGTTGGTTGCAGTTTTGACATTTTTAAAGTGCTTTTTGTGTCTGTCCTCCCAGATGGGGTAGCTGAGGTATGTGTGGCAGGTGGCTGGCAGGAGAGAGTCAGGGGATATTCTACATCTCTTCAGAAGAGACAAGGTTTCTCACTGGTTCTCTACTAAATACTGCATGGTACAAGCTTTTCAAAAAAAGCTTCTAGACTGGCTGAGGTGTGTACTAGAATTTGCTGAATGACGTACTAAAACTTACCTAATTTGATGTTTATTTTCTTCTTGTTTTGGTTTCCAGGATTTTTTTTTTGTTGTCTACTTCTGAACCCTCTGTTTGACAGAAAACCCACACACAGTGTCACAAACCCATCCCATTCTTTTATAGCTCCTTTGAGACTTGCAAAATGACCCTGTGCCTTGCTTAATGGACCTGAGAAGTGTATGTGTGGGGGAAGTTCAGTGCTGAAAACACCAAGTGTTTGTCAAAGATTCCCAGGACAGAGTGTAGAAAGTGAGGCAAATAGGAACGGACCACTGCTACATTTTTATATTCCTTAGCTTGGAAAGAACAGCCTAATGTTATTGCTAAAAGTACCCTGTAGGCATTTCTAAGCCTATATGAGCTCTGAAAATTGAGGAAGCTGGAAGCTGCTTCCAGGAAGCCTCAGGGTATATCTATATAGAGAGCTGCAGACAGACGCAGGGTGCTCATCCCACACTAAGTTTGCTGGCTGCAAGCCAGCTGTGAGCAAGGGCCAGGTACAGCTATTTTAGCACAGTCCTGAGCTTCAGCTAACATGCCATCTGCCTCTGGGACAACAGGCTCTTGCGTGAAGAGAGAATTGTTTCCTTTTAGAAATTCTGCCATTTGAGTTGCTACTCTCACAGCCACTGAAAACAAAATTCTCACCATTTGTAACTATATCACAAATCCAAAGCCTTTCTTTTCTCTTCTTTTCTTTTCTTTTCTTTTCTTTTCTTTTCTTTTCTTTTCTTTTCTTTTCTTTTCTTTTCTTTTCTTTCCTTTCCTTTCCTTTCCTTTCCTTTCCTTTTCCTTTTCCTTTTCCTTTTCCTTTTCCTTTTCCTTTTCTTTTTTTCTTCTCTTCTCTTCTCTTCTCTTCTCTTCTCTTCTCTTCTCTTCTCTCTTCTCTTTTCTCTTTTCTCTTTTCTTTTTTTCTTTTCTCTTTTATTTGCTCTTTCGCTCTTTCTTTCGCTCTTTGTCTCTCTCTCTCTCTTTCTTTCTCTCTCTTTCGCTCTCTCGTTCTCTCTTTCTCTCTTCATCTTTCTCTCTCTCTCTCCTTGTCTCTTTCCTTCTATCTTTCTTTCTGTCTGTCTGTCTGTCTTTCTGTCTTTCTTTCTGTCTTTCCCTCAGGAGATGACACAGTTATTACTCTTGCCCTTTTCCCAAAATATAAAGCAAGCAAAAATAAAGTTATGGCATCAGGGTGATATGCCCTTCTAAATGGAGCTCCTCTGGCACAAGCTATAAAGGGCAGTCAGTTGCATCTACAGACAGATGTTTGATTGTGTAGGTATAGGGGAAAGAATTGTATTGTCTGTGGCACAAGTAAACCAAACCAAAACAAATCCTATCCTAATTAATTGTTACCTCAAAGCTTAGTTGTTTCCATCAGAAGTTAGCAGGTAGAGATGACCAAAACAAAGTTATTTGGTTTTTTCAATTTGTCCTGAATACCTGTGTAACTTAAATTTTGACTGAAGTAAATTTTTCTGTTAATTTTAGGAGAAGATCCAGTTTTATGTCCCATATCTTGCCTCCAAAATTACTTCAGCTGGTACTTTAAGCATTTTCTAATTTACACTTAACCAGAATATTAGAAGCTTGCAGAAGTTTCAGCATTCATGAGAATAAATCTGGTCAGTGAGTGTTACCTAATGCTACCCAAAAGCTATTGTAAAAATAGAAATTCTGGGCTAAATTCTGTGTGACTGGCACAATTTAGTAACTTCTGTGAAAATTCACCAGGGTTTGCTACCATGAAAAACTATCCTGACTTTTATTTTCTTTAAAGCAGCAGTCTTCATGTAGCTGCTGTGAAATGTAACATATTTTTTTCTAGGAAAAGTGAATTGTAATAAAATGTAATTTGTCCCATGATATAACACTTAAATTTAGTCACTAAAAAATTAGTTTTCCTAAGTCATTGCAGAGGAGCAAACTGGGATTCCAGGCGTAGGCTGGAATAACTGCCTGAGGTAAAAAAAGAAGTGTGAAAAAGCAGGGCAGTTCATTGTTCTGCATTGTTCTTGGGACTGTGTATGAAAAATCAAAGGCTTTTGAACTGCTTATATTCTGGCTTTGTTTTTCAACTGCAGTATTGCTGAGTTTAAGTAGAAGTACTATTTACTAAGAAGACACAAGCAGCAAACAGTTCTCTTGTGTTGCTTATTACACTCATATGATGTCACAAATATGATGACATTGTTATATCATAGTTCATGCAGATTGAGTTATACTTCTGCTGCTTTTCTGACTGCAGATAAAAGGAGTCGACATTTGTGTTGTACAGGAATAGCCATGATCAGTTAATGAACACCAGTGTCATTACTCTAGTGCCTAGTAATAAACTCTGGTAATGAGCACTAGTGCCATCAGTTTTAAAAATTCTGATAGACAGGGCAGAATAATAAGACCACTACAGAATTAATATGGTCTGCTAATAGCAAAAGTCTTTCCCTCATAAGAAATATGTATAGTATAGACAAGTCCTGTTTCTGAAATCAGGCTAGACCATTACACCTGGAATTCAGCTGACCTTGAGCTCACAAAACTACAAACAGCCTAACAAACAGCATCAGTGACAATTCATTTGTAGCCTAACAAGCAGCAGTGTGATACTGTCAGTATCCAATCTCATTCATATTATGCATATCAAAGTGAAGGTAGAGTGATTTTAGAACAGTGAAATTAGAACCAGGTAACTGTAAGCCAGTATTCATCAGCTTGCACTATTAAGAATATTAAAGTCTGTCATCTAACACTTCAAATTGGTATCACTGACTTTTACAGGATGGCAATAATATACATCAGAAGACATTTAAACTTACCTAGCATCTAATCTATGTCAAGTACTCTTCTTTAAACCTGCTCACATGAAGTTATAAGCTAACCAAGTGTTGGAAACTCTTGTTATTTTTAGGAGGAATTGGACTACATCAGTGCTCATGTTCAGTTGTGAGTACATATTTTTGTAATAAGAGATGGAAATTAAAAAACAGCTTATAGTAACAGAAGAGAGTATGAGCTGTCTTTTGGGGGATTTTTCTCACATTGAGATTCAAAAGCACCTCGAGGAAAATGATGAGAAGACTTTTTGAGATTTTTGTGTCATTTCTGACAGTATAAAAGTAACTCTGAAAGCTTAGAGGAGCCAAGTTGTATCCTAGTGTAACAATCAGTTGTGCTTTCTGCTCGTGATTTGAATTCAACTTGCGCTGAGGCTGATGCAGATGTTACTACATCAAATGACCTCTAGGAAAAGTGAAGAAGTTTTCATATATCAGCCTTTTCTCTTTCATTTATTTGAGGCACTTCCAAACTCCCAGCACTTTAGGAAAGTTTGTTCTTTCATTCCACCTCCTTGTAACATTTCAGTTTTCTTGAATGACTCATTCCTTCCTCAGTCTAAGGAGGGGGGACAAAGCAGGACCTTTAAAACCCATACTGGATGGACCAATCAAATTATTAGGATATTCAATATTTTCAGCTCAGCTCTGTTCACCTATCCAGATGATCCTGGAACAGGATCCAAAAGATTGGCAATGGAATGGTTAAACTATGCTTAGTCTGAGTTCAAACAAGTAAGCTTTTAAACAAGTGGTGTATTGAAACCAATTATTTTAATGGGGATAATTTTAAAATCTCACTATTTGAAGACCCACAGGTATGTAGCAACAAATTTTGTGGAACTGCATTTCTGTAGTATCTTTTTTCACTACCACTGTAGTGTTCTGGTTTCCCCCTTCTGTTCAGAGATTTAAAAGGTTGGCACTAGGGCTTCTTGTGAGTACATTAAAAATCTGGGTAACCATTAAAATGGTTTTATCAAATAATTTTGCCCTGTGACAGAGATATAAGTAAGTTATAGCTATCATGGTGTTGTTCATTTGTGCTTTTTAAGTGGTTGAAATACTAAAAAGAAGTATGAAAAGCATCCCATTACACCCTAACTCAAAGGTTAGGCTGGGTGCAGCCTCTCTAACCATAGCACTTGTTGTCCTAATGACTTAAACCAGCAAAGCAGATCCTGTCTCTATAACCTTACTCAAATGCATGGCCAGTGCTGTTGAAAGATCTGCATCTCATGCACAAAGGCAACATAAACTCTACCACATGCCTTTTGCTTTTGAAATCACCTATATTACAGGTTAAAACACCGTTTGCTACATTAAGTTATCCTGAATAAGTTGATAAGACAAAAGAAGTTCTAAAACCACCAAAACTAAAGGATGGCAGAGAACACTAGTCTTGTAAACCCTTGAGCAGAGAGGTGTCTGTGAAAAAGTCATCCTCAAGTGGAATGTGGTTGCTAGCAGTTTCAGCAGAGAAATCACACATGGAATGGGCCTCACAAAAACACTGTTCTTTCATCAGTTTGAGGTAAGGTTGTGGCTAAAGTAGGTTGAAAAGGAAGGGAGAGTTTCCCTTGTGCCATCCCAAGAGGAACCACAGGAACAAATGCCTTCCTTACACAGGGAGGAGGAGGAGCATGCATCTGTCTCATGCAAAGGAGTAAGAATGGTGTTTTTTTTCCTATAAACAATATTAATTCTTGCAGTAGAACATGGTCATGTTGGCAGTGCAGGAAAACAAACCTCCTTATGTGGCTTATGCTTTTCTCTTCTGGCAACTGTAGTCTCAAGAACACTAGTCAAAGACTCTCCAGCTGTTACATTCACACAAAAGAAGCAGTATAAATGAAAGTGTTATTGCTGTCAATCATCAGATCCTCTGAAGGAGCTTCTGTCCTCTCTGAATACTATGGGGCACAAACATTAGTCACCATTGAGTATTGTATTTTTAATGTTTACCACTGTAAATGCCACAATTTTGAATAGATAAAGACAAGTAACATAATAACAACTGGACTAGCTGCATCAAAAATGTCCTGATTATTATAAACATGCACCACTTCAGTATTTCACATTGTGCCACCACCTCCAGTGGGGAAGACTGATACACCTCTTTCACCCAAGCTGACTCCAAATTATTTTTCATACTTCCTAAGAAAATCTGACTGAGTTCCAACTCCTGTGGGCCTCCCTTGACCAGTCTTTGCCCACTAGTAAAATCAGTCAGTGAAAGGCCATCTCACCTCCATTTTCAGTGCCAAGTAAGAAAAAAAGGCAGCCTGATAAGGAGCTCAATTTAGCAACACTTCACACTACCTGTGTGTCTGTCTTAGAGCAATTGGCTTTGTGCCCTTGTCCAAGGAGTCCTGTGATCTCTGAGCAGCCAGGTCACTTCAGCTTGGGCTGGGAGTGGTTATGATTGTGCAGACATACCTAGGTTTCCCCAAGGAACATGTCAAGAAACTCAGTGCTATGTAACTAAACCACCATACTGATTTCTGAAATTCTCTCACATGTTCCTTCATGTGGCCAAAGAGTAAATTTGCCAGAATGGTGCTACTTACCCTATTGATCAGCTTTTCTTCTGTTGCAAGAGCAATGACTGAACTTCCAACATCACTCAGGGGTGCTGCATCAAGACACAGCATTGTTTCATTACTGAAAGGGTAAGATTTTGGCAAATCCACAGAACAGTGTAGAGGCCACAGGAGATCATGTCTGAATGAAGATTTTGCTTCAATATGAGTCATTCAAATGGGAGGAGAGGGGACACTGTACTGCCTCTCAGGTGAAGCAGCATAAATTTCAAATCACTGCAATTGCATATCTAAACATGAATAGCTCCCAATTGCTTTTTTCCTTCAGTTCACCCAGGAACATCACTCAGATTCAAGAGCATTTTTGCCCACCATTTGGAAATGATTGAAGGAAATTCTACCTGAAAAATCTTTGGGTTTATTTTATTTATCTTCTGTCCTACATAAGAAGAAGTTGAGTATCTACTCTCCCTTTTGACATGGGACTTAACAAGAAGTTAAAAAATGTACTTAGCTCTTGGATGAATGCAAGTGTGATCTAAGGACTGAACAGCTTACCAAGTCACTTTATGCTAACAATGTATTTTTAGAAAAAGCAGACTGTAGTGCTTTTTTAACAGCTTTGCAAAATCAACACAGAGGTTTTGATTGCATGTATTTACTGCCACTCATCTGAGTCAAACAGTGCAATACACCCAAAGGATAATAATCTTCAAAACTAAGCATGTAAATCTTCAGTGGCCTAGTCACTGTTTGTCTTACCTCCAGCTGGAACTGGTGCTGCTTCAATAAATTCAGTCCATGGGCTGGTCTTGAATATCAAATACAGTTGTGATTTTAAATAACTTAAGTCTGCAACCTGGATTACTCTCAGTCCAGCTAAGCTTGACCCTTCCTCCCTGCCTGTAAAAACGTCTGAAAGAAGATTTCTGCAACAGTTGGCTGAATCCTCTGTAATACAAGCCATTGCTATGATTCATGGTCCTGTGCAGCCTCTGTCCCTTCAGGTACACTTGCTGCTCTCCCTGCTGTCCATGTGCAGTTCCATCCAGAAACATGGATAGCATTTCTCCTGGCTGTCACAGGTGTGTCCTAAATTGAATATGCCCCTGTTTCCCTGAAAGGACAAGTAAATACTCAGCCTTGGTGAACTTTAGCATTCCTGCTGAGCAGGAGAGCCCATGTGAGGTAAAAAAAGAAAAACATAGAATATTTGAATTTGCTAAAATACAAAGATGGAAATACTTGAAAGAAGTTTTCATTCTTTATCAAAATTTAATCTATCTTTTAATCCTTTGGCCACCAGTGTGAAGAACCAAGCAGTCTTCTGAATGCAAAATGTAAAATTCCTTCCCTTCACATAGTTCTGCAGAATTGTAATGCTTTGTCCAACCATATTCACATATCACAAGCTGTCAGAATACTGATGGGAGATACTGACCCTCCATCCCCTGCTGGGAATAAAAAAGTGTTTCCTCTAAATGGCTGTACTATAAATAGTTAAAGCTGGTGATATTTCTTCAGGACAGCTCTAGCTGGCTGTCAGTGAGACACCTTAGAAAAACACTTCAGAAATCGAATGTTTCCTGCCCCAGTGCTGGCAGGGAAGAGGCCAGGGTCCACAAAAAGAGGATTGTCACCAGGTGGCACATCTTGTGGTGTGCAGAAAAATGCCTTCTGTGCTATCCCTGGAGAGACAGAATTTATTACCCAATACAGCTGAGCAGCTTTACTGGAGGAAGTTGCCTATGTTGGTGTCAGAAATTTGTGGCTATTGTTTGCTCAGGTGCTCCACAAAGCTAAAGGGTTAATCAGCAAGCTGACATGAGATTTAATTTCTTTTACAGGAACCTAAATTTTAAAAGCCATGACTTCTCATGGAGTGTATTATCTTAAAAAATTATATGTGTATCTAGAAGTAACACTAAACTATAATGAGTACAAGTCCCTAAGCACAGAATAATCACTGACAATTTCTATTGTCCTTCTCTTCCTTTCATTTCAATACTATATAAATCCACCAGGTATAATATAGGACAAGGCACACAAATTACATGGGCATTCAGTGTTATGTGGCTTTCTTGGCTGTGAAGCTGTTTCAGTCTTGAATGTTGAAGGCAGGAAAAGTCTTTCTCTGCTGTTGAGTTCATGCTCTTCTACTTCTCATAGAGCACAGAGACAGCAGTGCTGTCTGAATATTACAGATTTGAGAATGAATTTTTGCACCCAAAAAGACCCTACAGAGTAAGAGTAGACTTGCAAGACACTGATTTAAACTGGGACTCAAATATCGTTGTTTACATCTTAGCTTTATTGCAATCTTTGTATTTCCTATGCTGGGCAGGTCACTGAAAATAGGTACATTTCTGTCTGGAGGTGTAATTGCAGCTTGGGCTTACTTATGTGGGCTAACTTTAAATTAGCTCAGTCAGGCGTAACTGTTTGAGAATGGCAGGTTGAACTTGAGTGCACTGCCATAATCCCTTTGGGTCTGGGGACAGACATTCAGTAGAGAACATTTGTGATTTAAGTGTTGTGCACCACAATATTTACTATTGTGCATGAAACCTAAGGAAGCGACTTTAAAGGTTTGACCTGGTTTAGGCTGCAATGTGAACAGTATTTTAGGACTACAGTGGATTTGGTGGGTTTGTTCTGCAGTTCCCAGCTGTTTTAGAGAAATATAAATATTATTCTTGCCCATGCTTTTTTCTGTCTTGTCTACTTAAATGGTGACCTCTTTTGAGCAGGAAATGTCTTTTATTTTCTGTTTATACAGAAAATAAGCCTTGGATCTTCGTTGTGATTTGGAACAGTTATTGAAATTATGGAGACACCTCTTGTCTACACCTGATAGTATGTTGTTTCATTGAGTCTCCTGCATGAAGCTTTGAATGGGATGTGTTGCTGAGCTCTCTTCTGCATGGAGGGAATCCAGCCAAACAGAAATCATCCTCAGGTTTCTCAGGGTGTGTGCTTTTTTTCATTCTCTTCTCTTTTGTGTAGTTCTGAAGCAGTGCTATGGACTGTAGGGAAAAGCATTAAAATACTCATTTATAATGGCAAAGAATATTGCTCTGTTTATATTTGGTGTTCCAGGAAAAGTTAATAATTTGCATCACCTTGAAACCACACTCTGTGAGTAATGACCACTGTCTTCTCTACCTTTTGTAGCAAAGCACTTGTTTAATCATTGAGAGATATCTCTATATAATCAAACAGGACCAACTGCTGGCTGTCAGCTTTCTATTTTGATTAGAACAAAAAAGTTTATAGTCTGACCCAAAACGCGTGCTGTTCTGAATAGTTCCTAGCTATTTACCAGTTAAGGTACTCTTTGTGTATGTTAGTGTTGTCAGCTGTGGTAGAGAAGAAAAGCAATGTAGAAAGTTTCCATTTTCACTATTTATGAGAAGAGGGATTTAAAAGTATTTGTGTTGTAAATTGCCAGAGACAAGTGAAACGTTTTATTCAATACATTATAATGTTGTAACTTTGACATTGGAAACAGTTGCCTTGCTGGGAACAGAAACCTGTGTGGGCCACAGGTTATGGTAGATGGGCAATGACAAAAGGTCTGACTTTATGGCTGATCATTTGTGTTGCAAATGATTTAGAGCAAACTCAGAGCTGGACAGGCTTGGGTCAAATTGAATGAGCTCGTGTCCACCCATGGCTGCACCTTTTGTGGGAAGGATGGGTGAGCACAAGCATTTAACAAAATGTTTCAGATGAAACTACTGTCCAAAGCGATGACAAATTTGCCAGGTACTACATGTTTCAGCTTCAGGAAAAACTCAAGCTCAGGCATAGATTTAGGATGTGTGCAAGGACATGGGTATGTGAAGCCAGCACAGCTGTTGGTGTCAGTGTCAGCTATGCTTGTTCACAGTGGTTGCTCTGTGCATGTAACACGCTGGACATTCATTTTGCACAGAGAGAGTATTTGGTGCTTACAGGGATTTCCTTTCCCCAGGGATTTGTAAGGGATCTATGAACCAGTGCTTGGACTGCAGAGTAGTCCAGGATAGTGTATTTCAATTGCAAGAAAGGCCAAGCAACATGGTTTAGTGGGTTTTTTTAATTATTTCTGAGAATTTTGGAGGAGCAAGATAATGTTCAGAACTGCCCATTTCTAGAGTTGTAGGAAAATTTTTTTTTGTTTGCTTTGTGCTGTTACTTTCAACTATTATTAACTCTGTAATGTGTTGTATGCCGACAAATTCAGTAACACCATCCTAGTGTTAATCCTTGGGCATAATATTTTTAATGAAATTCTACAATAGGTGAACTTATTCCATGGCCAGGTCTCTTGATTACATCCACTACTGTTTGTTGTTTAAGGAACCCTAGAAATGAGAACTTTACACTGTAATTTGCTAACTCTGCTGGAAAGGGGCACAAAGATTGCTTACCAGGAATATATGCTGCAGCTTTCTTCAGATGATGAAGTCTGACCTTGCTGAGTTCTCTTTACTTTTCCAATTGGTTCTTATGATGTCCTTATTACTTTTAATGGCTTATTTAGTTTGTTATGTTATTTCAAAACAGGCAGAATGAATGTATTTTAGAATCATCCATAATTTTGCATATTCTCAAAACATCTAAATTAAATGTCTTGTTACACAAGGTTGTAGAATCATTGCAAAATGGTGACGCTGGGCTAAGTCCTTGACTCTCCTCAAAATATTGAAGCAAATGATTTGCAAAACTTGTTTTATGGTGTTGTTCTCTTTGTAAAGCAATGTAGCAAATTATTTTGCTTGCTTTTTTTTTTTTTGTGCTTGCATTTGCAAGTCTGAAGCCAGCAGTACTTTTTTTTTTTGTCTTTCTTTTCCTGCTTTGTTTGTTGTTGAAACTCAACCTGGGATACCAAATAAAAAAAATCTTAGAGGAGAAGGAAATGTTTCACATTCAGGTCTTGCAAAAATATGAAGAATTTAATAGAAATTTTAAAGAAAATGCTATCCTAGAAGAATTTTTTCTTAGCTTATTTATTCATTAAATATATCTGTGCCATATTGATCTAAAACACAGTACTGCTATAAAGTTGCTATTAAAACTGAAAGACATTCTTAGCTTTGATGAATCTTGCTTGCCAGGCAGAAACAGAATTTGTAGGAATTTCACTGATTATGACCCAAATTAACCTGCTTTACTCTCCACTGAAAAGACTGAGCATTCATGCTGTCAGGTCCTGTGTTGTGGGACACAGTAACCTTCTGCTGAAAGGCAGTAATTAACAGCTACATGGAGTAACTTCATACCTTGCTCCAAGTCATGCCACAGGTCTCCTACTCTGCCTTGTATTTTGCTGACAGTTACTTGTTGGGGAAAATGGTGTTGCTTACATGTAAGCTATGAAATAAGCTGACTGTTACATTATAGGACCTTTCCAAAAAAAAAAAAAAAAAAAAAAAAGTTGGCTTTTTGTTTGTTAGTTTATTTTTAACTAAGGCTCCTGGTAATGTGCAACCCTTCATATAATCTTCTTGTATATCGTGACTATGCCAGTGAGTGTATTGAACAAACAAAACCAGACTCACCCAAAAACTGGAACAAAAGCGAAAATACTCTTGTAGAGGGAAGTGGAGCTTTAATTTGTACATTATTAATGGGTGTTTATTGCAGCTTCTTGAAACAAGTTCACACAGGAAGAGTTAACATTTGCAATGCAAGCAAATGCCACTTCCCTATAGAAAATGCATCATTACTTTACCTGTGCAGATGTGACCCTGAAGGACAAAGAAGTAGGATTGAATGTTTGTTACTAACCTCAACCCTGTTGTGTACATACCTTGCTCTTTATTCTTCACTTGAGAAATTCTACAATTTATCAAATGTATGAGCAATGTAACCTGTTGCCAAGCCCCAGCTGGGTGTGTTTGACTGTCCTCCTGTGTACCACAAGACTGCAGCAGGCGAAAGGCAATATGCCTATAGAGAATTAAGCTAAATTGCATTATGCCACATCAGCTGTGTATGAGGAGTGAGCACAAATTACATTTTTTTCTCATATATTTAGGAAGAGAAATGTTGCACTTCTGAAGTGTGTATCTGTAACTATATTTCATAACTATATCAACATTAATCTATCTTTGAAGGATAAATTTATAGTGCATATGTAGAAAGGTGGCATCAGTGTTGCCTACTGATTCTGTAATGATTTTTTAATGACTGATTATGCAAACAATGTTTTTTTTTAATACAGAAAATAAGTTTCTAATACCTAAAGAGCACTGGTCAGCCATCTGCTGGAAAGAGGATATAGCAAAAATCCAAACTTCCTTCTTGCCTTAAGCCATCCTGAGCCTTTCACAGAAAACAATCCAGGGACAGCCTTTGAAAGGTGTTCATGTCCCACACAAAGACAATATTGCTTCTCTGCATAGTTGGTCTGCTAAGGCATTGAACTGAGCACCTCACTAAAAATTACTCTTTTACTTTTAGTATGGACCTTAACCAAAGTCTGCATCCTTTTTAGTCATTAACTCTGTTACCTTTTGATATATGTCTGAAGTATTTACAATTTTTGCATGACCAAATGTTTTCAGGCTTAACAAAACCCACACTCTTCTCTAGTGTCTATGGATTGTCCAGGTCTAACATTTCAAAGGTTTGCAAGATTGTCTCCTTATGTCTGTGAGGATATAAATAGCATTCAGTTTAATTAACATCAGCAAAGACATGTTGAAAATAGATTTGCTCTGTTACTGGCTTTCTCCATTTCTTAATTCCAAGATGTTAAGTTTTCCAAAATAAATGTATCCTTTTTTATTTTTTTAAGCAGATATTTCTTCCTGTTTCTCAAAAGAAAGGAATTCTTTCAAATCAAATGTTGATTTTATTCATGAGAAAACAGTGAGGAAGAGAAGTTATTGCTACGATGGACTAAGGATATAAGGCAGGTTAGGCTGCGTATAGCAGCTGGTATAATACAAATTACCACATTTCCCTGCTAATCCGTGTTTGCTTCCTTTTGTAGCACCATTTAGTAGAGAAAAGGAGTAAAAAAAAAAAAAAATTAATTCTCGAGCCAAATGTGAAGAGCTTGCCCTACAACAGTGACAGCGTCGCTCAGGACAAGGGCTGGATGATCTAGAGTCTGGCTACAGTAAATGCCAGCCCAAATCTCAACATAATTAAAACCATTTTGGAAGCTGCTTCCAATTATGACAGCTGCAGTCACACCGTGTTGCTGCCCATCCCCACTGCCCCTCCTGGTCGCAGAGGAGCAGGATTGCCACAGGAGCAGCTCCACAAACCCTCCAGCTGCAGCCACCTCTGCACAGGAACTTTCTCCGGCGAGGCAAGAACGGAACCTGCAGTTGTTACCAGGACTTGAGGCTGAAAGGTTACTCAGGAGGCAAGTGCTCTGGTTTCCCAAAAGCAGGCTTAAAAGGCTGTAGGGTATGTTTTCAAAGCAGGATTTCAGCCATGTGACTCATTAATGTCAATGGGAATCATGTTGTTAAAACTTTGTGCAGTGCTTTGAAAATGTATCCTGATATGTCAGTTTTCTTTCCTAGGCAAAATTATCAAAAACAGACCTCATGGGCTGTTTTTTTAAATGAAGCTTTTCAGTATTATATGCTAATAAATCAATGGTTTAGCAGGCTTGATCTGCTCTCATTCCATCCTACTCCATCTCCACTTTCCATTTTATCATTGACTTTGATTTTATACAGAGTCATAGTAGCATATAGTTTTTGCAGACATTGCCTGGAGGAAGACAACTGCAACATTTCAGGCACTGGATTGCAAATTGTGTGGAAAACAACACTGATGCTATAGAGGGATAATAATATTTGTTGCATCATTTCAAATATAAAACAATCAGTAAGAAAAAAACCCCATATTTAGATATTTCAATTACTGTTTTCATTAGCAAATTGTAGCAAATCAACTCTTCCTTATTAAAAAAAAAATAGTTTGAAGGATTCAGAATCACCTTTTCAGAATGACTCTGGGATCTACTAATAACAAAATATCAGATGACATGGCTGTGTGCTTAGCAAAAAAGCAACTAATATAATGAGATCTCAGGTTTCTTGGAAAGAATTATACTTCTTTTTACTCCATTGAATCCAGATAGAATTACTCTGAAATGCCTGTAAGCTCTGAGCTACAACGGAGGGATGATTTGTGTATTCCTATTAGCTGCATTTTGTATTTAGTCACTGGTATGTTTTACTGGTGCAGCAGAAATTTGCATCATTTCTATATTCTCCAAAACTTTTAGCTTTTTGATCACCAGCTCGTATCTGTCCTGGGAGCCATATCTTCATTTGAATAAATCTCTGGAATAAAATGATTGCTGTCTGTGTGGATAGTGTATCATATGCTTCTGTAGTTCTGTTTCTCAGCCAGCAGCTGTTCCATTCAGCAATTGCTCTTTTACAAGTCTCAGCAAAGACACAAGACTAGAATTGCACTCTCTTTTTCTCTTGAAAGTCACTGTTGTGGAACAGTTTGGGGTTAGTATTGTTAAGAAAGGTTGCATGCTGCTGCTCTGTGACTGTACATGGTGACTGGTAGTCCATTAGCAGGAATGTCTCTTAGATAATGTGAGTTGAAAATAACAGAGATCTGTCTTCAGGACTGCAAAATAAGAGAATAAGGAATTGCCAGAATTTTCCAGCTACATGGACAAAGGTAAATGAAAGTACTCCTAGAGAGCATAAAGAAAGTGCACCCATCTGCTTACCTGATTACTTTTATCTTCATTCTTCCTTTCCATAAAAAACCACTTTTTTTTCCAGTCTCTTGTGTTCCTTAGCTTTCTGATAATGTTGGCTGTTAGCTTATGTTATGTTTTAGCTCAAAAGAGTAGGATTATTTTATCCAGTGATAATTCTGTTTAATGATGGTCTCCTGTGTTCCAAGAGCTTAAAACATGTTCTTTTTTATGACTTCACAGAATGTGGCATAGTGCCACTGAAAAGTGGATATCTGCATTATAACACCAAATGCAAGGTTGCCACAAGGGTTACTTTGAGAGAGACAAGTTCCAGCACATTTTCAAGTAGTCACATTTCCTCCTTTTTTACTTATAAAAATTTTTTTCCCCCTGTCATGCAAAAGCTTTTTATTATACTTCTCTTTAAGTGTTTGGGAAAGTTTAACTTCTGGACTCTCTTGCATTGTCAGTAATTTTGGCTTGGGGTAAGACAGAACCCTGTTCTGTCCATGATAATAGTCATCCAAAGCATAATGCTTGGGAACAAACTGGGATGCAAAAATTACTTTGATTTGTTGTTTCTCTGATGGTCAGCAGCAGTTACTTCAATGTAAACAGTAAAAATGAGAAAGTGAGTGCAGATACCTTGAGATTCAGCCTAACGATCGATGTGAAAGCTTGAAACTCAGCTCAAGTTCAACAAAGTAGGGTTTGTATGCCTTTCTCTCATCACTCTCTTATTAATGGTAGGGAAATAATTTCTCAGTTTCCATGATACTTCTCTAAAGCTCAAAGCTCTCTAGAAACATGGTTGTGCTCTGTAAGTTCTTTACGCAGGTGGAAAAACTGGCACATGGAGAGATCTGTCTTCTGTCATGCTGCCCTGAAGTCCCACCTATCCCTAGTGCCCTTGTTAGTGTTGTGGTTCTTGCCCTTGCTCTACTTGCAAGCCATCCATTTTGTTCTCTGTAGAACACTGAAAGCTCCTACAGAGAGATTTTTAAAGTATTTTGGTTTGGATACCATGGCGATAAATGTAATACAAAACTTCAGAGAGAGAAAGAGTGCTATCTTTCTAAAAGTTAGGATTTGGGGGTTTCTATAGGGTTCCAACAAAAGGAATGGTAATAGATTTCTACACTCAAGAGTAGTAAAGTCACTTTTCTAGACTAAGTTGATGAGCTGGGAATCTCATTGCAACCATTTCTGTTATAATTAAATAATCTTAATAAAACACTTTCCCCATTGAGAATGGGAGAAATCTATTTCTGTGATGATAATGCTAGATAGTTTTATATATTCTTTTGGTGGGAACATGAAGAGAAAGCTCTAGAAATGATAACAAGATGCATATTTTGTTGCTGAAGTTGTAATTTTAAAACGTGAACCCTGTTATCCAGTACATTTTCATTCTTTCACCAGGTAGACATGCTGCATTATTGCCTGCTTTTCCAAAGATGTGTAGCTTTAGCCTCCAACACTTGAGGTAAAGCAAAATCTGTGAATCTGTAGTGAAATATTAGACAAGCCATGTTCTGTTTAATTATGCCTAGTTCATAAAATCCACAGTTTTCTTAGTGTTTCCAGAGCCTAATAAGCTGCTGGTTCTCATGTACTCTTCCTCTTGACATAACAAGAAGTATGCAACTTCTTACATATTTATTATTTATATAACTTCAGATTATATTTGGACTTCGTCCTCCACTTTTCTATCTGTTGGAGGTAGCAAAACATCCTTTGTGTTTATCTGCTGAATTTAAAGGCTTCTTTTCTACTAACATCTGAGAGCATGCTGACAAACTCATTCCCTGATGATTATACTGTTTTCCCTTCAATCTGGGAATGTAATAACCAAATTACTCCAAATAACATATGGCTGGGATGATACAAAGATTGAGTAAAAGGGTTGAGGACATTTTATTCACTACAGCTTGGTAACCCAAGTACTTATTCTATCATACCTGCACAGGTCCTTAACCTGCCCCAGGGTCCTCTTTTCAGAGTGTAGTTGGAGAGTGAACACTGGGCCTGTGATCACTGTGTTGACAGGAGGAGATCTGTGCCCTGGATCCATTATATGTATTGCTTTGGAGGTTTCAGGATTATTTTAGAAGTGAATTGCTCATGTAGCTGCATGAGCAGTTTGAACTGGAGATGCCAGCTAGACTATGGGTTTGATCAAAAGCATGAACCAGAGCAGCAGGTGGAAAGACTGACACAAAACTTTTCTGTGATAATCCATTAATTCTGTATTCTAACCTATTATGGAAAGAATTGTAATAGGTGCTGAGTTAATTCAACTTGTTTATAGAGAAAATAACCAAAAGGGAAAAATAGCTCAAGATCAGTCACTCCTTTGGCAAATTCAGTTTAACCTCAATTAATGGAAAACATGGAAAAGCATGATGTGCTCCCACACCTTGAAGCTTTGCACCCCACAGACCCATTGGGTCTGCCAAGGTCTGGCACTTTGCCTGGACTAATAAACTCTCTGACAAGCATGAGCACTGGGGATCTGTGTGCTGAGATACCCTTGTGGCTCATGTCTGGCAGAGCTTAATGAGTCAGGTTCAGCATCGTGTGAGAGCAGCTGCACTACTGCTGGACCTGGTCCCAGAGCTGGCTCAAAGTTTCTCAACAGCTTAATGACTCAGGCTTGCAGTGGTGGGTGAGAAATTTTGGAGCAGGTAAAGGAGAATGGGGGAGGGAAAGGGTATTGGAACAGTTATTAAAGGTTTTGTAGAGCTGTTTGTGGAGAAGCTAAAAATCTCGCTCTATGATTTTGCTGAGGGAACAGATTCAGCGGAGTTAGCCATGATTTGAGCTGATGACTCCCCTTATAACTGGGGGATTACAAGAAGATTTCTTTCTCCAACTCTACTTCTGGAGCTCCCTTGTAGTTTTGAAGTGTGTGAAGCCCCCCTGTCCTAGGTCTGTCTTCTGGAAGGATCACAGACCCTCTATTCTCTCCTCTCATGCAGTCGCCTGCTCTGAGCCCACCCTACAAAGGTGACCACTTCCCCTCTGATGTGGGAGGAAGTCCAGGAAAGACACTCAGGGGAAGCAAGTCTTGATTTTGAAGCCATTGTTGAGATGCTGGAAAAGCCCTAGGAGGTCTGCTGGGTCACAGGTCCTGCTGATTCTCCATGAACATCCTGGTGCAGCCTCAGCCCATCACTGTCCCCAGGGAGCTGCCTCACACCCAGGGCTAGGGCTGCCCTCACTGCCCCCACAGCTGCTCTGCTTCTGCCTGGGGTGCTGTGGTGGGAATAAACAACTGCAGTAAATTGTCACTTGTGCTGCTCATTCTTATCCCTCTGCAACTGCGAGGTAGCTCTAGACTGTGTGCCTTGCGTTGCTTAAAATTTTTTTTTAAATGGAAACCAATCCATTTTAAAGCATTTTCCTAAATCAAGGTGGAAAAATTATGGAGTCAAATTCAGGATTATCTCAGATTTTGGTAGCTACAATATTTACAATATTTCCAGACACCCACGAAATCAGCCGTGGTTGCCTTATATTTTTTATTGAGTTGTGTTTTTCTTTTTCTTTTAGATTCCATAAAATTTTGTGTCTGTCCCCCCATATTTTACTTCCTATGCAAGACTTCTTTCCCACCCATAATCTTAATTTATTTCTTTTCACCTTTATCTATATTTAATTGGCTGTGTTTATGTGTATTAATTCTTCTGCAAGTATTTTTCATGTGTATTTTTAACAGTTTAATCTGGTTATGTCTTTTATTTTTCATTGCAATAATGAGTTAGAAAAACAAATAGAGCTGGGGAACAACCCTTATAGCAAAATTGGTTTCACTACTTGCTCAAAAATGTTGCAAAGTAATTAGCACTGTTGCAAAAATTTGTTGAGCAAGCCTCAGAGTCCTTGTAGCTGCTAAGAGCATGGTAAATGAAACTGAGCCCTTTGGAAAAGGTGAGCACAAGGTCAATGGGCCATGGAAATCCCACTCTGACTCCATAAGGAATGGAGTTTAAGATGAAATGTCACTTCACCTGTAGATATTATATTAGTTTGTATTTTAAAATGATTTTTTCACTTTTGTTCCTGTCTCCATTGTTTCTTCTCACTTTCTTCCATTTCCTATTTCTTGTGCCATTTGCTCCTTTGTTCCGTCTGCTGTCTTTCTGCACCTTGCTCTCCTGGCTGATCATTGCCAGAGATAAGGGCCCACATGAAGTTTGATATAAGCACAAAGAGGCATTGATTTTGTTATTAATCACTAAGGTATGAATACGTTTCAGTTCTCATGAAGACAGTTTTCACACATCTGACTCACTGGGGGACAATGCTGCAAGTATTTGAAATAATGAAGGTTTTGGTCCAGTTGCTGTGTGAACTGAGCTGCATAATTTCACTTATTTTCTACTCAGTTTTTCTTTGTGTCTGTTAGTGTGTGTGTTAATTTTACCAATCTGGTTTTGTTTCAGGTGCCTCTGAGTACTGTTTTCACTAATGATGTTATTACATTTAAGTTCTTTCCCCATATTTCATGAAAACTACCAGCCAAAAGATCAAAAGCTTTTCTGTGCAAAACAGATTGTTTAAACAGCTGAAATACTTCTTACATGTGTCTGCATCTACTGTAGATTTCTATGAAGTACTAAGTATCACACATTTAGGCATCTGCCATCTTCGAAGTGATTTCTGAGTAATGGATGTGAACAAGTCAGCTCTTCAGATGGCAACTTTCCATCACTGTATTCAATTTTCAGAGTGCTGTTATTTGATACTGCTTCTTTTTCTGGTAAATTTTATTTCCAAATTTCATTTTCATTATGTTTCTTTTTATACCATTTCCATTATTTATCCCAAGGGAGAAACCAAGACAAGTACTTTTGAACTAAGAATAACACAGAAACTATGTTTGTGTTCTTTTAAAGCTGGGTTTTATATCCTCTCTCACAAATCATGGAAATTCATAACAATAGGCTCATCTGAGTTGAAGACGAATGGAAAAACATTCCATCGACTTCAGAAAGTTTTGAATCAGGACTTGTGCTGTGTTCTTTGGAGTATCAATGAAGCATTGATATTTAAAATTTTTCTGTAGACTTTATTTTCTTGCATTTGTCCTTCTATTGTCTTTCAGAATTTTTGGATTCTGAAGGTTCTGCAGATGAATTCCATATGAAGAAAGTTCACTTCAACAGTTTTACATTTACTACCTTTTTTTTTCGCTGATTGCCTACCTAGACATGTATAATGTAAATTAGTGTCTATATTGTTGATTTTTTTCCTAGATGTCTGGTATTTTCTTATCATGGCTTGTAGTTAGTTTTCTCTTTGAAGCTGACAAATCCAACATTTTCAAGTTCTCTTTCTGTGGTATCTTTCCATGTTCTTTTTTGCTTCCAGTTCTAAATTCCATCTAACTTTGCAATACCTTTATTTAGATAACATTCATACTACTGATTTATTTGCAGGAGAACATGAACTCCTGATATAAATAATGGCATCATTCATATGGCAGTATTTCTCTCACCCCTTTTTTATCCCTTCTCACCTTTTGTTTCATTTTTCGACCTTATCTGGGCATTGAAGTGACTTGCCTGTCCTGGGGAATGTCTGTGTCCCTCTATTTAAATAAAACTGTCAATTTAGAACCCAATAGTGTCTTTAGGGAATTATTTTTAAATCTGTCTACCCACAGATAGTGGGCTTTCTTCCAAAATTCCTTGATTGTTCTTTTATTTACTGCTTAAGAGGCTGTATAACAGGTTTAAAGTTTCTCACAAGAACTGGTCAATAAACCTCCTGAGCTGGTCGGAAGAAGTTTGCTCCAGAGAGAGGAAGAATGTTTTGCTCTCTGTAGGTTAAGAAGTTTTCTAATTGTGTTATGTATGAGGGTGGTAATACTGTACTCAGCTCTAATTCAGTGTACTCTTCTCTCAGATGTTAAAATAAAGATTGTTTTAGGTCAGCAATAGCTCACTTTTTTAAAGTTTACTTGGAGCAGGGGAAAGGAAGAAGAAAAGACACCTGGATGTGCAGGTCTCCATATGTGTGTACAGAACTCTAATTAAAACAAAACAAAACAAAACAAAACAAAACAAAAATTTAATTTTTCTTTTCCAAGAGTATTTGGGAAACAAATTCCATCCAGCTGAAATCGCATTCCTGGAGGGAATTTCTATTCCCAATGTTTAATATAGGAGTACACACCAATTCCATCTCATAAGGCAGGAATTTTGTCGTTAACATTTTTTTTTTTTAAAGAACAAGCTTCTTTGTCACGTATGTATTTGCTTACTCAAATCCTCTATGGATTAACAACTCTCCTCAGTGCCAATGGCAAGACTTTTCCTGATGCCACTGACATTTGGCAGTGCCCTGCAAATTGTTCAATGTTTTACATTTCTTGAAGGCAAAGGAAGGGTAAACTGCCCAACAGTGTACGATCAAACTGATCCTATTTGCCCAACCTATCCAACAGTGTAGGATCAAACTGATGAAGAATAATGCTTGTTTAGTTAAGGGGACAAATTCTCCTCTCAGTGAAATCACTTTAAATTTTCCCTGAAAGCAGATCAGTTATTTCAGATTTCCGCCATCATAGCAGAGCAGGTTTTTGTCTGAAGTTCTGAATTTAGCTGATGTGTTGTAATGTAATTAGTTACTGACGTTCTGAAAATAGTAACAGATGCTTTACCACTTCTTTAACCAATACATTTTGAGACACAGGTTTCTTTAGGAACAAAATAATTTGAAATTTCTTAGAAACTAATTTTTTTCATCTGGCTGAAAAAAATCAGTAGCATTTTATCTTGGATCTGCTGTTAGTGACTGGTGGGTCAACTTCATTTAAAGACTAGGATTGCCTGGGTTCTTATAACTTGGCCATAGGTTTTGGAGGACATCTGCAAATCATTGGATGAATCAGAAAAGTACAAATTCACAACAATTCTACTCTCTTGAGTTGTGTTTGATATTTCCTGTTTTTAAGGTTTCCTTGGTATCTAACACATTGCTAAACATCAGCTGTTCCCAGTGACTCAGATCTGCAGACCTTTGATCAATTTATCTTGTCATGATTAACCAATTTTAATACTGGAAGAAGGATGTTACCATTTTTTCTGAGTAAAAATATTACTCAGACATCCTCTCTAACTCTGTCCAGGCTCCAGTGTTTGGTGTGTCCTCCATTGTAACTGCAGGTCCCTTTATCTCCATCAACCCAAATCCTATCAATGACATGAGGGTTTTTGGGATCCCAAGGTATTCTCAATAATGAATTGGAGTTGGAGCTAAGCTGGAGCTAAATCTTTTCTTTTCTTTTTTCTTTTCTTTTTCTTTTCTTTTCTTTTCTTTTCTTTTCTTTTCTTTTCTTTTCTTTTCTTTTCTTTTCTTTTCTTTTCTTTTCTCTCTTCTCTTCTCTTCTCTTCTCTTCTCTTCTCTTCTCTTCTTTTCTTTTTCTTTTTCTTTTTCTTTTTCTTTGAGTGCCTATTTTCTTTCAATTAACTTTATTTAAATATTTTGATTTATTTTCTGGAAAGAACAACAAAGAGAAAAAGATAAAACCAGAGTTATGCCATGGTGAATTCAACCTGTTACTGTTCACAAAGTAAGACAACATACTTCTTGTTCCTTAGTCCTTAAGTGGAGGGAATTCCACTTTGTAGTCCTGCAAATGTTGTTAGTGAACACAGAGACCCCTGTACAACTCCAGTACTGATTTTGTTCCGAAGATTTTGAAAACTCAGGGATCTGTGGATTGTAATCAAGGAACACTTCTATGAACCATCATATTAATGAGAGAGGTAGACTGATTGCTATATATGGATATATTAAAAATAATTCCATATGTATATATGCACATTTAGTCTATCTGTTTATCTGTTTTCTGATACACTAGATAAATTCCAAGTCCATCCTGAAATCTGAAACAGAAGAAGTAGCAGCGTGTGTGTTAAACATGATCCTCCTTGACGCCTACACACCTGTTCATTTCTTTTGTTGAAATCCTTGATTCAGTTGGAATCTTTCCATGCTCTGGTCTCCTAATACCAATACAGACCAATTCATGCTTTCCTGGCTGTGTGCATCTATCCAATGTCTCTCCCTTTCCAGGTGTTCCTATGGGCTCTTCTATTTTATCCTTTTTATTGAGCATGCTTGGTATATAATCATTCAATAAACAGATTATATATAAAAATAAAATTCTAATCTTTCTTCAAACCAACAATGCATTAGTGCCTACATCACTCTGGATACCAAATTTAAAAATAGTTTCTATACAGTCCTATAATGAAACTTTTCACAGCCATTATGCATTTTTAAATTATTATTTTGACAATAGTAATCCCCAGAATGGGTATCAGCCCAAAATTCAAGGTTTCAAAAAGCTCAGGAAACACTGGATTATTCTGGAAGTCCAGTCTGTAGAAGATGTTACTGAATGACCATGATGTGTTATCTGCACCAAAGCTTTCAGTTGCACGGGTCATATCTGGGACACTTGCTTGATCCAAAATGCATGCCACCATCACAAACTAAGCCTTTATTCCATTTGTTCAGTTCCCAGGCTCCCAATGTGCCAGAGGGGCCTAGGTTCCTTTCTTCTCTCCATCTCAGGTTAGAGGAAGATATGGGATCTATTGCTGAGCATCAATCTTCCTGCTTCCCAGTCATTACAACCATCACACATGGGTATGACAGCAGAAATCCTCTTTGCTTAGAAGCCTATGATCTAGTGTGCTCACAACAAAATGTTGTTTATCCATCTATAGATATCTTCAGATAAAGTAGCTGAAATCTGATGTTACTAAATCTTCTTTTTCATTGTAAAGGCTGGGGAAACCTTCTTAGCTCCTGTATGTTCCCTTCGGTCTAGCAAACATGATCTCAGTATTCACTAGATTTTCCTCCACATCCTCTTTTTTTCTTTAGCCTTTTTTATTTACTTAGTTTTTTATTTTATAGAGTATTGTCTTAGGACTAAAAACATATGGATGGTATAAGCAGAAAGAGCTTTCCAAAAGGAGTTTTTTCCTGCTGTTCTTAAGTATCATTGCATTTCTTACTGAACAAATGATCTCTCAGTCATCCATGGCTTTATCTGTTATTTTCTTCTCATAGTGACACTTTCTGATACAGCTCTTTGTAGACAAACAGGTGAGTAATAAGGAGTCTTTAGAATATTCATAGTAAAGTAGCTGCTAGATTTCTTTCATTCCTCAGTACTCTCCTTTTTCTTCTTCCCTTTATCCTCCTGTAGAGAAAACAATTAGGCAGGGTTGGTTCTTTGGGGAATTCCTGGTTCTTCATCTCTGATTAGAGTATCTGGTGCTGTCTTCAATTGCCTTTTTTCATGGAAAAATATTTCTCCAGGTTTAACAGGAGCCTTTTCAGAGCTTCTGTCACATCTTATGAAGGCCTTAGCACTTAGTGGAGTCCCTTACTACATCTAAGTTTATTATTCTTGCATGTTTTGTTGCAGGGCTCATGCAGTCAAAGAGGTAACACATTAGACATTTTTGATAATGCCTGGACATGTTGGAAGGAATTTCTTTTTTTTAAAATTTCTGGTTTACCATTCCATTATTGGAATAACACACTTCTGTTTTTTATTTAGTCATTAAATCAACACTGCATTTGGACACTTCTTCAATATTAGGCTTTTCATTTTCCTGTGATCAGTTGAAATGATCAATTGTATTGATCATTGTACACGCCAAGACAAATCTCCCTGTTCCTTTCAAAAGGCCGACAGTAGAGACGTTGAAAAGCAGCTGAAAAAGCCTCAAGTTCAAAGCATTAAACCAGGAAACTGGGAAGATCTACACGTGTTCTGAATGCTGAGCAGTCTGGCTGGAATGCCCAACAACCTTTTGGATTGTCATTTCTAGTCCCTGCCCAACAGCAGCGTGTGCTGCACATCACTCTGTTCATGCTAATCTACTCACAGGCTGATAATCCCAGCCACATGGGCACCCTCAGTTTTGGTGATGTGCACTCACTCTTTTATTGTGAATTGATCTGCAAATCCACCATTGCTCTAATTCTCATCTAATTAGCAGTAATCTGTCAATTCTGGTTTGGCACATGGGGTCCTCTTTCCACCCCATGAGAACTGACTCAGCACAGAGCTGCCATGCAACTCTGACATTTTTGCTTGCTTTTCCCTTTTATTTGTGTTTTCAAAATTATTTTTATTTACTTCTTGTATCTTTATATTCTGAGAAAAGATTTTCTGAATCAACTGTTTCAGTCTGAAGAGATGTGAAACATCTTTACCTGCTTTCTTCTGCTTGAAAAACAAAATTTTCAAAGGTGCCCATGTTTTGTGAAGTCCTCTTCCCCCTTCAGGAATATTTCCCTGACTTTCATTCTTAAAGGTCTGTCAGTTGTTTCTTCAGTTTTATGAAGAAAGGACCACGCTTCAGCTCTTTCAGTTACTGCAAAATATAGACGCTTTTCCATAATAAAGCAATTTCCCATGAAACACTGTCTGCTTACCTTGTCAGCAATACAGAGGTGGTATTGAGCTGAATTGTGCTATTTTTTCTTAATATTTGTACTGTGATTAGGAATTTTAAAATAAAAGATGGGGAATATCTGAAAACTGCTTATGACTGACTCGCTTTTTTGTCATTGGTCTTCTGATACTATCAACTCATCATCCTTTGGTATTTTTAATTATGTTGTTAAATCTGAACCAGGTAGTTTCTAGTGTGAATTCCCAATGAAACATTTTCCTGGTGGTTGACTTTTATGAGTGCTACAGTAAATTGCATCCTTCATGGGGGGGAAAAAAACCAGCACAACACAAATTTCTTATGGTTAATAGATATACAAAATAGTACTTTGTTTTTATCTGTGGTTTCTTAAGGTCTTTGACACTAAAAATATAAATCAGACTTGCCCTGGTACTAAAACTTGTCCATAGCCAGAGACCAAAAGGCCATAAAGCAGACTCTCATGAGAGCAGCACATTCACAGAAACATAAGGCAGCCATGTGTATGAGTACTTCATCCACGTATATTAGGTACCTATTTACTTCTTTCACACATTATGTTATTGAAAACAAGTGATCAACTTCTAATTTTTGGCTACTTTTCTTCTGAAAAGCATTCCAAAAGCTCATGGGGAAGCAAGATCTGTAAGAACTGAATATCCAGGCTTTTGAATATCAATACAGGCCTTTTGTACTTCACTTTGCTGGGTCATATTAATTCACTTTAGATTTTGTTACATTATAATAGTGTTCAGGAATTTTTCTAAAATTAGTCCTGCAAGAAATATTTGATGTGAAATTGCTTTGATTTGAATAAGTAAAGTGGCTGCAAATCAACACACTTTGGACAACGTTCTTCAAGGTCTGTGAAAAAACCTGTCAAAACTGGGTATAAGTATCATTTTGCATTGTCTGGAAGTCTGGAAGCATTTATAAGTAGATTATATGGATGCATTTGACTTTGAATGTTTGAGAAGGGAGTGGACAAGTGAAAAAAATTGCAAGCCTCAAATGAGTATGCTATCCATTTCAAATCTAGGCTGCTCTCAGAAAAGGTGGCCGATGATTATTTGGATTTTTTTCTCTGTGGAAATACTGCCTTGGGTTTTTGTGATGTAATAAACAAAAATAAACAAAGAAGTGCCTTTTTTTCTAGGTGGGTTGTAGGGACTACAATATTTCTAAGAGTTGTTCAAGTAAGTGTGTAGAATCTATCAATTGTACATAAGTCCTAATACATTGGAAAATTCAAGACAGTATTTTTTGCTTTCTACTGTAATGTATCTACCCTTGAAGCTCAAAAACAGGGAGGAACGGTGGGAGGGAGGGAAGGAAGAAGGGAATTGGCCTGGTCTAGACACAAAAGAGTTGGAGCAGATAAACTGGATCTGTTCCCTCATTTGTGGACTTTCAGCATGAGGCATCACTGTTGAGGATGGGTGAGAACAAGGAAGCCTTGGGGATAAAGCACAACATTCCAGTCAGAGACTTAGAGATACATATAAATATTTAGATTTTTTTTCCAGGATAATCTGTGGGCCCTTTGGGTTTGTGTCTTACTCATACACACAGATGAGCATAGGTAAAGCTGTTCTCCTGCAAAAAGCTCAGCATGTCTTTAAGGCCAAATACTTTTTGCACTATGAAGAAATGGGACACGGAAGCAACACATCCTGGGATTCAGGACAGAGGAAACTGTGGACAGTGTTTAAAAAAAATGACTTACGTAAAATCTGCCTTCCCTCCTGCTTCTACTCCCTGGGTCTCCTCAAAGAAGCATATGACTTCTGTGAATGGACAGGTCACGCACTGAGTAATGTTTTGGCTCAGAGCTTACAATGGAGGTAATGGATGCTGGCAGGGGAGCACGCTGGGTGATCTGTCCCATCTGTTAAGATCTGCTACAGACTCCGCTGGAGATAGCTCAGTGTATTATCTTTCTATGAATCATCATTGCTCCTCCAACAGTGGGCAGAACTCAGTTCAGCATAGCTGATGATGCTTTGAGTACACCTTAGGTAACAAAGCTATTTTCTACAGCTCCTGTTCTGTGCTGCTGTCTTATGAGTCTCATTTTTTAAATTCGCTTTCACTTTAGTCTTCTCATCTGAGAGCTGCTGCTCTGCTTACCTTCTAGAAGAAACTCAGAGCAGCAGAGCACATTTGTAGACGTTTAAGAAAAGGACCTGCAATGGAATTTTTTTCCTTTTTGTTGTGGTTTTACTTGTTTCTGAGCAAATAGAGTAATTTTGAGAGACTTTTTCCCAAGTTTGAACATACCAGGGGTGAATTTGGCTTGAAGACAGAATGTAAAATAATGGACAGAATGTGAATTATTACCTTGGAGCCTAATGAAATCTGAATGACCAGTGGAGTTTCTCCAAACACACTTTTTAAATATAAAAAGTGAGTTCTTGCTCTCTTTAATCAGATTATTGGCTAAGGTTCAGGAATCATTTGGCCAAATTATGTAGCTTATTCAAGCTAGGTTTACATAATGGTTCGTAATGGAGGAAAACCTTGCATCGTGCTCAACCTTCAAAATCACAACCAACCTTCAAAATTGCAAACTAAAATATAAAAAACCACAGAAACGGATATAGCAATGCCCAGAGAAATACCTTTATTCCCAAATAGCTCAGCTGTAATAAGCACAGTTTGTTGTTTTAAATAATAGGTTTAAACCTTCATAAGACCAGGATTTTAATAAACAACATTCATCCTCTTTTGCCGTTGTATAATTTAGTTAGTTTTCTAATAAAGTTAGGGTTTAGATAAGTAAATATTAATATATATTGATTTAAAATTAAAGATTACTTTTATGCTTCATATATTATTTCTTTCTGCTAACCAGCAGAGTGCTTTATTTTCATGTATCAGTGAAAAGAGGACTTGCCTTTTAAAACATGTGGGAAATCCTAAATCTTACTATGTTATACAATAGTAAATGATAGCTCTTATTTATTAAAATACTTGTTCTTATTCAATGTTAGGTAGAAATGCCTTTGGATAGAATGAGAAAATCAAATAACAATGCAGGGGATCAACTTTCTGGAAAAAATTTCTGATCTGCCAAAGAGAGAGTATATGGAATATGCTGGATGCATAAAAAAATATGCTTAATTTGAAGTTGATTTCTTTTAAAAAAATGTCACCAATGAATGATTAATATTTCTGGTCATTCAGTCTTTCAGAACTTTAGAACTACCATGTCCAAGCCCCTCAGACTTTTTATTCCTAGCTTGGAAATGAAAACCAAATTTCCCTACTATTCAAATCCAAACAAATTTCTCAGCTTGAATGAGCTGATTATTGACTTGGCAAAGCTGAATAAACAGAAATGAGGAGGATGTTATCTCTGGAGCTATAAAAGAGCCCATATTGGTCATAAGTTTATCCCTTCACATATTGTGTTTCTATGGGGTAAGAAAAAGACTCCTCCAACTCAGTTCTTGGTATCTCTTAAAAATAACCTTCAGCAAACATATATTTCTTTTTTGTGATTATTGTAAAATAATTTTAAAAATCTGAATTTAAAATACCATAATTTCAAATTAAACAACTACAATGTTGAAAAGAGAGCACTGAATAAAAAAACAATCTTATATGGCAGAAGCAGGTTTGCTATTAATTCAAAAATTTTGTATGCCTTTGATAATAAACAGGTGTTCAGAAATTGTGCCAAGGGGCACTGTTCTCACTAAAATTTCCAAACAAGGATACACCCTGATTCAGGATACACCTGTCCACAAGGGTACATCCTGAGTCTAGAAATGGACAGGCAGGGTGGCTTTTGGTATTTTTGTGTTAAAGGGAATTACCATCTTGTGCATTAGGTGTCACTGCTGCATAGTCACTTGGGATGAAATCTCCCGCACAACGAGCTAAGGAACTGAGCAGTGGGATAGCCAGAGAGACACTGTGGGTGAGCTGTGGATAGACCCTGTCTGTCCCTTTCCTCCACTTCTCAAACCTCTTCTGTGCACCTCTTCCTCAGCTGGGTTTTATGTATGTTGGACCAGTCATTCCCTTAAGTAAACAGCCCTGGGCTAAGGCTAAGAATATCTGAAGTGTGATGCTCAATAAAGCTTTTGGAGAGACAGAGAACATCATGGCCATGGTCTGTGATGCAGAGCTGCATGGCTCACCTGCAGTTTTACACAAGAGGGAAAACATCCTGTTGAGTCAATATAGAGGAGGCTTCTATTCTACATGGAAATAAAACACAAATAACTGATTAGAAAAGCACTCAGTTACAAAGGAAAATGGACATTTAAGGCCATTGGGTCAGATTGCTGAAAGAAACTGCCATGTAAAGGATGGTATAGTACCAGAGGGGAAAAATATCTGTGTATAGGACAGAATAGGAAGATTTTCTGGGTTTGCTCATGAAGTATTAAAGCTCTCTTAAGTGTTTTCTTTGCAGTGTGTGGTAGTTCCCATGTGTTCGAAGCTGTTTGAGAGTAAAAGAATCCAGGTTGCACTTCAGGCTGTAACTTCTTTGCCTGATAATGCAAATAAAAGCTACTCTCCTAAGTGCCAAAAGCATGTCTTTACCTCCCCACAGTTCCTCCACAGACGTAGTTTTCTGACCTTGTTCTGTTTCCTTAATTACATGTATATCCATCAGGAGATGGAGCCTGCAATCTGTATTTCTATGCCGCTCTTTAGTGAAGAAGACTTCAAGAAATCTTCCTCCCAGCATGCTGCCGATTAACCAGAGGATCTTGCCTGGGTGCAGGTGGGAAAATGAGGGAGATCTGAAGACATCTGAGAGGAACACCTTGAAGAGAGCAACAAAGCTGGGGACAGGGCTGGAAGGTGCATTCTGTGAGGGACAACCTCATTGCTCTCTACAGCTTCATGGGGAGGGATGTGCTGACCCCTTCTCCCTGGGATCCAGCAATAGCACATGTGGGAACGGCTCAAAGCTGCACCAGAGGAGGCTCAGACTGGATATAAGGAAACATTTCTTTCCCAGGAGAGTGGTCAAACACTGGAACAAGCTTCCTAGAGAGCTGGTCTAAGCCCCAAGCCTGTGAGTGTTAACATGCATGTGGACAAAATCCTTAATTACTTGCTTTATCTTTTGGTCAGCCCTGAAGTGGTCGGGCAGTGGGACTGGAGGAACACTGTAGGTCCCTTCCAACAGAATTACTTCATTCTGTAGCTAATGTTTCACATTTCATCTAATTTAAGATGTCTACTTTCATAGGGGAGGAATTGTGCCCTAGAAGCACCTCTTTATTCCCAGTGAAAGTTAGCACCCTTTAAACACAGATGTAGATACGTATCAGAGTTGATCAGAGGAATTCCATACTTGGAAATTTGAATCACCAGTTTTAACAATGATATAAACAGTAAGCTTCTATTTTTACAATAGTGATGCTTAAACTTGTTCTGCTTATTTTTTTCTTTGCTTTTCCTATAAAAGGCTCATTTTCATTGGTTAGAAAAGCAGTTAGAAAAAATAAACACTTCAAGCTCAGTTTGATACCTGGTTGTGGTTTTGTTTGGGTTTTTTTTCCTCCAGAAAGGACATAATAAATCTAGAAATATTTATGTAACAATTAAATAATTTAATCTCTATCCAGATTTTTAATATTTATTTACATTTCCACATATTAAGAGATGGCAAATAAAGCATTTCTTATTTACAGAATTGTAATTTAAACTTTGGATTTTATCAAGCTGCATTTAGATGGAAACTGTTCACAGTCAAAAACTAACATTATTAATTTTAGTAATTTACTTGTCAGAAAGTATGCAGTAAAGAAGAAAGCTTATGAAATTATTGTTTTGAATGGAAAATTAATAAAGCTAATGAGTCTATGAAAGAAACCACAATGGTACCACAGACCGGGTCTGTGTACCACAGGCATGGTATCTAAGAGTCATGTAAAGTAAACTTTGTCCTCAGAAAGGTTTCTGTAAATGCCCAGAAAGCTCAGTGCTCAGCTGCTTGTATAGGAATCACTGAGGGAAAAAGTCAGTGCAAATTGCATCCTCTGAAATCTTTGTGTGTTCTTGTGCCTTGGAAAAGTGAGTACCTTTTCTCCAAGAGCCTGATTCTGTGATCTGTGTGGAGGATGTACTCTTTTTAATGATTTAAATGAGAATATAAGTTTTCTTGCTTTTTTTCCCCAACTGTCTAACACATTTCTTAGTAGTATAAATGAAGGAAAGATTCTTCCCACTCCTGTGAGCTAACTTAAATGCGCAAGGGAAATTCAGGCAAACTTTTTTTTAATGTACAACAGAGTCTGAATATGCTTTCAGTCAGGAGAAATGTAAATATCAGAAGTTGCTTAATTGAAAAGGCTGAAAATAATGTAAATATTTAATATAGTGCATGACTTTGCAATGTATTTATAAGGTGAGCTGACCTCAAAAGTTTCCTTAACTACATATAAGAGTAGCACCTTTTATCTCATTGGAGTTTAAGGGGAGTTCATTGATTCAGAATATTTTTAAAGTGTACGTAAACAGTTTTCAGGTATTAAATCTTGGCCTGAATGTAGGGTGTTATAAAATCAAATGTAACTTTAAGCAGGCCTATTTTTTTATAACAAAAATATGTTTAAATAGGAAAAAATATTAGCTGCTATAAAGTAGCAAATGTTATCCATCCTGCTAGAATTGTTTCAAAATGCATCCGTTTTATAGGTTATTTTGGCTCATTTAAATTAAAATTTATCAGGCTGACTGAGGCAGGTGATGCCAATGGCCTATGTCTTTCTGTCCAAAGGACTAAAGGTCTGCTAGTTAGACAGCAAATTTGGAGTGGGTATTTCAAGCCTGGAGTCTGATCAAGTTGAAGGCCTTAGACAGAGAGGCTATTTATTGCCTTGGCCAGGGAAATAAGAAGGCATTGTGGAGGCTGACAGACTAGCCATGAAAAGCATTCCCTTGACTCCAGGGAGATGTGAAGCTCATCTCCTCAGCAGGGAGTGGTTGACCAGCTTGGAAACCAAGCCACATCTTCATCTGAAGAATGAAGACATGCCCTGTGAGAGTCCCGGAGGCTTGTGGAAGCAGGTGGGTGCAGAGCCTACCTGTGTGCCATTTCTGTGACTGTGGCTCATCTCTTCTGCCTATTCCCTCTGCCATCCACACTCATCCTCACCTTCTCCTTCAGCTGCCAGGGGCATCCTGGACCGTGGGTGATGCAGCAGCAGCAGCCAGGGGATTGCCAAGGTCCTTGTGATGCAGGGAAAAGAGGCATGAAAAGTGAAGAGGATGTGTCAATCACGGAAAAATCTACCAGCAGCTCATACGTCCCTCACATAGAAAAACCAACACTGGTAACACCTAACAAGGGTCAGTCACACTTGTCCTTGTGAAGCTTAAATCACCTTTTAGACTTCTCATGCAACAGCAGGGAAGTAAATAACCAAAAGGAAGCAACTCAAGCTGAGCAGTTCAACAACCTCCCATGTCTTCTCTGAGCTGCAGTATCATTTGGGGCCTTTGCCCTGGGGGCCATATTTCCCTGGGAAAAGCCAAGAAGATTGTTACACCTGGAAAAAACACTGCTTTCCTTTGCTGACATTTTTCTTTAAGGAAAAGGTGTTTTGAAGAAAAGTTAAGCTCAGAATATTAAGCCTGCCTCAAATGGATGTGTCACTTTTATTGGAATTCTAATTAAACATAGACTCATAAAAAAGAATACCTTCCCAATTTAAATATGGCTAGCTCTCATGTCTGTATGATTCCAAAACTTATGATGACAGATTAATGACTAGACTGAAAGTCTGTCGTAACCTGGTGGGATAAAGCTAATCCAAATCGACTATATGCCATGATTTTATGACACAAAGTTATTGAAAAGTACAAGAATAATTAAGTGGAAATATAATGGAGGAAGCGTTTTTCTGAGCTCTGGCACTGTGGACAGAGCCTGCCACCTGATATGGCTGGTTAGAATAGCAGGTCTGGAGTAGTAATACATTTTTGTGCTACTTTTTAAAGAAACTGTGGCTCAAGTAGTCCATCACTAAAATTTGTTCTGAAAAAAATCATGACAGCTTTGGCAGTTATAAAACAGAGGTGCTTTGTTTAACTGGGTGACACTAATTATAGGTAAGAGCTCTATAAACACACTCCTTTGTTCTCTGGAAGCTGGACAATGTGCAATAAAACTCTGGCATAACAAAAATGTCATCTACAAATAAACAGAAAATAACTGCATTTTAATTGAACACTGATAAGAAAATAAGTTCAGAGAACTTAAGCTTGATTTTGAGGCTTTTTTTTTCTTTCAACAATGCTGTTGAAAATGCCTTTGGAATACCCCATCTGGTGTGTCACATTTGGTGGTGTCACTTGTATGCAGGCTGAGCTGTGAACTGATCCAAGCTAGTCAGCTTCATAAACTCCATTTTGGTCCAAATATCTATGTCTGCTTAAGAGTGGCTACAGGCAGAGTGCAGGTGCTTGGTCTAATGATGACCAAAATCAGAGACAGCAGAGTCCTATCAGCATCATGTTCCATCTGAGCCAATGCATCCTAGTAAGAGACTGAACTCACAGCTTACATTTGGTTCCAAGACAGAGCAAGGATCCTTGCACAAGTCCTGTACCCCTCCATTCAGACATGCCAGCTTTGTTAATGCTACCTGGATTTGCCTGCCTTTTGCTTTTCCATTGCACAGAGGAGATGTATGCAAGAGATGTCACTTTCTTAGGCTGAAATGAGAATGGTCGAGTATAGGTGTCTACTGATAACAGAGAGATCAGACTATTAGGAACAGATTAGTTAATGGCAAGTATTATACCAACTGCAGGTGAGATTAATCTCCACTATTCTGTATGTCTGAAACCTACATGAAGCTCATCTATGCTATTTATCCAGAGCTCTTTGTAGTTGTTGGAGGGAGTACTGCAATTCCAGAGGACAAATTACCACACGAGTGATAGTTTCCTATGCTGTGTTATGTTGCTGTTGCAGAATAGTTTTTTAGTTACTTGAAAATTCCTGGAGTATTATAGGTATGATGTGCTTTGTCAATGCTTTACACGCCTTTTATGACATCTGGCCTTAATATATTTCAGACCATATACAAGCAGTATTTTAAGTATTGCCATACGGAGCAGTAATGTAGAACAAACTAAAATGTAGAGTTTACATGTAGAAGTAGAGTTGCTCTGGTTTGTAATTAGAAATACGTGTTCCATAAAGGTGAAGTGTGTTAGGGATAGGTGAGAGAAATGCCTGCAGCAGAGGTCAGGGTGGTGGATGTGGCTGCTTGGAAAGGTGCTGAGGCACTGCAGTACTGAGCACAGCACAAGCCCCTGTACAGCAGGCTGGACTGTGCCTGGCAGGCCAATGCTTCATCACCTGAATGCAGAGCGAGGGAGCAGGTATGCTGCTCCCACTCATCCTTGAAAGCCTGAATTTAGACCAATTTCTTACAATTTCTTCAGAAGGGCTAACTCCAAGTCACTTTGAAACACCTCCCTCCCTCAGATCCACCTCTCATTTCACTGCATTTTGGAAATCCATCTGCAAATCTCTGTGGTGATGGTGGTGAAGAAGCAGGCTCTTTGGATGGGATGGATTTTAGGGCTGTGAAGAAAGGCGGCTGTGGGCTCTGTTTAAGGGACTTTTGCAGTCTGACTCTAGGCCCAGTTTATCAAGAATGGTTTTCATGCACCCTTTTAGTCCAAGGCTATATTTTAGGCCAGGCTATATTTTAATAATCTGGGAAAACTTGCTGTAACTCTTCTTTCGCGAGGAGCATGAACTGCAAAGCTCTGGATGTTTCCACACGCTGTATTGACCATCAGTCACAAATTCAGTAACAGCACAATCGTGTGGTAAGAACCTGCTTTCCTTCAGCTTCTCCGGCCTGGCTGCCCACCGAAGGGCAGCCTGCTTTCTGCTTTCTGTTCTCTGCTTTCTGCCGCTGCCGGCGGAGGAAGGTGGGGAGCGGCGAGCGGAGCGGAGCGGCAGCAGAGGGAGCTCTGCGATGGGGAATGAACGGCCCGGCAGCAGAGCACAGCTCCGAGCGCCGCCGCTCCGCTTTTCCCCGGCCTTTCGGAAACTGAGCGAGCCCCAGCCCTGCCGAGCAGTCACGGACAGCCTTGGGATCCTTCATTTCCCGAGGTGCGATACTGCCAGTGATCCTAGCCATCCCCAAACTGGGATACCAACGTGACTTTAGCTCTTGCTCGGAGTTAATTCTGCAGCACATGCCGCAGAAAGGCTGCCCGGAGGTGGCATTGGTGTGGAAATACTGGCTGAGGGATTTCAGAGCGAGAGCAGATGGGCCATGGGCAGCACGGGCAAGGCAAACCAACGGGGTGTGCAAGTGGGGGCAGCTGATACACCTTGCGTGCTCCGAGCGTGGGACGGGAGGTGAAAGGGCAAGCAACAGGAATTGCAACTGCAGGAATACAGTCGGGAGCCTGAGTGCTTTCCTGGGACCAGAAAATCTGCTTGTGTTGTTGGGTATGAGGGGAGAATATAGAAAAAGGTATTAAATAAATTAGTCAAAAACCCCAAGCGGGTTTTCATGCTTTTGTAATTGCTGTACTTAAATTAACAGGTATATCTCTCATTTCAGCAGACACTTTACTAAGTTTTCAAATAATATTTAATTAATATTTAGTTTCTTTTAAACTACTTACTGCAGAGCAATAACAAAAATTTAGGATAACTTCTTTTCAAAACAGAACCAAACTAGGTAGCTTACTCTTAGACAAGCTGAAATAACTGAAATACTGGGAGCTAAGCAACTTGCAAAAAGTGTGCTAGTTAGAGTTTTGTAGCATGGACATAAACATGAAGTTTTATGTGCCTTTCTTATATTACAAAGTAGTGTATTTTAAAACTCTGGTTTGCCCTGGAGTTGTGAAAAACATTAAATAAGTTGCCAATTGGAAATATGACTGTTTACTTTGTCACCTGTAAATTAAAAATTAAATAGAAAATCAAACTGAAAAGAGAAATTCATTAAATTGAAATAAGCCTGAGTGAATAAGTGCAATATCTCACTCAAATGAAAAAAGCATAGGGCAAGAGCTTGTTTGCGGGAAACTTTTGGTCCTCCCTATGTAGTTTTTGCCTGACATTTCTAAATGGTACAAATACTTACAAGTTCTGGGTATTTTCAATTACTATTGTTAGACAGAAAACCAGCTCCAGTTTCTTCAAACCTTATTTCATTGAATGTGTCTGAGTCATAGGAAAAGTCATTCCATCATGTCTAGAAACTGTTTTTACTCAGAGCTCTTGTCAGGAAAGAAAATAAACAAGTATTAGTTCCTGCCACCATTCATTTCAGAACAGTTACAACCAATATAATTAGGTCTCAGATTTTTTTTTTTTAAAAAAGGTCTGAACTAAAAGATATAAGATTATATATGTCAGTTGCTGAGCATTTGGCATGAACAGCTTTTCCAACACTTGCTCTGGTTATTATAAGGTTTGAGTTGTAAATGACTGCATTCAGCAGCAAACCTGTCAGGTTGGAGAGCTTTTCATTAAATGTTTGATCTAGAAATTTTTAATCAGTGCACAAATAAAACAAATTATTAAAGCACTACATCAGCTGCAGTATATGTAATTGGGATGAACGGGGTGATGTAACTAGTGGGGAACAGCACAAGCATTCTTGACAGAAGGCCTGGAGCTACAGAACTTGTTACCACTGGAGATGAAACAGAGCCTGAGTCTTAACCTGTATCTTGAAAATTGTAAGATGCACCTATTACAGACATTCCCAAATAACCTGGTGATAAATCATGTACCTTGCAGAGCTTTTTTGGAGAAGCTGGGGAGGGATCAACTTCTAAAATACCCTGTGTTTGTGAAATAATGCTGGGATGGAGAGTGTACTGAAAACACAGCAGATTTTATTTATAAAAGGAAAAATAAGCATCTGATATTCTTAAGTTTTTACTATTGTTCTCTGTCTTAGGGAACTTTAGGAAGTTATCTAATGAACACTGTTTTGTGATTTCAGTACCTTAATTAGCAGTAATAGCTGCAACTGTGCAGAAATCAATGGACCTACTATGACTTCAGTAGTTGAGACACTGATACAAGTAATATTAACATTTTAGCTTAAAACTAGCAGGGTTTTTTAGCTAGTCTGGTTAGTGACATTTCTGAAAATATTAGCGAGAAGGTGTTGCAAGTAGACTAACAATGAAAAGGGGAGCTAATTTAGATTAGAAGGCAACGCCACATAACAATCAGATACAATTTTTAGTGTGGCTCTGTTTAACATTTATATTTAGCCTAAGATACAAAATTTCTGATTTTAAAGTTTTGTTTCTTGTTTTTGAAGAGTTTAATTTAGGAAAGAATATGAGAGCAGGGAGTTATATTTTGCTCAGAAGTCTGCAGTAAAACTAATGTTTCACAGCTGAGAAATCTGCCTTTTCTCACTGTATTAGAGACTGTCGCTGCAGGTTTGTGTGCTTGAAGTCAGCAGTTGAGGTGGGTCAGTGAGTATTGCTATTGTTAGACTCAGGGGTGAAATCTTACCCCCATCCAAATCACCAGAATTTCTACTGCTCTTTTCAGGAGAGCCAGAACTTTGCTTGAAAACATTAAATTTGGCAGCAGCAAGGGATCCCAGCAATCTGTGTATCACAGGGGTTACTGTTGGCTTTGTGCTGGGATGCCCATGCAAACTTTTGAGTGTTTTCATCTTCAATCCCAGATATGGCAGAGGTAGAAAAACTTGAGCTCTGCTTCTGATCCAGAGCCTCACAAGTCTGAAACAACAGGAAGAGAAATATGTCCTAAAATTGAAGGATCTGTCAAGGCTAAGCACAGCCCTTGTGACAAAAACTCAGTGCAGCAACCAGATCTGGCTCTTGGTCTCTAGACACACACATTGGCTTATACTCACCACATGGGAAGGCACCAAAGATAAATGAAAGCAATTTTTGGTCAAAAATTTTTACAACTCCCACATTTTAATTCTGTATGGCTGCCCATCTTTGGTGTTATTTCCCTGCAGGATGAGAGGCCTGTGGGAGTTGGAGCACCAGCGACGAGGGCAGGAATGGGGCTGAGGGGCTATTTTTAGGTGTCTTTGGCAAATATATCTATAGTGCCCTGTAGGATAAGGGGATTAAGAGGTTTTATTAATTGGTGTGATGGAAGTTGTGGCCATCCCTAGGCCACAGGCAGCTCCACGTGTAGCTGTGCAGCCTCAGCTGGCTCTGCAGCCCCTAGCCCTGACAAAAATGCTGCATCTCCCTCCCATTGTGTCCTTCTGGACCACTGTAGGTTCAGAATATGTGACTAATATAATTTCCCATCATCTTTAGTGTTTAGTCCTGCTGTACCTTTAAAATAAAATGTTTCTTTCATTCTTTTTTTCTGTGTAATTTTTTTTTTAATTGATGCCTTGCCTTTTGAACAGCAATTTATATCCTGTGTGCCTTATCTCAGGTAAGATAAAAATAGTGGCTTCACTCCATCAGTGTAATCAGTTGTGTTAATATCTCTGATTGTAGGCTTGGCTCAGAGTTTGCATTACCCCATACAGGCTGTGTCTGTGCAGGTACAGTCTATAGAGACCTTTAAAAACTACCACATGTTTTAAAACAAAAAAATCTGAATGATGAGGTAGTAGTTTTTAAGAGATATTTTAAAACAAAAAAAAATTCAATGTGTTTTCCTTCAGTTTACAAATCTTTAAAACTTATCACTTGAAACTGAACAACTTTGTGTATTGTGTCTCATTTCTATATCACATCCCAAACACTCTCTGACAGAGTACAAACCAGTGCTCACATACACTGAAAGAAGTTCCCAGTTACAGAGTGAAAATGATTATGTGTTTCTCTATATGGTAAACAAGAATATAATTAGATGCTAGAATTTGCTGCCTTTGAAAAAGTTTGACTTTGGTACGGCCAAGTATCTAATAATATCCTCGTTAGCTCTGATCAGTTTATTTCTTCTCTGATTCCCTGAAGACCTCTCCAAATACTACATCTCATACTTTGCCTGGCTATTTTCTGCTCCGCTTGCAAGACCAATGCTTCCAAAAGAAATTAAACTCCTTAGGAAGTGCTTAGCTCCCTTTTTCAAAGTCACTCTTTCTTTTCCAGAAACGCTCAACAGCAGCAGAGTTTTAGACAAACTTTCTCTTTGTTATTTCATTCCTGAGGCATTGAGAGCCTCGGCATTTTTCTGTGCATATATTTTAGTAACTCACAACACTTCTTCACAGTCTCTGATCGTTGTACCTGCTGTTCCCTATATGTCCTCCCCAGTGGGGAAAAACTGGGATGTAAACAGCGAGTCAGCAATTCTTAGTAAAACTTGTATGAGAATCACCACATCTAGGATTTCTGCAGGAGTCTTTTTTTCCCCTTGCACTTCCAGCAGGCTTTTTGCCATCTCTTAGGGCTTTCCACAAACAAATTGATGTCTCAATCAGTTGTAATTGCCTTCTTTTATTCTACTATCCTGCACAGGAGTAAGTTGTTACATTTTCTTTTTCCCAGGTATTTTTGTTAAAGAGAACCAGCTCTATCGCTGTCTGGCCATTTAATTTCCATTCTAGCCCTGTGATCTTTACAGCAGTGCTTATTTCATACAAACTTGTGCTGGGTGTCATCAGATCTTCTGGCAAGGGTTGTGTGTTTTTTCTTTCCTGACATTAGCTATTTGTCTTCACTACTGAAACAATACTTGAAATCCTTTAGAAGTACAGCTTCAGAAAAACAAGTTCTTTCTTTCCCAATGCACCTTTATTTCCTAAAGGCATTTCTAGTAAACCTTGCTATAGCTGAAAGATTTTTAGTGGTGTTGTTTACTTAAAGGAGCTAGGTAATCCATTCTGGATATATGAGTGCATCACCTTTTCTAGCAGCAGAGACTATGAAAAGATGTTTTATTTCCCATTCCAATTTCTCTTAAAGCTTGGATATGTCCACTCCAGCTATACAAGAGGTGACAATGGGTACTCACTGCCTGGTTTTATGATGGTTATTAAGGTAAAATTGAAGCTAAGTGGGATTTTTTTAAAGCTAGAAGGGTTGATATTTAATTCCTATGCTTCTCTATTATTTGCTCATATAGACCCCCCCAACCATTCATGCTTCCTTGTCATTTATTGACAGGGCCTTGTGAGACTTTTATGCTGACAAATATTCCAGGGGTTTACTTTTATTCGTATTCTTACAGAGCAAATATATAACTGTCAACAGAAGGAGTTAATTTACTCTCTCATTTGGCATCAGGTAAGTCTGAATTTAAATTTCTTGTTTATTTACATATCATGTTAATTTGGTGGCTAGTGCTGCTATGAGCTAAAGTTCAGCTATGTCTGAATAAGTGTCTAATTTATGACTTTATGTAATATGTAAGAAAAACCTCTCCTTGGAAATTTCACTGCATTTCATGTACGTTGTACTTCAGAAAACTTTTAAAATTTCTTTGTCTTGAATATTACATTGCAAATGTGACTGTCACATACAATGTGTTGCTTGATCTGTGAGGGGAGGGGAAGGAGAAGGGGAAATTAGGTTCAAAATGTGTACTGTGTCTTTTTTCCTACTTCTCAATTTTCTGTTGCTTTCATATGTCATTTCTTCTTTTTCACACTACTAAGTTGAAGTTTGCAGACAAACTAAATACATTGTAAAATAAAATAAATGACCTGAAAATATTTATCTGTCTTATTTTCTTGCATTATCATCTAAGATTAATGCCTGTCTCCATTTCAAAAGTCAAGTTATTTGAATGTTTTCCCCTTTTAACCAAAGAAGACAATGTGCAAAAGGAACTTGCACAATTAAAAAGCAAATCATTCAGAAAGAGATTAAGTTAAAACTGATGTATTTTTTAGTACCAAGCATAAAATATATTTCAAAAATCAAATCTGGAACTCACCTACATACAAATACAAGTTATGTGAATACTTTCTCTAGGAGTAACTAGGAGAGGCATTAATGCCTGGGTCTCAAGACTCCAAAATATTTGCGAACTACTTGAAGTATTTTGCTGTAATTTTTTTCCAGTGTAGTCATACATTGGACCCTGTTACATTTTAATAATTGATTACAGACATGGGATGAAATGTTGGCCCCGCTGAATCCATGGGAGTTTTCCTATTGACTGCAGTGAAGCCAGGATTTTACCCATGGAGTTACATCAGCGAAACACAGCAAGCCTGATTCTGTACTTCAGATAAAATGAAATTGAGGACATAATCTGTGTTACAAGAATGAAAGCAAAGCCGTACAGTTTCTAAAAAAGATTTTGTGCATTGATACAATTTTGATTAAATGAATGTTTTTGCACCTGTTGGGGTAAAAGAAATAAAAAGTAAACCTGCTGTCGTTGTTTTGGAATGTGTATC
Source organism: Lichenostomus cassidix (assembly GCF_008360975.1). Classification (NCBI taxonomy): domain Eukaryota; kingdom Metazoa; phylum Chordata; class Aves; order Passeriformes; family Meliphagidae; genus Lichenostomus; species Lichenostomus cassidix. The sequence continues at coordinate 34,028,613 of NC_139482.1, forward strand.
TAATTTTATAATACATACCACAGTAATTCATCCTCAATTAAAAAAATGGAAGTTTAATTTTTTTTTCATACACTAGTAATATAATCCCAAAGTCACATGTGAAAGTACCGTGTAGTTTATATAGTCATGATGTCAGCAGCATATTATGTAAGTTCTTAATTTGACATCAATTTGTTAGTGGCAGATGAGGTTTAGTAGTGCAGACTGATTTTTGTTTTACTTAATGGGACTTTAAATAATTTTACTCTTGAAAAAAATGATTTTTAGTCCTTGGGCCACCATGGCTTTTTATTTCTTCTTGATAGGGCTGCTATTTACATGTGTCTAAACCAAATCATGCTAAAAAAAATTATTGACTTTCTTGACTGATGTTTGTGTGAAATGCTGGCAGTGCTGCATAGGAGCACACACTTTACTTCTCCTGCTGCAATATCACAATTACAAACTTTGCAATTATATGGGAACTTCTGGGATTATCTCTCAAAGATTATAATTTCTTTCTCAGCTCTTCAGAGAGAAAATAAGGCAGAAGTTTGACTCTCTCTGCACAAAGCCTAACTAAGAAGATTATGCAGAGAACTCTAAGAGGGGTTATGAATCCATGACTGTGGGAATCTCCATTACAACCCCTCTTTAGCCCTCACCTGTGGGCTAGAAAATCAGCCCTTGACACTCCATACTGCTACCATATATCTGCACATTCTCAAGCAAAATATTTTTTCTCCTTCCGTTTCAAGCAGCAAAATGCAGGAAGTGAGTAATATGAAGGTGTGAACAAGATATCTTTACAGCACATTTAAAGAAGTAAGATCATCTTTGTATCTCTGATATTTGTGATATCCCCAAGATGAGAACCAGTAAGAGAGAGTCTGTTAAAAAAAATTGCACTTGAAATGTCTGTAAGATCTTTTTGCCACATAACCTCATGATTTTTATTGGTAAATACAGCTGTAATGTTAATTCGAGTCCATTAATAATAAGAGATGTGACCAAATGAGTCAGATTAGAATTTGTACTTTTTCCTCTTTGTTTAAATATGGTTTCTAAATTAGGCTCTCAGAAACATATAAAGATGTCATGTTCAACATGTTCAACTCCATTTTTGTTTTTTACCTCATTCTCTTCTATGACTAAAACCACAACAACCCACCAACTAAAACAACCCACCAACTAAAAGAACCAACAACCCACCAAACTAAAACCAACTAAAATCCAGTCAGAGACCAAAAATCTATCTAAACCTCCATATGTGTCTAACTGGTGCTATAGTACGTAAAATTATTTATCAAATCAGTCTTCCATATCATGCACTAAAAAAAAATACTGCTAGGAGTATTCCAACAAAAACAGCATTAAAAATTGTAAAATAAATACAAAAGAAGTCACATATGATCTCTGAGGAAGAAAAATAATGTGAACAATTTTGTTACCTCATCCCAAAAAACCATGAAATAATGGTGTCTGTGTATGGAGGAAACACACTGTTCTTTGAAATCTTGTGAATGTAGAAAGAAATACAAGGTCAGTTTTTGGTCTCCTGGAACAGAACACACAGCACACAGCTACAATGAAGAGATCATTCAGCTACCTGGGATCTGACCTGCCATTGTGTACCTGCTTGTCCACAAGAGGTAAGGAGTTTCATGGCATTGTGTTTCAGAACTGAGAGAACACGTGTGCCTTGCACAGGCATCAAGAACAAACATACACAGAGATCTGAAGGGGAGGAGGTTGGTCAAACTGTGCTTCCTGACATGCTGGCATCACTCATGAGTGGAGCAAGAGAAATGATGAAAAAAGAGGAGAGACAATCCTCTCTCCTGCAGTTCTGGGCCTCATGTGTATCCTCACAGGTTGAGGAGGCCAATACACACTTTTCTGCATTCTTTAGCTTCCATCTGGGTCTTTTCTGTAGGAAGGGCTGTGCTTCTCCATTATTCTGCTCATTCTTTTTACGTGGCATAAGCACGACCCATGGCTACCCTTAATTTTACCAAGAGAAAGGAGAAACATGGAATAAAACTGATTTTGGGCAACTTAGGAAGAATGAAAAGCCATCATTTTAAGTGTTGCTTAAAGCTCAGTTAGATGCACTCAACACATCTTAAACATTGTTTAAAAGCCTGTGGGTCTAGAGCAAGTCTCCTTCTGCCAGCTAGCTCTGTGGCTTCTCAGTAGTAACACACATTGATTTTGTCCTACAGACTCTCAGCAGTTTAGTTCAGACAGGGGAGTTTGGTGTTAAGTGATTTGATACTTCACAGGCAGCCTTCCAGGAAACGGAAAAGAAATGACAGATTTCTGGGCTGTGGCTTCTGCAGCATAGAGGAGGCAAAACGCAGAGAGCTCCTGCTTGGCTCATCCAACTTCAGATCAGTTTGCCTTTACAGATAAACTCTATCAAAGAGAACATGAATCCCCTATTAGATACATTTTCAGTGCTCACATAATCTTGTGAAAACCAGGAGGTACTGCTAGGCATCTTTATTTCCAGAATGCATAGAACTGTGGCAATTAGCGCTGTTATGGGACTAAATGTGCTCCCATGTAAATCCATATTACAGATGTGTATGGAAACCTTCCCTTGCAAAACATTTCTTGTTTTGCCTGTACTCCTGCTGAGACCTGACTTTCTATTTTTGTCACCTGTTTAAGACACAGATGTCACATAGAAAAAGTGAGGCCATCAGATGAATGGGTGGGGAGATGTACGTGGAGCACAGAAATACAGATGTGACTTGCTTGGCATCCCACAGGACTGTTTCACATCCTTGTGATGTATCACACTTCCTTTCCTCTCCAGCCCACTTGAGAAATGATACAGCTGAGCACGAACACTGCTTACATTTCAGATAGTGGAACTTTTTTTTTTTTAAGTGTTTTATACTACTTAACTTCTGGTTAACTCTACTTATTCGCCATTTTCTGTCTCAGCTTTAAAACTAATCTGGTACTTCCTAGTGAGCTCCTGAAACCATAGAGAATGCTTGGTTCCCTTTGTGGATATCCCATTCAATTGTTACTAAAATAAGGAGAGGGAGATCTTAACAAAGATGTAATAATTAAGGAATTGAGCATTTAAGAAAAACACCAGAATTACATTTGTTCAGGATATCACTAGGATTATTATACATTTAATAGTATAATATGTACCCCCTTTTAAAATGCATTTTTCTATCACCATGGATTAAAGCGTATGTTAAGATCTAGAAATCAGTTTTTCCCCTTACCATTTTATTCCTTAGACTTCACTTCTGTGTGACTAGTGCTGAATTACTTTTTTTTCTGGATAGTTTCACATGATAAATGGGCAGATCTGAAGTTTTAGTAGTACGTAAGGAGGTGAATATATTACTGTTCGATTAGACTAAAAGATATTGCTGAAAAGTACTTGTAATGAGATAATTGCAAGTGCCAGAGCTGAGAGTAACATTCAACACTGGCAGCAGCTTAGTTAAACATGTGGTTAATGATGTTATAGGAAGAATGGGTATGTAAAATATTCAACTCTACCAGCAGTAAATACTCATTTTATGTGACAGCAATAGTGACTTGCTGAGACTGATATTTGACATACAAAACTCCTGTAATTATTTTAATATCTTTACTTCCCAATGATTTTAATGATATGACAAAGATTTTAGGTGTTTGCTGAAACAGCACTACTGTCATTTACTATCAGTCAAACACAACGTCATTCTAACTCATTTCACTTCAAATGCCTGAGTAGTTTTCATACCAATTAAGCTACTGTTGTAAAGAGTGTGCTCTTTTGAGGTTTTCTACTTACAGACTAAAACTGGCAAAGACCTATCCGGTAAACATTTGTTAGACTATATAATACAGAAAAGTATTTAAGTAGGGATTTTGCCATCAGAAGACAGCAGCTTTATAAAAGCCTGAGTATAAAAATAGGAAAGCAGCATATGACTTTGTACCTTTAAATTAATTTATGAAAAAACAGGCAGTGCCTCATGGGGTTGATTGCTCAGAACTTTTCATTACAAGTTTCTTCAATCTCTTAAAAACATTGCCAAGTTTTGAACCATTCAGGATGGAGTTTTCCTGCCCTAGGCAGGAGTATTTTGGAAAGCTACTTCCAAAATTCAATCATTCCTGAAGCAATATTCCATAAAAAGGAAGTTTCCTTGCTTAACATTAACCCATATCTCACAAGTTGGTGGTGATTTTTTTTTTAATTGGAACACACTGCTTCTGGAGCAGAAACCTGAAGTTCTGCAGAATGATCATTTTGCTGTTCCAGGAGGTGCCTTTGATTAGCCTCTAAGATTTGTTCAAATTTGTCCCCCGTATAGAGCATGTTCTCAAGTTACAGCTTGTCAGCTGAGCTGTGGTAACTGACTCTGTGTACATTCCTCATTTGCCAAGTGGAATATGCTAATTCAAACCACCTTTAGAGGAGTTCATATTAAAGAGTTGTTCTTCACAGTGACAGCACACAAGCAGACACGAGCTCAACTTGAAAGCAGCAGCTTTGCAGGCAGAGGAGCGTCTCTTGCACTACCAACATCCCACAGTTTAAATCAAGAAAGAACTTGGCAATTACATTTTCTCAACGTCCCTTCTCTGCTCAGTGTCCTCAGGCTGAAGGCATTGACACATTTTCTTCTCTGTGAACTGCTCAAACACCTGGGACTGAAGTGAGCATAGAATAAAACAAAGCTGCATCTCAGTGCTCCTTTTCACATCCCCATTTACAGATCAGAGCAGTTGCCTTAGGACAGAGAGAAGGTTACAGGCAACAGAGAAGGTAACAGGCAAGAGAAAAATGGAAATAGAGAAGTAAAGAGCTGGAAGAGGGAGGAGAGCAACAGAGTCTGAGGGTGGTAAGTGAAGCAGAAGTTGGGCATGGGACAATAATACATGACACATATTGCAGAAGATTTCAACCTCAGTGAGACCTGAGGTTATACAATTCTGATTGATATGATTCTCCTGCTCCCCCTCAGGACTACAGGTCATTTCAAGAGTCTTTCCTCAGGCCCTAAGACTCATATCAGGAACATAAAACCTCTCTGCTCTGCTGTCAGCGAAAACCAAGGTAACCACCTATCAAAGCATTTGTCACCACCCTCCGTGGTGGTGAGCTGCTGGGAGTGAACATGAACCCATGCCACAAGCTGCCTGTCTTTTTAAGTGGTAGAGATCTCTCCAAATATGTACGTGGCAGGTAAAGCGATTGATCAGCATAAAAGTGGTGGTTCTGTTCATCTTGCTTTTAGGTTTTTGGGGTTTTTTTTTGGTTTTTTTTGCATGACACCCTGGGCAAGGCAGAAATATGTGCAGAATGTTCAAGTCAGGAGCTGTAAACAAAAAGTATTAAATGAAAGTACAGGGAATGCCCAAAGTGGGCTAACATGTTTCCTCACTATAATCTGTGTACAAGTCACATGGCATCTACAATATCATTCATAAGAAAGCATCGCCACTAGATTAATAAACTATGGCAAATACTTCAGCTAGCCTTTTGTTTCCTTCTCTCTATGTCAAATTTGCCATAACTGAGTCTTATCACAGAGCTAGCTGGTGGATGTGGGCCCTGTTACCCTTGACTGGCATCTGAATTCTCCATTGCCATTTACAGTTTGGTCTCATTGAGAAAACTGGAGAAAAAACCCACTGCAATCTCAGGAAAACCCATTGATCAGCCTCAGTCCCAGCTGCATGTCTGTGAGAAGTGTGAGTACATGAATTGTACTGTGAAATCTCAATGAGAGATGCAGAGCCCTTTCCTGCACCTAAATCTTTTTGTCATGGCCTTAAAAACTGTCGTGTTTGTGTATGCTAAAACCGTTCCTGTGAGACAGAAATAACTGCAATTATTAATTTAGTCATTTCGGTAGTTTGTAATTCCAGGACGTTCAGAGGTAAGGCATTTGCACTCGATATGCAATTTCCAAAGATAATACCTGACAAAACGAAGGCTTACAGTGACAGCATCACTGAGCTTTATCCTAACGAGTTAAATGAGTTCAAAACCTATCATCAGTCACTGATAGGATCCGCTTCTATCTGCTTAAATCCTGCATAAAGTGCCAGTGAATTGTTAAAAGCTGAAGATGATAATTAGACAGCCTAATATAAACCTGTGAAAGAATGGTATTATTAGGAGTAAAGTGCTGTATTATTGCCATTTGTAAAGTAGTTCTCGATTTTGACAGTACATGTTATATTACTCTCTCCTCTGTTAATGGAGTAGCAGAGAAAAACAAAACTGAGCAAGCCACTGCAGATTCTGAGACCCTTGAAACATTGAGGTTTCATCTTGAGACATTCTAGGCTTAGGTGCTAAAGCACTGCATCAGAATTAAGTCATACCTCCTGGAATGAATCAGCTGCTAAATCCCGTTCGATCATGTGTATCTTTGATATGAATACCTCCCGGATAACTGCAGTATGGACAGTTAGGTGCCAAAGGAACCTCCAAACACAGATGCTAGAGGCACTGCTGAGGAGCATAAAACTGAGAATAAAGGTACATTCTTAATTAAAAAAAAAACCAAAAAACTAAAACAAAACAAAACCAAAAACCCAAACCAAACCAAAAAACTAGAAAAGGAGGCACTGAAGTAGTTACAAGGTGGAACATAACTTTGTCACCAGTAATCGTCCCAGATGAAGACACACAGACACTGCCAACTAGATGCAGGATGTTTAAAAGTTGAAAAAGCAGTGAGACACTCGATTATATCAGTTAAGATTCTTTGTGACCGCTGCTCCAGCTCCACTGGCCCCGCCGCAGCATCAAACCCTGCCAGGCGGACACCCGCGGACAGGGCACACGTGGGCAGGTGGACAGCCGCGCACCTTCGCAGGGCTGCAGCTCGGGACGGAGAGTTCCCTCCCTTCTCGGACACCGCCTTACTTCTTAGACATTTTCTAAAGAAAAAAAATTCAAGCAAAGAAAAAAAGCAGAAAGAGTTCGGTGCTGCGGGACCCGAGTTCCAGCAGAGCGCTGCTGGCGCTCAGCAGATGCTCCGCGCCTGCCGGAGCTCGGCACGGCCGGGGACAGCTTTCCCCCGGCTCTCCCCGTGCCCCCGCCCGGCTCGGCTGCGCCCCTTCCCGCCCGGGCACCGCTGCCGGAGCCCGCGGCCGGCGCTGCCCGGGTTGCGGGGGGCGGGACGCGGTTGCGGGCTGACTCACCCCGCTCGGCACCGCTCCGCTCCGCTCCGCCCCGCACCCGCGGAGGCGGGACCGCCCCAGGCCGCGCCCCCGCCCCGCGCTCCCGGCCCCCCCGCCCGGCACGGACCGCAATGATTTAGAAGTTCAGGAATCCCACGTGACGTCACGGAGGGTGATGTAATGCTTCTCTAAATAGAACGTATTGTAACCGTCCCTCAGTCCAACGTGGTTCCTCCGGCCGCGCTGCCGGTCCCGTCCCCGCCGCGCCGGGCGGTAAGTTCCTAAAAATACGGGGCTGCCCCGGGAAGGCGCCCGGCGCGGCGCGCCCCGCAGCGCACCCCGCACGGAGCCGAGCGGAGCGGGGCAGAGGCGCCGGGTGCGCGGCTGGAGAAGGGGCAGCCTGCGGCTGCAGGGGCTCTTCCCTCCGCCACCGCATCTGCTCCGGAGGCGGCAGCGCCGGTGCCGGGCGCGGGGATCCCGCCGCTCCCGCGTCCCCGCAGGGCTCGGGGAGAGGGGGCATGAGCGACCCCGCGTCCCGCGGAGGGTCGGGCAGGGCAGAGCAGAGCAGAGCGGCGCGGGGCGGGAGCGCACGGTCGCCGAGACGCGGGGAAGCCCGACTCCCCATCCGCACTTCAGGGAGTTTGGGAAGTCTGCGCGCTGCTTCCCGGGATGGGATGGGATGAGATGGGGCGGCTGCCGCGGAGCGCAGGCAGCACCCCGCTGGTGCTGCCCGGAGCGGAGCGAGCTGGTGGGCAGCTCCCGGCGGTGGCACGGCGGAGTCCCCGCGCCCACGGCGGGCTGGACGGCTCCAGCCTCCGCTTGCCCCGGCGGCACCCGGCGGTGACAGCTCGGCGGCGCGCTGTCCCGCCGTCCCCTCTCCCCGCCGCCCCCAAACTTCTGGCTAAGTTCGTGGCGGCGGCTGTGCTTCCCAGCGAGCCGGGACCGGCCGGCGGTGGCCGCGGAGCGGTGCGCGGGGCGGTGCGCTGCCGCCTTCCCCGTGAGACACCCCGGGTGCCGGGCTGCTGCCGGCCCTTACGTCATGCTGCGGGTCGGTGCGGGGCTGATGCTCCGCTTCTGATGCCCTCGGGCGCGGGGCGGGAAGAGTGTTGACAAGGTCCCCTCTCTGCAGCCCTCCTCTCCCTTTTCAGCCCCTCTACTCGGCTCATCTTCCCCCTCCCCAGCTCCGCGTCCCCCCGCCACTGTCCTCTCTTACAGGGGTCTCTCTCTCCCCAGCGAAGTTTTCAGGACGATAAGAGCTGCAGGAGTGTAAGGGGAATACTTGCTAAACTCTGCCTCCTCTATTATTAATGTCCGAGCATGGTGAGTGATCCTTCATCTCCAGGGCTCAATATAAGCTTTACAATTGGAAAGAGAGAGGTTGTTTCAGAGATGGGGGTAGGAATAAAGGAAAATGAAATGTCCATATGTTGTTTGGTATTGCTTTTTTTTTTTAATCCAGACCAATATGAGAAGTGACTTAAGCAGCAAGATTAGAAGATTTCCATATATTATCAGTAAGAAATAGTGCTTAGCTAGATAAAATTGAAACTTGAACAGAAGCATAATAATTACTGTGAAGCATTTTACTTGGGCTTGTCTTGAGACTGCAGTTTTTAGAGAAAGATTCACTAACTGCTGTGCACCAGACTTTCCTTGTCTGGCCATTTGGACAAGCAGCAGTATGTCAAGGAACAGTGGTGGAAGAAAACTTTCTTGTAAGATACTGTCGTGCAGAGATAATCCAGAAACTGGACTGAAAGAAAATTAAAAGTTGAAAAGTGAGAGCTGAATGCAAAAATGTAGGGTAATTTGTGGGAATTTTGCTGAAGGAAGTATGCTTCCATAAGGGTACGGTTTATATTCAATATAAAAGTGTACAGTGGTGAATGTCCCTGCTCAGTATTTTGTAACTTTCATGTGGCGAATGAGGTTGTCAGTATCAAAAGCTGGAAATTCTTAATAAAAAATGGCTGAAATCCTTATTTGTGACTTCTTAATCCTAAGGGGAGCTGTACAGGTCGCAAAGCACTAGGGAAAAGTGTGATTAATGATCAGTGATTAGTGATAAGTGATTAGTGGTTTTATTCAAACTGTTACCTCTGACCAGAAGCACACATCAGAGGATTAACAGGCTCTTTAGATAAATGCTCATTAGTGGAAGGGGGAAAGCAAAGATAATAGGCATGCACACAGGGACAACTTTCTAGGAAAATCATTCCTGTCTCTGGCATAATAAGCTCTATTAGCAGAAAGGCTCTTTAATTTAAAAGTTGCTTTTATCTTGTAAATCAAAGATAGATGTAGAAGTTTGCTGCGCTATTATAGCCTAAATTTTCCCATATCCACTGGATGTGGATTATCTCGGTAGTGATATGTTATTAAAAAAAAACTGACCACAATTGAATCTGTAAGAAACGGAGCATTCCCAAGGGCTAAAGCCCTGCATCCCGAGGCATCTGCTCCCAAAGCCTGGCTGGCAGCTAACTAGATGGCGCAGTCCTGTTCTGTGCGAATATACACTGCTGGGTTATGAACTTAGCAAGTAGCAGCTTGCTAGGTGTCCTTCAACACTTACAACAAAGTTGATTCTGTGCTGGGTTGGAGGCTAGACAGTGCTATGAGTTTTTAGTCACATTTTCCACTTCAGTTAATCTGGGGAGTTAAAGGCTACTGGAAAAATTAGTCTCATTTACTGAAAGAGATGGTGAGAGAAAGACGCAGAGAATGAGAGAGGGGCAAATAGCTACAGCCTGGGACGTAACTCTTGATTGCACCATTTTGTGCTGCTTAAATGAAGTATGGTTCTGATGGCCTTAATTAATGAAGCCTGAAAGCTCTTGGGAGTTTTTCCCCCAGCTATCACTGGCAAAATGAGTTGTTATTTTTTAAAATAAGTCAGTGAAAAGAAGGAAAAATTGGTGTGGTGGTTGAACAAAACAACTTGGACTTGACTGTGCTCTACGGATTATGCCAAGGAGCCTGTTTTTATGGTAACTAACCAGGGGTTTTTCATTACTCTTTATTACACCTGGATTGGGAAGAACTGGTATCTACTGCTGTCGATAGACTTGGGGGTTTCTTTTGTCCCATTAGCTCGTATGGCATTTATGTTTGGGTTCAACTGTGGAGATCATCAAAGTTTCAAAACTTTAAAAGAAACACTTGAGTGAAACAGGATATAGAAATAATGAACTTATGGCATGAAAAAGAAACGGCTGTAGTCTCCTATTGTTACATCTTTAATTGGAGACTCTTAGGAATAGTCAGGCTAATGCTTAAAATCAAAAAGTTTTGTAATAGCATATAAAAAAGGCAATAAGCGCTGTCTGCCAGTCTTGAATATTGCATGGCAATTTTCCAGGATTTAAAATTGCAATATTTTTAAAAGTTTACACATTTAGAACAAGCGGAAACCTTTTCCCCCTTCCAAAACACCCATTTATATTTCAGCTTCAATTTATCAAACTCCACTTCTGCTAATTTAACCCAGGGAATGTAAAGGGAAAGAAACCATGTATACATATTTAAAGAGAAGGTAGAAATGAGATTGTACATGTAATTTTATTTATATCACCACTTAGCAGAACGACTTACACAGATTAATAGGTGCATTTTTAATTTGATATTCACTTCTTAACGCCAAGGATCTAAAATGTGCTGCACTCACACTTATCCTATTCACTACCGAGGAATCTTCTGTAAAAGATTGTTGTCGTGAGAGCTTGAGTTCACTCTGGAGTTGATAAGAAAGAGGTAATCTCCCAGTACCTTCAGAAGGCAGCTTTTATATACTAAACCTTTCAGCTCTGTGTGGGCAGAATCTCTCTGAGCTCAGTTAGTGTTGCAGGGTGATTTGAAACCGGGTTATTAACTTGTCTACTTGTGGCCTCTAAAAACCTGTCTCTGTGCCCCTAATCAGGGTATGAGGATCTTTAATATTAGAAGAGTTCTTGCAAGGTTGTTGTTGCTTTTAAAACAACTTCTTTGATGAAGGAGTTTTCCTCGACTCTTTGTTGTCCTATTTCTCTAATTTCTGCCATTAGTCAACTTTCTGGATTTCCTATAAACCTGTTGCTTTGTGGGTTTATACCTATGTTTATATATTATTAGCTGTCTTTCAAGCTTAACTTTGTTGCAGTGACCATTTTTCTTATAAACTCTTTATCATGAGGAAAATATTTCAGGACAAACTCTTGCAATAAAAGAAGAGCAAAACTGTTTTTACTTTAAACATTTTAAAAATTGTGTTAAGGACCATGTGATTTATTATTGGAACAAACTGATTTTTTTTTCTCAAGGCCTGTGAACACTGATTTTTCTCATAACTCATTGCAGGAATAGTCTACTCAGTAGACTCAGTTGCTAGAAAAATAGATGTGTAAAGCAACAAGTTTTTCAGTTCTGCTTCAGACGTCTAGGTGATTCTTTTTCTGTATCTCATACTAATCAAATTAATAGGCAGACATATATAATTAAGCCAGCCTATTTGGCCTAATCTTCCATGTGTAAACTCTCAAATATATAGGAGTCCTAGTGGAAATATTTAAAATGCTTTGAGATTCTGTCAGTTTTAAGTACTAACTCCAGGGCCGATCAGGCAGTTTGGTAGGTCAATCTGCAGTATCTCAAAACAATTTCTGTTGATTTGCCCTTTCTCCATGCTGCAAACCATTCAACCCCTGAACTTCCCCCCTCCCTCCTTATTTCTGGGTAAATTGTCTCAGCAAATTACAGTGCTCCAGAGCTTTTCAGGCTCTAGCCTTAAAAAAGAACTTTTAGGGCTTTTGCATTTCTTCTCCTTGAGAAATGATCAAAGTTGATCACAAACTTAGAGCAACAGTTTGGAATAAGAACTATGAAAACATATTTTTGTCTCTTACCAAAAGTCATGTTACTATGCTAATTTACAATTCTGAAGGTGTAGTATTCTTTGACACAGACGAAACAGTGATCTCAGACAATATGTTATCATGCTGTATTTTAACTTTAGCCACATTATAGCAGTAAGTACAGAAATTAGCCTTTGTAGGCTTGACATGTAAAAACAAAATCCCGTCATGGGAATACTTTCTCTTTTGGTTGCACACACTATCAAATAAATTATTTAAATTGTCTCAGGTATATATAACAAACACAACATAACACACATAAAATAATTATTTTGGATATGAAAGGACTTGTTGAAGTAGATAAGCTCTTGTGTCTTTTTACATCCGTGGAGTTCTTGTGTTGGTTTGTGCACTGATTGTTTTGCTCCTATTATGGCTCAGGTTGATGGGACAACCCTGAAACTCTAAAATAATATCTAATCTACTATTTTTTACTAAAGTGTTATTTTACTCTGTAATTAAAATTACCTAGAGTCAGCATTCCTTTACTAGCCATTGCATGGAAATGCAGATGTTATTTGCCCTTAGAGAGTTAAGAAAGGGTTGGTTGCACTGGTTTGTAGGTTTTTAGATTGTGATATCGAATGCTATTTTATAAACACAAAGAGATATTCCAAGGATTTTGCTGAAGGCTGTAGGATTTTCAAAGTAAAACTTTGAAAGCTTGCAACAATTTCCTTAGCTTAAAAGATGTTTTGCTTTTGGTTCTTGTTTCCATCTTGTACTTTTTTGAGAATTTGTTCAAGAAGTTGATGCCACACAGAACTTCAAAATCAATGTCTTGAAACACTGTCACCTGCAGTGTTTGTGAAGGTGTGTGGGTTTAGTAATCTCTTCCTTTGAGTCAGCTCATGTCACTGTCGGGCCACCCTGCTACACAAGGTGATTTGAAGGTGTGGGGTGCAGCCCTGCCTGGCCAGAAGGCTCACTTTGTGGGTGATAAAAATGGCAACGTCTTTAGAAACCAGAATTTAATTGGGAAAAAAATACTACAAATCCTCTCTTACATTTGCCAGCCGATTCTGCTTTTCTTTGGCTCTGAATGTTTTCATTGCTCTTACTAGGGTACTGAGACCTCTGTTAGCTCAGGAACTGGGCATGGTTTGATCTCACCTTCTGCTTTTTACCCCACCTAAACTCTACAAATAATTTTTACTGCGTTTTTACCCCTTGCATTTTTTTCTCAAGAAGCTTGCTTTTCTCTCATCTCATCTTCTTTCCTTCCTAAGGGCCTTGTCTTTGGTTCCCAACACTCAGTGAACATTTCAACGCAGTTGAAATGTCTGGTCCCAATCTCAGTATGTTTTTGTGTTTTAAAGTTTTCTGTCCAGGGATGTACTGAGTTTAAACTAGTCATCCTTAAATACACTGCCGAAAGTTAATACAGAGAAATGTAATTACTTCAGCTGATCTTTTCTCATTTGGAGGAAGTTGCCTTTTTACCTGTTTACTTTATGAGCTTGTGCATTCAGTTACTCCCTCACTGAGCGTAAGGCAGCATTGTTCATCGCCACCTTTCTCTGAGCTGTTTCCAAGTACTCAGAAACTAATTTGTCTCCTCTGGGTAATGAACCTGGACCAGTGGCTCCTAGATTTAACCTCTGATTTTTTTTTTCTCCTGGTCTAATGTAAGGAATGCTAGTTAATATGCTCAACACAGGGGGCTCTGTAGCACAATAAACAGGATCTGAGATTGGATTTGGGAAGTGTTGTATGAAGAAGCTACAACAGCACTAAATTGAGATGTTGACTGTATTGTACTCCCTCTCTCTTTTTTTCTTCTTCTGTCCTTTAAATCTTTCAGTTCTGGAGTGCTGAAAACACTACCTGTAGAGTAGTATTGTGGCTAAGTGAATGCTCCAAGATATGGATGATGATATTAGTAGGTCACTTGGTCATGCACTGATGCTGCAAATCAACAACCAGTAATTCAGTCATAGGAAACTAGTTTGCAATCATTTCCAGTCCTAATATACCTCTCACTTAACTTTTCAAAAAACTTATATTCAGTACTCAGTTAACAGTTGCAGAGCTTTAAATTATGAATGGCCTCAAGTTGCACCAGAGATGTTTAGCTTGCATATTAGGAAAAATTTCTTCACCACAAGGGCTGTCAAACACTGGAACAGGCTGCCCAGGGAAATGGTTGAGTCACTGTCCCTGGGGGTAATTACAAGGTGCACAGATGTGGCAGTTAGGGACATGGTTTTGTGGCAGATTTTTACAGTGTTGGGTTATTGGCTCAACTTGATGATCTTAAGGGACTTTTCTAATTTAAACTGTTTGATGATTCTGTGACAGTAAATTGTTCTTCCATAGGTACTACTCTGAATTGACTTTAGGGAATTGGTTTGGTTAAATTTGATTTTGGTACTGCTCAAGTCAGTGAATGAGTTTGTCACAATTTTCTTTTTATGTACCCAGCAGGAACTCCAAAGGTGACCTGAGTGTGTGGTGGCAAAGATCCTGGAATTGTGCTTGTCCAGAAACAGCATTGTCCGTGTTAGAAATTTGGGCTTGACAGTATCTCACTTATAGGACACTTCTTTTCTTGAGTTGGTTGTAAAATACAAACTGAAAAAAACTAAAAATTGAGAAATGGAGTAAAAAAAAAAACAACATCAATTGCTTTATTCAGGAATGTCTTTTACTACTTATTGTTTAACTTCATTACTGAATGAATGCTTAAGGAAGAAGAAATCTTGGTTAAGGGTTTGTGATAATTTCAACCACCACATCAACTTCATTTTTTGTGACTTTAAAAAAAAACCTCCTTTTGCTGGCGATGGTTAGGGCAGGGGGGAATGGCATTTTCATAATTTTTTTAAAGGTTGAAGAAATCAGGTTCAACGTTTGTAGAGACTTCCATAATTTTCTGGAGCGCACAAAATGAGGGAAGAGATTCTGTAGTTAAAAGCAAGTTAAGGGATTTTCCTCCTCTTCTTACTTCCATGTCCTTAAGTATACCTGTGTAGCACTAAAAAGTTGTTTTATATCTGTTATTAAATAAAGTCAGTGTAAATTTCTTTTACACTGTGATGGAAAAGTGTTTTAAAAAGACAGTGAGAAAAAAAAGAAAGAATAATGTAGAACTTAAAACATTTTCTACCATTCCTGTACTGCTCTTTCATTCTTCAATGCTAATAAAGCAGTACATGGACTCAGGCATGAAAATGGGTTAAATTCGAGTAATTGATGGTTTATCACAAAAAGTGAGAGAAAGCAGTAATTTAACTATTTTGATGAGAATCTTTAAAAGACAAGCTTCTGTAAATAATTTGCTATGAAAGTAGAAAGGATCAAAAGAGCCATGGGTTTTATGACTGGGTAAGGAGAATTGCATTCTTGTGGATTTAAAAAATATCATAGTAGAGCCTAATTCTCCACTCACCCTGATACAAATCTGGAGCAACTCTATTGAAATCTGTGGAGTTACCAACTGCAATAATACTCATTGAGAAGAAAATTAGATTCATGGGCTCTATTCTGAACATAGCCTATCAGTTGTGCACTGTGCAAATCCCATTATTAAAGTAATAGCCTTACATGTCACGTTAAGGACGGCTCTTTCCCCAAGATGAACATGTTTGCAACTCTCCTCATCTAGTGGCTACTTTTTAAGGGGGCAGGGGGATATTGAGAATACTTATTTTCTGCTCAATTAATATTCCTTCCGTGCACTCTCCTTCCTCTCACGCGCTTTATGTGTGGGTGCGCAGTCTGCACTCTCCATCATCTATCTGTCTGTGTCTCTTTGGCTGTGACAGTCACCACTCTGGCCTCAGGCTTGCACAACACAGATGAAAAACCCACCAAGGTTTTCAGTTAAACATGGCAGGGTATAATTCTGCACCTAAATATGACGTGCATTTTCACTCTTAACGAAGCAGCTTTGAATTGGAAATGACACCTTAGACTTCAGTTATGTTTTATATGTGGAGGTTTTGGGTTCTCTTTTAGTATTTGAAAAATAAAAAAAAGGTGATACAGGGGGGATGATGTGAGCAGGCAGTGTGGCTCGGCAGTTTTAATAAATTGGAGTATTTGTTTGCAGCACAGGAAAGCAACACTCAGGCCACTCTGACATGTTATATAGTTCCCAAGCTGACCTGAGAGTGAGAACAGTCTTTGAGAAATGGGAGAAAATATAATCATTGCCTGAGCTACTCTGATTTTTTTTTTAAAACAGCAATCAACAGGAAATTTTGAATACAGAAAAACGTTGTAAAGAATGATAAATAGACAGTGTCCAGTGTACAACCTGCACTTTGCCCAACCCTAATGTACACTTACTTGCTTTCAATTTTCCTAATTTGGCCCAGCATATTTGGGGTCAACTCTGTTACTTTTGAAATTGGTATAAATTGGTTGACTTCACTGAAACTGTGTGGAGTGAGGGTATGGCCCATGGTTGATTATTAATGGCACACAATGGGCAACTTTTGTGTATATTCTTTTGTGAGAGGATATAACAAATATTTTTAGGCCCTATAACCACTCTGGTGTGCAAAGACTCAGGATCCTTAACAATACCGAGGTTAATTTATTAAAAAAAATGAAACAAACCCACAACTATTATTTCATTGCCAAGCATTTTTAAAAAGCACTATTTATGTAGGCCCTATATAAGCACACATTGTTTTATGTTCCTTCTGCTGGCTTTGCGTTTGACTAAACCATTATTCTCAGAGCGCTGCTGTGCTGAGATCATCAGTGATGATGGTGTGAAAACAAACAAGTTTTAGCATGAGAAGTCACTATAAAATTTGACAGCGAGGTTGTCAGCACCAGAACATCTACATTCATTTCATCTCTGGTCAAAGCAAAATAAAAATCAGATGGCTAAGTGGGAAAAAATACATTCTTAGGAGGAAGGGAAGGGGATTGGATCTAATCCTGCCGGGTGCTATGTCAACTAAAAGTAGGACCAATGTAAATTCCCTCTGAGGTCACTGGTTGTTGAGGGCACTCAGGAACTAGTGGCACTGGGTCCCTTTCTCCAAAGTTTAGTAGAACTCCTGAGATGAAACTTAATTCTTCACGGATTCAAACTGCTAGCAAGTTCTTGGGAGTAAAGCTCTTTGTTAAAGATCAAGAAATGCTTCAGCTCTTCAACAGAGAGCTGAAAAAGTATGTGCTGTAATTCTGTAGCCTTCAAGGAGTGCCTCAACATGAAGAGTTCTGCATATAGCTTAATGGTACAAAAATCCTGCTTTGGAGAAAAACATTTCTGACCTCTGTTACATTACACAAAATAGGGAATTTTATTCTTTTGAAAGTGACCTTTAATGTTATCTAGAATGATTTTGTATTCCCTAGTCTTAGGTTAAGAAGGTTTGTTACTAATGAATGCAGCTACGTGTAATCAAGTAAGTGCTGTGAAAAATAAGCTATCTGCTATGTGCCTGCCCCCCAACATTTTTTACTTTGTTCCTCAGCAAAAAATTATAGTGGGCTGTTTTTAACAGAAACAGTTAAAGTCAATGGATCCCAGATGAGCCAACCATCTTAATAATACCCTAAAATTTAGGAGTTCCAGATAGTTTATTTTACTGCTATGCTGTGGCCTTACACTTGAACCTCTTACTGGATTATCCCAATTGAGTGAAGCTTGCAGGATACACAAGGAAACACTCTGAAAAACATTGCTCCCTCTGTAGCAGTCAGGATGCTGCATGTTGTATTTTCTCTTTTGTGCTGTCTGATTCTATACAAATTTTCTTGCCAAAAACTTGCTATTCCAAAATATTGAGACAGCCTATTTCTAGGCTGTCAGTCTTCCAGTTTTCATTTCAGAGTTTTGAGTCAGTGCACTGTCAGCCAAAAGTTTTTCAGCAGGCTGAAAGCTTTTAGGCGCAGACGGAGTGTAGAAGAAATATTTTCAGCATTGTAATTAATTCTAAATTAATTTATAATGAGGACAATAAGAGGAATGATGATGACTGTTTCATCAAGCTAGTCATGAAAATAGATTTGATTTTCTTTTTAAATTTGAATTTGCTGTGTTGGTGTCAGATAGCTTAAATGTACTGAGGATGCCTCACAAGGGAAGTGTTGTTTTGACGTACTGCATATGCAGAGCTCCTTGTTGTATACTTTCTTTTGAGGAAACAGCCTTTCTTGAACAGGGGAAAGAAAATGTGGCATTGGGAGTGCTACTGAGCCACGTGGCCATGTGACTGTGGCAGTGAGATCTACCTTATACCCCTCCCAGCTAATGAAGTTGGAGCCACCAGAGTTCAGGTGCTTTCAGAAAGCCCAAGCAAGATTTCAAACAAATTTCTCACTTGGCTCCAGTGATAAGAAAATACTGGACAGGGAAATGCCCATTTCTACATTTATGGAGAGGTTAGTGCTCAGTAGCACCTGGAATGAGCAGGTATTGCATGGTGAATGGATTTTGTAAAATATGAATTTTTTGTAGCTTGACATGGCAGTATTTTAAGACAAAAACCAAGTCTGCAATTTGGCAACTGTTTTGTATCACAGACTCTTGTGTACATAATAAATGGTACACAGCACTAAATTGTGTAACTTATTGTTAGGTGAGAAAGAGGTAAAAGCAAGTGGTCCATGCCATGGAAATAACATATTTTTGATAAAGGTTGGCTGTGGAAGAGTTAAATGAAAATCCAAATAGGAGTACTTTTTTCAGCCTTTTATAATTCTGTGGATATCACTTTCCTCACATACCTAGTACCTTCCTATTAACCATCTTCAAAATATATGCTAAAAAGGCATCACCCTTTCGGTGCCCACATTAAAATGCCAGCTATTTCTGCACCTAATGACTGACTTTGCTTGGAGCTGGCTGTGCTCCCAATATGGTGTATGCGAGATGGTCTGAGAAGTGGCAAGGTCCTGACAGAGCCTCTTGTCTCTTGCTAAGCTCCATATTTAGCACAGAGGGGATTTCCTTGCCGTTGTGTAGAGAAGGCAGTTGGGCCACAGGGTTTTTCTCTGCACCCCATCCAATCCTGAGTTCAAATAAGTAGTAGTTGCCAGGGGTAAAGTCAGTGCCCTCTTTGGAGGGGAGTGCATCTGACCTTAGCAGCCAGGCTAGTGACATTTTTTGAGGGGAAAAATATTCAACAACAACTTCCACACAAAGGACTTTACTGAAAAGCATGGAGGCCTGAGAGTGTTCACAGTTAAAGATCAAATTTTCTGAGTAGTTTCAGCCAAACTAAAAGCTGAGAAAAATATGTGAAAAAGTCAAAATACTCTATTTCAACATTTTTTCAAAATGAGGTACATCTTCTTTGAAAATTGATTTAAATTAAGGAAGACATAAGGCAGTACATCTTTCAGAGGCGGGGGGGTTTTTTTGTGCTGAATAAAGTCTTTCAGGTTGATGCAAACACTTTCATGTTTATTTGCCTTTATTTATGTGCTCTTGGCTTGGAAGGCTGGGGTCTCTTTATCTTTCTGGTCTGAATGATATAATTCTGTGCATATAAGACAGGGACAAACTCCTGGAAAGCTGTCTTGGTTGAGAACTTCAAATAACTGGGTAGAGGCCTCTTGCTGGCCACCTCTCCCAAATATTTCCTAAGACTTGGTCTGGTCTGGTTTGATCTGACTGGAACAGGGAAGATGATTGCCTTTCCTGGATGGCAGTGCAAAATCAATGCAATCAACTCATGGGATCAGAAAAGGATTGGCTGAAAGGAACCGAGTGTTTGCACCGTGCCTTTGCTGAGAGTAAATTTAGGAGAGGCTGTCCTCTATTAAGAATACTGTCAGAAGTATTTTTGACTTTTTTTTAAAATTAAATCATTGCATAATTGTTAGAATTCAGAAATTTGAGTAAATGGAGAAAGAGTCTTTTTTAGTTATGCTTCTGGCTTAGGTTTTAGGGTCTTTTAAAAAATGTATTTCTTCCTTATGGGAAACAAGGATGTCTTAAATGGATTTCTCTTACTGGGAATTATCTGGTGAAGGTCCTGATTAATTTTAATATTCAAGGATGGATTAATAGGGAGCCAAAGGAACAATTAATATTTCCTAGGTATGGCTTCTTTTTTTTTTTCCTTTGAACAGATTAGTTTCTCATTTTTTATCAGGAGACATATTAAGTTTTGATGAAGAAGAAATTCTTGCTTATTCTAGTTGTGTGGAATTGCTTTTCTTAAATCATGTGAGTAGTATTTAATCTCCATGTGATGGCTCTTTAACTTGTCTTTTCAAGTGTGTTTTGCTGGTTTGATGGTATGTAGAACATTTCCTTCCTGTACTTCAGCATTTCTAACCAAAATCTGAGTATGTTTGAAACCTTAGCTTATTCACACTTCCTAATCATAATCCCCTTGGTTTCCTTGTCAGCACCTTTGTGGTATTTCTCTGGACACCTCTATCTAATATCTCCAGAGGTTATTCTACAGAGTAACCTTTGACAAGATCTATTACTTACTACTTACTGCTTTTAGCAAGGTGAAAAGAGGTCAGTCTCTGCAAAAGGCAGGCATTATTAGAAGACTGCTGTAGAGTCTCCTGGTGGCTTGTCCATCTCTTGTGGCAACATTGCAAATCAGTTCAGACACCTCTCTACAGCACAAAGAAAATTACATTTATGACTGGATACGATCTGTGTGGTAACACTTATCTTTGAGAAAGTGGCTACTTTGTAAAGCTCCAGGTGGTTTCTTTGTCAAGGTTGTGGCACACTGATGGACCCACAGGAATCTGTGAGATTTTTGCTGTCAGCTTCAGGGGTAACAGGATTTCAGCCTGTAAGTTTTTGTATGATCCATTTAATTGAACTTCATGGCCAGTGCTAATGACGTTTGCTGCTGTAAGAGTTGAATTGGTAATTCGGTTACCCCTCCTGTCAGAGCTCAGGATGTCCTAAATGAGAGTTGGTGTTGTCTCTTTCTTTAACCAAATTAAGATGCAAAAGCTACCTCTTTCTGATTTGAAAAACACAGATTGCAAAATCTCATTTTGTCAAAAGAGTAACTACAAGATCATTTTGGCTGGCAATACAAAATACTAGAAATTAGACAAAACAAGTTTTCTTCCAGAGTAATTAAAAATATGAGAAATTGTTCAAGAGGGTATAGACAGATCCCAGAGGTATTGCAAATACAATTTAAAATAAATGTCTAGTCAGTTTATCTGCATGAATCCTCTAAAAAATGAATGAAAACCCTTTCTAGGGAGCTTTGAAATATCTCAATGAAGGATGATGACGATGATGATGTTTTTAGCCTGGTTCTATCAGTTACTTATCACAGCTTGTTTTTTCATGGTTTCTCTACATGTAGAGCCTACAAAAACTGCTGGTATACCTTTCATACGCAAATAGTTATAGTACAGGGAAAAATCCCCACTATCTGAGGCTTAACAAGAAATCATAAGGACTTTTCCTCTCCTCCCCAAACACTGAAACCCAGGTAAACTTGTTGCTAACATGGTTTTCACTTTCTGTCCATAGTCTATCAATTAACCACATGCAGTGACTGAAATGCTTTGTCCTGGAGTAGAATTTAAATTTGATTTACCTAATGGGAATGCATTGCCACGTGACTGCTGTATGTGTATGGCCTGGGCAGCTGGGGCTGAGCACTTTGTAAAAATTAGGCATGATAACTCTCTTGAGAATATTTAAAGGTGTATAGGAAGAGCAGGGTATAAACATGAAGTGTGTATTACATCTTTTGCTTCAAATAAGAAAATTAAAAATTAAGAGAAGTAATGCTTTTTTTCAGTATGATTGTGTAGAGGTTAAAATATAAACTGCCAAGGGAAAACAACTTTCTGCAAGGTGAAAAAGAGGTTTTCTTGGAGTATTGTGGTTCCTGATGTTCTGCTTGTTTTCTGTGTCAGCAGCCTCCCAAAAATTCATTCTCTAAGAATTTACCTACAGAAATCCTTGGTATATTCCTTTTTGCCAAGCCCACTCTTAATTTTTAAGCATGCAGACAAGTACTTGTGTGTGTATGTAGTTTTAGTTTTATTTTTAATTGCATCTCCTCCAACTCTGTAGGTGGGGATGTAGTAATTTACCAGTTAAATTGGCCTTCCCCTTAAGTGTTACAACTAAAAGCTGTTTCCTGTTGTTGCAGTTAAGGGCTCTGTCCTTGGTGAGATGAGCAAGGGTTTGCAGAATGTTTCTTTGAAACTGAACCCCAGAGAATGAGACCAAGCAGTTAGAAGGGAACTGGAAGCATCAACATGGCAAAACAGGAGAAGGATATGCAAAGCCTTACTAGGAGAGAGGTGGAAGAGCTTGCAGGCAGTTTTCTGTCTATTGTTGGAGTGAGAAATGTAGGCTCTCTAGTGGGGATGTTGGAGGCAGGAGGTGGTATAGAACTGGGGCTGGGCTAGCCAATAATGGGTGAAATATGTTTCTTTATCAAGGCCTTTGGGTTTTGTAGAAACTCTGAAAAAAGCCATGAAGTCATCCTCCTCAGGTGGAACACTTCCCTGCTAGAAACTGTTGACCTTTTACACTAAATTAAGTCTTAACACAAATGTAGTACTTTGTGCATTTTAAGTTCCAGCCACCAAAGTAAGGTGCTGTCAGAACAGAAAGTAATTACTGCTGTATTTGCACAATGATATGGTAACTCACAGTTGATGAGTAACATCTAACTTATATTCTGTCTGAAAAGCTTGTATATGTGCTTCTTTGTTTGTTTATGTTATTTCTCTCCCCACACCAGCCACAAAAGCCTTACTGCTCACCAGTGTAAAACGTTGCACTGACTGAAGGGGGAATTCCTTGCACAATTCCAAAAAAACCCCAAACACCAAAAAAACAACCAACCCCCCCAAAAAAACAGAGCCTGTAGTGAGGAAGAAAAAAAGGGTGATGCTGTTTCTTTCTCTTTTCTCATCTGATTTCATGCTTCCTTTTACTCACAATTTTCAAATATTATCAGTGTTAGAAACTCTGTATGTCCCATTTTTGTTGCATTAATGCTGTAAGGTTGATTTGCATGGATTTTACAGTTTGCTTCAGACAAGAAAAAAGCCTCTGCATGATGGCCAAACTATCACTTAAAAATCAAACTCCTATTGATCAGTTCCCTGAGCCAAGTGGTAGATGGTACCCAGCTTTGCTCCAGTCCCCAAATTTGATGGCTAGGCAGTCTCTCAGCTGAACTACCAAACCCCTTATTAACTGGAAAAGACTGTGAAGGTGTAAATACAGATAGAGTAAGTAGTTGCAGTGGAAAGTAAAGGCCAAAGAAATTTAGAAGAGTTCAATGAAACGAAAGAAAGGACTCAGTGAATCTTTGTGTGTGTGATAACTGAAAAAATGAATTCCCTTTATGGTTAACTTTTGTTTGTGCAGAACTTGATTGGGAGAATTTAGACCAATTTAAGTGCATTTCAGATTTTGTTTAAGCTACCTGTGTGATGGTCAACTCTAGGCAGATCAAATTACAGCTACCAATTTGTTAACTGTGGAGAAACTCACAGGTCTATAACTCTCCTCCACATGTACCCATATGAGTTCAAAAAAGGGGATTTCTTTACAAAATAGATGCTTTCACTTTGAGTCTCGCAGACTTGGAAGTGGGAGGTCTGTTTGGTCTAGCTGAGTGCTTGCTTGTCTCCACGGGTATGGCTTTTCCAAAAGATGGTTGACAACGTGCTTGGTTTGAATTAGCTGGAGCAGAAATCTGGGACCTGCAGGAACCTGAGGCTCTTCATCAAGAGTTTGGGCTGTGTTAGCTCTTGTCTCCTCATCAGGAGGATGCATCTGTCCTCCTTTTACCACTACCTGCTGTATAGGCGGAAGGTACATCTCTTGCCCTGCCTTCCCCTGTAACTTTCCCCCCTTCATGAGCGCAAGCTGTGGCACATATGCCAGGGAATTCCCCTAATTCTAAGGCCATCAAAATTATGTCTAAACCTGGTGTCCTGCAGTGTTCCTAACAGAAAACGCCAGCTTATCTGAGCAGAAAGTGTGTTTGCAATTTTCTGGAGGTATTCAGAGATGGCAGGATTTGCAGGTGGGTGAATTTCCCTGTAAGCTGGACCCAGTTTGGAAGATGGGGTGTTGCTTTCTGGCAGACAATACTCAAGAGAAGACCAGCTCTGTGACCCTTGAGCAGTGTCTTCTGGTGGCCTCCTGTCCTCAGTCTCTTAAGGCTGCTGAAAAAATCTTGGAGGAAACAGCCCCAGGTGAATTGGAAGAAGGGTGAAAGTGCGGAAATGTGATATTTCCCAATCATGATGTTCTCAGCCCCTCCCATGTCTCCAGGATAAAGTTCATTTGCCATAAGATAAGGTAGGTTTTCTTATCATGAAAGAATACTTCAGAAAAACTTTGGCTTTAATTTCAAAGCAAAGGGAAAATGCGAGTTCAGATCAATCAGAAACTCAGTGAGGGTGTTTTGTGTCAAAAGACAAGTTCTTTTTTTGGCTGTAAACATTGTTACATTATTTACAATATAATACTGTTGTTTATACTTTTAAGTTTTTGCCCATTAGAACAAATTTACTTTCAGGATGATTAAAAGCTTTTAATTTTCAAACATTCTCTTTACCTGGTTGTGTAGTGATTGTGATTTCTTAGGGAATAAATTATTGAGGTTAGGTGATTCTGCTGTGCCAGCTGGATGAAAGACTTTGCAGTAGATTGGTATGGTATTAAATCAGATTGCTGCTGTTTCTGCTTTTGAGCTGGGATTCTGCTCTAAGATGCTTGTAATTTCTGCATTTCCAAAGGCTTGGAAAAATATTTTAATGAAAAACTAAACATACTGGGTAATGAAGGCTAAAATTGTTTATACTAATCACATCAGTTGGAAAATGATCTTCACTCAGCAACTCTTCTACCAGCAAATTAAGACAGCAAATGAGTACATTGGTGTTGGGGCTTGGCTTTACTTTCCAGCAGCTACTAGTGGGCTCTTGCCCTGTATTCTGCCTGAAAACGATGAGTGCATCTTCTCTTCCTCTGTGAGGGTTTTTCTTCTCAGTTATGTAGTTTGTGTAAGAAAGCATTAGTATGTATATGCTGCAATTTGTTGCAGTCTATCCAGCAGAAGTCTGAGTCTGTGGTCTGTGCTGTCTGGGCTTTTGAAGAGTGACTGCAGGCTATGCACATCTGCCTGCACCTCCGTGGTGCCTCTTCATGTCATTGAACACAGTTTTTGGTTACCTTTCACAGGTTTCTTGAGATGAAAGTTTGCAAACCTGGAGGAACTTCTAGCGTACTTTTCTAAGTAGTTGGAAGAAAATCACAGCACTTCCACGGAAAATACGAGCGGGCTTTTGCCAGCGCTTAATGCTGCGTGAGCCCCTCTCGCAGACGCAGAGATGCTCCGCTGCGGCTGGGGTAGCCCCGCTCGGCATTACACGCCGGTCGGATTCCCGGTGCCGGATGCCGGTGCCGGATACCGGAGCCGGATTGCCGAGCCCTCTCCCTGCTCCCGGTCGCCAGCAGAGGCTGCTGCCAGCCCGCGCCTGGCGCCGGGAAGGGGCGGGACTCACCGGCCCGCCCGGGCAGCGGCTCTGGCAGCGCCGTGCCCGCGGCCGGGGACCGGGAGCCACGGGTGGGTGGATGGATGGATGGATGGATGGATGGATGGATGGATGGATGGATGGATGGATGGATGCGCGGGCTCACCCACGGGTACAAACGCAGTCACACGCACAACAACCGAACCACCCCGTTTCAGAGGCGAATGTTTCCTGCTGTGAAAACACTCTCTTAACAAAGCCCGGTGAAATGGGGCTTATAAAGAGAGCTGTTGACTTCGTGTTACAAACTCGGGGCGTTTTTCTCCTAGGTACATTTTCAATCCGTTCAGCCTTTGCTTTCTGCAGCGATGTTTGGTTTAAAGCAGACTCTCATCTGTCAGTTTGTTTCATGTTTTCAAGCATTTGGTAACCCAAGGGACTCAACATCAGACGTACGTAAATTTCTCTGAAGAGCAGGGGAAACTGTGAGGAGAACCGATTTTTTTGCAAGACAAAGATTAAAAGCAACGAATTAGTGCGTTTCTGCTACGGAGCATTAAAAATGCTGTTTACATTAGCAAGGATCCCAATATTTTTGTGATAATATGCTACTCTTTAAAAAAAACTGAGCATGGTAGGTGTCAGTGACTATTTTGTATAGACAGAAAATAGCTCTGGGGTTCCCCCCGCCCCCCCCCCGGAGTGCATGGAGTTTAATCAGCAAGATTTAGATCTTGGGCTTGTGCTCTCAGCATAGTAGTAAATTATTCCTAAATCTCGGCAAGATGTGCCACAAATTCTACTGACTTTCAATGTAAGCCTTCACATCCAACAGCATTGATTTAAGTATAGGTCTCTTGCCTTTTGAGAACATACCATTTGCCTAAATTGTGTTTACTGTGTAGAAGAAGTCAGGATTTTCCTGGTGAATTATAGAAAAATGCCTGACTTACTCTATAAGTGACACCTGTTTAGGAATAATTTGTTAATTGCTACTTTGAGGCTGATTCTTGTGTTCATCAGCTGAATAGGTTTAGTTAATATCACATACTAATTTACTGAATAGCTACTCAGTCTAATGCAACACTAATAACATGTAATTACCTGCTGTGGTTACTCCAGTCTGCTTGCAGGGCTCAGCTCTGGAGAAGAGGGAGGGAGAAATACGTGGGGTAGAGAGGAGGTCATATTCTTAACTGGTGTAAAGTCACATTATTCATTCATGTCAAGAGATTGCAGTTTGTAAATCTGCCACCCACTTACATGGTGTTGGGAGCCTTTCTCTGAAGGAGCTCTGCTTAGGTACAGTCCTGCTTCCTGCAAAGCAGGCTGCCAGAGTGCAGTGCTGGTGTTTGCATAACTGCTCTTCTGAAGCACGTAACATCTTCATTTTAGTCCAATTGCAATCCTAACAGCTGGCCCATGTTGATAATGATAGAAAACTTTTCCATTGGAGAAAAGGGGTGTTTAATATTTTTGTGAAGTAATTGCGCATATCTTCTTTCTATGCCCAGTTTGCACATGAAATATACATCTGACATTATAGCAGACCATATATATACGCATTAATGTACTTTTGGTAATGTTATTTACTTAGGATACATGGAAAATTGTTTACTGTGAATGTGGAACTTTAAAGAGAAGCCTGGCACATGAAGGAAATTTGAAGATACTGTGTTGGGTGTGTACTGCTCTTACTGTTGTCAGCAGGATCTGTAAGTGCTCAGTCAGTGAGAAAAACTTTGCTTCAGACATATGTACTGCTGCTGCAGGCCAGATTTCAGTCCATGAAAGGCTTTATACAATTGTAGTGAGGTCTTTTATTGGTGAATATTTAGTTGTTTTGTGTAGTATTTTTTTCCACAGCATGTACCTTACACACCAGTAACACAGGTACTGCACAGTGATATGGTTTAGTGTAGGACCCTTAAATCATATACTAGTAATGCACAGGAAAATATATCAGTCACTTTATCACAGGAAATAGATTTGTTTACAATAAAAAGTAGGTAAGCAAATGTATACCAACAAGTACAGTATGTGCAGTACATACTGACGAGTAACAACTGCAGTGTTGATGATTGATTTCCCACTTGCTAGTAGGTCTATGATGGTAAAGCATTTGGCTATGACAAGGACAACTGTGGGAGAAAACTTTTGTTTTATAGCTCTTCCCTTCTATACAAATGGTACTCTGGGACACTGGAGAGAGACCCATGCTGAAAGGGGGCAGTGGCCACAACAGAGCATGTGGACATTTAATGTACAATATTTTGAGTATTACTGTGAGTGGACACCATAATGCAAAGAGAAGCTGCCTTTAGTGAGACAACTATTTGCAGGGGTACTGCAGCTTTCTCTCTAAATCCAGGTGCACATAATGCATATGCATGAGCTGTAGTCCACTGGGTGATCTCACAAGTGAGTTTGGCTTATTTCTTTCATCTGGCGGAGGCTGGGTCATTGCTCACTCATGACTGGTGAGTGGGCTTGGGAGTGAACTGCTGAGATTTGTCTAGTCTGTTTTAGCCACTAGATCTTTCTTAATTTGACATACCTTTTTTTTTAAAAAAAATATTCATTTATTTATTTAAAGTTTTATTAATCTGTCTTTGCCTATTTCCCCTGTCTGGACTTTGACTTCCAGACTCCCCACCACCTCCACTCCCTGTGCAAGGCTGGATTTTGACTGAGTACAAGCATCACATTGCTGATGCATATCAAATCTGGAATGATGGTCAAATACTCTGCCCACTTGTGCCTGGGTGTTTCTTGGGGGTCTTGGATTTCTTAGGATTTAGCATTGAGTCCCCATGTCCAAAGTAGGAAGTCACATTGCTTTTTCATTTCAGCTTACCAGTTTTCAGCCTCCTACTCTGCTGTGCTTAGGAATAACTGAAACTTGTTTTTACAGTCCTCAGATGCCTCTTCCTTAACATTTTCTACAGTGACAGCAACACTAATACATGAGTCTCTTCTCATGTCTGGTCCAGTTTACAATACACAAACCCTTGGTGCTTGTATTTGCTAGCCAATAGATGTGGCAGTGTTCCAGACCTACTTTTATCGCCTTAAACTAAGATGTCCTGAATATATCTTGATAGTATTGCTTCAGCTGGTGCTAATGAGTTTTGACCTCTCTGCTCTGCCTTTTTTCTCAGCCATTTTGAATTGGGGAACAGCAGGTACAGTCTCTGATTTTTTTTTTCTTTTGCTAGGATGGCTAACTAGTCTTTGCTAGTTTCTACAGGTACAGTGCTTTTTGCAGGGTTGCTGGATTCAGTAGCTCTCCCAAAGCATAAATCCCCCTGCACTTCAGCATGGGTTTTTTTGCTTGGCTGTACCTTGTTTTCTAGGTGTTCTTGTCTTTGAAATTTAAACTTATGTGTTCAGCCAGAGCACTGCATGACCCACGGTGACTATTCCTTCCCAGGGTATTAGATGAAGGAGTCGTGGTGTTGTATTGCATTCAAATCAGTGTCTTGCTCTGCCCCGTTGCCCAGCGGTGGGTGGTACTCCTATGAGTCATCTGCTATAAATGCCAAATGATAGCATCTTTTGCTTCATGATGTTCTTGTTGGCAGCGTTGTGCATCACCAGCACTCGGTCACATTTTTCCTGTCTAATATTGCTGCTCATCACAATTGTGATCATGTTGCATCTGGCTTCACAACCCAGCTGCAATCTAGCTAGCTGTTTGATCCACGGGCACACTTGCAGATACAGCTGATAGCTTTGTATAGTATTTGTACACAGAAGTCTTTTTTTTAAGTTACATGTCATATGTTCTCCTCTTTGAGTGAATTTTTCTGTCCTCAGTCACTGTCCATACAACTACACTAGCTACTCAGCCCCTTCCCCAGGGTTGCTGTGCATTAGTATATAGAGCAGTTCTGCTTCCCACAGTTGTCCATAGTCTGTGTGGTTTTTTTCTTTCAGCCTTTCCTGATGCTTTCCAGATCCTGTGCACAGGAGCAGGGTGCCAGCAATCTCAGTTAGTCTTTGTTCTGCCTTCTAAATTCTTCAGACGTGTCTCTATGTACTTAATCTTCACTAGAACTTCTCATTATTTTGATCCTCTCCCAGTGTAATTCAGCTGCCTTTGTTGTTTGCAGATACTTACCCGGCGTTAAATTTGTTTTCTTCTATTGATAGTTCTACAAATGGTCTTGCCCTAAGTAATGTTTTTTGTCTGTTTAAACTTGAAGTGGATGGCCACATTCTTCATTCTCTAGCCCAAGCATCTCTTACTTTATGTCTCATGGCATCAGGCTGAATTCTTTTTCTACAGTCATTTTGCTTGAGGTCACAGAACCCACTGTAGCTGATATTTTTTCCACAACATTTCCAGCAGTTAAAACATAATCTTCATATTCACTTTTTGTCTATTTCTTCCCTATGCTATTCACTGTTAGACGGGGGGAGTGATAGGATCATGTAGTGGGTCTTTTAAAAATTGGTACAAATTCAAGTCCTTCTCCTAAGACTGTGGAATATGTTTTATATAAAAATCTTAACTTTTTTGGTAGTCTGAATCCCTTCATGTTGTCAGTACTTTCTGTTTCTAAAAGCTACATGTGTATTTGTTTTTAATTCTCTCCCTTCCAGCTATCCCACTAGGCTGGTTTCTGCCATGTTGGGAACTAGTTGTCGCTGCTGGAGGATTCTTTTCTGAAGTGAAACTTTTAAAAACTAAAAGCTAGCCTTCTGCATCTGTCAATGCTAAATGCCACAGAGTGCCTCTTTAACTCTCTGAACTCGTGGGCAGTGTTAGTGAAGTCAATGGGCTCCAGCTGTTCTCCATCTCCTGGCCTACAGCTGCACAGGGTACCAACACCCTGGGCACACCTGGATGACCCTGGATGGTGCAGGGATGCTGCAGAGATTTAGGGCAGGGCAGTCCAGGCCTGCGTGACCCACGGTGAACCACGCTGATGCAGACCTGCGTGTGACAGAGCTACTCAGGTGTCACTGGACTATATTTGCTGGCACTCTGAGTCCTTCATGGGTAAATTTGATACAGCACAAACTAGGCTGCGTTGCCTAGGTAATTGGTCAAGCATGGGAGCAGAGCTTGAACCACCAGCCTGACCCCAGAGCCTCACAGGCTCCATGTAACACCAGGTACTGATTTTCTCTGCCGGGAGCACAGTTAATCCACTGAATCTGGAAAACCACCCATAGATAATTGAGAGCTAAGAGTGCTGGTGTGTGCTGAAACTTAAGAATGCAATTGAGAGCTTTGATGAATCACGGCACTGATGATTACCCAAGGTGCAAACCAGTGGGGAACTGGAACCAGGATTCCTAGGACTTCGGTGAGAACATGGAGAAAACAAAGAAATTAACCAGATTTAAATCTGATTTACAGAAGCAGGTGTGATAATCCTGCAACCACTTCACTCTAGCAGTTAGCTTTGAAACACCAAATTTACTAATAACACTCCTGCAAACTCTTCTTTCCTGCAAGCGTGTGCTTCCTTAAATTTTTTAACTTTTAAGTCTGCTCATTCTTAATTTGTTCTAAATACAATACTTTGTGGCTCATCATCTCTTGTTTTAATTTGTGCTAATATTGCTGTTTTCTTTCTGCTGAAGTCCCTTTGCTCATGTACCCTGTCAGTAGAACAGAGAAAATACCACCTCTGCACCTTCTAATGTTAAGATTTGTGGTTTAAACCCAAGTGGCAGCTGGCCCCATGCAGCCCATCAACAGGAAGTACTGGAAGGGTAAAAGTAAAAAAACCTCATGAATTGGGCTAAAGACACTTTAATAGGAAAAGAAAAAGATGCACACACAAAGGAAGCAAACCAAGGAATTCAGTCACCCCTTCCTGTGATCAGGCGATCTTCAGGAGAGCAGGGCCCCATCAACCATAATGGTGACTTGGGAAGACAAACATCATCACTCAGGATGTTCCACCCTTCCCTCTTCTTCCCCCAGCTTTATACACCGAGTGGGACATCATATGGGATGGAATATCAGTTGGGGTCAGCTCTCCTGGCTGTGTCCTCCCAACCCCCTGTGCACCCCCAGCCCACTCACTGGTGGGTGTTGTGAGAAGCAGAAACAGTGCTGACTCTGTGTCAGCACTGCTCAGCTGTAACTAAAATATCCCCGCATTATCAACACTTGTTCCAGAGCAAATCCAAAGCATAGCCCTATACCAGCTACTAGGAGTAAAAGTACCTCTAGCCCAGCCAAAACCAATGCAAAATTTATTTATGCTAAGCTCTTTGCAACTGAAAAGTTGTTGTTGTTGTCATTATTAATTATTATTATTATTACTATTGTTATTATTATAACAGCATTTTTCTGTGAATCTCCTAAAATTTTTTAACTTTTTCAAATTATTTTAAAACTTTTATTTCTCCTGCCTTTGCCAAATCTTGAGATTTATTCTAGATTCAGAGCCAATAATGTTATGACTGTTAGTCAGAACCTGATTGGAATGGAGATCTCTTCCATATTGGCCTACACTTCATCATGGCATTGAACTTGAAAGGTCTTTGCCCCTTTTCTGAGCATAGTTTCAAACGCCTTCATGCCAAAGGAGAGAAAGTAATTGGCTAAAATAAGTGACCATAGTATTTTTAAAAAGTCAGAAGTCGTTATGTTGATTTTTCTTGAGGGACATCCCATTGGATTGTTCTGTAACTTAATTTAAAAAAAAAAGGTAATGTTGGTTCGAAAGCTCCGTCACTGTCTGTGAAAGGGTAGGTATTGCACTTAGACTGAATTTAAGTTTTGGTGTTGGTGGGTTTTTTTTACTTGTTTCTTTGGTTTTTGTTTTGTTTTGTTTTGTTTTGGTAGGTTGGTTTGGTTTAAGTCTTTTTATGCACCAGAAGACAATCAGTATTTCATAAAATTAAAGACAAATGTGGAAAATGCAAATATTCATTTGTGCTGGAGTGATATATTTCCGGGGAGAAACCAGGCCAGGAGTAGCTTTCAAACTTCTAAATCTGTTTTATGTGGTGTATAAGAGATTGCTGTCATCACCCAGATGCAGGAAATACCAGTGCTGGGCTTAAGGGGTACAAAGTAAACTCGACAATGGACTGAAAAGAAAAATAAACAATCGACCAACCGTTTTTATGGCTTGTTTTTTCTTTTGCTTTAAAAGTAACATTCACCTTCATTTACCAGAGTTCTGTGAAACATCTGTATCAAGCCTTAAACTTGCTTGACCTTAGTTTAGGTTCAAGGTTCAATATATTCCATGTGCATAGATGATTGTACAAATCCACAAGAGCTCTGTCTCTATGCAAACCTTTTTCCCTGTCCCAGATTTGGCCTCTTTCTCGCTAAATAAATCCAAGGACAACTTTCTCTCTCTGTCTTTCTTTCTCCAAAGATTGCTGCAGGGGTGCCCTTGGGGCTTGCAGGGTGTTACAGGGCTTAGGAATAGAGAGGGAAAGTTGCCTTAGAGGATGAGGTCAACCTACTGTAACAACTTCCCTGGATGGAATATTTTATAACTTGATGCATTGAATCTAAAGGCTTCGTTTTGCTAAATCTCCCAAAACAAATGGTTCAGCATTTGTATAATTTTTAAATCTGTACTTCTTCTCTCATTTGTAAAATGAGAAAAGATCTCTAAATGGCTCCCAGCAAGTCTCTGAGTTGAACAATTTCTCTCCTCCAGTTGCCTAGCTATATTTCTTCCCAGGGCTTCTGTGGGTTACTTTAAAACTACTTAACAAATAGCTGCCTGTATAGATTACAAAATTTGAGTCTTAAAGAAGAACTTGGTGGCAGCCAAACCATGAGGCTGGAAAGACAAATTAAGTTTTGAACTTGTTAGAGTTTCCAGCACAATTTATATTGATATGATTATAATTTAAATCTATTTAAAAGTAACTTTTGCATGCAATAGCATACAAGCTCCAGTGATATCTCAAGGTGATAGCTTCCACACCTATTATCTGAACACAGATAGTTTGGGGAAAGAGAGATGAGACAACATGACTTGTTTTCAGTGACTTAGGTACTCTTTGTACTAGATTGGTCCCATAGCATGAGATGCCATACCTTGCTCAGTGTCCTTCATCATGGTGGTTTCTTACCTGAGGAAAGTCTGCAGGTACTCAGCTGGAAGGTTCTGATGTCATCAGGTAGGTCACCATGAAGCATTCCTTTCACCTGGGATGGCGTGGGATATTTCCTCTTGCTTATTCCAGCCAGGCACGTGGCTAGGTGGTGCCATCTGAATGAAGTGAGGAGATAGGAGCCAGCCTTCTGCTCTGGTGAGAGCAAAACTCCTAGTTGCAAAAAAAGTGACCTATCTTGTGCAGTTTCTGAACCTATGATTTTCTCCTTAATCAGTGCTTTATGACTATGAATAGCACTCTTTAGAGAGGCAGCCAGGATTGTTCTAGCTCAGACATCTGTGGCAATTTTGGGTGTGGAAGAATTGGTTTTTCTGACTGCATACAGGCATCTACATGGTGCCTGAGTTAATCCTCCAGTCTTCTTTCAAAGCTAGTAGTGAGAAATTGGCAATTCTAGCTCATGATTCCTTTCTTCCCAGTGGAGATGGCTATATCAAGTGGATAGTGCCTATTTCTTTTTACTGTGCCTATTCTTCATGTGCCTATTTCTTTCTACTGACTGTGGAGGAGGTCTGGAATGATTGACTGAGATGGAGATGCTGAGGAAATTTAAAGCCGAGCTGATTATGTGTGTGTCAAATAAACCAGAAACCTCTCAGGTGGGTGTGGGTGGGCAGATTTCTATCTGGAAGGGGCATATCCCTATCAGCCAGGTTTTGTTTGTGGATTAGTTAGCTTCACAGAAGACCATGGCTGATCAGCTAAAGAGCAATGCCATGCTGATATTTCTTCCACAATGTGGGCTGGTTATCTCTGCTCAGTTCTGTGCTGTGCTGTGCTGTGTAAACAACCACATTCCCTCGGAGTCAGCTCTGGGTATTTTGTGTGGCACAGCATTAGCCAGGCACAATTTTGTGAGGCCATGGTAGATTTTACATACCTGTAGGCATGTTATTAAGTTGAAGGCTTTGCTCTCCAGAGGGAAGGAGTTTTGTTGAAGAAGCACACAAGGCACTGGTATTTGTTCTTATCCCCAAGTGGAAAATGCTTCCTTGCAGACTGGCAGGAGACAGTTCTGCACTAAAGACTTTGATGTCATGAGATGCAGGCCTTGTTTATCAACACACCTCTGGGAAACTATAGGTCCCTCCTGCCCTTTCATTCCCCCACAGTCAGTTCAATTTTTCCTTCAAGTAAATGAACTTTTAAAAGAAATAGGGTTTATGGAAGAGGGTTCATAGAGCTGTGATAAAGCACTTCAGGCTGTAACTTACACTTGTTTCTGAGGCTTCACTTTTATTGCTTGAAAAAATTCTTATATGATCTCATTTTAGAATTGGGTACTTCAAAGGTTGTTCAATCCATGTTCCTTCGAGGCTGCCTATGCAGCCCTATAATTTTTTCCCATGTTCTGTTCTTGTTTTTTTTTCCCCTCCTTTCATCCTTATTAACAGGAAAACACCAAAGGGATTTTCACACACCAAAATGAGTAGTCTTGCAATATTGTAGCCATGCTGCTTTAAAAGTTACAGTAAATCAGTCCATGGTGGATATGCATTTGCATGTTCGTGCACTATTACTGAGTGCTTGAGCTAGGCTTGCTAACCAGACTCTCTTATGGTAGATCTACAGGCAGAACTATTCTGGTAAAACCTTCAAAAGGGATTTGATGTAAATTAGAAAGAATTGTTTTACCAAATAAGATTTATCACACAATTAAAGCCTTCCATCAAAAAGCACAAGTTATACTGGCTTTGTGAGAAGGGATGAAGGCCAGAAGGGATCTTTCCCAGCATGTAGTCTTATTTTCTTTGCTTTCTTCTCCCTGCTTCCCAAATATGGAGTCATGTTCAGTAATGAAATGAACTAGACCTCTCTTGAAGTGAGGTTGGACTGCTTGAGTCCCATGTTCTCTGCCTGGAAGTTGTGATGGCCTCACTAATGTTGTTCTATCAACTCCTGCAAAATGGGTTTCACTGTCAGTCACCTCACATGCATGAACAGAAGAGCTGACCTGGAACTATAAAATTCCCTAAAAACAGCATTGAGCATGAAACACAAAAAATTCCAGAATTCTCCTCTGAACTCTGTGACACAAACACCTTTCCCAAATATTTTTTCACTGTGGTTTCAGTTTCTTTCACTTTTCTTTTTCAGTAGGAAAATATGAGAATGGGAAGGAGATTGCCAGAGAAAGACATTAGGAAAAGAAGAAGAAAGAACTTGAAAAATTCACTGCTTTCCTTTAGTTTCTTGTTAGTGTTACAGACCAAAATGACTGTTTTTTCTTCTTTTTTTTTTTCTCTGATACTTATTTGCCAAAGTGATTAATTTCAGTCCTTGTACGTAAGATTGAACTATAAGAAAAATGTAGAGTCTACTTAAAGAGCTAAGCATTAGTGCTGGAAGTAAGACAACCTGTGAATATTTCTCACAAACAACTGATTGAAATTAAATAAGCTCTCAATGTATTGATTTTTGCTCTTTTTGTTAAGAGTTTAGGTAACACTCAGTGAAATTTTTTCAGGTTAACTTCAAGTGGAAGATGCAGCCTGTATCTCCACATATGTTTTTTGTTATTTCTGAAGTGATACCAGAAGAGACCCTAGTATTTTATATTGGTTAGTTAGCCCTGATATTCTTACATGAGTAGGGATATTTTGCTGCTTCTTTTCTTACCATTGCCTACATAAAGGAGATAACTTTTCAGGTCTACAGCCCAGCCGAGGAAATACGAGAGGTGTTAGTTGTTAGTGTAGCATCAAAGTGCTTTGGAGAAGGACCTTATTTTTTTTTTTAAACACTGTAACAACAAAAAGTTCATAACACACTGTGTACTACAGTGCATAGCATGCATTTGCATGCTATGAAGTAATACAAAAATGCATAAAATAAACTGTTTTGCATGGAAATGCAAAATGAATGAACCAAGATCAGAGGCTTCTTCATTTCAGACCAAGGCAGTACTTGAGAAAGGAGAGCATGAGGGAGAAGGAGGGAAGTTTAGGATATGAGTTTGCTAGAGGAGACGGATGGTAGTGCTTGGAAGGAGATTCATCACAATCCTGTTTGTTCTTGATGCTCTCCAAATATTTTTTATTTTGTGGAATTATGCAAAGAATCATATTATTTGGATGATCCAGCCAAAATGTGTGTCAAACATTTTTTTTTGCCTGTTTAGACATGAGAAGATAATAGCACCTATTTTTAATTGCCACTTACTGTCTTGAAAGAAAATCTAGCAGTACTAATATTCAAAAAGCTATTTGTGGCATTGATAAATGCAAGAACATTAGTCAGTATCTGCAAATGTCCATCAAAATAGATCTCTCTGTGAAGAAAATCTAGCCTTACCCATAAAAATATTGGATACTATGTCACACAAAATTATGACAAGTAGAGTACATAGACTTAATGGCCTTCATATCATTAGTGTGTGGAAAGGACTATCCTGAAGTAATTTGGCTTCCTGAGAAAACTCCTGACTCTGCTCAGGTGACTGATTGGAGGCAGATGATACACCAAGAAGATCTGTCAAGTGCTTAGGGTCAAAGTGTCTCTCACAAAGTGCACTGCCTTTCCACATACTGAAGCCTGCATTTGTAATCCCTTTATTGGAGGCAGTCACTGATACTACTACCCTATGAAATCTGCCTTTGCTGGGATTCTGCCACCTCAATTATGCCTTTATTTTCTGATTGTGATGCCTCTATAGCATAGGTACTGTGCAGTATGCATAGATCTGGCCAGCTGGTAGAAGGCATCCATAACATGTTTGCTTTACAGGCACATAGATGGCAGAAGGGTTAGAGATTCTGCATGCTCTTTTTTTTTTTTTTTTTTTGTAATGGATTATAGTATCTACATTATTAGGGAATGTGAATGCTTGCGTTTGGATTACTTTCAAAATAAGTCTATGTTTTTCACTGTCCTTGTACAAATCTCAGTGATCTTCTCTTCTTGCGAGGAAGGGAAAAGAAATTATGTATTCATACACTTGCCTGACCTTCAAAACAGGTTATATATTAAATTCTCCTTTTAGAAACTGAGGCAATTATATGTTGAAATAGCTTTTTAAGATTTTTTTAAAATTCTATTTTAAGTTCTCATACAAAGTATTCGTTAGTCATAACTCTTCACCCTAGTACAAAATGAGATAAATTATATTAATTAAAAATGCAAAAAGCCAGATCAGTCTATCCAGTCCATTCCCAAAATAATGATCTTGTAGTTAATCAGTACAATGTAACTATAAATATATATGTATTTATTTCCTGACTTTGCCACCAACTTTGCATGACTTGGGATAGATCATGTAAGTCAGAGTCTTCTAGATGAAACTACAGATAAAATACATTTAAAGCTCCTTGCATTTAATTATGATTGTAAGCATCTTTCAGCTCTGTTAAAAAGAATTAAAATCAGTCTTAAAAAGTGTGTTCTTTGGCCACTTGTCTGTAATTTTGGCATAGAATTACATCTTTCTGTTAGAGAGACTACTGAGAGAAGAATGAACAAAATTATGTGTATGTGTGTGATTTTCCTTATTTGCTTATTTCCAAAGATAAATATTCCCTAAAGGGATATGATTGGAAGAGGGTGTGTGCAGCAGGAGTTGAAAATGAAGCCTTTTAAAGTATTTCTGATTGGACACATAAAAACTGGAGGCGCTCAGTATCACCGCTTGCTCTTGAAAATCTTAGCCAAGATTTTTTCATTTTTCCCAGAAGAGCTGTGGCCAGGACGGCTGAGGCTTGAAAGCTGTGTATTTACATAAGCACAAGTTACAAATCTGTGGTTTTCAGAGATGTTTGAATCTCACCGCTTTACACTTGCACTATGTTATAAGTTGTTGTGAGTAGTTCACAGGTTGTGAATGTACAGCCTACAGAGAATTACCCCTCCCTTTGCCTCCTTCTTTTTTTGGAAAAGCAGTATTTTTGTCATCTGTGCCAGTTTTTAAGGTTCTTGTTTGTAGCTAAGGACTGGTCACTGCCAGAAATTTGTGGCTAGTCACTGATTAGGAATTGCTTCATTTTGATGTACTGTCTCATTCATGGAGGCAATAATCTACAGGCCAGAAAGGCTGATTTTTTTAATGTGGTACAGCAGTCTTCTGAGAAGAGTTCTGGAGACTTAAATTGCTGAGGGGTCCTTGCAACCCTATATGAGAAAAGGAAAGGTCTCTTTACACACTCTCACCTACCCCGCAGACCAGAATATCTGTGCACACAGACAAGTGCGGTCACTCCTGGAGTGCAGGACTCCCTCTCTGCTCCTGGGAGGATCTACCATAGTTTGCAGGGGCATTTGCCTAATGATGCTGTTTCAGCTGATTCTGGAAGGCAGACTCAGCCCCGTGCCCAACCACTGGTAACAGTTCTCTTTGCAGTTGCTATATCAGTCGAGAGCAGAGTGGCAGCCCATGTCTGATGCCCCCATCTTGTCAAGTGCCAGTGAAGCAATAGCTGCATTTATGCCCTTTCTGCACCCCATAGCTCTCATTCATTGCAGTAGGGTTGAGGTCTGACTAGGCAGAATTCCACAGGCTGTTTCTAACCTGCCTGGGTTTGTTACAGAGCTGTGGAGTGCTCCCAAGGGATCAGTAGCTGAGCAGCATCCCCACAAGTGCCTTGGGCTGTGCTTCTGCTCTCTAGTGGAGACCAGCAGACAAGCTGGTCTAACCTGTATGTCAGGCACCACAGGGCCTCCCTGTGGGCAGAGCCTCAGAGGGCTCATGAGGGTGTCAGGGTAGGATCCATCCCACCTCCCTAGACATGGAATAGGGCAGCTAAGGCAGCCCCAGCCATGGGTGTTAGCATGTCTCTGCCTATCCTGGAGCACCTCTGAGATGTTCATGTTTGAGCTGCTCTTCTGGGTATGGAGAGGGAGGCAGACTCTTTTGTCTCACATGCAGCAAATGTATTTTCAGGGCATTGTTAGTGCTGGGGACTGGAAGAGCACCGCCAACCCTCAGGAGTACTTCTGGAGCATTCTTGCCCAAGGAGAGGGATCACCACTTTCATGCTCAAAGCAAGCTTATATTTGCAAAAAAAGCCTTTGAAGACCTGTGTTGGCTTCTCATCAAAGTTAGCCCCTCTCCTGGGTCCAGGCCTTTAATGGCTGAGGAGCTTGACCCAAGGGTTGCAGACATATCCAGGGCAGAGCAGGAAGCCAGAGCCTAGCTGGGGGGTCTGCAGGAGGCCAGGGGGAGCAGCACAAAATGGTTTGGGCTTTTTGTTTTGTTTTGGATGTCTGCCAAGCCGTTTGTGGGCCATGCTGTTCCCTTTCCAAGTCAGGTACCTGAATTGCTGGGGCAGATGGTCCTCAGCCTTCTCTCCGGTGCTGGCTGGAAGGAGGTGCTGTGGAGGACTCTGCCTCTGGCCTGTGTCATGACAGGGGAAAAGAAGACATTGCTGTTGAGCCTGCCAGGCCAGGGCATTGTTTGCCTGTCCTGTTTTTGGTGCTGGGCCTTGGTAGTGGCTGATTTCAGAGCTCTGGCAGTAGCTGCGCCTGCAGCATGGTGCTGTTTGTTGGTGTTACCTGCACGGGACAACGTCCTGTGACTGCTGATGGCACTTCAGGGACTCAGAAGGTTGAGTTTAAAATACCTGCCCTGCCTCCCCCAAATGGCTTTCATTAACTATTGTGAATTATTTTTATAGTTCATGATTTTAATTGCTTTGATGAGCTGGAAGACTTCAATCTCACAAACAATCTCTAAAAGGGGCTGGTTGTAATGAGTAAGTGGGCCACAACTTATGGGGACAACCTTTTTAGCAGGGGCTGTTGCAATAGGACACAGGTTAATGGTTTTAAAGTGAAGAAAGATTGATCTAGATTAGGTAGAAGGAAGAATTTTTTTATAACAAGGGCGATTAAACACTGGAATAGGTTGCCCAGAGAGGTGGTGAGTGCCCCATCCCTGGAAACATTCAAGGTCAGATTGGATGGGGCTCTGAGCAACCTGTTCTAGTAGAAGATGTCCCTACTTATTTTGGGGAGTTGGGCTGGGTGACCTTTAGAGGTACCTTTTGACTCAAAATATTCTATGATTCTATGAAAATATAAACTCTTGCTTTCATGTCTGCAGCTTCTTCGAGTGTATATTTTTTTCTGGGTTATTAGTTCAAGCAAATCCTTGCTTACTTCTTTACTTGTCTACTGCCCTTTCAAAGTCTAAATACATTGTGCTGTATTCAATGCAATGGGTGATTCGGAAGCAGCTTTTTAACCCAGTCTCAGAACTCAAACCTTCTTATTTTTATGAAGGTAATTTAACAGTAAGATGATTCCATCTTTGTATTCCTTAAAACACATGGATAAGCCAAAATCCAAATGAAACTAACCCAAAATAGGTTGTTACACTGCTGTTAGTAAAACTAGTTATATGACTGGCAAGAAACCTTTCTGAAGATAAAGTGTATATATTCGAGGACGCCAGCAGCTTCACATGTACAAAGTTTGAAGTGTTGCAAATCAGCCTGCCCTTGATTTGTCAGGGCTGAAAAGAACAGATTTTGGTTTTTAGTGTCTAAAACTCTGGTGCTGAGTACTGCCTGAGAGAACCTGTGGGCTGCTAGTATTCTCAGCAGAGATTTGTTACCCTAGAGGATTTTATCTTATGACTAAGAACAGTGAACATTAAAAGTTTGATTTGGGATTTTTTTTTTTTTGGTGATTTTGCAGAGAGAAGTTTCCCAACTTAAAAAAAAAAATCTTTAAAAATGGCAATTAAA
Source organism: Lichenostomus cassidix (assembly GCF_008360975.1). Lineage (NCBI taxonomy): Eukaryota > Metazoa > Chordata > Aves > Passeriformes > Meliphagidae > Lichenostomus > Lichenostomus cassidix. Next base: position 34,069,861 of record NC_139482.1, read on the forward strand.
ACTTGGTGAAAGTCAATAATTAATGGCTTGTAGCTGATTTATTAATAGCCTCATTTTTCTATGTAATGAAAATCTTAAACTGTCTTGTATGTTAACTTTAAAGGAAAAAAAATTGTAAAAAGTGAGATTGATCTCAGTTTAAAATCATTTTAAACATGCAGAATTGCAGAGTTTTATCCAAAAGATGTTAAAGTTTGTTTGCAGAGTTCTGGTTTAGGGATTATTTCATATAATAAAATATGGAAGGAAAATTTGGGCTGGCAGAATTTTCAAAGCCTGTGTTAAAGCCCCTAACTGCTTCTGGTATGAAAGTCAGCTAAGCAGCCTTGTGTTGTTGTTTCCCCCAGGATATCTTTTATGCTTTCTTTTTTTTTTTTACTTCCCTTTGGAAATCCAAGTGTTTATTTGCATGCAAGTTAGGTGAATTCTTTTATCTATTTGTGTATCATAAACCAAAGCAATTAGCATACTGCAGTTACAGTACACTTAAAAACCAAAACAACCCTACAAAACCTTCAGTCAATATTATTCCTGGAGGGAAAACTCTTAATTAAATTGTATGCAAACTACAACAATAGGCAAAGTTGTTTGGTGTTTAATAATAACTGTTGGGGGCGGGGGGAGGAGTGAAAAAGTAAGTGTAGCAGAGAGCTTTGCATGCTATTAACCCAAGGATAGAAATGAGGTCAGCTTTTGAAGGGACGGACAACACACTTATCTGCCAACATTGGAAAGTCCCAAAAGATTAGGTTATTTGTCAGATGTTACTGGGAGTTCATCATTGACACCCTCTGCTTCATGGGCTTCATCTCTCGCCACAGTTGCAGTTGCCTTTTCTGCCCTTTGCAGGCTTCCTGGAGATCCTCTCCAGCACATAATGCTTAATTTTTTTCCTTGAAGTAGGTTTTTTTTTTCGTAGCAGTAGGCATGGTGAACTGTCTTAACTTGGGAAGTTGTTCTGAAGACTCACTGTTTTTCTTTCATACACCCACAATAATCCGCTTGGCATAGCAGCCATGGATGTGAAGCACAGTGACTGCTACAGCTCTGGGGATGGGGTTTGTTTGTGAAGGGATTTGTAGAAGACAGACTACCCACCTCACTTAATATTGTTAACCTTTTGAAGGTGAATGAAATTGGGGCAGACTTTCTGACAGGCTAAGCATTTTCTGTTCTTTTTTATCCCTTTGCCTTAAAAAATGACTGTAAATACAATTCTAGGCTGACCATTATTACAAGCAACTTTGTAGGTAATCAGATATCACACTGAATTGTTGTTAAGTGTGTAACCCACTAAAAATTAGTAGTGAGAGAGAGTGGGTGCTATCAGATCCATGTTAGTAATGACTGTATGGGCTGGATGGCCTTCTCTGCATGTATCTTCTTCTTTAAATCTTTCAAGTGTTTGGTAGTAAATATTGATTTCAGCTAATGGTGGTTTTAACTTTGTGCACATGCTTTGCCCCAAGGGACTCTGTCACATACAGGGAGAAGCCAAGACTTGCTCATAAAGAACAGAGCAAATATGTTGTTCCTTTAAAATGCTAGATGTTAGTGGTTGTCTCTTGAAGCAAGGTTCCTGTCACTTGTGTTATTGCAGTTGTTACTGCAGTTCTGCCACCTCCATTTGAGCAGAACTTTTTGGGAGGTGGACAGTGACCTAAATAAGGACTATATTATCACCATGTACATGCATCTGGTAAAAGAAGCCTCAGTGTTGAAGCTTTAAAAATAGAGGATAGTCCTTTTGTAGCACACCATTTAAAGCATTTGATCCTTTGAAACTTGCTTTAACATAGCCCATCCTTTCCTCCCTTTCCTCTCTTTCTTCCCTTCCCTCCTTCTTCCCCCTCCTCCCTTTCTTCCCATTTCCTCCCTTCCTTTTTCTCCCTTCCCTCACTTCTTCCCCTTCCTTCCTTTCTTTCTTCTTTCTACTTTTCCCCATTCCCCCCCCACTTTTCCTCCTCTTCCCCCTGCCCTCTTTTCCCTCTCCTTTCTTCCTTCCCTCCCTTTCAAGACCCTCAAGTCTAACTAAGTCTTCTACCATGAGCAGTTAAATGTCTGATGATAAAGGACAATGAAAGTATTTGTTCATGTTGAGAGAAACTGGACATTCAGATGCTGTTTGACTACCCACAGACACATGACATTCTCCCTAACATTTGTCATGATAGGTCTGTAGACTGGTTTTACTTCAGTAGGATTAGCTGTTGAATTTCCAGCACTGGAAAGCAGAAAAATTGCACGTAGGGAAAATGGAGAAGTGCTTCAGGTATGGTTTCTGTCTGTCACTGTGCGAAATGTTGTTGTTGAGTAGTGCCTTTTCCTTATCTTGGTACATCTTGTGCTGCTGCTTTTTCTGTTAAGCAAACCTCGGTGCTGTCAGTGAGGTTCCAGTCTGCTCTCTCATGTGGTTTCACATTTGTAACTAGGGAGAGCAGGTATTAGGGTTATTCTGCAAATGCCATCAGTGGGGGACAGTTGCAGAACTACAAGCCTGGGCCATTTCCAGGTTAGGCTGGCCCTGTTTGGCCAATCACAGAGTGCAAAATAACCACATTATTCCTCAAAGTGTTTTTCCAGAGTTGAAGTAATAGCCATCTTGCCCTACAAAGATCTTATTTCTCCTATAGAATATTTCTGTGCTGAGATAACTTTCATGAACTGTTCTCAAAAGTGCTAGTTTTTTGGGGTTTTTTTTGGTGTTTTCATTTTAAATTCACTTTTCACCTCTGTTCTCCTATTTCCATTTTTGTCTTCTGTGGCCTGTGCTTAATAACCCCATGGCCATTTCTGTAAAACAGCAAATCTGTTTGCTCTAGAGAAAGCAAATCTGTGGTGGATTTCCTATGTTGAAATGGAGAGTCCAATAAAAGTAATTATTTAGACTCATGTATTTCCACTAGACTTGAGATACTGATCATACAGTGCAGAGGACAAACTGTCCCCTCGACCAAATACTTGCAATGGGTGATACGCAGTGTTGGGCTCTCACGCTGCTGCTACGTGGGAAGGCAGTAGGTCATCTGCTTTCTATTTTGAGTTTCTTTTTCAGAGGTATCCTTTTACTCCCTTCCTCTTCCTCAGCCCAGTCCTCAGTGGTTTGCAGTCCTTCCACTGTTTTTCTCTTTTCCATTTCCACTAGTGTCTTCTTGCCCGCAGTCCCTTTGTGGTTCTTCCTCCCTGTACTTCCCCTCCTCCTTAATTCCAGAGTTATGCAAAATTCATTGTTGTTCCATTCTGAAATTTCCTTTCTTTGCCCCATAGTTTTTCAGTTGTTCCCAGTTCTGCTCTTTCTTGAGAAGAAAGCAGCTCTGCATGAACAGAAGAAAGTCAGGAAGCAGCTATTTGGCTTTCTTTGATGACAGAAATGGTGGGTTTTACTGGACAAATGCTGAGTTGGGGGATCAAAAACTTTTCTCCCTTGACTGATTTGAAGGTGAATGGATATACCTGTAAGAGAGAGAAGGGACAAAACCTTAGGACTGCTAGGGAGCCTTCCCAGCACTGGATTTTTTCAGGCAGGCAATAAATAAACAGTCGTCATTTAAATAGAGCTGCGGTGTTTGGAAACATGAAAAAAGAATCTTTTTGATACTCCATTTGCAAATGATCCTGAAGCGTGCCAGTGGCTAGTGACTTCACAGATGCCAGCCACAGGGAAAAGACTGAAGGAAGGCTGCTTGCTGTTGAGGCAATTCACACATCAACTGCTTTTTGAGAGCACTCGGCTCTGCCTGAAGATTTATGGGCCTCTCTTCTTTTAAAATAAATGAGTAAAGGACCAAGCTGAGTGTTTTTCCACACATAAATGTCATAAATGCAATCCCAAAAACTTCACTGGAGTACCAGTGAGGGCTCAAGCCCCAGCTCAAATGTGCATCGTATTAAAGTCCTTCTTGGGGACTCCAGACACAAACTGCTTTCCAGCATCCAGAACCATTTGGAAATGCTTTAATCCTGAAACCAGGGGGTTTCTAATGGAAATGCTGACAGACCCCTCGTTGTAGCAGCTGAAGCAGGCAGGGCTGTGATAATGAGCCCTGTATGCCTGCATGTGGAAAGCATGATGCTAGTTCAGAAAACAAGAGTTTCCACTGCAAAGCCCATGCTGACAAAAACCACCGTGCAGTGTTCCAGCACAAAGGTGCTTAGAATTGGCTTTGCTCAAGCAAGAATGTATAGGGAACAACCATAGGCATTAACCCTGCGTGTATTACACCTCTAAAACCAACAAGTCTTAATAGCATTTCTAATAACGCTCTAATTATCTATGAATAGCACTGTATTGAATAGCCATGACTAGCAGTTTAAAATGCTGTGTACACCAGTAAGGGTTCTTTACTATTCACAAGTGCAGTATAACCATATCTCCTCTCACTTTTTAAACTCTGTGCCCATGACCCTAAAAATCAGGTGATGCTTCATTTATTGCTCATGTCTCTGCATACTGCTGCCAACGCTAGCGACTGTGTATTTTGTACTTGTATTTGGAAATCTCAGTGACCTTGGTCACACCACGCTGAAGAAACCTGTCTTGCAAGCATGCACGCAGGTGATTAATTTCAACAAACAGGTTGCTTATAAGAGTGTAATTACTCACTTGTGCAAATGGCAGGATGGGTGCACTGACCTGTATTAGACACACTGTAGTATACACCTCCCCATCAGTTCTTTTCCTCTGTTAATCAGAGGCCAGAAAACCCTGCAACATTTAGACAGCTTGAGGTTGAAGGCTGAAATGTCACTTTTAAAAGAGGGTTAAAAAGGTCACACAGCTGCAAATAATAATAGCCCAATGAAAATCAGATTCTTACTGCAGCCCACTTCAAGAATAACATTGAAACAGGAAACAAGCCTGCTTGATGTTTTTACCAGTATGGCAGTAAGATTACTGCTGAGTTTAAAAAGGGGGAGAGAGAGACAGAAAGGAGCATGCTTTCTTGGTGTTAGATGTAAGAACTGTTTTTCTGGTTCAGAAAAGATGATCCTGGGGCTCTGCAAAATCTCCTTGAGGAGCCTGAGGACATGGGGTACTTCCCTCTGGATGCTGCTGAGAGGAGATGTAGTTTGTTGCTGTGTTCTGAGGGTGGTTTTGTTTCTTCTGCTTGCTTTTATCTCTTTGTTATGTTCTTGCATTCCTCACTGTGGGCTTCAGTTTTATTAATTATGATAAAAACGTTTTAGAAGTATCTCATGCAAAAATCAATGAGTAGAATAAAATCTTGGCTTGCTGCAGAACTTACTTGTTTCTCTTCCAGGTGACAGGGCTTGCAGAAGACTTTCTCTTGTATTTTTATTTATTTCTTTTTCTAATTAGAATACCTTAACTTCTCCTGAGCAGAGTGATATTTCAGGAGAATGGCAGGCTACAACAGCATAGCAGATTTCCTCACTTACACATTCTGCCAATAAGGCTCTTTATGTGGTCACAATAGGGCAATAAATGCTGACAGATGTTGTTAACATGTCTATTAAAATTCAGCCCCCTTTTCTGCTGGATTATACACTCATGGCTATTGTTAATAATATCAGAACTAATGCTGACATATCAATAATAGTGTTTGCTTATATTTATAATCCTTGGTTGTTTCTTCAAAAAGGTCACAAAGTTGCAATAAATTAGGCTATTGATAACAGAAGCAAAAAATTCAGACCGGAGTAATTTTTTAACTTTACAGTCATCATAGATTTGTCTGATATTCTTCATGTACATTAATTTCAGCAGTTATAGGTAGTACTACAAGAGTTGCATGAGTGCAACTTGAATTTTTAAGATCCCAAAGGTTAATAAGCACCCTAATTTAGATGGAAAGGCTGCTGTGATTTATTTTTATTAGGTGACGTCGAAATGTTGCCATTGGTTGTGTTATTTCCTTCCTTCACCTGCACACAGTGTGGAAAAAGAAGACGTGGATTGTGTAGCCCAGCAACACACTTGAGACTTGAGGAGAAGTGTGTGCCAGAGGCTGTATGAGCTGAAGGATGGGAGATGCATGCCTGCATCCTGAGAGGGATGCCATGCGAGCTATGCTGTGCACAACCAGAGTACCTCTGCTGCTGAGAGCCCCATTGTGCTGCCAACCTGGGGTGAGACCCTGTGTTGCTGGAGCATCTGCAGCTTTTGCAGAGTTCAGTGGGACTGAGGCATGCAGGAGGTTTACATTTAAAGTCCTGACTTTCAGCTTCTTGTTTCTGGTAAACATTCAAGCATAAAGCTGGAATTACTGCCATGTGATAACCAAGCACCAGACACTCTCAAAAAGACTAGGCAGCAGGCAGCTTCTTTCACTTATTTAGTGTTGTAAGAGAGTCAGTGGTATCACAGTCTCAACTTCAGTGATTGCATCACATGTAAACACCAATTCTGCATGGTGCAATTTGTCTTGAGGGCACTGTACTGCCTGGTAACATGTTACATGGGTTAAGTTCTGCTAGACAGTGTCTTGGAGTGCAGGTGATACAGCCATTCTGGATTATTGCTTGTTTTATGTTTAGTGTTTGTAAGGAATGATTCTCATGGAAACAAGCAATTGCTTGTACGTTTGTGAAGAACAATTCAATGTTCAACCTGATGCTTTTTCCAAGTACTGAGAATAAACACCGAATCCATGTTTTCTTAGAGCTGATTTTCTGGAGCTGATCCCCACGCTCAGGATTCTAGTCCTCATCTAGTATGTTATTTTGGTGCTTAATCCATGCTTATCTACCTAGATAACCTTAAGAATAATTTAATTGTTATCAGAGCATGCACTGATGGATTCAGGAACTAAAGGTCAAGCTCAGGGTGGGGAGGAAAGTCTTAGACTCACAATACTCAATAAGAAATCAAACTCCAAATAATTCCTGGTAATGTTTTGAAATTCACTTGGACGCTTGGGACCAGAATTGTTACTATCTTGTTTTCTTTAACTGAGTCTCATCTGTTGTTTTGGTATTGAAAATGCTGTTGTCACTGTCCCCTGAGGAGGGGAAAAAGGGGTAACAGAAACCTTTGGCAGTGCTTCAGTTGCAGGAGCAATTGAGATATTAAATAAAGCCTTTCATTATCCATGCATAGCTTCTTTTTTTTTCTCTCTGTGAAAAGGAAAAAGTTGTCTTTAGGAAAGGCAACATCCCTGGGGTCACATCCCATAAATAGAGGTGGATTTAAAAATCTAACTTAGCTGTAGGTTTTGGTTTTGTTTTTTGCAGGGGTTTGTTTTTCTAGTCAGTTATCTCTCTGCTGCTTGTTTCTTTCAGACAGGATAGTGTAATTCAAAGTATTTTTATGGCTTCATCTCTGAAGAGCTTGTCCATGCACAGTCTGGAACTGAAATAACTGAAATTAGAAGTAATTTAACACCTTTAGTTATTTTAGTATGCGAATATACTCTTTCATTTCTGATTATGAGTATCCTATTTCAGTTTAACATAGCTGTAAGTTAAATCAAAACAGGATATGAATAATCTTAAAGGAGTAAATTAGGTACAATTTTAGTTATTTCAGTTCTAGCCTTGCATGGATACATAGGTTATACCTGAGTTAGGGTCTTTCTTGACACCAGATTGTATTTGGTGCCATAAATCACTTTTCTCAGGCCAGATGTTTGTAGAGATGCCCACATCAGGAAGATAAGTTGATGCTTATTATCACCTTTTGGGAGTAGTGTCCTTGTGGAAGTTGAAGGGCAAATAAAAGTAGAAATTCTTCTCTTCTGGATTCTGCTTCTAGGAGTCAGTGGAGTCAGACAGAGTGAAGTTTTTAATGTCACAATTAGGAAAATATACTGTCAGGCTAATGTTGTCCACCAGGATGAATTTTAATTAAAAAGAAAATGTTATCATCCAGTGAAAATAATTGCTGCAAGTATGGGTCTGGCTGATGTACAGGTTAATGGTGTATTACACTATCCACTGTAGGCATAGTAAAGTTACTCCTGGTGATAGGAAGCAATGAATTGTAGCTTGAAAAAAAGTCAGCGGGATTGAGCAACTTTACCACATGTCCTTCTGGAGATTTTTGTAGTTTTAAAATCAAATTCTGCTTCTCCACCAGGATATTTCCCTTTGGTTAATGAAAAAGTTGCACAAACACAACCCAGATATTCTTCTAAGAGGGGCTGTGGTCAGGCTGAGTTGTAAGGGATTTCAAGCAATCTTTAAACACAAGTTATCTGCTCTAATATGGGTCAGCCACTACATTCTAGCTGGTTAAAACAACTGTACCAACAGGCTGAAAACATTTCTGAATAAATTACTTACTTATTTTACTCCCCAGAATTTTTGCTATTTTTTTTTCCCATTCAGGGACACTGCCCTAATATTGACTCAAACTCATCTGCATTACTGCATTCTGAGGGTGAATGTTTCATCCTTTGCTATTATTTAAGATTCGGGAACTTTCCCCCAGGGTTTAGTTCAAGGTTACAGGACTGGAAATGCTATGGGGAAGTGCAGTTTTAGACAAAACTTCACTTCTCAAGCTCCTGAGGCTCTAGTTGACCTTTTAAAGGATGGGGATGCACAGTTACCTTGTGTGTATAGAGAGAATGTATGTAATGTATTTAAGTTATTAATATCAGACAGTGTGGATGCAGAACTTCAAAAAGTGGGCTCTTTCTCAGAAGTAACCTACACGTCTGGTTTTAATGTTCTTCAGCAGGAACTGAAGGAGGAAAGGTAAAAACCTTTAATTCAAGATATTTCTGAGAAGACACGGACTTATCTAATAACAACACTGAACATATGCTATTTTCTGAGGCAGATTTATGCTGTGAAAGCTGAACATATTTTTCTGTCTTAAAAGTAAATTGGTGCTCAGGAAGGCACCAATAAGGACTTAGACTGTAGGGAGTATGCTGAATATTAGCAAAATGAGTATTCTGAGTATGAAAACTTTGTTCTGATCTGTTTGTGGAGTTTGAAATAAAAGCACAAACTGCGATTTCTTTATGTTGCATGCATGTGTCAAGTTTAGAATGTATATATTCATAGGTTCCCTTTCTTTCCCCTTCCCCCTTTTAACATGTAGATTTATGAGGAATCAAAGATGAACTTGGAGCAGGAGAGGCCTTTTGTCTGCAGTGCCCCAGGCTGCTCACAGGTGAGTGGAGTCAGCGGTGATATTAATTGAGTCCTCAGCACTAGCTCTGGCTTGTATAATGCCTCCTGATATATTAACACATGTCTAATAACAATATGTATGTCAGGGTTTTTTTGTGTGTTTTTTTAAGACCTATTCCCCGTCAATTCTCTCCTTTCCCACAAGACATTATTACAAAATATTCCAAGCAAATACAACAATCAGTCAAAAGTGAGTTGGTACAAGTGCTCCTCAAGCTGCTTGTGTTCCTTCTCTCATCCCAAAGCCTAATGTTTCAAGCCATGTTGTGCAGATTCCTTTAAGGACTAGCAAGAAAGGACATACTAGGCTGGACATATTTATCTGTCCTCTGCTGAGATGTATGCTGGAATATATTATGTTGTTCTTGGATGCAGAGTTTTGGGGTTTTTTTTTTCTGTTTTAAATACTTAAATATGATCATATCTTATTAGCTGATCTTTATTTATCTGTTTATTTTTAATCTTTAAGACATCTTCCTATTTAATATTTTCTATGGAAAATGCAGCCTGTAGATAAATTTTGCCCCAGGGTGTGCATTTGGGATTCCTATCCTGTGGACTGGTGCTCTTCTATACGTCTCTGAGGGCAAAATGTGATCTGTAACATTAGATGTTTAATGGGCTTAAAAAAAGCTGAAGTGACAAGGATTTTACCTGCTGAGGTTTGAACTGGGGTTTGTGTGGTTTTTTTCGGTGATTTTGCAGAGGTCAGGGAAGTTCTATGTGTGACACTTCTGACCCTAATTTCTTTTAGTGACAAGAGTTTGTGAATAAAATCTTCAGGCAAGGGAATCTTCTGGGCTTTTGCCACAAGCTTCCTGTATGCATCTGTGTTAAGTGATTTAGCTTATCTATTTCCCAGAGTCTTCCTCTCTTCATTAGTGAATCTTTCCCTGTTTCAACTCTATGTTGGGAGTTTTCAGCTGGCTAATATATTTACAACTCTTTGGGTTCTTCTGGCAGAGTGCTGGGTGACTGTTAATGAAGTGTAGGTGCTGATTTTGCCAAGTGCTGGAATAAGGAGAGGGAGAAGCCTTTGGTCCAGTTAACAACTGGCTGAGTGGCTTTGCTGTTTCACTAAGTGGGAGTTTTCCTACAGGAGGCAGAGTGAATCTTTTGGATTGTCCCTCAGGCTGAGAATATCTCCCTTTAGATCTCCACATGCAGAGTTAAACTTTCACCATTGTGTCAGAGAGATAGAATAAAAGTAACTGAGTTTAATTGTCACAATTTATTTACCTTTTTGATGAAACTAAATTCCACAGATATCAGCGGACTTGTGTTTTCATGTCAACTCCTTATTTCCTTAGTGGAAGAGAAGCTGATCCAAACAAGCTCTTTTAGGTGTTCAGAGAGCAAGTTTGGTTGCATGCTGTTACAATTTGGAAAGATGAACAACGTAGGTGTGACTTCCACATTAAAAAAACATTTAATTTCCCATTTCTAAACATGACCACTGTTTGTTATAAATGAAGACTTGACATAAGTGCATAAGGCAGAGCTGCTCTCCAGCTAAGCTGGCTGGTGACTGGCTTCTCTCTTGGCCTGTGCAGATGTGTGCTGAGGGCTGAGGGAGTTGACCTTCTGCACAAGGAAAAAAGTAGACTTAGAAAAAAGGCAGAGAAGTCTGGGCTGGAGGAACAGTTTCTCCTCTGTTGCCCCATGCCCTATTTAAGCTGGCTGATTTTGTCCCAAAGATAGAACATGGCATCCATGAAGGAAAATCCATTTCCAAGAGAAACAAATGTGGGGTTTTTTCCCCTCACAATTTCATTGAGCAAAGTCTTTCTCAGATACTGCCTTTGTTCTTAACATAAATTCCTAATGCTGCATTTCTTCCAGATGAGTAAGCAATGAACCAGGATTTCAACAGTGAGGAAAAGGTCTTTGGGATTTCTTTCTTTTTAACTTTTTTCCCCCAGAGAATTCAATTCCATTATTTATGCTGCTTTGTCTATGGGCTTAGAGAGATTCTCAGAAGGTGTAACATACAGCAATTATTTATACTCTAGCCACCAGCAAAATCACTTAGCCAGGAGTATACTGTGTTGAAAGCATTAGGTCCCTTTAACTCTGTTGTTGTCATTTTTTTTAGTCTCCTATTTACCTGTTGCTTTAAAAAGCTGCTTTTTTTCCCCTCAGGCCTTGATGATACAACTTTAGGCTTTTGCTAGTACTGCAATAGCTCAGTTGAAACCATTTCTGTAGCAAAGGTTTGTGTATGCATGTTCTGGTGAAGGAAACTTCACAGAACCAGTCTGCTCTTTGAGCCCAAATGTGCAAGAGCTTGAGCATTTATTCAAGCCTGTCTCTTCTTTGTATTGCCCAAAAGAAGCTATTTCTTGTAGACGTCTGTTTTCAGACTGTAAAACAAACTTACCACACTGATTAGTTTCTTACAAAAAACGTCTTTCCACCTTCTCTGCTTGACAAAGGAAAAGAATTTGATTTTGTATCATAAAGGGTCATAACTAGTTGCTATAAAACTGTGCACCATTGCATTGCCACTTCAAATCAAGTCAAAGTATCAGATATTTTCAAAATTAAAGATGTGTTTTGCCTGAATACTTTTGGGTAGAGAAAAGCAGACTTATTTAATTATTTTATAGCTCTTAATCAGATATATGCTTCAGAAAGACACAAAAGCAGAAAAATCCAGTAAAGTGATTTAAGATTTGCCTCATTACTTAGCATTTGCCATGGGCTAAGAGCACACACCACAGCAGTTATCGCAGATCCGCAGGCACGTGGGGACTTGTGAGGCTGTGGAAGCTGGAGTGGGTCTCTGAGACCCTTAGAATCTAAAACTTGGACTGAATTTTTTTCAAACAATTGCATGACACTTATGGTTTGTCATCCCAGAAAGCAAGGCAGCAAATACATTTCTAGGTCAAGTACAGCTATTTGTTACTCATACTCACTTGTATTTTCAAGTATTCTGTTTCCTGTGCCATTTGGACACATTTCTAGCTGGATAAATTTCTTTCTCTCTCTCATTTTTTAAATTCTGTCCGATGCCAAAAGTTTATTAGAGAATTAAATTCTTCTTTTTTCTTTTTTTTCTCTCTTCCTCTCTCTCTTTCTGTGTTTGCCTGACAGCGTTTTCCAACAGAGGATCATCTGATGATTCACAGGCACAAACATGAAATGACTTTGAAGTTTCCTTCAATAAAAACAGATAATATGTTATCAGGTAAGAAGATATGAATTCAAGAGTCAAGATAACTATTCCAATGATGTTGAAAGCATGACTCCTATTGGAAAGCTACTGGCAAAATGCCTCCAAGACTGGTTTTAAAAAGCCCCAGCTCCAATTAAATAACAAGGAGAGATGGAATAATAGAATGCATATCTTTGAACAAAAATACAATTGCCATTCTTCTGCCTTCATACAAGTTTGCCATGAGAGGGAAAGAAATCAGTGAGCCTCAACCATGCTGGCAGCTCTATCATTGATTCCCAGTGAAATATAGGCACTTAAATGCATGTCACCTGGGAGTCCAGCAATGAGAGTTTTAATGAACTGCATTTATGCTGTTGCTGTAAGACTTGTTGTTTAAGCTGAGCAGACTCATTTTAGCAACTGCAGGAGGCCACATTGTACAGCCACATGTATGGTGACTCAAGAACTGCTCACTGTAAATAGCCTTAACCAGCAAGGTAAACCAATGGGTAATACCCAGTGCTCTTTCCCCATCTCTCTCTGCTCTTTCCCCATCATACACAGGGGTTGTTTGGTATGAGGAGCAATTGCACCTTTTATTTTCTTGAGGAGTATTTTTCTTATGTAGTCTTTTCATACTCTTGTCTGTGTAACCACATATCAATGGCTTGCTGGCCTTCAGCCAATGCTAAGATCAAGCTAGCCTTCATTTTACTTCTTTCCTCTCCTACTCCCTTTCCTATTGTTTATTCTTTGGGCTAAAGTAATGGACTATTTAGAATAGCATCACTAGAATTTTTCAGGTTTCAAAGTAGTGGTAGAAAACTCCCCTATGATGCAAATATGTGTGTGGATGTTTAGCAGTGTTTCATACTTATCTTTTGCAATGGGCTTCTTCAAGATAAATTGTGCCATTTCAGATGCAAATATATATTGATTAAAGGGACTCCATCAGAGTAACTCTTTTATGGTTAAACTGTTTCTATTTTTGCGAAAATGATAATTAAGTAACAACGGCTTGCAAATATTTGATTTAGGTCATTGTTTGTTATCTTGTTGGGACTTTAAACACTAACGAGAAGTTACACAGACTTTACCCCAAATAGAATTTATTTTGCTTTTACATTTTAAAATGCCATAGTGGACTAAGTTTAGAAAGAAACAGTACCCAGCATTTTGAAGAGTAGGTCTTGTAAAGTGCCTGAATGCCAGCTCTGCCCACAGAATCCTGTGTTTGTAAGCACAAATGAGAAAAAGCTGCTTTTGCATTTGGCTGTGTCCTTTGGCAGTGAAACTGCTTGAAGACATCTGTGCTGTGGGCACATTCACCCTGTGCAAGTGCTCGCTTTTGTTAAAACTTTCAGTTTGGCAAGACTTTTGTTCGAGTGCAGTTTCTAACGAATCTATTCTGTCCTCAGGAGTGCCCTGAACAGAGTAGCTCCATTTATATTTGGTAACTTCTATGATTTAGCAGTCCTGCTCCTTCCAATGGATTGCTTTCCCAAGGAAAAAGAATGACTGTCTTCCAGCACTGCCGCTGGTACTGGGCCTCCTAAACCTGCAGTTAGCCAACTGCACATACTAATGCAGAATTATGTGGCCAGAAGGACTCTGAGGTTGCTTCTAAGGGATGTATTCTTTGAGATTTGTGTATGATGATCCTCTGTAGTAGTGAAAGAGCAAAAAGCTGTATGTGTTCTCAAAGACTGTGGCCAATGTGCATGACCATAAGGACCTGGCAACTAGGTTCTGCCGTATACTGATTCCTCTTTTTGTATTTGTTTGATGGATTTGTTTGGCATTTTGCAGGTCTTACTCTGTAGGCATCATAGATCATCTACTTTCTGCAGGAAGACATTGAAAAATAGTTGTTTCATTACCCACTGAAACCCTGGGGAAATCTAAATACCTTAAAGTTTAAGATGTTTTATTCTTAGATTTCATAATGAAAAATTAATGATATATGGAAAAAAGAGACAGGCTTTTCTCTTAGACATTTGTCTTCATGTCTTCCTTATTTTTTGCATTTTTGCTTATTTGACTTTTTAAAAGTTGTTTCTGTCATCAGTAAGTTCAAAGAATTGCAGCAGCAATTGCCCTGTAATAAGCCAGGTGCAGTGTTAGTTGTTTTTCTCCCCTTTGTCCTAAACTACCTAGAAGTCAGACTTCCTAATTTTTTTTTCCCAGTATGTTGGATACTACCTTTTAACTTGTTGTGTATGATCCATTTATTATTAGCAATTAGACATGAAAAATAACACACTGTATACTTTCAGGCAGACTTTAGAATTATCTGCTCTGTATACAGAGGTAGCTTAATCCCCAGTCTGGGTTCACTATAATATCAGTAATATTTAACACACATTGAACATGTTTTCTATAAACTGTTCCTGGAAGTAAGCACTGAAACTGTTGGTCTTGTACAAGACATCTTAGAAACTAAGTAAAATATGGCTTGGTAAGAAGGAACTGTGTGAAGTCTGTGTTGGGATCTGAAATATCAGCTTCTAGGGGAGAAGTAAAGTTATGTTATATGTGAAGTTAAGCATTGTTTTGTAGGTGGGGTCAGGTATCTAATAAGCAATGGTTCATGAACTGATTGCAACTATTGGTGCTGTACTGGTTTATCAGGTATGTCTCTCCAGGAGCTTCCTTGTTATCAACTAGCTCCACTATGTTTTCTACCACTTTTATCATGCTGGCTTAAGAAGGACAAGTTATATTAAATCTGCTGAAGCAATCTCTTGAACCAGTTAGGAAGCTCCAGATACCTGCATACAGATACCTATTCTCTGACTATATAAATGTAAGGAAAATCCACTAGAGGCATTGCATTAAAATGCAGGTGAAACTTCGGTTGCACGACTGGACAAGACAATTCTGTCTTTCAAAATTAATTTTATTCGTTCCTCTTTGTCATATGCATTTTATTTTTGTTTGTTAGAAAGTCTTGTTAAGAGTGTGTATAGAGAGTTATTGATGTTTTTAATTTCCATCTTTTCAGCCAAAAAAGAACTGTTTGAGATAACACAGAATATCTTATGTAAGTTTTGCATGCTAGTCACTGTTGCAGGCAACTTTGTAGTTAAATTGACTGAAATAGTTGTCAGCTCTTTGCTGTTGTGCTTACTGAGCAGTGTTTGCATTGCTTTGAAACTCTGTAGTTTGTTGTGTGACAAAGCTTTTGTGTTTAAACACCAAAATATTAATGTCTGTGGAATGGACTTTTTCTCCAGGGAAGTACTAAAAGCCCTGTGGAACTGAACTTTGTGAGCTGGGGATTATCTACATAGAAATCTCTTTTTACGTCCTCATTCTATTTCCTGAAACCAAATCCTCTAGAGTTTTGGAGATAAAGCCCACTGTGGAAGTAGAAACAGTTTTGTCTGGATGAAAAAAGTGCCTGTAATAAAGATAGTGCAAATGTATTCCTTTTTTTCCAGGTAATGCCTGTGTTAGTGAGGTAATTTACATCACCCTTGGTTGCCTTAATGTTTTCTCCTTGTAGTTTACATCAAGAGGTTTTTCTAGGCATGAATTTTGAGGAGTGAAAAATGATTGGATGTAAGGACTAATACTGTAGTTTGTTTTCTTGTTTGCTTCTGTGACATTTTCTCTATCAAAAATGAAATGAAACATCTTCTAACATTTACTGGTCAGGTTCAGAGTGACCAGAAGACTTTAAAAAGTTGTTGTACCCAGTATGTGTACCCCCCCAGACAGTCCAACCAGTAAGTTAAACTGTGCACATTTCAGCAGTAAAGTTCTTGATAGCCCTCATCTGGGTAGGAGGAGTTTCATCACCACCTGTGTCTGGGTGCACTTCTTCTTCCTCTCTTTCTCCACCTGTAATGATGTTGAGCTCCTCAGTGCACTTGGGTAGAAACTTGTGAAATCAATGAAGAAACTTTCCTGAATTTCTCAGGATGTTCCTCTGTCTTTGTGGCTGCTTGATGGGCAGCCCTTCAAATTTCTGTGCTAGTCCCATTACTCTGACTTTGTTATCATTGTATGAAAGTACAACAAGGGTAAGTGTATAACTTCAACAGAGCCCACAGCTGAACAAGCCAAATGTCTATTATTATTGCACATCAGACTAAACATTTTTTTTTTTTTAAAGAAAAATGAAGAGTCAAGTTACACACTCTGGACCTGTGCTGTTAGATATCTTTTACCAAATCAGAATTTTTATTTTTATTTTTTCTCAAAATGAAAGCTAGTTTCACATAACTGTCCTTTGGTTCTCCAGGGCTTTTTAAAACTGATAGCATGCTTTAAAGTTTTCTTTTGTGTTTTGAGGGATAAAACTCAGGAATTTTAGGTAGTTTTACAAATCATATACTGGATGAGTCAAGTAAGCTTTTGTATAGCAAGCTAATGTTCTGTTCCCTGAGCTGTTGTTTTGAAAACAATATATTGAGACTGAGTGTCCTTTCTGAGACTATTATTGCAATCCCCACACCCCCAAATGAACAACAGCAGCGAAACCCCCATGCATTGCCAAACATAGCCAGTACATAATGGAATCTTTTGACTTTGCTGAAGATTTCAAGTTCCCCATTGCCTTATAGCATGTATTTTTTAATGAGGCTGGAAAATCAGGTATCCCTTCAGATGTTGAGGACAGGTTTTCAAAACTCAGCAACTGAAATACACACAGTCTATGATGTTCTGGTCAGAATATGGTTGCTGAGTGCATCTGAAATACCTTCCTGTAACATACTTGGGGTCTGCACAGGTGAGATAATTTGGACTTGCACTGGGGCTTATATATTGTCCATTAACTTGTTTTTAGGCTTACTTAAACTTGACGTTTCTTGCAGCCTTTCTGGTCATGACTGTGATGACTGCGTCATCAGAGAGGCTGATTATTCCCGAGTAATGGGCTGAACAATATTTATATTGCCTAGTCTGAAGCTTGACAAATTCTGTGTTCAAGCTGGTGATAAAGTTGAGATAGAAAGAACTTCCTAAGTCATTATCAGATGACAGGTATAGCTATGAAGTGACAATTGGCTAGAGGCAGATGCCTCAAAGGACAGTGAACTAGTTCTGGAGGATGAAACTAGTGGAGGATGGAAAGATTTTTACATGTTGAACAATGAGCCTGGGTTGGGATAGCTGATCAATATAAAAGGCAGGTATCTAGGGTTAACCTAGATAAACCTGTATCCCAAGCTGCCAACTCAAAATACAGCTTGTGACATTAAAGTTCTGAGTTTTGTGAGTAGCAGTGTGCCTGCAGAACAGCTTCCTACGTAACGTGTGTCCTCAGCAGGAACGCTGAGAGTGCTGTCTCTGTCTGAGTTTTGGTCCAGATGGGTCTGGCTCATCCACTTGCTGAAGCACAGCAAATCAGAGCCCTATTCTCAGTGAGTCTGCAATAGTTGTGGGCGCTGGTGATAGCAACAAAAGCTTTGTTTGTACCAACAGGGAACAGTGAGGTCAGGCACAAGCTGTTGGAACTATTAATGCATTTTTAAGTGCTGAGGATTAGGAATATTTTATTAATTCTTGGAGACCTGATTTTGTAGTTTACATTAGGATGTCCTTTGTGATACTGTTCCCAATTAACACCCCAGGGCTTGCCTAATCTAGGTAAAAGAATTCCTGTGGTGTTGAGAGTAATTTCTTCTACTAATTTGCCCACATCCTAAAGGAGAGCTGGTGTTTTGCAGAGGCAAAATAGTTGGTTGCTCAGGGGCAAAGCAAGCTCAGTAGACTTGGTAGCCTTGTAATCCTGAAACCAATGAGTGCAGTGTGTGTGCAGTGTAACTACTTTACTACACAAAGCCTCAACGTCCTAAACTCTGGATCTTTATCAGTTCTGCTCTCACACAAACAGAGGTTTTGTGGACTTCTGGCTTCTGTGAATGTTGAAGGCTGAAGTGTTATAGCTAGAAAGGCAGATCTTGTTTAACATCTGACTGAGCTGACTTCCAGAAGGTCTGTGGATGAAGGCTGGCTGGTTGGTGGTGTTCATTCCTCAGCTGGGAGAAACGAGGGGCTGTCTGTTTTAACAAAATCTTGATGTGAATTCCATCTAGTCTGATTTCTGGAACACAGGAATTACAGTAGCCTTATGGGGAGACTGAGGTAATAAATTAAGATCACCATCTCAATATGTAGGTGGTGTAAACAGTGTCATTATCAGTTTTGATCTTTTGAGATATTAAAATAGTTAATTGGATAGTTCAGCTGGAGGCAATACCATTGGTTATCTTGTGGTGCAGAAGACAGACTTTTAACATGAACAGAGGAAAGCCATTGAGGCCCTTGTGCATTTGAATTACATTCTTACTCTGGCTTGCTTTTTTTCACTGTTGAAATTTCACTGGATTTACTTCAATGAGACAATTTTTTTGGGTGGGGCCTCAATTCTGGGCTCAGTCAACTCTGAAGAAACCCAGGATTTTTAATTCTAGTGAAAGTGGTGGCATCAACTTCTTTATGAAATCATAGTTTCTCATCTTGGCCATTAAATTGATACCTTGCTTATTTGATATGGATATACCACTTCTAACAATAAAACATTTCCTGTATTTACCTTACATTCAGATACTAATGTGCCCTTTGTGTCCAGGAAGGCTTAGAAGCAATTGTCTGATTTTCTACAGAGCAATGGTGGTGTTCACTGAAGTAGCATTTGATCCTCTTTGGAAATTAAATCTATTTCTCCTGCACCCACTAAGAACTCCAGTCCAAGGGCCAAAGACAATGCTGGTGTAAATCTACTGAGTTTACTGAGGTTACCCTAGAGATTTGTTTGGCACTGCTTCCTTAGGATATGGACCTGTAAAGTGCTTAGTGTCCTCAGCTCCCATCACCTTGTAGACTCATCTCCTTATTCTGACTTCTTGCACTATTCTTGGAAACTTACGTTTCTGTCTTTGGTAATATGGTAGTTAGCTGTGATAGCTAACAGATAAATAGGTGTGCATTCCCAAAAACTTGAGGTTTGTTTCCATTAAGCTCATAAGTAGGATGCTCAAGCCAAAAGCAATGAAAAAGTCCTAGCATTAAGGACTTGCATTTTATGTTCCATTAAAAATATAAATGCAAATGAGTGTCTTTGACCTTGGATTACCTGAGAAGGTCAAACCTGGAGGACCCTGCCTGATACAGTTGACAATTGGCTTCAGCTGGCTTTATAATGGAAGAGGCTGATCCTCTTTATTAGTTTCCAAGTGAAAGCTGAATTTTCTTTTGCACACCTTGCTTTTGTACTGCCTTTTTAAGGGTTGATGTGCATTTCTATCCTGATCATGTAAACTTCATTGCGTCAGGTAACTGTTTGCTCTAAGGTGGTAATGTTAGAACTTGACCCAGCTTAGCTAGGTGCAAGAAACCAATTTCTTTTCCCAGAGCACACTGAAGTGGGAAGCTTTTTTCTGAGGTCAGAATTGACCCAATATGGGTAACTGGGTTTAGTATGACGGAGTTTTCATTCTCTAAAGAATGAAATACAAGCAATAGGTAGTTGTCAAGGACTATGCTGAAGATTATTTTTGAGCAAAGTAAGTCGAGTCTTTCTGTAAAATCAAGTACAAATCATCTCAAGCTGCAACAGAGCCTTGGGAAGAAGGCGCTGAGGTGGAATAATTAAGAACTAGCCTCAGAATTAATGGAGGTGCCTCAGAGATGTGCTTTGGGGTGTCTCTGGTTCCCAAGTTTGGGCTTGATTTTTCCTTTCCTGAAGAAAGACCAGCCAAGGTCTTCACTGAACTATAGTCTGCATGGCAATTTAGCTTGTCTGTCTTGCAGGTTTTTGAAAAGGCATCAGAAAACCTTGTAGTTTCTTCAGTCCCTCCTGCCTGTGGCATTTAAGAGAATCCTGTCCTTCCTTGTATTAATTCTGAGGGGACAGAAAATCCTAGAGGTGAAGACATTAAAACTATTTTGACTCCAAATTTCATGGTGTTGCATGTATTATCAACACTTTTAGGTATAAAATGCAAAAGGATGCTTTTTTTTGTGGCCAAAATTTAACTTCTCACAGCTTTTCTAAATGTTGTTTAACTCCTCCTTCAAAAATTGTGTTGAAAGCAGAACTTCTTCCCATGGCTTCCTTTGATTGCCAAGTATGTGTATATTTGAGGTGGTTTTTGAGCACTTGAAGGCGTTAACCAGTGTGTATCCACAGTAGTTAACACACGTGCTGTGGTGTAAATGTACAATATGATACGTACTGTGTGTTTTTCTATTTTTGGAGGTTTATAGACAGCTCTAAGTGACCATTTGCACATGTTAATGATATGCACTTGTGTTATGTGCCCTGGAAAAATCCATGCTGTTGTCTTTCTGCCTGAATGATGACTGCTGCCTGGTTTCGGACATTGATGGCAAGCGCTGGCTGCCTGCAGTGTTTAGTGTCAACATTCAGCACTGTGTGGGTTTTTTAATGATGGTGTGGCAGGTAGGGGTAGGAAGGCAAAGAGAAGTTTAGTTAGAACCTCTCTTTTCCTGGAAGACTATTTAATTGTCTCCCTCTCCTTTTAATATTAAGTCCCAATGATAATTTCTTGTCATGTTCTCAGATCAGACTCCTACACCAACACGCTTTCTGAAGAACTGTGAGGAAGTTGGCCTCTTCAACGACATCGACTGCTCCCTAGAGCACGAGTTTAGGAAGGCACAAGAAGAAGAGAACAACAAAAGGGTGAGTGTGAGCACACCAAGCCCTTCCAACCCTTCTGACTCCTTGAAATGTTAAAGCAAGTGTCTTTTAATCTGTGAGAAAGCAGATGGAACTCTGCTACCTGGTAGAAACCTTTTGGTTAGAAAGAAGGTGGCACTAGAAATTGTGACATGCGTTTTAAAACTATTGAAACAGTTGACAGAAACAGAAAGCCCAAGCCAACAAAAAACTAGTATCCAATAAAAAAAAAAAGTGTGACTGTGTTTGCCAGGGTTTGATTCCAAGTCCCTGCTTTTAAGTAAACTCTAACACAAACCACACACCTCTTGGGGGAGAGGCTTGGGAAAACTATATCATCTTTGAAGTGAGGATTGCAAATTGGATTAAATACATTACAGGGAAATTTGGCTTATGAAGGGGCATTTATTTAAGAGGAAATTTTTTTCTTGGTTTTTTTTTTTTTTTTAATTCCTCCACAACATGGTGGGCCCTTGGATTTATTTGTCATTATACCAGCTTTAGTGTGTTTCTGTATTTCTCATAAAGCATTCAAGCTGAGCTGGGAAACTTTGACTTGAAATACCTAGTAGATAACATATCCCATTTTCAATTAGTATTCTTTTAGTGCCAGCATTCTGAAGTTCAGGTTGAATTACATCGGCCACCTTGTATGTAAGTGTACTCCTGTACCCAAAGATAGTTAGTTTTCAGGGATCCTAAACTACTGTTAAAATGTTGAAAGAGTTGTAAAAGAGCTTAATGCACTAATGAGGCCAGGAAGAGAAGAGGTAAAACTGCTTTCTGAGGTGCAGAAGAGGAGCGGAGGCCTGTAGAAAGAAGATGAGAAGGGAGTCTAGGAGTAGTTTGGTTTTGGCTTATAAAAAAGGGGACCCTAGGTATGGTTTATTTGTGGCTCACAAGGAGAGAGATTGTGACAGATGGAGGAGGAGAGAGGCTGTGTCATGGTATGCTGAGCAAGGAATAAGAGTGCCCAAATGTGAGAGAGTTCAAGTTTTGGTCAAGTATTCGGAAAATAGCACAGCTATTTTGTGTTGGAAAAATGTTAGGAAACTGCCATGCATTGAGATAAAAGTGTTTAATTTTAGACTGGTTAAAAACTTTGTGGTTTAGGTGCTGCAGAGGGAGTCTTAGCTGGAATCAGGGAGAACATTTCTGTACACTCCTACTTCTTTGTGCATTAGCAGATTCCTCAGTTGTTCTCTGTGCATGGTGTTTATTTTGCAGGAGTAGGAGATGAGGAGAAATCTACTGAGGTGGACCTTAGTGCAGTTAGCCACAGATTGCAGTGCTTGATGTTTCAGAGAGATTTCAGCTTGCAAGGGATAGTTGCAAAACCTGATTAAAACCTAGAAAAGGGCATCAAGTTACCTGATAATTCCAGCTGTTTAGCAGTCTCTGGGAGTCTTATTCTGCCCTCCTACCAACCCCATGCAGCTGCCATTGGTGATCTCCAGGGAGCAAATAAGTGATCATGTGGGTGGGAAATTAAATAGAAAAGAAAAAAGAGAGGGTGAAAAAAGGAAAAGAAAGGAAAGAAAAAAAGGGGTGTAAGTCCCACTAGCTGGCTAACCTGTAACATTTGCTCCGTGTTTCCAATTAGTCTGCTGTATGTTTATTCTTGTATTACTGACTGACTGTCAGATAGCAATCTGAAGCAGACCCCAGTAGGACTTTACACAAATGCAAGAGACAAAGGCCAAGACAGAAGGGGACTCCTTGGGCTGCACCTATCCCTAAGGAAATGCTTCTAACAGCCTGTCTCTGGAACATGAGTGTGATGTAGGGTTGGCCTAACAGACCTACCAACACATGGCGACTAAGGTTAAGTGCATGGAAATCTTACTCGCTGCTCAGAAAAGTCTTCCAAAAATATTTTTGACCATATTAATTTCTCTGGACTCTGAAAGAAACAGTTTTGTTTATTTTAGTATATCACTGTAGCTTAGCACACAGCTTGACACTGAAATCTTGTAACAGAAAAACACTTTCATTTCTATTTGGGTTTTTTGCTTCTTGAGAGGCATAATTTGAAAACTCAGAGGAAAAAGTTCAAGTAACTGCATTTTTCCCCTTTCTTCTTTTTAATTTTTTTAAAATCTTCTGAGTGGGAGCCCATGGATAATCCAAGAGAAGTTGTTGTGATGAAGCCGGTTATGCAGAGTGGTGACTTTCCAAATCAGCTGTGAAGTGCCGAGTTTTATGGTTTTAGGAACACCATGTGTACCTTTTTTGTGAAGGTACAATTGATTGGAAAGCACTTCCATTAATATCCCAGCTTCTTATCCAGGAATAAATCACTTGACATCCTTCTGCCATAGCTGCTCACGTGTAAAGTGGAAGTAGTGCCTTGCATACTGATATGCCTTATGACTGTAAGCTCATCTGTCAAGGACCACTCTGAAAATGTGGATTTGCTCAGGGACTGAAGAGACTCGAGGAACAATAATGATGATGATGGCCTCCAGGACCTGAATTGAGAAAAGCAAAGCTATAAATAGAAGCAAGATTGTTTGTTTGTTTTGGCTCTGCTGTTTATACCATTCAATATTATCCAGAATTCTGTCCTTGAGAAAGTCCTGCTCCCTAAATGCAAAGGATGCTGTGGATCAGCAATAAGCATATGGATAAGCATATGAGAAAGGCTTTTTCTATCCTCATGACAATGCCACTTCCTGACACAAGTGTCCTACCTCCCAAATTCACCACCAAAATTAACACAGGTAAAAGCACACTTACACTATATTTATGTTTGCAAAATTGTAAATAGAAAAGTTCTTGGGAGCTTGAGGCAGACAGCAATTGACAGCTCGGACCCAGACAAAACTTGCAACCCAACTCAACAAGGCAGGTAGTGCTGGCAGACCACATGACCATTTTAGCCCACTAGCTATAGGTTTTAGGCTTACACTGCCTGGAACATTAGGTATCCAAAGCAATTGTAGTGGTTTATAATTGCAAACACATGATCTTTGCTGCTACTGGATAGACCCTGTTGTCACTTCTTGTTTTGAGCATTGAGCAGGGGCTGAGGGGGTAGTGTCAAAGATGGGAAGAGTCAGGATCAGTTTCTGAATGCCTAAGTGGACCCACTTAATTAAAATGCATCTAGCCTGGACTCCCTGTGTGAAATGAGAAAGAGTGGAAATAAGCTGAGTGTAGCAAGTAGAGTATTGCATCAAATAGTATTTACAAATAGTGAGCTGAATATTTTCAACATGTGGGTGTTTTTAAAATCACATTCTGCTTATGCTAGAGTTCAGATGCATCACTTCCTGAGACTTGTCCTGAAACTTTGAAATCTTCCAACCAGTGTTCATTGCTGCAAGAAAATATGTAAATTATGCAAATGAGGCAGGGAAATGGCTATTCTCAATTGCAGCTTGGTTTTAATTTGTGTTGTTCAGTGTTAGTTCAGGAAGCTCATGTTCAGGAAGCAAGTCCTCTGCATGGCCTAATATTCCTGTTCTAAATATACTATCCAAAGGCAAGCACCTCACTGCTACAAAAGCATCAGCAAATTGACGTAGTCCAGTAAAGAAAAAGAACAAAACCAAATGCAGAGCCTGTGGTGGTTAAATAATTTCAGTCTGCCGAAGGATTAAAAAGCCTGAGTATGCAGTTTAGTTCTGTTAAGTGAGGGTTGATGCTACAGTCTGATGTGTATTTGCAAGACATATATTTAGTTCGTACCTTCTAGGTTCTTCTTCTACCTTGTCTATACTTCTGTGTATCAGCATAAGAAAGTAGATTAAATGCACTTGTTTAGCTTTTACCACCTCACTATTTCATGCTGAACTCAGTGACTCTCTGACCTCCAGAAGAAATCTCTTGCAAATATTTTATGAATGTCATAGTTTGGTACCGTAGCCTATGAGTACAGGGAAGATGTTATAATTCAAAGCAAGCTGGGAATAGTAGAATCTGTTTCTAGAGTAGTATAGTTTGGTGAAAAAATTAATTTCCACACCTTGCTTAAACTCCATACAATGTATATCTAGCCCATAGGTTTTCACCTCTTCTGAAAAGTGATACAGAAAAATCTTGACGGATTTTGCCTGTATTTAATCATTGACACTGCAGCAGCTAAAACTAGCAGTGCAATAAATGGGGCCCTTAGCCAGGAAAGGATGATATTGTACTCTATATGAGAAGAAAAAAAAATATTTATATGTTGATAAAGCACATTGTGTACGTGTTTGGTTTTAGCCTTAGTATTGTAATACTAATAGGCTATGTGGTAATGTTGGCAATGCACTCTCTTGGTGAAAGAGAAGAACAGGGATTAAGGGTTCATTTTGGTGGCTGGCTTGGCTAACGGGTGACAGATTAGCCCTAGTTTTCTCTCGTGAGTATTCCAAAACTCCAGTAGGGTCGCAGAGAAGAGCAGTGTGCTGGTAGACATTTCAGAGGTAAGTGTTCTGAAAGGGCTGAATTTCACTTGTGAAGTAATACAAACCAAGAAACTCATAACCCTCTTCCTGGGGCACTTTGGACTCATTGTCTGACAGCCTGTACAGCAAAAGAAAGGAAACACCCACGTTTAAATGCTTACCATTTTGATTTTTAACAAATATTATGCAATTATAAATGCACATATGTACATTTTCCCTACACTTGTCTTAACATGATATAAGAGCATACATATTTTTAAGTCAAAGGATCCTCTGATTTCTTTTTTCCCCCACTGAGATCAAGTGTCTCATATACTGTGTATGTTACAGTAGACACAAAGTAAGACTAGGAATTTTTTATGTTAATACAGAACTTAAGGGCCAGAGTACCACTGTTGTAGGTACTGTAATAACTTCAAGCTGTTACTTTATCATTCAGTTAAGCTGTTGTCAAGGTGATAGCTCAAAGCTCTTAAATTCAAAGTCCAAAATATCACCCCACATTCAAAGGTTTCAGTATAATAGTTCCTATACTCTAAATATAACATCTATATCTGTGAAGATATAAGCATCGTCACACCATAGCAAATTTTTTCTGGGTGATGCATTGAAGTACTGAAAAGATACACTGTAAGTGTATCAGAGTTTTTCTAAGGGTTATTTTGGGTTTTCATATGCATTAATTGTATCAGGTTATTGATCTGCTTTTTAGGTTCATCTTTTGGCCTGAAACACTCCCTTTTTTCTTAATTAAATTAACTTTTGCAGCATTCTTATGAAGAGGGTAAATGCTCTGCCTCTTATTTTCTGAGGGAAAAACACATTCCAAGAGGACATTACTTCCCAAAGCTCCTCTGTAGTGTGACACCAAGCTCTTGAAGGAATCACATGCATGGAGTGAGAATTTCAGGGAATCTGGGTCCTCTCCTCTGGTCTGCCAAGAGAGCAGCTTTCTGTCTCTTTTCTGTCTCTTTTTTGGTTCCTAAATCTCTAGCAGCATGGCCCCAAAAGATTGATAGACACCCTCAAAGACATTTTGGTGCCTTTCTCTCACCGAAACAAAGCAGGAGTAAATCAGAGAGCTACCACAAAGGATCTGGGCTCAAGTGACATGCTGAAAATTGCACAGGAAGTCTGTGGCAGAGCCTCGGATTGATTCCATATCTCCTTGGTCTCAGCATAGGGCATCCCACAGACCATGTGTGCTAAAGATTTATCAGCTGTTGTTCAGTGTTGCTAAAGACAGGAAGAATGCTCTCCTCCTCTCTCCAGATGGGTAGGCTTGCTGGATTTTAACTTCTTAACATTCAGAGATTTCATGGTAGACACGTGGCAGTTCGTTGTATTTTATATGATGGCAGCTCCACATTGGTGCTTCAGTCCCCTGGCTTTGTGAATCCCGTTTTGAGCATGTATCCATCTCCAGGCACTCAGTCGCCACACTGAACTGTGGTACAAAAGGGACGCTTCCTGCATAATGGTGCAGGAAAGCTGTCAAGACAAAACTGTCCATAACATGACCTTGCAGAAATAGTCACAGGAATAGGCTTTAATTTAGGCTTGTTGCTGATGGTACAGCAACTTATCTTCTGCTGGCAGGCAGGTCTATCTTATCTCCTGGAGAAATGGACTTTTGGATGGATTTATGGGTTTAGATCCTCATACTCAAAGAGAAGACCTGAAT
Organism: Lichenostomus cassidix; assembly: GCF_008360975.1. Taxonomy (NCBI): domain Eukaryota; kingdom Metazoa; phylum Chordata; class Aves; order Passeriformes; family Meliphagidae; genus Lichenostomus; species Lichenostomus cassidix. Next base: position 34,096,863 of record NC_139482.1, read on the forward strand.
GTTTTTCCAGCAGTAAGCACCTATATCTTGCAGAAAGGCAATTCTTGTGGGCATACGTTTTTGATTGAGCTAAACCTCCCTAACCATCATCCTTCCATGTTCTTCTGAATTCCAGCTGATGAATCATCCTGCAGAGCTCAGTCGGGACAGTCCACTTTCCTTCTTCTTATTACTGTCTCTGTCTCAAAGAAGCTGAGTCACTCTCTTGCAATGTTTGAGGGTTTGTTATGTTTTGTATATTTTGGCTACCCCCAGAGAAGGACGCCTATCTGATTTCATCCTAACATTTCTTTCATGGCAACACAGCACATTTGTGCCTTTTGCCTTGGTCTTCCTAGGAATGTTTTTAATGGCACAGCTTTCTTGTTACCAGTTCAGATTTCAGCAGCGTGGACTGGATGGCACATGAAAAAGGGATAAACCTTTCCTGTAGTGGCATTTTTATAAGTCTATCTGTTAGGTAAAGCCCCTAAATCTTGGCAGTCTCTTTAGAGTGTACATTCTGCTATTAAACACGAGCTCTTTGCTCCCCAGAGTGGGCTGCAGCCTCTATGGTTGGGTGGGTAATAAGATACTGCTGATACACTTCAGAGCAAGGTGCACTTTTCCTTTATTTATGAAGATAGACGTGCTGGTCGAGGGCTTAATCACAGCTGATAAATCATTTTAAGAAAGCCTATTAGAACCATATGCTGATCCTTCATATTAACATGGTGTGTCTGTTTCCAGTCTAATAAGGCAGGGTCTCTTTTCCCTCTCCCTTCCCCCTGCCTGGTGTGCAAATTGTTTATCTGTTTAAGTGATATTGCTTGCCTGGGTGCATTTCTCTCTATAAGAGGTATTGTTAATAAAACAAGGTGAACAGAGGAAAGGATTCTTGCTCTCCAGAGAGCAGAGCTGCGTGGTTTTGGTCTCCTTTGTTGAGAGGGGATTGCAGGGCATTGCTCCAAAAGCGGAGACAAGAAAACCCACTGGTTAAAGGCTGGGACACTGTGGCATGGCCTTCACAGCAGCATAAGGTTGTCATTTTGGCCCAGGTGGTTACAATCCTGGAGCCCAGGAATAGCGAGGGTTGGGTGTGCTGACATTTCAGTTACCTCACCTTTCCCTCACTCGGAGAGGGCTGCTGCAGGAACAGGTCCCACAGCCATCTAATGAGATCCACATTGGTTAAGTTTTCCCTGTGCCAAGTCCTATTTATCATTAATTGGTGGGTTTGCTTGCAGATCTTTCATATTATTTGCTGATTATACCCCTACACATTTTATTATCTTTCCAAAATTCAAATGCTAATAATTTCTTGATTTATTGTTTGTTTATAGCACTGTCTACTCCCTAAATATACATAGTTAGAAGATTTCAAAACAGCAACAGCTCTTTTGCTGACTGGGTTTCTTTCACGTTTTGCACATGGCAGTCAACTATTTATAAACCTCCGTAGGGACTCCTAAACCTTTACAGTTGGGTTCCTCCCACAACTTCAGCCTCTTTTCTCCCTTGTTCCCCCAAGGCAAGTCTTGTTTTTTTGGCATAAAGACAATGATGGTGATTGTTAGGTGGAGAAAATGTCCACAAGCTATGAACTGTGGGTAAGGATTTTTAATTTGTACATCAAGCAGGATAAATTGGAAGTCGGAGACATCCAGGAGAGTAAGGGTATCTTTACGATAAAGTGGGAGATCCACATCTGAGTTGCTGGTGTTCTTTAAGCTTACAGAATATAGAACTGAAAACTCACTTTACACCAGTTGTATACATGCTGTAGCATGTCCCATTTCTAGTACTGCACAAATTTAACTTGTAAATCTGATGTACTTCAGAGTAAAGAAAGGAATAGTGGAGAGAAGAAATAAGCCAGAACAACTGGTCACATGTGATGGCAGTTAATGAACGTCAGAGTGGGGATGTAAAGCCTCATACATCTCTGGGGCAGTTTCATTGACTTTAATGGAATTTAAATTTTTAACCTATTACAACTAGGCAAAGATCTAAAGAGAGAAAAACCTTTACTAAGAGACCACGAAAAAAATCAACTGTGGTCATGAAGTGATGTGGAGTATCTGGGTAGTTGTTGATGTACTGCTAATATGTAAAAACAGGGCTTTTAAAAAACCATATTAGGGAGGTAAAAAATGTACATATTGTTTCCGTATTCTGGTTTCTCTCTCACATGCTCCTCTACAAAAGTTGCCAAGTCCACTATTATCGAATAAATATCAGCTTTTTTTCTCCCCTGAAATGTGAGTAAACTGTGTGTGGCTCGGTCTGGTCCCTGGGAAGGGAACAGACATCGGGTTGCCATGCGAATGTACATGTCAAAGTGCAGCTCTGCCAGCCAGTCTGGGGCTGGGTGGGGAGAGACATGGGGAGAATGAACTCAGTGTTACAAACCGTCTCTTTTGAATTTCTACAACCTATTAGTCACAGCAAGCTGCCCTTATTGATTTTGGTAAGAGAGGTCACTTTTAATCCTCTAAAGTGGAGAGAGCTACATGCACTCTCCATAGCATGACATTAAAATTGACACAGCTCTGCATCAGTTCTATGAAAAAGCCCTAAACCTAGATGGATTATTGCCTTGCTTTTCAATGGATACAAGCTGCTAACCGGAGCATGCTAACCTAGATTAGGTGTAAAAGCTTTAAAATGCCTGATAAGGAAAGCACAGCCAAAAGAAGCAAGAAAATATGAGAACATGCTGAAAGAGCTGCCGCTGCAGAAATAGGCAGTTAGCCTTCAGATACTTATTTTCTCCTTTTTGAAACATTTAAAAGTCAACACAAAGGAGTGGAGATTATCATATAAAAGAACAAACAAAAGCTGACCTTACTCTATGATTATGACTAAAGCTTTATTCTGGCTGATACCCCTTGCTAGTTTTGTTTATGTTCTTTAGAGAACTAAATCTTTGAATACAATTAGGACTGTCCGACTCGAATCTTAAGTGTGCCTCAAAATAAACAGCAGAGGTGAACTCTCAGCAGTTTTCTTTTCATCTTTGTTATCCTTGCTCTGACCCTTTTTTCCTGCCTAATGATCCTTTGTGGCATACTATTATTGAGAGAAATCTTCTTGATGGAAAAATATGCTTAATGTGGATAGGAAAATCATTGTGAGCCTGGAGAAGATTTTTTTCTTTCTTTGGAATTCCAGAAAATGAATGGAGTGTCCCTTTTGATTTTATGCTACTTTTTATTTGGAAATTTGTTTTCTGAAGGTTTTGCTGATTTTTTTTTCTGTGAGTCTCAGTAAATATTTACAATGTATTATTCAGGGAAATTTGTTGCCTTGTTATGCAAGCTTGGTGTTCTCCTTTTTTGTTAGTTGTAAGCTTTCACCAGTATTTCTTATTGAAGGTTAGAAATTCTCTTTCTAAATAAAAGACATCTGCAAAGGAAGCTGTGGTAAAAAAACATTAAGGTACAATGTTAGAGTCTAATCTGTGGAGCCTGTAAGTGTAACACATGTGACGAGGGAGGTGCCACAGCACACTTCAGAAAATCTTAAAAGTCCTCTTTTGGTGGTTCATTGGGGTCTCTGAGCTCATTCTCAACAGAGATTAAAGTGTATGTCTGTTGAGCCAGTGTGGCTCCCCCTCCTGCATTAAGAGATATTTACTCTTCTTCCCCCTCCTCCCTCACCTGAGATGTGTGTGTTGGGTGGTGGTATTTTCTCCCTCCTTGTGGACTTAGTAAGGTCTAGGGAAATTCAGAGAAAGCACTGAAAGGGAGATGGCTTTTGGCACTGTCACTAACACTGAGACATGACATCTAGCAGAAAAGGTGAGAGCTGCCCAATCTGCAGATTGTCTGGGCTTCTGTCTGGCAGCTTATTTCTATCCCAGCCCTACCTTTTCTTCTCCTATCAAGGCAGAAATAAAAATAAGGTACCTTGCCAGTCTCTCCTCCTTTTTGTTGGAAGAGGTCTCCTTTATGTCCTAGAGGGGAGAGAAAGAAGGAAGACAGGAAAGTAAGGGTTGTTAAAGGGGAGCAAGAAATGAAAGGAAGAAAAGTACCTTTCTATTTTATTTACCTAAAGGACTTATTCCTACCCCAAATCATACTTGATGGGGAAAATGGAAGGGTAAATTTTCACAGAAGAAGAGGGAAAATAATATTACTCAGACATGAAGAAAGCTGAGGGATGCCATCATGAAGCTGCTCAACTGAGAGAGAAAGAGCGAAAAAGCAGCACTCATGTGAAGCATTAAAGAGAATGTTCTTTGTTTTCTGAGACATGGAATATTAAAATATTCATGTCATGTACTTCTTAGCAAAATTGGAGGAGCAGAGATAAAGGAATGTGAAAAGTAAAATTTGATTTTCTCCCCACCATGCCCATCCTGTTCCTCCCAACCCCAACCCAAGGAAATGGAATTAGTTTCTCTGCTTAATGCTGAAATGAGATGTTGAAAGGGATGTGGTTGTACAAGAGAAGAGGAGACATGAAGGTGCTCAGTTGATGTTGGATATTAGAATAGTATTTCCATGAAAAAGTGGAAAGGAAAGTCTGTCTGGATGCTCATGTTTCTACTTTCTTTATGGTCTTTTCTAAAATATTCTTTCTCTCATCACACTCCTGTCTTATCTCTGAGATCTCTTGGTATGTCCCTTGGGAAGTGTACATCTGCATAAGGCCTGTTCCTCTAATGACAAAGTAACCATAGTTCTTTCCCGTTTGTGCTTTTTTTTTTTTTTTTTTTTCCAGTACAGTAAACACAGACAAATGTAAATGCCAGCATATATGTTTCAGGAAAACCAGGAAAACTATTATGCGTATTACACCTCTGCACATAAGTTCTTATTTTGTGGATTATTGTGTGGCTGGAATCTTTTTCAGGTGCACCTCTTATAACCAAATTTCTTTTCTTTGCTTCATCCATCTCAGCCAGTTAAATGTGTATATAACTGATTTTCTGAAATGGGGCCAAAGTCCATGTACTTCAATAGCTCTTAAACATATGGTTAACTTCAAGCATGTGTGCAGAGGTTTGCTGAAGAGAGATAGTTTGCTGAATCAGGACTTCCCAACACCAAGATTTTAAATTGCAAACAATCGTCTATTTTAATGTATTTTAACTACTGCCTCCCATGGACTAACAATAGGTAACTATTGTTGAGTCCTGCAGATGAAGAAAGTTGTACTTGGATAAACCGAAATTTAAGGGTAAACCAAATCTTTCTGACACCCTTCTGTGAGAACTATTCTTTTACTTCTTCCTAATAAATAATTATGTAACATGAAGGGGAATAATGATCATAATTTCAGGTTATGATTAAAAACTTATTTTTCTGTGGGACGTAGAAAATTCAGCTGTTTCAAAAAAAAAAGGCTTTTGTTACAGCTTTTTCCTTTTTTTTGGTTGTGAGATTTCTGTATTTTCTAACTAAATGCAGTACTGAGATTATAATATATGTATGCTATCACTGACAAATAAACATGAATCAGCTATCCAGTCTTATGGATACATAAATCCGTGTGATTTATGGAGAAAATATTTTAAAGCACAATAGAGGTCTGTATATATGTAAAAGAACCCTAAACCTAAAAACCTGAAAAACCCCAAACCAAATAAAAACAAGCAACCCATAACCCACCTCAAAGCAACCCAACCCAACCAAATTCCACCCCTTAAAAAAAAAAAAAACCCAACTGAAGAAAAAGAAAAACACAACAAAAAATGCAGCTGCCTTTTTCATTCATTTGCATTCCTCCATGTGCAGGGATAAATGGGATAGGGCTACCTGCCCTATGTTGTTTTGGTTTTCCCCATCCTGCATCACAGGTAGAGTGGGGTGGAAAGGAGATTCCACAGAGCAAATGCATCTGTTGGAAGGTGCAGGCAAGGGGAAAGAGTCAGTGAGGGAAATGTTCCTTTCAAAATAGTTCTTAATATGCTGTTAATGATGGAGTGCTCAAATTGCCCTCTTGATGACAATTGGGTAAGAAAAAAAGCATCTTTTGCTATTGCAGTTGATACACTCAATACATTGTTTTAAAACAGCGTTCTCTTGTTTTCATGTAAGGTGGTAAGACTTAAAGAAATTGGGCTTTCTTCTTCTTTTCTTACTAATTTGGAATATTTGTTTCCTCACATTCCACCTTCAAACCAGCTAATCTGTATCCCCTTCTTGAATAACATTATCCTGACAACAGAGCAGTGAAAAAAACCGAGACTGCAGGACTTCTAACAATGCCAGAGGGCCCCAGGAATAGGAATGCCCTGAAAAAAATGTGCTTCCATCCAGCTGCCCTTCATATTGTTGTCTCCCTATCCAATTTACTGGAGAATTTCCCACTGCCTCTTGGCTCAGTCCCAAATGAGAATGTAATCTTTTAAAGATTACACTGTATAATGGAGGGACAAGGAGCTCTTTATTAACTGGGATGGGGAGTCACTTGCTATTAGGCAAGGGAAAGGGATGGGATGTAGTGGTTTTGTGAGTTCTGCTTTCTGCCCCTTCTTGTCTTGTCAGCAACAGGACGGCAGGTTGGGAGTGGGAAACCACTGCAGCTGCAATGTAGAAAAAGAAGTAATTGAATGTAGCTTATGATTATGGCAATTACTTTTATAACATGAGGGATTATGCCATAACTATTATATTGCCAGCAAGATTAAATTACTAACCTAATACCGCAACATGTTTTCCTGGAAAATAAAAAAATAATTCTGCTTGTTCCAGAGTTGATGCATTCAAAGACTATTAATACAGTGTGAAAGAGCTGAGCAACCAAGGAATCTGCAGTGCTGTCTGTACAGACGTTGTCTGGATTAGATCCCTGTCACTTCCATGAGCTCTGCCAGCTAGACACCCTCACCCTTTCTGGGATGTAAAGCAATGTGGTACTCTGGTAATTTTGAATGCTCCTTCTCCTCTCAAGCAGATAAGCTTCTACCAGTAATTGTTAATAAAGAAATAATCTGCTACTATATAAACAAATATATATAAAATTATATATTGATATAAATCAATAATCTGCCACACCTGCAATGGAGAAATTTTTGAAACTTCATGAAGAGACTAATTTTGTTTATGTAAACCCACTAAACTCATTGGAAAGCTTAAGCTTCAATGCATTTTCACAATGTGCTCCTCTTTTACTGCATAGTTTGAAAATATTGCTTAATAATATGGGTATCTGTATGTAAAATACAGTAATTTTAGATCATCTCTAGAGTGAGGTCATTTTTGATGAAGTTTCTGGGATATGCAATGTGGTTTTTTTGGGTTTTTTTTAGTTTAGTTTTTTCTTCTACATGCATAACAAGGTCATAGTGAGACTGTCATATAGCTAGCACAGATACAGCCTCGTATAGACTGTTCATGAAAGCAGTATAAGCTAAGTTAATTATGCAGGAAGAGCAGTTTCCTTTTGTTCATCAGCTGGAAAATGAGTAGAAAATTTAATTTTGGAGACTTCAGAGATATATCATGTGTTGATCATTATGAGCAAATTAACTGGCTTCATGGAAAAGCCAGTTCTGATTCTGAGGAGAAACGCAGCTGAACACTATAATTCTATAAATATTTTTACAATTTTTATATGGTATATGCTGAATGATGCCTCGAGCAGTGCATTTCATTTTTGTTGCATGTACATATAAGTCTTTTCGCACCATTGTGCTTTATGAAAATACCTCTTATTACACAAAGCTGTTGAATACATTTGGAAAGACTGGATATACATTTGTATAACAACCTCTTTTTTTCTGGTGAAGAAGTGGAGTTATGGATATCAAATTGAAGTCAAATAGGAGCATGTTACTGTTTTTGTCAGGATTAGAAACCTCTGAATGGCAGTCTATACCAAATTTTATTATTTTTTCCTTTCTTTCTTCTGAATCTGTGAACAAAAAAAAGAAGTAAGTACGATTTCACGGTGGATGTTTTTGTTCTATTGCAGAAATGACCAGTGCAAGATATGAACTCTTTGTCTCAATGACACAAACTCTTGGCTTTTTGACCTTCCTATTCATCTGAGCCTTTAAGAGTCACCTTAGGCAAAAGATGTTCTCAGTTACTTTCTGGGACTGAGAGCCCTGGGCATTATTAAGAAGGCGTTATTGAAAGTTGATTTCATAATTTCCTTGTAGTGTCTAACCAGGTGAACAATATTATACCTCTATTTGATAACCACAGAACATCTTTTATTCAGGTAAGGGTATATTTCTATTCCCTCGGCTATTATCATTTTAAGACCATTATGTTTCCAGTGAAACATCCTGTATTAGTTTCCTCTGAGGATTTTTATTTTTGTCCCTAGTACATTAGTTCCTAGCTGGTAGAAACACTTGCACAAGCAATCAACCTGTTTTCTTACATCTCCCATGCCCACGGCATTGTCGTAAGTCTTTGGTTGCTGCTTGCTTTTAGAAAGAAGGTCAGTGTGGGTTTATTGCACATCTGCCAGTAGTTTGCAAAATGCTAGATGCTCACAGTGACCTGTGTGCCCACCAGGCAAGTGTTACCTTTCACAGACTCTGAGGAGGGAATCATAACCCATGGAAAGAGGCCCACCAGATGCCTGGGGGTCATACCTCAAGCTGTCACAGGAGTTTCACCAGTTCTTGCTGTTCATTGGCTTTCCTGGTCTCTTTGCATTGAGTGCTTAAGCACCTTCTTAAAAGTCAGCCTGTGGCTTAGGGCATTAACTGCAGGCAGCAGTGCAACATGATCTGCTGGAAACTGTAAAGTCAGTGATACAGATTTGTGTGGACTTCTGTGTGCTCCCTCACTGTTAATAAGTAATAAAACATTAAAATGTCAGTGTGACGGGGGAGTTTTTGGTGTGACCCCATGTTCAACCAACATCAAGACACAGGTGTAAACATTTTTAAGTTACATGAGAAGTGCTGGAATACCACATACTGGTGTTCTCAGAAGGTCTTGCAGTACTGTTGGATGGTTTTCTCAATTTTTTTGGTGTTAGAGCATAAACTGGTTTGAATATAATTTTTTATTTCTTTTCTGCAAATATTCCAGTGGTATTAATTTTAGAGCCAAAGGGAAATTTCTGTAAAACCTTGTCATAAGCTGTGTTTTTGTAGTTTTCTTGTTTTCCTGCCAATCTGTAACTTCCCTGTCGTTATAACACTTGGAAAACTTTCTGCATATTTATCAGTGTGTGTCAGCTGATGTTGAAATCAGGTTCAAAACCACAGCCAGAACCTTTATTTACCCAAATATTTAGCTTTCATTTTAGCCTGATCCTAGACTGAGCACATCTGAGTTAAAGTGGCCCAACAAATCAGCTACTTTCTATCTCTGACATGCGACTGGCTGTGTAGATACTTAGTTTGCCCTAAATATTATGAAGGGAGGGAAAGAAGCATGTAAAGGTCAATACTGTGGTTTACTTGATGGACAGTAGTTTATTATAAACTGCTGTGACTCAATTGTTTTTGATACTCTGTTTATCATATCTCAGCTGAAAGATGCTGGGGAAGCTTCTGATCTTTCCAGCAGTTAGAAGAGCCAGGCCTCACTTGCTTTTATTTTCATGAAGCAACATGGACTATTAACTGCTTGCATGAAGCATGCTATTTGCTATACGTCTGCAAAAGACCAGTGTTTTTATCCCATCTTTAAGTAATAATGTAGAGCACATAATGTCTAAATTATGAGCCTTATTTTTATATTAAATTTTTTCAGCTGGATGAATTTTCTTTTTTCCTTTAAAACAACAGTTATTTTCACAATACATGAGTATAACATAGAATGTCTTGCAGTTCCTTTCAGTGATTTTGTTGCTGGGTGTAGATACACGGCACTAGCATCAAGCAAGCAAATACATTCCTGTGGTGTTTGCAAAAGCATATGAGAAACCACATGTTTTCATAGGAAAACATCTGTTACCAAGCATATGCTTTCTGAGAGAGAGTGACGCTTATTAAAAGGGCAAAGTAGGACCACGGCTTGTCTTCTGAGTTGAATAAAGCTGGCAATAACTGTCTCTTTCAGTGTGCAATAGCACTGCATGTAGATATTGCCATGTAGAGTTGTAACTGGAAGGAGGGAGAGAGATTAATGTCTACAGTCTGCAGCTTGGAAGAGACAATATAAATCTCTGTCCTGCTTTGAGCTGTGAATGCCTCTGTAGGAGTTATAGTAACAGACAAATTAGCATAATGTAATTGGCTGGCAAGGTCAGCCCCTCTCCAGGAGCATTAGCAATGTTTACTGTAAGAAGAGACAGACCAAGTATTGTAGGGTAGTACATTGTCCTTTTTGAAGGAAGAATAATCATTTTGGACTCCCTACATCACAGATTTTACCATATCTTACATATCTTATTAAAATTCAGACTATCATATTTCTGCCTTAAAGCAAATAATCTAATAGAATAACAAAGTACATTCTCTGCTATCACACACATCTTTTTTTTTTTTTTTTTTGCTTTGAAACTCATTGAGTTTACTTTTTTTTCTTTCTCTGTTGAATAGTTTTTTCTGGATGCTAAACTTCCATATGCATCCCTGCCAATACCTAATAAATCTTGTTGAGAGAATTAAAATTTCTGGTCTTATTAAATGGGACACAATTAGTAAATCCAGACAAATTTATCAGTTTTTTTGTTTGGCTTTTTGAAAATGTGAAACTCTGGGAAAAATTCTGGGCCATCTCTAGCAGTCCAGGCTCACTGGATTCAGCTTTGCAAACCCTTTAACAGCTGTAGGTGAGAAACGTGAGATGATGTGCTTTGAAGACCTTCCATTGACTCAGAAACAGCTCTGGGTTTTCAGCCTTTGGTCTAAAACATGAAAATTTGTAACAAGCATTTGAAATGAATTTAAGCATTCAGTTATAAAATGTTTGGGAAATGACTTTTGTGATAGGGGTCACATTGCCTTTTCCTATATTATAATCAACAGGAATGGTGAAGGTTGTGCTATTTAGCAGCTACTTTCAGCTTAAGTCTTTAAAATACTGTCTGTGTCCAGGAGTTGCCACTGTAATTTTCCTAGACAACTGGCAGAAAGGCTAAAATGTGCACAGAATCACTTTCAGGGCACTATCTTACTGGAAAACATATTTCCTTGTGCTTAAAGAGTGTGATCCAATGGATTTCCAAAGCACAGTCCATTCCATTGTCTGATGATGAAGAAAACCTGGACAGCAGCTCCTGGACTCTGCAGTAACTATTTTTGAGTCTTGTGTGTTAAAACTGTAAGTTAGGTAGGTTTAAAACAAGCAGTGTTCAAGGGTTGAAGGGTGATATAGCTCTTCTTTAATGCTGATGCCCAGGAGCTCTTGAGAACAGGATTGGGGTGCTAATCATGCCAGGCTGGTGCTCTCGACCCTCCCCTCTGTCCTTCAGCTTTCAGGTACCACGTTGCTTAGGTTGTAAACATCCCACTGACACCCACTTTGTAGGCAAAAGCTGCTGTGTGGAGGAGAGCACCCAGAATTAACAGTCCTCCATGTGCAGGGAGGTTGTTTCTTGAGGATGCCTGCCTGCCCTGTTTCATTCACGGTTTAGCTGAAACTCCTGCCGGAATTATGTTTTGCCTCCTTGAATAAAGTTATCTGTCTGGCTGGGTCACACCATTATACAGGAGGACCAATCATTTATTACTTAGGAAAAGGAGCATTGTGGCTCCTCAGATGGAGTGTGAACTTTACCAAGGCATTTCAGAAGCATGTGGCACTCTAATAGAATGGTATGTAATTTCCCCAGGATGGCTCCACACCACATTTAATTAGCCTGACTGGAAGCATGTACATCTGGATGATTGTCTGGTAGCATTATCAAATATAGTGCAGCTTGTTTGTTTTTCTCTCCATTTACTCCAGTCAGAAAAGAAACTGAGCCAAACATATACCACTTTTACAACAGAGAATTCAGCCCCTTTGCCACTACCACTACCACATAACCTCTGTAAGATTCTTAGCCTGACTTTTCTGAAATGGCTCAGAATTTTTAGTGCCCATATTTGGATGTACAGCCAGAAATGCTTTAATTGGATACAATTATCTGCAGACTATGAGCTCCCCTTTTCTGAAGAATAGATCCTGCAATGTTATCTGGACTTTCTGGACATGAGTATGCAGTCATAATTCTCTTTTACTGATTTACATGTCTTTCTCTCATGTTTCCAGCTACCAGATAACTATTCTTTTGTCTTGCAATTATTCCAATGGTATTCATCATTTAAGTATTTTCTGATTTGGTGAAAGTATCTTGGTTATTATTTCTTGTCATTTTTGTGGGGTCAAAATGCATGCTATCTAAAATCCCTGTGGAGCTCTCTTACAGAAAGACCCTGTTCTGCTCTGTCGCTGCAGTGTTACACTGCCTTCCTAGGTAGTGTTTTCGCTAAAACTAGTCCCTTCTTCTCACTTCCAAGCACTGTGTAGTTGTTGAAGTTCTTTGCCTAGTTTTACAGATAAGGAAGAAGAATGTGAAGTAATTTGATCAAAGTCATGTAGTAATTGTGCAGCAGAGTGAGGAAAAGGATGGCTGTGCACTTCCCACTGTACCTGACCTGCAGAACAGCTTTGGAGTCCAAGTAGTTATATTTCTGATCTTTTCCGCTGCCCCAGTCCTGGAAGTTGTATGTCCAAGCTCCACACCAGCTTGCTTACTTGTTCTTTTTCCCATTAACAATAGCTCTTCTTTCAGAGATCTCTGTCTGTGTTTAAGACCAAGTCACATGCCTTCATCAGTGGATGGTCAACTCTGTTTCTTGCAGAAGAACCACTATTGGTTTATCTTTTTTCCAAGCATGTTTATCCCCTTAGTTTTGCTAGTGTTTTTTCCTGCCTGTCTGCCACTTGCTGAAAACAAGGCAGAGATGGACAAGTGCAATTTCTCCTTAACCAGGCTCTTACCAGCTTTGAGAATTCAGAGAACACTTTTTTGTAATGCCTGTTTGCCTGTAGTCCTTGCTGTACTCAGTAGAAGAAAACTTCCTTTAGCTAGAAGTGTATTTAACTTTTTTGCCTTCTGTGTAGACAGCCTGTTTGCCTTTCTAAACCCTAAGTTTTTAAACTCTTATGACTACAAAGATTATTAATTTTTGTCTGAATGCTTCCAAATGATGTACCTAATTCTATTTAAGTTCTTTTAGCCCAAGATCTGAACTAAACTAGCTCTCCTCTCCCAAAGCATCAACATAAAATCAATTGAAGTGACTGTGGATCCTGCAAAACTGCATGGTTGCCTTTGCAATTACTTCCCATGAGACCTGTGAACTAACTTGATCCTGATTTGAAGTCTTGGTGTTCCTTTTATGATTTTCACTGATAAAAATGATTTTCCTACCAGCTCACTTGAAAACCCACTTGTTAAACCCATGATCTCTTGTATGTCTCAAATGGTGTGTCTGGGTGCTTTTTGAGACCACCATTAGCTTTACTCCTGGACCTTTCCCAGTCTTTTGTTTTGCTGCCCATGTAGTTATAGTCTGCCTGGCCCAACACAGCTGGCACAGTGGATTGGGGGTAAAAGAATATTTAGGAGATGCATTTTATTACCAGGGTAGCAGCATTTCCACTTGACTTCTTAGCGGGAAAACTAAGCCTGCTGGTTTTCTGTTTGAAACTGCCTGAATGGAAAATCACTGGCTGTTTTGTTGCTACCATCCTTGCTCTCTTTACCAACTGCTCTATCTAAAAAATGTTCTGGCCATTGAATGCAGTCAACAGCCAGTGCTGTAACTCATGCATGATGCCAATAACTTATGCCAGTAAAATCAATGATGAGAATTTCAAAGAATCTTTAAATAAAATATAACAAATTTAAATGCCAAAGTGCTGTCTCTGTGAATTTGCTATTAACAGATTATAAATGGTTTGCATAATGTTGAAAAGCCTAGTGCCTTCAGTTAGCAGTATCAAAGGCTTGTTTAAAGCAATTCCTGGAGGATTGCCGCCCTCCCCCCCAGCTTTCTGTTTCATGATGGATAAAAACAAAACTCCTTACAATAAAGAAAGGAAAGCCAGGTTTTCAACTACCCTCTGACTGGCCTCCAGATCTGGCAGCTGCTTTTGGATGTCTAATTGCTTGTCCTGCAAAAGTTGACATGCACCTACTTTGAGAAGGTTCTTTGAGTACCCACTTAGTGTGTGCACTCTGTCTGATTTACAGAAATGAAATGATAGTGAGGGAAAAAGCTCAAGAAGAGCTTATAGTTCTGTTTCTTTGAACTTTTATCTATTTATTTAAACTCTACTTGTTTTCTGAATTCATAGATAAGTACTAGGTGCAGGGCTAATTCATAGATAAGTACTAGTAACAGTGCAAAATAATGGACAAGGCACCGGACTGGGAAGAAAAGTGCCCTTGCTTTGAGTCCTGATATTTGGCTGAACAAATCACTTTCTCTCTTTCTTCTTTCCTCTTTCCTTGTTTTGTCTCTGGACTCTGAGACTTGTGGGCAAGTGTAGTCCATCAATGTGTCTATACAGGTTTTAGCACAATAAGGCCTTGATATCAACTAAGGCCTTTGGGAATTACACCTAGTAAGTATCCTGGCAAATTTCTTTTCTTCTTTTCATGTTTCTTACCAGTCCTTCTCCATTTGAAATTCATGGTGAGCTCCCTTGTTTACAGCAATCTAATGGGACCATAATTCTGTGCCTGGGATAACATTACAGATATAAGCCAGTTTTGCCTTAGACAAAGTTCTATGGAGAATGTATTTTCTTATAAACATACTTTTTTATAAAGAGGTTTGTTGTTTTGTGTTTATTGGTGTTCCATCTGCTCTAGAGAATACATTTGAGAAAAACTAGCTCCAGCATGGCATATAATGTTTCATTAGCAGGCATAACCTTGTTTATTTGCTTTTTAAAATTGTATTTAGAAAAGGAAATCGGTTTGCACCATTGACATGCTGCCAGGTTCCTGTTTATAAATGTCACAATAGGCAACTTAGAAAATCCGAAATAGTCAGTTTATGGCTTTTGCATAAAGAATGAGAGAACTGCATAGAGCCAGACAGCCAGTTGTTCTCCCCCTATTTTTCAGCCTCCCAATTAGCAGGACTTAATGTGTGCTAGCAGTGCAAAACACCCTGAGTGACCCAAACTAGGCTTTGCACACTTAGTGTCACTGATGTTTAGTTGAACAGAAGAAGCTCTTTGTGCTATGTTGCTTTAGTGACTGTCTTGGACAAGTAATTGTGCATGAAACAAGCAACCCTGAGGAAAAATGGGAAATATCTGTAGGAAACTTCAAGACATAAGCATGCAATCTGATGTCATCTTTTCCCATAGAGAAGCTATTTTCTTTCAAACTCTGGTGAGACCAATCTTCCAAAATTTCCTTCTCCTTTAAAACATGTTCCTTTACATAATTTTTTTTCTTTGCTCTAGTAAATGGTTTATCATGGGTACCTCTGGTATACACCATATATTACTTACTGTGGATGTAAAGAAGGCTTCGTGTGTTACAAACATAGTCTGGACAGATACTCTGCAAAGGGCATGAGAAGGGTAGTGGGGGAAGAGGGGAGGGAATTGTGGAAGACAAGGGTCATCTTTCAGTATTCATTTCTACTGATAATTAGAGGGCACCACTGAATGACTGTAATTAGATCATGTCAAAAAAATTAAGATAAAAGACCAAAAATTCGAAGTATCCTGCATTTTGTTCAAAATATCGGAGGAGTCAGAGCATTTGCTTAAACCAGCAGCCAAAGTGGAGGCCAGGCAGGGAGGCTTCTCTTGCCCATGGAAGAAGTTCATGAGCACTTCCCCGTGAAGGTGTGAGGAAGGGACCAAGGAGGTGACAGTGCTCCCTGGGTGCCCTAGGGGCAGCAGCCCAGCAGAGGCAGCCAGAGGTTGGCCAGCAGCACAAGCTGCATTACAGAGATTTTGTGCAGGGCTGTCACCCTTCAGGCAGAGGCCTTAAGAGGATTAGTAGTGCTTAAATGAGCCCTTTGGACTTTGAGTTACAGTGGTGACTGCTAGAGCCTTGAGATGGCTTACACCTGGCTTAGCACTTCGTATGTCTGTCCTGTGTCTCGTGCCATGCTGCTTAGCAGTGCCATGCAGCTTGCTGGAGATTAACAGATGCGGTTTGCATCACTCAGTGCATCTCAGAAAGTCTTCCTGATAACATAGGAACAGCTATTGAAAGAAAACAGGATAGATTTTTTTTTTTGGTTTGTACCTCTTGAGGAGCAGCCAGCATATCTCTGTTTAAGAATAATCCATCCTAATTTAAAACAACAAGGAAGTTTCCCTGCATGTTCCAACACAGATATTTAGGATACAATTTTACAAAGCTCCTGCCAGCCCCACTACACAAGCCTGATCTATTAATTAGCAGTAATTTTCTGAGGCTCCAAAAACTGAAGACATTTTGAAAATAGGACTGGGGTTACTGAAGTTCATAGATACCTTTAGAAATGTTATCTTTTTTGTCAATAAATTCTAGTCATGGTGCTCCAAAACAGTATTTGGGTGGCAGTCAAGCTCTGGTCTGTGAACTGCTGGTGGTCGCAATGCTGTGGTAAGTCATCTGCATCTGGTCTGTGGAACCATCTTGCCTTAATTACACAATTTATGATAAGAGCACAGAGTGCTCTGTGTGAAATTCAGAGGGTTGACAGAGGTCTGTGATCCAAAAAATTGGAAACCAGTGGCTGAGACTGATAAGTGCAGATTCAAAGCTTTATGATTTCAGTGAGAGCAATGTTTCCCTTCTTTCCCCATCTGCCTATCATTACTTGTCATTCTTGAGTAAGGAGTTTAATTCTTCTTTACATTTTTACCCCTTTGGAGATCAGGTTGATAACATTTGACTGAGCAGCCGTGCCTGGGGTTCAAGAAGTCAGATATACCCATACTGCTCCTGGCCTTTCAGTCTCCAGCGTGGTGTGGATAGCTGGCTGGGTCCAGTTCGGGGGGAGAATTTGGATGGGGGGCTTGGGGGCAGGGAAGAGTCTTTCCCCACTCTGGGATATATCATGCCTGCTGTTTCTTGTAATGTGCCATTTTTATCAGGTAGCTGTTAAGTGAGCATTTGCCTTTCTTTGAAATGTTTTGAGGAATAGATCCTTTGGCATCAGTTCTGTATTTTTATGTGTCAGCCTCATTCAGTGACTTCATACTTCTTGCTAAGTAGGGGAGTTAAGTGGATTTTAGCAGTCTGCAATAAGATCATCATAGTGCTTTGTCCTTATGCTTAACGTTACTACACAGCATTTTCCAGCAGTTCCTGTGTCCTTTTTTTTCTGCTTTAGTGTTTTTCCTCATTCAAGCTCTACAGATGTTACAGTTTAAAAAAAGGAGGAAAAGGTATTGCATTTCAGTATCCACCAAGTTTACACTCTCCCATCTCTCACATAATGGGACTTTTTTCCTTTTTTTTTTTTGGTTTGTTTTTGTTTTTAAATTTAAACCGTGATGGCAGACTTTATTTTTCCTGTAGACCTTCAATTGCATTTAGTAACGTGATTTTTTTTTTTTTTAATCTCTGTTTTCTTCCCTAGTTCCTAATCTGTGTTTGCTGACCTTGAGTAGGCAGCAAGCTTAGTTCAGTGCTGATGGCAGTTTAGATTTTACACACCAGTTACAGATGAAACAATTGTGATGGGCTAGTGTGAGGGTGTTTCCCTTCCATGTTGATCTGAATAATGAGAAAATAAATAAGTTGACACCGTTTCTGGGGAGACTTGCTAACTTTTGTTTTGAGATTATCTTTTTCTTCTGAGAATTCACAGAGGCTCAGTAATTTTGATGGAGATTATATATGAATAAAATAATTTCGAAGACTGGCATTATTTGCCACATTTAGTGTATAATTTTCTTTACAACAATGTCTTCAAGTTTTTAAGTGAGCAGGTTCTTTGGTTGTGTAAGCAGCAAGTGCAGTGATTGAGTGTGTCATTCGAGGCTTCCACTCGAGTTTTTTATATATTGTGAAGTTAGGATCTCAGTAATCAGACTGAGTGTATTACTGTAGGTTTCTTAAAAGTGCACATGTAGCTGCCATTTAAATGTGTATTGTCTTACAATAATTGTCCTTGTCAAAATATATTAATTGAGAGAACAGCTTGAATAAATTCTAAAATAGTGTTGTATACTTGATTTCTCCCTATATTATTTTTAAGTTGATGCTTTTTTCTTGAACTATGTGAAAATATTTTAAGTTGCTGTACAGCAAATATTGATACATGATTTTATTGCAGTAAACAAAAATATGCAAAAAGTGGTTTTGTGTTTAAATTAACTGCATTTTTATTTCATTTTTTAATGGCAAATACCCTCTGACTTGAGAATTTATATAATAGTCTGCAAAATACCTTTATGAACAGTTGGTTGTAGGTTACAGTTGTATTGATCTAAAAGCTTACACGGAAACAAACCTGAATAGTCTGCAGTTTGTGTAAACTGGTGTTTGTAATTTTTAGTAAACCTCACAGTTAAAAAATAACAGTAGGAAAATAAAAACAGATTTTGCTTCAGAAACTAGAACTTACAGTTTAAAACCACAAGCAAACTTTGTTTGAAACTCAGAATACTGTAACTGATGGTAAAGGACGGATCAGTTGTCTTCATCCTTTGAGTTCAGTAGATGGTGATGGACTTCAGGTGGTGCTGTGTGACATGGATGGGTGTTTCTCTGGAAGAGCCAGGGTTTAGGGGAAATGGTGACTGCCTGGGTGTATTTTGCCTATGTCTGTGTAGCCGTCATTTCTCTGCTGTGCTTGCCAACAGGGTGTGTGTTCTTGTGGAGTGATGTGTAATCCTCTCCACCAGAACATGGAAGCATAACTTCAAGAAGCTTTTAGCCTTTAGAAAAAAAGAAGTGTGTTGCCTATCCAAACTTAAATGGTTGCACGTGGGAGAAAAATGCTCAAATGTTTTCTTCAAAGTCTGAAGCTAAAATGGGCCATGAAGTGTAACTGGGGAGAAATTAAGATGATGATGATCTTTATGCTTTCCTCTTACAGCTGGAAAGGCTGAGAATGAGCACGTTGATTTAAAAGCAGTTTGTGGATATGGTTTGTTGCTTTTCGGGTAATTTGTTTGAATGTAAAATATTGATGGAGAATACTGCATGAGCACACTGGTGAGCAGCGTATCTCTGTAAAAGCTCTTCAGTGTTACAATCCTAGCTTCTGCTTCAGTGGGAGTGACTAGAAACTTTAGTGAGGATGAAACTTAGTTCTAAAGGACATAAATTCCTCTTCATATATTGGATCTTAATTAAGAGTCACTAAACTAGTCTTTAAGACAGGGGATGTTTTCCGTGTCTCTACATCTCCTGACATATGGGTGGCCTATTCCCTGTGTGAACACTTAGGTTCAGTTTAATAAAATAGGTAATAATGATAAGAATATATGCTCTCTTCTAGTGCTGAAGCAGAGTTGAGGAGAAACCTGAGAAAACTCTGTGTGTGTGTGTGTGTGTGTGTGTGTGTGTGTGTGTGTGTGTCATACCCTCGCAGAGTATGGATGGGTTTTGGGAATGTTAAAAGCAGAGGGAGAGCTCAGCCTGTGACATTGCTCCTGTAAGACTTCTCTGAGCTGGAATGCTGGGAGTATTTCACACCTAGTATCAAATACTCTTAACCATGGGTGTAAGAGCTGGAGGATAACGAAAAGGGGAATCCAAGGAGATATTATTAATGGATGCCTAGTAGAAGAACATGAAGACCTCCTTAAAAGTAGAGCTGGAAGCAACCTAACCAAACAACAATTCAGCTAGGAAGTGGAGGTCTCAGTTTCAGCTAATGTTGCTGAATTTTCTCAGTTTCTATAAGAGTGCATTGTCGACCCTGCAAGGAGCTCATTAATATCCTATCCAGATCCACTCAGAGTCAGATGCAGAGCTCAACACAGCAAAACCATTTTGGGAGCTCAGAAGACTGCCTGCATCACACGTGCAACGAGCCTAGTCTTGCTGTGCTGGTGATACAGAGTCATTCTGCATGTCATGATGCCTACAGCGAGATCAGATAGGCTTAGTGTCAGATCTACTGTGCATTACCTTCCTGCCGCCTTTCAAAGCACAGGTATTGTCCTTAAAGTATGAACTTGCTTGAACTGCTCTGTAAATTCACAAGCATCTCACTGATGTAAATTATTCTGAGATTGCCAAATCCTTTTCTTATGAATGTCAGAGTCATGCTGAGTTTGACATTTTGTTGGGAAACCTCAGGCTTTTACTTGGCAGTGCAGTATATGCTTGCCCAACAGCAGTGCTTGCATTACTGAGAAGAATGGACACCTGAAAGCATTGACAGGTTTCCACTCTGCTTTTGCTCTCCAAGCATCACATATTTAGCCTATTTTGTGAAAGGATGCAGTTTACTGGAAATTGTGAAAATTTAGAAAAACTGTTAGAAGTTTAAAAATGTAAGATAATGATTATTGATGTCTTATGGGCAAACAAAATTTTCCCTACCCATCATAATTCATGTTTGTACCTTATAGAGCTCTGTAATTATAGGAGAAAATGGAAAGAGAAGGAAAAGAGAAAGGGAATACCTAATCTAGGAGCACAGGAATCTGATATAAAGTCTTTAAGTTCTGCCCTGCCATAGTACAACAATGTTCAGTAAAACTCTGTGTGACTGCCAGGGTACCACTTGTCTAAAGCTTGTGATGGATTTCCATCCTGTCCATTCCAAGGCCTTGAAGACTCATGGCATCATACATGTTTCCTTTAAAGATCACTTTAGGAAGTGATAGTGTAAAATATTTACTGCACATGGATAGACATTAGATCTGTTTTTGCAAAATCTTGCCATTATTAAAAAAGCCATTACCGGTTTGAATCAGGAGCTAGATTTGGCTGTATTTTTTTTTAACTGAACAGGTTTTTCATCAGAAACCAGTAATATGTTGAAGAAGTGATGTTTTAATAGGAATGTGGTAGATGAAGTAGAACTTTTGAAGAAGTTTTCTAAGGTTATTACCTGATGGTCATGACATATTACTGTCCTATGAAATATTACTTTGGTGCGGTTTCTTCTGCAATTCATGCTCCTTAAGTGAATACTTAAATTAATAAGGAGCTTCTAGACCTAATTCATTAAAAAAAAAGTGTAAATTATTTACTGGGAGAGGAACTCAAAGCTGTGTCCTCTTCATTCCAGGTGAGATGGTCTTACCACGCAATTGTAGGCAAAACTTCTGCCTCTTTATGTGTTAATGAAGACTGGAACCATTCCTGTAAAAGAAACAGATATCCCTGTGTCCACATTATGCTGGAAAATCACATGAAATATATAAAATTGGGAGATAAGGGGATGACAACTAATGCCTTCAGTTGGGGTCCTCTAACTATTTGTTCTCCTTTTCCATTAAGGGGTTATTCTTGGCTTGGTTCATAATACAATCTTTCTTTTATGGCTGGGATTCAAAATGTTTTCTGCTTCTTCTGTTTTACACATTTTATGAGAGCTTTGAGTTCCCTTTCTCACCAACTTTATCTATCCATATTTTGTGGTGGTTGTGTGTATTTCCTAGACAAATTGACTCACAAATTGGAATTTTGAATGAAATAAAACTTTGTTTTTTAATCCTGATCAGGACTGCAGTGATCAGGAAGGTGCTTCATGTGAGTCTTAGTGGCAGTGTGCATATAAGGGTTTTTTTCCCCCGTTTTCCTCAGCCTAACATTAGGTGGCAATGGAAAGTTTCTTTTCCTCTTGCTGCTAACAATTCACACGTTGATGCCTGATAGGAAAAATAATGCTCTCAAGGTTACCATATTTTTCATATGTATACACTGTGGCTTATCTCTGGCTTGAGAGTTTTGTTTGTTTTTAAATGCAGGCCAAGTCAAACCTTGCGGTTTAGCAGCAGTGTGTGTTGTGTTTACAGGCATAACAGGAGAGAAGTCTTATTCCATGGTTCCTTCCTTAGCAGTATCCTGGTCTCTCATGGATTGTTTGCTCAGTGGATATGATTTATCTGTGAAATGTTTTTTTTGTTTTGAAGAACTTTTTAAGAGCTCTGAGTTACCCGAAGCAGAGGTTTTATATGTGCAAATACAGTTTTACTCTAAGCCTCTGGGATATTATGGCTCTACAAAATCTATGGAGGCTAATAGAAATGGCTGTTTCATGATGTACCATGTACTGCTTGTTACTTTGGGACTGTAAAACTTCATTTGCTTCTCAGTCTAAGCAGACACAGTACACAGTAAACAGTAAACAGCCCATGCAGTAAATCAAGGTGTCCTGCACTCATATTGTGTTCGG
This sequence comes from Lichenostomus cassidix, assembly GCF_008360975.1. Lineage (NCBI taxonomy): Eukaryota > Metazoa > Chordata > Aves > Passeriformes > Meliphagidae > Lichenostomus > Lichenostomus cassidix. The sequence continues at coordinate 34,119,031 of NC_139482.1, forward strand.
TTAGGAGAATTATGTGCTAAATATCCCCATTATAAATCACAAGACAGAATCACAGAAGAGTGATTAGTCAACTTGAGGGTATTTTTCCATTTGTATTGCCCTGTGAAAGTAAATATTTATTTTTCATTTCTTTATTGTTGGTTATAACTAGATCTGTTGACTTGGGATTTACTAGGAGCCAGTAAATTTCATGTTGTTGGTACTTTCAGCTTTCTAATAGTATTCCTGTAGAAGAGAAAACCAAGATAAGACATTTATTCCTTTTTGTTTTCTTCCACCATCTCCCATTTCCCTTCTTTTCACAGAATATCTCCATGCATAACACAGTTGGCGGAGCAATGGCAGGACCTGGATCCCACCAGATGACAAACACAAGGATGCCAAACCACGACACCAGTGTTGTGATTCAACAAGCCATGCCGTCTCCACAGTCCAGTTCTGTCATTACACAAGCACCTTCCACAAATCGGCAGATTGGGTGAGTCCATTGCCACTTTCTCATTTCTCTGGTTCTCTGGCTCCAGCAGCTGCCTGTAGGACCAGGTGTTGTCCTCATGTCCTTGTGGTTCTTAAGGTTCGGTTGCGTGCAGGAGCAGATGTTGTTCTCGTGATTTTTGAGGTTACAGAGCTTGCACTTGACCCTGCCAGCATGATCAAGGACCCCTGCAGCACATGTTGCAGACTGTGGGGGCATGGCCAGGTTACTCCAGATCTGGCACCCTGGTTCAACAAGGACAGAATGCTGTGCTTCCCAGGAAGTCCTGTTTTCTCCATCCAGTTTATTCTTTTTATCTTCTTACGTTTGAAGATTATGTTGTTTCTGTAACTGCTCTGGGAAGAAAGACAGAGTGTTTGTGAAGCTGATCCTTGAACTTCTTTCAGTGGGAATTCTGGGTGCTCTATAGGATTGAGATATTTCCTATGTCCTCTGTTTAATTGAGGAATGCTGGAAGACAAAAAGACTGACAAGATAAATGGAGTTTGGCACAGCGGTCTCTGTGAACAGTTGCTCAATTTGTGATGATGGATCCATATTTATTACCATAAATTGACAGTAAGGATGCTTATTGTGTTGGCTTGAATGCCAATTTTGTGCTCATGCTTGGAGAACTGTGTGAACAGAAATATCTATCTTTGGTACACCTGGTTACTTCCAGCAAGTATGAGGTCCTCATAAGTCACACTAACTTGTTTTTAATTGTACAGAAATTGCCCTGATGGGTTGAGAGTACAGTTTTTCGTCACAGAGCTCTGAGAAAGGGCAGGGGGGGTATGCATGAAAATGTATGGCTAAAAAGATATATTAGTGGACTAAGAAAGAAGCAGCAGTCTAGATTCATTATCTGTCATTTGTAATTTGGTCACATCCATTATGTGATAAGTGCAACAGCAGTCTCTGTCCCCAGTCATTGTCTAAATAATTCATGATCAACTTGCAGTCTTTTCAGAATAAAACCAAAAAGTGAAATCCTGGCACTGAAAACTCAAAATCCAGTTATTCTTGAGTTTTCTTTCAAGATTCTTGGTGTAGGCCACAGGTTTTTCGTCTCCTGTGGTAGCTGGGGTGGCCCATGGCACTGAGCTCTGGGGTACCCAGCCATGCACAGAACACATTCCATCTGCTGCCCTAGTTTTGTGCTCCTGGCCAAACTCATTTATTTTCCTTCTTACCACTGTTTCAGGATTTGGTTCTTGAATCTGGTAGGAAGGGTCAAGTAAACAAACATATTTGATAGCTGTGCTCTTTTTATATGTTACATATTGACAAAATGCAGTGTTCCCTGAGATTTCACATGCAATTCCATTTGCCTGTGAATCCAGGAAAGTTGTTGTCTTATATGTGTCCTGTTTTGTTCAAAGACGGGGCTGGGAGAGAGGGAGGGTGGAAGAAACAGTTTCTTTTTCAGTTTTAGAAAGAAAAACATTAACTAATGCCATTATTTGCGTTAAGGATGATTAAGCTCCTGTTCAAATTGTGACTTAATAGGTCTAGTGGTAATTATGATCCTAATTAAAAGCATAAAAAACCCCAAACAACTTTTAATACTCAGTGGTGAGGTGTTTTATGTAAGACTGTACTTGGCTTTCAAACAATTGTTTCTATATAATGAGAAAAAAACTGCATGTGGTTTTGCAAGACCCTGTCAGTCAGGTTTTAGGTTTGTGTTGGTTCGGGGCCATGGTGATTAGAATCTCCAAAGTTGGAGGGGTTGAGGATAAAAAGGCCTTTTCCTAGTCAGTGGTGTGTCTCATTTGGGAAACTTTGTCATGACATATCTTAATTCTTCCCTGTGACTGAATCACACAAATGTTTCCTAAGTCTGAGTCTAAAGCTGCTTTATTGGGAGGCAATTGTCAGCATTTTAGTCTCTGTGTGAGTTGGTGTGTGAATGAGACTTATGGTGTGACCTCCAGCATACTCTGTTCCCCATTCTTCCCTCTTCCTAAGAGGTTTTGTTTTTTGTTCATGGTGTGTCCTAGGAGATAATTGCTGTATTTTCAACTTACTCTACTTGCCAAAGTGTTGAGCATCCTTGTTTGTCTTCTTTTCCTTCAGTCTTGTCCCTGTGGTGTCTGTTTTACTTATTCAAAGACCATATCTTGTCATTTCCATTTATCTTCATCTTATCCTTCTAAATGTGCTAAGAATTATATCCACGACTCATTCATGAGGAATACAGACTGGACAAATGTTTTGTTATTAAACAACTGAAAAAAAATCCAGATGAATTCAGAAAATATTTGAGTTCTTCAAAGTTTGGTGGTTTGGATTTGGCCTTGCAAAGTTGAGATTGCTCGGCTGTTCAACTAGCCTAAATTCTGAGGTGCCCAAATCAGTGGGTTTTGGTTGAGTTCCTCCTTTTTTTTTTTTTTTAAATTATCTGAAACTGCCCCAAAGGGTAGATGAGTCCTCACCATGAAGAATTGTGCCAGAGAAAATGCCTTTTAATGAGCAATAAAACCAGCAGAGAGAAACTGGGTAAAACTCTCACTGAGTTCTGTAGGAGCAAGACCAAGCCCTGAAGGTTATATAGAACCATCTTGTAGCAATATTCTGATTTTTATCACAACCACAAATATTTTAGTGTCAGACTATGGCCAAGCCACCTGCAAATGTTTATGATGGCCTTGCTCCAATGAAAACAGGGAACAGCAATGAAAGTCTTCATTTAGCCCCTGTTTGTAGGCTGTGCTCTAGTAACAGAGAATGGGACCCACCTGTGCCCGCACACAGCTCGTTTCATGGTGAGGGGTGGGCGAGTTTGTAGCAGCTGACATTCCCAAGGGATGTAATTTTCCCCTACTTTCGTTTTTCCTTCTCTTTCTTCTCCTCTCCCTTTAACCTTCTTCCTCCCTATTTCTCTCCCTCCATGCCTCTCTTTTTTCCTATCCCCTACTCTGGGGGCTTGCATACAAAATGAGATATCGACACAAGGCATGGGAAAACATGACAGAATGTGCAGTGTTGGGCAAGTCTTACTGGCACAGTGTATATCCACACATTGTTTCAGGTATTAAGCTTCAGCTACTACTGAACAGGCATCCAGCCAGATTAATCAGATAAAGGGAAGAGCATGAAGGTTATTAACTTAAAAAATAAGACAGGGTGCAGTCCCACTTTCCTCCCACCATGTTCCTTTTGTTGAGAGCAAATAGCAACATTAACATTACAGCAAACTGGCAGGTTGGTATAAAGGTCCCAGATAGTATTTATGTGGTAAGGCAGTCTCTAACCTTCTTGCCATCCCTCCTCCCTCCCGGCCAAGCCTTCAGCATGTGGGAGGAATGCTGGAACTAGTAACTACTTGTGCTGATGAAAAATCAGTTGAGGAACACTTAGCAGTGAAGGGTGTCTTTGGCTGATTAATAGCACATCGTTTTGAGATAAGATACATGGAGGAAAAGCAGTATGGCAGAGGGAGGAAGGCAAGAAAAAATGATATAATACATACATTTGTCAAAGGTATAAAAAAGCAGATAAGCTGAATCAGCTCAAGATATGGGACTCTGAACTAGGCTGTACAATAGCAGTGCTTGTCTTCTTTTTTAAAATCACTCAATTTTTTCAGCGACTGAGTATACAGCAGTGTGTGTGAAAATTCTGGTCAGACAAATTGGTGACAACACAGCATGCTGGTTGCTCTGAACACATCTTTTACCAGGAAAGATGTGGTTTTCAGGCTATCAAATACTGTAGGTAGCTGCAACGTAATAGCTCAGCATTCACAGAGAAGGTAACCTGCTTTCAAGCTAGTTTTTCAAGCTAGCAGTGGACATAACCAGTAATTATTCTAGCTTGAAACTCACTGGTACAGCTCTGCAGCTGATAAGGAACATGGGAGGATGGAGGATTGTCACAAATGCAGCACGTTATTAACACTGTGCTAAATGGAGAACGAGAAAGAATCCAGTTTTGGTGAACTCAGGCTCCAAAGTGGACATAGAGCACTAACCATGTGATGTAGATTATCTGTTTTTAAAGTGTTGTAGAGCATTTTAATCGAGATAAGATGGTCTTCTGGCACAGCATCAAAAGGGAAAAATTGCAACCACATTTGGTGAAATGCAAGCAGGTAGGAGAAGGCAACAAAAGGGGTTTGGAAGATGCCTCTGGTGCCTTGATGTACTGAAGAATCATGGTACCAGTGGGAGAACATCCTTTCAGTCCCCATGTGCAGTATTCATTTTAACACCTAAGCATTGTCTCACTGTTCCTCTCTCTTTCTTCTCACAATGCCACACATGTCTCTCTAGCTCCAGTTTATCATCTTTTCATGGGTTTGAATGCTTTTCAAACTGAGGGGTATGGGAAATGCAGTAGTCAGAAAAACTGACTACTCCATGCATGTAATGGGAATAACAGAGGTTTGGTGGCCTTAGCCATTTGTAAAATGAAAAAAAACCCCAAAACTTCTCAGTCTTCATCTGAGGGCCTCAGATGGCAAAACAGACCACCTATGTGGCAAGCACAGATAGTGCAAGCTATCTGAGACTGCAACTGATGGTTGAGTTCTCAGAGTATCCTCTTATCATCCTTTATGGCTTGATGATACAAAAAAGACTCCTGTAAGAGACAATCACAGGCAGAAATGCTTCCACAATGCAGCTAGTTCTGGAAGGGACTTGGAATAGGCAGGTGACTGAGAAAGATCTTTGTACATCCAAGAGGAAATCTCTCTTTAAGCTCTTAGTGAGTTGGTGGAGTGTGTGGCATCAAAGAGGCCATGGAATGATGTGCTTTTATTAAATTCAAAGACTAGTTCCCTTTCCAGGAAATGTGGGATAAAAGCCTCTGTTCCAACTTACGTGTTTGAACTGAAGTACCACAATATGTTGTGAGATGAGAAGAAATGTGCAGTGAGAGATGAAGTATCAAATGACCACTCAGTCACTTGATCAAGTCCATTCCATAGCCTTGGTTGTGCAGGATGTAAGAAGGTCAGTGAGATCACTGAAAGGGGAGGAAAGGGGAGAGGTGGGAAGAAAGAGCATCTGACAGTGTCATTCTGTCCAAATTTTATTTTTTGCAAGGTGCTGCCCAGGTCCACACACTGACCTGCAGGCCAAACCATGCTGCTCTGTCTGTGATGTTTAGGAATTCTGTCTGCTCTCCACCCTCCTCTGTTGTTGTTTGCATCACATGTTCAGGAATTGCTGATTCAGTTTTTCTCATACTGCTGAGTCAGGAGGAAAAAGAGCAAACAACACCAGTCTGTCAGGTTCAGCATAAACAGGTGCTTGCTCACATCTATCTTCTACCCTCAAGAACATACTCCTCTGCCTTCCCAATAACTTCTTCTCGCTGTACTGTCTAGGAATGGGCTGACATATATCAAGGTAACTTTTGGGGGACTGAAAGGAAGATCATTAGCCAGCTAATAAATAGCCTGCCAACCTGGAATGAAGAGAGTTTAGTGAAACTTCAAGTTTCTTACCTGACTTGAAGTCAACAGTTATCCTGAAAGTTATGCACTTGTTATACATGGTGGTTAAATTTATTTATGCACAATGTATTTTACACTTCATACTTTCTACTTTACAGAAGTCCTAAGTTTGTTGGAAATGTTGCTTTCCCACAGCAAGGACACCAAAACCAAGAAGTATAGGGGATATTGTATGACTTTCAGTCCACTGACTCTTACTAAGATTGTTGTCTTGCATTATGAGAAGAAACCAGCCCTCTCCCTCTCCTGATGGTTGTTTGAGATAGGCAGCAAAACCATGTTCAAGCCAGTTCTCATGCAAGTGATTTCTAAGAAATGGATCGTGATGTTTTTGTCCCGAAAAGATTGTCCCACCCAAGAACTATAGGAAAACAAGGTCATAATAGTGCACTGCACCCATAATTGTATCTGAACTGAGATACTGGGCTTTCATAGGCATTGGCTGGCTCTCACATCAGAGAAAGTCATAAATAGGGCTTGAATATGATATACAGAACTTGGAGAACCCAGCATTGATTCCTTAATTTTAGTGGTTGGTATCTCTTACATACCTCCCGTATATATATAGTGCACACTATATCAATCTTCTTTAAAGGTGTCATCAAAATTTATGGGCAGAGCTTCTGATTTATATGACTCTTTGAACTAAAACAGATGTAAAATCATTTTCGGATGGAAGAGGATCTCAGAGTTGCAGTGGGTTTGATATGACAGATCAAGCTTACCCTAGACCAGAAAAAGATCATTAGGGCTCTGCACAGCTGAATCACATAGCTCTGCTCTTCATCACAGGTTTGTGCTTAACATGCCCTGATGCTTGATTCCAGTATGTGTTTTATCCAAGTGTCAGCCTGTTTGACAGGTAACTAAGCCGCAGTAAAACAGTAACTCAAACAATACAGACTTTGTTTAGTGTAAGACTTTTTAAAAAAGTTCTCTTCATTTACGAGAATAATTTGCAGGTTCCAAAGAAATAGAAAGCTTTGGGATGCTAACTTACACCATGTCAGTTCAGAGAAGGGCTTAAGGGCTTGCTGGGGGTGGCGCAGTGGCTATAACGAGTGAGCAAAAAGTGAAGACCTTTATGTGCAAAGAACTCTGATAAAAGATTTGTTGCCCACTAAGAAGTTATATTTGTATCTGTTTCAAAAATGGAATTAGTGCTGATGGGCTGAACAGACACCACCTCAATTTTACATGGTTTATCTTGCCAGTGTCCTTTTTGAACACTTTCAAAGGGATATAAAAACATACTATAAGCAAATAAAGTGTTAATGCTTTGGGTTGTTTTTTTTTTTTTTTTCTTCTTTTTTTTTTAAGCTGGTACCTGGCTGCAAACCAATTACAATAGTTCAGAGGAAAGTGCCTGAGGAAAAACACAGGAATTATAGACTTTGTGTAAAGTACATGGATCCTATTTTACCACCTGTATAAGTAGACCTCCTTATTAATTGATGACTTGGGTTTTTGAAATCAATGGTACAGTTTAGCCCCATTTAGGGCATATATATGATTCTATTTATACTTATGGACAGGCCAAATATGCATTTGAAAAAAAACAAACCCCACCAAACAAAAAAATCCTCCCAAAACACGAATAATTAAAATCAAAGGCATGGATAAATCTAAGATGACAACATCACCAAAATTAGTTCTTTACAAAAATGATGTTATGTTTGATTTAAAAGGAAAGAAAAAGTAATTTAAACAAATCTGTCACTTTGGAGACCTTCTAGCAAAGTTCCACATGGTAAATCATAATTTTAAGTTCTCTTAGCAATGTTTATTAAAAAACTGCTGAGTTGAACAAGGAACTGATGGCTAGACAGAACCTGCAGGTAGACGGAGAGTGCAGGAAAAGTGTTCCTTGGAAGAAGGAACAAATTAGAGAGTGTGTTTTAGAAACATTTGCTGCTATGAGCATCTGTGTTCTGCCAACAGAGACATTTATTCTGAGCTCACATAAATGAAGTGGAATTTTGCCAGTAAAAGAAGGGGTTGTGTTACTCCAGTCATAGGATCCAGGTCCTAATTGGTTTATGAAATGAAGGGGGCAATCTTTGAGCTATTACCAGCTTCCTCCGCTGCAAGTGAAGTGAATCGCAGCTGTTCTGATAGGGTCCATAAAACTCGGTGAGGTAATAAAATGTTTGCAGTGAACAATTCTCAAAATGAGTGAAATCCAAATCCCTAGCTTATTTGACAGTATAAAGAGAATTGAATATACTTCCTGGGGAATTCTGAATATTATGTTACTTTTATCTATTTGTTTAACTATAAGATCCAGGCTCACTGGTACTGTAAATGTAAGGGCTCAAAGTAACATTCTTACTTCTTTTTTAATCCTACAGATTGAAATGCAGTGTGTACCTATCTGACATACATATGTGATACAAGAAAAAGCTGTGCTTGTTCATTTTCTAATGTTTCTTGCTCATACTTTTTACTACTTTATATTTTCCTGTCCTTCCACATCTCTTGCTCTGTTTGGGTGAGATTAAAAAAAATAAACAAACACGGTTAGTATCAAATGATCCTATACAGAAATACTCCTGGTGCTCCTAGTCACATTATTTCTTTAATGAAAACAACAGCTTTTGATTTTTAAGTTTTCTTCAAGCAACTTGAAGTTTTCTAGACCTGGTTAGAAATTGGATATTTTAATTCTAACTTTTTAGCAGAGCAGTTGTTCTGAACCATTTGTTCAGCTCATAGTGGCTTTGACCTAAAGATGTGAGTTCAAGTCCAAACTGGCATTTTTGGTATTGTATACACTGAGGAATTCACAATTTTCCTTGAAAGCCATTCAGTATTTGTCTAAAGTTCTAATAGTTCTCCCCCTTTTAGAAATGTCTGTGATTTCCTAAGTGAAGACAGGAGGATCACACCTTTGATAGTAAAATGACCTAAAAAGAATTCAAATAGAGAACATAAAGAGAAATTTCTTAGAGTGATGAATTAGGTTTCCAGGTTGGTTAAATCTCAGCTGGTTGGGCTTGCTGCTCACACTGCTGTGAGCATCCCCTTTCACACCTGAAGCTGGGTGCTTGGACAACATAACAGCAAAGCTTCCCCTTCTATATTAGTCCTTGTATGACAGATGTTGCTCATCATATCTCTGGCTGTTGCCTCAGGTGTCTGGAGAGTGACCAGTCAGCACTTCAGCTGCAAGGTGCTTCTTGAAGGGCCTCTGATCCTTTAAGCACTTTGGAATGAAGTGCTGGCAACAGTGGAATATCTGGCTTCTTTTTCTGACAGGTGATTGCTCATGCCATATGCCCCTGGTTTGTGACATGCAGGGTTGTCCCAGGTATTGCATAGCAAGATGTGCAAGAGGTGCACAGATCTGAATGGTGATGGTCTCCTGGAGCTTCTGGGCAGAGCTGGATGCAGAAAGCTTTCCTGACACACTCAGGGCTAAAGCTTGTGTTCTCAGCAAGTGTTTTTGAGATGTTATTACAAAATGTCCCTGGAGAGATAACTGCTGACTTAATGTGTCTGAAGGAGCCTCTCTTTGGACGTGCTGGACTTAATTAATTCATTATTGCTGTGAGTTGTTGATGTAGCTTTTTTGGGCGGCAGATACAAATGAACACAATGAAAGTGGGCAAAGAGCAGCAGTAGTTTTTGAATATTCAAACAAGAAGGCCTGTTAAGCTCAACAGGCTGTTATGAACGACTGTAGAAATACACCTACAACATTTGAAGATGTGAACTGTAACTGATAACCAAAAGAGACCAAATCTGAACAGATTTCATATTATTTTTCTCAATTTGTGCTTTTTTCAAGTGGTTTTGTCTGAGTTTATATGTCACAGGTAGTAAACCAGGTCCAGACTGACTATATAGTCTGTAGATGACAATTGAAGCCTATCAGTACATACACCAAATGGAAGAGTTGTGTGGAAAATTTTACTTCTTTACAATGAATTTCCTTTTTATTCTGTTTTAATTTCTCTTTTCTCTGCAGTCTGTTCCATGTCCACAGAGGAAAGAGACCTAGAGTGTTGTTGAATTTTTTCTGATCTGTAGGGAAATAAAATAGGAAGCAGAGTAATATTTCAACTGTGAAGTAGCAAAGGAAGTTGAAAGGAAACAGTCAGTGAGTTCCCTTTGTGCCATACTAAAAGGATGTGGAGAAAGATATGGATTCTGGGCTCCATGACAGGGAAGAAAATCTATACTTGCTTCCAAATTTTCCCCTGGCCTCCATATAATTCTATTGTTTCAATAAGAAATCTGTGACTCAGAGGATTTATTCAAAATCTATATAAAACATAATAGGCAAAGTTCATTCCAGAAGCCATCAAGTGAAACTATATTTCTCTGTGGGGAAAGCTGGGGTCCCTTCCAGTCTGGTCTTTTTCTGTACACAGCCTGGTAGCATGGAGCTTTTTGTTGCACATTATTGCAACATCAAGGGTTGTGGGGCCCTAAGTCCTATAAAGCAAATGCTAGAAACAATATTGGACCCAAGCAGAACCCATAAATGCAGAGGGAAGCAAAAACCCATACATAAAAGAAAACAGGGGTTGAGAACAAAAGCACAAAACCACATTTCAAGCCTCAAGGGGAAAAAAATCGGTTTTTGTTTTGGAAGAAGCATCCTTGGAAATGTTTAATTTTCCTTATGACCAAGTTGGGAAGTTGTAAGCTGTGTCCTTGAAGACAGTGTAAATGACTCCAAGCCAACAAATCTATTCCATGTAGACAATAAAACCCCACCACTGAGGTATACATTTCCTTCTTACTCCTCCTGCTTGCCCATTAGACAAACAGGAAAATAGAGACGCCCCTGCCATGTTTACAGGCCTTGCCTTGCTATTTATATGATGGACAGAGAGCTAAGAGCTGTATTGCCAACACTGCTTATTGGAAAGACCTGGAAATAATTAAGGGCCCTCATTTGTTATTGCTTGTATGCTCACTGGTGGAAATTACTTGGGAGAACAGTTCTACTGGTACAGAACAGTGCTTGGTAATGGAACTGTAGAAAAATGACAAAGACAACAGCAGCTTTGTGGAATGGGAAATAAAATATTATCCCCCCAAAAAATTGCTACATTGGTTTTGAAAGGTTTTTTTTCATGTGTGTGTGTGTGTTTTCCAGTAGAGAAAATAGAATGTAATTTGCCAGAACTAGAGGATGACTTGTAATGTTTTTACTTGCTGCTGATTTATTTACTTGAATGAAACTTAAGAATTACAGTGGAAGTTTCAGTTGAGTAACATTCAATATTGTGTTATTTTATTACTGGGTCTGCTGAGTGTTCCTTTCTATGGTGTCTTCTTCCAACGGCTATGAGCACTGTGAATCTTTTTCATGTTACTTTTTTCAAAATCAAGGCCAGGCATTGCAAAACCAAGAAAACCAGCTACCCAGGATAAGGGACTTCTAGTATTTCAGCACACTACTCCTTTTCTACCTACATTTCTCCTGAGCTGTCTGCTTAATTCCAGATCTGCTCCCACAAGCTGATACAGGTATTTGTTTACAAGTTGGATCACAGGATATGAGGTGAGCGTACCTGTTGTACAGTGCCTTTCTTGTTGCTGGGATGTGATGTGCTTTTCTGGTGGGAAGTGGCAGTACTGTTGTTTCACTCAAGCAAGGCATATGGCAGAACACAGTGCAACAGAGAGGAGTGTTGAGTGAATGATGAGTCATTAAGGCAAAGCAGTGTATTGTCAAAAGAAAAAAATATCAACAATTCCAAATCAGCTTAAGATCAATATCTGAAGATTTTAGGCTTTGTTGGAATTTCTGTTTGCAGTTGCTTCTCTGTTATGCAGTGTGTGTTGGATGCATTCTCTGTTGTGACATTTGCTGTGACAATGTGAGGCATACATACATTTGCATGCTCATGCAGATTTTCCAGGAGGTGTGATCACTTACTGTTGCACCTCCATGCTCTTGTTCCCTCTGCTTCTCTCGTATTGCAGAGTTGCAAGGGAACACAATCTTTTACTATAAGTTGTGACACTTCTACTCCCAGTTCAGTGGTGGCTCCAGGGTTCAGACTTGCAGGCTAATAATGAACCCGGCTAAAGAGCTGTTACTGTCAAGAATAAAGCCATGTACTGTAACTGAGCATAATCAGTTCGGATCGCGTTCGCAGATTCTTTGTATTAGCTTTATCAGGTCAGGCCATCAGAGAGCAGATAGACAGGTAAGACCAAAAGACCTCTGAACCCAATTAAAGTTGTACCACAAAGAAATCAAATTCATGTGGTTTACATTTCAGAAAGTTACATTTGGTGGGCTGTACTTACTTTTATTCTGTAACCTAATGCAGACCATGTGAACATTTGAAACGCTTTTAACAGTTAACCAGCTCAAATAACACAGAACCAGAGCAGCAATAAAGAATGAATTAAGACTGATTGCAACTACAGCCAATTTTTTTTCCTCATAAAGAAATATAAATGACTGATATATTTAAAAACTACCATATATATCGTAATTTTCTCTTCAGCTTTTAGCATGACAATAGCCATTCTCTTATCTTTTAAAATTAATGTTTGGTTTAAAAAGCAATGCTAAACCCACTGTCTTTTTTTTTTTATTTGCAGTGTTTCAGGGTGAGTTTGGATGTGTTGTGGAACCACTGATATTCCCATTGATGCACATAGTTTGGGAATTGGTCATACAGCTCTGAAATAATCCCAAGGAGCTGACATTTAAAATACTTGGCACAATAGCAGCATGAGCATGAGAGGATAAGAAAATAGGTGTTTTATTTGCTGTCCACTTTCTTAAAACCCATAGGTGTGTGCGCAGCTTTTCATTCACAAACACTTCTTGCTTGCTGACATTAGATAGGCCTATATGTGGAACAAATAGGGGTTCAGCTGGTGCAGACTGTTACAAGTTCAGTTTTCCTGTTTGCTAAACAAAGAGTCTGAATGAAAGCCCTGAAGCCTCAAGGAGACTAGGCTAGAGGTGGACAGTGCTAAATGTGCCTGTGTCTTGCATCTTACTTCAGGAAAGTGATGTGGTTTACATAGAAATGGAAGAAATGTGACTGGCTTTCTTAGCAGCAAAATCATTCAGTTGGATCAGTTTCCTCATTTTTGCTCTGTAACAATGATTCTTCAGGACTTTGAGAAATCTTGGTGTTGGGGAAAGAGATCAGGCCCACAGCTCTTGCCTATGTGTCACATTTTCTCCTGAAGACAGAAATTCCTACAGCTCCAGCTCTTTCCTAGGGTCTCCATGACACTGAAATGCAAAGCTCGTGCCATTCTGCTTTCTGGCACAGAGCCACTTGGCTATCAACAACCGAGCCCAGCTTCCTGGCTCCAGAGCATGACTGCTATCCTGAGAGGATATAGCTCCTTTCCTTCACCAGCTGTCCTGATGTGCCTGTGTAAAACAGCTTTCTTCACTGCTCTTCGTGTGGAGAAGGCTGCTCTCCTGTCTTCCTGTTCTTCTCATGGGCCACAGAAGCTGTCCTTCTCTCCCTGGGCTGAGCACCTTGGAGATCTGTTGTCTTGCTTACTTTTCAGAAGCAGACAGACAGAGAGAGAAGACCTGTGTCGATTTTTTTTTTTTTAAATCTTAGTTAAATATGTAGCAAACCGCTTGTTTTCTGTAAAGCAATCTTCCTTGTATCACCATTTCCAAGCCATGGGTGATGTACTGCTCATGGAATGCAAGCTGTTTCAAAGTGTTCGTGTGGGAAACTGGGGCTACCACTGCTAATTCACAGAAGTGCTAGGACTGTAAGAAAATCTGCACCTCCACCAATACACAGAGACTGATCTACTATGCACAGACCAGAACTGGTGGAGTGGAACACACTCCTTACTCTCTGTCACTTTTGTTATGTACTGGGTTTGGCTGGGTAGTTCAAGATGCTTGCATGGAGCTAGTAAAAGAGGCATATGTCCTGGGAAAGTTAAATGGCTGCTGCTTCTAATGCTGCCCCGTCACTCAAAAATGAAAAAAAAAAACCCAGAAGACTTGTTTCAAATTCTTTACAGAACAGAAACTGTAAAGGGGAAAACATTTGAGTTCTGACTATAAGAACAACAGAATATTCATTAAAAAAACAGACCAAATACAGTGGATGTTGGACAGAAAGCAGTGGCAGAAGTTATTAAAGTGCTACTCTGGACCTAGGAAAGTTCACTCTGGTTTCTTGTTCACCACTGATTTCTTTTGGCGAATTTCTTGGCCTCTGTCAAATTCAGTTCACCAACTATAAAATATGAAAAGAAATACTCCCTCACTTTACAAGAATGTTAAAATGAATTTAGGTATTACAGGAGCAGAAGGTAAGTAGGTTCCTCTGATACAATGTATCAAACATTTGATGTAATTAAACATCAGGAATTTTACTCAGTGTATAGTTTTTTGCCACAGAAATAGAGAAGAATGATGGTGTTATGTAATCATGTCTAAAATAATGTGCTAATAATTTCCTGGAAGCTAAAATAAACTGCTGAAGATTCTTTAAAAAGAGTGAGAAGAATGGGAATGCTAATGCTAGATTTTCTCCAGGCATCATGTTAATCTAGTCTCCACGTATGGCAGAGGGTTTGGACATGATAATCTTTAGAGAACCCTTCCAGTGCAAATTATCCTATGATTCTGTGTTTTGCAGAAAATAAATTGAAGTTAATTATCAGGCATACTTATTAAAAGCAACAAATGCTAATACATGCAAAAAATATAACTAAAAGTAATTTCCTTTAACTTTTCAAAATCAAGATAAGGTAAAGCTAATAAACATTAAGATCTGCTTCAAAGGTGTTCAACATATTCAAGTGTAGGAAGGCTTTTGTTTTCTTTCTCTTTCTTCTTTTTCAATTAAAATCTGAATTTTTTCATTAATTCCATGAAGAAAAACATTGTCTTGAATCTGACATTCACAAATCCTGTAAGCACTGATTTTTTTCTTTGAAAAATTATTATGCTTTGGTTATTTTTCCTTTTCTCATTCCAATGAATTCTATTATAGTAGCCCTCAAAGACTCTAAATCAGACTCCTTTATTTGCAAAATACTCAAGAAAGTGTGTTATGTCAAGAGAAGTACAAGCCTGAAATCCTCTCCCTTGTCTTCCATCTCTCTATTACAGGCTTTCTTCTATATCTTTAGAAGATATCCATTCATTCATCATCTTTTGTGTGTGTGTTTTCCTTGTTTTCCCTAGACTGGGCTATGCAAACTGCCTTAGTGACAGACAGACTCTGAGGAAGTTTTCCATCGTAATTTCTTTCCATTAATGAAAGTTACAAAGTGCTGCCAGTGTGAATACTGCCTGTAAACAAGAAGTAAGTGAATTCAATGCACTTCCCCAACCCCTCTCCTCCGTGGGGTGAGTCGGACATGCAACACATAAAAGTGACGCTATGACAACAAACGCCGGAGGCATATCCATGCAGACTATTTAAATGAGACAAAGCATTGCAGAAAAGAGGAGAATTAAGGTTCCCCATACATCCAAAGGATCTCCTTTTGCTTCCTCCCAATGGGAAGAGCCTGCTGAATTCCAGGAGTTCCTCCATTGCCTTCAATGGACAGGGTAACTGGAAAGGTGATTAGAGACTGTAGAAAAGCACTGCATGTGCTCTCATGCCAACAAGTATGAGCTTCTCATTTGGGTATGAGAATAGCAAGCTAAAAGAGTGGGAGAGACAATCCAGTGTGCTGTACCCTGGAAATACCCAGCTTCTATGAGCAGGGACACACCAAATGCAAACACTGGCCTGTACAGCAGCCCTTCAAAGTAAAAACCTTTCTAAAATAACTCCCACCTGATGGACTCCTAGGCTCTTAGAACAGAATGTTCCAAGAACACTTCAAGTCTTCTATTTTTTTTCTCGCAAGATATTAACAGCAGACGAAGAATTACACCCTCCAAACAATTAACGCAGCCTAGGGCCTAACCAGAAAAATCATTATTTCCAAAAAGTCTTATTGACAGAATGCTGCAGCAACCTTTCAAAGCTGCTCCCACATCCGATGACAACAATAATAAAACACTGTGCTATTTTTCTTACCTCATAAACTTGTCATCTCAGCGTAGCTAAACATCTTAGTTGCCACCCAGCCTGTAAACATCCTTATGTGGGCAAGGTTATCAAAAAGGTCATGGAGAAGCAGCTCTCACATTATCTAGAGTATTATCTAGAGCCCTCAGATTTCCTGGAGCCCTTTCAATCTGGTTTAAGACATGGTAATGTTACAAAGACACAGTTATTTCTTGGCCATTGCTGGTCTCTGATTTACTAGCTTCTACTAATGGATAAAGACTAAGTGCTCAATCTAATCTGACCTCTCAGGCGTGCTGGCTGTCCGAGTGAGTTTGCAGACACCCCTTCTATTTTAAGTGTCCCTCTAGGAAAGTGCAGCAATCTCAGAAGGAGAATACATTCCCTTTGGGTTATCAGCTTTAATTCTGTGCCCTTCACTTCTGCTGTTAAACGGGGTAGACTAGGCTGCTGTTTTTGGGAACAGCAGGACTGTCCTCATCCCCTTCTAGCAGGCACATTTTCAAAATGTCCTGTGTTGGATAGGTAGCATTCTGCACAGCATTTACACCAGTTTGATAACCTTCTTTAGTATCTACTTGCCATGCCAGCCTCTAGACTGCTGGCTGCCCGTTGCTCCCTCCCCTGCTTTCGTCAATGCTACTAAAACAAGAAGGCTGCACTGTCCTCTTCTGCAGATTCACTTTCAGAGGTTCTGTAATCAAGTTTTCTGATATTAAAATTGAGATTACATGAAATATGGATGCCTTGAAGTATTAAAAATAAAGTGGGTAGGAACACTATCTCTAGAGATCAGCTTTAGCCTTTTAAAAGCAATGTATTCCCAGGTTCCGGGTCCCCTTAAAGCCTTCTCTCCTTGCACAGCCAAGTGCCTGCACCTCATCAACAAACAATGGAAAAGATTCATGTAGCAGGATCCTGCCCAGTTCACATTTATTTAACCCTTTGTCACCACTATATTCTTTTCACCAGACTCTTTATGTCTAAAACAGATGCTGAGATTGTTGGTGCCAGAGAGTTAATCTTATTAATAGTTTCTGTGTTTATTGTCAGAGGCACTTGGTTACACTCTCCTCTCTGGGCCAGTAGGTCAGGGGATTCAAGTTCCCCTCTGAGGCTTGGATCAAATCTTGGACTGTGCATGTTAGACTGGAAGAGGGGGAATATGTTGCACTGGTACAGACCTTATTTCCAGTAAGACATTAAAGCAAGGTCTCTCCGGTCTTTTTCAAATATATTCGAGGTAGGAATTACTGAGCCACCTCCACAGTAGGGATTTTGACTCCACTTCACTCCTTTTACATGGTGGGAAGATGTGAGTTAGTGTACCCCACACCAAGAGCCAGATGTGGTTAATTTACGACATTGCCATCCAGCAGGGAAGTGTCCCATTGTATCCCTTAGGAAAGATGGTTGGTAGGCAGAGTTTTAAGTGTCTGGGAGCAGAGCCTGCGCACTTGAGGTACAGGGATCTGACACACTCACTTCAGACCAGCAGTAAGTAACAGATGCTTGTTGGAAGGAGGAAAAAAACATGTGTCCAAACTCTTTTTCATAATATGGAGTGATGACTGAATTAAAAGTGTGAAAGGAAAAGAAGGTAAAAAAGCTGAGGAAACTGTTTTCTTTGGGCTTTCCTTGGAACTGTCCCTTTCTCTTTGCTAAATGGAAACTTCAGAAGTTCATCTCAGCCTTTCACTCACCACTCCTCTGATCTGGGATAAAGCAGCAAAGGGGGTAAGAGTGGAAAAGTGCTTGTGCTCAAACGTTTCCAAATGTTCCACAGCCATAAGCATTTATTGGTTCTCACCCTCCACCCTATCACCACTCCCTCCATATAAAATCAGAGACTGAACTCGGGCATCCAGGCAAGAAGGAAGCCTTCTTCTCTTTTTGCAGAAACCTGCATGTCCTGATGCAATGATTATAATGCATTAGCACTCAGCTAGGACAACTTGCCAAAAGACAATGTCAAAAAGCTGCTGAAAGAAATGCCGTTCAGAGATATCCCAGAGAGTCAGGTCATTTGGTGTGGAAAGCAGGCAATAGTTCTTTCTGGGCTCATGGATATAAGGAACTTCAGCTTGACTGAAATGAAGGATTAGCAAAATTATTCTCCCACCATACCCCCTTCCTTTAATACAAACCCAGCAGTTACTTTCCACTCCACTCTGTGTATAAAACAAGGCTGAAATATGATATTTAAATTATTCCCAAGGATGCATTTGCTGAAAAGGAAGGCATGAGCCAGATCCTCCCATGTGCTTGTTCTTTGTCAGAGTCTTGAATTTTGGATCATTATATGGAGAGAACACACTAATTCCTAACATTGCTAGTATTTCAATGAGCACTGCCATAAATCATTTAGGTTCTCACTCTCTCTTAATATTTGGATAAGTAAAATTACCAATAGTGCAACAAAATCAACAAAAGTCAGCCCACAGGAAAAAAAAAACACCGCAAAACAATAGGATTGAATGTGGTCCATTGTCTATTTCTGTACAGAACAGAAATAGCAAACCAGCATGAGTGTACGAGAAGAGCTTGTGCTGAGATGGAGTTGTGGCACAGCAGATGAGGAGCTTGTAAATCCAGGCTGCCATAGTGCAGTACCACTTCTCTGCTGGCAACTTGAATGACTGGTTGCATCACCTTGTCATTGAATGCTCTGGTTCCAAATCCAGCTTCACTACAGATATTCTCTTTGCTTTCTAGAGACACTGCAAAGAGACGTTTGTTGATAATCCAAGAATCGAACAGACATTAGAACCTTTCACTCATGCCATTGTCTTCAAAAAGAAAAATAACTGCTGCAAACTGCATTACAAAGCATGGATTTTCTTTCCAATTAAGCCTGTTGTTATTCCTTGTATTAGCAGTAAAGAGAACAATATTGGAATAGCTAGTACATTTTCATATGCAAGATCTCAAAAAAAAAAAAGGAAAAAAAAAGAAAGCAGAGAATGTAAGGGCTCTAGAAAGACACCAGAACTATGTGCTCAAAGTAGGATACTCCTTGTCACAGCATTGCCCAAAAGAGATTTCCTCACACATCTTGCAATTTGGGGTTCGGTTCATTTAATGAAGCACCAGCTTCCACATTTCTGCAATGGTTGGAGATGTTTATCTCCCATTTTCAAGACATTTCAAATTCTTACAGCTGGAGATAAATCTTGAAAACATGAGCCAACAAGTCTATAAGAAGAGCAAAAAAATGTTTACTTCTTTTTAATCTTTTTGTCTCTAATCAAGAGTAGGGCACAGACATTAATGAAATCGATAATAAAGTAGGTGTTCCTTTTGTTTGACATCTGTTTTTTCATCCTGTGGGGGTATGTTGAGACATGCTTTCAAGTTGTGCTTTTAAGGTTTTCTCTGTGTCCATGAGGGCTAGTAATGCAAGTTTTCTTTTTAAATGGAGCACCAAAGTCTTCCAGAGCCAGTATTTGAAGAAAGACACAGTGATGCTCTCAGTAATAATACTGATATTTGAACTGAAGTGATAATAATGGAAGGCCAGAAGGGGTCTCTTATCATCTTTGCAGAGCTCAATTACTTCTTTTCTCAACATCTGTCTTGCTACTGTGGTTACTTCCCAGCTCTAGTTGTGTAGCTTTTCACATTTTTTCTCAAGTGGCAGAACCAAGTGAGCTATTATACATGAATAATAGAGAAAAACATATTGAGTTGTTTGACCTAACTCTGAGATTTCTTGATGCCACTCTACAGATTTGGTGTGGACCTTCCAGTGAAGTTTCTGGGCTCACTTTCCAGATGGTGGGAGCCATCTCCACTGAGCTGTGCCTGTCAAAAGGCTGCTGCTTGGGTGTTTGTTTTCACCAGAAATTACTTACACATTGAGAAAATAATGGGTATTTTTGCTTGTTTTACAAATGTGTTTATGTATTTACTTTGCATTTTACACTGGTAAGGTGCAGTTGTGGGGAGAGGGAAGTGTCAATGATGTTAGCTACTGTCAAAACCTTTGGCACATTCCTGGAATCCTGGCTAATGCCTGGATGGTTGTGAAAGGTAGATCACGTTGGAATGACGTTCTTGCTTTTTATTGTTGCTGTTGCCTACCCCAATTAAGGAGCTTGCTACCCACAGGCGATGACTGACTAGAAAGGAGGGTGACCCTGCTTTAACATCTTTTAAATAAAAAGGAGGGGGAAAAAAAGGTGGGTAAATAATTCCTGCACCGGTGCAGGGATGGCTGGAGCACAGCTGCAGCTGAGCACAGCCTGTCCCTCTGGGCAGGGAGGGACAGGGCTGGCTGACACGCTGGCACTGCTGAGGGACCTTAGTCCAACCTCCTTGGCTGCAGGGAGTTGACTGGGAGAATCATTAGGCCTTTGGGGATGGGTGGGAGGAAGGGAGGAACAACCTGCTAGCTAACACATGGTGAAAGGCTTCCACCTCTCAGCTTTAGGAGCCTTAAAAAGCAAAATCCCATGCGTGTGACATTCAAATGGTAATGCACTAATAACGTTAAAAAAAAAAATTAGCTGGGACAGAAATATTTTAAAATGAAGGTATGTGTCAAAACTCATATGGAGAGTTTGGAGAATAACTAATGTAGATTAATAAATACCTCACTGTTTTGAAATTATTTGGAACTTCTTTAGCTGGTACTTAATCCCAGTGAATCTACTGGCAAAACTTTTATGGGTTTCAGTGAAGCTAAAACTTCTCCGTTACACACTACATCCATTTTTGGGGAGCAATCTGGCATAATCAAATCTACCAAGATTATCTGTTTTTGTGATAACTGAGCACTGGCATCTGCATTTAAAAGGAGGTGCACCTAGGAAGGTCATTTTGTGCTGAAAAACTTAATTTTTTCTTTGTCATGTTGGTTTAGTAGAATTACCACAATATTTTTTCTCAAAACTGTCTCTTTCTGGTCTATTCTACAGAATGTGCTCTGTGAAACACAAAATAGGACACAGGATTTTCTGGGCTGTGTCACTGGTTGAGAGAATTGTTTATCAGTTCTGACACAGGGGCGTAGATATTTTCTTGTATTTCTTCATCTTGTCCTTGACAGATTTCCCCAAACCCCTTCTGCTTTTATTCTCCATTCATGTTTACCCTTCCTCTCTATCTGAAATCAGGATGTGGATTTCTTTTAAGTGCCTATAATGTTCTTTTTTTTTCTTTTTTTTTTGTTCTTTTGCTTCTTAAATGGTTGATAAATCTGAAAGTTAGAAGATATGAAAATATGGGAATTAAGCCATGTTATCTCAAGCAGAATGAAGCTAAATTTATTGGTTTAAATTTTGGAAAATGGAAGATGAATTCTAGAAAATTTATTAAATAGCAACTTTGATAAATGCTGGCAGATTTGGGAAAATATTAAAAATGCATTTTAAAGTACTGTATTTCCTCTAAATAATTGTTTTTTAACCGTGGTTGGATTTGCCACAGCTGACTTCTTCCTCTCAAATCATATTTCAGATGTACTCACTCTTTTCCTTCCACAAAGCTGGGCCAGGGAGTGACACATGTGTTACTTGTTTTAGTAGCAGGACCAATGTCTGAAGATTGAGACAAAGCCAGTACGGCACTTCGTTCTCCCATGTTCACCACCACTGCTCGTTTAACACATTTTCTCTAACCATGGCCACGGCCCCTACTTCGCCTTGAAATCCCTAAATGGACACATTGGTTTTGTTTTGTGTCTGGCTTGTCAAAATCTCGGTGAAAGAATTTTGTCATGGGCCGAAACTTGTTAGGAAAAGGGGAACAAGAGTAACATGGTGTAAGATTTAAATAAAAACTATTTTGAGGCGGTTGCAAATTTGTTTCAAGGGGCCTTTTTCTCTTCAGACCTTCCCAGAGCTAGGTCCATGTCCAAATCTGTTGCAGCTGAGAATGACTGTTTTCAGCTTCAGGACATCCAGCCAGGGCACTCTCAATAATTAGGGATGTGCAAACTTCACACATTCTGCTGATTTTGCAGTACTACTTACCTTCTTGCAGTGAACCCCAAGCTGAAATAACTTACTGCCTCAAAGCCATTTTGTACTGTTTTGCAAGAACTTACACTGTACAAACTTACTTATCAGTAGTCTTACTGCCTGATATGATTCAAAACACTGAACTGAAGGATATTCTTGAGGTGTTTGACAATGTTTTAAAGACATTTTTTAATTTCACTGAAAATTAATTGACTATATTCCTAAATAACTCATGAAAATGAATTTACTTATGTTTACTGAGCTGTAACACTAATCCCAAATTTAGCTGATTTGAGGTTCATGTAGTCACATCTACTTCCACATGAACAAACGTAAGGCAGTTGAAATCACTGTGACTATAGAACTGAATTTAAATCAGTCAGCTGCTTACCTGCTGTCCTAAAGCAGGGCATCTGCAGTAAACATGAAGAAAGAAAAATCTTGTGTCTCCCATTGCAAGGGGCCTCCCCCTGCCATGTCAGTGGGACTGGTACCCGAGTGTCCACGATGACAGCCAGCTGCTGCAGAGCACACTGCCTTGTGCTGGCAGTGCTCTCCTCCCTCTGTGCTGCCCTGGCTTTCCTGATAGCTCAGGCAGGCTATCTCTGGAGCTCTTATCTCGCTCTATCAGTGCCAGCTCCATGGCGCTCTCTGACCTTTTCCAGTCCTGATGTGTGTGAGCTGATAGCAGCCTAGGACTAGCTTGTGCCAAGATTGTTTTTTTCCTTCTGTGATGACGGACGAAACATGATGTAGCTCAGCCTCTCACTGTGCTCCTCTGATCTGCACAGTGAATGACATTGAACTTGTCAGAGGTCTAAGAGTGTTGAATTGACTTGTAAATAATGGGAACAGCTATTAATAGCCATTAAATACTTTCTTTTCTGCAGTGCTGTCATCTTTGTTTATTCTCTTTTTTTCTCTGCTCAAAGCCAGAAACCGATAAACAAGTAAAACTGCGGGTTTCTGCAACATCCCTTTAGTCAAATTAAAACCCAGTACTTGAATTTAACTATCTGTAAGGGCTTAGATGCCATATTTCAGCTCATGGCATCTACTGAATTTCTTTGAAACATAACCTGCCTTAAAATGAAACTTTTCTCCCCCTGCCTTGCCTCTGTCAGGAGCCCAACCATGGAGCATCAGCAGTGGTTTAGTCTCCTACTGCAGCTATTTCTGTTGTGCCGTACCCCACCATACCCATCAGCCCCAAGCCACATGCGCTGTGGGCCCCAGCCTGCTCTGGGGGAGCTCAAATGCCTGGGGTGGAACAGGGGTGCCAGGGTGGGTGCCAGGATGGGTGCCAGGGTGTGGTGGCCGTGGGCTGAGGGGGCAGACTGCTGTGAGGATGCTGCTGCCAGTAGCAGAAGAGCTCCGTCATACAGCAGGAATCTCTGCCCTGGGTGACGG
The DNA here is from genome assembly GCF_008360975.1 of Lichenostomus cassidix. Classification (NCBI taxonomy): domain Eukaryota; kingdom Metazoa; phylum Chordata; class Aves; order Passeriformes; family Meliphagidae; genus Lichenostomus; species Lichenostomus cassidix. Next base: position 34,142,350 of record NC_139482.1, read on the forward strand.
GCAATGCTGATTAGAAAAAGGCTAAATGTCAACATTGTTCTGAACTGGTAAATGGCAATTTTCCAAGAGCATTTTAGACATGAGACTTTGGAGATTTTCTCCTCCCAGGCTGCTGTCCTTTCTCCTCCTCCTTCTCCTCCTCCTCCCCCTCCTCCTCCTCCTCCTTCCCCCTCTAACCACCATAACTCATTCTGTCAAGAACTGAGTGCTGTCCCTTCAGACCTTCAGATAAATCCTTTACAGCAACAATTTTAAAAGCTGCTGTAGTGTCTCTTTCTGTCTGTCTGTCTTTCCTTCTTGCCTTCCTCCTTACTAATTTATTTTGTGGTGAGGGGAAGATGGCCCTGTGGGCAAGGTGGGGGTGGTGCTGAGCAGAGGGGTGAAAGCCATGTTTTGACACATGTGGCTTTCCATTTTTGCAGAGGTCATTAGCACTCTGCTTAGTGACCAGAAGTTGATTACAAACACCGTGTAGCAGTGACGCTTTGCCAAAATGCTTGGAGAGGAGATCTGAGTTTATGCTCCCCTTGTCCGTTTCATTCTAAAATATATTATTACCAAAAAGATTTAAAGAAAAATTTATTGCTTGCAAAGAGGGACCCAAATCCCCAGGGCAGAATAAATAAAATAAAAACATGAGAAGTGCATTTATAGTCCTCCTGAAAACAAGAGTGCAGTCTTAAAAAGGTTTCCTTAAAATGAAAAATGAATGACTGAGTCGCCAACTGCTACTAATCTAAAAGTTAGTGCTTTTGATTGTGATGACTGTGCTGCTAACTCTTCGTTAGCAAGGGTATTTAGTTGTAGAATAAGAGTGCTTTATAGAACATTTGCTCCCCTGTGGTTTAGACATTAGCCTGTATATGGAATAAGTGAACAAAGATGGAACGTATTTTCCATTGCCTGGTTGTTCCAATGCGTGTGTGTGTGTGTTGGTGTGCTTTTGCATGTGTGTGTCTGTACACTAATAGCTTTGTGGTGATGATGGAGATGATCAAGATGATACAGAATGGAAATACTGTGTGATTTTCTGGAGTCAGCCTTTTAGGACTCCCTTTAGATGGGAAAGGCAGTGATTTCTGGAAAGCAGGTTTGCCAGCAGGCTGCACTTAAGATCCTTAGATGGTATTTACTGCAGGAACGTACATTACTGTGATGTGTTTAAATCTGGAAATAATTTTTCCCACAAGGGAGAAAACACCTTTTCATAAAATATAGTGTATTTTACTTGTTTATTCAGTGTTATGTTTTTCTAATAAATTGTGGCCTTAGCCTTGTTTTCATTTACGTTAGTGTAAGATTTTCACCTGCATTCAATCTAGTAATATTGACTGTATCTAGCTCTGACGCTCAGTGTGATATTTGCCTTCCAAAACTTATTCTGGCATTTCTGAGGGTCAGAAGCTGCAACTGTTCCTCGAGCCATCAACAGCAATGAGATGAGCCCCAACAGAAAACCTGTAAAACCTTTTTCTCCTACACACAGTTCATGTGTTTTCAGTCTCTTTCATACTTTGCCTGAGGACTATATCCTCCACCCTCCAGTGGTCTCTGGGCAGCAGGAGCAGAGACATTGACGAACAAGTACACTGGTGTTCTTCTCCAAGCGTGGCAGAAAGCAATGTGCGTCGGTGGGGAAAGAGCCAGGGAACTGCATGGGCAGAACCTTCAGTTCAGCTGCCAAATCAGTTTTTTTAGAGTTGCTGGTAATGGGGAAATGAGTTGCTCAAACTGACTAGAGTCTTGCTTGTACTCTAGAAAATGGGTCTATTTTCTTCTAACTACAGTTATTTCTTCTAACTTCAAGTCTACTGAAGGGAGTAATATTTTCTGCTCTTTCCTGGAAAAAGACTGAGGAGAAATCCCCTTTTTCCATATTGTTTGTTGAGCTGTCCTCCCTGCAGGTGAAGTCAAGTCTTTCCCTGTGCCACTGTACACTTAACCTCATCACCTTTTTGTCAATTTGTTGCAGTGTTGAACTGATAAATGGCTTGTGCCGTGGGGCAATGTCTTAATGCAATTAATGGCCATCCTTTAAGCAAAATTTATATATTTTTTAAATATAAAGTGCTGATAGCAATAAGCAAACCTCCCCTTAGGACCCATGGTGCTGAAAAGCCTTGGAGGCAAGAGAAGGAGGTCTCTTGGAGAGACTGTACATACAGTATCACGTCGGCAGCATGTGCTGATTCCAGTTATTCTGTCTCAGCGCAGCGCTGGACGTCCTTGGCAGAGTGACAGCCAGGCCTGATTCGTTGAAACCCTTCCCGGCGCCGTGGCCACAAGAACACCCCAAGTATTTTAAGTTAGCTACGTAGGTCCTATTCTTAACTTTTCATCTCATCAGATACTTTTCTTATTAGAACTTGAGAGCCTTCCCTCTAAGGTAATGATGATGTACATTAAACATCCGTGATCAAGTCCTAGCTTGTGTGTTTCTAATGTGTTATGACTGTGCTCTGTGCTCCAGTCTTGCTGGGCCATGTGACATAATGGCATTTTTAATTTCCTCCTTCCAGCCCGATTGTCTGTTCGCATGTAGGAAATTACTTTGTTTTTCATGTTAATTGGTAGCATGACCTGTTTCAGCAATTCACCATCTCAAAGGTATGTCTGAGATCTCCAAATGACTCACTGACATAAACGCAGATGAGCTAAAGCCACTTGTGTTACAGAAGGGCCGAAAGCCAAAGCAGAGTATCTTGATATCCGAGATAGCCTTTTAGCCTGTAGGACCGTGAGCCCGTGGCCCACTTTGTTAATGACTGCATCGAAGTCTAGTGGCAAATGGTAGGTTGTAAGAGGCAGCCCGCAGATGTAGTCATGTTAAATTCATGGCCTCTAGCTCACTTGATCAATTGCAAGCTGGTAGACATTTATTTAAAATTTATACCACATGAATGTCTGAGGTAATAGGTGAATACTGTAAAGGGTTTATTTAAAAGAATATTTGACCAGTAGGGTCTTTGGAGATCAAATATTTCATTTTCAAGGGTGTCCTGTGTATTTGTAGAGGAGGAGGGGGAAGTAAAGAGGGATTTGGATAATGCAAAATACCACAGAAAGCAAGATTTTCCAAGGAAAACACCAGGAAGCTTGGTATGAGCATTTAATGTATGCTGAAGTTTTTAAAAGGAAACATTAATGGTGAAACATGCCCTCAAAGGACAAGCCAGCAATAAATTTTGTGTCACAAAATTACCTGACAGTGAGATTATGTTTAAATAACGTAGAATTGTTCCTGCTTCTTGAGGGGTTGGGAGAAACTTCACGGGAGATTGTTCAAAGTATTCAGAATTATGTGCACAAATCCCATTAACAATAATGGGATTTGTGTGTTCAACCCTGCTCAAATGGCATTGAAAAATGCGGCTGTTGGTTGTTCTTCCCCAAAGCACAGACATAGCAAGGGAGCAATGAAATCCAAAATATTTTCTCTCAAGATTTTTTTTTTTTATTACCTTCCAGACACAAAGTATCTGACTAGCAGCCCGTGTGTACTGCATTATGATTAAAGCCTACAGGCAATTCTCCTTTTCTCTGGGTCAGGAGTGGGGTGGGAAACAACAGTAACAGCAAAAAATCCCACCAAACAGATTTGACATGTCAGCGTTCCCATTATCTGTGTCAATGGGCAACATTATTACTTAAAAGATCGACAGGACCATGAACATTTTGAATGAGTGGACTCCAGTAAAAGAGAGTTCGTGTGGGGTTCTTTTCCTCTAATGTCATTACTTAAAAAAATCATGGTCTTCGTTTTGATGCACTGTAGATGAGACCGAGTTCTTATAAATTATAGTATAAGGCAGAGAATGCTCCAAAGGTGGAAGGCAGAGGAAGAAAGGGGAAAAATATACAATTAAGTTTTAACTATGACTGAACATGTTGCCATGGGATTTGATCTTATCCTATTTACAAGAGAAAACTTATGACTCATGGGTTCTAAATGATCGAGTCATTACTCATTTATGGAGTAAAAAAAATGGATACCTTTTATGGGATTTTTATAAATAAGGATTACTTCCCCACATTTGTGAATACTGAGCAAAGACATGCTGCAGTCATAAAGCTCTCTGCATGCATGGCTTCTGTGTAGACTTTTTGAGAAGTATTTAGTGTTAAGTGATTCTGTTCTGAAGTTTTATTCTCCATGGGGTTCTGTTCATTGCCCGTGCTGAGTTGAAACCCTTATTTCACGAAATCACAAAGGAAAAGCAGGATAGGTTTTGCCAAAATCCAGACAGATGATCCCTAAAGACCCTGTAGTGCAGTTCAGAATGGACATGGAAAAGATACATATTTTTAAACTATTTTCTTTCCACCTAAGTCTGGGAGGGCTCTGTGGGATTTCAGCAGTGCTGGTTGCCAGTGATCTGTTGTGATGGTTATGAAGCTGCTCACCACATACTTTTGCCTAGTCAAGATTTTTCAGCTGTTCCTGAGGAGCTTAAAAGATTTTAGACTGGCCCTGCACCCTTTCTGGACACTGTTGACTTGTGGGTTATCACCCTGTAGCTCTCTGGTCCAGCTTTAGTGCTGTTTTCATCTGCTGGTCTTTGTTAGGTACAGTTAATGCTTTCTTTTATCTCTACCACTGCCCTCACCCACAGGGTTATTAAAGAGTAACCATTAGGAACTTTGTCTTTTTGCCTCAGGAGAGATCCATGCTTTTATCATGGTGCACATGAAGTGTTAACCTCTTGTGCTGCTAACCTTCCTATGTGGCTTTGAAGAAGTGCACAGAACCATTAGTAGGAAAGAGGTATCTGCATATCAGATTAGAATCTGATTTGGTGAGAGAGAAATCTGTTTAAGAGCTTGTGTAATGTAGACAGTAACAGAAAAAACTAATCTTTTTTTTTTTTAAATTTTGATGTATGACAGCTGGGTACATACAATTGGAAAATGGATTTTTCAAGGGGAGCAATTGTAGTTTTAAATTTTATTATTTGATGCACAGCCTTTGCAGTAACGTTTCTCCTTGGGTGGGCAGTAATTTTATGATGGCCACAACTGGCTTCTGACTGAGTTCAAATCTAGAGTGTTCCGGATCCTAGAGATCAAGCCCAGTTATAAATTTTGTATTTGAAGTTATGCATGTTTTCCTGAGGGAGAGTATGTGAAGAGGAGAGGATGTGGGAGCAATGAATGCTACATTCAAATCTTGGGTTACAGTCTACCTATAATATCTTTCCAGTTGTGTTTGTGTATCCATTTCTTTCATATCCATGAAAGTATCTCTCTCTGAAAATCAGACGGACTTACACAGAGAATTCATAGATGTGAGTTCTTGAAGCAGCTGGCCATGGTATTGAGATAAGCTTCCAAAGCTTTACTGGATTCTCTGGAGAAAAGAAACAATTGGAAGAGAAGCACAAAATCAGTATGCTCATACAACAAAGACATCACATGGATGTAGAGATTGGAAATCCCTTGTTCACGTTCATTCCTAGCACCTGTCTAGTTGTATAAAGATGCACAGGGTGTATTTTTAGGTGGATGGACACTGGATACCAAAAGAAAGTGGAATCTACTTTCTTGTAAATTCTGTTTCTGTGCCAAACTGTGTGTTTGTTGGAGGTTATGACTTTTAAGGTACTGGGCAATGAAATCTAGTATTTGACTTAATGCAATTCTAGCTGGCCTATGGCGTCCTGAGTCTTACAATATGTTCACACATTTTAGTGGTTGCTCCAACTCCTACAACCTGTCAAAGAAAGCTACATGCTGCCCTTGACACTGTAAAACTGTCCCAGAAAAAAAATAGAACTAGATTTTATATTTTACCCTCTTTTTTATGTATATACCTGTACCATCGAATTGCAATCTGTAGGGAATTCTTTGAAGAAGATGGAAATTACTATTGATGGGAAATGTACAAAAGACAGTATATTTGTAGAGAAAAAGAGAGAAGATACTCGCAGCCTGTCTGGAATAGCAAAAGCTTTTTAGTGCAAGTATTCTTTTTTTTGCACTGCCCAGTGCTCAGAGACCCTTTTTGTAAGTCAAAAGAAGCATTAAAACTTCACACATGCTTTAACTTGAGGATGTGGAGAGAATTCTGGATGGACCTATTGTTCCTGTGAGCAAAGCCAATAAACTATTATCCAAATCCTTTTTCTGCTTTGGTGTCAGACAAGGTGATCAGCCAAAAAGCTGGACTTATCTGGCATGTATTGGGTGTCAGTTATGAAAAAAATCTTGGTGCCAGTTACCAGAGTCATATCTCAGATCTGCTCTCAACAAGTTTGATCAAGAGAGCTGTTGAGTTTTTTTTTAAACATTCTGCTCTGTGCAAGTGAACTAATGTCAGTTGTGCTCTGGATGGCTGTTGGACGTCACAGCTGTAACAACAAAAAGTAAGATTTTCTTTTTAACATCATACTTCAAAAGTTAAATTAAAAATTCTCTTGCAAAAATAACTCTGTAATAAATAGAGTATGCATCAATAAATGTACCAAGCACGGGCAATCTGCACCTGATATAATAAAAATTTTTCTCATGAAACTCCTGTTCAAAGAAGTGAAGCGTTTAGCTGTGATGGGTGACTTCTCTACAGAATTTTAGAATTCACTTATGGGATGGAATTTCTGTTACACCATTTTGTCTTTATAAAAGATGCTCAAATATATATGAAAGTCTGGTCTATAGAACACTTTGTGTTCTGAGAAGAATTCTTTATTAAATTTTACAGCTTGCTACAGTTTTCAGGTCCTTTTCTGTGGGACTTAGAATTTTTAATCATTGTTAGTATAAATATGGTAGGCACGTGCGGCTTTAATTTTCAGCAAAGCATTCAACACTTCCTGTTTTAGAATTGCACTTCAGCTCAGGCTAAATTTGTGTTACAACAGCACAGAAAGATGCTGAATTATCCTGAAAGCACTTGGCAGCATTCAAACTATATAAAACCAAAATCCTGCTCTGGTCTACTGGACAGAGGTGATTCTTCTGGCAAACATTTTTTGGCTTGCAAATACTTAGCATGTGGTAAAATTGCTGCCTGATTGAGAACTGTTCTTGGGAGGAAGGTGTCTGACCTTGCATCAAGTCAGTGTTTCGAGCTGGTTTTTATTTTCTCTCTCCCTTTTGGTCCCTCATTGTGATTTCCTAAATACTTGTATACAGCTCTTCAACTACAGACAATAATAACAATAATATTATAATAATATTCTAGTATTTGAAAAACACGCTGGATTTAAACCTACAGATGATATATGTGAACAACTGGCAATGTTGCATGAAGCTTCCAATAACCTTATATATTGAGAAATTAGATTTTTTTCTTGTAAGTGTTATATTATTTTTAGGATATTAGTGTATTAACTACTGTGACACAGTCTGCTGTGAACTATTTTCAGATGTTCATGTTATGTGATCTGAAAAATATCTGTATGGAGTTGGATTTTGAAAGTACACATGATTCTGCAAACTGAACCAAATGATCTAGCATATTTTAATCAAGACCCATTTCAATAATCACCCTTTTGAGGTGTACCATGGTGTCTCTTGTTGCACAAATAAATATCATGTCATGATAAACAGAGAGAGGTTTTTCATTTGTTGTAGAAACAGTATGTGCCTTGATAACAGAAATGACTTACCAAGTGTCACAAGATTTGGTTTCCATCCATTAAACCAAAAACTTGAAGAACAATGGCCTCTTAATATTGGTATAAGTGGCAAAATGGAAGTGCCTGATTTCTGCTCATTGTACTGGAATGATGCCCCAGGAAAGGTGTAAAAAGGTGTGAGGTTCTGCAAGCATGAACCAGGTTGTACCCATGCTGCTCATCTCTTCACAGACTTGAAATCCTGCTTATGCACATTACTACCCTCTTCAAACAGGGATCATTTAAAGAGAGGGAAAGCTTTCACAGTGTAACACCAAGAAATAAATAAAAGATGATGAGGAGCTGTAGGTTGGTTCAAAACTGGAGAGAATACCCCCACCGTGTCTCCCATGGCTCCTACCTCATATCTCTGTGGTTGTTATATCACAGCTCCTGACACTGAATCACTTCTGTTCATCACTTTCTCTCCAGTTCTAACTAAATTTAAAGAACTTTTGATTTATTAGCTATTATTCTTATTTGCCATTATTATACATTTTTATCATTGCTGCATTTTCATCACAGAAGAGCAAGATACTGCTCAGAGGCTCTGGTTTTGCCCCCTTCACTTGAGGACTTCTCTGTCCTTTTTCTCTCTCTTTCATGTCCCCAGATTATTACACTGAGAAAACTTGTCTCTTCTGTCTACCAGTGATAGCCTTTAGATCAGGGTATTGTTTACTTCATAGCCTAAAAATGGCTCTTTCTCCTTGATCTGACTCACTGTTTTACAGTACAGTCACTTACAGATCAGTTTTGTTTGAGATTCTCAAAGTAACATATTCTGTGTGAATCATTTTTTTCTGACCAAGAGATGGTACCAAACTAAAATACACTGCTGGAGGGAATACCCTTTCGACTTGGCCCTTAATATGAGGACCCTCTTACAGTTATTTAATGACATTGGAATGTCTGTTTCACCCTTCTGCAAATATTTTGGGATCAGTTTAAGGTAAAAAAATGGAGAAATAAGGACATTTCCATGTCCTGTGAGGCATGTGAGTTATTGTTTGCTGCTTTTATTCCTAGATACATTCCTAGGTAATTTCTTTGTGGATGGGAGATTTTTCCCTATCTGCTCTATGAGTTTTCTTTTTCCAAGAGTGGAGATAGGTGTGGGGAGAAAGAATCTGAATCAAACCCCACATTGTCATACAATTGTCACTTGGTGTTTGAAGTAACTGTTTTGCAGTTTTGAAGATGGTTTTCTTTGTGCTTTTTAGCTCAGAAGTGGAAGGGTTGGGAGCACTGTGGTACGTTCTGTGCTCACTCAGTCCTACCTGATGGAAGTGGTTAATCAATGGTTCTTTATTTATTACCTGACATTTCTTGATTTTTTTAAAGAATGGTAAATGCTGTAGAGACTTTGTATTTGTGTATCATCACCACTACCTGACTTCTTAATATTAGATTTTTTTTTTTTTTTAGATTTTTTTTCATTTTTGAAAAAATTATTGATGAAAAGACATCAGACATTGCTTGCATGGCAAAGTAACAGTATACTGTCTGTAAGAAAGGAGGGAGTCCCTGGACCTACCTACTGCAGACCTCTAACATTGAGCCAAGCCCCCTCCAGATGCTGATACGTGATTGAATGTTTCTGTCTGCTGAGTCCCAGACAAGCAATGAAAATATCATGCTGTGCAGTAGATCCACGAGGGAGAAAACACATGTACACATCTAATTAAAAAAAGAAATCCGCCCCAACCCTGAGTACAGCTCTGTGATGTTCTCTCTATTTTAGCTGAGGGTGTCATCCTATTGAAAGGTGTGAGGAATGCTGTAACAGTATTTAGAAGTATTGTTCTTCCTGCTTTCTTCAGATGAAGTTGCTATCCTAGGCTGTGTTACTTACAAGTAAAATGTGAGGATAAATTCTGGTATCCCTGAAGTGTTCTAGTTATTATTCTCACAAGTTAATATTAGATTTTAAATGTTATTCTCAGTATGTTAAGAGGATAACAGTAAGACAATTTAATTTTACCTCTTCTTCTGGGAACCAGCGTTTCAGCCTTAACCTGTGAACCCTTTTTTAATACCAGGGACACAATCAAAGATAAACAGCCTGAACTTGCTGTAACTGCAAGTTCAAAAATGGGTTTTTTTACAGGAATGGAAGAAGGCAACAGTTTGCCTTTTCTTTTTTGAAAAAAGAAAGGGAAGGAAAATAAGGAAACAAAACCAGCCATGCCTTTTTCTCATGAACAGAAGTGCAGAAAACAGTCTGATAAAGATGACTTTCTGAAGCAGTTGTTTTCCTTATACGAGAAAGGGAACAAAATGTCTACAACAAGATGTTTGCTTACAGATTTTTCTTTTAAGTATGTGAAGAACATATGGATATTCATTCTTGTACACCAGCCTTTTACAATCCTTCTGGCTCTTGCAGAGACTATTCCCTTCTCTTTGACTTGGTATTAAGTACCTCAATGTCTCAACTGAGGACCATGCTGGGGTCTGCCATATGCTGACAAGCAGTCGGTGAGGTGAGAACGAAGCACTTGGGCATCATGCAACACGTGCTCCACAGATAACCCAGAAGGAATTTTGGCTGAGTTAGGGTTGTCCTTAGGCTATCCCTGTAGTTTACTCCCTGTGTTTTTTCTGCTAATTGTAAGAGATAATACTATCTCCAGGCTTTTAGTCTTTTTGTGCATCCTCACAAGAGAATCTAATTAATGCCTATTATAGCATTGACTCTGTGAGAAGCCAGTTAAATGAAGCTATCAATCTGCTGTCCAGCTGTTACAGATCCAAGTGGAATTTGAATTGACAGCAGAGCCGGAGAGAAGCTGTTTTATCTCTTTACCATTTTCTGATGCATCACTTTCAATGGCAATGGATAGGGTTCCCAAATCTATATTTAGGGACCTGACTTCCAAAGGAGGTGAACACCTGCATCTTTCATTGAGTTGTGCTGAAATTGCAGATGATGCCTCTGCAGAGTAGGCTCACTGGAATTCTTGAAACAGAATTTCAGATGTGTGCTCTGTGGGCAACTACATCCAGGGATCCTTCTTGATCACCGTTCCTTCTCATGCACACCAGCAAGGCTACCACAACCACCTCCTTCCCTCCACATGAGTGAAAATGGGAACTGAGATCCCTCAACAAGCAATTCAGCTTCCCCTTCAGATGACTAAAGCTTCCTTGATGCAATGGTTGCCACTTGTAGGGTAGAGTGACCACCTTCCTTCCTGCCCACACTTCATCAAGGCCTCTTGTTGCATACCATGCTAATTTTTGAGTTGCAGGGAAAATCACAGAGGTTTAATGGAGGTCAAGGCAGTAAGCCAGCAACTTTAGTAAATTTAACTCTAAACAAGTGCAGTAGAAAGGAGATGCGCTAGGATGTGAGAAGTAACCAAGCAAAGGAAAGCCCTTTAAGGTTTGAAAAAAGTTGCCTGTATTTTGGGCTCTCAGCAGTAGGAGATGGGAATGGAGGAGAGGACAGGGAGGAAGTTCATTAATTCTCTAAAGATTTTGTTCTTTCCTAGAACATCACATTTTTCAAATGCCAAAGTTTGGTTACCATCCATGTGCCACCAATTCAAGCACATAACATTTGTCTTTTATCCATTTGATAAAATTTGTTATCCTTTTCTGTCAGTGATGTACTTCTAGAGTACCGCAAATAAGCTTTGGGAGTTGCTGAGGAAAAAAGACATTTAATGTCTTCAAACCATGGACAACTTTTGAGGTGGTGGTGGTGGTGAAGTCCTGTTACTCTGGCTGTCATGTAAAGCCTGTTGAAGTGAATAAGAGTCTTTCCACTTCAATAGGCTTTAGATCTGTATCCCTCCTGGTAAGCAGAGCTAAGTCTAAACCATTTAATATTTGGAAGAAGACAGCAACACAGATTACATTTCCTGGCTCTGGAGTTTCCTTTGTGTTGTCCTCAGGTCAAAACTTGTCTTCAAATTCTGCCTTTGCAATGTTTATTCTCACAAAAGGAGATAAAGGTCTTTGTTCCTCTAGAAGTCCCTAGATGACTAGATTGAACAAACAGAGCAGTAGTGTTCTCACTGTTTTCCATCACCTACAAAAGAGCAGAACCTTCTCCCTCCCCCAGCGTTTCCATTTCCTCTACTTCCTGTCTTTGCAGATTGGGTAACAAATGCTGAATATTTCCTGAAGTTGACTAATGACAGGACATCGGTGTCTGCAGCTGAGCAGTCTGGTTAGTGCTGGGTTGAATTCTTGACTGAAAGGAGGTGCTACAGCTGTGTTTATGGAGTCATCGTGTCACCCCTCTGCCCCAGTATGCTTCTGTCTTTTTAATATCCTTAGGGTATTGTATCAGCATAGTCTAAGCACCCAGTGGGAAACAGACTTCAAATTACTTTTAATTTTATTGTACTATTATTATTGCCTTAACAAAAAGATTATTATTGGCCAAACTGAGATACAGCATTTATATGGCTTTTTTCCCCTCATTTTGCTCAACAAAGGCCATTAATGATTGGGGAAATCTATTATCTGAAATCAATGGTTGTATTTGGTTTGTGTAGTTTTTGGTAGGAGGGGTGGCTACAGTGGTGGCTTCTGTGAGAAGCTACTAGAAGCCTCCCCTGTGTCAGAGCCAATGCCAGCTGGCTCCAAGAGGGATGCATTGCAGGCCAAGTCTGACACCATCAGTGATGCTGACAGTGCCTCTAGAATAACAGATATAAGATGGGGAAAAAAAAGTTATTGCTCAGAAATTATTGCATCCAAAGTAAATAGGAATAAATATGTGAGGGAAACAACTCTGCAGACCCCAAGGTCAGTGCAGAAGGAGGGGGAGAAGGTGCTCTAGGCACTGGAGCAGAGATTCCTCTGCAGCCCCTGGCGAAGGCCCTGGTGAGACAGGCTGTCCCCCTGCAGCCTGTGGAGGTCCATGGCGGGAGCAGAGATTCACCTGCAGCCTGTGGAGGGAATGCATGCCGGAGGAGGTGGATGCTGGAAGAAGGCTGTGACCCTGTCAGAAGGCCATGCTGGAGCAGGTTCCTGGCAGGAACTGTGCATCCATGGGGAGGGGAGCCCACACTGCAGCAGCTTTGCTGGCAAGGCTTGTGACCCTGCAGGGGACCCACGCTGGACAGTCTGTTCCTGAAGGACTGCTCTCTGTGGATGGGATCCTACACCGGAGCAGTTTGTGAAGATCTGCAGCCTGTGGGAAGGACTCATTCTGGAGAAGTCTATGGAGGAATGACTCTCGTGGGAGGAACCCTATGCTGGAGCAGGGGAAGAGTGTGAGGAGTCCTTCCCACGGGGGGGAAGAAGAAGCGGCAGAGACAATGTGTGATGAACTGATTGCAGACCCCATACCCCTAATCCATGTGCCACTAAACGAGGGGAGACAGAGAAATTGGGAGTAATGTTGAGCCCAGGCAGAAGAGAGGGGTGGGGAGGAGGTGTTTTAAGATTTGATTTTATTTCTCATTATCCTACTCTGATTTCATTGGCAATAAATCAAATTATTTTTTCCTCAAGTCGAGTCTGTTTTGCCTGTGATGGCAACTGATGAGCGATCTCTCCCTGTCCTTATCTTGACCCATAAGCCTTTTGTTATATTTTCTCTCCCCTGTCCAGCAGAGGAGGGGAGGGACAGAGCAGCTTTGGTGGGCATTTGGCATTCAGCCAGGGTCAATACATCACAATAGCCTTTAAAATTAAGAGGAAGAGAAGATAAGATCTTCCACAGGTGGAAATCACATTGGGTTTTTTTGGGTTTGGTTTACACAAAGTTTGGTTGTGCACTCCTGAAACTGAGAATGCTTCAAACTGGGTTTCTTAGATCTCCCAGCTATCTTTTATACTGAGAGTATGACTACTGAGAGGGAAAGGAATTTTATGAATTTTATTTTATAGCTTAGGCCTCTCCTCTGAAATGGCTAGACTGTCTCTCCTTTTGTCTGGGAGATTTCTTTCTCATTATGTCATTAAAACTTCAATTGCTCCATTTCTTTTGTGCTGACAGAAATGCACAGATCTGTGTTTCTGTATGTATCAAATTATATGATCTTCTATGAGAAAAAAAGTCCAATATCCATGTGTCCCTTGGTCTGATTAGTAATGGCATTGATGTGAGCAGAGAGATAGTCCAGTGGTAAAAAAAAAACAGACTTAGAGATTATTTCCTTAGCTGACATGCAATGGCTGTTGATTCCAGTGTCCTAAAGCACTACCATATATGCTTGCTTTGGAGCTGGAAGCACCTCTTCAAAGATAGACAAAGAGCAGCAATCAAAACAGTGAGCAACACAAAAATTTAAGCTCCTAAACAAGGATGGTGAAAAGACAGGATAGAAATGGGTTGTGCAGCAATATGAGGATTAAGATAAGGGGTTAAAAGGAATCTTTCCCATGTGGAAGCAATGTTCATTGATCCTTGATCTACAATCAGATTGTTGCTTTGTATGTGAATCTAATGGATGGAATTCACACCCAGATACCTACTGGCAAATATACCTGTGAAAAAAATCTTAAAATGAGCAGGCTCAACTGCTTGCTACTACAAAATAAAATATTTCTTTAACATATATGCTTACTTTGGTGACATTGGCTTATTCTTGACTAAAATAGGATTTTAGCCTTCTTTAGTAAATGAAAGTAGAAGGCATATTTGGGGTTTTATATAAGTTGGGATCAACATAACATGAACTTGGGGTACACATGGAACACTTGTGACTACTTCTGGGACATGTTTTTACTTGCTATAACCATTTGTCCTTTTTCAAATTGACTAATATCTTTACTTTTATATAAATGTTTGTATGTTGGCTGTAACAAACAAAGGAAAGATGGGCAGTTCAGTAAAAAGCCCACCCGTCATAAAGTCCACAATCCTTTTCTTCCTTTTCTGCATTTTCCTCATAATTGTTTTTAATTTTTTCCTTTGTTATGTTCTGATTCTCCATTGTAGAGGCTTTCAAATGAAAGTTAACAGATGCTCTTCCACACAATCTGACTGCTCCTGAGGGGAGCTTGTTCCCACCAGACATTTTACAACATCTGTTTGAAGCCGACTTGATGTTCCTTCTGTTCCATCTCAAATTGGAAGCCCTGACGAGAAGAGATGAGAAGGTACATGTACAGAGGCAGGGCTTTGATCCACAATGCCACACACTGACTGACATTTCCACTTACACTGAAACATGCTGCTCTCAGATACATGGTAATAAACAGGACTGTTCAGCTGGATAACAGAGATGGTATTGAGACAGCAGGGAAAAAATTCACCTTTGTTAGCAGAAAAGTTTTTCATGTCTGAATCTTGGAAATATATTACATTGTTTATCCAGTCTGGTTTTTTTTGTTGTTTGTTTTTGTTTTGTTTTGTTTTCTTTGGTTTTGTTTTATTCACCTACAGCAGTAAATTTTGTGAATTTATTGATATGCTAGCACACTTTATCTACTGGGCTTGCTGGAGTTCGTAGGCAGAACTTCAGGATTTCTCCCTATACCAAATTTTATCACTTCAAATTTATGCTGCTATAGTGTGTAAATATAATTTTTTTCTCAATTAGAGAAATGCAAACTTTTCTGTTTATATTAAACTTTTGTCATACCAACTATTTTGTCTTTCTGTTCTTAATTAAAATTTGTTGCCTTTGAAATTATAGTGTTCAATGTTGTCTCTTTAAAAAAATAGGGAAATGAAGATACAAATTTTTCAGAGGAGGAAGGATATTGCAAAATTGTTTTCACAATTCTTCGATACTTCTAAAAATATAACACTGCAGAAACAAAAAAATTATTTCATTTCATACTAGTAGCAGTTCTGAAGTCAACTGAAAACTTTTCCACTAATACTGAGGAACAGAGCTTTCTAGACCTCTTTCTTTTTTAGCATGTTATCTTTTGAATGCTTGCCTGTGAAAATAAAGAAATTTCATGCAGCATTAAAAAAAAACTTTGACGAGATATATCTTATATTCCTTTTCTGAAAACTGCATGTTTTGTTATTTTAATCTATAGCCTGAATGCCATTGAAAAATGGTGCAAAACTTAATTTATTCTGGGCATTTAAAGTAAAGGTTCTGAAACCACCTAAAACTTATATATTTTGAAAATTAATAGTAGTTTTACCAAAAATTCTCCCTGCCCAGTGATCATGTCATGACTTTTTCTGTTCTGGCTCCTCAAGTTTTCACAAGCTGTTTAATTCCTAGTCTTCTGAGACAAGAATAAGGAGTAAATTGGGTCATCTTTCAAAGCAGTAGTATTGACCAAGTAATAATTTTGATAATATTTCATTCATCCTTCATGTATTGCTATGGCCTCTTCTACTCCTTCTCCTAATAAGTCACCTTCCTGACTTTCCTGTTTCATTGCGTTGTGTCAGTGGCTGCTGGAAACAGGGATGGCCGATGACATAGCAACCCTGCCATGCCTGTGAGAGTCACAGTGCTTTCCAGGCTCAGTACTTGAGCTGCTTGGAGTTGTAAAATCTCTTATAAATTGTCTCCATAAAGTTCTGAGCATATCTTCAAGGATTCCCGCTTGCTTATATACTGTATTGCATGCATCACGTAACAGTGAGGAACTGAGTGTCTTGAAGATCATCACTTGGCCTCACTATGGTGGACTTTAAGAGACAAATAAATGCAGGGAACTTTCTTTGTTCTTCTGCAAACTAAACAGCTTGGACCAGTGATATCTCCCAAGAGCAGTCATGCCAAATCCGTAATCCAGGCGGGAGAAGTTGCTCCAAGATATGAGAATCCAGTACAAAAGTTTCTAATATTTTGGGCTATTTGGATTTGATTGAAGCTGGTTTTTGGAAGTACTGAGAACCTTGGCTGAAGCATCTGACAGGGTTAAGGCCCAAGTGAATTTCTCCATCTTCTTCCAGATCTTTTGTGAACTACCATGTCATGGCAGAGAGAAAATGTGGTATTATCTTTAGAGTCAACCTCCAAATCAACAGCTCCTTCCCCTCCTAGATGTTGACTCCGAGCAGGATTGGAGGTTTAGACAGTCTGGTCACGTCACTTCAGTCACTACCACTTTATGGTGGTAGATCTAGCAGCAGTGACATGGATGAATGACTTCAATAAAGAAGCACAGTGGAATAGCATCTTCCACAAACCTATTTGTACCATATGTTAAGCTCCCAAATTCTACTTTAGTAGAACCCACAACCTTGGGGGCTTCTGCTTGTTATTAGTAACATTTGCTTTGAGTTCCTCACCATTTTTGGTGGTGGGGTGGTGTGGTGTGGTGTGTGGGGGAACATGGAATATCTGAAAACAGTAACTCTTACTCTGCTCATTGACATAAACCGGCTGTCAGTTCCTTGTGGGACCCAGGCTGATAAAAAACAGGGGAAAACTATTTTATTTGCAATGTAAGGAATTTTAGCCTGTGGAGATTTTTAGTTCAACAGCAGTAAAGGTAGGGACAGCAACCAGTGAGGCTGTTAAAGGTTACATTCTCTCCCACCCTCTCTTTTTTCCCAGTCCCTTGAGTCATAATTAAAACTCCAGAAAGTGAGAAGCTGTTACTAATGCTAACATACAGTTTGGCACAACAGAATCATGCATTTACTGACTTGTGGTTTTTATTTAATTTCATTTTTTATAGGTCAGGCTGAAATTGTACTTTACTATTTGGTTTACAAAGGGCTTTTTTCTGAATCTGAAACTCTTAAATTTGATTTGAGAGTTTCCCAGGTATAAAAATTATGGAAACAAACACCTTGTTCAGCAGCCTGAAAATAATTATCTCCTAATGGAACAATTAGGCACTTTAATCAGATGTGACTTTAGTGCTCTCAAGTTGAAACTGCTGGAGATGATCTCTTGTGCTTTGTACTACTTAGGATTTCTCCCAGGAGATTAGCTGGACACTGAGATGAATTAGTTATCCTTTGTATCTTTTTGAGAGCTGTTCAGATTTGAAGGAGCAGCTTCATAATAATGATATTTATATACTATCTTTTCCAGGACTGAAACAGTATACAGGATTACTTAGAAGGCCCCTACTCGGATAAGACTTTGTGAATTTGGGGGGTGAAGTCTGAGAAAGAGTTTAGGATTTTTTAATGCTGCTTCCAGCCATTTCCTTGATGCTCAGCAAAGTTTTGTGACTCATTTATAAGAAAGGCTCTCTGTCAATGCAGGATTCCTTTGAGTACCTATTGGAGAGGTTTATTTACAAGTCTTTGTGTCCAGTCGTGTCTGAAGTTAACTATTGACAGGTCTTGAAAAGCTGTTGCTCAGTAGAAGCTGATTATTTTTCTAAGACAAACTGAGGTCGACGGGTTTTGCTCAATCCTGGGACTCGTATATGAGCTTGCACTTCCTGTGTATAAGTATCACTGAGGCAATTTAAACTGGCCAGTGAGATTCTTGGAAAATCTCACAGTGAAGGGGAAAGAATTATTGGCACCTGTTGGATCACCATTGCCATTTCTTAAAATACATAGCCCCTTTTAAGGTCACCTATTAAACTACTGGCCACCCCTGACCTTGCAGTCTGCTGTGAATTCACCCAAGGTAATATGAACTAGTAGATTAAAAAAAAATCCTCCCTCCTGCTGCAGATACATTTCAGTGCTTAATAGCCATTTGTGTTGTCTTTTTTCCCTTTCTTGTCTATGGGATAAGATGCCTTTGGTCTCAAAAAGCCTGGAAAGCCTTGGACTGCTGTTCACCTGATGGCATACTGTTCACCTGATGGCATACTGTTCACAATAGATCCAAATTATTCTGGCATACCGAGACCAGAAAGTTTAGATCAACCATTCCCTTCTTTCCTGATCTGGTGATGCTGTACAGGACATGGAAAACTGCGGGGCATGAGTTTTAAGGGACTTACTGCAAGACCCCAGACATGCAGATGCAAAACCCAACAGCATCTCTTGAAATGCAGCTATAATCCTTGAAGAGTACTCCATGAGCTGCCATCCTCATTCTCACACTGTTTCTTGATGCTGCCATCTCTCCAGTATGACACAAGAAATATGAATTGTGGAGAAAGTTTGCCTTGTTTTCATTCAAAGGACAGTACATGAGGATTTAGCCTTCTCCATAGATTGTCAGTAACCAAAGTCTATTAGATCAAGGCGCTTGCAGAGAACAAGATGTTGCAAATCCTGAAGTTAAAGAGTACTTCCCCTCTACTTGTAGTATATGTGTTGCCATATTTAATAAGGTAGAATTTAAATTTTGCATTCAGTTATGAGATTGAAGCCTAAATATAAGCAATTTTTGCCTCCTAAGGTAAGAAAAGAGAGTAGAAATGCTTAATGAACTTACCTGTGCTGCTGCTGCTTGGAGTACTATTTTGTAGTGTTTATTTTCTATAAATATCCATTCATCCATTTTTAATAGGAGTGAATCTCAGACCAGGATACCACTTTCCAGATGCATTTTTGCTATCCTGGGGAGCGTTTATTTTCATTTTGAAACAAAGTGAACTTTCCTATCATAGAATATTTTAAATTAAAACAAAAAAAAAAAATCTCAATTTATGTATTGACACAGTGCACTTGTTTCTAAAACTTCAGAAGAAGCCAAATAAGTCTCCCTACTGAGTAAACAGATTATTTGCTTTTTAAGTCTTTTTAGCTTCTGGTTCTGCTCCTAGTTTGATCTCTGGCTTCTTGATTATTGAATCCTGAGGGTAGGGTCAGAGAGCCAGATGTTCTCTCTCTTGTTTTAGGTCAGGAGTTGGGAATACTTCTTTCATGTCTTCGTGGTTTGTGACCTGTAGGCACCACCATAATACTAGTAATAATAAACACACTGATGTGCGCCTGGTGGAACTCCTGAAGCCAATGGGGTTATGTTAGTTTAAGGTAAAAATTAGGCTGATTATTTGCCTTAGAGGCATCCTACACTTTATGTATCTGTAAAAATTATTAACAATTGCTCTCTGGGTAGCATTTACAGCTACGGTGCAGCTGTATGAAGTTTTTCTGAGGGTTTTCATCTTTGTCTGTGTCAACAATATTTAAATATGTGTTGTCATGGAGGCTTATTAGTGCATCCTTAATATTGCTGAGCACATTCTTATCCTGTAATGGAGGTCATTATACATGACTGTCTGCAGTGCCCTTCACAGTAGTATATCCCCAGCTTCCAGGGCTGATCGTCTACATGCCATGACAGGAGATGGCACTTGGATTGACATTCCAACACCTTTCTTGCCCACACAGCGAAGCTCCAGCATTGCCAGCTGACACTTTCTTTTCACGCTGGAATTCAGTAGTTATAATTCAGTCTGTTTGCATGTCTCAACTTCTATTTTTAAGCACCGCTAATCCTCAGCTAAGGACCAGCCTTCATCTGGCCTTACAAGGGTGCATGGTGGCGAGGGAGATGGTGAGGAGGAGTTTTCCCAGACCTTGTGTGGCTGTCCTTGAGAGCCAGGCACAAATTCGACCTTAAAAGCATGGAGAGACAAGGTGCTCTTGCCTTGTGTCCCCACTGAATGCAGAAATGGCAGCACCTGGAGGAGCTGTGCCGTGCCACATCCCATATTCCCCAGAGAAAGAATGTTCCCTCTCTGAAGGACACTCCACAAATGGCAATGTGAATCTAGTGCTGTCTTCAGAGTGCTGTCTTCAGAGTTCAGCTGGGCTTTGAGGTGATTGGATATATACTTTTTTAAACTGTGAAGATCCTCATTTTGTGTACTTTCCCTCAGGTTCACAGAATTGTGGAATGCTTTGAGTTGGAAGGGACCTTAAAAATCACTGTGGTCCAATCCCCCTGCCATGGGCCAGGGACACCTTCTGCTAGACCAGGTTGCTTGAAGCCCCATCCAGTCTGTCCTTGGACACTTCCAGGGATGGGGCACACACAACTTCTCTGGGCAATGTGTTCCAGTGCCTCATCACCCTTACAGTAAAGAATTTCTTCCCAACAGCTAATCTAAATCTGCTGTCTTTCATTTTAAGCCATCACCCCTCATCTTATCAAGGTTAACAGTTGTCAGTTCACTCAAGAAAATTAGGTCTGTAGTCTATGCAGACCTATCCTTGCATTTGTTGCAGGTTTCCTAAACAACAGGAAAGTAGAGATAATAGAGTGGAAATCATGTTGCAAACTGAGCAAGCAGCCTGTGTGCTGCTGAAATGGGTAAGGAAACACTTCTGTCTGTCAGGGAGATATTGTTTCTGCTGGAAAACTCTGTTGGGAAGGAGTAGAGCACCAAAAGGGCAGCACTTCAGCAAACAAATAATTGTTTGCTTGAGAGAACCCTACTCTTGTTTGTTTGTGTGGTTTTGCAATCCATCTCCTCCAGCAGCTCAGGGAGAATGATGTGGAAGGTGACTTCCCTGCCACGGACTCCTCCAACTGCCCAGCTGCTGTTGCATCCAAATAGACGTGGACACTGGAGAGCTGATTTTATAGCCTTTTGAAATAGCTAGCTTATTGAAGCAAAGAAGGATCAAGCCTGCTCTTTATTTTTCTTTTGGGAATGTTGAAGACCCTACAGATAGGGAATTACATTATGCTTTCCAAATAAGAGAGGTTAAATACATGCTATTGCTTCTTGAAAAAGGGTCTTGTTTGTTAAGTGACCAGCAGGAATCTAACTGCTAAAGCTTGAAGAAGATATGATTTCAGTGTGCTTTTGCGATCAAAGTACCTGAGAAGGATGTGGTCTTTTGGAACTTTTATTCACTTTCAGCTTACTTGATATCCTTTTTAGTCAGGTGTTGAAATCTGTCTCCTGACATGCCTTAAGTCTGGAGCAGTGGCTTTTTTAGCAGGGTGAGACCTTTGGCTCATTAGTTGGTAGAAGGTTAGTGATTTGGAGGACATGCATAAAGGGGATCTCATCAGTAGTGATATCGAAGGATGTCAGCCAAGATAGTTGCAGGAGGTATAGAGAGAGTCTCAGTGCCACTTGGTTTAAAAGCATCTAACCATTAACATTAACCTTCTGTGACAAAGTAAAACACATTCAATAAACTCTTTTTGCCACATCAGAGTTTGCAATTAAAGGTTTGTTCATCCAGGCACAAGATGGACCCACTTTCCATCTTGTGTCTGGATCCCTGATATTGTTAAGAGCCAGCTGGGGAAGTCTATCACAATAAAAACTCATCTGCCATGTGTTACATTCAAAGCCTAAGAAAGAGGGACTATACATCCTGTGCACATTAAGGAAGTTTAATTTCCAGTAGGTATCTTTCTACTGTGCCAAGCAAGTATCTTGAGACTCACCAAATTTTCCTTTACTCACTTGCACTGATGTTTAGCAGGATGGTAAATGTTGTGGAATTTGTTGTGTGCTTTTATTGATATTGTTCTGCTTTATTTACTAACTTCAGTTATGACATTTCCTGGAGTGATGGTAAACTTGTATGAAACTGTCCAAATCTGGAGCTGAATGAAATGTGCTCAATGGTATCTGCCTCAAATCTAAGTCAGTGGTGAGTAGCACGCAGTGTTCTGAAAGCACCAACTATGAAACTTCATCTTTTAATTTTTAAAAGTAAAAGTAAGAAAAGGAAATAATTGGCACTCGGTGTATGAAGAAGCTATTAACAATACTTTTCTGTTTATTATTTTACTTTTTTATTAGGGAAAAAATATACTATATATTTTGTTTTGCTTGAAATTATATAGGCAGTAAAAGTTTGTGAACGAAGAAACACATTTTGCACTAATACCACAGCACTTCTATTTCATTTTATGATTTTTTTTATTTCACTTCTGAGAGTACTTCTACTGAATTCAGGGAACAGTAGGAAACCCACCCACTGGCTAATTTAACCTGTAAAAATTTGTCTTTCTTCAAAGGGGGGGGAGGGAAAGTAGCCTGCTGACTATTTTATATATCTAATTTCTGTTTCCAAGATTGTTCATTCATATCCTGCTGTACTGTAATTTTGGTTTTTTTGGTTTGTTGTTGTTCTTGGTTTTTATTTGCTTGGTTTATTGTTTGGTTTGGTTTTTGGTTGTTGTTTGTATGAATTTTTTCCTCCATTCATCTCAAAATGTATTTCTGCTATTAATCTAAACCAGGAAAAAAGAAACAAATTAGATATGTGCTTAGAAATTCAATCAACAAATGTGCAAATAAGATGAACTATATCTGTAGATGCAGAATCTATTTAAAAAAAAAAAAAAAAGAAGAAGGGAAAAAGTCAGCTTTTTTCCTGGTCAAATAAAATAAGTCAAAACCTGACTGGAGGTGGGCTTCTATGAAGCAAAGCATTCTAAAAGAAAGGCATGCAAACATTTAATCCTATATTTGTGTGGCTAGTCTCAACATTTATTTAGTGAGCCTTTATTGACATGCCTGCCTATCTAGGTAAGACAACTATATATGGCTTGTTTGCCCTATTACCAGTTGTCTTTTAAGCTCTCATGTGGAATATTTCTGATCATCTGTTTTAATCCTATTCTGTGCTTATCTGAAAGCATTTGTTCTTCTCATTTAGAAAGTCTAGCTGGAATGTGTCTGCAATCTTTTATTTTACTTCACAATTATTTTACTGAAATGTTTGGGTTACTCTTTCTGAGCAGAGTTTTCTTTTAGCTATCTTCTTCATACAGTCACTGTAGATTCTGCTGATCAGATATTCACAGCTATGGAGTTATAGAGTGAACTTGGATTCCAGAAGGGAATAAGGATTTGAGTTTCACATTTAGTAGACATCTTTGCACATCCCTTTTCTATTACTGTGCTTTAGTCTGTGATTCCAACTCATTTAATTTATCATAAGAAAAAAAATTTCCTTGTTCTGCTCCTCTTACAGATGCATTTAAAAGACTTTGAGCCATCATGTTCCTTCCCATTATTTATGACCCACAGAAAACATTCTTATTTAGAAAGTTATGTGACTTAGCCAACAAACGCTGTTCAGTATCCAAAAAATAAGCTGTGGAGACAAAAGAACTTTTATTTAAGAAAGAACATACTTGATGGGATATTGTACTGAATTCCTGGAAAATTCTTATTTTTTGGTAGAATTAAAATTTAAAAAACTTTGCGACTGCACATGAAATAAATGTATGTGAAAATGCACAAGTAATTTACATATGCTGTCACCTCAACCCTGCCTACTGGGCCCCATGTGTGCTTGAAATTAAATGAGGATCAGTGAGCCTGTGTGTAGCACTGCATGTGCAATAGGTGGGGGTTTGACCCAGTCAATTGGGCGATGTTAATTCAAGTTGAGCTGTGCATCCACCTCCTTATAGGAATAGGAGGTTTATACTTCTGACAAAGATGCATTTTAGGGTTAACCATGGGATGGCTCCTGCCGAGGTTTTACTCTTTGCTTTTATTGTGTGTCAGACTGCTGCCTTTTCCACTCCACTCCAGGACTCCACTCCTGGACTCTCTAGTTGGTGCTGCTGCTTTTTCCAACCACATGAATAAAAGTTGATGTTTTGTTGTTGGTTGAGCATCTAGTCTGAGTCATGAGGCTGAAAAGAATGTTATTATCTCCTTTTTCCCAGCACTCTGTCCTTGGTTTGGGTCAAGGTAAGTTAGCTAACAGCAAAGTAGCCTTTCAGGAAAGCAGTCTGAAGGCTGCTCTGGAAAACAAAGAAAGACACTCTGGTATTCAAACTCCATAGAGCAATGAGTGGTTTCATGTGTAAATTTTTGTCCACTCCATCTGATGTGCAGAACTTGTCTTGTTCCTCACCCTTCTTTTTCAGACCTTTCAATTCTTTAGCATTTTTATCAAGCAAACTTCATGTGACTACTCCATGGTGCAGCAGATGGAAGGCCAGCCAGCATTAACAGTTCAAAATCTGTGGTTAAGGGGAATACTGTACCTAACTTATCAACACAAGGGCTCTGTGAAGAGAAAAAATTATTTGAATTGGTGCTTAAGATTGAGAATAAAGTGCTAAGCATAAGTCTTAGGAAAAATGACGGGGGATGAGCATAATTGCTTCTCTAAGTGGTGTGGACTTCAA
Source organism: Lichenostomus cassidix (assembly GCF_008360975.1). Classification (NCBI taxonomy): domain Eukaryota; kingdom Metazoa; phylum Chordata; class Aves; order Passeriformes; family Meliphagidae; genus Lichenostomus; species Lichenostomus cassidix. The sequence continues at coordinate 34,166,849 of NC_139482.1, forward strand.
ATGTAATCTTGAATAGCCCTGCCAAAAAGCTCCTAATGCCAGTACAAAGATTTGACTTGTAGTCAATTGACATTCAGCCAGTTTTGACTCAGAGGGTAGAGTGCTACTGACTGAATTGTTAACACTGAGCAGTTCCTAGGAGGCCACTAAGCCAAAAATGTAATCTTTTACAGCAATGCAGTACCTAATGAAACATGATGAAATCATAATTTCATATGCTGTGATCTCCTTGAGTCTGATAACTGTTAGGACTTAGGCAGCCATCAGACCTGGGCTAATGAACTAGTCTTTGTAGGATATGAACTGTAATGACTGCAAGGTTTGCTTTTCCACTCTTTGCAGCTCTTATCCAGCTATGACTGTTACCTGTGAGCTGGGAACATCCATTCTGTGGTTTGTAACTTTAAGCAGGCTGCCTGAGCTCCTGTCATCCCTGCAGGCTGTACCACACAGAGGGTGAGCGAGTTGTTCATATTGACCTCTTCTCTGTGGACCTCAGGACTTAGCTGCTTACAGAGCCTGACCTACATAGCATCAAACTGATTCCACATACTCTATGAGTTACAGTCAGCACTGTAGAGACTTAATCCAAGATTGTGGTGAGAACTACTTGGATCAATCCCAAACCCAAAGGAATACAAGTTTGGCACCAGTATAGCTTTTTACCTTGAAATATTTAGCTTTAAACCCAAGTTTTTTGTCACATCTAAACTCTTCCCTTACTGTCATTTTGTGGTATGGCTTTTCAGCTATCAGTGCACGTGAAGTACATGTTTGTGTTTTCTGTACTGAAACATATTCAATATCTCCTTCTTTATAATGGTTCCCTGTCATTGCCATGAAACCTGTTTGGCAGCCTAGGTTTTTTTCCATACCCTGCAGAATAAATGACTAGTATGATCAGTGGAACACTAATTTTTAAATACAGTTTGCCAGATTAATATGTAAATTATCTCAACTGAACCTCATTTCTTACCTCCTACTATTTGACCCTCTGCATCTGGAGGTGTGGTTGAAACTGTGTGTCCGTGTCAAGTTATGCTGATGGTGGGATAGTTTGTTGTTATTTGAGGCTCTGACTTTTTACTTGAATAATTCATTTTGCAGAATTCTAGCTGATCAGTCTCTTGTGTAATACAGTGGAACCTATCAGCCATCTTACACTGGCTGGTCAGATATATGGTGTAGCTGTTAGTGCAGTCACATCCTCATTCAGTGAAAAATTCTGAGAGATGTTTTCAGTGCTTTATTATGTTTGTAAATCTCTTTGTGCACACTGAACACTGATTGAGCAGGATGATTGACTGCTAGTTATAATTTCCAGGCTGTTTAGTGAGCAGGTATAATAGCCCAGCCTATGACTCTCTCATGCTATTAAATCAGGTGCTGCTGACATTGCTCACTCTGCATCTATCACCTCTTTAATGAATCGGCACAAAATAACATATGTAGACAAGATCATGTGGTATGCTGCTTGAGCACTGCTGGTAAATACTGCTGGTGAAATAATAGAAGGTGACGCCAATCTTCTGACTTGCCTCCATCCATCCATCCATCCATCCATCCATCCATCCATCCATCTATCCACCCATCCATCCAGCTGTCCAGCTGTCCAACTGCATGCTTCCCTGTACTGAGCTATATTCGTTATCTCATGTTCTGGGAGTCCAAAAGTGAGCCCCGTTTAAAAAACTGCACCAGAACATTTTGCAGCCATGGATAACAGTGGCTGCTAATTTCTGTACTTTTGGAAATACTTTCAAACGTGCCCCTTTGAAAAGCCTGACCCTGATCACCTTTTGCTCTGCACCCAGAGTTTGTGTGTCTTTAATGTATGATTTAGTTTTTCACTCCTTTGTATCTTCCTTCTGAATGATCACTCAGATCTCACAGCTGTGCTGGAGGGCTCTGGCACGCACCAAAAAGAGCCTGTCTGCACTGATTCACACAGAAATGGAGAAGACAGTATCAGATAGACAGCTAGATGAGGTCTGGCCCACTGGCCCACAGGCAGCTCATAGTGCTCCCAGGAGGACTTGGGCTGTGTTTCTCAGGCTCCAAGCTGATTAAAAAAAGAGGTAATGTAAAGGCCATATCAAGTCTCGATTCTGGGGCTGAGGAAGAAGCTGACAGCTGTCTTGCAACTGGAGGTAAAAGGGCCACAGATAGCAGCCACAAGTATGGGAAAATCAACTGTAGGGACTGATAGTCAGGAGCAAATTAAATTCTGGTATGCATGTGTTTTTCTTCAGGGTATGCATATATTCACAAAAGAGTCATTTTCTGTGTAGAATTTGAGGGTCAAAATTATGCAACAAGTTCTGTGCTTAATTTCTCTTAAAGCACAGCAGTTCTGGTTAACAAATTTTAAGTGTAAATATTGCTAATGTACTAAACACCATGAGTGTGTAGCATTGTAGAAAACACAGGATGTAGACAGCCCCTATCCTAAGACCCTGTACCATATGCAGCGTCTGACACAAACCCAACAGAACTCACTGGGAATAATTAGCATACATCCTTGACATGTGGTGATGTTTATGTATCTTATAGCTGTGATGAACATTGTCACAGGAGATGCTTTTGAAAAGAGTAATCTGCATGGTTTGTCCTTGGGCATCATGTGAAAGTATCACTTCTTTCTGAGTCATGGGGTAAAAAGAGGCAACGTGTTAGGAAGGCAAAAGCAGGTACTGGTTTGGGGAACTGCAGAGATGCTTTTAGGGAAAGTAGGTTTGGATATCGTGCTGTGGACATATCATTGAACTAGAGATAACTGTCACTGCAGAAACAGAGACACATCATTAAAATAAATTTGTTGAGGTAATTTTGCCTAAAAACATACAAGTGGTAGAAAAGTCAAATCTGAAAATTTACTGAATATGGCATGGAGGGCTTGTAATTACATTTCTCCCCTACAGCTTTTCTCCTAAAATGGCATTACTACATTGAAAAGTAACTGAGAACAATTACCAAAGCTCTGGGCAGAATTGTAAAGCAGGTACCAAAGCCCATTGAAAATGTATGAATGAGATTTTATGCTCAGTTTAGCTCATGTTACATCCTGTAAGGTGAGAATCTTTTTGAGAGTTTGTAATGCTGAATCTGAGAAATGTATGACATTCAGAGGACTTGCAGAAAGGATTTTTATTCTATAGTGTCTGGAATGTGAAGCTACCAAATCATATTGTCAAACTTGTGATTCTGTGTGAAAGTCTCATCAGTGACCTCAGTCAATGGGACTTACATAGAAAGTTAAGCGTCTCTGAATTCGATCGCATATTTTTTTGTTTCTGAAAAAGCTGGTTCCTAACTTACATTCTTATGTCTCTTCCAAAAAGTACAATTAATTAAGTGTAGTGATAAGCCAAAGATCCATTTTCTCAAAGTATTCTTTCCTAACTGACTTGCCACTGTCCTTTAAATTTTCTGCTGTGAAGATTGTTTTTATAGGTAAATTCAAGATATGTGGCTTGAGTGAGATTATTGTATGGTTTGCAGTTAAGCATGGGTTGAAGTCACTTTTGCTGTGGTCCTGTGTTTAACTCATCACCCACATAGTCCAGGCTTAACTGCCAGAATATTAAGCAATGCACTGCATACCCTATTGTATCCTTAATTATTTTACCTGGTCCTTTAGCTGACTATATAATGGAAAAGAGGAAGAATATTGACTGCCACCTCTTTCCACTAACCTCTTGCTCCTTGGCTACTTATTCTTTATGATATGAAGTATCTCAAGCTGCTGAAAATCACCACTACAGCTTGGATGTCTTTTCTTGCAGGCAGATAAGTAGCTGCTCTGTCAGGTTGCAGGGACTTAGAAAGGTCTATAAAACACTTCTTTCTCCATTCTGTAGTTCACTAAAATCATAGTGAACTCTAGAATCATTCCACCAGTAATTAAGCAAGCTTTTTGTCAGCCCTTTTAAAAACAAAAATATTTTTAAAAACCCCACCATAATCAAACTGTCAGATGTAAAGATTACTTGCTAGGGTGATGGATTGCGGGAAAAAAAAAATTCACTGATTTGAGTGCAAATTTCTATTCTACTTTCCATGTATGTGTATTATATACTTCAAGTATCTAAATACTTTTCAAAGTGTAGCTTAGCTTTGCATGGTTAATGTAAGATCTATTTGACATTGAAATATTAACAATTTGTTGCTGCAAACCCTGTAATAGTATCACTGTTAGCATCACAAATGCTCCCAAGTAGCATACATGACAGGTAAGAGTGTACTCAAATAATAGCTAATAGAAATTTTAGGAGAACTTATTCCAGAGTGTAGTTTCCTGAGCTGGATCTGAGCTCTGGTATCAGCCAGGCTGTCTCAGGAGGGTGGTGTAAGCATGGGGTTTATTTCTAATAGAAAATATATATCTTGCTCAGGAAAAAAATGAAGCCAAACGTTTTAGTGGGAATATCTGACTTCTCATTCAACACCCAACAGTTTTGCAGTGTCAATTTCCTGTTGGGCTGGAGAAATAAATCAGGATGTTCTTGCGGAAAGCAAACTTTTTTATTTGAAAACGAGAAAGTATAAAAGTTCTAGTTTTTCAAAGGCTCTTTCCTCTCCCCAAATTTAGTAATATGTTTTTGACTGTCCATTGCCCACACTGTTATTAATATTGGCATGGGTTCTTTAGAGATCAGAGACAGACTCCGTGGTGTCTAGTGGATGAAATGCTTGTTTTTTTAGCTTAATATCTTTTTCTGATAACTCAGTATCTTTCCTGATACAATGCTCAGAAAGCACAACAAATGTTTTTGCCTAGTCTATGCATGTATGAGGCTGATTGATGTGGCTGGGGTTTCTTTCAGAAGCAGATGTGAGGACTGGGAAACACTGCTGATGAGAAATGTTGCCTGAAGGGATGGGATGTACATATTATGAGGATAAAGGAGTGGCTAAGCTGTTTCCTTAAAAGGGAAATTTACCCTAAAGTGATTTTTACAAGCTGTCATCCTGAAAGGAGTCATGCCTTATTTAGGAAATAGAACTTTAGGAGCAAGGAACGTGTAAAGTATACACCTTGGACTTTATGGAGTATTAAAGAAGCTGAAACAGAACTGAGAGACTGAATGTTGCTTTGAAGAGCCTGGGAGTTGTTGTCACTCATGGAGCTTTTGTAGAGGCTGAAATAAATCTTTCTCCTGTGAAAATGTGGTGCTACAAATGTGGTGTTATTTAGTTAGCCAGACTTTGAGTATAAGGAAGACCTTTCTCTTTTCCAAGTTGCACACTGACATGGTGTATGTTTGGGAGTAAGTAACTGCAGAGACATGTCATGCTCTGGGTGTAACTTCACTGCAGAGTGCAGTGGGAAAGGGTGGTACCTAGCTCTTGAAAAACCAGCAAGCAAAAGAAGACTGGAGTTGGGAAAAAAAAAAAAGTGGGTTTATTTGTTTTTTTGTTTTTTTGTTTTTTAATGGAGACATCATATATTGAAGTATGGAAACACAGTCATTGATTTCTCAGCATACAGTTGGTCTCTCACGTCTGTCTTAGACATTTTGTGTGTGTGCAAGCAATTTTGGGATGTGCCCTGCTGGCATTTGGAGAAGGAGCAGGCAGTGGTGTTCCCGTGCGTGGACTCCATCAGCGCTCACACAAGGGACTGTTCACACAGCCACAGGAGCACCAGGGGCATGCACGCTCGCCTGGCTGCTTTGGCATCTTTCAAACTATTTCCACAGGAGATTTAGCCTGACTTTCTACAAGGCAGTTCCCAAAGTGCATGTTCTGGCGTTCTTTCGGCATATGTTGAGGATTTTTTCCCCCATCACTAGAAGCGTAAAGATATTTTGCAGGACAAATTGCACACATGTTGAGAGGGAGGAAATTAGTTCAAGCGTGCATAAACAACAGAATCTTACTGAAGTGAGTTTGGATTTATAAAAAAGGCAAGAATTTGCCTTGCACCTTTCTGATTATTTTGTTATATTAAAAGCCAACTAGTTGATTTATCTTTCTGGTCACAGAAAACTGACTGTACTTTATTCTTTTCTCTAGCATGGCAGCACAGGTAATATATTTCTGTTGTTATTTTTGAATTGGTACCCATTTTATGTTATGAGCTTTCAAAAACGTGTTGTAAGATAAGCCATTTATATTAAAACCACAGCAAGAATCCCACATGCCTATACACGCATATAAAACACGGCAAAAAAAAGGAAAGTTATGAGCAAATGATAGTTGTCCCTGAAACAACAGGCAAACCAGCCAGCTGTGAAGGAAACTAACATGATGTACTAAAGCAGAAACACAATATAATGGGGAAATGCGGTTCTTTGTTCAGATCCGTTTCCTATTAACACTTATAATGTTGTGCTTGTGCATGCCATCCCCTGAGGACCACTTGGTCAGCCTTAAATGAATAACAGTGGAATATGTAAAAACTGCTAGATGCATAAAACTTCTGTGCACCCCTAGTCTGTTGTGTGTATGTGCTCCTTTTAAAGGAAATCTGAGCTATTTATTGCATGGAAGTTTGAGTTAAAATGCTGTTGTGTTGCCAGGGGCCAACCGCTAGCAGTAATTTTAAAGGGTGAGAGCAGAGGAGATTAGGGCAATTTGAGCATGATACTTAAGGTCTCTCTGGCTATTAGTGAAGGAGAAAATGTTTTAGCATTGAAGAGGGGAAGTGGACTTTGTAATGCCACTTGGTTGGGCTGAGAGCAGTGAGAGGCTTCTGCAAGGGGCTGCAGGTTTGATGCCCTACCGAAGTCACCTGTTTTTTGTCTCTGTGGGGCACTGAAGCAGATGCTAATCGGGTGTGTGATGTAGGTTCATGGGGAAGGCTGCTGTGAAACACTTTTCCCTGCTGATTTGAAGCTGAAGGGGAAGATTTAAAATAACAGTCCATATGTCTGATACTACATCCTCTTTGGGGATAGTTGTTGAAGTCAAAGGAGTAAACATTTTTTATTTACAAAAATGCATTCATTTGAGGTAGAGTGGGCATGCACACAAAAAGAAGATAATGTCGATAAATGTAGGATTACCTGTTTTATTGACTGCTTTAGTGGTAGAACTTTCCTCTGTATTAAGAGATAATAATTTCAGGTAATTAAGCATTTAGCATCGATTAGAAGTTTGGCACTGTATACAGTCTCACTGAAAATAATTCTGAAAGAAGCTGAATGTAACAACCTAAACTATCATTGACACAGGAGCTGACATTTTTATTCTGAAAAATAAGTGAGTTTGCTAACTGATACATGGGTTGCCAACCTGAGGGGATGTTCCTCTGGATGTGGCTATCTCCTAAGGTGGTTTGGTGTTTTAAGGACTGTCCCACTCAGGACTTCACCAATGCTACTTGATCCCGAGCTGTGGTCTTCCCTGAAGAGCTCTCTGATCAGCCCAAAAGGATGTGATACCCATGGTTTAAATGTAAACTGTTCTTAAAAGGAGAGTATTTTTCTGTGTTAGCTGTCTTGCTTACTTAAAAGAATAATTTCTGGCCTTCCTTATAGGAAAAAAAAGAATTTATAATATATTGAAATAATAAAATAAAATTTTGCCATTTAGTCTCATCCTAATGAGGAGAGAAATCTAGGTGTTAAAAATAAAACAAGCCCTTTTAAGTGTAACAAATTTGGGATCTCAGAGTCTACAAGGGCAAAAGAAGCGCATTTTGTGTCTCAGCTAGTTAACTACCTTATTTATATAAATCCCAAAAGCACAGCTTCAATACGGCTGTAATTAAGCAGAATTACTCCCCTAAAACTCTCTTACCACAAGACATTCTCTCAGTGTCTCCCTGTGCAATACTTCTGAACACTCATCATGTCCATTTCTCCACCCTGAGGTCTGACTAGTTGGGACTGATGTAGTCTGAACACAGACTTTGAGGGATTTCTAATGGTATAATCAGGAGGTGGCTGTTGAGCTTCAGAACATGTCATTTTCAGGCTTCAGTGTTTGCTTTAAATCCTAAAGGGCACCTTAAGATTCTGAAAAGATTAGTGAACAGAGCCTCCCAAATCTGTGCTAATGCTCTTCTCGGTTGCTTTTGGTTTGTGTTTTTTTTTTTTTTTTTTACAAAATTGACAGCGTAGTCAAGAACCTGTTAGGTAAAGGAGATAAATACAATGGAAGAGCAAACAGTGGGAGAAGAGAGGACTTGTGTGATAACATATTCTCCCTGGATGTCATAGACCATGTGCAAATAATGAGCGCACTGAAGGAAAGGCAGAACCTGGTTAAGTATTGTGTCAGGAGAGCCTGTGATCTCAGGCTATTAAATACTACAGCGCTCTTCCAGAGCACCATAATTCAAAAGGAAGGTGACAGTGTGGTACCCGTGAGCTCTGCCTGGCATCAGGCTGGAAGTAAGGGGGGCAGCAAGATCAGAGCAGGCTTAGGGATGAAAGGAGGTTATCTCATTTTCATAAGGAAGATTGCTCGAATACCTGCTTTGACCTCTTGTGTTAGAGCATGAATTTCAATGAAGGGATAAATGGTGACATCTCACCCCTTTGCCGGTTTTTGAGGATTGAGCTGTGTTACATTAAATAGTGGTTGGAAATCTCTGGTTAATACATTTAGAGAAACAGCTCTCAGGAACATCTACCTCCCTTCCTTCCTCCTTAAAACAGTAATGAATCCAAATTGCTAATAAAATATAAGAGCTCAAAGATGTTGTACACAGACCATGTTTCTGGGCTGAGTATTTTTTTAATGTCAGTTTTCCCACAGCTGTTAAAATGTTACAATCATTAAGGTATCAAAACTGTCTAGCCAAGAAGAGAGACTTCACTTTCTTTAGGCTCTTGAATTGTTTGAATATTTTGTTTAGAAGGGCTCTATTCTTTGTTTCATTCTGTGGAGAAAGTAAACTTGTAATCTGTCTGTACTGTAAATCTTATTTAAGAGCCATTCATTGAAGAATAAACTATGCTTTCTCCTGTGAGGCTTTTTTTCTAACAAATATGATTACTTGCCTGCAAACTAACAAAGGAGATTAGCAGATACATGTTGTCCTACATGCATTTTGAAATGGTTTTCCTAAATCATAGGAAAAACTAATTTTAAGGTTATGTTTGTTGAAAAAAAAAAAATGCTGACATTCAGGATTTATTTCTGCCTTGCCATGGGTTGCCAAGCAAAACCAGGGAGACTGTGCTGTAGTTGGGAATTAGGAAAGGACTTGTTGAAGGGATCAGGAATATTTTGAAGTGTATGTATTTATTGCAGGAAATTGGGTCCTTTTTGCAAGAGCATGGGGAGCAAAGGACCAAGGATGTCTTCCCTTCTGCAGCCCCAGACCCCTGTACTCAGCACCCCAACCCAGGAGCATGTTTTTTCTCAGGGCCACATGCCAGTACTGCTCAGGCTGTGTTAAACCTTTCTTCTCATTACATTTACATGCTGCCTCTCCCTCCAATGTGACAGCAATCTACCCACACGGCTTTCCCCACGAAATAACTTGGCAAAACCTTTTTCCCCAGATCATCCTTATTACTGAGTAGCTTTTTACTTTTTTTTTGTCTTGGTTCAAAAGAGAACAAAAAAGCATCAACGGAGAAAGGAAAGATAATTTCAAGGTAATTTAACCTGGACTATAGCAATGTATTTTCTGGGACTATGTTCGTCCTTACCTTTTTAAATTCAGGGTGCGAGAGGCCCAGTCAGCTGAAAGGGTTATCAGCTAATATCAGCGCCTTAATTTATACTCCAGGGGGAGATCCAAACTGCCCTGAACTCAGCAGCTAAACAGGTACCCAACTGATGAGAAAACCTCCAGGAAAAGTTGGTGTGTTTCTTGAGGTCATACATAAACTTTGGGGAATGTCTTCCTTTTTCCCCTTTCCCTCCACTTTCCCCTTTTTCTTCTTTAAATAAAAATGGATCTGACACTTCCACAAACATTAAAAATTTTTTCATCGTTTGTGGCATTGTTTATTGACTTAGATGTGAAACTCAGATTTCCTCTGTGACTTCTTGAGGAAAGAATGGTGGAAAACTATGGTTACATCTATATTAAAAAAAGGTCAAGTGAGCAAGATCACAATGAATTTTGCTTAGAAATCTTAAGAATACGTAATTTTTGCAGTCACCTACCCAAAACTGTGGCAGTTTTTTGAAGCCTATTTAATGTGCTGTGTTTTAGGCTTTTTTTAGTAGGGTGGAATTATTGTTTTAAAGTTAATATAAATAGGAAGAAATCTGTAATCCCAAAGCTATAAATCTTTTGCTTTCATAAAAATTATGGAATCATTGAGCTATATGCTGGAGGGAACTTCAAGTGTTCATCCAGTGCTCTGCCCAAAGTAGGATTAAGTAACATCTACATCATTTCTGTCAGAAATATCTTTAATGTGTTTTTGACAACTTCCAGAAATGCAGAGCACATATCCTATTGCTGTGCTTAACTGTATTCACTTTGAGACAAGTTCTTCTTTCAGGCAAACCCAAACCCTCCCTGATGAAAAGGTAAAAGTTCCTTTTATTTTTGATTCTACTTCATATAGAAATGGAGAGAGATATTATTTCTTCTTTCTTTCTTCAGCAGCCTCTTGTATATTTGCAAATGCATTATGTCCACCCTCTGCCCTGTCTTCAACAGAACAACTAGGTTGCTCAGTCCATCCTTAGTCATCTTCTAGACTTCAAAGTATTTCTCCAGCTGTCCAAAGGCTTCTCCTTTGCCTGACCCCCACTTTAGCTAGGAGCAGTACCTAAAAGTGGATGTGGTACTTCCAATGTAACACACTGAAGCAAAGAAAATGATTCATTCACCTATGTCCAAAAATTTGGGTGGGAAATAAAAATTCACTTGCTATTGGTGAAGACTAAGAAGTCCAGCAACAGTTACAGACGGTTCCCATTTGAAACACAAAATTTAAAACTGAAAAAAAATAGAAATAAATTCTTTCAGCTTATCCAAACTAAGGGAACTCTGCAGAGAAGATTGCTCAGCAGCAATGACTATTTTTTTTAATTGCGGAATCCATAGCATCACTAATAAATCATGACAGAGTGACAAATGACCAATTTCAACTGAGGATCCTGCCTGAAATCCCATTTGGTTAATGGTGTTGCACCTACCAAGGTTTCTGCTGGAGCTGTTGGTTCAGAGCTGACTCCAGGGGAAGTGTGCCACCTACTGAATCACCAGCTCTGCTTCCTGAAGCACCCTGGGATTTCCTTGGAGAGCTCCCAAATGCATTTGGCCAAGACCAACCCTGTTTAGCTTATGAGAGCAGACCAGATCACAGCCTGAGGCTGTTATGGCTGCTGGCCATATTACTCATTGGGGATGTTTAGTCATGTATCTCTATGAAGGGAGACCATATTGCATTAAATGTCTCCAGTTAGTTCTGCATATATTGTTTGTAAATTGCTTTGTGAGCCCTTCTGAGTGGAAAGAGCTGCATATGTATAAAATATTAAGACTTAATGGAGTGTATATAACATGTATGTATACTTCGAGGTAATTTTTATAATAACCATTCACATATAGCTGTGTCATTGAAAATGTAATAAAACAGAGCAGGAAGACAGCCTCTCTTAAGTTCTGCTGTTTCAGTTCTGAATTGTTGTGATTTAACTGTTGAAAGTCTGGCCTTGATACTTAAATGTTGCTAAATTTCAGCCACATGGTTGTTTAAATGTAATAGAGGTGAGTACTAGGACAAGCACTGTACAGCTAACATTAACTGGAATGCAATTCCACTTGACTGCAGTAAGTGCTTATTGGTATTTTATTATTAATAAATTCACAAAGGGTAGATGCCTTTGCATTAACACACCTGATTTTCTCATTCTAGGCAACACACCTCCCCTCCAGTAGATAGCTTACAGCAGAACTGTACAAGTATCCCAATATTAGGAGGAGTTATAATCTTAAGAGAGTGGATGCTGCTATATTGTATGAGGTATTTGCTCCCTCTCTCTAACTTTTTCAGAGGATAAGGGTTAGGCAAAACAGACACTGGTAGCTGAGTATCCTCACTGTAGGGTGAACTATTACAGATGGTCTGGTTTCAAAAGTACAGGTAAACCCCAAACAGCTACAAACTGGCATACCACTGTCCAAATTACCAAACTTGATGCTAATCTTTTTTTTTTGTCTTCTTTTAAAGGTACTAGCATAGGTACTAGCCCTAATATAAGTCTTGTTTTCTATGAACAGTCTCTGATCCTGGCATTAATACCCCTTATGACTTCCCTGTCTGCAGTCTTTGCCTCATTGTAGCCCTGCTTTGAGTGTATACAGCAGGAATTGAAAATAAAAAAGCATTAAAGAACTGCTGGCACCTTGTGGTAAATGTCTGAAAAAGCATTTTTAGCAACAGTTTAGACTGTAAAACATATGAATTTTATCAGTCATTAATACTATTCTGATGAAAAAGGGATCCATGTTATTTTGTTCTATATTACCTCCCTTCTATGACCCTTCAGTCCATTTTTCTGCGTGCTGCCTACAATGCTACCTGGCACATGCTAAAAATAAGCTTTTTTTAAAAGCAGTTTGTGAAGTTACAGTGATCCTGGCTGCTTCCAAATGTTATAATTTTGTTTGCAAAGCTACTGAGAAGCATGACTGCTGAACCAGAAGCAGCAAAGAAAGCTTAGCTCAATGGAAATATGTTTAGGCAGAGAAGATAACTCAGATGCTTCCTGAGGCTGGTTTTGCTGCTGATTAACTCAATGCAGAGAGGCAATATGAAAGATGTGATGTGGGTGGGATTTGAAAAAAGCAGAGCAATGGTTTGGTGAACTAAGTTGGGAGGTTTTGCTCAGGATAAATGAAGAATGAGACTTCATGGAGCCTTATTTCAAGAGAAGAGGTGGGGTGGAGGGGAGCAGAAGGACTACAAAGGTCATAAATGTAGCCTAGAGTATGCCGAGTAAGTGAGAGCAGGAAGAATGAAATTGGTATCATAGACCAGGAGAGCCAACAGATTAGATCAAATATACGTGTGAAGAAGACAAAACAGAAAGCTCTTATATGAAAACACTTCTTGGGACCGAGCTGAACAGTGTTTCAGACGGTATATCAGCCCTTCTCTCATTTGTGCTTGTTTCTAAATTCACTAGCACTCTGCACTTTACAGACCTTTTTCTTTCTATAAATTTTTTATAGAAGTCAGGTTAGCTGAAATGAAAAATGGAGTTGTTTTTCTTAGGTGCGTGATTTAAAGCTTAGTGAGAAAACCTGGGGAAAATATAATTGGCCTGAACAAAACAAAACTTTGAAGGGCCTCACCAAGTAAAATCTAATTTTTATCAATGCCCTCTTAAACATTTTTTAGTGGACTGCTTTCATGGCAAAGTTCAACTTTGTTCCCAGGGTTTCTTACTGTACAACTTTTTACACTTTTTGCTGTCCTTATAAAAGACAGACAAAATGGTTTAAGGAAATATTTTTAAAAATATTCATTATCTGGCAAAGACCAGGCCTGCAGTATTTCAGCCTAAAAAGGGAAAGTTTTGGAAGTTTTTAAAAACAACTAAAAGAAGGAGATGGAATAAAAATGAAGATACATCTGTCAATGTAAATTTTCATGTCATTCATCCTGCAATACTCTTTCAAGTCAGCTTTATCTCTTTACATAGCCACATTTATTATATATACATAATGCCTTCTGTATGATAATATCTGTTATCTAGGTGTGCACTTTGAGAGATATTTGCTCCTACAGATGGGTATTATGAACACAGCAGTGGGGCAGGTAAAATCACTGCAGTCACAACTTAGAATTAATCCTAGTTTTCTTTATGTTTACCTGGTTGGCTCTTGATTGACTAAATCCTTGCAGCTTCTTTTGGGTAGCTGCAGTTTGCATTTCTCTTACAGTACTTGCAAGTGTTTAATATGTTTTTGTTTGAGCACTGTGGAAATGCTGACCAGCTAAGGAACGAGATGCAACTGAATCAAAATTGTCTGACTTGACTCCAAAATGTAGAGGACCGAGAATTTATAAGCTGTCCTGGGTAAAAGTTAGGTGATGACTGTGAGGGCTGCCCATCTTTATATCTTTTTAGGCTGGAGACACAGAATAGCCAGCACGGACAATCAAAGCAAAACAAAAACACAGGAAAGTGAAGACATATTAACAGACCAATCAAAATAATAACATTCATGATAATCAAGCAACCAGACTATAGCTTGTGCTCTGAACCTTGCCAAATTTGGGGCTGCTGGCAAGCCACCAAGAATAGCACATCCAACAGACAAGGGCCCCTCATCTGAGAGAGACTCGCTGCAGCCTCCAGAGAGCTTTGCCCTACGAACCGATGGCTGCAGCATCCCAGCCGCTCTGAGCAAACAGCGTGAGATCGCTGGGAAGGGAGACTCAGCTAAACTTGTGTGAATTGAGATTAAGTGAAGAGACTCAGTTGTTATTTAGTAAAAACAGTTTCCTAGGTTACCTTGGAGTAATTTTTACTGTGTTGGTATGATGTAATCAGCTGGTTTAACATTTAAAGCTAGTAAAATATGCGCATACTTTTTTTTTTTAAATATGTGCCTAATCACTTTCATTTTGCACCCACTTAGCTCAGTGTTAATTGTTTGCATTGGCTGAGGACTTACAAACAGGCTTGGGAGTGTAATAATCTAGATTTCTACATCTGATGGCCTGAAAGTTAGAGGGAGTGAAGAGTTTTGTCAGACTCTTAGATCTTTCCTCCCACACACGCTGGCCACCAGATAAATCATGTGTATGAGTTTATAGTGGAGTCAGTGCTGGATGTTAAGCAACACCCAGAAGTGAAGTTCTTGAAATAATTTCCTGTGAAAGCAACAGTAGACAGATTTGTAATCACAGATCACGACATTAATCAAGTAAACAAACCATCCATTTTTTCCTGTGACATTATTGAAATCCCTTTTAGTAACACTGAAAATTGTACATAATGATGCTGCCTAATAACAAGCATAACTGGAGCAAACTGGTACGCAGTGCAGGCAGCCTCTCAGGTCTGTGGAGCACAGATGTAAAATTCCTCTCTAAAACATGCTGAGTGCCAGCACACATCTGAAATACTGCTTAAATATTCTAGTAGTACTAATGCAACTACTTATCTCTGCTGTAATTAAAACATTTTTCCTCTTTAAAACTTTATAAAAAGTTGCTTATCTCACTCTGTCAACCAAGAGAAATTTCAGGCAGGGTTGAGAGTGAACCTGTAAATAAGGGTAAACTTTGTCCTGCACTGTTATTCACTCTGACAAATTCCCACCCAGTAAAAGCTGCTGACAGCTGCAGACTGCTCGACAACTACAGCTAATGTGGAGGAGTCTGTCCTAGGAAATAGGACAGGTAGGTTTCTCTCAGTGTGCTTGAAAATGAGGCTTGCTGGAGGGGACAGAACTGGGTGGTGTTGAAAGGGAAAGTGCCACGTTGGAGGAAGATGCTTGTGGGGCTACACAGTGCCCAGAATAGTCCTAATTCGTTTTAGTGTTATCATTAATGATGGTAGTGAAAGTGTAACAAGTAGTGCTGGTGACGCAGGGTTTGGAGACATTGGCAATACCGAGACGGACCTGGACATCATACAAAAGAAAACAAAAAAATGAAAAACCAACCAAAAAAACATGGATGAGTTTTGAGTACTGAAGTAATGGCAATGGAATGAAATTCAGTATTAAAAAATGCAAGGCTGTGCCTGGGGGGAGTAATAAAAATTTCTAGAAGCAGCAGAAGAAGCTGGGAGCTCATCATCTGGAAATGTCTGTGTAGGAGGAGGGCTCATGGATCAGGGTAAGTGGTCATGGAGTGGCAGCAAACTTCTGTGATGATCTGCTCATTCCCTAGGAACTAGTACTTGTAAATAACCGTGCGTCAGGAAGACGGCTTTCCAGAGGGGGTGGGAAATATTAGACTGGCATGGTGGATTGATCCGGAGCTAACTTTTAATACTGATGAAAACATGCTAAGGAAGGCGGGGGAAGGTTGCAGGAGGAAAACTTAGCCGCTTAAGGGATACGCAGAAAGTGTTGGCATGTTCAGCAGAAAGGGCTGGGAAAAAGGTCCTTGCAGCAGGAGTCTGGGCAAATATGAAAGAGGTACAATTACATTGGTAAAAGCCAGAGAAAATGATGTTGCAACTATTGACGTGCAGGGTGGTGAGACATATATTCCGGTTATGAAGCAATTACAAGAATATATAAGCCCTGAAGTGTTTTCAAGCTAAATTCAAGTTGGCATCTCCACATGGAATAATTAACACACAAAAGCTTGAACATAAAGAATGAAGACACTAGAAAAATTCTAAATCCTAAGAAATTTATTTCATGCTACTTGGAAGGAGGAAAGAAAGATAGTTTTGGGCAGACAAGCAAGAAAGAGTGAAGGTTAAGGGTTTGGAAGGTTAAAAACTGAAGGGACAGATCCCAGCTATAAGGAGAAACTTAAGGGCTGCTTCTCTTTCATCGAAACTCTTCAGTTATAATCACAGAAATGTCTTACTTACGTTATGTCTTGGGCTGTAAGCAAACTCTGCAGGTTTTCAGATGAGTTAGTCATCATTGTTTTAATCTGTTTATCCTGTTTCCATAATAAAAATATTTTTTCCCTTTAAACAACTTTAATTCTAGTTTGTTTGTTGTTTGTTTTTCTTTAAATTGAGCTGTGGATTATTTTTCAACATGGTCCAGTTTTTCCAATGTAGAATTTACAGAAGTGCCCCATTGGCATGGACTGCAGTCACTAAGTACAAGCACAGCCATTTGGGTTTGTACAGCAGCAGGAACAAGCTAGTGTTAGAGGGTATCCAAGCAGAAGACTGTGTAAATCTAGTAGAAACAGTTTGTGTGGAATGTGTACTTACTCACTGTGTACTTCAGAGTACATGTATGTTTTGTACAGATATTTTTTTATTCTGGAGTTTGTTTGGGGATTTTTATGCAAGAATGGAAAAGCTGTATGTTTTGATTCACAGAAACTGATGTTGAAACTAAAGCAGCATTCTGCACCACAGAATATGAAAGTGAAGTAAGAAATTATTTCTCTTTCATTTATCATCACAGTAAAACTAGTGGTGTAACTCTGATGTCAGTAAAATGCAGATGCTTTCCAGTCACTCCTGAAAAGATTTGTCTGAGTGTCTGTGAGAGATCTGTTTGGTTTTAACATGTTTGGAGTTAATAGATAGCCATACTTTTTCAGAAGAAAAGCACTGGAAGACTAAACAGTATGTAAATCCTAAAACCATAAGTGGGTACAGATGGACCTCACTTGATTTTAGAAGGGATCTATCAGATAATGAATCTATGGCTGGAGAAGTTCCTATGAAGGAAACTAAAATGGGATTTCCTGGTTAACTCCTATTAAAAAAAATAAGAGGAAAATACATTAGTTATTCCCTTTTAAAATACCTACGCATGTAATAGCTTTATGTTATCAACTACAGAGTTTTAATTCTTATGGCTGACTTGTGACATTGGAAATTTTGCATCACATTATGTTTCAGCAAGAGTCACTGCAAATAGAGAATTGCAGTCTGGCCCTTAGTTGTGGCTGCATCTCAGTTTCTGTGCTGCATCTCAGTTTCTGTGCTGCAGACTCGTGTGGTTTTTAAGAAAACTAAAATTTTCTAATTGGTAATAAAAGATTACAGTGGAGTTTAGGTGTCAAGATTTTGGATGTAAATTAAATTCAGATTTTTGGATAAAAATGGTACCTCTTGGATCATGAATTTTCATCATCCTGATAGTGACTGAGTGCTGTAAAGCCTGTGTGTGAGGATGAGCCAGGATCAACAGAATTACTTGGCTACTTGTAATTCATGAAACTCCAAAGCTTAAGTCAGTTTGTTCAGCAAGAGTCCAGAAAAGATTTCCTAGTGGACACTTATAGCTGTTCATTTTCAAGGAGGAAATATTGTACTATCAGCTGGATTACTAACAAAAGAGGGTGTTTCTTTAAAAACAAGTTATCTTGTGTATGTTTTTATCAGATAGATAGCACTATGAATTTGTCCTGCTGTAATGAGGTTGATCTGAGCACTCTCCTTTTCCAGTTGGAATTGAGCTCGAGACACTTGCGTATTTGGAAGAAAAGTTTCATTAGAATATTAATTATTTTTATCATGCTGAAAAAATAAAGATGAGAGCTAACAAAAATGCATGGAGATGGCAGTTTAGGGGAAGAATAAAATTTTGTTCAGTGCTAAAATGTGTTTTAGAGCTATACTATTTATTTTTTAGTGCTTATCATACTGTACTTCCGAGCACATATTTTTAATTACAGCACATAAGTTTGCACTTTTATTCCAAATTTTGCTATTTCAGGTTACTTTTCTGTCTGCTCCATGTAACGTGAGGAAAGATCATCAAAACCAGATCCTTTTTCCTGTTACAGTATTTGAGATGCAGCTACATGTGATAAAGTGATAACTGTGTCCAAGACAAAGCCTGCAGAATTTTGACTGAAGATTAAAATACCTGAGATCTAGGGTGAAAATATTTAGTGTAGATGTATGGCAAAGCTTCTTCAAGTGATTCTAAAAAGAGCAGTGGCTCTACATTTTAACCAGCACATTCTAATTATCTGTTAGAGTAATTAGAATCACAGTGGGGGAAGGGAACCTCCTATTCATTATGCATGAACATTAAAGATTACAGGATAGATTTTACCTAATTGCAGCTGTTTGTTTCTGTCCTTAGTCAACAGCTCCCCTCTGCACTCCTGTGCCATTGGACTTTCTGTGGCTGGCCTGCGAGATGCTTTGGGATCTTTCAGGGTAGAAGGTTCTACTGAAGTGTGAAGCATTATTTATTATTTTGCACAAATTGCTACGTTGTTTGTCTTAGGTATTTGTGGTTTACAGCTCCAATGAAAGGCATGACTCAGTGATATGTTACTGGATTCAAAGCTCTTCACTTCCACGTCAGCCACTTGCCACTGGCCCATGGCTATTTTGCGAGTGTATAGGAAGTAGGCAATTCTATTTCCTAGTAGTTGAGTGGGAACCCAGAACAAAACCCTCATGCTCCCAAGTGGCTTTAACATGCTTAGAACTGTCACTGGGAAAATGTTTCTTGAATCTTGAAATCATTCTTGAAGATTCGTTGCCAAAATGTTTTGGGGAAGTCTACTGGCCATCATGCCCATTGCAAATTTCTGTCTCCAGAGAAGCTGGACCCAAATTTTGGCAATTCTTCTTCCTTAAATATCTTCAGTGAGGTGTTTCTAATGTAGCAGTGTGTTTGCGCATGTGTGCAAGAGTGGGAGATCTTTGTTCCAGGTTTCATTTAGACTTTGTCCGATCCAGTGTCTTAGAGTGCTTATGTTCAAGAATTCTGGGGCAGTTCTCACAAAGGATATTTCCAGATATTTTATTTCACTCCAATTTGGAGAGTTCATAGGAAAACCTTTGATACCGCTCAATGCTGAGCACTTTGATCTAAGTCTTCTTAAACAAAGAATGTCTTTTTCCAAAGCACCAGAGCAAGTTGGCAACATGTGCCCCATTTTCTTAAGAGTAACTTGAAGAATCTACTCTTAACGCTGCCTTCCTTTAGTTTCTTCTGAAATTGTGGATATTTACATTCTTATGTCCTTGCTAGTGACAGCTAGGTTGCTCAGACAGCCTCCCTGTGCAGACACTTGTGAGACAGTCCCTCTGTCCACTACAAAAACATGGGACACCCAAGTTGAACTAAATGCTGAATACCACCACATGGGTTTGCAGTGGTCTGTAACTGAAAAGGTTCACTGGAAGCAATTTGCAAAGAAATCCTTAGGAAACCACCTGGATGGTTATTTTAAATTAAAAAAGGAAGAGATGCCACTTTAAAAAAATAATTTTTAATACTGGGTTTAAGGTTCCATACATGTGATAGTCATTAAAGCTTATTTAACCCTGAAATTATCTGGCCTCTTCAATTCCACAGGGACTGTAAGGCTCTTGGGTTAGAAATGAAAAATAATGTCAGAAAGAAAATGAGTCTTTCCTGAGTGCAGGACCATTATTACAGAATATTTTCTTAATCAAGCCTCTTTAAGAGCCAAGTAGTGTAGAAAAAAATAATCAGGTTGTACTGCTTTCATCCACATGCTGATGCTTTGGGCCACTGATTGACATAGGCAAAAGTCAGTCCCAAGGGCTGGATGAGACATGTTCACCTAAAATGCATGTAGGACTGGTGATTTTTCTATCCACAATCTCAACTGCAGTACACCCAGTTCCTTGTTACAATACGCATTTGGGATAATCCCAGTGCACTCTGACGTTTAGGCTCTCTCAGAGCTTTTTGGTTGTTGAGACTGGAAACTTTCAGCAGAAGCAGTGATTTTTGTCAAGTTTCAGTTACACCAAACATCTGTGGTGTGCCCCACCACCCTTTCCCCAAGGATGAAACATTCTGCAGGGAGGGTGTTGCAAGAATTCCTGAACTAGACAGCTCAGTTGGAGTCATAACTGTCCTGGCCAGGGCCCTAGTTTGAAGAAGGCTCCCATTAGAATTAAAACATCCCTTAACTCTCATCACAACAGCCCTATTCTTGACTGTGGCTGAACATGGAAATTTAAGGCTGGGGTTGGAGTGGGGGGAGAATGAAAAGACAGACAAGTAAACAGATAAAGAGGGAGCTCTTGCATGCAAGTGGAATTTCCTCCGAGCACAGGACATTCTTTATCATTAACTGGTCTGTCACAGGAAGGAAAAGGGGAAAACAGTGTTTCCTGTTAGGGGGAAGAAAAAATCAATAGGCTTTGGAAATACCTGCCTGGAAAGAACTTTTTGTTTTCCCATCAGCAAGAACAAATAAGTTTTTAACTCCTTTGGAGCATGATGCCTGTTTTAAAACAGTTCATTTCTTGAAATAGGACTTCAGTGTAAACATGTAATTTTGAAATGATCAGCAGTTCAGACTCCTTTCATCTTTCTTGTTCACTTCAGAAAATGCTCTTACTCCTGGAAATATATTTTTAGAGGATATCTTAGATTAGAAGATGTCTTCTATAAGACACTTTTGAATGCAGTTTAACTCTTCTGAGTTTGTGTGTGTGAAAGTAATAGTAATTAAAAAGGCCATTTGCCATACACATGAAATCACTCCTGTGATATTATGGCTGAGATGCTCATAAATCTGGGCACTGGATCTGCCATTGCTTCTGGTGAACAAAATTTTCTTTTGGAAGAGCACAGTTTCCAGGCAAGTTCTCAAGGCCTCAGGAGGACAATGAACTACCCTGCAGCTCCTGCATCATGTCTCTGGTTGCATTTTGCTTTGAATATCTATGGTGGTAGAAGTGTGGGTTTTTCAGAAGAGCAAGAAGAGGCCCAAAGACTGCAGGAATGGATGTCTATGCACAAGCAGCCCCATGGTAACCTGAGCTGCTCAGGGTAATGCTTTTTCTCTTTAGGTGGCAGCTTCCTTCTTTGCAAAGCTGGGCCTGGGGATTTAAAGTTGTGCCTTGCTTGTGGCCATATTTCCATGCTCTGAGCCAGGGATCTGTCCTGGGCCCATGACAAAGTTTATAGCAATGTCAGTGGCATAACTGGATGAACAGAAACTATGTATTTCAGCAGTGTAAATGTAAGACAACAAAACAAAAAGAAGGAAGGAGGGAAGATGACCTCTTAGACACATACAGAAAAAGGGGTGGAAGTTGCATTTTTTTAAATGGAGAGGGAGAAGTTGGACAAGCTTAAAATGAAACTATAAGCAAGGCTGGAATTAAAAGAGGGCTTTAGGAATGATCTAACTTTTATTTTATTACATGACAGAAGACAAAAAATCAATAGCTGGTAATTCAGACATAAATGAGTTATACAGGCCATTGACACAATGGACCAAACTTTATAACAACCACATCTGATGCTGTCAAGCCACAGGCTTCAGTGGCGCCAGTAATAATTATGGCTGATCACCTCTAATTCAGAGCTGCCTTGCTTGATAAAGGTGTCACTCTGAGTGGCTGCAGCATCAATATCAATTGAGGATGTCATCCAGCAGGTCAGGCTGCTGTGGAGAACTGTGGTTTTTTTAATTGAATAGGACAAATGCTTCGTTTTCTCCTCCTCTCATTCTGTTTGTAAAAATCATATATATCTTAAACAAAAAATAATTTGAATTCATTACTGAAACTACTTGAATTCAAGATCAAACCATGACAGAAGTATAATAGTGTCGATCCATAAAAATATATTCTAAAGATAATTTAAAACCATAAAAGTATCCTCAGGATACTTTACAATAATTGGTACTTTACAATAATCTGTGTTGCATTGCCGCTGTGATCAGTTAAAGAACCCACCCCAAAAAAATCCCAGTGTGGTAAAATGCTGCTAGGCAATAGAAATTGATTTTCCATAAACTCACATCATCATAAAGAAGAAAATAAAGCACTTTGCTGTTTTTGACTTTGCTGTTTTTCTGCTGTTTTCTAAATATGGGGGGCATAAGTGCATCCACGGAGTGTTGGAAAACTGAGTTTCACTCTGAGATGTGAGGTGAAGTGACTTTGTGAAATAGTTCTTGATCTATAAAGACACTTTAAAATACCTCTACAGTGTTTCCCGTGCCATTAATACTTACACCTGCAGTTTGATGTTGAAACTATTTGTTCTTGAATTTCTCAGGGAGGCAATATGTGCTTAGACATTTATTATTGTTATTGTTATTGTTATTAATTCTTAGGCTTTGCATTCTTTTGTGGACAAAGTGCTTGGTACTGCATTGACTACAATCAATTGTGAGTGATGAGTAGTGAGAAAGCCCTCTGTGGAGGAGGACATGAGAGCTATTTCAGCCACGGTCACTCTAGCATTTAACATCGGGAGGACTTTGATCAGTAAGAGCACTTTGCACCACAGTAGCTTATCCTTGCTTGTGTGAAAGTTTATTATAAGTTTAATTTAGAAACATTCTCTATCCTTAGAAAAACTAGACTTGGGAGACAAACACCAGAAAGGCAGTAAGAGCAGCACAGCAGTGAATTAGTTACAAGCTTGCTGCGCTGTGTGACTTGTGGTTTTTCTGGTACTTTTCAAGTCGTGGGGAAAGAAGGTGCCTTGCACCTGTGTGTTTGCATACGGAGGAGCACGGTGCAAGAAACAGCCCCGTCGTTTTCCTTCAGCTCCAGCTGTGCTCTGCTGAGGCAGAGAAATCCCAGACTAAGGCTCAGCGCTCTCCATCCTCCCAGACCCACACACACGCGCTGCTCCGCGGCTTCTCCGCTGCCCTGCTCAGCTCAGGCTCCATCCCCTCCTTTCCCCATGGCGCATCTTCCCGAAGCACGGACGGCGCGGGCGCAGGGAGCGATGCCGCGTCCTGTGGCGATGCCCGGTCAGTCCTGGCAGCCCCGTCCCTGGTCCCAGGGTTTTCCTGCGCTCCGGCAGGCAGCTGCGCAGGCCCTTCAGAGGCAGCACTGTTTCTTTCTCTGTTTACTCGTTTCCAATGGCAATTGCACCACCGAGTCTCAGTACGTCTGGAACTTGGCCTGGGGCTGTTTTGGTTACATTGAAGTTTTTGCTTCAGCGCTGCCAGATTTAAATGGTGACTTCACCAGCACTGAGCTAAAAAGGAGAAAAGGGGAGGAGGGAGGTAGTGCAGCGAGCGGGAGCGAGGGAGAGGGCCAGGGCATTACATCATCGCTTGGACGGGAATCAAATGGGAAGGATATGACTCACTCGGGCTAGTTAAGCTTTGGCTCAAGTTCTACATACACTCATTCCAGGGCTCTCATGTTCTGCACCTCAGCAGGGAATTCAGGCTCAGTGATGTCCATGAGGTTTGTTTTTAATTTTCTTTTCCTTTTCTGATTTCTATATAGTTTCCCCCGCTCCTCGCCTTCCTCCTCCTCCTCTCCTCCTCCCCTCCCGAGTCCCCCTTTCCCACTCTTTTCCACTTCTACAGAGTTTGTTTTCTGGTGCGTGTAACCTCAGCTCTTCGGAGCAGAAGCTGTTTTTTTCGACCAAACCAAACGCAAACAAGGAGCACAGCAAACTTGAGAGAAGTTTGGTAGTTTGTTGTGGTTTGGTATGTCCCCCCCCTCCATCATTATGTTGCTCCTAATCGGAGGAGACAGGGAGAGAGTTAAAATGCAGGAACCAATCGCTTGGACGGTGATGTAATGCTGGAACTGCAGGGTTGTTAAGTAATGTGAGAGGAAGGGGGTCAGGGTTGCAAAGCATTTACCTGCTGTCAAGGGGCTTTAAGTTTATTATCAATTGCAGTGACTGTAACTGGCTTCAGACTGCACTCTCTAATTATTCACAGACTCTCCTTTTTTATCTTTTATTATTAAAAGTAAAACTATATTACGGTATTTAAAAAAATGTGATATTATCACAGCTGCGAATTATTTTCCACCAGGGTTTTTTGATATTTTTTAAATGGCTTGAAACTGGATGTCTCTTTCACAAAAAGCCCGGAGAGAGCAAAAAGAAAAGAGAAAGGCAAAAAGGGGTGGTTCTTCGAGCGTGGCTGGCGAATTTGAAACTCAAGAAAGCAGTTCAGCCTCTGCCTAGCAGAGCGAGTAAAAGCGTCTACTGTTGGGAATCCGCTGTAGAAAATAAAGCATTTGAGGGAGGCAGTTTGCAGAGCTCATCCCTAGCACTTGTCAGCAGTGTTCTGATCCTTAGCTTACCTCGGGCTGGTGGCTGTCTTGCCTTTGCTGGGACCGCGGAGGTGCCGACCCTGCACGGCAGATCCTTCCTGTCACGGTTCTGCTCTCGGGAGCTACCTGGCACTTGGAGCACCTGCCGACATGGGTTTCCTTTGCAGGACAGAACACTGAGCTTGTCTTATTAGTGTGTCAGTCTCCCTACAGACCTTTTAGTCTTTTTTCCACACAGCTAACAGTCTCTAGGTCTGGTGTGGAGGGAGAAAAGTTACCCCTTCCCTGAGTTCACTGTGAGTACCTTACCCTTAGGGTGGGCCACAGAGTTTAACACTCAGCCCGTCCTCGGGCACTGGTTGTGTTTAGATGTGGGATGAATGTGAGCTATCAGGTGTGTGTTGGTGTCCTGAGGATACCTGTTCTGCTCGGAGGAGCTCTGCATCAGGTTTCTGTGTCAAAAGCTGTCTGCTCTTAAGGTATGACTCTCAGAAATGCCCCTTTCAAAGGGCATTTCTGTCTCGTAGGGAAGCACTGTATTGGTATCCACTGGAATTGCAGTAGAGTACAGATTTTCTTTATTAACTAAAGATAGCCTTAAACATGATCTTAAAGGTTTGGTGATTTTTTTTTTAAATTTTGTTTTACAACCTGTATTGGGGTCTGACTTAGCAAAATAAAAAACAGTGCTTTTCTGCAGTGGTGGCAAACCCTCTCGTTTTCTTTCCAGATAAGACAAGAGCCCATGGCTAGCTCTTGCCCTCCCTTCCCTCTGGCAGCCCTCTGCAAACCATCTTATGTCAACCTGTTATGCTCCTGCACTTTATTCACAGGTTTTCCCTAAATGCCCTGATTTTCAAGCTCTTTAGTCAACTGCTCAAGCACAAACAATTGCTCATGTGCCAAACTTTTATCATTGGAGAGCCTAACTAATGTAAGGCCGCACCCGGCCCTGGCCCACGTTGCAGTGCAGATACACCATATGGATTGGATTGCGCAGTGCTCTGTTGAGGAGGTGTGGGTTGTGGAGGGAGCTGTGCTGCTGCAGGAGTTCCCGTAGGATTTCTGACTCATACTTTCTCCTAGAAATGTTGGGAAGTGCAGTTCCACGGACCATCAGAATAAAGCATAGTAGATTCTTTCCTGTGCCTGCCTGCTTTAGATGCTGGGATGGACTTGTCTTCACTCTTTCCGTTCCTGCCTTTTCTGGCTGGAGACTTTGTTCAGGAAAAGTCTGTCGGTGTTGTCCTAGGATAGTGTCTAGCCATGCTGGCAAGATGCTGGGCAGAGGATAACAGACTGTCACACTCCATCTTTCGTGTGTAGAAATGCATCCCTGCTATTTCTTTTATAAAAACACGTGTAAAATACGCTGTGCAGTGTGGCCTGAAAGTCTTTGGGTATCGGATTGCATTCCACAGGGGATCAGAGTCTCATTTGTCTGGTACCAGCTATTAACATGTCACCTGTCTGGAAGAGCAGCAAAAGAGAACATCTTGGTGCTCTAGATGGTGTGGACTGACTGATGACCCTGCTGTGTACTCAAACTTTCACAAATTATCCACCCTGCTGATTCATGCTCGGTGAAGTTAGGTAGAGGGTGTAAAGATGTAAATCCTTCTTGCCTTTCAGAATTGCACTGTAACTCTAAGTTACAATTTACTGCTGATACTTCACTGATTTCAGCACAGGAAAAACAGTTGTAAAGGCTTCTTTCAAAAAGCTGCAGTTGCGAATTCTGTATGCATACACACACAGGTGTGTGTATTTATGTATGTATATTGGTTGTTGAAGCAACAAAACATAAATAATGAAGTATAACAGTCCAGATGAGTGTCAGACAGCTCTCCTTGCGCTTGACAGGTGCTTTTGAAATGCATGTTCTTCTTGGACAACAACAAAAATGTACAGTAGCTGCCCATTTGGATTCGTCTGTTGCTAGCTGCTGGGACCCAAAGTGCAGGTTTGCCAGTGGACTTGCCGCTTCATAGTCAGAGAGCAGCAACCCTGACAGTCACATGCTTGAAGCTGGGTCTTTTGGCAAGAAGATTTTCTTATTGAAGGATGATATCTTTAGGGACCTAATTTTTAAACAGCAGCCAAGAGAAATGTTAGCTCTGAAAATGAGCATCAGAAGATATATTCAGAAGCACATGTAACCTGTCAAACAAACCACAGGCCAAACACACCATAGCTTGTGAGTGGTGTTTGCACTGGAGAGCCAACTGTGCGTGGTCAGCCTGTGAAGAAAGGCAATCTGCTCTGAGCAGAGCCCGGCTGGACAAGTCCCAGTAAATTTTCCCCATCAAGATCCCAAGTAACATTTCCGCCTGCATTGCTGTATGTGTGCATTGGCAGAATATCTGCTTTATAAGCTATGTGATTTTAAGCCATAATTTGGTGTTCCTTAGCTGGTCTCTGTATGCACAAAGGAATTGGCTCTGTAGTTGTGGTAGAAAAGCAAGAGGTAAATATCAGACAACTTGTTTTTATTTCACTGGATGTGATCCCTCTGCTCCAGAATTCCTCAGTTTACCTAGCTCTAACTTGAGACCTTTCCCTTAAACCTTTTTGGAAGACTTGATCAATGTTTGTGAAGCCCAGTGAAGCTTTCAGAGCTGGTGTCACTAGTGCTCGGATCAGAGCAGGTCAGGTGTTGCACAGAGGTGGTGGCAGGGCTGCCCTCACATCCAGTTTTCGGCACAGTGGGCAGGAAGACCAAGTCCTGCACTCGGGTGAGGGTGCTGGGGCAAAGCAGCCTCCTGCACCCTTCCCAGCCTCAGCTACGCTCACCTTCCCACCCTTCTTTTGTTTGTCCTGCACATGCCTGGGCTGTGTTCAGCCCAAACTGTTGAGATCAGCTTTGCTGAAAATTACACTGCAGATCAAAATGTGAGTTAGGTTCCTCCAGTGTGAAGCAAATGCTGCGTCTTTCTCTGCAGCTACAGATAAACCAGATAGGAAGGTAATTACATCTCATTCCTATCTGACTCTCTTATTTGCCATAATCTCTTTTAATCCCTTTGATACCCATCATAATAATGTTAATCTTAATGAACTCATTTGGTATTAATGCGGATGTGATTTGTAAGTTCAGAGCAGGCTTGCCATCTTTGTTTAGTGTTCATTAATATCCACTTAACTCTGTTTATGCTCTCTTTCTCCTGCAAATGGACTTGCATATCTTGGTCTTCCACCTAGATTATGTGGCAATTCCCATAGTGGAACTCTCTTTCCACACTCAGGTTTGTATTTCCTTTCTATTCTTCCTCCTACTTACAAGATCCCAGAGCAAAGAGCTGTTGGAAACACTGCATGCATCTGCTAGTGACTTTCTGTACCCTGTTGCTTAGTCATTTCTTCCACTTTCGACTTCAAAATTGAAGGAACCCTTATCCTCTTATTTCTCATTCATGTGGCATTCCTTCTTAGATTGCTTCAGAGATATTACCTTACTATAGCCCTCATTTTATTGTCTCAGGGTGAACAAGTAAGAGACACAACCCCTAGTCTTGGCAAAGAGACAAATTATTTGTTGCTTACTACCGTACTCTCCCCAAGCACTCTGTTTATGGGTGGGGTACCTTGCCCAAACAGTTTCCAGTGTGACCAGCCAATTTTAGTGAGTGAGGACTACATTTGGATGTTGAGACTGATCCAAAGCTTATTGCAGTGAATGGGAGAGCTGAGTTGATGGGCTCAGGATAAAATCTGTGGAACTATCCTCTTTTCAGTCCTTTGAGCACCCACATATTTTTTCAACATGTCTAGCTTTGGAATGTGCCCTCTTGAAAAACTACATGTTCAGCCATAGTGATCCCAGAGACTGATGAACCTTGGATCTCTATTAATGTGTGATTTCCTCTCTACGTGGGTGCTTGTGTTTGTTTTTAAACGTGGCATGGAATTTCTGTGTTGTGGTGCTTGCTCCGTCTTCACTTCCTCCAAATATGTTTTTAAAGCTTTGATTGTCAAATAGAACGAATTATTTTTCAGTCCCAGTGACACACATTTTGCTTTTTAGGTCTTTTGAATCCTGTCAGAGCCAGGAAAGTATCATTTACTTAACAGAACACTGTTTATATCATCCTCACTTCCATTCTTTATTTTATGGTCTGCTGTTTCCTTGCAGCATCAACTTCCAGTGTTAAAATCAGTATCTCTATTGAAAATATACAACTTTTAATTTACTGAAAGATTTCTGCACATTATAATAAAACTAGCCATTCTCTTGGTAAAAACTACTAATTGAGAGTGAGAATTGCAGTCTCTCAGATCAGCACAATCTGTATTTCTCTGGTGGTCTTTATTTTAACATCACATCTTTCATTCAAGAGCATTGCGGTATTTTTTTGAAAATTGCTGGTATTAGTCAAACATATTAGAACTCTTAATTAGTATAAGCACAAGATGTATTCATGTAAATAACAAGATGGAGAGTTTTACTGCAGACATCTGCAACTCTTGTGCTGCTCCATGACCGTAAAGGATATGGGCAATGTGCTTCAAATGGGCCCTATTTTCTACAGATCAATAAATCTATGCCCATTAACAGCAGCAAAATAATAACTATAATGATAGAAGTTCATTATCACAAGCCCTGTCAAAAGTAATGTCAGCTAAATATTTTACCACACTGGAAAAGCCCCTCAGCACCAGTAGTTTTATATGTCAGATTTAGCATTAACTAGTTTTTTCCAAATGAAGTCTTACAAACCAGAACAGAAAAAATGTACTAGACCAAATTCTTCCTTGACCTCAGTTTAAGGCAACTCAGTATCATGTCAGAAAAGTTCCAGTACTGTCTTCTTTGTTATAATTTGGTTTCCAGGTCAAAAAGAACTTTTCTTTAGCTGTGGCTAAGGATGTGAGCTGTATTTCTCTTGTATCACAGGACTGCTGGAATTCTCATTGCTCTGAATACTTTTCAGTTTTCTGATATACTTTGAATAAGTGAGTTTCTTTAGAAAATTCATGTAGAAATAGGATTGGCTGAATAATCAAAATAAACACTAAATTAAGGTTCAGTTTACAGTTTGCTTGAACCACCAGATTCCTTGCAATTGTCATCCAGTGTTGACAAGTATCTCCTGCAGCCATTCATATGAAAGAGGGTTGTGTTGCACAAAGTGCAGATTGGTACCCAAATCTCTGTATGTGTGTGGAGGGGGTGTGTGTGAGTGTGTCTGTCCCCATCTTTGAGACTGCAAGGCAAAAGTAACTTCTGCTATTCCTAAGCAATTGTACTAGAAAGAATTTATCACACGAGTAAGATTTCAAGTGGCATGACTTAAGGTGGTGATATTGGTATATAAATTTGATTGATGGTTGCTTTCTTTTCGAAATTGACACTCTATTAGCACCCCTCAGCTCTCTCTCACATTTCAAGTTTTTCTTTAAGAATGAGAAATCAAATTTTGGGCAAAAATTGAAGCAACAGTTAAAGGGAGATATTGCTGTGCATCACTAAGTATTTGGTATGGATTTTTACTTGCTAATCTTGTGCAGTATGAAACATTTCCCAGCTACTGAAATTCAGTAGATATTCTAATATTTGGTAATTAATTAAGCCATTTTTAAAATTTAGTTTAAACTATTGTGACAAGACTTTGTAGTGCCCTATAAAAATGCAGTACATACTTCAGGAAAAGTCCAAAACCTTACCAGCAACAGTTGTAAAAATATGCAAAAATAAATGAGTGTTATAGGAAAAAAAAAAAGTATAAAGATAGTTGGAAAACCGTGGATTTATAAAGTTCTTCTTAGAAAAGCAAAATGCGGCTGATTGAAAAGTTTCCAATGAGGCTCAGTAATTGTTAAAATTTGGGCGTTTGACAACAATTTTTTCGAGAGAAATTGGGAATTGTTTTTGCTGAGAAATGATTTTTTGTTATTTAAGAAAGCTCTTGAAAAGGAGTAACTTTCTCACTTGCTATACACTGAAAGATTATTAAGCTTTGTACCTTTTATTTTCTGTCTGATATTCAGTGTCACTTCTAAATGATTCTGTTACTTCTCATTTGTTTCTGTGGGCAATTCCCAGAAATTGTGAAGAGTAGCAAATGATAAAACTGGCAATAATACTCTGGCACCTGAGTTACATTCCAGAGCTTTAAACTTTGGTCTCACCTGGTCTTGCTCAGGACAAGTTCTTGACTGAAAGCACAGCCAGCTGCAGCTTTAATACCTCCTTCTTTTTCCCTCTTGATGGGCAGCTCTTTATCTCAGGGTGACTTGTTTTAAAGATGCAATGCTCCAGTAACAGGACGTTTTGAGTGTAGATCGGATTGATCTGGATGTAGGAAGGGTCTGTTGCTTCCCCTTGTAGCACTGAGCACAGAAGCACTGAATTTCAGTGGCACATCTGCACTGGCATGTGTCTCTTGTGCAGAGTAATTATCAAATGGGACAAACATTAGATATAATAATTAACTGGTTGGCTCGGGGTCAGCTATTTGGGTTTGCCCAAACAATCCCCAGAGGACTTAGAAAGATCTTTGTCTAGAGTGGAATACAAAATTTCTGCCCCCAGCCGAAGTCTGGGGCAATTTTGGGTGAAATCTGCTTGGACTGTTGAATAACTCCAAGGAAATGGGCACCCCAAAATTGTACACATGTTCTTGTGACTTATGGCACTGCAGCAGAGGAAGGTGGGTGAGTTGCATGGAGGACAGGTGGCCTTAGGGACATCTTCCCTATGCTGAAGGGAAGAGGGTAGCCACAAAAGCAGAGAGCAGGGGAGTGTGGTTTATTTACCCTGAAGAGTTGGCTAGGAGGGGATCTAGTTACAGTCTTTAGTACTTACAGGGTAGTTACAGGGAGACAGGGTCTGCCCCACTTCACAGCATGAAAATGGAAGACAACAGGTGCAAGTTTCAGTCAGAGAAAATTCCATGAGACCTAAAGGAAGAAAGGTTGCAGCAGGAGAACTGTGGCAAGGTACAGCAACTGGCTGGAGTCAGTCTCTGCTGCTGTAAATTTCCACACTTTGTCTGAAAAAAAAGGTGCCCAGCAGTCTGCTCTGATACTGCATTTAGTCATGGTTGGAGCAGGAGGTTGGACAAGGTGACCCTCTGAGGTGCCTTCTGGCTGAAACTGTTCTCTGGACCTGCACTGGGCAATGATGGCAGGGCAGGCTGTCTGTACAGGGGGTGGAAGCAGGAAGAATTTTGATGAGCAAAAAGCAATAAGAAAAGCAAAAGGTGAGATAAGAAGATAATGTCATCTAAAGCATATCCTGTACCTGCTTATGTCCACCTTGACTTGGGGAATACAGAATGTATGCACCTCATGTAACAGCTCGAAATGTGGACTTGGAGTTGCTCTATGCTTCATTTCCTAACTTTCCCATCACGCTGTAAGTGGTGATCAGTGAAGTTTTAGTAGATGCTGATAAACATGCAAAGATAAAATGGTAATCATGAAAACCAACCTTCTTTTGGCTGAAATGTGGGCCAAAATACAGCCAAATATGTTTTCAGTTTATAAACAGCTAAACAGATCTTGTTCCCTCTTCAACTAAGCATCTGCAGTTTTTGCTTATAGTTTAGAATTGCAAGAGAATTCTAAAATCCTATGAGAAAATCCATCTCTGATGTATTTTCAAATTAGTCAGTTGTTTAAAGTACCCTCCCCCCGCCTTTTAATTTTTACAAAAGTAAGGGAATTAAGCCATAACAAATAAAACTTTCAAAGCCCCCATGGTAATTTTCAGCATGTTTTGCAAAAGTAGGAGACAAGCTTTTTCCACAACCTTGTGAGGGATCCATTTGCTAATATCCCCATAAGCTCAAATGTATGTTTTATAGGAACTTAGCTATCAAAAGCTGTTCCCACTATAAAAATAATGGCACATTAATTCCTTTTTGCAGTGAACTCCCTGTATAGCTTATCATGTGTCCATGTTTGTCCATTAACTAATGACTACCCAATATGCTGTCACTACTATCACATATAATATCATGCATGCTCAGTTATTTTATTATTGCAAAATTGATAATTTATTATCAAATAGAGCATAAAGACAGAGGATCAGTCCCTGAATATGACTTTTCACTGACAAAAGCCTTTGCAGTGACAGTGACTCAATCTTATATTTATCTTGAGCTAAAAGGCTCAGAGAAGGATGTTGTTCATATTTCTGAAGTTCCCAAAAGTGCAGTCAGTCCTAGAGTGTACAGCCCTGCTCTCACTGTGCCGCTGGCACCTTCTTTACTGTCATGCATTCACCTTGTTTGCAAACTCTTTTCTTGTAATCAAGACAAGCTTTGTAGCTTTGTCCTTTTACAGTGCTGCGCCTGACGCTTCAGTAAATGTCAAAGATGATTTTGCACCGCTGTTGCATGCAGACCAAATCACGGAATCTGGACGTGTGGTAAAAACTTCCTGGCTGGAAGAGCTAATACCCTTGGAAAACAAAACAAAAAGTCCCATACTTTCCTGTAAAATATTGTGTTTTCCCTTGAAAACCACATTCCTACCCAGTTAATTTATTACTGAATTTAATCGGTCTTTAAGATAGCTTTGAAATCAGTGTTAGTTCTGTTTTTCATTAATGCATTGATATTGATGTTCAGGTTTCTAACTAGCTGTTAAAATCAGTCAGGAAAAATCTAGGAAAGAAGACGCAAAAGAGAGGAATGAGTTGGAATATTGGGTTGTTTTTAATACAGCAGGAAATGAAGAAAAACTGACAGATTTAAGGTTTCTTTTGTGTCATTGGTGTGCTTCAGGCAGGTGAGCTGTAATGGTAACCAGTTTTATGTGAATAACAAGCTTGTTGACTTAGTGGCTGAAATAAAAAATAGTAATTTAGGTTAAGTCAATATAATTTAATTTCTTCATTATTCTGTGCAAATAAAGAACAAAGAAATTCTCAGGTTTTCAAGACAATTATATTTTTAAAATACCTATGTGAATTTCCAGATTAATGTGGCATTTCAAACTGGAATGTTTAGAAATGCTAAAAATCTGTGCTTTACCAAATATTCTATTTTTCTCCACTTCCAAGATTTATTAAATATAATTCATTAGTGAATTTAATAATTTTGGTCCACCTGAAAGTGCTGCTCTAGCTTTTGAGCTTGGCTGCAATTTTCTGCATAAATCACAGCAGTTACAGTACAAGTGAATTCACTGTGATAGAGTATATTTAATTTGCACATATTCTATAGATAATTGAAGTCTTTATCCTCATATAACTTCAGGGCTTCAGCTGATATCAGGAGCTTCTAGAAAAAGCTTTTTGTCATTTCTAACACAAGCACAGCACCATTCTCATGACGAAAAGTAAGGGGGTTGCTGCAGAAAAGGCTTTTGCAACTTAATTTTTTCCAGTATATCTTCGTCCTCGCCCCGTGTGGGTTTCAGGGCCAGCAATGCATTGTGCTATACTTTCGTCATCTCTTCCCTCAGTAAAACTAGCTACAAGTTACTGTGGCTGAAGAAATCTTGCAAGGTTTGTAAAAGTGAGGAATATTAAAGGAGGGCATGTAAATTCATGTAGCTAGATGATTGCAGGATTGGAGACTAGATGTCCATAGAAGACGATTGGAAAAAGCTTGTTTTTTCACCAGTCGCAGATTAAAAATATCTCTCCACTTTTAACAGCATTTCTAATCTTTCAAGACCTCTGGGAAAGAGCTACTTTTTGTGGAAACCTAGTGACCTAGAGAGTTAAGTAGAGTTAAATCTTCTCTTTGGTGCCTTTATTCCCTGGAGTTTGAGTGACTTATGATTTTGTCTGTCTCGGGTTTTAGTGATTTGAAATACCAAAGGGAGCTGGGAGGGTTTTCATTGTCACATAATCCTAAGGAATGGTGGTCAGTAGGGCAGGTGTGACTGGATGCCCAAAATGATAATTGCATATGAAAATCATACCCAATGGGGTATTCCTCAATTATTTTTTCTACTTCAGGTAAGAGTCAGAAGTTAATGAGGAAGCCTATAAAACTCCATTTTAAGATTGCATTCTTTAAGTCATAAAATGAAAGTCCTTTGGATGAGACAAAATGTACTAAATATTAAACACATCATTCAGATTGACTATTTTTATTTAATAGCCTTTTTTCTCAGAGAAGAGCACAAATGAAAAGCATGTAATCCTAAATCTAAGAGGAAATCTATCAAAACCTGCCAAGTTTTCAGGGGTTTTGTTTTTGGTGAGTAGCAAGGTTTGGCTATGATATAATTTCAGCCGTTATACTTTTTATCCTACAACGTGGATTTCTCATTTTGGTATTTCTCTTTGCGCTGATCCTTGATATGTTGCTTTAAAAAAAAGGTCTGAGCAGTTAAACAATATATTTATATCATAGCTCCTAATGTCAAAATTTTAATTGATTTTCCCATATTCAGGGTTAGGAGGGTGCTGTATCGTGTTCCACTACGTCATAAAAACAAAAATATTTAAAATATGTTTCAAATAAAATGAAGGGGGTGAAGAAAAAATGCTTAACTTAGAAAAGATGTGGGATTCATTAACAAAGGAAAATACTGGCCATGGACCAACGGCAAGCCAAATGTTTTGCCAGCAGTTTGCAGTTCACAGTCATCATTGTCACTCCCCCTGCTGCACCAGCCCCTCCAACCATATAGGCCTTCCTTTTAAAGAGAAACTTGTCTGGTTTGAGTTGAATAAATTAATTTGGGTTTACTTAGTTTAAAAACAAAAATATAGAGGGCCCAATTTTATTTCATTATGCCCATGGGTAAAGCAGTGCAAGGTAATTGCAACCACAGTGCTGCTTGCCCTATCTTAATTAAAGAGGGTTTTTTTGCACAGAGGTTTTTGCACAACATAATAAAATAGTTTGTGGTCTGGCTAGCTTCAGTATCACAAGAGTGTACTCACTTGAGAAATTGTCCAGCTTTTCCAAAAGCTGAGGCCCTTCCATTGGAGAGGAAGCGAGGAGCTGCTCAGCAGAGCACAGGTAGTTTACAGTAAGGGCACGACCGTAAATCATGCAGCAAACAACCTTTCATACAATCTTGTACACTAAGTGGCAGCCTTGTCAGCAGCAATGACTCTGGACTTCAGCAGGTCTTTGAGCAATAACGGGCTCTGCAATGTGCAACACTGGTTACACACCTGTGACAAAACCTCTTACTTTTCCAAACTTTCCTGGTAGTGTTTTGGGATGGGTTTTGGGGTTTTTTTTCTTTTTTTTTTTTTGGGGGGTGTCTTCTCTTTTACAAATAAATATGACTTATTGCTTAGCAGATAATTTTAAAGAAAAGGCATCAAAGACATTTAAATAATGTACTTGGCATGCTAATTAAAAAATCTCTGAACTCAAATCCCAACAAGCACAGCTAAGATGGCCTGTTATTAGAAAAGTCAAAGGAGGCATGTTTGCTGGTTGAATTAATCAAGTAGCGTTGTAAAAACACTGTCTCAGGGATGATTAAGGGTAAGTGATTTTCATTACTATGTTAAGTTCTCCTTTCTGTTGTGGTGCTTTTTATATCGCATCAAGCTTAGCTATTTACTTATGCTGCTTTAAAAAGCCCCAGCCTCTCACTTAAAACATGACCCAGTGCATCGATCCAGAGAGACAGCAACCCAAGGTAGCTTGACTTAATGCTCAGAAACCTGACATGGGTCCTTCCTTTGGGTGCTCTCTCTCATTCAGTTGGTAAAACTGACTCGAGTTTTGCAAATACCAGTGGACCAGACCCCAGGGTGACTCAAGTCAGTAAAATTTCATTGCTTTCAACAAGTTCTCCTCCCTACCTGATGCTAGTGGTTTCCTTCAAGTTGCACAATTTTCCCTTTTCTGAGATCCGAGTACTCCAATATTTAGGGCCACCAGTTGTCCTCAGCCAGATCATAGTTGTGCTCCCTTGCACACTGGCAAGGGCACAGTTCACAAATATTTATGAAACTAGCAGGAACGGCTTCAAGCTTGGCATAAGGAACATAAACAGGGCCCTAGATGCCTTGCTCAGTGAGTAACCAGCAGTGGATTTTGTTTCTTTCTTTTGGGGACATGGATGCTCCTATGGAGGGACAAGTGAGCTTAGCTTCAACTGCCTGAAGTGGCACAGCTTTCCCTGAGCTTGCATTTATGGAGAAGGAAGTGCCAACGGGATGTTCATTATACCCCCAGGCAGGACTCCAGCCAAGGCGAGGGCAGCTCTCAGCTGCATTTGGGCTGGTCTGAAGCACTGCTAGCAGTGGCTCCCTGCAGGACAAGGGGAGCTGGAACAGGTGGTGTTTGACAAAGCTGAAGTATCTTCCAGTCTTCTTAGGCGTGGCTCAGGTCCTTGGCAGCGCTGGCTGCATAGGTCAGGGAGTGTGATTATAGACTGCTGGGCTTCCTAGAGGTCTTCAAGCCTAGCCTTAGGCAAGTGTAGATGGGAAGAATTAGCCTAGAGGTGGATCAGAGAGGCTTCCATCCCCCGCTCTTAAGTTCAGAACATGAAAATCCTGGCTTATTTTCCACTCTGTGTGGCAGGGCTGAAGCAACAACATCCAAATATGCTTCTGGGATGCAGCTGCCAAAGAAACATTTCACAACGAACACAGAGGGGCATCCCTGTGGCAGCCTCAGCTGAGGTGCTAATGATTTCATAACCTGTTCTTTTATTATGCAAGCTATAATACCTGCTGAGACTGTTCAGCACGGGAGTGCTGCTGCCAGGGCAGAGCCAGGGCGCAATGGTGGATTGATAATGGGTTTCCATGTGAAACAGATCTGTACTGTGTGTTTTACACACACTGCTTTGAAACTACAAGAAAACAGCCACTTTCTATTTCCATTTGCATTAGAGGCTTCTTATGAATATCTGAAATAGACATTTATTGTGACCGTAACTCTACTACAAATTAAAATCAGATCCCAAGTCCCCTGTGAAAAAGAAGCTCATTATAATGTGTGGAGATGTCAAAAATGATACTAAACAACACTTAACTTTAAATCCCAAGCACTCAGTTTATACATATCTTAGGGTTAAATCTGCACTGGAAATAAGACCAGGAGCTAAGCAAGGTTTACAGGGGTGGGGGATGTCCCAGTAGATGTATAGCCACAAGCTGAAGAATAAACAGCTGGTTGTATGTGTCTGCCAAATACAAAGTGTCTTGCGTATATACTGCTGCATTTTCTTTTCTCAAGTCACAGATTACCTTTGTTACATATCCTACATGGACTGGGTCAAATTTATACGAGGTGAAATGTTGTTGATTCAGATGGTTTGTTGCTATAGAGAGAGATAAAGGCAGATTTCTGGTCTAAAGGTACACATATTACTAAGTGCTCAGTTTCCCGTCAAATTTTATGTATGAGCCATTTTAAGGACTTGTTATCTGGTAGGCTAACACAAGGTCTAAATCTGTGCTTCACAAAATATAGAGACCAGGGGAAAATAAAACAAAAACATGCTGACCTGCAATCTGACTTTGCCACTATTATTTATGCTCATCATATTTGCCTTTCCCATTAAAAAAAATGAAATAAAACAACAACAGAAAATGTGGAGAGGAGTGAGTAAGCCATGGCTTCCGACCCCTGGAAATCGGCCATACTCACTGCTGTGCAAATTCCTGCTGCTCTCTGAGCTGAGATCATAGTGTTGGAGATGGCAAGTGTATAGAGCACAGATCTGTATCTTTCTTCCATTGCTAAATATTAACAGTAAAAAATAAACGCAGGTGATGCAACAGGCTTTGACTTGGTCTATTTATGTGACTGTTGAGATATTTTAACCAGATCAGTGAAATGTCTGGCTCCCTGTGACCAAATCAAATAGATGTGATGTTAGCTTAAACTGAGTGGAGCTGCCAGTTTGCTGTTTAGGTAAAGTTAACATTTTTTAACATGCTCACCTGCAGTGTATTGACGTGTCTCAGGGTGCATGTGACAAACACTTATTTTATGGGAGACATCAGGATAAGGACACATCTTTTCCATTATTCATCTTCTGCCTCGTCCCCTCCCTAAGCAGTCCTTTCCCTCTGCCCTCCCAACAGCTCCAAGCAGTTAAAAAAAAAGAAAAACAAACTTAAAAAAACAGCTAATGTTTCTTGAACTTCAGCATGCACTGACTGTCAGGCCAGCAGGACAAACAAATTACATTGTCAGGGGCCTTCCACTGACAGCTCCAGCCTACCCGTTCCCACAGTTTAAATCTGGAAACTCTTGATGCAAATGCTGCAGTTGATTCTGATGGCTATAGTGGCACTTCATTGAAAAGTGGTTCTTTGGAATTGGGCTTTGCAGCACTGGGAGCTGATGGGAGTTGAAATTATTCTTGTGCTTCTGGGAGGGCTATTTTCAGTCCTGTGTGTCTACAGGAGGCTCAGGCCATGCCCAGATCAGTGGCATCACTTCAACTGTGAAAGTGCAGCAAGAGAGGTACTTCTAGCCTGGTCACTCTGGCCTTTTAAAAGTATATTATGCAAAGATTATTTCGTCGTTGCTGAATTGTTATGTTGAAAGCTGTGGGGTACAATATCTTAAAGTTATCCAGTACCTTCAGAGTTTTGAAATTTGCCTGATTCAGTTTTTGTCTCTGCTGATCATAATGCTGCTCTTTTACTTCCCCTGGCATGGCGGCTTTCCAGTTAAAGTACTGTTTCAGTGGCAGTCCTCAAAGGGAAAAAAGTGGAGGAAAAAAGAAACAGTTCAAACCATGACTGTTCATTGAGTGTGTATGAACATTTATGGTTCATGTAAAGACATTAAATAAATAATTAGCAGTGTTCATACCGCAGATTCTTGGAAGCTGGCAGGATGACCTGAGCTTTTTTTGCATGACTCTTTGCTGACCATTAAGCCCTTTACTCTGAACTGGTGCAGAGGATGTTATTTTAATATTCAACCCAAAGTTCTGGTTCGGGAGAGTGTTTCCTCTTTAAGACATGTCTTTCAAGACAAAGATAAAATAAAAAACCTCCAAACTACAAACAAACAAACAAAAACCCC
The DNA here is from genome assembly GCF_008360975.1 of Lichenostomus cassidix. NCBI lineage: Eukaryota > Metazoa > Chordata > Aves > Passeriformes > Meliphagidae > Lichenostomus > Lichenostomus cassidix. Next base: position 34,206,310 of record NC_139482.1, read on the forward strand.
AATCTGTGAAACACTAAACCAAACATAACAGTACAAATTGGAAGGTAAAGATGTAAAACAACCTTTTTTCTCTTATTGTGATGTAGCATATCATTAGCAGGCATTAAGTCAGTATTCAGGGTATAATTGAGGAAAATATCTTCATAGGGGTCATACATTTTTATGGGTCTCATTCTATTCTTAATGACTGTATTAGCAGCACTCCTGTGAACTTCAATGTCAATCATGCCCAAAAGAACCTCTGCCACCTTTCCTTGTTTTTCTCAACTCAACTGGATGTGCTGCACAAGGCAAAGAAGATGAACAGAACAGTGGAAAGGTGGTTTGGAGATCAGCATACTGACTTCAGTGATGGTATCAAGAAGAGTAAGGGTAAAACTTGGCCAGTTTCAGGAGAAATGCTGTGAATATTATGGTGGTCTCCCTGCTTCACTTCATAAGCTAATCACCACCAGGGGTCAGGAGAATTTACTTGGTAGCAGTGCACAGATGTCAAGGTGGAAGATGGGGATTTTTGTTTTCTTTTGAAGCATAAGACACAGATCAGTGTCAAAGCTTGTTTTACAAGCAGATTTAATGCATGTTATGTACTGTCTGTTTATGGAGTGTGCGTGCATGTGTGTGTATGACTGAGATTCCCAATTGGTTTAAATCCATTGTCTTTGGCAAAGCTGTGTGCTGTACACTGTTGAGAATTGGCTCTCTTGCTGTTGATGTATTCATCCTATTATTTCCTCAGGAATAATTTGGTCATAAATAAGCACATTTTGAACATCACCAGATAGGCTAATGTGGAAAGCGTTTTAGGAGAAAAGTTTTGAATATGATTTTTGAATCTTGATTGTCTTATTTCAAAAAACAGTTCAAAAGAGAACATCAAATTCCTGGTTAAAAAAAAGAAAACACCAAACCTTAGACATACTTACTTTTCATATTTTATTCCATTTCCACTTGCTTCTATTTAGAACATTTCATAACAGTAAGTATCCTTTCTGCTCTAAGCTAGAGAGTAAAAAAAAAATGTGCTTTGGTATTTGACATTACTGACCACTTAGACTTGCTGCTTTTTATCACATGCATTGGCTGGTTTGTATGCATATTTTTTTAAACCAAGATTTTAGATTTACATGTTATCTGGAACCTGATCTATAACTTGAAAGGCTACTGTAGCCACAATAAGAATGAAAATAACCTGAACTGTTGAAAATTCAAATTGGAGCACCCAAAGTGGTAATGACTGCAATAGTAGTTTTGTCAATATTTATAAATCAATGCAAACCAGAAACTGGATGTTTTAATTTACTACAGTTTCAATGTAACTGATACCCTCAAGTTTAGAGCTTTAAGCTTTGTGAAGTGCAATGTTATTGCAGGGCATGCATCCAATTTTTAAAACATTATATAGATTGGAGACAGATGAGCTTTTCAGAATTATTTTAGGCCTATTCTGATTGAATGCCTGAGATGCATTTTCCAATGGAAATTAATTGCATTGATGTGAAAACAAACGAACCCCAACCTCAAAATTGACTGCAGGTTCCTGCTTGAACCTGTACTTAAAAGGGAGGGAGTGGGCACAGATAGCGACTGGGAATTCTGATGACAAAGTACACTTTGTTGTAGAATAAAATAACCTTTCTTCAACGCTTGCTCTTTTTTGCAATCTCTCTCAGCATGCATGCATGCATAGAGAGAGAAATTTTCCCATGTATGTGTGGTTGCACAGGAGTGGACAGTGGCTTTTACTAGCTATCACTGCCTCCCCTTGCATGCTGCTGGAAACCTTTGCTGGCCTGTGTCGGCAGTTGAGCGTCAGCAAAATCTCCCACAACCACTACCTATAGTGCTTCTATTGCTACCATGGGGCATCTCTGGAGCACACAGTTCCTGGGGATTGTGCTGGGTGAATTTGTTAGTGAATAGCAGCTAACACCCTTCAGAGAAATTTGCCTTGGCGATGAAAAAAGTGTGTTTGGGATTCCTGGTTCTTTGACTGATGCTCTCAGTCAGTGGATATCTCCCAGTGAGAGGTAGGCAGTGGATGCAGTGTGAACCTTTAAATAATGACAGCAAACAACACTGGCTTGAAGCTGATCTCTGTTGAGGTACAGCTGCAGCAGTTCTCCGTGACTGTTCTATCTGCCTTGAGATTCACCTCTTCCCCGTGATTCCCATCATTTGTACTAATACAGCTGTCAGCTGGGATTTTTAGCATGTTTAAGAGATGAAGCATGGGCAAAGATTCCTCCCAAGAAAATGGCATATATTCATTTTGATCATCATGAAAGTTTGACGGGAATCAGTGAAATGAGTTGGGGGGTGGGAAGAGGGTCACTGAAGACATATAGCTCTTTGGCAGCACTAAAATATTTTTACACCTGGAAATGACTTGCTGAACAGATAATTGAGAGTAAACCCTCATGTAGGTGCTCCTCTCCCTCCTCCCCCACTGCCACACACTGAAACAACCAGCAGCTTTGAGACATTGAGCATATTTGGGGCTGTGACCACGGTGGGCCATGCTCACTTTCCTCTGGGCTGTAGAGGGAAGTTGGCACTGCAGGAACAATGTGCTGATGGCAGACGTGCTCAGGAAGCAATGAGCGTTAAAAAGCACAGAATTTCTCTATGGTATTCTTGTTAAAGGATAGGATTAAAAGCTGGATTTTGGTCTGCCGCTGATGTCATATGTCATCTGAGAGTTTTTCATGCTTCCAATATTCAATTTTTCTTATTTCCTATTTTGTTTAGGAAATCATGTAGAATTATCTTATATAATGCCTTTCTTAAAGATTTCTACAGTATGTGTTACTTTTATAGAATTTTTAGTGTTGAGTGTAGAATTTAAATCTTAGTAAATAAACAATCTCACATGTATTTACACCTACATATTGTCTTCATTAGTGAATGTGCTCTGCTAACCAGAGCAAACTCTGCTTTCCATAGTGCATACAGCAGACTTGGGTCTTGTCAGCATGAGAGAGGCTGAATCTGCCAGAGGCAGATGCTGGAGTGGTTTTCTCTCATTTAAGCTGTTTTCTTTAGTCAATCTATTTTCTAGCAAAGTTGTAATCAAATCTCTGCTCCATGCCCAGCCATAGCATTGCGGCTATGTGTGCTGTGAGTTGTATCGCCACATGGTTTTGAGACTCAGCAACACTTGGAGGCTCTGTCTTTGTCTTTGTACAAGCTCTGCGCAGCTGAAAATGAATGAGAAACCGATTTTTAATGTGGAGGTGGGAAAATGCAAAGATTCAGATTAATCTACTTTTAATTAATATTATTTTATATTTAAATTGCTGGAAGCTTCTTTTGGGGTCTGCTATGTCTTTTTGTTGACTACCCATAGCAGCTCTTCTCCTGTGGGGACCCAAGTTAGGTACCTGAACTGGATTAGCCATGATCAGAAACTGGCCTGCAATTTGGAGTCTTCACTTCAATAGCAGTCTTAATTTGATTAATTAATACAGAACCCTTTTCCCAATCTTTGTGTACAACAACTTTACTGCTCTAACTTTGACAAGGTTGGATGTGGGGGCCCACAGGGGCGAGGCTGAGGAAGAAAAAGTCAAGAGAGGTAAAGCCACCCAGAGCACAGCAGCCCTGTCTGCCTGCAGGCGCATGAAGACATCAGCAAGTACATCTTTCTTAGACACCCAGGCAGGCAAACATCTCTGAAACACGGGGGCATGAAACTGCTGCCGCAGCATCCATCATCCTGTGAAGGACAGTGAAAACATGTGCTGTCATCTTTGACATTTTAATTGAAAAGAAAGCTTACACAGATTTCGACCTTAAGCAGTATGTTTATACAAGTGTATACAGAGAAATAATCTGTCAGCTCAGTGCAGGCTCATTGCTATAGAAGTTGGTTTAGTAACTGAACAATCCAACATTAGCTCACACACCTTGCCTTGTTCCATGCCTCAATAATTTTTAGTAGAAATACTTTGCCTAGAGGCATGCAGTTATTAAAAAAGAGGCTCAGCTTGCTTAAAGTCTGGAATTATTAGCTCATGGTAACAAGCCTGCACTGGAGAAACTGTTGGTTCTTTGTTTTCATAACTTTGCTGTAATTCACCATCTTATTTTCAGAGACAAACTTCTGCATTGTTTGGGAAGTTAAAAAAAAAAAGAAAAATGAAAAAGAAAAATAAATCACTTCAAAAAGATTTTTTTTTTTCATTTTTATTATGAAGAGGGTTTACAAAGCTCTTTTATCTTAATATTTATATTAAATTGCACTGGACCAAAAAACAAGGGTAAATAGAAAGACAATTTTGAGAAATCTGTTTTACCTGATTTCCCGTATAGGAATCAGTTGGTAGTGAGTAGTCAGTGAGAGCTCCCCGAAGGCCCTCTCTGCCCTTTAAGAGTAAAACATGTTTTTTCTCCATCCTTTCGGCAACCTACTATCCCTTTCAGATGCAAAGTTGTGAAGGTCAAATAAAACCCATTTGCACTGCTTTAACATGTGTGTGAAAGGAGTCACTTGAGCAAATGAGGGTTCTAGCACCTTTAGATAGCTTAAACCTGGCAGAAGAGTTTCTTGGTGTTCAGTTGTCACTTTATCTGGAAGCTGGAGGTAGATTTCTTCCCAGATGTTTAACCTGTTGATGTTTTTCCTCAACGAGCCTCAGATTTTCAAATTTTCTTCATTTTGCTTGCCAGGCTGGAATCTTAAGGCTAGATTTTAAAAAGAATGTGCATGTTAAAAGGTGTTTGTGTAAGGTTGATTGCTGTTGTTATTCCTGGTTTTAAGTCAGCTGCCATTTGATGGATTCGTGTATTATAGCTACCTATTTTTTCAATGAAAAATGATACACTTTTATTTGTGGGGCTGCAAAATCATTTGATTTCCTGAAGAACTAAGCTTGGTTTTGTCCAAGCTGAGACATTGTGATGGCAGTGGAATCAATTTGACATTGTTGCTTGCTTTTATGATCAAATCATATTTCTGCTGCAGTTTTTTGGGTTTATCCCACTTCTTTTTTTTTTCTAATTTTAATACAAGAATGTGTTTTTATATGGGCTAGTTCTTTATAATCCCTTGAACCTGCCTTTTGCAGTGTTTCCCTGTTTTTCTTTAACTATGCCATTATCCTTCACATATCATTTGTGAGTTCCAGCTGTGTGCATAACACTGTGCAGAACATAAACTTCTCCAAGGAGGTTATAGTCTAAGAAACCATTCTAGCTTTTCTTATTTTTCTTGTAATGGGTCAGGCAATAAGACCCAGTGAAATATTTAGAGGGAAAGAAAGATTGAAACCAGCAGTTTCTAAGACCTGTAAGAGCCAAAAGGCAAATGTTAATGGGTTCTGTGAGGCTTCCAAGGACCTGCTGGTCCTTGCAGTTATGCTGAATTTGCAGAGGTTCCTTAAACATGTGTTCAGGAAATATAGGTGGCATTAGCACAACTGGAGTTTCTAAAAGTAAGATTTATCATTGATTGAATCTTTAAATAGACTTTGGCCTGCTAAATACATGATGGGGCTGCTGATTTGTGGGGCTTTTCTCCTACAAGCTCAGGTGAAAAGTACAGAATCCTTAACAAATTTTGAAGGCATTTTTTGGCATTTTTCCATAGGTTGATAGTATTTTACTGTACATATATCTCCATTCCCTGTCTGCTGTGTTTTTTTGGTTTTTTGTTTGTTTGTTTGTTTGTGGTTTTTTTACTTTTTCTTACCCTTCATTTAAAAGTTCTGTGAGATCAAGAATGCATTTCTGATGGTGTTGCTTTGTTTCCAGTGAATGGCTTCTGCTCAAGTGATGTCAAGGGATATGGGAATTGGGAATTAATACCTCTTTAGTTGCTTTTAATTTTTCTGTATCATTTCATATCTGTACGCTGCATCTTGCTCCTTTTGTGGTGCTTGTTGCTGAATTCCTTCTTCCTCTGTGACATTGTGTAGGTTGTTATCTTAATTTTGCCAGCTCTTCTGAGGCACTTAAACAGGCTTTCCCTTCACTTTTGAATAAAGCTTCATGTCTTAAAGACTTTCTGCAGCTTAGCCTTATCTTATCTCAGTCCTCCAGTTTCTCATTACGGTGTCAAGCATCACTTTCACTTTGCCAGTGTCTTCACCATCAGCTGGTTTCTCTTTTTGTCCAGCACTGGGAACATACCTAAAGTTAATACATATATGAAGATAAATGCACACTCCATTTAAAAATCTCTATAGAAAGCATAGCTTTGTCTGGATGCTTCCCAAATCCTCTAAGCTATGAGCCACAATTTTCCCTCTCTAGAGTGTTGCCCTTCCTGTGTCTCAATCTTAGTTACTCCCTTCCTCTTGCAACTTCCTCGGTCCTGTCATTTCTGAGCATACCAGTTAAATGAAAAACATACAAAGAAACAAAAAAGCAACCAGAGCAGAGCCTCTAAATTGTCTCCAATTCTTTAGCATATTTATTTGCTTGTGTATTCTATCTCCATCTTCTACTTTTCATCTGGTTTGTGTCTCTAGAATGTAAACACACTCTGTATGAATTGTCCCTTATCTGTGTTTGTACAGTGCCAGGCTCAATGGGGTCCCAGTCCTGACTGGGACCTTTGGGCACCACCACAGTATAAATGTCTGCTACTGATAATAATAATCTACCCACATCATGCAGATGTCTGAATTATCTGAGAAATACAAACAAGGATCTTTACTAGGTTGGCAGGGAGCCATGAATTCGAGGTGCCAGTTTTCTTTTCCCCTGAATATGGTTTGGCTCTCTGAAAAACCTGGTGACACAAACCTCCCACTTCTTGGAAAGTTTGGCTCTCTGGTGGTGATGTGATTAAAACATCGTTAAACATGGGATACAGCAGGTCAGGTGAGGTCCCTTGCAACTGTGCGAGGTATTCCAAGTACTAGTCTGATGCTTTGTTGTTGCTTTCCCTTGTGTTTATTTTTCCTTTCCTCCTCTGAATGACAAATGGATAAATTGAAACTAGACAGAACTGCCCTAGTTTGAGGGTGGGAAATAATGGATCACAAATGAGGAAAGCCCTAGTTAGGTTGGTAGGCTTAAATAATGGCACTGTGGATCAAAAAACAGCAGACCAGCAGTAAGTGAGGCAGCCCCTCCAGTCAGAGCACATTTCGCAGATTAAAACATCCCCTCCATGTCTTTGCTGCTGACTGAATTATTCAAATATTGAAGGCCCAGGACAGAACCCGAGCCAGGTAGTCTGGCTGCAGTGGCTGCTGTGAAAGCAGCTTGCAGCCGGTCTGTGGAACCACATGTTCCAGGGAACTAACTTTCTGCAATGAAAAGTTTAATTGTGACAGTAACTGGCTGTCAATGAGAATTTCAGAGGGTAGATAGTGGCCAGCTGTGCTTATTCTCAGTATGGTAGGCTACTTGGGGGCTTCAGCCTGAAAGCCACCCAAACCATGTGTATATATGGACATCCCTTGAAAAGATCCAGGCTGCTGGCATGTAGTCATTGCTCCTTACTAGATTGTTGATAATGATATCATTGCTGCCTTATTCACCTGTGTCTCCCTACTGCTTCCACTCACTTGCCCTCAGTTTTCCTTGATCTCCAAGCTTTTTTGGGGCAGGACCTCCCCTCAACCATAAATTTTAAACCAAGTCTTTTAGGCACTATTGTAATAAATATGTAAATATGTACATGTTTAGATAGATAGAGAGATAGATAGATGATTAGATAGATAGATAGATGATAGATAGATAGATAGATGATAGATAGATATAAAATTATCTAAGTCTGATCAAGTGTGTTGTGTAACCAGAGCATGGTACAGAAATCCTTCAGCCAGTGCTGCCCCAATATGGCAAATTGCCACAGCAAAGCCAGCCACCTGTGGGCTGCTCTGGTGTGAGCTGGCTGGTCTGAAGGTTATAGAAAGTCATAAGAGATGAATCCCTTTACTCCATTGCAACTCAATATAATTCTGGCTAAACTTTTTCCACACCAGAGCTAACTGAAGTGGAACAAATGGGGTTATGACATAGGAATTCTTGATGACCTTGCATGAATGCTACAGGGGGAATAAGGAGCAGGAGAGAGGTCATGGTAAGACCCACTGACCTGGAGTGCTTTGCCATAATAGAAAACATTCTGCAGTGATACTTTAAATAGCATCAGTCCTTTTACACAAGCCCCAAATGGTCTGGGTCAGTAGGAACCTACTCTCATGAGACCTCAGTAGCAAATTGTCATCTGCCCAAATAGTCCTTAAAGACTTCAAGTTAAGGGAAGCCTGGTCTTTTAATAGACAAATGTAGTGTTTAGCCAGGCAATCAGTTGCATCATATCAGACAGAGTATTTGGTATTAATCAAGGAGACACATGCTGAAGTATATATCACAGATATTTGATTGCATCAGAGAAGTTATCTTTAATCATTGGGCAGAGTCATATGATGGAACATGATCGAGTCACCACGGCTTAGCGGGGTACCACCCATCTGTTTAAATGTTAATAAGGGTGACTCATGCTGTTAGCACGACCATGCAGAGGAAGAAGAGCCAACGTGGTCAGTTACAGCAGCCTGGCTAATGTGGTGCTTTACTAAGCCACTGTAACGCTGACTCTCCAGGCTATGTATGCCCAAAGAGACAGCATACAAATGCTGAACGAGACCCCCATCGTGTCCAACAGCAGCCTTCTGCTCCAGCACAATGAAAATTTTTAAGTTTTTGAAAAAACCCACGGATAGCCAGACTTTCGGAGAGGTTGAGCACCTGCCAGTTCTCTGTCTTATCTGTCCTTTATTTGTGGGCTGTTTGCCCAACAACCCTATTTATTTAGCAACACAAGTGCCAAGGAATTAAAATCTCACAGTCAGCTATATTGACTGACAGGCTGCAGGTAGTACCTCCTCAGAACTTACAAAGAGAGGAGCAGATTCAATACGTCCAGCATTAAAAATAAGTTATAAACTCTCACTGATTTTCTTTGCTGCCAGATAGAAAGCAGCAACAAAAGAGATTGTGTTGTCCTTGGAACAGGAAGAAATGTCTGAGACAAATTTTGTATCTCAGCCTGTGTAGCTCTGTGTCGTACACATTCCCTGAGGTCTGAGTGTGCAGGAGCATGTGCTAACCCATGACCTGTGTTCAATGTAAGAGCAATGGAAGTATCCATGAGTACCAACCAATGCCAGTTTCCCTGATATGGGAGGGGGAATCCAGTGTGCATTTTGTAGCACTTTTATCGATGGCAGAAGCACTGCAGGCTTTTCAACAGAGGCTCAACCTTGAAGTGCAACGGTTCTCTGAATGCTCTTCACCTCTTTTAATAACAGACTTGGGAACAGACTAGCAGGAGTGTAGCAAGAAAAAATACCTGAAGTACTGAAGATTTTTTTCCCTCTGGCTGAGCGGAAAGCATGTACTCTACCCTAAAATGAAGCAGTGTTAAAGGTAAAACTGGGGACAGCAAGGAAGCTTCTTTGCCATGTTAATAAATACCAATAATTCCCTTTTGCCCAAGCCCCATATTCCCAAACTCATTAAAGCAATTTTGGAAATGTTTTTGGCTCTGGAACATATAAGCAAAACCCAAACCACGCAGTCCCTTGAGAATCACTTGCACAAATTGTATAGGTCAGGCCAAAATAAGTTTCTGTCAAACAGCCTAACACCTAAGCTTATTATTAAACTGGTGAATTGTACAAACAGTCTGTATATGGGGCACTCACAGAATGAAACAAGGTGTGGGAGGGGCTCTTGTCACAGTACTTGTTTTACTTTGGCCCCACTGAAATCTCAAACGGTATTTTTATCGAATGTGTGGCTCTGGCCAGTGCAGCTCCTACAAGTTCTGTCTAAGCTGGTGGATTCAGAGGGCTGCAGAATGGACAGGTGGATGCACAGCTCCGTGTCATTCCAGGCCAGGCAGGAGAGCACTTTCTCCTTTCCTGCCCACTCCTCCTGCCCGCTATCTGGGAGGAAACCCCCTGTGCGTCCCTAGCAGGGGCTGCAGCACTCTCTGTTCTGCTCCTCGAATGCTCCAGCATGGGGGCTCCAGCCCTTCTGTCTGGCACATGGACTTTGAAGCACAAGGTGGAGAAGATGTGTTTGAGTTTCTTGTTTGCTGCTCTGCAAGGCGCTAGTTTTGGTGAGGGTGGGCCAGTGGGAAGTGGACCCTGCTTGTGGGGCTAACCACAGCCTCTAGAAACCAAACTGAGATCTCCTCCTCACATTCAACCTGATATCTCCTCCTCACTTTTTGTTTTCAAAAGAGCACTGAATCTTCTTTTCATGCTGTTTTGATCCTGTCCTATTGATTTGTCAGTCCTCATGTGTGAATGAGTGCTGGAACATGGAGCAGCTGATGTTAAGTGGACAGTAGAACGGGTCAGGGTCTGTGTACTCTGAGTATATTTTCTGAGCTCATTTTTCCTGCACTGCATCCATTCCACTTATGCCACCTCCACAGCTCCCCAGGCTTAGCCATGTCCTGAGTTGACTGTAGAGTCCCCTGTCCCAGAAATTCCTTCATGCTCCCTCACAGAACTTACTGCACTCTCTCACAGGATTACACCACACATTTGGACAACATTGTCTTGAGTTTTTTTAGGATGATATGAAGATGTAAGTACATCGTATTCCTCCATCAGAAGATAACCAGGGAGGCATAGGAAGAACTCCTTGTCCGTATCTGAGATATATTTGTTGTTATTTTTGGGTTTCTTTCTTCCCCTTCTGAATAAGTACTGTATGTGTCTGGGAGGATTTTTAAAACATCCTTCAAAACACAGGCTTTTTCTCTCCATGGAGAACCAAGACAAAAGGATGGGTTCAGTTGTGTACAGCTGCTAAAAGAGGGCAGCTAAGGGCAGAAGTGTGGGAGGAACAGAGTGCTTGAGTATGAGGAAATTGTCAGGGCAAGGATTTTGAGATGGCATTTGTAAAAGTATTTCTGGGGAAATGGGGTTTAAGAGACAAGGGTTGAAGGGCTGCAAGTCCAAGGATGGGAAATACTGGGGGGTTTTAAGTAAGAGGGGATTAGGTGTTTTGAAGTGTTGGTGAAAGAGAAGGAGACTTGTACATCCAGAAGAAGGTTGTTTTGCCATCAGACAGTCACCTAGACTTTGGGAGCCTGGATGTGGTGTCTTCCATACTGGATGTCTGTGAATCCCATTCTTCACAGCCTTTGGTCTTTTTTTGCAAGTCATTAGATAACTGGAAGTGCCAGCTAAAGTTAAGGAGCGGTGTATATATACAGGTGGTTGCCTGTGCCATTTCCACCTGCAATCAGACAGGCAAGATGTAAATCCCCATCATTTGGTGTGACACAGTTCAAACCAAGCAGGATAATCTTCCCCCTTGCTACTCTAGAGTTATGACTCTGCTTTCCTGACCAGGCAGCCAAATTTTGAGGCTTTCATGGCTAGCTGTGGATTCATCACTGAAGCTAAGGATGCTTTTGCCAAGGCTGAAAATCAACTGTGTTGTTTAGAGGGTCTTAAACATCTTAGACTCCTTCCATGCTCCCCTCCTGCAGAGGCTCTTCAAACTCACAGACCTCTGGACCTCCCACCCTTTCCTCCAGTCCTTCTCATACCTTTAGGGACAACTCTGCTTCCTAATAAACAGTCTAAACCATGTGCTATACAGAACAGCATTCTGTTCTCTGACAAGTAGGTACTTGTACTGTCAACATTTATTGAGATACTGTATGTGAAAACTTTATTTTCAAGCTTTTTGAAAAGGTAACAAGTTATACTGATCTCAAACTTCAAGCAACTCATACTTCCTTCAAAACTAAAAAAACCCCCAAAAACCTGATAATTCCCAAGACCAAATCCTTGAAGGCTTTTTTAAAAAGTGTACTCTCAGCATTGTTTAATCCATTAATTTTATGATTCTTCTTTGTGAGTGGGCCTCCTTTCTCCCATGCACTCTTCTCCTGTGCTGTACTTTAGAAAATCCTTCGAAATCTTTTGAACCCCTTTTGCCAAAATAACTCACTCTGCTTTTCTATAGCCCATACCTTTTGCTTTTATAATCTACTTAATCTGAATATAGTTTTCCTAATTTTATTTCTACCCTTTTTTTTTTCTCTATTTTTTGTGTCCTGGTGATGTGCTAAGTGGTAAAACTAGTAACCTCGCTGTGGAACAAAGGTTTGGTAGAGTTTCACAGGAGAGATTATCAAGAGGGAGTTGAAATGCTCATTTTACAGTAGCTTATTTACAGGTGATAAAATTTCAAAATTAATTTAGAAGAGGTTAATTTTCTGTCATAGTCTGCAAAACTATCATCCAGATATTTTTGTTCCTGAGGGTTAAATTTACAGCAGTGCACTAATGCCAGAAGATTTTCCTGCTTTGTCTGTAGAAAATCTTTTTTGTACCATCTTTTGCTAGCCAATATACTATGCAGAGGTGCACAAACTGAGACCAGCTGATATATTTGCATCCATGTTATATCAGATGAACTATCCTGTTGCTTTAACTGATTGAGAGAAGGGAGGTGATTCATCTCCTTGAAAACTTTATGTTCCACTGATTTATGCAGGAAAGGACAAATCCTGGATTGGTTTATCTGCACCTGCTTGTCTGGAGCTGCCTGTGCCTACCAATGGCCAACAGGGTAAGGCTTGCTTTGGTCTCCGTAGCCCATGACAGCTTTCTTTTCTTTTCTTTCCTTCTAGGCCTGTCCCAGGTTCTCTGTCTTCACTGCTGCACCTACACAACCGACAAAGACAGCCTATGCCTGCCTCTATGCCCGGCACCCTGCCCAACCCTACCATGCCAGGATCTTCTGCTGTCCTCATGCCTGTAAGTGTTTTGGTTTGGCTTTTTTGCAGGGAGGAAAGTTGTGTTCTCTTTGATTGAATCTAAGCAGAGGTGAAAATCTGCTGGATTTTCTAAAAACGCAGTGTAAAAAGTTAAGGAAGCTGACCTTTTTCGGTGCTTCATGTTAGACAAGAGTATTTCTGATTAAGTCAATGGCGTGCTAATTAGTGTGAGAGTGATTAGAAGCAGCTTACATGAGACTACAATTTGTGATTCTCATACTTGGTCATGTAGGTGAAATCAGTATGTCTATGCTAGAACAAAAAGATTTTTCTGAATCCAGAAAAAAAATTGAAAAGCAATGTACTTGAGTTATGTCAGTGAAATCTAAGTGATCCTCTTGTGTGGGAAATAACCAGTTAACAAGAAAGAAATGTGACTTACTTTTCTGTCCTGTTAACTTGCACTTGTTGCTGCTCATCTTTCATTCATTTCTGGAGGGATGGGAATATTTCCCATCTTACGGAAGCCAAAGGGCTGATTTACAATTGTAACTTCAAATCTGAAATGATTTTAATCTTTTCACCTTTTCAGGAGAAGGTTAGGGCAGGTTAGGGGTGGAGAAAAGTAAGGATGACTTAGGGAAGAGAAGATGGAGAAAGGAGAAGTTTTGGCTTCATTTCACTGTGTTCAGTTTGAAAGACAAACCTGACAGCAATTGACCATGGGAGGGAGAAAAGCACTGCTTGTTCTAGCTTTGCTGGATCAAGGGGGACACTCCACAAGGATACGAAGATTTATGTTTGGCTGCTAGTTAAGCAGTCATTAATAAGTTATTAATTAGTAACGTGTCAATAAGGCTTCCCTGGAATATCAATCAGGAAGTTTAACAAAAAAAACCCCACGTCACTGTGGGAAGTTTTTTTCTGGCATGATTCCCAAGGAACCTGAAATGCAACAAACATCCAGCAACAGTGTAAGTTCAGTGGCTTCAGCCTGCTGCTGAGGAGCCCTCTGGGCAGCTTTCCTTGCAGACAAGCAGGTGTGCTCTGGCTTTGAGCCACGGAGATATGAGAATGGAAGCTAGACAGACCCTGTCAGCGCTGGCTGCCCCAGCTGCAGCTCCTGCCCCACACCCCTCCTCAAAGGGCTGCAGGGGAGATGGCAGTGGGAGCTGCTCCTACCCCATGGAGAGAGGGTAAGGGGACCTTGTCAGCTTTTCCCTGCCAGTGGGCAGCGGGATACTGACGTTTCCCCAAAGCCCAGCACCCATTCTTGCAGGCATCATGGAGGATGGGAGGCAACATCTCACCACAGAGCACCAAAAATTAGCTCCCCTGCCTGGATTGCTCAGAAGGACCCAAAACTGTCTGTTTTGTAGGAGCCAAAGATTCATGGGACTGGCTCAAAGCAAGGTGGGATGCTCAGCCCTGGCTGGAAGCAGCACCATAACCCTGCTTACCACCCCTGACAATGCCTAGCAGTGTCCAGAGCTTGCCTTGTTTTCGGGAATACACTCCAGGAAACGATTTCATAGAGAACTTACTGCTGTTAGGTTTTGTTTGAACATCGTATCACTCCCACCCTGACTAGTGAGATTAACTTGCAGAAAGGACTCTGAACAGCCAGGAGAAGTTTTGCTTTGTTTTTTGCTATCTCAGCAGTGCATGAAAGCTTCCTTTACAAGACATATGGAAAACTTTTCCCAGCTGAGCAGTCTGAGTGAAGGAAAAACAGCCAACTTGTTTTCCATATGCTTGAGATCGTAGATTTTTATTTATGCTTTTAACAAGCTAAATTGGGCTGCACTGGTAGGGGAAGCTACAATTTTATACAGTGATGCTTTTAAAACCACTTAACTCTGAGTGTTGTTATACTGAAAGGGAGAAAATCATTACAAAAAAGTGCAAACCTGGGTGGCTGCTACATTTGTTTATTAAAGAACCCCTTTCTTTATAATTGGCTGTGAGTTTTCAGGGCCGATTCTGATGAAACACACGCCTGCTTGCATACACACATGCAATTCATGACACAGATTGTTATTTTCCCAGTCATGACTTGAAGAAATAAAGCTGAGTCCATTTAAATAGAAACTGAGAGTAAATTCTTGCAAACATCGCCAGATGTGTTCAAACCTTTCTTTTATTTTTTTTTTTCTCTTAAAAGATGGAGCGACAAATGTCAATGAACTCCAACATCATGGGGATGCAGGGGCCGAACCTCAATAATCCATGTGCTTCACCTCAAGTTCCCCCAATGCATTCAGAAGCCAAAATGGTAAAAGGATAATTTTTAAAAATTACTGTATTTTCTCATATTGCTGTTGCATGCCAGTTACCCAGACAGTGGGGGGGATGTAGCCAGACACTGCTTACTTCATTCTTAGTCATACGTTATACTCTTTTTTAGTATGCTGCAGTAAATTGCCTTTGTGTCTATGAACTTTTATGATGTTCCTAGTCCTAGCTGATTTCTTGGTGAGCGGGAACGAAAGGGTGAGCTATCTGATCCATAATGTGCTAAATAGGATTTTTGGTGCAGATCAGTAGAATTTAAGCAAATGGTCTGGCTGTTTCTCTAATGGTGTCTGTGCTCCTCAACTTGAAGAAAATTGTCAGTTAATGAAGAGTGCAGTAAAAAGTGTGTGCTGTGGAGGGAGTGTACACAGTCCTTGTTTTTTTCCAGATAGGAGCATGGTGTGTCAGACAAGCACATCAAACAATATGCATATAGAACTGGGTTATTTTCTTCTTCTGGAATGCAACAAAGGCATTCTCTTTCAACTTCTGATCAAAAAGGAGTGTCAGTATTTGGACAAATGTAATTTATTTATAGAAGTCAAATGTCATAACAAAAACACAAAAATATTTTTTAAAGTTGTTCTACATCTTAAAAGGTCAAGGCTTCTCAGGCATATGTCCTGATATAGGATTAATGTAGGTAAACTAAACTACAGGTGAACATTTGGAAGTTTTCCACAGCTTTATACACACTCTTGTGGAGATATTTGGCACTAATATCCTTGGAATCAAGTTATCAGTGTAGAAACACTTTGTCTTTTTCAGTTTCAGAACTGCCATTTGCTGATGTCTAATGGAAATAGGAGGACAGAGGTTTTTGGTTTTAACTCTGTAGGGTTTTTATCATCTCAAGATATCTCATCATAGTGGAAAACAGGAGTAACTCCATTGAACTTCTTTCAGTGGCATTTTGCCAAGGTAAAATTGTCATAAGTGAGAGAATGAAATCAACCCGACAAAGATTAAGCAACCACATATTTTTGTACATTTCTATTTTGCATGACTGGTACGGCTTTTAAAGTTGTTGTCATCTATCCTGGGGCAAAGAAAAGTATCTACTTGTCTATAGGCATGGTGCATACAGGAGACTCTGGGTTAAGAGCGACAACATACTTGAGCTTATCCTACCTCTGTTTTCTTAGGTTGGGTAGGTCATGCCTTCTCCTCACTGTTGGTCTGGGTTAGGCTGTTAACCCAACCTCTGTTAACACTCTGTCTAAAACCACACTCCGTAAACATGCAGCCAGTTGGCCAGAAGAAGAAGGATAGCCAAAAATGCTGGCTCCCCCAGCCAAGGAAAACCTGTGGTCGAGAGTTCTCTCTGCTGTACCACACAGTGACGGTGACATGCCAAATGGCAACAGCATCTGCAGCAGAGCTTGTTAAAAACTTTTTGGAATAGACAAGTGTTTTTTCAATGTAAGTGTAGCTGAGCCAAGATAAATACTCCTTGGCTGAATAAATCCAAAACTGGCATCTGTTTTGGGGACTAAAGTTTCTGTAGTTTACTCTCTCCCCACACCCCCTGCCTCTTTTTTACTGGTAGAGTGAGTCTACTTAAGAACAAGATTAAATTATTGGTGCATAGGGTGAGAATTCTGTGCTTTAATAACTGAAACTGAACATTCATACAAATTACCATTTTATCTGGGTAAGCAGGCTTTGTCCCTAAATATAATGTATGAAGACATTCTAATGTATGAAGAAGTTGCTATCAGTTCCAAAATATGGTGTAGTGAAGAAGCAGCACCTTTGCTTCTCAGGGCCTTTCTGCCACTCTTCTGAGGCTGGAAAAAATCTGCACACGTTAACTCTTAAGAAGTATAATTCAGAGCTCTAGGACCTTTCTTCTTTTCAAATGCAGGTTTGGGTTTTAAAAAATATTTTATATTTCTATATTTTAATTTTATACTTTGTTTCTGCATGAGCACACATGTAATATAAAAAGCCTCTTCATTTAGCCTCTGCTTTGAGGAATATGAATCTATTAACTATACTCTGCATGAATACAAACTAGAAAAAATGCAGGAAATATCAGAGCAAAATTATTTCTTACATGCAAGTTTATGGATTTTAAATCTGAATCATCGGTATTACAGGGATGTTTGTTCTTATTATTAACTATTTCACTCATCTTCATGCTTAAAGTATGAGACTCTACATGCTCTGGTGACTTTTTAAAAAAGTTAAAAGTGAGGGTGCTTAGTACCTTATCAGGCTGTGTCCTGCATTAGGAAGGAATTTCAGATTTCCCTGGATTCTGTTAATGCTATTACTGTTGGTGCATTCAGCGTTGTGTATGTTCTCTTTGGCTGGCCCCACTCTGAGAAGAATGTATGTATGTGTTGAACACCAAACAGAGTCATCTAAGATGCTTGTAGCTAGTGGCTGAAGTAACTGGAGAAGTCGGAGGGACTTTGGGCCTGATTCATCAGGTGCCCAGATCCATGGGAGTACCAGCACTTTTGGGAGGCCTGAGTGAGAGAATGAGGGACAGGCTCCTCCACATGTGAGACCCAGATGTGAGTCCAAATCCCTCTGGCCTCATGGCAGTATGTACCTGAGCGATGCAAGCACAACTTCATGTGCAGCAGTCATAACACTATTTGGTGGCACATGTTACTTAATTTGCCTTTGTAAAATGAATATGAATAAATCATATCTCTGTGGATGCTATGTGATGCCAGTTTTTTTAAAGAAAGCAATTAGATGGCAAAAGGTTCACACCCTCGATTGGTTAATAGTTTGTTTGTAGTGGGAAATGGAAGCCAGTCTGATAAATATGTACATTGTTTGATATACAAGCACATCTACACACACACATAGAATATGTGTTGCATTAATGTAGTGTTTCTATAATAACCAATACATATTTTAATCAGCTTGTATCACCTGGTATTTGTGCAAAGCCACACTCTGCCACCCAAGATGTTCGCTTCCTGGTTTAAGTTTTTTCAGGAGAACATTCCATCAAGCATTAAGGTATTGTAGATGACATCCCAGAACAGATTTAATTTATCACAGCAATCTCAGTTTCCCTCATAGTACGCCTCTCAATTAGGTTATCACCTAATGCTTTAAAACTGTCCTAGTAAATGAATGAGTGAACACCTAAATCAATACTGCTTTCTTCTTAGATTCACAGATGAGTGGATAAAACTCTTAATGCTGCCCACCAAAAACACACATTGATTTTATATTAAAATATATTGCATTGGAAAGAGGAGGAAACATATAGCTCTTAAGTGTACATGGTAAAAATATGCAGAGTAGCACATGTAGCATATTAACATGTGGTTCAGTAGGCTGAAGGTATTATGAAGTTGGAGCTGTTGGCAGTGCCTTTGCCTTAATATACTGCCTACATACAGTTTGGCTTCACAGTTTCAGAGTATTGGAGGTTTTAGAACTCGGAAGAGCAATACCGTATGGATTACTGGAGTGAAAGATAAATAGTGTGCACTGAACCACTGGAAGCCTGTGGGACAGCAGGTCTTTTCGATGGAGCTGATGCCTTTCTGAATTTTGCAAGGCATTGATCTTTACATGTAGAAATTTATGGCCGCTGAAAGGACGTATAAAAAGCAGGCTGGCAGTGAAAGATTTGAACTTAAAAATACAGTCCTCAATTTAATCCATTAATTTTTTCTTTTACAATTTCTGTCTGCCGCTTGCTGGATGTGTAGTTTTAGAAAATTTAAATAAAATGTTATATGTGTAGTTTGGCTTTGCCTGTAATCCTGTCAGAATGTGTACCATCCTTTAGAAAAGAAAAGAAATTATTTCTGTATCAGAAGTGCACAGGACTGTGGGCTATTGTTTTTGCCTTGCAAGCATTACTAGGTTGAACAGGAAGAAAAAAAAAAAAATTTGAAAGTGTCTGTCAGATGAAAGAGTGAAAACATAACCAGAAAAGAAAAGTAATAAATTGGTAGAGTGCATGTTCCTAATTATAACAGTAAAATAACTGAACCTCCTAATTTACCAAAGAATACAGGACAGCTTTGGCAGAGGAGGAGGAGAGAAGTGAAAGAAATCACAGTGAGCCAGTTGTCGTCAGTACTAATTTGTATTCAACTTAATTAGAGGTAAGGGTCCAGATCCTACTGGTGGCTGTGTAAATCCCAGTCCAAGCATCACACCATCCCAGAGGAAAGGCCAGACTGTCTGCAGAGACCTGGGTGCATTTTGGATGGCTCTAAGCACATTTTGCTATCAGCCAAACGGGAAAGGCTCGCCACAAAGGTGAGGGCTTCCATTGGATGCAGACTGGGATCTGAATTTGGATGGAGTCTTCTGCTGCTCCTAGTTTTACAAATAACATGTGTTTCCACGTGCATGAGCTGTGGTGGTGCAGCTGGTGCAAAGTGAGAAGCAGCTGGAGTAAGCTCTTATCCCAGCCCCACTTTGGTGCTCAGCTCAGCCACTGCAGCAGCCCTTGGCTGTGGGAGCAGAGTGCTGCCCAAAAGTGGCAGCCTTGGGAAGGACATCCCTCTGTGTTCCAGCTCTGGTCCCTGGTGTGCAAGGTTTCCATACTGATTCCAGGCAAGGGGCTGACATAGGCAGTCTGGGCAGCATCAGTGCCACTGAAGCTCTAGGTTTAGATACTTAACACTTTGTGACTGAAGATGCTTTTTTGAACAAAACGGTTTGAAGTCTATGTTTTCCTATCAAGCCGGCTGGGAATGGAATCACTTCAATAGAACAGCACGCATTGCTTCAGGGCCAGAACGCTTTTCTTTGTGGGGATTCTGGACTTTTGAGCAGCAAGAAAATTGTTGTATCTCTGCAGAGCTCTCAACAGCAATTGCTCATCTTGTAGTTCATAATAAAGCAATGAAAGCAACATAAGAGAAAAAAAAGTACAAGGTCTTCCAAATAAAAAATAGAGTTGTGACGAAATTTCCTGTATCAGTAACTGAGAAGTGTTTTCACAGAAGGGACTGTTGTATAGTTAAAACCCATGGTGCTTCTGCAACTGTTGACAGAACTCACTATACCAAAATGTATCTCCTGTTACATTTGTGTTTATGTTTTAAAGTCCCCAAAACCAAACTTTCAGTGTGCTCCTGGTCTGTGCTTGAAAACCTTCCCCAGGCAGTAGCTCTGCCTGCAGACAGTGTGCCTTGCTATGGATTAAGGTATTATCATGATGGGTGAAGATACTAATATTCTGGTTTGTTTACTGAAACAGGACCTTATACCCGTCATGCCTAAATTCTGGATTATGAACTAGACTGGGTAGGAACTAATTCTTCTTAAGCTGTCAGTGGCTCAGTAAGTTCACTAGGGAAGCAAGGTGGTTCAGTTACTCAGAGCTGCTGTGAATATGTGCTGAATATCTGATCTTGCTTCTCCCGAGTGCATATGAATTGCGCTGCTTCTTGCAGGCACAAGTTGTAACAATTCCTTGCATTTTTCTTTCTTTGTGTCACTTTATCCTGCGGTGATCTTATCAGCACTATTTCCCTAGAAGAACTTAGATTTTTATTATTTTGTTTGCCTTGATTCAGCTGGGTGTTAAAGTGACCTCGCTTTCTCCCCCACCCACCAGCCCTCACCCTCTCTCTTTCTCTGTTTCTCCACCACCCTCTTTCCTCAGAGGATTTACTGTCTTTGTAGACTTGTTTCTCTTTCTCCTTTTCTCCCTAGTGTCCACCCTGATTTTGTAACCATAGCAATAACTGAAATACAATCCTAATATTTGCTTGCTGTAGCTATCATCTAACCCAACAGATGAACTGCTGGCTTTTGTGTGTCATAAGGTTTTGAAACTTAAATCCCATACATCTGCATATGTGAGGATAATTTGTTTGGTGCCCAACTGTCCCTTACAGAAAAGGTTTTGTTTGTGTAAAGTTGTGTGGGCACTGGCGCAAGTAAAAGCAAGTCCTTATGGTAGTGAAGCCAGAGAAAGAAATTGTAAAAATAAAACACATGGTTGCATTACAGGGAAGTTCTGCCTCACATAGATTTATTTCAGTCTCTTGCTTGGAATACGTACAGCTTCCATTTTCCAAGATTTTTGCAAGATCCACGAATAATGGAAATTGTTTTTCACTTCAGGATGTTGCACACTAAGCCCAGAATTTGATTGGGATGTGCTAGTGCTTCTCATGACAAGTGAAGGGCTTTGGGGTGGAGGAGATGGTTTTACACACTTTACCAGCCCCATATTTTAACTACCGAGGACACAAGAGCTGGAAGAAAAATTCTCATGGCAATAAATCTCTTCTTTATGGACAAGCTTAAAAAGCATTTTATAAAAACTATGCAGTAGCTAATGAAGTAGTTTATTAATTATTATAGTCTTCCTGTGAGATAAATAATTTCAGACCGTTGAACTGAGAGAGAAAATTGAAGTGACTCACTAGAGGCCACACAATTTGTCAGTGGAAGAGCTGAAACAAGCACAGAAGAATTTCTGGCTGCCAGTTCCAGAAAACACAATTTCTGTCTGAGTAGAATTTATGTATATGTTATTTTAAAGTTAATATTAATGTTAGTAATATCAATATAAATTGTTGAAATAGACTGTTTTTCATGACTAGTAAAAGAATGGGAAGACTGAACTCCTCAAGCTTACAGAGGGTGCAGGCTCAAATTTAGGATTAAAATCCAAATGAAGGTGGCACTTTGTGTTTGGATTTAATGCCCCTGAAATTTCCTGAACTTTACTGATGAGATTTTGGCTCAGAATGACAAAAATTAACTGATCTTCTGAGACTTCTGTCATCTGAGATGATGGAAGCCTTGTGACATCAGCTTCCCTGGCATCGTGGCTTCCACTGAAATCTCAGGAGAGCACTTACTTTCACATAATGTCAACCATATCCAAACCAGGACTAACGAATACCCCTGTAGAGCTCCTCCTAAGATCACAGGCATATTTGAAACATTGCTGCAAGCTGTGTGCAGTCCGAGGGAGTGTTCACAGCATTTGTTGTTTCTGCTGTCAGATATGGCCAGTGACACTTCTCAGTGGTGGTGGGAAGGCTATATACTGTCTTCCAGATGTTCATTAGTGCAAATTCTCATTTATGTTCAGAGGAGGTAATTTAAAAGCTGGGACAGGCTGGGTCTCCCACCCTGGAAACACTTACACAGCAAACTGTGCTTAGCTCTGGTTTTTACTAGCAAATTGCCGTCCAGTAAAATTTTTCTGAGATTTTAGTGTATGAAATACTATGAATAATCTTCTTGAATGTGCTCTGTAGTCAGGCTGCATGGGATGTAGCACAGTTAGTTGTGTCCTCTGCACTCTGTATCCCCTTTGTTTTCTGGGTGCTGCATAGCCCATTTCATGGGATGTCCTCCCCAGGGGACCTGAGCTGCCTTTCCTCAGTTTGTTCCTCATGTGCTGAGGACTGACTTTAGCAATATGGGCACATCCAAATTACTCTGCTTTTGACAGTTTCCTTTGTTTTAAGGACCTTATGTTAACAAAGAAGACAGTGAAATACCGAACATAGCTGGAATATCGCAGAGGCAAGGAGAACATGGAATTTGACCAGCTGAAGATGAACTAGCATGAAGATTCGACTAAAAGACTGTTAGTTTTTTTTAGGAATAGAATTCAGTTCAAATTCATTTTATGCAGAACCTTCCTCTTCCAGTCATGCATGTGCTTTTTTTCCCTCCCATTTCTTAAAGTCACACTGAAAGCAAATCATTTTCATATTGAGAAATGTTCCACAAATCTTACTTTAAGATAGTATCAAATTCTTCCTTTAGTAACAATATCAGTGGGGAAGTACTTTAATTTAGGATCACCTTCACTATGTACATTTTTGTTCATGGAAGCTTGGTCTTAAAATTATGTTGCAAAAAAAAGGGAAAGCTTTTGTAAAATAGAAAACAGCAGACAGGATTCCTGTAATTTGGTTTTTCAGTCTACTGGAAACAATTTAAAACAAAACATCCGCCTTTTCACTGCAACTTCTCTCCCTTCTACTTCAGTTTTCCAAAATGAGTATTCAGAAAAGAGATAAGCCCCATAAGCAACTTAAAATAGAACTTCATAATCCTCTGCCTTTAAAATATCAGTGCCAAGATTTTTGGTATAGTCAAAAATTACTTTTAAAATTTAGCCCTGATCCTCATCTGTAAACCAGTGTAAGTTGACTTCAATGAATTGTATGGTTTTTGCATCAACTGAGCACCTAGTTTATACTTTTGAATCTCGAAATTTCCTTGAGACAAGCTTTGGCTCTTCCAGAATTTTATACTGCCAGGTAAGCATTTTGTTTATTTTGGCTTTAACATTATTTTATTTAGAGTCCATATTCTGTATTTTACAGAATATTCTAGAGACTAAATACATTCTGCCTACAGAGCATATGTGGGAAGATTATTCATAGCATTTTATACACTAAATATTTAGTATATATTTGCCTCTTACTCTTGCACGCTGGTGTTTTGACAACTGCTCCAGAATCTTATATGAACTTTATCTGACTTCATTTTTCAACTCTGCTTCCTGTAGGGGTTCATTACATAATATTTAAAGATACATTATTTTCTCTAATCCCCAAAATAATATCAGAAGATTTTTATAATTGATTCATCATACCAGACAATCACCAGCAGTTTTATGACAGGTATTGATATCTGTCCCTAGTGATTCATAATGAAAAATTGCCAGATATTTCTTTGAAAGTGATGGATGATTCATGTTGTTATATTTAGGTCACATTATTCTGGAATGTTTAAATTAGACTAAAAGCCACCTCTGAATATACATGTGCAAACATAGAGTACATTTTTAGTTTCCCATCTGGAAATATAAAGTCCAGAACTGTTTTCAAGTCATGAGAAATATTGTTATATTTTTATTTTGGTATTTCAGTTCACACTCATACTAATATGAAAAGTTTAGTAATGGCATATCCTCAATACTGCCCTCAGATGCCAAGGTTACACATGAAGTCCAATGGGATCTACCAAATGTTTAAACTTTTATTAAAGCCCAAAGCCCAAAATAGACTTTACTAGACCTGTACAAATTATTTTAAATTATGTAAATATTTTTAATATGTCTGGCTTCTGACAGAACACCACTATACACTGAAGTATGACATTTGCCTTACTCTGCCAACTTTTTTCTTTTTTTTTTTTCTTTCCCAAAATACCTAGCATCATTACTGGATTTGACTAGAGTCTGCTTTATGTGCTGCTTGTGGTTCAGGAGAAACATATGTAAAGAGGATGGACTGTGTTCCCCAACTGTTAACAGAGGCTCTTTAGCATGAGGTTAAGCGTGAACTTTGTTTTGGCTGCCAACAAAGCAGCCAGGAGATACCCAGCATAAGGGTGGGGGAAATCCTGATCTGCTTTCCATCTAATGGACATGTGCAGCTGCTCTGCAGGCTGGTGTTGGTGTGCAGTGTGTGACTGTGTCAGAGAGAAAACTATTTATTTGGAGGTTTGTAACAGATATTGCTCTATTGCTTCATCTTCTGGGAATTTTATTAAATTGAAAAATCCTGCCAAAACATTAATATCTGGATCTGTACAAAATCTGAGTTTTTGAGTACTTCATTAAACT
The DNA here is from genome assembly GCF_008360975.1 of Lichenostomus cassidix. Taxonomy (NCBI): domain Eukaryota; kingdom Metazoa; phylum Chordata; class Aves; order Passeriformes; family Meliphagidae; genus Lichenostomus; species Lichenostomus cassidix. Next base: position 34,230,870 of record NC_139482.1, read on the forward strand.
AGAGGCAGTGGTAGGCGATAATAAGAGCTAACTGTCTGAGGAGCCTCAGGTTTATCAGTCAGATGTTTGAATGTGTGCATGTTTGTGCACATATCCATTTCTTTTTCCTGTGGTTATGGTGGGTCTTTTTCTTCCTCCATTCCATGCACTTTTACTGTGCAAGAATAATCTTATCTAGGATATTTGGCTAATTTTGTCCATCTATCTACTTATTTGCATATTACCTTATCTTCTGTTAAGAAACCGCTTTTCCTGAAATAATTTAGGATGCTGAAGAAAAATAAATGTCTGAAAATCCATATGTGTTATCCAAAAAACACTTACTAACACTCAGGGTGACTACCATTTGCACAAAGAAAAAGCAATTTGTTCGGCTACATGAATTTGCAGAGGCTTTTCAGTCTTCTAAATCATGTTAGTGGTGGATTAGTTTGATTGGAAACTTGATCCAAGCAATGTTTGAATTAGTTGCATACAGAGTTCCCAGAGGTAGTCTAGAGTTTATGTGAAAAAAGGTATATAACTGCATCAGTATTGAGAATTAAAATAGGAATGAATTGCCCTTGGTGAAATTTGTGGTTAGTGGGATTGTTCAAGCATACCAAAATCCTTCATTTAAGTAAGAAATAAGAAAATAAGGTAGCTTAATCTAATTTTAAAGATTTTAGAAAGCAAAACTTCCTTTTCTACTACACTTAAAATTCAAGATGTGTTTATGCTAGCCTTAGTAAAACTGGTATATGTGACTCATGATGGTAGTTTAATACTGCCCACAAAAATCCAAATAGCATAGCTATGACTTGTAGTACCCATCCAGTATGTGCTTTCCTCCTATAGGAGGGAAGGAGGAAAGTTATCCCTAGGGCTCCTGGTCACCGCAGCCTGGATGATGATCACACCTGGTCATCACCAGCTGGATGAAGTAGCTCTAAACTTCCTCCCATCTTTGGTTTGTCCCCCCCACAGTGAAAAAAAGAGATCATGAACATGCATTTCTCTGGAACATGTAAGATCTCTCTGCAGGGACTTCTCAGGTCTGAAGCAAAAGTGAAGCTCTCTTGAGTTGCATGTGTGAAGGAGATGAAAAAGCAACCAAGATTAAGTCCTGGATGTCTTTAAACAGATTCTAAATTCTGTTTAAAGAAAGCTGCTGTAGATTCTGTTGAGCCTCCTGCCAGTTACTGGACAGGAGAAATCACGATGTGTGTGTAGCTGGGAAACAACATTTGCCTGAAGTTGTGAGGTGCCTCCTGTCACTCTCCACCCTTTGTTTCTCAGTGGAATGTCACCATCACAAGGGATGGACCATGTCCACACTGACGGTGAGCACTTTGCCAGGAGCCTTCCTGCAGGGACCTAAGCAAAAGGGAAAGTGAGGAGCCCAAAGAGCTCTATCCAGGGTTCAGGTGCTGCCAGTGCTGATACTGGGCCACCATACCCAGGGAGGAGAGAGACCACCGTCCTGGCTGTCTTGAGGTGAAGGAGCATATGTGTCATCTCTGCAGGCAGCAAAGAAGGACCCTTTCCCCCACAGTGATTGTAAAAGACTGTGAGAGCCCAGTTCTCACCAGCAGATATCTCCTGACCCTTCCCAAACCTGGTGTAGGGTAGGCAGGGGCGGGTGCTGGGCTTTGCTTTGCAGGACAGCCAGCAGTGCATCCATGTCTCGGTGGCTGCTCCTCTTCTTTGACAGAGAAACCACCTGGGACACACCCCCAAGGCCCTCTACTCTGGGTTTACACACCCAGGAGGTAATGTTAGCATGGTATCAGTGAACATCCTACCTGTCTACTTGAATCTCCATGTAGCATTTGATGTATCTCCCATAATAAATTATGTACTTTGAGGAGCAATAACAATAGCTGAGATTCTCGAGACAAGAAGAGTCACGTTACCAGAAGTACCAAAAAGGCTGATTAAAATTAAATCGTAGCAGACAACAGTTGTGTTACAAAGGAAGGCTCAATTACAGCCAAATCACTTTCTTTGCTAACCTCTGACTTATTTATTTCTCCTGCATGCTGCAGTCTGCATACTCTTTCTGATTGTAATGAGCATTAATTGATTAGCTGGATCTATGAAGAGCTTGAGCACTCGTAAGTACTATCCCAGTGGGTACACAACTAAATACTTTATGAGGTAATTAGTATTTTAATGCCTTTTCTAATGAGCCTTTTCAGTAATGAAATCTCATGAGAACATTATTGGTTCAAATATATTTCTTCAGACAAAACAAAAGGTAAGCTAATGCTATTAAGAGATTTTAAAGGTAGTTTATAAAATGGTTTTCAGTAACTTATTTTTGAATGCTTGCCTTGGTTCATTTTGCTTTATTAAAAAAAAAAAGCCATCTTAGTTTTTCCCACTGCTCTGCCTCCTGCACTCCTCTCTTTTGACAGAATTCTTACACCATACTGCAATTTCAAATAATTGGGATAATTTCTGAGGCTGCTACCCAATCTTCTAAGCTCAGCTGTAAGTAAATAATACCATACTGTCTGAGTGTGTTGTTTCAGATGTGTTCTCATACTGGAAAAAAAAACAACTCTGTGCCTGGCTGCACAGTGCCTTGGATTTATGACTCTGTCAAGTTTGAGGGAAGGACCAACCTCTTCAAAGGTTTTCAATGTCAAGCTGAGCTCTGCTCTGGAGGTTTGAAAGCAGCACAGAACTTGGAACCATGCAGGCAGTCTTCAGCTTTGTTGCATACACTCCTTTTTACCTATCTTTAATGCATAGTGGAAAGAACAAGTCCTTTGCCTTGAATTTTACTTTTCTGGTACCTAAAAGAAGACTGCTGAAGACAACTTTTCTGGAAGGAGCTTTTTCGGTGTGTGAATGGCTCATTTTATCATTGGCCACAGAGATTTTTGTTCTCTGGAGATCACAAGGCCTCTGTAGCTTTTATGTTCTCATCTCTTAGGGCTCACTTCTTCTAGCTGGGAAATGCAGTCTTGTCCTGACTGGGACTTCAACTGCAGTTTAACAGCAGATAGAAATGTGGGGAAACAGCCTGAGCCAAACAATGAAGCATCTGTGTTTTGGAAACCTGTTTCATAAATTAGTTTTACATAATCTAGGTTATGTATGCCTTGAAATGCTTTACTTCATTTAAATTTAGGGATGTACAAATCTTACTTAATATGAGAAGCTGTAGGAGTAAAACTGTAAGAAATTCCCCTATACAGATCTCATTATGTAATATAAGATGTAATGAGCCTAATTCATCCTTAGGGTGTCTTTAATGGTGTCAGCACAGTTTTTGCAAAGGATGGATTTGGCCTAGGGACATCACCACCATAAAACCTGTCTTCCACTGGCTTTTCATTCTGTCTCCAAAGCTTTACTGAGACATGTCACTGTGATATATTAGTAGCCTAGTACTTTTTGATGACTCTAAGTTATTAGTAGTATGGGTGTTGCTTTCTTCAAATGAATATGAAAAGCCCCATTTTCAGTTAGGGCAACCCTAAAAGCCCCATCAGAACATAGAGAAATGGTATTCTTTGGCTCCATGTGTGTGACCTCCCTTGCAGTACCATGCATTAGCAACATTTATGAGATGAAGAACGCCCAGCACTGACCACTGCTTTCCACATTGCCTGCCATCTCCACACCCACTTGCAACTCAAGACCCAACAGCACAGGCGAGGTTGACGCCTCCTGTGTCAGCTCCTTACAGCACCCGCAGAGCGTCAGGCTCTCAGCGCTCACCCACGGTGTGGTGGAGCCCTCTTGTTGAGGCACAGCCCAGCACACTTTCAGGATGGAAGCTGAACAGCCTCATCTGTTCCCTTGGCTAAGATGAGGTAGCTTCCTGTGTCCATGTTAATGGTTTGTTCAAAATGCAGAGTAAATCAGCTTTGCCTGCCTTGCATACCAAGGTGAGCCAGCCACCTTGGCTGCTCTGGGACCCTCTGCATGGTTTGCAACTTGACAGGCTGCGACCACACCAGAGCCCAGAGAAGCAAGTTCAAGAGAGAAGGTGCACATCAGGTTACCAACCCAAGAGCAGAGGAAAAATATCCTCAGAGAAATATTTTGGTTTCCATTCTGGAAACTTCATAGAGGGTGTTTCTGCTCCATATTCAGAGGCTTCCTTAGGGGACAAATGATCCCTCATCTGTCTGAGGGTAGAAACCCTTTACTGCCTGTCTTTCATGGCCTTCGGATTTTCCTGAACACTAATGGAGCACAGTAAGAATTAAATTGGGGTGGTGGGGAGACCAGTTGCCAGATGTTGCTTTTGATTTGGTAATATTTCTTTTAAACTTGAAATGGGCTGGAGTTGTTTTCCTTACTTTTTCAGAGACTCTCTCTATTTGTTTGTGCTTTCTGAGTCATCACCTGTCTTTGCCAAGACTTTATTATATCTAACAAAAAGTATATTATTGATGCACTGTGGCATGCACAAAGCCTTTCTATGAACATCACTGGACAAGTGTTCCTTCCAAATTCATTTACCTTCCTGTCTCTGCTCCTGAGCAAGTCCCTGCTCCAGGCTCTGCTCTGAGAGTTTGTAAATGCTCAGCAGCTTTGACACCTCATGCACTTGAATGCACAGCTTTCTCAACTTCTGATGCATTCAGATCAGTGCTCTTACCCTTCTATAATAACATGTATATGTATATGTAGGCACTGAAGAAATGTTTCTAGTAGAAATACTTGGAAAGAGCAAAAGGCACTTAAAAGAGAAGTCTGCCACTCTTTTCTTTCTCCTCCTTGTGTATACCATGAGATCATGATGAATGGCTTTGGTGATGTTTGGAGGGCAGAAATCACTTGTATGTTCAGTTCAGGAAGACCTCTGAATCGGCAGGGTGAGGGGAACTGGCAGCTCTGGGCCTGGAAGGACCCATGATGTCATCTCATGTGGCCACAGGGGATGCAGCTATTACTACTTTAGGCATTACTCTTGGGTAGTACTGAGGTGCGTGGGTTTTATTGGCCTTGCAAACACATTAATTCTGCTCTGAGCAATGGAAAGATTCCCCACCCTCAGGGGAGGCTGTTTGGGATGGAGTGAGACTTAATGCTCAGGAAAGGGGGCTGTTGTGGGTGTGCATGCAGGACAAGCAGAGAGGACTCCAGACTTCGCAGATACACTTCTAGGGATGTAAACTGAGTTCAAACGAATGGGAACCTCTAAATGAAGTGTACTTGAAACAAAGCTACTATGAGATAGAAAAATATACACAGTAAAGAAATAGGATATCTTGACACTTATTCATGGCTTTCCTGGGATGTCTTGGACTGTACAAACTCACTGCTATTGTGTTAGTGAAACTCTAGATTCCCTGAGGTCATAACTGTTACCGAAATTTCTTTTGCTTTGAAGAAAGAAGAGAAAAAGTAAATTTACTACATTAGTGTAACTCCTGTCAACCCCACACATAAAGGAATTATGAAAAACATATAATTTAAGAAATTATGGACAAACTCATAATGTCATGACAATTTCCTTCCAAATAACATGCATTTTGAGAATATAGATTTTTTATATAGAACCAGGAGTGGAGTTGAATGTCTTCTTTTTTTCTCAGCCTTTTGTTTCAGTAAAAGAAGATGCTATTGAAGACATGTTGGGTAGTCTGTCTGGTGTCATTGATGAGCTCTGCAAGAGATATGCTATCTCTGTTTTGCTTTTAAGCTAAATGAACACATTCAGAAGGCATGGACAGTGTAAGAATCGTATTCTCAGGATATCTTATTTCCTTACAATCTACTAAAATTTAATTCAGAATAATTGTATATTGTATTTGCAGTTCAATTTAGATAATGTTTACTAGTGTTTACATATTGTGCCTGGCTAATAGATGGCAGATATAGAATGAAAATAAAATACAGAGAACCCAGACAATAAACATCCCAGTTCACAGTTAGACTGTGAGTCTTTGTGCTTCTTCATAGTGTGATTTCAGAATCTAATTAAGCAGATGCTCAAGTAGCTTGGGGATCCAAGCCTTAAATTGCTCTATTAAATTACTTTTTCCTATCAGCATGAGTTTAAGTGCTGAGGATAAATTTACAATAAGGAAGAAATATTTAGGAATAAAAGAATGAGATAAATTAAGCCACTTCAAAAAGCCAGAAATAAACTGTTAGCTAACAACACAAAATGCAAACTGGAAATGTTGGAAAGTACAGTGCATTATACTACACCACTGCTTATTCTGAAGAAGATAGAGCAAAAGATATGCTTAAATGCCTGAATTGTTTTCTGGGGATATGGTACTATTTTGCATGCAGATGTTATTTTCATTACTAAAAGTAGGTTCATTTCCTTTCCCACCTGCCAGTCACATCCAAACCAAAAAACTGTCCCAGTACATTTGGGAAACAGCTAGTGGCATATAATTTAAGGAGGAGGAATATCCTAGTTCATGTGTAAATAATGTAAAAATTGGTGATGTCTTACACTGTTAAATTTCTTTATGAATATCACTGCTTTATTTAATTTAACAGTGTTATTCCTCAGCAAAGAAAAAAAGATTTCTGGATTTGTAAATGAAGCTGAAACGGTGGGGTTCGCAGTATGAGGGCCACCCTGAGTACAATGTCTGCATTAATCTTTGCTCCTGCACAGAAGGCTGGAGCTGCTTGCCAGAGCTAATGAATGGATTCTGACTCCGCCACGTTAGGCTATTACCAAATACAAAGGCTGGTCACAAATTATAGTTTGTCTGATGGCTTCAGATATAAGCATTAGGAAAACATTTGTTCAACAGTAATAATTAGTCAGCGATAGAGGCAAGTTTTACAGATTGCTTTGGAGCACTGAGGCAAATGCGACTTTCTGTGGGAAAAAGCCTGTTGCCTGTCTAGTGATTCATAAAAAGCATAAAAAGGCTCTTTAGTTGCATCTCTTCTAAAAGTGAGACCAAACCACAGCACTTCTGCAAAACCCTAATAACCTCAATCTTTACTGCAAACACTGTAGTGTTTTAAGAGCACTACTTTTCCTGATTTAAACAACAAAAAAATCTTATTGGAGAGTTGTTCCTGGCTTGGATTAGGGTCATGTTTGCACAGATACAGTGCTTCACTGAGTGGATTCTTTTTAGCTTAAACCTTAACAGTTAAATTGGAAGAAAACTCACAACTGGCTCAGAGGAGCTCAGCAAATCACCAGGCAGCCTGGGCTGCTGAGATGCTTTCGTTCTTTAGCAATGAACTCATACCTTGGGCTTTTGTATTTCTCGGTGAGAAGAAGCCATAGTTCAGAGAACTGCTAGGAACAGGATGGTTAAATGAAGCCCAACAGTAAGCAATTCGTGTTACTGAAGCATGTCATTGAAACTTGGCACAGGCGCTAGGTTGGAGCTTGTGCTGTGGAATGGCTTTAAGTGCTTGTCATCCCACAGATACCGCTGCAAATGTTCTGTATTGTCTCTCCTTTCCTGCGCTGTCCGGGAGAGTGAGTACAAAAATAAGTCTATGCGTTTTCATTTGTTTGACTTTGAGTTTTCTGTGCTTTGGTTTCAGTAGCATGGCTATCAGATGAATGAGGTTGAATCCGTGCCAGGAGAGATGCAAAACAGCCCATTACTTCATTGTGTGGTTGATTTGCTTGTTTGTTTTAAAAGTTTGCATGTACTAGTGAATGCGAGGGGATGATAGCATCTAATAATTGTAGTGCTGGCAGGAGCAATGCAAGTTTACCCACACAGCCTGCCAAGGTACCTCTAGTCTGGCTTGCAGCACCTTTTTTTTTTCCAATGGTTGTCCTGCTGCTGTAGCACAGACCCAGAGAGCAGCTTTAAAGTACTCACAACTGGCGTGTGCAGGGAGACCACCAAATTAATTTTCCTTTTTCATGTGATTAGTTTTTGACTGCTATGTTGCCATATCTTGTGCCAAGGTATTTAACAGGGGGCTCCTGCTGTGAGAGTCCTCATTTCCACTTTTGCGCTGATGCAACTAAAGGGAAATTATTCCCTTCCCAAGATGATCGTTCTGTGAAAGATTTCGAGAGGGATCTGCCAAGAGCAGAAAGTATGAATAGATTAACAATTGCTGGTAATCCCTGCATTGCAGAAAGATGGACTTGATCTCTGTATATTTGCAGGCTTGTGTCAATAGTCCAGAGAAATGTAAGATGGTCTTAAAGAGCTCGTAATAGTTTCAGTGCACATAGTTTGCTTCAGTTTTGTCAGTCTAGAATTCCAAGTATGAGTTACAGGTATTATCCTGAGGGCTTCCTCCAGTGCCCATGTCACCTTGGCATGGACTCGGGCATGGTAAAGACTTCACTGTAACAGTGACTTCTGTGATTTAGAGCAACAGAGCATGGTTGTCCATTAAATAATCAATTTTTTAAGCATGTCTTTACCAATGCTAATTAAAAAATCTGTATTTTCTTAATTATTTCATTAGTTATGATAAATCTCCATATTATTTTCTGTTTACTGGGTTGCTAGGGGTACCTAATACATCAATATGTGTAGAAGTGTTCAATGAGACTGCCAGGTTTTTTGAAAGATAGTTTTACATGCTTCAGAAGTAGGCTCCAATTGGCTAAGGAATTGGCCAAAGACTAAAAATGTGACATCATTCTTGGCAAGTCATAGAGATATTTTTGTTAACAGATACTATATAAAACGTGCACTATACTACTTCTAAGCAAAAATCTGTGTGTAAGAAAAATGAAATATCTCCTAGTCGAGAATAATTTTTCAAAGAAATGCAATTTATTGACTAGTCCTGTGTACGAGTTCGTTAATGCAATGTATTTGTTCTTCTATACCCATTTTCTCTTTAAATACAATTAATGTGTATGACCTGAAAACTTTTAAATCAATACCATTATTTAGCAGATAAATGTAATTATTCCCTATTAATTCTTCCATCAATTCCATGTTTGTGTAATAGACATGCTGCAATTGTCTTCTTGAGTCCAATCACATACTGCAACTTCCAGCAATTATATTTTAACTTAATTCCAATGGCTGATTGAAACCATGTGTATTCAGGTTTAGATAGATGTGCTTACTATGGGATTGTTAGACCTGCAGAAAATATGTTTTTAATAATCCATTAGTATTTAATTAGCATGCAATAACTGTCTTATTAAATCTAAATTAAAACCTTATTTGAAGCATGTAATTGAAAGTGCCACTGGGTAAAATCTAATCTGTCAGGGATGAATTTACATTGAATAACAATGCTAAAATTTTCTTTTCTGCAGTTTTTAGGGTCTTCCAAACATTTGCTCAGTCATCAGAGTGGAATCTTGCACCAATCAGTTTTCTGCAAGTGCAGCATTTAAAATGTGTTTTGGGTCAGAGTTGTCATCTTTTGAGAGTTCATCTTGATTTGAAAGATGATTCTTTGGGTGGAAGATGAGGAATCCTTAAACATTTACCAGATGCCAAAATGTGTGTGAATGTTTCCCACTGGCCAGTGAAGAAGGAGAGATAGTTTGCAACACACACCACATGCGTAGGTGTCCATCTGCATACCCTGCAAATATGAAAGGAAAAGGGTGTGCCTCTACCTCTTTATAAGAGAAAAGTTATTATCATGTGTTGCTGTGTACAAGAGGTCATGCAACACAGCTGGTGAGAGCAAATTACAGCAAAATTAGACTATTGTGACACTTTTCACTGTTCTGGGATAAGGGGGTTTCATAATCCAGCTAGAAATGTGAATTCATAAATGCTACTGGTGCATTTGCTTCAGCAGGACAGCTCAGGAATTCTGTATAAATTATCAGCCCAAATTGCTTATGAAATTCTAAACATCATCAGTTTCACATTAATAGCTATTAGAGTCCCTGTAAAGATGTGTTTAATCAACTGGCTAACAGATTTACAGCAAAAATCTCTTCTCGTATCTGCTTTGCAGGGTCCAAGTTTGTTTCCTTTTCTCATGGTAACCCTGTCCCTCCCTGAGAGTAAGTGGGAAAACTGCAACTGCAGGAAAGGCAAGAGACAGGAGCAGTGATTTAGCAGGGGAATCATGGGAGGTAATTTTCTAAGGGTACTTTATATTGGTGCTTACCCTTTGTCAGCCTCAGTCTTCATTGGGTGCTTAGAGAAGTCTCTGTGGACATCAAGGTCCCTTTTGGGACCTAAATATTATCATGCTTGTATTGCTATTATTACCTTGGTCTGGGCAACGTCCCCATGAACCTGAGACAGTTCACCAGATTGGGATTTGGCAGTAAAGAATGGGGTAATTCCAGATGTTGATGAGGCTGTCTGTGGATCCAAGACTGTGGCTAGGGAGGAAATAAAAGATTACCAAGCATGGAGAGCATGGAGAAGCAGCAAAATATTTTGCTGATTCCGTAGACAGTGTTGGCCAGCAACGCCTAGAGTGTTGACAGACCTCAGTTCCTGAGTTGTGGTGGACAGTTCTGTCCCTTCTGAAACTGCTCACAGGACAGAAATTCATCTCCTCTGTCTTTTATTAACAAGCTTGGGAGGATGAGGACCAAAAAAAACATCAAAGTATGTAAGCAAAGGAAACTTTCAAAGGAGAAGGAAGAAACTTGAGAACAATCTCATCTATGGACAGAAACTTGGCCTTTGAAGGAGGACAGGGATTTGCAAAGACATGTACAGTGCGAGTGAGGTGAACAGAAAGGCATCAAGGCTGTTTTGAAGAGGGCCAAAGAAAATTATGTATCCAGTGATGGGAACAACCCCTCGAATTACCCAAGTCAAATTAAATGGTTCCTTTTACTTGTAATATGTTTATGTTTAGGCCACACATGAATAGCTGTCATGGTGAATGCACTATGGTGTAAATCGTGATCTGTTTATTTGAACTTAGACTCTGAGTGTTACGGGACACCCATGCAAAACTGGAGTGCTCTTATTCCAGTGCAGTGAAAAGTGTCCCAATTTCTGCAAATAGCTCTATTTTGCTGCAATTTATGCCCACCATCTGTGTTGTGTGATTGCTTATAGGTAGCAACATGTGACAGAAACTCTTTTGTTATGAAGAGATACAGCCCATGAAAAGTTCATGAGAAGCCATGGGCAGCAGAATTCAGTCAGACCACCTAAGTCCTGCAGTGATAACCATGCAAGTACATGAAACACAGTCAACACAAATGACTGTACCCCATGGTGTTGCTCAGAATGAACACTGAGATGTCGACATGGCAGGGAGGTAGCTAAGGCTGAGAACCACTGAGCAGAGAAAACAGGGTGTAAAATGATTTAATTGCTCATCTTCATTGGAAATTGGTGGAATGTCAGGTCTAGCTGTGGAAACTATCTGGGGTTTATTTACGTAGCCTGACTTGAGGCACCTGTCTAAATCAGGAGGCAAAGTTCCTAACAGGGTTAATAGATCACTTAGGTTAAGAGCTAATTACAGTCTAATGTGAGGTTCTCTGAATGGCTTTCTAGTGGCACCAGTGGACTGGGGGCAGCTGGGGCTCCCCAGCCAGGGGCTGATTCAGGTGGTGTAAGTAAGCATTCAGACCCTGGGCTTCATAAAGTTCAACAGTGCAGTAATTCTAAATTAATTCTAAATTAATTTTATAGTTTTCATTACTATTTGCATGGTAAAAAGATGCGCAAGTCACAGAGAGAAAGATATTAACCACTTAGTGAGATAGCATATCTGTTGCTAGCAGCTTGGGATTAGGGTTTCAGCAAGGAGTAAGTAGTATCTATAGATCTGTGTTGACTTCAGCAACACCAGTTTACACCTGCTGAGAATCAGACTCAGGGCTGTTTTCTAAAAATCAGTCTTCTATCTACTCTTGGTGCATGTTTCCATGTGCTCTATTTCACTCTCTTGCTCATATTTTTAAGTGAAAGCTGCTGTGGCATCACTTAGGACAAGGATATTAACATGGTTATTAGAGAAATTATTACATATGGTTCATTGTCATGTTTTTCAGTGTTGGCCTGTAAAATCAGGATTCCTAAAAAAAAAAAAAAAGGCTCTTGCAGATTGCAAAAAGTAGAAGCATTTGACTTTCATTGCTAATCAAACAGGCTAAATATTCATGTTTATGTGCCTAAATGAAACTTTTGTATGCAGTCTTCCACCCCATCTGCATGAATAGTGGCATTGTAACAGGGTGAGGTCACTGCAGAAGGGAAAGTGAGGTAAGAACACAGCTGAATCTACAGCCTCTGTGCTACATGGTGCACCAGCTTGTGCTTAAAGGAATACAGCGCTTTTGCCCAAGCCAGAGTCGCTGCAGGCACTGCCTGCAGAGCTGAACGCCTCTCGCAGGGCTGTAGATGCATTCCTGGCTCTGCTGTATGGTCTGATGCACAGTGTAAGTTTCCTCTGCTTTTACTAACTGCTCTTCAGAGACCTCTTTACACATCTAATATAAGTGAAAATCCATATGGTTTATTTTAAAGCCTTCATTAAAAAAAAAAATAAACAGTTATCAGGCCTCATTCTGCTTTGACTTATGTGGCATAAATCCTGAGCAGTCCCTTTGTAATATTCACTGATGTTCAGGATTTGTGCCAGCATCAGGGGGAGCAGCGTTTGGCCCATCAAAGGGCTTTTTCCCTCTCATTCTTTTCAAAAGAAGTGACTCAACTTTACGAAGACTGATGGCTTCCTATTGGCATCACCTCTGTCCCTAGCGGGAATTCTCATATATAGAGTATGGCATAACCCAGTGTGTGCATCTGAGAACTGGGCAGTGGAAGGGTGACAAAGTAAAGCAGTGTTTGAAGGAGTGTGAGATTTGCTAAATCTGTGTGTCAGTTCATATTTTACCTATTCCTTGTATTAACTTAAAAGGCCATATAAACAGTTTGCCAAGGGTACACTGGCAAATCGCCGTTCCTCGCCCACCATCATAATTAGAATTCTGAGAACTTGGAAAAACCTGCCTGGTGAGCAAGCCCTTCTTGCCCTTTTTCCACAGGGTTCTCCAAGCTCACAAACCTGGGTAGACTTGGAGCAGCTGCTGCTTCAAATGAGACTGTCCATCCCAGCCTCACCACCTAGCACAGGAGCCAAAGGGCTCTGTTTTCATCCCACGCTGCCTCTTGCTGCTTCAGCTTCCCAGTGTAGCTCCATGAGCTCCCAACAAATTTGTCTGACATAGAAATACCCTCTTGACTGCCTTTGCCACATCATGCAGCAACAAACCCACTACTATTTAACCCAGACTTACTGGAGCAGCCTGTTTCTGTCTCACATATCAAACTCTTTCTCTCAGTCAGCTGCTGATAACCTTGCGATCAGACTGACATGAAGTCTGATGTTTCAGAAGCAGGACACTCAGTACTGTGTTCCTGCTGCATCAGGCTCAGTTCTGATCAAGCCAACACCAGGATTTATTAACCAATTTTGGCTCATTTTTTACTGTTTTTTTTCCCTCATATCATGGGCAGTGGGTTGAGCCATGAGTGTTAACAAGGTAAAATTGTAAAATTTTCTAAAGATTTTTTAGCTCATTTGGTACCCTCATCTTTGCCCAGCACAGGAAAAACAGGTAGGAGCTGGTGAGGCAGTCTGTAAAGCTTGGAGAGTCTTTTTTCTGTGAAAACTAGCCATTTTTTGGTTACCTGAGCCAAGACCTTGTTGACCCTCGGTTGCCAAGCAGGACAGTGTGTGTGTGTGTGTCCTCCCTGTAGGAAAAGTAACTCAGAGGCTCTTTTTTCTTTGCTCCATGCATTCCCCAAACACCAAAATAATTTCTGTTTTTCCTGCCTCTGCAACATCCAACTTACTCATGAGCATTGGAGCTGCAAATGGCATCTGTTCCTGGTTGGTCCTGGTCAAAAATCTCCTCTTTCCTTCAGGCTTTCTGACCCATCTTAGAGTTTGGGGTTGTGGCAGCACATCAAGAGAGAAAGGGAGAGAGAGATACAAGCCTGAGTGATAGGGAGAGTGATGGTGAGATGTAACATGGCATAAAAATAGGGGAATAGGTGAAGCAGAAACTTAAAAAAACATAATTGTATAAAGACTCTGAAAAATGAAAAGAGTGTCAATAGAACTGGGCAAAAAATAAGTATTTGGGTAGCATTTCAAATAGCCACATTCAGTCTATGGAAGCTAGACATGCCCCACAAGCTGCTTTTAATTAGGAAAGCACAGTAAATGCAACACAAAAGAGTAAATGCTTGTGCTTCTTCCCAGTTCTGTCCTTTGGTGTAACTTGCATGTGTCTCTATTATAGCAGAGGAAACATTATGGGGCGGAAGCAAGGGAAACTTGCAGGGCTGCCGGAAGGAGCAGGCTGTCTGCTTCCCTTCCCTCTCTTTCCTCCTCCTCCTGCCTTTGGCCACCTGTTAGCATCCCCTCGCCTCCCCCATCATCCCCACTCCTGCCAAAACCGCCCTTTGTCTTAATGTGCATTTTAAAGCCTGGACTTGTTATGCTTTAATTACATTTTCTGGTGGCTGTTGCTTCTTTCCCAAATGTCTGTGGCCTGTGTTTGTCAGGACAGGAAAGGCTGAGAGTCACAAAGTAGAGGGGGAGGAATTCGGGCTTGTGCAGCCCAAGCATAAATGAGCCTTTTGCTTCCAGGTCAGTAGTTCAAATCCAGCCCACAGCAGTCAAGTTGGAAAGCGATATCTGCTTTGGAGCCTGCATGTAAAGCATTAGTTGGTGGTCTCATTTGGGTTCAGAGCAGACAGGTGTCCAAATCACTTCTGGCCCTAATTGGCATCTTTGCTGGCAGCTTCAGAGGCAGGGCCAAGGACTGTGTGGGCACTGAGCCTGCGGTACCCTCGCCTGGGTGGTCCTCCCAAGTCGGTGTCAAAGCAAGCTGGCAAGGTAGGCAGGGGGGCTCAGGCTGCTGTTGTCTGTGTTGTACCTCCTCTGTAAATAAACAGGAATATTCAGCTCTGAGTGCTGTTTCTGCAGCTTTGATTTCACTTTTAAGAAGGTCATTTTTCTTGTCTTTGCACTAAGTTATTTCTTTTCTTTATTTTACCGTTGAAGTAATCATACTTTGAGGAAACCATTGGATTAGAAACACAGAACTAAATTTACAGAGAGGAATTTCAGGCAGGAACCTCATTTTGGGGAGGCTGGTAGAGACGGGTAAACTGGAGTTACTGGAACAGCCTCAGACCAGGATATTTTAAATTATTTTTGCCTACCAAACCATCCCAGCCATGATACCTTCCTGTTCTTGATGTAATCACCCTTGTCCAAAGCCAGGATCTGTGAATGCAGTTTGAAGTAGAATTATGTCTTGGTCCATGATGTTTTTACACCATCTATCTATTTGTACTTATAAATAGCAGCTTCCAAAACAATAAAGGTCTGTAGGGTTTTTATATGCATCTCTGAAAGCCTCAGGGAATCTTACTTTAAATATCTGTATTTGCGTCCTTCAGCTTCCCCCTTTTTATTATTTTGCATTTATGCAAACCTCTCAAGTCCTGGAAATCCGGTGTGTGAGGCTGTGTAATGCTGGCCTGGGATGAGGGCAGGCATGCAGGTGCAGATTTGTGTGCTGGTGTCCTCCAAAAACACTGATGATGGGGTGGTAGAGATTATTAGGCTGTTGCTGAGGATTATGATGTCTTTTAGTGGTGCCTGGTTGCTGTGTTGTCTCCCTGTCCCTCTCCTGCTCCAACACCCTGCATGGTCAGGTAGCTGCTGCAGGTGAGACTTCAGACCATGAGAGATATGGTGGTGTCCAGATGAAATTCCCTGAGACCCTGGTGGACCAAACGATGGAGCAGGAGATGAGGCCAAAAGTTTTGAGTCACTTGGGAACTAGCAAGTCTGTGTTCTCACTGAGCAAAGCAGGGTCAGTTCCTCTGGCCCCGAGGTACAGGTCTCTTAGCCCATGTCCAGGCAGCCAGGATGAACTCTAAATAATCCCAGTGGCCTCCTGGTCCTCTGCTCATATCGAGGGTGTTTATAGAACTCTCACCTTGTTCTGCCCATATGCCCCACAGATTTGTCTGCCACAGCTTCCAGAGTCCTGCTAGGGACAGGGTTGAGCAGCCTGTGGGAAGAGTCACGCAGGAGTGTTACAGAAATGGGGAGCACTAGGAAACATCACACATGATACACTCAGCTTTGGCTGCTGTTGCAAATTATATTCCCAAAGGGAATGTAAATTGTCACTGCTCGATTGACTTAAGAATTCTTTTATCCACTCACTTCAGGTGTGGCTCTGTCCCATGATCTTTAAAACAGTAAAAACATATTCAAAAAATGTTCCCCACCTTTGCTCTGCTTTTGTGAAGCTCTTAAGCCAAATTCTGCCTGGGCCTCACCAAGGATGGCTGCTGCTTGTAGATTGTTTAACTCTTGTAGTGGTGCTGTCATTGCAGGATGCTGTAAAATTTGCTTTTCGTCTTAGTCCAGGTTATTGTTGCTAATTGTACATTTTCATCTACAAGTGCCAAACTCCTGCTTTAAAAAAGAAAAACATGACCGCCTAACCATATGCTAAATTCCTAACTGTGTAGTAAAGATTGATTACATGTGTTTATGTGTAATTTAAAAATGGTTCATTCAGGAAGTGTATGGTCTTTTAAAGGCAAGTTTAAAATCTTCAATTTTACCTAAGTTTATTTATATTAGGGAAATGGGCCTGGAGTACTAAGCAAACCCCCATGATATATAGGGTTCAGCCTGAGAATTCTCTGAACTGTTTTATATATTTTTATTCTATCAATATGTTCTTTCATGGCTACTAATTAGTTTTGTTAGTTGACTTACAGAAAAGCACATATAAAATGAGGAGTATGTAATTCCATTGCACTAATAGTATTAATAAAAAGCACGAAGTCTGGAGGCTATTGTAAAAGGACTACTTCAACCAAAAAATAATTCTCATTTGAATTAGCATGATTAATTGCATAGACTTTCCTTGTCATAGCCCACTGAAGTAGGAATAGTGAGGATGTTCTAAAGCTTTCAGTGTATAATTCTAGTATATGTTATAAAAAAGGTATATACACATCATGTACACATGCATAAAATAAAGCTATAAATAAAGAAATGAGAGACTAAACGTCAGTTCTACTTTTACCTGATTGCTTTAACTTGAAACAGTATTAGATTTAATTGCAGAGGGAAGTAAATGCGGCTGTAAGCTGGTGTTGGTTGCAGAGGGGTATTTGGATCCCACAGCTTTTGCACTATGTGTCTAATTGGTTCACATGCTGGATGCATTCATGCAGGCAGCAGCTATTTTGCCTGGAGGGGTGAAAAAGGAATCACCCTGTTTGTTTCTTTTGCATACTGAATACATGGGCTCTACAAATGTCATGCTGTTTGCTGTTTCCGAATGTGATCCGAAGAGGTGCTGGCTGGGGCACACAGAAGATGGTAGAACAGGTGTCATTGCTCCCGTGTGCAGCACCAGAGTGAGAATTGTTCTCCTCTCCAGCACTGCACATCCTCACAGTGTTCTTGATGTGCCCAGGTTCCCCTAGGCCTGCAATGTGCCCTGGATGTTTATTATGTGGAAAAAAAGGAAATCCTGCCAATCCACATCACTAATGCAAGTTTGTCAAATGACATCAGCAGCAGAGGAGAATTTGGTTTCTAACCACGTGCAAATATGTCCCAGACTGCTGGTTATGCCATGATGTCAGCTCTGATTTCTCATCCATTATTTGATGGGCTTCAATGAGTAAAGGCCAGATATGTTCCCTCCTTTCCTCTCTTCCCATGCAGAACTTCTGGGTTTGTTTTGACTTTATTTGTGGAATATGTGTTTTGAACAACAAACATACTTCCTCAGGAGGGGTTTATATCAAGGATGATTTCCTACTCAAGCCTTCCTTGTCTTGTTATCATTTTGCATTATGGTGAGCTGTTAATTACTAGAACAGTTCAGATACTTTCCCAAGGGATTCAACTAAGTGTTGGTAACAGTTCCAATGTTCTTTGTCATGAATTGGCATTAACTTTGTTAATAAAAGCTACTGTATCATTTTGGCCATGTGACGCATTTAGGCATGTCAGCCTGCCTGCAGGTATGCCAAGACAGAGCAGCAAATCAGGTCATGTAGTGCAGGTTAACATCAGGTTAATTTTATGGCATGTAGGACAGCTTGAGATAGCATGGTCCTTCACATTGGGTCATTTGGGGTACTAGGACATGGAACTTGTCACTGCTGGGTCTGAGGGTTGAAGGCAGCTGAGCTATGAAAAGTTGTCTCTTGTCACCAGGTGTTAGCTTGTTGAGCCTGGACTGAACTTTTCCTGTAAGCAGTAATCAGTTCCTGGGGGTAACTCAGCCTTGAGACACAGGATGATTTGTCCCCCGCAGAAATAATCTAGATGTTTATTCTGGACTACTGAGCCCTTGTTCAACTCTCCCTAAGAGTTCACTGCCTTTTAAAAACCAGTTCCTTTCTTTCTGCTGTCTTTCCCAGAGACACAAGGAGGGCATTGGCACCTTCTGAGCATGGGTTACATCCGCAGACCTCTGCTCTAAGAGGATGCTGGATTAATTGCTCTTTCAGTGAAGAAACGTGAAGGACTTGGGAGCACTTCATGACTTTTGGATTTAGCCTGGATCAGTTATTTTCAGAAGAGGGCTTAGGAAAGGTGGGAAGCAGGGAAACTTATGCAGATGTCACAAGCAGTTTAACTTGGTTTTCAACCAGAGGTCTTTGGGTCACTTAACTTCACACAGTTCTGCACACATCAGTTCAGACTGTTCCCTTATAAGGCATTCTGTAAATAGTATTTCCAAAACAAGGGAGCCTAAGTCTATTTGCAAAGCTACTGAATAAATACGCAATACCAGAATAGAAATCAAATTACAGGCACTGATGTCTTTCTAACGATGATTAGTTCAAGTAATGGAGGTAGTACAGGCAAGTGAGAGAGTCCTCCCCAATTACACAGATGTAATTAATTAATGTCTACATTGCCAAAAAAAGGAAAGTATTTTGACAACAGTTATTTGGAGCAATTATGAATTGTTCCTTCTTACAGCCCCAAAAGGCAAAAGCAGGAATGTAACGACAATAACTTGCCCATTTTTCCCCTATTTTTTCTTTTCAATCAAGTCTTAGAGCTCACATATTGAGTAACTGGGAGAGATGCCAGAAACATTCCCTTTACAAGTGATTTTAAACTATGCATGAGGTGTGTTTTCTCCTTTTGTTTCATGGAAACATCTCTGGTTTTGGCAAAAGTTTTAAGTTAGGAAAGTTGGTCTATGATTCTGCATTGCCAAGGTTTCAAGACCAGGCCTAGATGGTCCATAAAACTATTTCCTCTTAAGCAAGAGTTCCACCTTATTAAAAACAGAAACTGTGGTCATCCCATGCCTTTCCTTCATCGCCAACTCTCTCTTCTGGGGATGCACAGATGGTGGGAGGCTCAGCAGCCCTGCATCTGCCCCTTCCTCTTGCTGGAGCTCTGGGATTTCTATGAGGTTAGTGCTGAGCACTGGTTTGAGGGCAGTGGTGGGGTGGTGCAGAGGTAGAGAGGGGCGTTCCTGCCCTTGGGACCCTGCTGGTGTTTTGGGGATATTTAGGGAGGTCTTGAGGCAGGGGCGTCTCCTGTATCTGCTGCCGTGCGGTCATGATGGGGATTGTGCCAAGAGCCACGTGCGTTTGGGGAGGGAGCTGCTAAAAGAGCTGACGGGGACAAATCCGTCATGGCCCTTCCCTTCAAATCTGCTCAGGCAGGAGAATTCATACCTCAGGCCTCCCCTGGGGGAGGAGATTCAAGGGAGAATCCAACAAGGGAGGCAAAAGTCTGCAAGTAATGGGGCGTCAACCAAGTGGGACTTGGCCTCTGGCTCCAGTTGGCAGGTCTCTGAAATCATATTCTGAGAACTGACTGCAAGCCCTGGCTGGACCATCGCTGGCTCCTCTGTGCCTGACAGACAAACAGTAGTGCCCTGACTCACAGCCAGCTCACAGAGCTCACAGGCAGCCAGCACCTGCCTCGCTGCCCCCTGCCAGATTGGTGGAGGTGTGGGTTTCTGAAATGGTAAAGCTGCTCGGGTTGAGCCATTCCTCATCAGGGCAGTCACTGCTGTATGAACCAGAGCTCTGCTGGGGGTGGGACCTCTGCTCTTCTCAATCCCAAATTCCTTATCTCTTTACATATTCACCCATCTTTATTTTCCCCAAACATTTTTGAAAATTTATAAGTAATTGCCAGAGTTAAATAAACCTCTGCTGATTATTATTTTAACTAATTCAATGTAAACAATATGCATGAGTAAATGAAAAGGGCTTAGTTCATATAAGAGCCAGAATAGTAGATGAGGCATTTGGATGTTTATTTCACAAACTGCGTATGGTAGAGATACCGATAGAGGCTAATTGAGGAGAATGCAGTTAACCCAGGAAAAGAATTCAGACAATAATTACTCTTGTGTCTGCACCAGAACTACCTGGGAGACCTTGTTGGGCACTTTAATTGAAAGCAATCTTCTCATGGGTATTTATCCTGATCTTGACAGATTGACCCGGTAGCACATGGGATATAGGTCGAGGTTGCTGAGTGTGTTTGTGTCTTGTTTTTGAACTTCTGAGGTATAGAGATAATTAATTACACCCCTACCAGCATAGGAAGAGACAAAATTTGGTCTCACCCTGGTTTTGCATGCTTGCAGCCTTGCTACAATTCTTCTGGGTTTGTTCTACCCTACATAAAATTCAGATCATATTTGTGATAAGGACTGAGGTGAAAATATCACTGCTTGCTTTATTTTGAGGAGGAGGAGAGAGGCTGATGCATATTGGACTTGATACCAACTGAAACCCAGTGATGTTTTTCCTCTCTAATTTATATGAAAGATTTTTTTTTTTAAAAAGTCTGTTACCATTTTTTATTAAAAATTACATTTCCCTTTCCTTTTAATTTGTTAACTGCTGGAAAAATGTTGATCCTTGCAAGAGCAGACAAAATGAATCAGGCTAGACAGTGATGCAGGGGGACTGTACAGATCTATGTGCTTGTGATTGCAGGCAAGTTACAGCTGACCAAAGTAGTTTGCAGGTCCTCCTTAGACCTCTCACTGCTGCAGACTTGGACACACCTTCTGAATTGCTGCTTTTCAAGTGCAGATGTCTCAGGCACGATGAGATGAAAGAAATGTCAGAAATTCAGGGGGATTAGTCACTGTCTGGAAGTGCTTGTCCCTTGTATAGGCTATAAAGGATGTTTAGGTGACAGGGTTGAACAAATTTTCTTGTTGTGGAAGTAAAGTAAGAGAAATACTTTTTTAAATGGTTTTGCTGTTGAATAAAAGGGGCTGAATGGGTACATTTTACATCTGTTCAACCTGATTGGTAATACTGAAGATGTCTGTGCAGGTGATGCTTCCTATTGGAGTCTATTTTACATTGCACATTCATTTCCATTGAAGTCCCAGGTATTTCATCTGAGTTCAGAAAGAGTGGATTCTGTGTGTTCATATAAAAACTCATACCAGTTTTTTTGTTTGTGTATAAATGCATGTGAATGCAGGCGAGTTTACATCCTTTAAAGTCACTGTTGCTGTTGAAAGTCTCAGCAGTAATTCTATTATTACTTCTCAGCACCTCAGAAGGGCCATGTAGAAAAGAAATTGATAAATTCATATCTAAAGTAATATGTTACACATGATAATTCATGTCGTCCATTCCCATGAAGGTTGGAAGCAAAATTGAAGCTGATGTCAGTGGGAACAAAGTTAAGTTTATAATGTGGAGTTCAGACCCAGATTTCACTTCCTGTTAATATGAAAAGCAGTTTGAAGTAGTAGATTATAAAGTCTTTACCTTATTACCTGCTATTTTGTCTGATACTTTTGTCTTTAATAAAAAAAATCTTTCATACTTTACCTTAGAGTAATTGGAGACTGGAGATCTATAATGCTCCTGCTATTTCCACATTTCAGTTGTCACTGAGGAATTTATATCTATACTTAGGATAATGAGATTTAGTAGGGTCATTTACACTCTGTGAGCATTCTATAAATCACCATTACCCACTTGTGTATCATGTGGCTTTTACCTTTTCTATCACAGATAAATATTTTATACAGTCTGTTACTATTCATATTCTCTTTATAAAATTCAGCATACACTATTCATTTAGACAATGACAACAACAGAAATAATGTGAGGTCCAGTATTAGTCATTGGAGTGCTGTTTAGGATAGTTAAATCAAAAAAGAGCTGAAAGCAGAGGTTGCCTTTCAGTGCTCTATTTATTGTTTTCAGATGTTAAAAAGGCTCTTGCTGTACTACGAGCAATGGCTGTAATCATTTATTATCACTAGAGACAGTTAAAGCAATTTTGTTGTCAAATTACATTTTAAAAATCAAAACAATATAGTAAATTGCAGTGTATGTGATCATTCCCAGAATATCTTTGATAACTATCCTTTGCAATGCACTTTATTATGTTCTTCCTTTAAAATTCCTTTTTCTGCCTCTAAATGTAAATAATGAAAATCTCTCTTTTCCTACCTAAATGGAGAAAGCCCATGTTAGACTCTTTACCGTATCTTCTGTAACTCTGATCCTAGTACAGCAAGTGAGTAAACACACTGATTTAATTTCATGTACTTGTCCTTTTTGGTCTGGGCTCTAAATTCTAGCTGAGCAGGACTTTACCAACATTTACCCAGACACAGGGGCACAAAGGAGTGCTAGTTTTTACTGGGGTGATGTAGGCTGGCACAGGCAAACACATTTGCTAGCAGAGGAGATGAGAAAGCATTGCCTCTCCAGTTCTGTTCTTCAGTCTTCCCTGATTAGAGCAAACTTTATCATTGCCTTCATGTTCCCAACTCTAGACAAAAGGATGGACTCAGGAGAACCAGACTGCAGCAGGGGCACTGGGGGCAGCACACTTCACCAGAGCTGACCACAGCAGCTAGGTCTGACCTTGTGTCCTGGACCTGTTCAACATCCCTGCATTCCCCTTACCCACCTCCAGAATCTGCAAAACTCAGCTTAGGCTGAGGAAGGAGCACCGCCCTTCACTCTAGGTGTTTAGTCATTTGTCGGTGACCAGTGATGGTTTGAGCCAGCTCTTACTTTGCCATCTAGTCTGCAAAAAAATAGAGAGAATCAACAGAAAAAACGTGCACTGACAGACATTGCAGGGGTCCAAAACTCCTGATTGCATTGCATTTTGACAATAGTCCTATTAAATGTGAATCATTCCATGTGCTATTCTTATTACTCATTCACCTCACATAACAGGCTTGATCCAAGCACTGCTAAAGTCTTTCCACTGACTTTCCTGGGAGTGGGATCAGGTCCTCAGTGCCTCAGATAGCTGGGTGCTTTCATGCCCAGTTGTAAAGCTTTGGTTTCACTCAGCCTGGAACAAAAATACATAAAACACATCCTTAATATTAGCTGAGTCCTTTCTGCCTCCTTTAGCTTTGCTTTTTTGACCAATGGAGTAGATTGATATTACTGATAACAAAGAAATGTATCCATATAATGATCCAGTTATTTACATACAAGTTGTGGCAGGGGAGGTTTAGATTAGATATTAGGAAAATTTTATCATGGCAAGGGTTGTAAATCATTGGAACAGACTGGTGGAGTCACTATCCCTGGAAATGATGAAAATACATGTGGATATGGTCCTTGAGGACACAGTTTCATGGTGAACACGGTGGTGCTGCTGTGCTGATGGTTGGTCTTAATGATATCAAAGGTCTTTTCCAACCTTGAGACTTGCATGATTCTATTACAAAGTGCAGAAACTCCTCAGATGGCATTCAGAAAGCCAGTGGGTACTCTGGGTCTTCACTATGTCCTGCTTGCTTTGACCTCTGTAGTCGCAAAAGTAAAAAAAGGCTCTGGGTGAACTCTCTCTGACTTTGAAACTGGCATATTGGAATAATTCTACTGGACTTATCTGTTTGGAAATACTCAAAAATAGTTGTTAGGTTGAAATAGTGCAAGTCTTTGCACAATAAAGTTATCACACCCATGAATTAAACAGTATAAATGAAAATTGATGTACGCTTTAGCAATATCTCTCGGAGACATCTCTGCATGTAGTATCTTTCCCTGAATATGTCTCTTTCTTTTTACAAAATTAGGCCTATGAATTGTGCCCATTAAATGCTAAATTTACTAGCTGGTGTTTGCTGAATCTGGCCCTTATTAAATGTCCAGACAAGCTTGTTGTAGTTTATTTTGTAGGATGTCTGGTTAGAACATTAAACACAACAAGGAAAAATAAACTTATAAGTAAAATGGTTCAACCCCTGCCCTACTGGGAATTTTTTTCCTTGATTGGATAGAAGCAGAAACAGGTCACTCTTTCCAAGTGAATTATCCCAAATTTAAAAATTGGATCAAATAATTTTTGCAGGGGTAAATCTTACTAAGAAATGCTATTTTTTTAAAGTGTGGGGTTTTTTTGTTTGGTTTTTTTTGGTTGTGGGTTTTTGGTTTGTTGTTGTTGTTTTTTTTTTTTGTTCTGGTTCATGTGATTAGATTAGTTTCTACTAAAATGGGAAGATTTTGCTAGAACCAACAACATTTGCCATTAAAAGATTTTTTAAATAGCATTGCAGTATCACTCAGTTAAAATTGTTTCTATTCATTTTTTGCTCATTATGATCAAAGCTTTTCCTCTAACTGAGATTCTAGCTGTAATTCTTTTAAAAAGATAAATTAAAATTGTAGCCTCTAAAAAATAATATTGCATGGGACAGTGTGCCAACCCATGACAGGCTGTGCATCTGCCACTGAAGAAAAAAAAGCAAACTGTTTCTTTATTTATTTTTTTTCTTTTTCTCATGGTCTGATGTCCTCAGCAAATTTTTAACTTGCCATCAGAGTGAGCAGTGTTAGCAATGAACTTTTTTATTTCTTAAGCAGTGTAGTAGAAATTTCCACATTAATTTTAATTACTCGAAGAATTTTAACAGTCTGAGATCTGTAAAAGTCA
This sequence comes from Lichenostomus cassidix, assembly GCF_008360975.1. NCBI lineage: Eukaryota > Metazoa > Chordata > Aves > Passeriformes > Meliphagidae > Lichenostomus > Lichenostomus cassidix. The sequence continues at coordinate 34,255,674 of NC_139482.1, forward strand.
GTATTTCCCCCTGTTATTTCACAGCAACAGTGATAATATCATCGTAATTCCCAAATTCAGCATTTCTCTGTATTAGACTGAAGGGGAATGGATTGTCTAAGGCACACTAAATAGGAAGTTTATTGATAGTAGCTCTGTAATCCCTGTAGTCAAATTTTTTTAGAATTCCTCAGGAATGTGTAGTTACTAGAAACATCACATGCACTAGTACACTCAGCAAGCTGTGATGTTTTCAATAATGAGGCTTTGTTACCTTGTGTGTTAAGATTTGCAATACCCCAACACAAAAGCTGTCAGAGCAGTTACAAGGGAGGGTTGTCTGCTCTGTCACCCCCTTCCCTTCCCAGTTGGGATTCTGATCCTTGGGACATGTTTGGTTTTGGTTGTTTTGAAGTGGCAGGTTTGTTAACTTACTGCTCCATCCAGTCCTTATTAAACACCATCTGTCAGGCCACCATCCTGCAAGCCTCATCACATTTTCCCCTTCCTAATCTTCCTGATATTTCTAAAGCTTTGCTTACAGTTGCAAATATTTTCACATGCTGTTGAGCAAATTGGGTGAAATGCAGCTGTTCCATGGTTTTGATTAGGAAAACCCTCCAAAATTAAAGACTCCTTTCCATCAAAAAGTGGACTCCTGAGTCATGCTTTGCTGAAAATGAAATGTTTCCTGCTTTGATGGAAATGAAAATGGGTGCACTGATAACAGTGTGGGCTTTTCCATACATACCCCCTGCACCACCAGGACCAAAGTAGCATCCTCAGTTGGTCACCCTGTGGCTCTCCTGGTAAAACTCAAATTTGTTGGTGCCTCAGCTCAGCCTGGAGAAGGCAGGATGAGTGTGCAAATGTATAGTAATGTAATTATTATGTATCAGTATTGTCATAGTGCCTGAAGAGCCCAATATATTGTTCGGAGAATCTGTGGGCGGATGCTGAAGTAATAGGAAATTACAGTGACTGTGGGTGGTAGAACAGAAACCCAGAGGTAAAAATACCATAAAATGGGAGATATTAATACTGAAAGTATGAACCAGGAACACAAACCTTTCCTAAAGCATCTCCTGAATATTTCTGTAAAGCAGTGTTCCTTCACATCTTTAAAACTGGCAGGGCATCTCCCTGTTATGAACAAACTCCATAGAAAATGTTGCATCCCACTGTTGTTTAGACATTGGGCAGGGAAAGCAGGGGTGGCACTGGTGTGATAGACGAGCTATGCAGCACACATTGTAAGCTGAATATTACTTTGTGAAATCATAATTTTGCTGCTCTAATTACAAACATGTTAATTAGATGCTAACACAAATAGGGCACTGACTCCCAGCTAGAACGATGCCTTTAGACAGTGATCTCCCAGCTGCATGGCAGCATGCACGTGAGTTTCTACATATTTCACAGACCACCTTCTGATGTCTTGTAGACCACCAGCTGAGCAACACTGTTCCAGGACATACTGCGTTTTACCCACAGGCATTTGGCCTTTACTTTTTACTCTTAGGTAAAATGCAGTCTTCATTGCTCAGGTGGTATTTACATGGCTCCAAATGACTACAAGATGCAAAGAGGATTAGATGTGTTGTATTTCATGTCAAAGCCATTAGTAAGCTTGGATGGCTTTTTATATTAAAATGCTGTGAAGTACAAAGTTCTAGCTTCTTAGAGAGACAATCAAATCCCCTCAATAAATTCAAACAGAAAAGGGGGATGCATGTTTTAGATTTGCAGGACGTAGAATATGAACCAGAGTAGATTTTCACCTGGATATCTCTATTCATGTGACCATTCTGGGTAAATTCTTCAATTATTAAAAGTGACCCCGGCTTCTGTGTGAAAGAAGAAAGGAAAAAGTGCTTTCCATCATTGAATTTCTGCCACCCCTCACCTACCGCGCAATGCTGGGTGACTGTTTTTTGCTAAAAAAGAAAGCAGCATGCCAGCTGGATGTCTTCCTGCAGTAGCTAGGTTTTCCTTGGAGGCTTCCCATCTCTATACTAACTAGGCTTGACTTATTAGCTTTTGCAAACATCCTTGCCAAGGTGGGATGACTGTAGGCAAAATGAGTGCAGCAGGGAGACAGAGGCAAATAAGTAGGAGTGATCAAAGTCTAGAGATTTGCTGGCAGACACTCCTCCTTCCTACGCGCTACAGCCAGTGGATCCAGTGCTTTCCCCTTCTCCTACAGATGAATCAACACATCCAAGCAAGCTGTGCCAAAGCAGGGGATGGGTGGGAGACAGCCTTAGCACTGTACAACAGCTGTTGTTTTGCCAATATATTCAGTAGGAAATTCGGAGCAAAATTTGCCTTTTGGACCATGAATCTCATTAAGGTTCACCGATGACTGGGAAAAAGCGGACTTAAAAGGTTTGCTGGTTTCTTTGGGTTTTTTTGGTTTAACGCTGTTACAATAGAAGACACTATGTAGATGTTATAAAAGGCTGTATTTAAAGTTCAGTGAAGGTGTCTGCTGCCAGTCCTAGTAAGACAACTAGAGGTGATAAAAAAGGGAATTTGCCAGCAAGAAACATTTATTGCTACATGGCAGAAAGTGCTTCCTGTTGAAATAACAGATTGGGCAGAGCTGCTGTAGTCAATTCCCTTTAGTTTCTTCATGAAGGTTTTACAAGAAATCAGTGGTGGGAGCCAATAGATGTAGAGTAGTGTTGATACTCTCTTAGAGTTTCTTTATTCTTGTTCTCCACTTCCAAATTCAGTAAAAATATGAATGTGTATTTTTACATAGAAGTATGTAATATCTATTTTACATCTATGTTAAAATGCATACATGTATTTTTAAGTGTTTTCTTTTGTGGCAAAGACCTTAAAAATCAAAGTTACCCCAAAACATAGAAGGAAACCTTTAGCTGGCACTGCATATACTTTTATAGTGCCAACTGCCAGTTTGCTGGGCAGTTAGTGTTTGATTTATACTTTCACATATGGGTTTGAGTGGGTGGGTCACAGCTTTTTGGTGCCTTATTTTCCATATTTGGTAACTTTGGTTAATGATTTCACTCACTGCAATCCCTGTATCCAACAGCAGAGTCCTGCCCTTGATGGGCAGCATGTTTGTAACTCTTCAAGCACTGAGCTCCTCCAGTGTTAGATCCCCGCCTTCTCCCCCTGGTTCCAGTAATGTCTTTTCCTTGCTAGGCTGGAGGAGGAGGAGATCCTGTGCCAACTCTTTGAGCTCTCACTCAGCTGCTGCCTTCACAACTATAAATGTTACCAGGCGCCCCCGTTGTTTTCATTCTCCGTCCGTATACTCTATACTTGCTTGGAAGCAGACCTTATGGAAATTCTGGGTTTGTGAAGAACCTCACAGATATTTCCATTTGAAATGCCATGGTAGCAATAACACACTGTGCTTGCAGTTTGCTGTCCACCTAGCGACTTTGAACTGCTTTGCAGCAGCTGCAGAGTGAGATGCTGAGGTGGTGGGAGCTGTGCCCAGGACCTGTAAGGGGCTGAACAGGGGTGCACAGGAGGGTTTTACAAGGGGGCAAGTGAGAGGGAGTACAATGAAAAAGCACACACACATGGGTGTGCACAAAAGTACAGTCTTGAGTTCCCTTGAGAAGGGAGTCACTTCAACTACTGTCAGACACATATGCAGCAATTAACCTCTGCAATCTGTGTGTGCAACACTGACAACACAAATTCAACAAAACATTCTCCTTCACTGCCTTAAATGCCACTATCAACATTTGCAATCCCATATTGCATCTCACACTGATAGAAAACCGTATCAGAGGTGGTGTGCAGGTCCAAGGTGACCTACAAAATGTGTATAAACTCTGTGTCACACCACAAGTATGAACACTGGAATTTCTGGGATGCTTCCTGGCGCTTTGTACTGGGCTTGCATTGATCATCTGTATTGAAAAAACATAACCTAGCTGGAAAAGTTGGCTTTGGTGGCAGCAATACACCAAAGGGAATACATAATTCTGTTCGGTTTGCCACACTTCTTCCACATAATCTATAGAATTCAGAGTAATGCACACAGGCATAGCTTTTGTGAATAAGCACAATTATGATCAAATTCTGTGTACTTTGTAAAGCCTCTTACCCAGATTGCTTGTATTATCTAGTTCAGTCCTGGGGTGGTTTTTTTTTTTTTAGTTGGTTTTTTTGGTGTGTTTTTGTTTTGGCTTTTTTTTTTTCCAGGATACTGCTTTAGCACAGTATTTTGAGGAAGAAATTGAAACAGGGGAAGATAAAAGGTGTTCTGTGGTTTCTTCTTAATTGGAGACTGGAGGCAAAGTGCCTCCAGATAATTTCTCAGAGAAAAGTCATTGTCTTCTCCCACTCTTGCCATTAATCTCTAAAATTATTGCACAATTTCTGTTTAATGTGCTAAGATTTCTTAATATGTTAAGACAATGTGGAAAGAAAAATTTGAACAGGAGGGAGCATGTTTCTTTGAATGCATAATTTTTAAATCTTTGTCTGAAGTCTTCATCTGTCTTGCCAGGACTTTTGCAGTTAAAAACTTCATCAAACTCACTACGATTAAAAATACGTATTTTTATAATGGCAATTCATCAAAAGAACTGGAAATTGCTACAAATATAGAGAGTGATGGTCATTCAGATTTTGCTGAGGTGCAGATTGCTTATGCTGTTACTGTGTTAACCATCACTGAAAATGGAGATTCCCAACATATGGCTCATGTGATATTTTCAGTTCCAGAGTTTTTTATGTGTTACAAAGGACTTGATGCATTCACAGTAGTTAATGTCAATGTATTCGAACGCAACATGTGCTGAAATGTATTAACATGCCTAAATGTATTGCAGTACATGTATGTTTTGTTGTGTTGCACAATAGACATCACATTGTTTCCACAAACAAAAATTTGGGTTCCCTCAGCCAAAGTTTCTGTTTCTATAATTTAGTGTTACAATGCATTAGTGGAGCCTTTTTTATCAAACAGAATCAACGGGCCTAAGTTTGAAGTATGCTGTGAATCCATGGAGTCCTCATACAAGCTTTGTTTGCACGGTTTGACCCTCACATTAGTGTGGAACAATTTACTTGGATAGTCTCAGTGAGGACTCCCGCATTTCCAGAAGGAGGGCCACCAGCAAGCTGTCATTTTCCATTCTAATTCTGGTGCCACAGTCCAAGCAGTCTTATGTTTTTTGTCAGCACATCGCTTTGAAGTTTAGTAAAGTCAATGCAGGTATCTTTGTTCTCAATGTGATGTTTACTATCAATCAGAAACACCAGTTATTTGAACATGACCATGGCATTATTTGCAAAAACAGTTACTCTGGATTTTCCCCCTCCCCCAGATCAGTCTCACTCCCTGGATTGTTCTATATCCAGCTCAGAAGGACATATAAGACTTGTTATTCTGACTCACTGAGCTGAACAGTATTACACAACTATTTTTCTGTCAGTCATGGGATAATATTGCCAAAACCTCTCTGTGGCTTTTCCTATGCATTTGCTGGTTTTGGTGGATGTTCTACTACTCAGCAAGGTGGGAAGCATTGAATGGGTATCAAAACACAGCCCCTGCTGCTGCAGAGGGTTACTCAAGCAACACTGTATAATTTAGATGCTCAGTAATCAACTTGGGGCATTGCGACAGTTTGAGTTGTTTTTGTTAATAGAGATCAAATTATGGGTGTAACTAGCTGGCAGTCTTCAAACAGACTTTTGCAAGCTGTTTACTCAGCTGTCCCACGGCAACAACTGCATACGTGAAGTGAGTTCTTCCAATATCTCTGCTGTGGTATATTTAATTTATCCTATTTTGCCACAGTGTGAGAGAAACAAATCTTGAAGAAAGTAGGATTCATGTCAGATGCTGCACTGCAGACAGGCTGTGAAACTGGCTGTGCATTTTGACATTGTGGGTGAAGATTTTGTAACTTCAAAATATACTCTTACTTATTTTCCAGTAATTTAAACACCCAGAATCAAAAGGAGGGGAAGACCAAAGAAAAATAAATCACAGTATGTCTAGTACAAATGAGTTTTATTTTTAAATGAACATGGATAATAATAATAATAATAATAATAATAATAATAGCTTCTGGAAGCAGCTGCTGAGATCTAGCTAATTCTAGTTTAAACTAGTATATGTCTAGTTTAAGTGGACATTATTTGGTCCACCCAAGCATTTACCACTTTATGAAGCACTTGTAAAATAAATCATTATTTCCTTTTGTGGGAAAATCCTGTCAGATGCTTATTGCTCTCAATGGCATCATTTCTTACTTAAAATATAGTGATTTTAAGGCCAGAAAAGCTCATTAGCCTGTGCCTCCATGGTTTTCAGCCAGAAGAATATAATGGAAAAAATAACCTTTTCGAAGTATGGACTTTTAAGACTGATGAAATTATATAGGACCCTCCTTTAAAAAAATGAAAATATGAAATGAGTGAGGTTGTCCCTTAATCTTATTAAAATATTTCAGAATGTTGTTGTAACAGGGAAAATTGCTGATAAAATTGATGGAAAAGAATTGGAAAAATTTCAAACAACTTGCAGGCTGTTCTAACTGCTACTATATCCCATTTCATTTTCCCTCCCACCTCAGATGTAATGAGAAGTAAAATAGCAATAGTTCTTCAAGCAGCACCAATGGAAAAGGGCTTGCGATAAGAGATAATACTGTGATCTGACTCAGAACTGTGCAGGGCCAGTCTGTAATACTGAAATACAGAGCAAACATGAAGCCCTGCTTGCTATCCTGTGAATCTCTTTGCTAAAATAGTGTTCGTGACTTGATGGATGTTGTGGTCTGAGGCATTACTGGAGCAGGGAGGGAGGAGAGCAGAGGGGGAAGAGAGAAGGTGAGGCATTTGCAAGGAGTAAGGCAAATCGATCACTTCTGTCAGCTGCACAGAAAATTAAGTACTTTACAATTCACTGGTGTATATAATATGTCATATTTCTCAGCTCCAGATTAAAAAGGTGTAGCAGTGCCACAGCTAGGGCTGAGACTAGCTCACTGTCCTGGGCTGGCGATCACGTTCATTTGAGCATGTGGAGCTGGTTTTGAATTTTTTTTAAAAATAATTCAGAAAACATTTAGTGGGCTGCTTTCAACATCGTTTTTTAAAACTTGGTAATGTCTAGACTGATTTCTTACATTGCAAAACACACCGAGTGTCCTTTTTGCTGCAAGACGTTCCTTATGATTCATAGGTCCTGGACACCCAGGTCCCTTTGGACCTGGAGTACTCAAGCTGTAGATTTTCATTGTCATAAAGGTGATGAAATGTATAAACCTAAACAAAAATATCTCTGGCTGCCTTCTGAGAGCTCAAACACAACCAGATGCGGTGTTAGCTGGCAGTGCTGGCGTGGACTCGGATGGACTGACGTGTCCAGGTTCTCAGATGACATGGAGCAGTGTAGCTGCCCTGCAGCCACCATCCAGCTGGGAGGGGAGGGCAGGGGAAGAGGGCTGCCCACCTGCCTACCTGCCTGCTTGTTCACGGCATTTGGTCAGCCAGCACTGGCCATGCAGAAAAAAACATCAAATAAGCAGCAAAAGATATAGCCTCCTTGCTTAGCTTGACTTTTTTTTCCTGAACAATTTATGAATTGCTTTTTGACTGCTGAGTGATTGTTTATAAACCAGGGAGAGATGAGAGACAAAAAAAAAAAAAAAAAAAAAATTCAAATAGCCACAAGTAGCCAGCCAAATTCAGAATAACTGTCCTGCCAGGTGATGACAAAGTTGCTTCAGACTTTCTCTTTGAAGGTGCATTACTTTGCTGTATTGGCCAGTGAAGGAGTGAATTTATTAGCTGTTGAGTGAGCAGGGGTACCTCATGTAGAAAAGATAAGCTGTGAATCAGAGGGAAAAGTTGTGAGAAGGAACTTTTCTGTCCCAAAAAAGAAGCTCCTCCTTCTTCAGAGAAGGGAAATTACTTATTAAATTGTAGAACAAAGTACATCCCTACATACACGCCCATGTTACTGCCTATGTACATGATCTGTTTACGTGAACAATTATTTCTTTGATGCATTACATGAGAAGAATTACACATTCACTGATTTGTTAGATGTGTTGGATCATTGGATTTTTGTTTGCATTGCATTAACTGCCCAAAGCAGCTACCTAGTTAAAAATTATATATATATACAGTTTTTATATAATAAAATAATTCACTATATGAATATATATCGTTATAATAAATAAATAAATATATATAGTTTTTCTATTGTCTGTTTCTAGATGTAAGTTACTGCCTCTACTAGGGAACAAGATGATTGACCTGTTTTGCCTCCTGGGGACTTGCAATACCATCAGCAGGCAAGAGTTAAAAGGAGCAGTACTGTTGCCTGTTTGTAAGAAAGTCTGCTCTTGGACTATGGTTCTGTCCCTGCTAGTAAGGGTTTCTCTGATATTGAGGCCATCTCAGAGTTTTAGTTCACTGATCTGTAAAATGGGTGTCCCACCACAGCTAGTGACGCTGCCTTCATCTTTAAAGCAGTGTGGGGTGCGGCAGCATGGACCTATGCAGAGAGGCCAGGCAACTTCCACAGCTGGGCCCGACGTTTACAAAATGCTTTGGGATTCCTGGAAAGCGTGAAGGCTTGTTGTTCACTCACAGTAGATTGTGTCACCAATTCCCAGGCCAGTTGCCTCATAGACCTGAATTAACCAACCCAGCACTTGGATATATAAAATATTTTAAGTAGTGTGAAATTGTGCCTGCTATCGGGGAACACTGATACAGCTGCCAGCAGAGCCAGACTCCAGCAGTGCTGGCAGGTTCCCTTCCTGCCTGCTCCTATCTGAAGATTGCCACCACCTAAGTGGTGGTAATCCTCTCCTAAATTAGGTCTTTGCTAAGACTCATCGGTCTTTATTTTCCTTTGGTGTCTGCCTGATGTTGGAGTGAGCAATATGATTACATGTGAGTTTATTGAAAACCCAGGCTGCTCCTGTACTAAATAAAACCAATGAAGGCTCAGAATTTTATAGGACAGCTTTGCATTTAAATTTAATGGTTTAATTTCACATTATGTTGCTATGCATACCAGATTTTCCAGAATATGACAGCAAATGCTTGTTTCTCTTCTTTTTCTGTTGTTGGTGATGCAATACCTGTAAACTTATGGGTTTTTTTGGAGGGTAGTTGCTTATATTTATGATGGCAAGGAGTAAAACATATTGAAACAGTCATGGTTGCAATATTTATAGATTCTGAATGCATATTAAATTAGAAGCAAAGGAGAAGCAGAATTACATTTGTTTTGTAACACTGTACTGTTAAAGGCCAGAACTACTCCTGCCAACGCATCTGCAAATGCTTTAGCTCATAGCTGAGAATCAGAGCTACATTGCTAAACATGGGTGGATGGTATAGCACAGCACAAGTGTCACCCATTGAACGAGGAACCCCTCAGAGAATCTGGCGAGAGTAATTAATGAATCCATTTGGAAAAGTCAGTGACCTTCAATTAGCTTGAATGTAGCAAAGCAGATGGGATCCCATCCTCCAGGGAGAAAATTGAGAAAGATCCTAAGAAATACTGCATTGGACTGATTTATCTGGGTAATTATAACCCTCATTTGCACGAAACTGTTCAATATGGCTGCAGTGAGAAAATTAAGAATTTATAAAATGTTGATAGGTGGTCTAAACTATCAGTGGTAGTAGAATTATCTGTCAAGCAGGATCTTGGTTCAGAATATTAAACTAATCATCAGCCAGGGGAAGTAAAAGGCAAACTTGACTGTGAAACTGAGGGGAAGAGGAGATGTATTTCTGGAAAACCTTTTATTAGAGGCTACTTTGAGCTTATGGGCAATGGAAACATTCACTGCCATGCTAATTAGATATGGTGTCCTGCCTTGAAATATCCTGCAAGAGCTCAGAAGGCAGAAGAATAAGTCTAAAGAAACTTAAAGAAGAAACTTTAAAAATGCAAATTTTCCTTAAACATCCGGTAGTGCAGGAACAAAATGGGAAGAGTAATGAAAGAGCATTTGAGAGTGTGTGTGTTGCAGCCTTATCTCAAGGAGACCCCTCTGTCCTTGGCAGAGGTCACATTTTTAAATCAAAGCATTGCAGGACTTACTTGTAAGAATGGGAAACCATATGTGTCTTTTATCAAGATACCTATAAACTGGAAGCCAGTACAGCTACATTGCAACTGCGTTTATGTATGACAGAAAAGGAAGTGGGATGGCTTATAGAAGCAGTGGGAGAAAAATAAACACTGTTTATAACAGCATTGGAGTCGCATAGAAATTATGGTCTGCTGGTTCTAGGGCTGAGGGATTTTTCTGGCTAAAGAGAAATCGCACTCCAGCACTGTGGACTTCCCATGTATCTTGTGTTTTTAGAAACACTTCAGCTCAGATAGCTCTAAGCAGCATTTCGCACAACATTTTCTGAATTTGGAGCTTCAACAGTTAGAAATCTGAGACTTTTTAACAAGTAGCAAAGAAAACTCGTAGCCCTAGATAGGCAGAACAAAGAAGTGGCCTCACCACTCTTCCAGCCCTCTTAGCTCAGGGCATTTCTCTGCCATTCCAAGGCCACCCTTTTCCCCCCTGTTTTCTGCCTCCTCCACAAATGTCCCTTTCTCAAAGATGACAAGTGTTGGTGGGTACCTGGGCAGCACACTCCTTGCCCTCTCCTACCTCTTCCAGCAGCCCTGTGCTGTATTGATGTGTTGGCTTGAACACTATTCCTATCGAACTCAAATTGTATTCAGCTGTTTTAATTAAGTAAAGAATTCAATGCTGGGCAGAATGTCAGACATAACCAGTACTTTTAGGACATGGAACTGGTGGCATCAAAGCTAGGACACTTTGGATGTAAGGCTGCCTTGGACATTCACTGGCGTGTATAATGTGTGCTGTTAGACTTTTTATTTTATTTTTTTCTTTTCTTACCTCAGAAGGCCTGAGATAATGCAGTGATGAGTATCCTGGCTGGAGCAGTGGGGGCAGGATGTTCCCACTCCAAGTCATCCTCTCAGCCTGACAGCAGGCGGTCTGAGCCTGGCACAGTTTGGCCTGTGACTGCACCTTCTCACCCTCTGCTGATAAATAAGCAGGCTAATTGAATTAATAAACAGATAGCTCTTTTCCCTGCCAGCTGGAGCACCATCAAAATGTGTGATAAATTATCTGTCAATGCTTTAACTGCAGGGAAAAAAATGAAAAAAATAGCTGCCTCAACATTTCTCCAATTCTTCTCCCCCCTTTATCCTTCCCCTGTCCACCCAAGCACCAGATTTCATTTGCCTCAACCCTCCTTGCCCCTTGTCTTTTGTCCTTTGGCAGAACTCCAAAGAGAACTAGCAGTGAGAGGTTCACTCATTTGGCCAGGCCGCCAATGGGTTATTAAGGCTGTAGGCAGAGCAGACATTCCTGCAGCTCATTGGGAAAGAGGAATGGAGGCAAATTTTTGGGGCAACACTACCTGTGTCTCAGCTGTCAGCACACAGCCATCTCTATTGTGACCTCCTGGGGCTGAAACAGAAGCTGCACGTGAGGGGCAGTGAGGGTTGCAATCAAACAGGAAGGGATGTTGTTTTATATCTTCATCAGTGACACAGGCTGGGGTCGAGTGCACTCTCAAGTTGGCAGATGGCACCAGGCTGAGAGGTGTGGCATGATGGCACCTGAGGGATGGGATGCCATCCAGAGGGACACGGGACTCGCTCAAGAAGGAGGCCCATGGGAACCCCATGAGGTTCAATGAGGCCAAGTGCAAGGTCCTGTAACTGGTTTGGGGCAACTCTGAGATCAGTACAGGCTGGGGCGTGAAGGGATTGAGAGTAGCCCTGCCAAGAAGGACTTGGGGGTACTGGTGAATGAAAAACTGGACCTGACCCGGCAATGCACACTTGCCACAACTGTAACCTGGGCTATACCCAACGAGGCATGGCCAGCAGGTTGAGGGAGGGAATTCTGTCCCTCTACTCTGGTGAGACCCCATGTGGAGCACTGCATCCACCTCTGAGTTCCCCAGCACAGGAAAGACATGGACCTGTTGGAGTGGGCCCAGCCAAAGGCCACAAAGGTGATGAGGGGGCTGGAACACCTCTCCTATGAAGATAGGCTGAGAGAGATGGGGTTCAGCCTGGAGAAGAGAAGGCTCTGGGCAAACTTTATGGTGGCCTTCCTGTACTTAAAGGGGGCCTACAAGGAAGATCAGGACAAACTTTATAGTAGAGCCTGTTGTGACAGGATAAGGAGTAATGGTTTTAAACTGAAAAAGGGTAGATTTAGACTGGATAGAAGGAAGAAGATTTGAAGAAGATTCTTTATGATGCAAATGGTGAAACACCCAGAGAGGTGGTAGAAGTCCCTGCTTATTTCAGGGGGCTGGACAAGACAACCTTTGAAGGTCCCTTCCAACACTCATGGTTCTACGGCTCTGTGATTCTAAGTCAGGAAGCCTTACACTGACTTTCTGGCATGCCAGACAAAAGGGGGAACTTCATAATAACCTTTAATGTCACAGATGTGGGTAATACCTGAGACTTTTTTGTTTCAAATGAGAGGAAAATTATGAGACAGAAGGGGTCAGTGATTTTCACTGCGCAGTCAGAATGTCTCTGCCATCACCTCTCAAAGTGGTGTTCCCCTTTGGAAATATCTATGTTCCTCAACAGTCCTAAGTAACAGAAGATGAGAAAGATTTTGCTGTTTCAAACTCTTAAGTAGGATGCAGATAGCTGAACTTTCTATGGCATTACCTTGATTTCCAACATGCTTGTGTAAGTGCTTCTGTGCTGGTCTGGTTTCCCATTACCACATCTCCTCGGTAAGTTTCCCAGTAAGCAAGATGGAAAAGCTTCCCAGTCCTTCTCTTTCTAAAGCAGCAAGGAATGGGAGGTGCTGTGGAGTCTGAGATGGGAATGAGATCACAGAGTTATGTTCTTGTTCAGAACATGACTTTTTTTTCTGGTGCATATGTCAAATGAATCAGACAATGGTGGTGTCAGGAAGATGTATAATGCTGTCTGCAAGGCAAGGAGAGGAGACAGGAAGATGTGTTAAGCAAGATGGTATTTATGCCTTTCTCTCTCACTCAGTAGAAGTACACAAGAAATACTAAAAAGGGGAAGGTAGGGTAATAGCAGGAGCAGCTGGATCCCTGTCTTGCTGTTTTGAAAGACTCATTTGTGCTGTGAAGGACAGTGAGCACAGACGGATAACCGGTATGCGGGAATTGCCTGTTCCTAGGATGCTGGCAGCTGCTTCAGGTAGGTGAGGAGGTTCTAGCATCACCCTATCTGGTTCTAGCATCACCCCATTCCCAGGGTGGTGCTTACCAACACATGGTGTTCTACCTCCCTCAGGGGGCAGGTTGCTGCATGGATCCTCCTCCTATCTGTCCCCAGGCAGGCCACCTCTTCCAGCAATTTGGCCTCAGATGGTTATTTGTGCCCTCTTTCCACTGTCAGGAGGAACAGGGAAGAGTCCACAAGGAAGAGAGGCAGGATATGCTGTACCTGTCACTTGGTGCTGGAAAGGAAATCCTGCTCGTGTGACAGCCACTGAAACTGTGGGTCCAGCCAGGCCCCTGACCTGTGCAAATTTGTTCTGTATCCTGTGGTACATGCCATAGGAAAGCCAAATCCAGCTGTCCAGAAATGACAGGATGAGTCAATGGAGTACCAAGCAGGCAGCATCCTTCCTTCCCTGGGAAAGGTGGTTGTTTTGGTTTGCTCTGACACATTGCTCTGAAAAGCAGTATTGCCAAAGAGTAAACGTGCCACATGCAAGAGAGTGAGCTGCTAATATATTGCATTTTACTAAGTTAATGCTTGTCAACTGAACCATAGGGAGTATGTGGGGATGCATTCCTAGCCCTTTCAAACACAAAGTAAAGCCCATTAGTGTAAATCACCAATTCCAATAAAAAAAGAATAGTTGAGGGCTTCATTCTTTTTCTCTGTTGTTTCACACTGTAGCTTTCCTAAAGTGTATTAAAAAACCTTGTGGCATAGACAGAGGAGCAAGCTGGTATCTGGTAGAGGGTTGAGATGTTGCTGTTCCTGGAGCCTCAAGTGGCTTTGAAATTCAATGCGAGTGACCCAAGACAGCACTATTTGAAAGCAGCTGATACAGGCGAGGTGGTGAAAAACAAGGCAGCAACTTGAGCTGTCTACGAACGAAGGGGGATGCCATTGCAGGTGAAGAGCAAAGGGGGCATGGTGGAGGGCAGCAGCTTGAGGGATGGAGTCGGGGGGACAACGTGGGGAAAGCTGGAAGGGCATAAGAGACCTCACATGGGGGTGTAATAGGACAGCACATGTCAACACTGATGTGTTCAGTGCTGAGTATTCATGATATCCATTCACATTACTCAGCACAGATTATATTTATTTTATAACAGTGAAAATTGACACTAAATGAATCTGTTCACACTCTTTATGGTTTGTATCTATGGACTACACGCTATACCTGAGTGCATGTATTTGAAAAGCCACTAGACATTATGTTTTCATAGCTAGATAATTGAAAGCTGTCTGCTGAATTAAAGTGCTATTTTCATTCTTTTGGGTTAGATTATGAAATAAAGCTTTAAAAAAAAAAGTGAAATAGCCCATATGTCCCCATACTGTACTTTATATTCTAGTCATTTCTTCAGGGAAAAAAATCCATGAATGCTTTAATGAAATGAAGAAGAAAAGTAACTTCACCTGAAACTACGTAGTAATGAGGCAATGTCTAATTACCTGCAGTGAATTCTTCAGTCAGGCCAAGGGACTAATGAACATCAATACTCTTTCACAGAGAGCCCTGGCATCTCTAATGGCTGTAAATGGTCAGGATTTCAGTTTTGCATTTCTGAGTCCGGTTGGTATAATCTTGAAACAAAATCTACAGATCAGATCATGTCCTCTATGCTCTGTGTGTGTGTGTGTGTGTGTGTGTGTGTGTGTGTATGCCCTTGAGCACTGCACATCTGGGATGAAATCAAAGGATTTTTAAGTGCACATGTGTCCGATTTCTGGCTTGCTAGTAGCCCTTTAAATGTGCTGGGTTTAATCCAGGAAAAACGAGTACTCAAAAATCACACCAGTCAAGGAAAAAAATAAAACCTGAAGTTTTATGTACTTGGATGGCATTTTTCTTTGAATGTGAATGACTTAATCATAATCAGCCTTAGTGAGAGGTGGGTGATGAAAGTTCAGAAATCTTCTGACAGGAAAGACTTTGAACTTGCCCTTCTCTTGTTCTTGGTGTGTGTTTTATGCTTGTGAGAAGGAAAAGTAAGCAATTTGCATTGTCGTCAAAAACCTGAAGTACACATTAAGGGGTCTCAAGGCTTCAGAGCAGTATTCTGCAGGGAGAAATTTTCGCAGTGCTAATCCCATCTGATCTCCAAGTACAGATCAAAATACACAAACCCAGTGTTCCTTGCAGTGTTAGAGTGCTCTGATTTGAGGATTTGCTCTATATCTGGCTTGTATAAGAAATTCCCCAACTTCCTCTGAAATCAATTCCCACTTTTCTCATTTAATACAATCATAAATGTTCATTGTGTTCTCAGGCGAGGTATATATATATATGTATATATATAGCAATGTACAAGCACTTCGCACTTGCATTGTACTAGAACATGAAAACATGGTTTTAGAAACTTAGAGCATTTGCCTGCAGAAGTGAGGAAGACCTGAGCTTCAGCCCCTCTGCCAGACACTTTGCTAAAAGTGCATTATGTCCAGTGAAAAGAAAATATCTTTGGTCCCTCATCTTAGGAATGAGCTTTAAAATGGATCTAAGAGAACAGATCTGGAAGATGGGCAGTACAGACTCAAGTCCCCTCAAGCCCAGGTTTTCACTGTGTCTTGCAGGATGTGATTAACACTGTGTGATTTTATTGCCACCTCTGTTTTTCAGTGTTTTCTGCAGATGACAGTGTAGCATGCAAGGGAATAGCCCATAGATTAATCTGGAGGACTAAGTAAGCAACAGACTGTCTATTTTGAGAACTAGAATGGTGATCTGATATGTGCCGGCCTACTGATAGCTTGCAACTCAGCCCCACAAAGCTTAGGGTGGAATGGGGAAATTGGGGAATTGATTCGGAAGGGTAGAAGTGAGAACATTCATGAATTGAGATAAAGACAATTTAATAGGTAAAGCAAAAATCACACAGAAGCAAAGCAAAACAAGGAATTCATTCACCGCTTCCCATGAGCAGGCAGGTGTTCAGCCACGTCCAGGAGAGCAGGATCCCATCAACAATAATAGTGACTTGGGAAGACAAATATCATCACCCTGAACATCCCACTTTTCCTTCTAGTTCCCCTCACTTTATATACTGAGCAGGATTTCAGATAGCATGGAACAATCCCTTTGGTCAGTTGTGATCAGCTGTCCTGGCTGTGTCCCCTCCCAGCTTCCTGTGTGCCCCTGTCCTGCTGGCTGGTGGGGCAGTACAAGAAGCAGAAAAGGCCTTGGCTCAGAAAGAACAAAAATATTGCTTTCTGTGCAAGCCCTGCTCAGAAATAACAAAAATGTTGCAGCATATTATCCACATTGTGTTCAGCACAAATCAAAACCACAGCCCCATACCAGCTACTATGAAGAAAATTAGGTCTGTCCCAGACAAAGCCAGCACAGGGGCACAGGTAATTAATCCCCAAGTGTCAG
The DNA here is from genome assembly GCF_008360975.1 of Lichenostomus cassidix. NCBI lineage: Eukaryota > Metazoa > Chordata > Aves > Passeriformes > Meliphagidae > Lichenostomus > Lichenostomus cassidix. Next base: position 34,272,287 of record NC_139482.1, read on the forward strand.
GCATTTTGCTGTTAGAAACCAGCCTCTCCAGGGGTAGGTAGCAACTAAGTAGCAGCTTTTCTTTCGGACTCTGGCACACAGTGGGGAAATCAGTCAGAAGTTGGTTGTATTTTTTGGATCCTTACATTGGTATTGTATGTTGAAATTATGTGACACCATTTGCCAGTAATAAATCACTTTGTTGTCTTTTGTGTGATTACATAATTAAATATCCCTTGCCATGGATACACATAGAGGGATTGACTTAGACTTGGTGGGAATTAGGGGTTTGGTTTTTTGAACTTTACATTTCCTGACTCTGCAAATCAAATCCAGTTGTTTAATACTGATTTGAGAAATGATTCTTGCAAGAACTAGTATATAGTGAGAAATATAAACCATAGTTTCAGTGTATTTTCTATCTTGATTATAACTTACTTGTTCATTAAAAATACATGTAGAATATGAACATTTAGTCTTTTTCTAATCCTTAAAAAGATGGTGCATCACACAAGAATATTGATACTTATTTCCTTTGCAAGGTGTTTTGAGATGAGCAGAAGGAAATTGCTGGGTGGAGCTGGGATGTAATCTCACTTATGTTTTCTGCTGTCCCTGGAGCCGTTCATTTCTCAATGAAATGCCATCACCAGAAGATGGCAGTTCCAACAGGAATACCCTTGGGCAACCCTGGCTTCGACCTGCATTGGATTACTTAAAACTGGCAGTCATCCGGAGAGTCGTCCATCACTGGGACTGATGTCAGCAGGCAGCCCGGCTGCTCAGAGCTCCTCTGTGCCCGAGTTCAGGGACACGGAAGCAGCTCTTGCAGCTGACCCGTCCTTCAGCAGCGTGGTGTCTGTTAGTTTTATTGCTGCTTTGGTGGTTTGCATTTGATCCTTGCTGCTTTCTACTGAAGTTTAATTCAGTTTGCGTTTGGAAATACAAGGGAGCAAATTTGTTGTTTTTAATAGAGGCTGAACTGCACTGAAAGCTGGATGACGATCCATTGTTTGTGTTGTTAAAAAATCCAGCTAAGTAGGGAAGAAAGCACAAAAGGAGGGAAAAGTATAATTCAGATTTGCCAAACAGCCTGAGAATAATTAGAAGATTAGCAATTTGGCACCGTTAACTGGCAAGTTGTGAATTAAATGTATCCCACTTTTCTCCTCACATTAGTGTAATGTGTCACTTCAGTTCTGGATTTCATGTCCTTTGCACACAACTTACTCCTCCTTCCATCAATAGGCAGGACTGTATTTTACTGCACAAGAGATGTAGGAGAAAGCATTTAATGTGGCATCAGAGACTTTCTAATTGCCAGACTCTGAAATGTGCTCATAAGTATCTGCAGTTCACTTATTGAGTGGAGATGAATAGCTTCCAGTTTACTTTTATGAATGCGAGTGGAACATTTGCGAAGAGCGGTTTCTGTTATTTACACTGTGAAATTCTTGTCAGCAGCCAACTGTAAAAGACCTGGGTGACATTTATGCTAAGTTCTCTTGTCGCAGCCATAGTTAAAGGAAAGGATAAAATTCAGTGTGATGCTCTGAAATGTGCTGGGTGAAGTTCTGTTCACAGCTTTAGCTGTCACTGGTTTAACTCTGTATGTTCATCTTGGGTATGATGCTTAGAGTAAAAAGGAAAGCTTGACTATTGCAGATAAGAAAACAATGTTAGTGACACTGAATTCAATGGCATGCTTGCCATGAAGTTGGCCAATCAAGATCATTACCCTGAGGTTGCTACTGAATTGCAGACGTGTGGGGATACTTGATGTCTATAACTCTTTGTTTTCCCACCCCTCTCCAGACTTTTCTGTCCCCTGTGGGGAACTTATTAAAGCCTAGTATAATAGGGACTAGAATCACAGTCACTGGTGCAAGAAAATATCTTTGAGATCATATTTCTTGTGCCTAGAGGGGTCTGATATAATCTCCTGATAACAATATACCAGACATTAACTAGATACTGCAGCTGGTCTTGTCTTTGTCTAATTTAGTGGGATTTGGGCATGCAGACCAGAAGGGAAGAGAGCTTTTTTTCTGAGTGCATCAGTGCATACTTATTTGGAACTATTTAATCCTATTCAAAACCAGCATTCCATGTCTGTCCCAACCTAAAATTCTGCTGAGTATTATAATAGCTTATTGTTTGATGCAAGCACAGAGCATCTGTAAAATTGAAGATTGCTGTCATTTCTCCATGGAGAGGTGAATGGGAGAAAGTTTTAGTTTATAGTCATGTACAGATTGTGACATATGTACAGCCTGTTTTAAATACAACATTCTATAAATACTATAAATATTTATTAAATATTTATAGTATTAATATGCAGGTGAAACCCACAAAATTATTTGCATTTTTAAATGTGGGAAAAGTAACCTCCAAATTTACGGGTTGTTTTTTTCTTTTTTTTTCTTCTTTTAACAAACTGAAAAAAATGCTGTCTGTTTTTCACTAACAATTTTTGAGAAAGAGAGGTAGGGCAAAAAAGAAGGCAACTTTGAAATACAAGTCACAATAGAGGAAAATTAGAAAGCAAAAAGATCCAGAATAGCAGAAGAGTTAGGGAAGCTGCTACTGTTTTTCATCCGTGATCTCAAATGCTTGAAGGCCATTTTTGGTGGACTTGGGGTTTATCCAAAGATATTCAGTGTATACATTATGATCTATGTTGATGAAAGGAAGCATCAAGCAATTCACTGCACCATGACATCAGTCTTTAGGTGCAGGAAGCACTGTGAAAACTCTCTGGTTTCCAAAAACCCCCCAAATCTTCTGGTACAATGATAAGTTCTTTGAGGTGGTAGCTGCATATGGCATTCAGTGGGGTAGCTTCAAGAGTAAATGTATCAGTTAGGGGCATTGCCATGAGGCATGGTTCCCAGTTCTGTACAGGAAACACAACACTCATACCTGTGAAGCACCAATATCCACTGTTTCTATTTTCTCCTCAGCATCAAAGATGACAGTATATGTGCTTCTGGCTTCCTGTAGGATCAGAAGGGAATTTTATTGATTCCCTTGATCAGAGTCAAAGTAAGCTATTCTCTGTGAAAGATTTCTCTTGTTGTCTGTGTCACTCACAGTCGTTTATTGAAATGTCATGAATAAGTGGAAATCAGCTGATGTAATTGATGTTGGTCACTATGTTACTTTAGTGAAATAATAAAAATAATCAGTGAGGACCAAAAGTCAGGAAAGGTGAGCACCTGCATTTCCTTTTGGCTTGAGGTTGGTGGGGAGTTTTTTCTGTAATTGCCTTTTAGAAGGGATCAAAAAGGGATTGTGCCCTAAAAATCACTGGTATGAGGTTAGCAGATATTTCAGGTTTAGGTGAAAGCAGGTCTGAGTAGCAAGCCTTCTGTTTCAGTCCCAATTTTCAAACTCCCATGTCCCTGCGGGTTCTGGTGAAATCAGTCATACAGTTCCTGAAAAAACTGAGCGGCCACAGAATTGAATCCTGGGTTACCACTTCATTCTAGAGAGGATTTGGTGGTGTCATCAGTCCAGTAAGCTCAATTTTTATGCCATCGGATTTTATTTGACACTAAACTAAAACAGCTGCTTGCAATTAGCACACATAAAAGAAACAATAACAAAACTGCAGCCTGCCCTTCTACCGCTACACATACCCAGTGCAAAGAGTTTACCAAGTTCTGGTGATTTTCCCTCCATCTGCTCTAACTAAAACATCAAAAACAATTGATCTCACTGAAGACCAAATGAAAAAAAAAAGTTTATCGTTCCCCAGATGTTTCTGATGGGCAGCAGTGACCGGTTAAAGGAAGATTAGGGCTGCTCCAGACGCATGCATGAGCAGGACTCTCGCTGTCGTGGAGCTGAGTTAAGCATGAAGTTAAAGAGGCGATGGCTGTTGCTGCCCTGGGACAGGATGATGTAGAGAGCTGGTTTCTTACCAGGACTGGGATCCAGGGCAGCTGGCCCACCCTCCCATTGGGAACAGTGAACAAGGAGCTTGTAAAATACACAGACCAAATGGAAATGACCCCTATTGACTGAAACCAGCTGCATGTCAGACCTCTCACTGTCTCTCTTGATTTGCTATCTCAAATAAATGGATGTGGTAGAAGTGCTATGGAAAGAAAACAAAATAATTTATTCTCCTTGAAGTTGTGCCACACTAGTAAGCCACAGTTTTTACAGCTCAAAAAAAATGTTTATTCACAGATTAAGTTTTTCCCTCTTTTTTTTTTCCACTTTGAAAGTCTGCAGTTTAGAAGACATACTGTAGTTCAGTTTCAGAGGTCTTTGACAAATACAGACGTAGTAGATTTTGTAAGGTGTTCATCACATAAAACTGCTGGCTTGGTTATTTTGCATTTACATTCAGAAAACAAAGTTACAACAGATTTTGTTGGTGCTTTGTCTTAGATGTGCATGGTAGCTCAGAAAAACGTCCTAATGAGTTTTGAAGAAATATGATACAGAGAAAGATTTGACTTATTAATACATTTTCTCCCGTATTTTTCCTAATACACTCCTGGGTAACACCAGTTATTCTGAGCATTGTGAGGAGCTGCTTGCAGTAACCATGGTAGCACTTGAATTCAGAAACATTAGGGACAACAGCTGCTCCAATCCTCCATTTGATGCCTAGGATAGATTACTGCTATTGATATTAGATTGACCTTTGTTCTGACTTTAGAGGTAGCAAAGGAGGTACTTAACCTCACTAGCACAGTCCCCTTGATCTCTGTTTTTGAGAAGATCATCAGGATAGGACACATGCCATGTAGTTACTGTTTGATAGACCTAAGGGAACTTCTTAAAAGTCACCAGTCTAGACTTCATTCATACAAACTGAGATACTGATGTGTTTTGCAATTTTTTTTTCTTTAAGTCTTGGTCAGCCAGTTGATCATTAGTGAGAGAAGTCACCAAATTTAGATTAATAGATCTATTGGAGTGTCTCAGTAGAACAACTTTCATGAAGTCTGCAAAAACAGGTGGGATACAAAAACTTGAGGATGACACTTTGAATTGAACATTACTTCTTTTTGCCTTCCACAACCTTCTTTTTGGTCCTCTATTCTTGTTTTGTTTTGGTTTTTTCCTCCTTAAGAGTTTGTTCCTTTCTCACTCACAGTTGTACAAACACAGTACGGTAACAGCTTTGATCATAGAAGCCTTTACCTGTGGCCTTGCAGTGTTGCAACAGACAAATGTTATTTCATTACAAAGTAGACTGAAATCTCTTTGTGTAGGTTCTGAGTGTCCTGGCAGTCACTCTTTTTGCTTTAAAGACAGAACCAAAATGCAGTTCAGCCTAGTAATTGTTCCTCAGCTGGCAGTTTTTAGTCACATTGGCTTATAGGGTCTTCTGACAATCATCTGTGACCCACAGATAGATATTTCTATGGGAAAAGGCTCACCTCTGTGCCTCCTACCACTGCTATTTTTTGCTGTCTGGCCTATGGTGACATCTCTTACTGATCTCCGCTATTCATTCTATCCTCTGGCTGGATAATGAATTATGAGGTAGTTGATGGGTTATTCAAATCATGCTGGTCTGGCATCTAGTGATACCATGCACCTCCTTCCTTTCTTTTTTACCTTAGCATTTTCTGCTAATTACTTGCATTAGTGAGAGTAAATCAATTGACTCCTTAAAAAAATATAAAGAATTAAAGAGGTCTTGGGTGGCTGCCTGTAGATAATGTTCCATGTTGAGCAAGATGCAGAACCATGGATGTGAAGGAGGTTTCTGTGGGCTTGGAAGAAACTCTTCTCCTAGTTGGCATCTGTCAGGTTCTACCCTTGGCACAGTCTTGTAGGATGCCAGTGAATTCAGGAGTCCAAGGGTAGGATGACACCAGCAAGGTGTATTTATGCTGGTACAGGTCATGGCTTTGGGATGACCCTGTAATTGTGCTTGAAAGGGAACTTTTTTACTCTGTATTTGCACAATATCCTTGGTACACAAAGGCCCTATCCTGCAGTCCAAAATGTTTCAACCTTTCTCACTGGTCTCTAGTTGTGTTCAGGTAAAAGTGAACAAATCCCATTGATATTAAGGAAAGTTTTGCCCTGGTCAGATTCCAACGCCCGATCCAGTGACATGTGGAGTACAAAACAGAGGTTAGCATGTGATAACAGGACAACACATGCCTGAACTTTTCAGCAAAGAAGGAAGATCAGGTTGAGGCCACCCTCATTATTTTCCCATCTTTCTGATGGCAGAGCAGATTGGGTACTAGTATACCTGAGTTTGAAAACCATGTCAATGTAGTACATTTTTCAATGAGTCTTTTAAATAATATCTGAAGTAAAAACAAGATGGGCACTTTGTTGCATCTTTATTTTAATCAGACTTTCATTTTTAAAAGAATACAAGCTTGGTGAAGCTAACCCTACTGAGCTGGCCAAAGAGAGAGAGAGCTATTTTTCCTCAGAAGCACAGTAGAAAATGTGTAACTGTTACATTTCAATTCAGATGTTTATATCTTTAAATATTTGCAGTGGAAAACTAGATTAGAGCTCAAAAATATGTTCTTTCTCAAACTGAAATACGATGCCTTTTATCAAGGGAACCACAAGAGAAAAACTAAATAAATCTCAAAGCACAAGACAAGGCACAATTTCTAAAACGGCATTTCTGATTGGTCAGATCACCACGTATGAATGTTGAATTTTCTGTCTTGTTCTGTTGCAGAGATTGAAGGCAGCACTGACTCATCACCCTGCCGCCATGTCGAATGGGAACATGAACACCATGGGCCACATGATGGAAATGATGAGCTCGCGACAGGACCAGACACCACACCATCATATGCACTCACATCCTCATCAGCACCAGACACTGCCACCTCATCATTCATACCCACATCAGCACCAGCATCCGGCGCACCATCCTCATCCTCAGCCTCACCACCAGCAGAACCATCCCCACCACCACTCCCACTCGCACCTTCACGCACACCCGGCACACCACCAGACCTCGCCGCACCCCCCGCTGCACTCGGGCGGACAAGCACAGGTAGACCTTCGTGTCCTGCTGCATCACTGAGTTTTGCTCTTGCGTGGAGTTAAAAGCCTGATCTCTGTATTGTTTCTTCTTGCATGTATGTCTTGTTAGATACAAGCCCCTCGGGCTGCTTGTAAATGTCTGCTAATGGTGATGGGGATGCTTCAACTTTATTTAGAAAATGGAATGAAGCAACAGCTTGTTTTGCTGCTTAATTTACTAGACATTTGTAATTTCTTACTTTATAAGGAGCTCCAAGGCTTTTCAGTGCTCTGAGCTCCATGGATTGCCACATATCCTTTTATGGATGAGGTTTATTACAGAGATTGGCATATTATATATGTTGCTTAATGTGCTTGAACCTGAACTTCTCAGGCCAAGATTTAACAAGCAATACGAGTTCTACCTGCAGAAATATGTAACAAAGTCTTCAGCAAAATGAAATGGCACTGGTGTATGTGTGTGTGTGGGGGGGGGTGGGGGGGGTGCTGTTCAAGACTGGAGATACTAGAGGTAGTTCTAAGGTAAGATACACTGGAATAGAGGAAAAGATTAATGATCCAGACCTGTGAAGAAGACAGACATCTGCATAGTATGAAAGGAAGCCAAGATTGCTGAGAGTGCAGGCAGTAGTTGGTGCATGTTGTGACAGGAGAAAAAAAGATGGTGAAGCCAGTCCAAGGAGAGAGATTTAAAAAAGGAAGGCAATTTAGACTTGTATTCATGTGACAAGCCAGTGAAGGTCTCCACTGGATGAGGTGGAGGACTCAATTTCTGGACCAGGTACATTGGCTTCAACAATTTGGATAATTCAATATCTGAACTGAATGTTTCTTGAACTAATGAGTTAGTGAGCACAAACTTTAGCAGAGTCATTTTTAAGAGGAATTCTATTAATGTTTTAAGATTATAGGCTTCTGCATCAGGATTGAACAAGAAAAATAAAGCTCTGGGGGCAGTGACTGTAACATGTCAGGTCTGGGTAGCAAAGTTAAGGGAGATAAATGGGCAGTGCATAGAATGTGAGGACAAAGAAGAATTCCACCCATAAGAAGTTCAATCTGTGAAGTATTGTGTTGCTTGCAAATACCTTTCAGACAAGCTCTTAGAAAACATTAAAGAAAATGAGAGTATTTGGCTGACATCCCAGTGTCCCACAACATTAACTATTTACTAACATCTAGCTTTATTACTGCAGAGTCTGCAAGCACGTGGGATTTCCCTAAAGTATTTGCTAATGTAAAATGAATTGTCAGCTTTAGAGAAACAGTCTAAGTAAGAGAGCAGCAGACTCCCCTGTGAGAAAATGTCCAGAGCTTTCCTAAGTTTACTTCAATTTTTACTTTGTGAATTCAATTATTTTCCCATCTGTTAATGAGTTATTTTCCTTGGAATTGTTTAAAAACTCCAATAAAAATACATTATCTCATATCAGAGAAAACAAAAGTAACCTGATTGCTGTGTTGGAGATCCCTGGGAGAGAAAGGATAAAGTTGTGCTTAGCCAGCTGAGGACTCCATGGATGAGATGAGGGAAGACACTTAACCTTCACAGAGGGGTTGGGAGGATAAACATGTTAATGCAGTTGATCCCATGGTATGGAGCACTGCTGCAGAACATCCACTGCACCACTTTAAACAGGTGAGGAGAAAAATACCGGAGAAACACCAGAAGAAACAAACATCACAATTTTAAGGGTAAGATCAGTGAGCCAATGGCCCTCCTGTAAACCTGCTCGAGCAGGTTCTTGACTTCCTTACACAGTCAGGACAGCTTCAATTTCTTGTACTTTGTATTCCCTTCTAGCTAGGCACTGCAAAAGACTCTCAGGCAGGCAAGAAGAGATACAGGCACCAGGGTAGCTGGACTGACTGGCAGTCACAAAGCTATGTCGGAGTCACTCTGTGTCCCAGCACCACACAGTGCTGGAGCTGGGTCTGTGCAGTCAGATAACCTTTGCCATGCACAGGATGTCACTGGAGGCAACAGACCCCATGAGGGGTCAAGGAGCTCTTCACCTTGTCCATTGGTGTACCAAGGGGATTGGACAGAGGGTGGTGGAGTAGGAATCCGTGGGTCAGTGGCTTCCCCAGGCAGCAGAGCTCTTGCTGTGCATCTGCTCCTCTGGTGCAAAGGCAATAGTGATTTCTGAACAGATGCATTAGAGGGGAGAAAAGAAGGGCTTGCTGAATAATAACCACATAGTTATTACTTTCAAAGCTCATCCATAGTCCCCATGGTAATGGCCTCTTTGGGGATCAGATTGCTCCAGCAGACATTAATTTTATGGTGCGATTTACTAATTATTGACCTCCTTATTCTTCTGAGCCAGATTCTTCCATTCTAAACCACCTGCCAAATGACAGCACGGTCCATGCTGCTGTAAGCAGCAACTCCCATGCCAAGACCGTTGTTATTCTATACCGTGCCCTTCTGTAATGTTAGAATTCATTTCATGCTTTTCAGCTACCATTTTGATACACAGGAGCCCAAGGAAATATGCTTTCATAGAATGCGTGCGTGGGTATTAGTTTTGCTGTAAGTTGCAAAGAACAGAAATTAATGTTGTATCAGGCATAAAAGTAGAAATCACCTTCTGATAGGTATCCTTCTGAGAAAGTGGATTTTTTTACCAAGTTCTAGCTATGTTGCCTCCACTACTACAAAAATTAAACTATTATTCTGTATTGGTCCTCTAAAGATTTCTTTATATCAAACTTGCCAGAGTGAGAACTCGACCAGAGTAGGGGTTTGGATGCCATTTAATTCTCTTTGCTGTCCTGTGTTTGTCTTCATTATGGATATGTGATTAGCATCCTCTAGGAAAACTAAAATTAACCTAAATTTTTATATTTAGTTTATTTTCTTTCTTACATCTTAGACAGACATGAAATCATGCCAGAGAATGATGCTTAGACAGTTACCAAGATATAGTCTAACATATTTCAGGGTTAAAAGCTATCAAGTAAGAGCCAGTTAATTATCCCACGTGACATTATTAGTGGAATAATGGCAGCCCTTATAATTAATATCTGCTGGAGATGGAGATTTTGTTGTTCTGAAAATGTGCTCTGACTACCCAGAGACTGCCTGGTGCATTCTGAAAACACAATCACTCCCTAGTTATTCAAGAGAAAATGACCATATGAGAGGAATAATAATTAAAAAAAAAGTTACTTTTTTCTTGCTTTGTACCAGACTCCACTGAGAGAGTTAAAAACCAAGAATTTTTAAAGCGGTATGGAAAAGGAGCAAAAGGGGTGAGGAAACATAAACAACAGATCTCTGAAGTCTGGAAAGGTGTTATGATTGAGAAAATGAAAGATCTTTGATGAGCTGTTGACATTAAAAGGTATTTCTGAGACCTCTGTACTCAGACACACTGCTTAAGAGGCGGCATGCCCAGCCCTGGTGGGCAGGGAGCAACTGGAATCCCTTGGCAGTGATCTCCTGGCAGAAGCCAGGGGATGCTGGTGGGAATGGGGGCTGTGCCCACTGCAGCTGCCATGGACCTGGCACTCCAACCCCCAGGGTGGACAGTGTTGAAGATTTTATCAGCAAACATACAGAATTCATGCAGGCTGAAATTTTAAAAATCAGTCAGAAAAGGTGGGGTGGCTTATTTATTTTTAGGAGGTTACTTTTTAAAAATTTGTTTTCTTATCCTGTGAGAGAGATTCCCTGACAGTGCAACATAGAGATGGGAATAAATCTGGCTTTATACAAAAAGCATTATCAGATGCACAGAATAATTATACATAAAATTGCCACTGTAATTGCCACAAGTCAGCTGGGGGAGGGAGCAAACTAGATTCTAGACAGAAAAGCCACCTCAACTTCGCAAGACTCAAGACGATAGTATCGTTTTAATTGAGACAGACAGAGGTGTTAGGCAAACACATGTTAATTGCAGTAATTGAAATTCAGGGCTCAGTCTGACAAAGCACTGAGTACATCCACTCCCTGGAGTCAAAAGGAAGCACCTTGGAGGTTTGGGCCTTTGCCAGAACAAGAGGGTTAATTTTGAGTCAACAATTCAAGTTTCCAGACTGTTCCGGACTGTGCAGGAGTGGCAGCAGCAACGTGAGCTGAGTGTGAGCAATAGGACCCATGGATTGGGCTCCCAGACCCCAAACAGGGGGAGAGAGGGGGGGTGTCCCAGAGTCTCATGGTCTGGGGGCCACAGAGAGGCAGGAAAGTAGTCCAAAAGGCTATTACCAGTCAGTCAAACATTACATCTGGTGCTGGTTCCTGACAGGGACATGGAATGTTCCATCTGCCCAGGAGTCAGTTGGAGCATGGTTTACACAGGGCTGCCCCCACCAAGCACTTTTTCTGTAGTATTGTGGGCCAGTTACTCTCATGAGCAGAATCAATACTCCCCTGCACTTGAAAAAGCACAAATACATAGTTTTCCATAGTTTTGTAGCAGTGGGCTGAATGTGGTATGCCTCTACTCTCAAAGACAGGGATAAATTGAATAAAAAGGAAGATAACATCCACAGAAGTCAAATGGAAGCTCTGCTAAGAGGAACATCCCTTCTCTATGCAGTCCAGGGATATCAAAACACAGGTTCAAGCTGAGGTACCTAAACTCTTTCTTTGCCCCTGTGAGGCAGTGAGGTCTGCTGGCCTTGTGTGATCCCAGCCCACAGCTTCCCAGATCCATGCAGGTGCAAAGAGCTCTGCAGCTTCTGTCTCCAGAGTGGCAAATACTGAGGTGGATATGGTGAATCTTAGGAAATAGAAACAGAAAATGCCCTAAAATTTTGGAGGCAATTTTGGGGCCGGGAGGAGAAAGAGAGACGCAGAAATAAGGCCACTACAGTCCTCTGATTAAAACAGATCCTGAGGGAAACTTGACATTTCAGGTTTGAAATAAGTGATGGAAGAGAATGCACCTAAGTGAATGTTTTTCAGAACTAATTCAAGGGGCAAAAAATGTTCCCTACTACAGAGGATCGTTTCAAAAAAATCTCTCCTTCGACCATGGTAAGGATTTGCCAGCAGCTACTTTCAGTGGCGTCTGGTGCAACTTTTGACCAGAGCCTACTGCAGACCTTGCTGGGGAGCAGGCCGAGTGTGTGAGATTTCCCTTCCCATTTCAGCATCCCCCTCTGTAACTTCTCCCCCTCACCACGCCCTGCAAAACCTCTTTTTCTGCTGCAGGTTTCGCCGGCGGCGCAGCAGATGCAGCCCACGCAGACGATACAGCCACCGCAGCCGACTGGAGGTCGCCGGAGGAGGGTGGTGGACGAAGACCCGGATGAGAGGAGGCGGAAATTTCTGGAAAGGAACCGAGCCGCTGCCACGCGCTGCAGACAGAAGAGGAAGGTCTGGGTGATGTCACTGGAAAAGAAAGCAGAAGAGCTCACCCAGACAAACATGCAGCTTCAGGTGCGAGCCACTGTCTGCGCCCCTGAAGACACAGAGGGGCTCTTTGTGCTTGAGTGACGGTGCCTTTGGGGCTGCCCCCGTACAGTCAGCTCCTAGCGGGAGCTCAGGCATAATCAGTCTGTTAATCAAGATGTGTGTGCTTCAATTAAAGAAATAATTACATTTTAGTGGGATAAGCCAGGAAAAAGCTGCCTTGGGATTTAGAAGCCTTCACTAGATGGAGTTGTATTTATTTTCTTTCCTTGTCACTGCTTTTTGTGGGAATTTTTTTTTGACGAGCCATTAGCATGACTATAAAAAATTTCTTTAGAGAAGGGCATGTTGTTAAAACCTCATTCTAAGCCAGAAAGATAGAAGCATAAATAGATCAGTCTACCAGTGAGGAAAATTAATATGATAATAAAAGCCTTTCTTACAGCCTTCTTATGGTGGGCACAGTAGTTCTGCTTCATGCAGAGGTGTGCTTGTGTGCTGCCAGGGGCAGAAAACCATTTGTAGAATGGCACTCCTCTAAAACATTCTCCCACAAAACCCAGAGGCTGCATTGGCTGCAGCTGAGCTGTAGGTGACAGCAGTCCTGCCACCGTTTCCCTGAGCACAGCAACATGGCCTTTGCCCCCAAGGGTCTGCCCCCTGGCCTCATGCAGAGAGCCAGAACATTTCCCGAGTAGACTAAAACTTTGCCTTAAGGATCTCTGGTGCTGTGAAGTTAGTTCATTTATCAGTTTATGTCACCAAATCTGGAAGCCAGCCTGCCTTCAGAGGTTACAAAATAATGTCGCTGACAAATGTTAATACAAACCCAGCACACAAGCACCCAAATGCCTTTTTGCTTGGTTCTTTCAAAGTTATGGAGCAGGTTTTGTGTTCTTGGGTTTAAGCTTTGCAGAAGAGTCTGGTTTAAGCTTTGGTGCTAACCAAAGTCTCTCTTTCTTTTCTAGAACGAGGTTTCCATGCTGAAAAATGAGGTAGCTCAGCTGAAACAGTTATTGTTAACACATAAAGACTGTCCGATAACAGCTATGCAGAAAGAATCACAAGGATATCTAAGTAAGTAGCTGGTATGCTTGCGCTGTCTCCACACTCCTCACAGGAAAGCAAACCTTCCAATTCTTCCCTTCAGAACCCCTTCTTGGTCATATTATCACTTGAACATGTCTTCTCAAACATCATCCGAGCCATCCAATCTCCTGCCCTTATTTATTCAGCCCCGCTCAAAACCAAAAAAGCCCCGGTTTGCATCCCACACAGCAGTGCTAGTCCTCCCCACCCCTCCTTTCGGCAAGGAGATGCACATGGATGGACGCTCACTCCGCTGTGGAGGATCCTGCTTGAACTCACAGCTCCAAACCTGCAAGAGTCCTCCTGGACGCGGCGCTGCCAGAACCTTAAAATAACTCTCAAAAGGAAAGTTAAAAAGGAAAACATTACAGTCCCCTCCAGCGAAAATGGTACTGTGCTCTGACAGTGGCACAGACCAGGCCTGGCGCAGGTTTTCAAGGTTTGTTAACTCTTTTTTAACTCTCATCTTTCCTTTTTTTTTTCCCCCCAAAAAAAAAAATTCTCAGCTAATGGAGACATTGAATCAGTTCTGTCTAGCCGATGCATTTTGTGACTCTAATAATTTAGGGACAAATTCTCCATTTCACTCTAAAACATGGCTCAGAAGATCCTCAGGGTTAATACTTGCCAGACTGTGACACTGTCTTAAAATAGAGCCCACTTCTGTCTCCTCTGCATCACTATGCATCTGTCTCTTTAACAGTACTCAAAGAAAAAAATACATAATTGCATTACATGCCTATCAACTGTTGCTTGAATTAGATTTTCTGTGCTGCAGTGCACTGTACTCTAATTTTGATTCCTGCTGGAACAAATAAAGCATTTAAGCATCCCAACTGATTTTAAAGACCTTAAGATATCAGACTTTTTATCCCAACATTAGTTTCAGTTATTAAGGTCTTGGACTTTTTTCAAGGTCTCAACTCCTGAAGTCAGGTTGATATCAGAGAAGCTGCTTTGAAAAAAGTAATGAAAACTAAAACAATCATAAGACAGAGGATAACTGTAATTATATTTTGAAAACCTGGGACTTTTGCATGCTTCAGGTCATCAATATTTCCAAAAGTATCACCCAGCCTAGGCTTTTTACTTGGATGGAAAAATGAACATGTGTTGTCTCTGTACCCTCATTCCCTCCCCAGGTCCTGAGAGCAGTCCTCCTGCAAGCCCGGTCCCAGCTTGCTCCCAGCAGCAAGTCATCCAGCACAACACCATAACGACCTCCTCCTCCGTCAGCGACGTCGTGGGAAGCTCCACTCTCACCCAGCTCGCCAGCCACAGAACAGACATCAACCCCATCCTTTAAAAGTGGTTGATCAAAAACTGCTGGGCAAGTGTGGTAGCGTATCAAAGCGTCCTCTCTGCTAAGGACGTTTGCAACCATAACTCAAGCCTGGAAGATTCCTCAGTTCTTGAAAGACTCTGGCTATTCATTTTTATAGTCATTAAAATGTCTTTTATACTTAGTTACATAAAAGGGAGTTAAGCAATTAATATGCTATCAGCTTGAGAAATGCTTTGGTGCTTTATCCGTTTTTTTGGTACCAGTTACTTGTTTATAAACCTAACTGTTTCTGTACATAGTCATGTTTCCTGCTCACCAGTCTAGCCTGAAGCCTCAGAAATACAAAGTTGTGTTAAACTGCAGCTTGTTAGCCAATGTGAGGCATGAAAAGTATTAAACAGAGTCAAATGTAGGTAACTAGGAGTAATTAGGCTATAAATATAGAACTTGGGCATCTGCTGACAGCATAATAAAAAAGAGTTAGCGTTGTGCTATCAGCAGACCATGTCTTGCATTCAGAGCCTCTTTCAGAGCAGTTATATAGGATGTGGCTATCAGGACAAAATCAAGCCCAAATAGCATGCGCTTTTGTCTAGCCCTCCCCCTTCTCCTCTCTCCCCTGCCCTGGCCTTTTTCTCCTCCAGTTATTCTCACACCTTCCTTTTCCCTTCCCTTTTCATTTCCCAGCTTTTTTTTTTTTCTTGCTCTTTTTTTTTTATTCCAAGGCTTTCTCACTTCTCTCTTTTTCTTAAAGAATGGTAATGAACAAGCAAAAACTTCAAGCCCACCTAAAAACTGTCGGCACGGCTGCTGCTTTCACTGGCTCTTCACCCGCAGTTGGGCTGTGCCAAGCATTTGGCTTTTAAAAACTACAGATGCTCCTGATTTAGTGTTTTTAATAAATAGGGAAAGGTGAAAACAGCGCAGCCGCAGGTGAAGCAGGATAGTGAGCCAGCTGTGTTGATGCTAACAGCCCTGTAAGTTTCTGTGGTGCAGTAGAGGCATAGCGAGCAACACCTGAGAGTCACAGCAATTTTTTGCACTGCTAGTCATTAATGTAGGAAAATCCATGTAGTATATAATAATTCGGAAAAGTTCTGTTCCCTAACCTGGTTGCGTTGTTCTAGCAACGAAAGCTAACAACCTCAGACTTCATGGGCTATAAATGAGGAATAAATCAGTGTAATGGTTCTGACCACTTGGAAAAATGCCATTTTTAATTCCCAGGGAAAGACCTGCTCTCTGCAGGCATTCCTTTAAATGCTCACGGACTGATCTCAAGCTGGCAGACAGCAGTGTAGCTTCACTGACTTTAATGGCACTTAACACCCGTTTACCGCGGGTAAGGAATTGTTCTTTAGGACGCTAAACAATTTTTAGAAGGCATGCAGCAGCTAAAAAATGCTGCAAGAATGCCAAGTCCCACACTTGGGATAAAATACAGTCCTGCAAAGAGGGTCTGGAAAAGAGCCTTATGCCACAATTAAGGTTTTTGTTTGGACTCTGAGCTTGCCCCTCAGCACAACTGATTTGCATCCCCGAGTGGTCCCAGTGATTGATGGGAAAATCAGACAGAGATGATGCCAGTTAATTATGCTGCCTTGCTGTATATTGGGACCTGATTTTGCTCTCAAATCTGTCAGCAGCAAAACCTCCCACTGCTTGCCCAGGGAGTGGGCTCCGAGCTGGTGAAAAATGTTCAAACATTTTGAGCTGCATCTTTAATAGTAAAATTCACATTATTCTCTGCAAATCCTCTAGCCCCGAACACACTTTGTTCTGAAGCAAAGCTCTCTTCCTCAAAGACTGTGTCTTTGGTCTTTAGAGGAGTGGTGGGTTTTGAAAGGGTGGGTCTCCTCCATGTGGGAGAAAGAGTGAAACAACTGAAGTGTGAGGAGGCACTGTAAGGAATAGGGCCTGTCTGGAAGGGGAAGCAAATTTCTGAGCATCATTCATTGCCGAATTAGTTCTTATCTTGGTGACTTTTTATCAGTATTCTTTTCTTTAACATCTCGCTTTCCATTTATGCAAATACATTCAAAAGAAGAAGATTTTTAATGTACAGTGTAAATCTTGACTTGATTATATAGTCTAAGAACCAAAAAAAAATTGCGAAAAAATACAAATGTAAAGGATTTTCTATTATATTTTAGACAAACATATACTTTTAAAGTGTTTTAAATACTGAATCTATAATTTTTTTAATCTCCAATTGTAATAGCTAAATGGTCTTGCTTCATCATGGCTCCCAAGGGAACTTTTTTCAAATATGCAGGTGAGAAAAATGTTCCAGCTGAGTATCCGTTATGTAAAAAACCCAAATAAGCATTTCCACTATGTCTGAATTTCATCATTCACCATCATAAAGGAAATGCCATTGCAGGGTTAATTTAAAAAACTTTCCCTCTATATGGGTAGCACTTAAATACATTAAAAAATAAAAATCAAAGTTTCTGGTAATACTAGAATACCCAGTTGAGCTACACTGCACTAGAATTACGGTTTAACTTCATTTTATTCAGTCTCCTCAATTAAAATATTTAGCTGTTAAAATGAAAGCCTCTACATTAAAAAGAAAAAAAAAAAAAGGAAAAAATACAAAAACCTTGCCTAAGTTTTGTTAAGTTCAGCAACTTGACAGTTTGACTGATGTGTATTATATATAGCTCAATTATTTCTTTTTTTAATGCTAACTAGGCAAGCCAACCACACATGTTGGCCTAAATGTGTAATTACAATGAAATGTCTCCTCTCTATACTATTGGCCTTTAGGTATAATCCTTGCTAGTGATGTGGAAGTAAGTAAAGGATGAAAAGCTATTTGCTATTGCTTCTTGTAACTCTGTCGCAGGTTCACAGGCCAAGACAACATGCAGCAAATTTATATCGGCTGTATCATTGGGAAAAGGACCAACCATACCAGGCACCTTATAGTATTCATCAGATTTGCTTCCACATTAAAATGCTCTTGTTTTCCAGGGGAGTGATCCTGCAGCCTTTCTTCAAGCTGCTGGTCCAACCGGGCACTGGAGGCTGCCTGAGCAAGGGCTGCAGGAGAAGCCCCAGCCCTCTGTCCCCAGGATGTCCCTCTGCCATGTGGTCAGTGGCAGCAGCCTCTTCCTAAACACGTCACTCTAAATGCACTTCCTGGGCTCTTTCCATCAAGGAGGAATCCTGCTTTTCCATGAGCTACTTCTGGAGACTGCTCCACTTTCGTCTTGTGCTGCCAATCCAGCCTGCTGTCGGGCTCACCAGGCTCTGTGCCCTATCCCACTGCCAGCAAAGGACGACTCAGACCACTTCTGTCACCCACACTCCAGGGCACTCGCAGGGTGGTGAGCCTTGGCCAGAGCCGTGCTCGGGAGGAGGTGTTACCATAGACAGCATCTCTTGTGAGTGACGTAGGACACAGGTTGGAAATCTCAGCCACGGACAACTGCAATACTTTGATCAGAAAGAAATGATGCTGCGATCCAGCTCTGGCCCCCCCAGCCCCCCTTCCCCAAGTCAATTTATGCAAGCCATATTCATAACGCTGCCTGTGGGAGACAAGTAGTTTGTGTGCTATCATGGTGTGTTTTATAAGGACGACTACGATGATGATGATGATGATGATTGATGATTGAGGATGATGGTGATGATTTATGGAGAATTTCACGCTGTTGGGAGTTAATTCCTGCTATGAAGCTAAATGTCTGCTGCCCATATTCTGAATAGTGGAAAGTCAATGGTTCAGTGCCTCAGTGCGTGTGGATTTAGTGTTAATGACTCAGTCCTGTTAACTAACAAGCCAGCTATAACTGTTGTTTAATGCCCTACTTTTGAGGATTCATATTTTTTTAAGCAACAATATTTAGTGTTGAAAACTAGCCTTTTAGTTTAGGCAAAATGTGCTTTTTAGCAGCTAATACCTTTTTTAAAAAAAAAGCGTATAGAGTGAATTTATGAAAATTCATGAGGACCAAAGCAATTTTAAAACAGGAATCTATTAATTTAGTATTCACATAGAATTTTATAAAGTATTTATTAATAAATGTTATTTTAACACATTCCATTTGAACAGTATTCTTGTACAGAATCTGTTTGTTGTTGTTTTTTTTTTAAGTTACAATATTAGTTTTGCAATAAACTACTCTAGGTGTGTGTGCATCTTAATCTTTCAGGGTCTCAAGCAGAAGTCATCCATCTAAGATGGAAAAGCTTGCTGAGGTCAGTTGTACAGAAATTCCTAGAATTAAATGTTTTCCTTAAAGCAGCATCTGCTTTTTTTTTCCTTTTTTTTTTTTTTGTAACAATGAAACAAATTATAAACCTTTAGTTGTTTCCTTTGTATTGGAAAATGTGCTTTCTCGTATTAGAAAGCATGAGTCAACATATAACTGGAAAGCCTATCTTCTTTTTTTTCTGCTTTTTTTTTTAAGGCTGATTTTATACATCACCACAGAAGATCTAACCCCATCCTCATTTTTTTGTCTAATATCACATAGTATGTTGCACTATACTGCCTTATCATTGCCTCTTCAGTCCTCTTACTAAGCAGTGTTCCTTAGATTTAGACCATTGAAGCTCCATTATACATCAGAGAAAATTACTAGAGGGGGAAGAAGAGAAAAAAATTGATCTGTAGATATAAAACCTAAACTGTGCCTATTAAACAAAACCAGTTACAACTAATTAGTATCTTATTTCTACATTTCAATTATTTATATTCTTTTAAAATTGCACTTTAGCTCTTGCTCTCTTTCTTGCTCTCCCTTGTCGAATCATTTATAAATACTCCTGTAAAAGTTTTGCACCAGATACATTTATATGCTTTCAACTGGTGGCATATCTACAACTTGTCTCTCACACCTGCCTGAGCAGAGAAGCTAAGACCAGCCAGTCTGCAGTGTGACTTAGACTTTACACCCTCTTCATGACAGCATATAAATGTTTTATTATGCAATGTATGTGATGTGAGGCGGCATCTAAGCTACATTTATAATATCTCATCCCAAGAACCAAAGTGTCCTGTATATCGTAAGGTCAGGAGACTGGCTCTGTTGTGCATTGTGATGCACTTTGACTGTTGTCCAACTCACAGTAGCTGCAAAGCTGCAGTGATAACAGTGGCCATACTACGTATTAGAGTTCTGAATCAATAAAATATGTTGCCTTATAACTTGACTAGGGACAGCACCTTTAAAAAAAAAAAAAAGAAGAAAAGAGACAAAAAACTTCTGAGGACAAACAAAAGCAATAAAATCTCAAGTGATTTTAACACCAAAAAAAAAAAGGTTCAATTTTTCAACATCTGAAATGATCATCTTACTGCAAAAACAAGAGACTGTTTACATCCATAACCTCTTTTTGATGTTTTTTTTTTTTCCCAGAGCTTACAGTTATCTCAGTTTTATCAGTGGCTTTACACTTAAGAGCTAAATTGCTCACCATTATTGGTTTTCCATAGCTTTCAGAACGACTTTATAGCAAATCTTAAACTGCATGAGGCCAAAAATGTCAGTGTTCACACACACTCAGAGACAAGATTGATTCTCTAAGTGGAAATCTGATCCATTCCCAGGCTCTCCTTGGACTGGAATCAATAACTGCAACTTGTTATATTTAGACCAATGTGTAATACCTGGGATTCAGGATATCCAGTTCTATATTTATGCAAATTAAATGTTAGTATTGCTGAGTTTCACCTGGCAGAACTGTTCACAAATCACATGGTCAGAGCCTGCCATCTGATGCCGTGAGGGTCTTAGACCCAAATATCTTTCTTGACTAAAAATCCGTAAGACAGCCTTCTGAATGAAGACTGAAAGCTCCTTCTGGCTTTGCAGAAACTGCAGCAATGTCCTGGGGCGAGGGAGGTGGGAGGATTTATTGGGCATTTCAAGGGAAATGTTTTCCTTCTGGAATTTAGGAAATTTCAGAGAAGCATTTTCCCTACCCCACAGAGCTGAGATTGCAAGGAATTCCCTGACAGAGATCACCTTTAGCATGCTTCCACGAGACAAACTACTTTGCATGAAAGGTGTATTCACTCTTCTGAGTAAGAATATTTGCCACTGAGAGTTTTGCCAAGGACTTTTTCATTGGGACCCAAGTGTTTCCCAGCCATGGCCGTGAGCTCTGTATCCCTCTCTCTGTAGCAGCTCTCTTCAAACATTGGGTAGCACTCATCAGTGAACATCGCTTCTTTGGACTTTTGCCATTGTCCTGGTTTTAAGGAACTTTTAGCACTGCTTGGAGTAAGCCTAAACTATCGAAGTTTATATATAAATATAAATATATATATATATAATATTAAAAAAGGTGCTGTCACAGTAAGTTTTGGGCTTGAGGTTGTTTGTATTGTATGCAAAGGTTTTGTGTTTGTATGTATGTCTGTTTGTTTTATTCTGTAAAGCAACCACCTTCCTTACCGGAGGGAGATACTTTTTTTTTTTTTGGTACATAAATGTAAATACTTGCTGCAGCATTTAATATGTTTAATTTTATGTTAAGCTTTTTGTTGCATTGTGAACCCATTATTGTTACAAATGGACAATGAGTTCATTGAGACTGTTCAACTAGGTCAGATTTTTACATCTCTTTCTAGCTAGAAGAGAAAGGAATTTTGTGCATTTGTACAAATGTTAATAATATCACTGCAATTCCAATATAATAAAGCACTCAAATACAAATAATTGCAGTAGTCTGTCTGTCTCTATACTCCAGACATTTTACCATACCAGATAACTCCTACAATTAAACCAAAGTACTCTTCACTGATTTCTATTATGACCTACAATCACTCATCTCCCCCCAAACTGGAGAAGGACCATGGTGCAGGGCATACCCCTGGTCTGGTGGCAGAGGCAAAGTGCTGTGCAGAACTTACAGCTCATCATTGTCCTCTGGCAGCCGAGGTGACTTGGTAAGAAAAGTTCTCTGAACTTCTTCCAAGCAGGGAGGCTGCAAAGCCTCAAACAAAAAGACTTACGTGGTGGAGCCTAACATGAGGCCTCTGCATAAGGATGAGACAAGCTGTTACTTTACTTTTCCTTGCAGCTGGAGTGTGCTTGTATCAAAATACACTCCATGCTTGTTATCCCGCCAACCTCTCCTCTTGCCAAAAGCTGCCTGGAAATGGATTTCCTGCTGGGCTAATTAGCTCTAATTGTGATGCCCCTGTTATCTTGCCAACCTCATTTCTCACTATAAATTTGTCCAATACAGACCTTGGCACAATAATGCGTAAACTGTAATCTAAAGTTAGTCGAGATGAACCCATCTCTCCAGTGGGAATTAGATTAACTCTAGATTAATGCAACTTGATGTCTTGCTGGCAGTCCCGGGGCGAGGGCCTGACCCAAGCGGTGCAGCCTTGGTGACAAGGACCAGCCTGCCCGCAAGCGCTCTGTGCCGGTGTCACACTGTGGGATATCGGCCCCCTGTGGTGTGACTGTGCTGCTCCCTTGGGGGCCCGGGCACGGGCACAGCTTCTGCTGCTCTCCCCTCTGGTTTTCAAAAGGCTAAATCTGGCCAAGAGCATTCACCCTCCTAAAATGGGTAGGAAAAAGGCAGAGCCTTTTTACTCTGTTCCCACTCTCCCTTTGTAAAAGCTGGAATATGGGGCAGTGGGTGCACATGGCTCCCTCTTTAAGGGGGTACAGCAGACGTTTTCCCCAAACATCAAGGCATGGCATTGGCTGGATCCTTTTCTGAGGTCATATACTCTTGCATTGCCTTCGAAGCAGGGATATCATGCCACAGCTTAACATGTATTTATACAGCAGAGCTCTTGCTCTGGGGCCAAATACTGAAAGAGGATCATCACATCTGTAAAAATAGGTGCCTCTCATGAAGACATATCACAGGATAACTTTATTGTCCACACAGTTATATTTACACCTGACAGTATGAGCTAAAGCAAGATGTATTCAGGCTGAGGTAACACTGCCCTTTACAGCTGAATCATGGTTTCCCAAACCTGATCGTAGTATTTGTTCCTCTTCCAAGCAGTTCACTGTTACTATTGCTCTCTCCGGGCTGCTCTGGACATCATAACAAAGTTATTATTAGCATGAAAATGAATCAGTGTGAGCACACACTCTTCTCCTTTGCAGGGATGCAGCCAGAACTAGACTAAGCTGAAGACACCCTGCATCAGCAAGAAGACTGCCCCAGCTTATACTAGGCAGAGCGGTGGTACAGAGAGACTCCTTCCCTCTGTCACACCAGCCTCTTGTGCTTTGGCTGGACCCCCTTTGCTCCTCAAACTGTCCCCTTCTCTTGAACCCAGGCCACAGCCTCAACTATTTGCTGTAAGGGCACTCAAAACTAATGGCAATGTAGCACAGAGTTGGAGTAGAGATGATAAGCAAGCACAGAGGACATCATACGTACCCAAGGGCATTGGCACAAATCAGGCAGCATAACAGAGCAACAACAGCAAATCGAAGAAAGCAAACACCTCCCCCAAAAACATGTGTGGAGCTAGGGGAGGGCGGAGAATCCCCATGAGCCCAGATGTAAACAGACATGAGAGCTGAGAAATTGGAACTGAACTGGTGCTGTAGAAACCCTTCAGCAGGGGGGTGGAAAATCAGGCAGATATGACTGCTTTTTTGTTAGTTTTGAGGTGATTTTTTAAAAAATACTAGGATAGAGAGAACACTGGACCTGCAAGGATGCAATGCTCTTCATTATCACACTGACTCTCAGCCTAAAAGAGACAAAGCAGTATCTGACCTCCTCTTGGGGAATCTCCCCACGTGCAGCCCCAGGGGACAGGCTCAGAAATTATGTGGTTGGATATGGTCCCCTCATTAGCAACACCTTCTACCCATGGCTCTAGCAAGGCCTTGCAGGACAGATCTACCTCTCAGCTTTCCTTGCCCACCAGGAGCCAGCACTGTGTAGCTGGAGGCATGCAATGAACGGTTCAGAGGGAAAACCAGTTTTCTTCTCCACAATAGCTACTGGCTGCTGAGGCCCCACTACAGGAGACTCCAGCTCTGGGACTACCTCCAGAATTAACCTGTTACACTCACCTTCTTTACACTTTACTTTACTCACAGGCATTTGTGAGCTTGGTCCACAGGGGAGAGGCACAAGATAAATCACAAAAATTTATTAAGAACTTGTTTCTAGGGAGTCAAAAAGTTAATCAAGCATCAGAAAGGAGGGATCAAAGTTAAACCAAGACCACCACTACCATTTAGGTCAGAACAAAAAACTGAGAGTCTGGGACTATTTGCTCAGTTCCTTGGTTTGCTTTGTTATTGCAATTGCCCTAACCTTTCTCTTTCGCCTCCAATCTACTGTGCTGCAACAGGGACATTTGGTTTAGTGGCTCTAAGAAGGGCATTAGTGCTGCCATGTGCTTAAAAGTCTCTTTCTGCAGCATTCTTGAGCACTATTTTTTCTCCAGCCTGCTCTATTCTCCAGCAACACAATGCCACAGTATGAGAATGACCCAGTGAAGCTGATAAAATATTTAAGACGCGTGCTCTGATTGTGTTAGGTAAGCAAATACCACAAGAGCCCCACCATTAGTGAACCTGATCAGTCCATTCCCCCAGGACCTGCCAGCAGAGCAAGCCAGAGCAATCTGAACGAGAAGCAATGAGGCAGCTGCCTTTCCCAAAAGAGAAGGAAGCTTGAAGGTGGATTTTGCAGAGACAAGGAGTTTGCAACCTGTGGGTCCTGTTCTAAAAGCAAGTAATATACACATATAGGTATATAGATAGACAGACATAGATTCTATAGATACATATAGATTATATATATATATAGATGCAGACAGCAGAGACGTGTGCCTGTGTATGTGTGTATACAGCAGGTCAGCAGGTGTTTTCACAGGGCATTGCATTCAGCTGACAGCAAGCCAACTTAAAAGAAAGAAAAATATTTGACATAACTGGGCAGTTCATGTAGGAAATTGAGTCGAGAAAAAATAAATAAAGGCAGAAACCGATTAGTTTAAGTCTGGGGCCCTCTGGATTATAATGGATCCCATAGGAAGACAGGAGGCTTTGTATGGAAGGACTCTATATCCTCCTTGCACTTTCTCCTTTGTTTCACTAATCATTTTCATTCTGTGTTATACAGTGGTTGAGCCAATTCCAGCTTAGTAGAAGTTTTTCTTAGCTTCAAGAAGCTGTGCTACAAAGACAACACGTAGCCATGGATAAGAAAAAGGAACTGTCTGCAGCGGGACATGGCTGTGGACTCCAGTTACACAGGGTTGTGTAGGGTATCACAACACCAGCCGTTGTTTTGACTTGGGTTTTTTGTTGTCGGTGTTTTGCTGTAGCTGTTCCCTGTACTTTGATCTATACGTTAAATGTCAGAATTAAAGTTAAAGCTGGACAGTTTTCACTGGATGGGGAGGATAAGAAAGTGGTAGCTTTGCAGTGTTCTGCTGCAATGGTGGCTGCCTTTAGAGGCAAGGTTTTATCATTCAGATGGAGTAAGTGCAACCTGCACTGACTGACACCCCCTTGGTGCCAAATTCCTGCAATCCCAAACTCTTCCCCTAAAATAGCTGAAGGACTGTCAGCCCTTGTTGAAGATGTTTCTACTACCTCTTTGTGGTCTTAATGTGTGGGATGAGGTGAAGGGCCTTGGGGTGACACTCACAGCCCCACATTTCCACAGCAATACTATGTGGTAACAGCCTGGCAGTGCTGGCAGCGAGGTCTGCAGGGCTCCCACTGTACTGACCCACTTGGCACTGGCACTGCAGGCAACTCCCGCCACCACACTGCAAACGCTGAGTTAAACCAACGTCCTGCCATTAGCCTGACCGTGCCTCAAGCCAATCTGACTGACTAAAACTACAGAAAAATGCAGTGGAAAAGTACTTATCACATTGCCAGTGTAGCTAACTGGTGTGGAAAACCATCCAGCTCACTGCGTGCAGAGCCTGGTGAGGGCAGGCAGGACAGTGAGCAGGTGGGTGGGCAGGGAGTGAGCAGAGAACTGGGAAGGTGGTGGGAAGATGGCCAAAATGTTTGTGACTTGCTGCATGGGGAAGCTGTACCCCTGGGCTGTGCCCAGGGCACCAGACAGAAACTCAAGTCAGATGGTGCCTGCAACTTGTGCCATCAGTAGCAGTGGTTCTGCTCTGTTGTCCCTGTGAGGTTTACCCACCTGAGTGCACTTCTGCTGCTAACCCATCACCAAGTCTTCACCCAGAGCTGTCCTTCCCCTCCAAAGCCCATGAAGTAAAAAGTAGCTTTAAAACATTACCTGCTCTGTGCCATCAAAGAGTCAGCAATTTTCACTCAGCAAGGACAGAGAAACCCAAGCTACTGATTACAATTTGCTTTAAAATTCTTTCTACAGGGGCTTTCCAGAGCAGAACTCAGATTTTTCATTGCTTAGAAAGACCTTCACACATGTCTCCAAGAGGGCAATTTCCTCTGTCATGTTATGCTGCATGTCACTCCAGAAGAATTGTAAAAAGATCTTTTTTTGCAGCAGCAAAAAGAGGTACCATCTTGATCTGCTCACAAAAACATTTCTGCTTTCCTTGCAAGCCTGTGCTGAGCATGGGGAGCACGCAGGGCTGAGCCCTGTCAAAGGATGGTGCCACGGGAGGAAGCACAACATCCACTTGCAGTTGGTTTCTGGGGTGGGATGGGAAAGGCCTGTTTTTCCCAGTTGGAAATTAAGACCCTTTGGCTTGCTGAAGCCATGGAAGAAGTTGGGAACAATACAATCCCTCTTCCAGGAAAGCTCTACTTCTAACATGGTATGAGAGCAGTAGGAACCCATCAGAGCTGCAAAGCAGAGCTCCATCACTGCTGCTAGGCTAATCGAAGCCAGCAGCTGGGAGGGAAAGCCAAGGACAGCTTTTAAATGCACGCGGCGGAGAGAGGAATGAAAAATATTAATTTTAAATGGATCGACACTGGCCTTGGAACTACACAGGCAAACATCCAAACCTGTCAGGAGGGAGTAATGAAGGCTTTAAAATTAGATGTGATCACCTATCTGCAGCTGTACAGAGTGTTTGCTGTGTATCCCCCATACCTTAGGGAGAACCCCAGACATGCCAGGTTACAAGTGAGCTGTCTGTCTATGGGCTCTTTCATCTGAAAGTTTCAAGTGCTTCTCAGGCTTTAATTTAGTGCCTTAATTACCCAGGGATTTAGGTAAATATAATTGTCTTCATTTTTCCCAGCAGTACACAGAGAGGAATAGACTGACAGTGAAACCAGAAAGTGTGAGCACGCCCCCCACTTTCCTACCCCCCTTTCCTGCTCTTGCCAACAGCCCGTACATCAGGGCCCTGCCAGAAGACTGCAGGCAGGCAAAGCTTTACCTGCTGAAGGCATATCCATGTAGTCCTCCCTAGGAACTGTAATCCTTGCCCTCAAGGAGAAATGAGCTGTTTTGCTTTCCATTTGTCTTCTTCAAAGCTCTGGCCAAGCTCGTCCTCATTAGGAGGCCATTAAAACACCAATGTTCTTCACATTACGATTTCCTCTTGGATTAGATGAGAAGATTTTTATATGCTGTAAAAATATTCTCTGGTTCTGTCATGTCCTTTTTTATTTGCCCAGACCAAAAGCTTGCAAGGAACAGGAATGGGAAACCATACCAGCATTCAAACAAAATGCCACAATCATCCACAGAGGAGAGGGAAAAGCCCTACAGTCTCATTAGCCAAACTTGCACATGGTTCTAATCAAATGGGTGGGAGGGAGACATTCCCTTGGCCACGGATACCAACGATTTTTTCCTTAGGTTCCAATTCTGTAACTCTTATTCATCCGAAGATAAACGGGCTTTTCAGGCAGGGAAAGAGGGCTTTGGGACTGGGCTCTAAGGCTTTTCATGTATTCATGAAGTTGTCACTTGCCTTTTACATTCAAATTCTGATGGGTCAGACTTCCTAGACGGTGTCTTTCAACACCTAATAACTCACCCAGCAAGCTCCAGCACTAATACAGACATCTTCTTATCATGCTTCAGACTGAGGAGTTTGAGGATTATTTTAAAGACACTTTTTGGATTTATACTGAATCCTTCACAAGGATTATTTATGTGGCATTTCTTTCCCATTACATAGTTGAAAACACCACCTGCTTTAGCAGGAGATTTCTGGGGTGAGTGCAGAAATATTTTGAGGAATTTGGTCATCGCAATTTGCAAGTGGAAAATCTAGTAACCAAAGCAGTTTTTTTAAAACCACAATAAATTTTATATTTGTTACTGCTGGATTTCCATTAAATGCATTAATTACAGGAATGTTTAATGAAGCAAGTTAAAAAAAAACCCACCTCCATTATGTATAGAGCACTGTGAAAAACAAGGTATTCAGCAGCGTGTGCTCTTATATACTCTTAATAAAAGACCTTACCTTAAGGTAAAAACCCAATAAAATATGCTATAATGTGCTATGGGACCCACCATTGATTTACAATACATTTACTCCTTTAGCACCAAGCAAGTTTTGCACAATACACAGCCAGCTTTTATATATTTATATATGACCCATTTTCTTCTCACAAAGATTTATTGAATTTCCCCAGAGCATATTCATTTTCTAAAAAGTTCTTTGTTTTGCTCTACTATATTCATTGTAATAAATGCAACAATCTTCTTCCTGATTGACACCCATGATATTAAAATTACAAAAAAAAATGGGAGCCAATGTCGTAATACTTTATATGGAAATATTACTCTGTAGTGTCTGTGAGACTAAATGCAAACTGAGTTCTGCTAGTATCTGGCATTTTGCAAAGCTGCAGCATGTTGGGCGAGGTCTAGAAATACATGGCAAAATTATTGTGAAGTCCCAGTTTCTAATTCCCCCAAGGAACTATAAATTAGTAATTTTAAAAATAAGTTCATACACCTTCTGGTCCCCCAAATTCGAATGATGAACATGTAAAAACCATAGCAGCAAGTTCAGTATAACTGCTGAGAAAGTTAAATTATACATAACATAATGAACATGGGTTGAAATCCTTGAAGAAACGAAGGAGGATTCTCTGAAATGCACTTGCCAATCCTTCGCATGTCATCAAAGACTATTTTTTCAAGCACGATGTAATGTCTCATGATATAATGGAACAGTTCTCGGTGTTCCCTATTAGTCACACTGATTATTATGGTTGGCAGAGGGTCCTCTCCGCGTTCCCTCCTTAGAGGTACATTTGCTCTCCCATGCCCATTTAGTCCACTATAAAATCCAGTCCCCTGCTTTTGAAAGGGCCCCTTCTGCCCCAGCTTCACCTGTGATGATGGCAGGGGAACGTGCAAGACGCTCATCCTGCCCTGGGGTTTGCCCCATGCGCTCCTACACGTACACAGAGCTGCGGCCTACGGGTAGAGCAAGTGTAAGAGGCTTTGAGGGGAAAGTACCTCTCTGCTTGCCTTGCCCAGCTGAGGAAGGTGAGCTTTGCGGAGAGCAAGAGTCGCCCTGTTTGCACACACCTTTGGGGCAGGCGAGCTGGGCCGAGATGCTTCCCTGCCTTCCACCAATGTTCCCGCTCCCACACGGACACTGCCGAGGCAGCTGTCCCTCGCTGCCGAGCCCCGGGGCCGGCGGGGAGTGTGGGCATGGCACAGCTCCGCTGCTCCCCCTCACCTGCGGCCACCCCTCCCACCCGCGCCGAGGCGAACCCGGGGAGGCCCCAAGTCCTGCACCCTCTCCTGCAGGTGCGATTGCCCGGCCGGGTGAGCCCGGCCCCGCCGCACGGGCCCTGCACGCACGGGGCATCTCTCCGAGCTACCCGGGACAGGCCGCGGGCGGCTTCGCCAAGCGGGGCGAGGGACGCCGGGCGCACCGGGACGCTGAGCTGGTGCGGCTCGGCTCGGCTCGGCTCGGCTCGGCTCGGCTCGGCACGGCACGGCACGGCACGGCACGGCACGGCACGGCACGGCTCGGCACGGCACGGCACGGCTCGCTTCTCCCGGGCCGTTCGGCGCGTTCCCGGTGCGGCCGTGCCCCCCTGTGGCGCGGCAGGGAAGCTCAGGCGCCGCCGCGCCGCTCTCCGCTCGGCCCGGCCGCGGCCCCGGCTCCGCTGCTGTCAGCACCGCCGCTCCTGCTGCTTTTCTTTTCTGTCCTGACACCGGTGGCTACGGGGCAAACTGTCCTCGTGAACTGATCCGACCGACAGCTAATTCATCAAACCCCAGCGAAGGCAAAAGTTACGACCAGGAGGTATGGAATTGTTTCCTCCCCACGCCGGCCGGCGCCGTGGCTGCGTGGTCACTGGGTTTCGTGAAAGAAGAGACAGTGCAGTGGGGTTTTCGCCGGGACAGGGAACCGTTCATCACTTTGGTTGCAGACCCACAGGACAGCAGGGTAGCAGCAACGGGAAAATGCTGCCCCACGGAATGGCTCTTCTTTCTCACAGCTGCTCTTTCATCTGGGGTTGGGCACTGAGGAGCTCCATGGGTTCAAGGGGTTGGTTTCTCACTCTTCCTGCAAAGCTCCCCAAAAGGAAAGGAACGGGGATTGCTCTGGTGGTTTCTTTTTCGTTTTTCAGAGCTGACAGTTTCAGCAAGATACCAAATATGAGGCTGCAACTGTAGGAATGTGAATGAAGACTTCCAGCGAAAGAGTAAAAGCAAGGGAATTAAAAGAGTTATTATACATTGCATCCTTACTCTTTAGATGTAACTAGGTGATCTTCAAGGTCCCTTCCAACCCTAATCATTGTATGATTCTATGAAATACATATCTCAACTGCATTCTCTGTGGACAATACAGACTATTTTGGTTCTTGGTTTGAACCATTTTAGAAAGGACAAATTTAAAGTTTGACAAGAAAATACTTGGTTGGAGTAATGCTCTGGAGCTTATTAAAGAGCACTTGCAGCCACATGCTGGGAATAATGGATCTCTCTATTCAGCACAGCAAGGACAGTCTTCAGCTTTCTGAAACTTTTCCTGTTAATATGCTAACCCTGGAAGAACTGAAATGAACAGCCCTGAGTGTGGTATCTACGGAGTGGATGGCACAGCCTGCAGAGGGACTCTGTGCACTGGGGATAAATGGCAGGGGTTTGGTAGCAGGCAATGACCAGTGTGGAAGGAGGGCATGAATCACAGAATCATAAAGGTTGGAAAACACCTCCAAGATTATAAAGTCCAGCCATTAACCCAGTCCTCCTATGATACCACTAAACCATGTCCCTGCGTGCCACATCTACAATATTTTTAAATACCTCCAGTGGTGATTCCTTGGGCAGCCTGTTCCAATGTTTGACCACTCTTTCCATGAACAAATTTTTCCTAATATCCAATCTAAACCTCCCCTGGTGCAACTGCCACTTGTTACTTTGGAGAAGAGACCAAACCCCACCTCACTAAATTGTAGAGACCAATAAGGTTCCCCTGACACTCCTTTTCTCCAGCCTAAACAACTACAGGTCACTCAGACACTCCTAGGACTTGTGCTCCAAAGCATTCACCAGCTCTCTTGTTGTTCTCTGGACTCACTCCAGCACTTCCATGTTTTTCTTGTAGTGAGGAGTCCAAAACTGGACACAGGATCTGAGGTGTGGCCTCTCCAGTGCTGAGTACAGAGGGACAATCACTGTCCTGGTCCTGCTGGCCACACTGTTTCTGATACAAGCCAGGATGTCATTGGCATTCTGGCTGGCTCATGTTCAGCTGCTGTCAACCAGCACCCCCAGGTCCTTTTGCTCTGGGCAGCTTTCCAGCCACTCTGCCCCAGCCCATAGTGCTGCCTGGGGTTGTTGTGACCCCAGTGCAGGATCCAACACTTTGCCTTGTTGAACCTCAGACCATTTACCTCAGCCCATTGATCCAGCCTGTCCAGATCCCCCTGCAGAGCCTTCCTACTCTCCATCAGATCAACACTCCCACCCAACTTTTCTCACTACTGTCTAATTAGTAATCAGAGATTTATGTCAATTGGCAGTAAGTAATAAAGTAAAAATTCCACAAATGGAGCCTATTTTGCCCATAACACCCTGAGCACATTATCCTGGCTGACATGAATAAGGAGGCCATAACCTCTTGTTATCCATTTGCACTGTAAATCTACCCTGGTACAACATACCCTGCACTCACCATCTTGGAGACTCCATTATTCATCACAGAAGTTGCTCATGCATTTCTAGTGATTTAATTCGTCTTTGGACCTATATCTTATGGGAATCTGGTAAATTATCATTTAGGTGATTAAGGCTCGAGGTATCAATGGGAAGAGCAGGAACTGAGAAGAAACCCAAATCTTTTGGTCATCTGGGATTTCTCAAAGAAGGCACATAGAGTTTGCATGAAAGTATTTGAAAGTTTTCAGGCCACGTGCACATTTCAGTCCAAAGCAGTGCTAATGCATTTTAGGTAAAACCACTAAAATGGTGGGGTTTAGGAACTTAGAGAAATCTCA
This sequence comes from Lichenostomus cassidix, assembly GCF_008360975.1. NCBI lineage: Eukaryota > Metazoa > Chordata > Aves > Passeriformes > Meliphagidae > Lichenostomus > Lichenostomus cassidix. The sequence continues at coordinate 34,304,364 of NC_139482.1, forward strand.
AATATCAGAATAAAATTCTGAGTTGCATGCATCTTACAGGTAAATCATTGTAAAGTAAATAGGAAAGAAAAATGTTGTTACTATTAACCAGGAATTTTTTTTTCCATTTTGGTGTGTTTCAGCAACTCCTTTTTATTGAAAGGATCCTTAACAAAATAGCACAGCTTCTTCCTTCTTAGTTCTGTTCTTTGGAATGAACACCTGAAGCGGAAAACCCAAATAAATAAAGCAGCCCTTTGAATCATGCTACCGAGAGTGGGTTTTGCTGGAAACTACTTCTAAAAAACAGTCATTAGGTTAAAACCAAAACTGAAACTCTCCTTCTTCATACTGATACCCCAAAGCAGTACAAAAGCTACCTGTGCAAGTGCTGATTTTTATGCCTGTGTTGAACTTTTAGTACCACAGGACTATTTGTGGTAGTGCAGATAAGCACACATGTGAGTGTTTGCAGAAACTGAGCTTATCTCCAGCCCCTATTAGCTGGATTCAGGGTGCTCGAGCTGACACACATGGCTTTCTCTCAGGAGCCACAGGGTGAATACCCTCCAAGTTTCACATCTCCTTTTCCACTCTAAAGTTAAAATTTCAAAAGTCTTCAGTAAGAACCTTTGGGGATTAATGTAATTCATTCTTTCCTGTTCAAGTTTTACATTGTGGGGTTATTACGCTGCTCACCACAACTGCAAACTCTGGGCCAGAGACAACTGTTTCAGTTTATTTTAACAGGGTGTTTACCTTATTAAAGTAATAACAAAGAGGGATGATTGCATAAATTACTACATCAAACTAGATGCCATGGCACTTTTCTGCCAACCCTCAAATCAATTAGTTGCATCTGTATGTTAAATGATTGAAGGTTTTTTGTTATTATTCCTTACGCTCCCCCCCCATTTTTCTTTTAATTCATTTTGCCATTTATTAGTGTCTCTTCAAGTGAAAGCTATTGTTCTTCACTGAGAGGATGAGAAGATTTAGATGGACTCCTAATATGTGGTAAGAGGTTCAAAGCTTGATTCATGGTTACTCAGATCCATCTGAAGTGACACATACCCCACAAAGTGATTTTAAAATGCTACTTTTCTACTGATAGCAATTTAGACGTCCCTTGCCCTGGTGTAATTAGTTACAGGGGTGCAAAAAAGCAGTAAACCTTTGGGGTTGTCATATCTCTATGAACGAGTGGCATTAGTGGTGTCACACTAATGTAAATCCAGCATTAATGATATGGCCAAAATTAGCTACCTTTCTTGTTGTCATGTTAAATCTATTTTCCTAATGAAATAGTGCTTATGAACTGCATGCAGGGCAGTGAGTGTACATCTTTATCTCCCTCCTAGTAACTTTTGAAACCATCAGAGAATTTCAAAAAAGCAGATGGGCAGCAGTCACAAAGCTCCAACCAGTTTCATGAAAGGAAAGGGCTGGATAAAGGAGAGAGAATGCTTGTCTCATCATTGAGGGAGAAGTGAGCAGAGGCCTCCTCATCCAGGGGTGAGGCACAAAGCCACAGTTCCACCACTGCTCTGGTGTGTTTGGAGACACCACTTCACTTCCCTACACAGCAACCATTGCAGAGGAGCATACAGGGGGTTTCTTTGTCCCCAGGACTTTGAAGGGATAGGTGCAGTCAGGGTTTCTTAGGAGTGGAGTTAATTTTTACATCAGAGAGAGACGGAGTGCCTCTTTATAGGAAGCTGACTGCCAAGACAGCAGCAGGCACGACACAGCCTCCTGAATCTCTGATGGGGATAATTAGCAAGTCCCTCAGCATTTTTAGCAGTACCCTACAGCTGCCAGTTGCAGATAGAAGGTAGAAGGATGACAGTGGAGCTTGCTCCAGCTTCCCAGTTCTAATTTTATATAAATCAGATCATAAGCATTATAAAAAAATAAAAAGCTAGGGGCTGCTTTAAGATAAACCGGCTGTTTATCAATGGCTTGCAAGGACAGGGAACAGCAATACTAGTCCTGTCATCTCCTGTCTTCAGCGTTCTGCCTGCCACCAGCTGCAGAAGCCACTGGGGCTACAGATTTCCCAACAATGGAATAAACTGCACTGTGGGAAGATACATCTCCTTTTGGTCCCATTGTTCTAACAACACAAAATATCTCAGTGCAGCTGAGAATCTGGCTCTTCACATCTCTCCCAGCTTCTAATAGGTTTCAGCAAGAAAATGTGTTGCCCATCCCATTTTACTGAGAGTAAATAATTGCTGTCAGAGACATCTAAACTGATTTTTTTTTTCTGATGAAAAATTGCTGCACATTGGACATGTCACCTTAAGTTGCTTGAGATGGGAATAGGGGGAAATATAGGACAAGCTTCTGCCTGTGCCACAGGGGAGATCATCACAGCAAATTTGCTATGATGGGCACATCACTTTTTATCATTATTATCAACCTGAGTGTCACAGTCAATTAACAGGACTAGGATTTCCCCTGGTGTCTCTGGGCCAAATTCTGCTAGTGGATGTTCAATTTGAATTCCATTTTCCTCAGCTGGGTCACTTGTATGCATCTAAGAGTAGCACTTGGCCCAAAAAGAGGAATTACCACTTCTGTTATAAGCAGAAGCATTTGGTACGCCTCGTGTGGGTTTTCATTCCTGGGTGGAAAAGTCTGGGGAGATCAACAGGCTTCCTTTGTTTCCCAATGATTTAAGGTGTGTTGATTTGCATGACTTCATCTTCTACCTTCTAACACTCATGAGGCTTTACTGAATTAACTGAAAGGAAAAAGAGGGAGCAGAGGAGTGGGAGAATGGGACCATCCCACATGGATCATTCATGTGTGCTGGTACTTAAAACATTAGAGAATTCCTGTGTTTAGGAAGAAAAAGAAAAGAGCCCACCCACCATCGCTGCACCCTGGTGCTTACGGTATTACGCCATGCAAGTAATAGAGGGTATGTTTGTGTTTAAAAGAGTGTGTCAAAGCCAAGTGTGGTAAAGAAAATACCTGGTGTGATAATAAATCACTTAAAATGTTTGCAATCTCACAAAACAGGGATTGTGGAGAATTTTCATGTTTCACTCCACTTTTTGTTTCAAAGAAGTGGGAGGAGAAAAAGTTTCCAATTTGTCTTGCAGACATGTAATTTTCATGTTCATGTTATGTCTTTAATTATGTCATTGAGAAGCACTCAGCAGAATTTGCCTCCATTGCAATACCTTCCAAAATGAAAAATTAAATTCTGTTCTAGTTGTAATAATAGGAGAATTTTCATCTTTAAAAGAAAAAAAAATGTGTTTAGGCCAAGATATTTAACCAGGACTCAGGCCATATAAAGAACAATCGAAGTGCCAAAGCATAAGCACTTAGTGCAATAAATGCAAAGTATGTTTTGATGCTCTATGGCTGCAAGATGCTTGAGGCTGGCAAATGTGACATAGGACCCTACAGCACATCTGCAGCCTCAGGAAAAGGAGGTGAAGGGCAGACAGGGTGTCTAAAATGGCACTGGTTACCACTGCTTAGGCACTAGAATTTGTACATGCTGTTGTAATTTATGCCTGCATGGTTTTGACATTCATCTGATTATATATTTGATGGGAAACACATGTTACATTGTAGTGACTCTGGAGTAGACATACATGAGCAAGACATGCACAAAAATTATGCCATAGTATCATTTTATGTTACTGATAAGATGAAGATTCATCGGGAATTAGCTGAAGGTGGGAAATCGAGAGGAAAGCCAGGGATGTGAAGTATGCTTGAAGGAATAAAGAAAAATTCAGGAGTATTGTCATCGCCTAAGTTACCTTATGAAACCATTGTGTTCCAACTGACAACAATCATTCAGCTTCTGGTCTGAGGAAAAAATACTCTCTTGACTTTTCTACAGTTGAGCATTTAGTGAAATAGTTACTCCAGAATAAGTGTCCTTAGCAGCAGCTACCCAAAGTGAACAGAGTTGAAATTAAAATTGTATAGAATGACACTGTCTGTGCATGGGTTTATAACAAATTAACAATTCTGGAATTGTTATCCTGGAGAAACTCAAGATTAATTAAACCTATGGCCTTGCAAAGAAAATAAAAATAACTTTAAACAAAATCTATTGGCGTAATGCTTTAAAAGTTTCTTTCAGTTTTTTTGGTTTTAGTCTAGGAATTACATTTCAGCTAGAGCTTTACTGTTTTTGGAAGGTAGCAAATAGAGTGCAAAATCATGAAAATTAAAACTCCTTTGGCTGCCCAGTGTGGTACTGTTCCCCATGGGCTCATTTGAAGAAGAGCTGCCCAAAGGCCAAACTGTACCCGTGACTGGGAGCACACACAGTTCTCACTTGTGCCAATAGAAATTCCACGCACAGACCAAGGTAGTAAATTGTGCTGCATACTTACTGCAAAAATTGGTGATAAGGAGAAACATAGGAGATTTTTAAGGAGCTTGTGCTTTGTAAGAATGATTGATATCATCATGCATAAAGTACTGAATATTTAAATGGGCTGGGGAATCTCATCTGCTGATTACTTGATGTTAAAATATGTCATTTCAGAACCCAGAATACCCTTTCAAAAATTTTGTAACTTTCTCACTCTCTCTGGAGTCATTAATTATACGGTTTTGAGAATCAGTCAAGGGACATACTAGTTTTTTTTTTCTCCACTAGGCAGAGAAATATAGTTCAAAGTACTCTACCTAGTCTCTCAGCAAATTAATAGACTGGCATATGTGCTTCCTTGGCCAACACTTTTCACCTGTGACAACTGCAGGTAATTATTTTGCCCAAGTGAAACTGATTCTGGGCATTCTCAATGAGAAACCCTTTCTTTCCAGGTTCAATAAAATTTGGTATGCGTTTCACCCTTGGAACTTAGATCTTTCATTATAAAGTTGTATGGCAGAAAGAACTGACTCTTTGCATTTGAATATTGGTCTCCAAAGAGACAGTGATAGTGGGAGCAGGAGTGCCAATGTTATTCTTTAAAGATGAGGTAAGTTATATCCTGTCCAAACTTAGGAGATAAATGAGTTTGTGACAGTTATATTTATTATGACAGGGCTGCCTGCAATGGTTAGAAAAAAGCTGCTGCACCAAGATAACTTTTTTTTAGGATAAAGTTTAGCAATAAGTTAAGTAATTCTCTTATTTCAGGTAAAACTGACTACAAATTTATCCTAAAATCTGAAGGCCAGCTGAGCTCTGGCAAAACCCGCTATTTTAAAACTACTGATTGTTGCCCACATATTTACAGAAATCCCATCACAGCAACATTGGATGAAATACTATGTTTTTCAGGTAGACCTTTGTATAAGTGTGTTTTCCTTTGCAAACATGAGAAACCTCAAACAACAACACAAACCCAAACCAAACCAAACAACTCCCTAAAACAAACAAGCAAACCCCAAAAAACACAGAGAGAGCCACAGGTTCAAAACTGGAAGCAAAGTAGGAGCTCTCTGGCCATTGCAGACCACATTGGTAACACTTGCCTTCCGGTGTTGCTCTTTTCAGCCTGACACTGCCACGTGGTACCATTCCTGATGGTGATGCCACACCTCATGTCCCAGTGAGTTTTCCCATTTGGGTTCTGTCCTACTTCCTGAGCTCTATGGCCATTTCAGCATCTTGCTGCAGAGCTGTTCATGTACACTCCTAGAAATGTTAAGGCTCTTGCAAGGAAGGAAGGAAACAATGGCTCTGCTTGACTTCATATGTGTCTTACAGCATTAACCTTGCCTATTCATCTGAACGATCTGAGGAAAAGAAACATTATACTAAGGAGACAGTGTAGAAAAATCATGTTGTTCTGAGGCTTGTTTATAAAGCACTTTCAAATACTCAAATATGGTGGGCGTTGGGTTATTGCTAATAAAATCTGAGTAACTTATTGAAGTATTCATGAGGTGAATGCAATACTTATATCATTAGTCTTCTTAAAACTTTTCACAATTGAATTCTACAAATCAGCAAACAATGAAATTGGTTATTGGGTGCGGTAATATCTACTTCACCACTACAGGTTGCTTTTATTGGGCATTATTACATCAGCTAATCATTAGCAGGTCTGCCCTTAGGAAATTTTGTTTAGCAAACCAAAATTATATCTCTTTTTAATGTGAAACAGTTGACATGAAGGATTATGGACATTAGATGAGGGTTTGTGTTTCGAAAGGGGGAGCTGGAATGTGAGAGGCCCCAAAGTACATATATTCCTGAGCCATCTGTTGTGCCAGCTACACAAAGGCTAAAGAGGGACAGGAACTGCTTGAGCTTGGGAGTGCTGCCATGAATACCAAGGGAGGAAGGACCCACAGACAGCATCCTAACAACCACAGACACTAGGGCCAGGAGGAAAGAGGAGCATCTTAAGCAAACTGAGGATCCAAACTGCATGCACTTTGGTTTTTGGATTCCAGTACTACCACCACCCACATAGTAGAAACAATTGTAATCTTAAGACCAATGAGTACTTCAGAAACCTTTCAGGGCAGTACTGGAATTTGGATGCTAGGGAGTGCTCAATAAATTTGCCCCATCTCATGTTGAGAGTCTCTGCTATTTTTTTTTTTTTTTTTTTTTTTTTTTTTTTTTTTTTTTTTTTTTTTTTTTTTTTGCTTGAATGGCCAGCCTCTCTCTCTCTCCCCCTCTGGAACACAGTCTAATAACTGGTGAAGACTGCGAAGCAATTTGACAAAAACCCCTAAGAAATAGGAAAAAGCTTTAGCCTTTCATCCCAAGTAAGGAGGGATCCCAACCCACTTCGCATAACTGCCAGAAACACCAGAGCTGTTTGTTTTCTTTTTGCAATAACCACTGGAATTTTTAATCAGTTATTTTACAATTCTTTAAAAGCTGGATTCTATCATAAATCTTTAAAAAGCAAGTGTTATCTTTTTTAAAGGTCAAAAAGTACTATTTGATCCACAGAGCATTAAAATGTAGAAAAATTGATATGCAGAATAAATTTAAAAGCATAGATGCACTTGATGAAAACTTTTGCTGCAGCAGAAATATACACTACCCACACCCCAATAAGTGGAAACATGGGAACTGTTTTTTCCAAACCCCGCATTTTCCCTCACAAGACTCAAACTGAATGCTAGTGTGGTTTTCAAAAAGTGTTTCACTGAGATTTAGTCTTGAATCCTATTTGTGGGAAAAACACATATCTTTCTCAGTTGTTCTGTGACTAACTTGTATCTTCTTGATTTCTAGACTGGCAGGTATAGCTTTGATGAGGAGATTTTCACTGTTCCTGTCATTTTGACTGACCCAAAAGCCAAGAAAACTAAATATGTACAGTGTTGGGGATCCATGGCTTAGTAACCTCAAACACTCTGCCCCTATCTACATATTCTCCACTTGGTAAGGACAGCGTTCTCCCATTTCAGCGTTGGGTGATGAAGAGCTTATTTCTTGATTGTGTGGAGAGTCATAATTTATTTACCAAAACCCCTCACTTGTTTATTTTGGTGTATATTTACCATGATGGAACTGGTGCTTTGCTTCCTTTTACACACGTGCCACTGTAGTTCCCCTCTCTTCCCAGCACTTTATCCCCACTTTACTACTCAGAACAGCATGTGGATGTAGCTCAGCTGGGCACCCAGACTTTCTGGGGCTGATAATCTTGATACAAATGGCTTACAGCAGCCAACACTTGCAGATGCACAAGGTAGATTCAGACGGTTGTATTTTTCTCTTTGTACAGTTAAGGATGCAGCAGTTCACTGCTGCTGCCACATGGGTTATAGTTCATCTACTCACATGGAAATCAGTAGATAAAATCAGAAAAGAGAGACAGGTTGGCTCTCATGGTGTCTACTGCAGCAGTGTCACTGACTTCAGGGTGGCTGTGAGGTCACCTCATACCTTTTACGTGAGCTAAGAACATTGCATGATACCTCTGCTCCTTATGGTCGTGTATCTTATGTATCTTTCAAACTGTTGAAAAAGGACTTGATTTTCTTTAATTTGGCAAGCAAAGGAGATGGGATTTTCAAAATAAATTCCCCATCGCACTTAAAAAATAAAAGTCAAAAAACTAAAAAAAATTACAACAGACTTCTGTTAGGAGAGGATGAAAAGTAAGATCTAATGGATTTCCACAATTTTATTTGCATTTACTTAGTGTTTAGAGATGTTAGATAAGGTGCCTAGATAGATAATACTCCATATGGTAGACATTATACTAGAGATGTCCTCAGCTTTCACTGAACTAGACTTTATTTAACCTCATTTTTATAAATAACACAAATTATTTATTTGCTTTTCATCAAGAGAAAGTTAGATAAATATTACTGAAACACAACATGACTTTTTGAGGTTTTATTTACATTGCTTTGACAGCAATGCACTCATAAAAAAATGTTCTTTAGCACAGAGGCTTGATGTTTGAACAAGTATTTGATCACAAAACTTCAAAGGCAAGACAAGGAACAGAAATTGAGAAACATCTTTCACATTTAAAGAAACCATTGTCTAGGCTCTAATAATTGAGATAATTCAGATAAAGCTTGACCAATTGCTGACTGGATCTCACCTGCATTTCAGGATTAACAGATTGGCTGCAATTTCACTGTAAGAAATGCCCAAGGAATCTCAAGACAAGATGCCTATAATCTCAGTGGTACAGCTATAAAACAACACAGAAACATTGTAAAAATTTAGTACTGTAAGAGAGTTGTGTACCTGAAGAGAAGTTTTTGAATATATCAAATGTATACAGGATGTGTGGATATGAAGTATTCCACTGAGCTTTCTGGAAAGATATAGACCACCTCAATTCTAATGTTCAGCAAAATTCTAATTATAGCAAATACTTACTGTTTATCTGATGAGTAACAATGGAATTCAACCAAAATAACTGCAAATGATAACACATGCCCCCAGGGTCCATGCAAACCATCTCACAGTTCCTGCCTATGACTGCTATCATAGGATTCATGAAATTGTCTATATTTCAAAGAGCAGTCCCAAATAAATGCCACCTTAATCCTGGTGAACTCCGTCCATGAAAGTCACATGTTGTGAAATCAGATTTCCAAAACTGAAACAGTGTCACACTTGAAGAAAGTGAAAACCAAAAACTTTATTTGGTGTCCCAAGCATTGGTGTGGTACCTGTGAAAAACCCAATACCTTCCCAAGCACACACATATATCACGTGCAACTGACAGTTTGGAGACTCTGCTGAAGAATGTAAATTCATTTATCACAACGGGCAAAATTACATTTTTATGATGCTTTAGGAGATACCTATACTATTCCTTACCTCACTGTCCCTCAGCAGGGGTTCAATTCATAAGAATCTTCTATCGGTCTCACTGAGGTTCTAGGGAAAGCCAAAAGATAAATTTATTGAGAGACCATTATTAAAATAAAGGCTTTGTTTACTAAATAGAAGCAAGCATTTCAAAGAGGCTTCTGATTCTGGGTGCACCATGCTGGCCTACTTTTCAAAAATGCTCAGCACCTGCAGTTCCCCCTGCAAAGGAGGTTGGAGAATGAGACATTCAACACTTTAATTAGTGTACTGAAAGCACAAAAGCTTTAATTAACATAAGATCCAATGCAGTGATTTATGCAGATTAACCTTATTTACAAAGTTGAGCTCTAACAGGTGTTTTGCTGTCCTCCCTCCAAATTTAACAGTGTTTTAATTTTTCACTTAGGCAATCAAACTCAAACAGAAACTCAGTTGAATAAATACATAGATCTGCTTTTGCCATTCTCGCATCACTAAGATTGTTAAATCACAGAAAACTAGACATCATCATAACAAGAAAGAATGCCTTACAAGAAAGGAGAAAAGAGTTATGAACAATTCTGCACATGTAAGAATGCCTTTCAAGAAAGACTGAATACTGAACGAACCCTTGCAGTCCTTGCAGTAAAGCTTCATGTATTGTACCTCCACTCTTGGATTGTCAGCATTATGCTTTGCCAATTCATAATTAGCATCTGCTGTAGCCAAAGAACCCAATGCCAGATGCGAACTGCTAAGGTCTGTTTCAATTGTGGCACCACAAGTGCAGAAAATTATTTTCCACTGAAAGAGAGAAAGTTTCAGAACATGCTCTACAGGATGATTCACTTGGAAGTCATGCATAGCATTATTTAGCTAGTTTGTTTGTTTTGGTTTTTTTTTCTGTAGTTATCTGAAAAGTAGGGATACAAGAGTCAGCTGGTGAGAAGACTCCAGACTCTCACGCTTGTGTGCCCATCACCTCAGTGGCCTGCCTTTGAGTCTTCACCTTCACCTGACACCTTAAATCAGAGAGGTTGTTTTGCCTATGTCTTACCCAGAGGAAGGACTTGAACTCCATCTGGCCTATTTGGCTGTTCATGAAGAATTTTGCTAGGATCACCTGCAAACCTTTTTAGATGGTGATGTCTAAACTTAAGAAACAGATGTAAGAAAATAACCTGGAGATCTCTGGTCAAAAACATCCTCATGTCCAATAAATGAGGAGGTGAATGTAAGGGTGACAAGAACCAGAACCTCCTCCAAAATTGAAATTCACTGTGGTATCCACAAGCAAAGCTGTGTGTGTGCATACAAAATTAACACTGTCTGTGAAAATAAATAGCCTTGGCAGCAACACTCCAGAGCTAGAGCATAATTGGCCTGCATTTTACTCCCCTTTTTTTCCTTGTAATTTCTTTGTGCTGTGTTTCTTTGTGTAAGGAAACCCTCATTTGAGGGATTTATAGCCTTTCAGGGAGGAAATTAAAGATTCAGTGTCTTTCCATCACTCACAAAGAGCAAGATTTGATTTTTAAAATAAATTATTGTTGTTATTTGTGACTGCAGTTTATCTGCATATCTTCAGACAAAATTAGCTGTTCCTGCATGAGAGTTTGAAATATAGCAACTAGTGAGTGTGCTGGGATGGAGTTAAAATAGGAAGCCTTTTCTTTTCCCTCCAAGGCATATTAGAGCATGGTGTTCACTGAACAACATGGAGACAGCCCATATTTGTACCTTCCCCCTCACACTTGTGTGGATCAGCCTGATGAAAGATCCAGATTTAGGTTCATGGCATTCCTTGCCCTACTCCTCCTAACACTTGATAAAAATAAAACTCAGGCAAATGATTATGGATAATCCAACCCCCTCACCCCCAGACATTACATTGAAACTTCAAAAAAGCGTATTCTAAAGGGGCCTTAAAGAGCAGGATGAGAGGTTATTCATTACCTCCTGTGAACTGGACTGCGTTAAGTGCCTGGTCCTCAAATAGATCTGATCCTGCTAGAGGGGGAAGGCTTGGGTCCCACAATGGGCTCAGTGTGGCAGCCCCCCTTGCCTACACAGAATCCCATTGACAGCATTCAAACAATCTCGCCCACTGATGGGTGTTTAAAGGTCTACACTGGCCATGAGGTTTTTTCCAAGAATAGCAATGGTTATTCATCCTAAATGGCCCAGAAAGCTTGGAGAAAGCTCACATATTTTTTTGAACACGATGCGCACAAACGTGAGCTCACAAGGGTTAGCTGCAGACTTGAGGAGGGAAAGACCTTAAGTGTAGGTTTGTTCTACATGTTTATATCCATTTTCTCAGAAAAGTTTGATAATTAGTCCTGTCTCAGAAGATTGCAACAAATGGAAACAATGAGAAGTGCTAAAGCTAAATTGACCCCTGGGTAAATGACATAATCCTCCCCAGTGCCAAAACATTGTCTGAGGAATTCTTCAGTGTTATACTAACCTGCTGTAATTCTTTTAGGTGTCCCTTAGCTCTCATACTACTCTCTGAGGCACATGAAACCTGGGTATTTTACTGGACTCAAGTGTTGGGTCTGCACAGAGAGCAAAAAAGAGCTTCATAGGGAAAAGGAACAGGTATGTTATGAAAACAAACCAAGACAATTTTTCCAATATAAATGGCTTACAGATTGCCATTGTCTCTTTGCTGTAAAAGCTTCATGCAAAAAAAGAAGATAGCTTCTCTCCTGGCCTTGTTCACCCTGGCTAAATTTCACTCCTAGTTCATTTTGCCTCATCATTCTGGGACAGCCATTCAGTATTTCACCAATGGGCCTTTCGGTTTTCATTTGAAAAATCTACTTAGCAGAAGATACTTTCTTTGGTTTAAATTCAACTATAAACTGATCTGCTTGGTACAGGCTTATACTTTCAAAATAATATACCTCTTTGGGCATATATATCTGCTTCATACAGCAACATCCCAAAATGCCACTGTAATAAGGATTTCTAGCAGTAGTACTCTTTTGAGTTCAATCCAAAGGCAGTTTTTCTGGAGACACTCTGAGGAAGACCTAAGAGAGACCCTGAAGTACAGAATAACATCCTAGCCAAGAGACAAAGGGAAATCAATGCTTCTACTAAAGAAGCCATACAGAGAGCATTCAAAAAATCTTCCATAAAGTATCAGTTTTGTGGCTTGAAGAAGCATGCAAAAGGCTTCAGTGGAACATGCTTATGTTTAAGGAATATTATGATCACCTGATTAATTCCACAGGGAATAGGGAAGAGAAGTCTCTGATACTCATTAATATATTCAAGGTATTAAATATTATTTTAATATGATATTTAACAAAAATAAATAACTATTATTTTAAGTATTACATTTAATGAAAATTATTCTTTTCATTAAATAAACCAGTTAGCCCATGGGAAACTACACTTGACAATTTCCGAAAGACTTTAGACAAGGTCTCTCAGCAAAATATGGAGAAGAAGCTAAACTGCCACAGAGAAAGAGGAAAGGTCTTTCCAGAGAGTAGGAAGAAACACTCAGGTTTCTCTTTGGAGAACATCAAATCCTCTGGTAGAGTCCAGTGCTGGGAGCCACACTCTTCAACAAATTCCTAAGACTGTAGAAAGAGAGCTGGGTAGTGAAGCAAGAAAATTGTTGAGGACTGTAAGAGTAAAGGACAGCTGGGAAGAACTGCATGAACATCAGAAGATCGTAACTGGGTGAAGAAAATGGCAAGGTGAAATCTACAAGGAATAGAGAAAGGAAAACCAGCCATCAATTGTATATTATGTACATGATGGAGGCTTCTGAGCAATTCACAACTACCCAGAAAAGAGATTTTGAAGTTAAAAATGTGTATGAATATGTATCAGTTAAGTAAGGCAGATCATATTACATAAAATAGAAGGAAAGGGGGAAAGAATAAAAAGGATAATGCACCACTGCTGCAGATATGAAATGGATATTGTTGTGCAGTTCTGATTCTGCCCTACTTGAGAAGTTACAGAAGACCTAGAAAAGGTGTGGAAAAGGCAAAAAAGGTGATCCATGTTAAGGTACAGCTGTCACATCAGGGATGATTGGGGAGGCAGATTCTCCAGACCTGACTGCAGGCTAATGAAATCATTAGCGACAAGGATAAGGTAAATCGGGAAAGAAAGTTTGTTTATTGCCTTCTAATCCAAGAATTAAAAGCCATCTAAAGATAAAAGCAAGCAGCACATTCAGATAATCGGGGGGAAGTAGCTTTTAATTTATCATATTCTTAAAACCATAAGACTGTGCTATGCCCAAAATAACATATATCATTTTAGAGTTTAAATTTATAAGAGATAAGTCTACAGACACCAACACCACCTTGGGTCCAGGTAATCCCTGAGCATGAAGAGCTGCAGCTGGAAGAGCCTGTCAGGGAAGCATCACTACATGTTTTCCTCTCCTAAAACTCTCCCCCAGGCATTTATTGTTGGCCAGTGTCAGACACTAATAGATTTGGCTTCTTTATGTGAATTAAAACAAAGAAAGTGCCTCATGAACTAGAGATAGAGGAAAGCTGGGACTTAATACTGTGAGGCAGCATTTTGGAACACAAGTGAAAAAACCCAGACATTTGAACAGTAAATAAAACAATGCATTAGTCATGGAACAGAGGCCAAGGAGAAGTTCCTAATCTCTTTTGTAACATGAGCTTGAGGAGGCATTCAATCAAAGTTAAGTGTTGACAAAACTCCGAGCTGGCTGAGGAAAACACCTTTCCGCATGATGTGCAAACAGGCTTCAGCATCCAGCTGTCAAGGCCATGAACTTAGTAAGAGTCAAAAATGAACCAAATATCCATGTGGATAAATCACTGTTAATGATGATAACTTTGGATGGCACATGGAAATTCACACTTCTGAGGTTAAGCCTATCCTTAGAGGCTAACTCTAATGAGGGAGGCAAGTCATCCAAAGCCTGCTGATGCAGGATTCTCACACCTTCCCTTCTCATCAGGCAGGATACAGACATACACATCTCCTTGGATCAAATCACAGGCTCTACAATGGGAACAATTCTGTGGCTTTAAAAAAATTTTTTGCAGCAGTTGTAGTTTCCAAACTGATTTATTGTGTGCTTCTTCATGTTTTAATAAGAATTAGTAAGAATATTTATTATGTCTTCATGTCTTTTCTGTTCTTTGGGGAAACTAAGAGTGGGAGAAGTGTGGAGGTTCCAGATGTATTGTCTGATCATTTGCCTGGCCAGGAACTTGATTTATTTGCTACACCACCACATACTTGATAATAATTATAATAACCAGCCTGTGAGAAAGGGATGGAAGTGTTCAGCCATATCAAAAAGGAAAACATGGAAACAAAAGAAAAAAAAAAGATCAACATGATAAAGCACGTAGCTATTACCCAAAACCTGCAGAGCAAGCACAGTTATGGTACTCAGAAGGAGCTTTAATGGTAACAGAAAATAGCACCAAATGAATCCATACAATTAACAAAGGTCACACTTTAATACCTAAAAAATACTAAATAGCCCATTGAGTCTGTCACATATAAGCACTAGCCCAGATTATGATTACTAGGCAGTCAATAAACAATGATACAATGTTTCATCAGGCTGGGAGTGATGCAAATTATTTGCAAGCACAGCTAACTGATTAATTTAACCACAAACCATTCGTTTTCATAAAGTTGAAGTCAGTCTAAATCCAGAAATGTTTTCAAGCTAGAAATTAAAATAAAATCGATCTCTCCAGAAAGCAGTGCATGAAAAGATCTTTATGTCTCAGCAACACTGTATCATTCTGTGACATGAACTGAAAAAGGAGGCAAAATAAATCCTATTAATACATTTGCATGTGTAAACAATGGGAAAACTGAATACAGTAAACCTAGGTAATAAAAAATGTTTTCATATTTCAAGGTGTTTCAACAACCAGTTACTGGTAAGAGCAGACATAATTCACACCTTTTTTTTTCCCCCACACGTGTGAAACACTTAAAGCTACTAATTTAGTCAACGGTGTGACCTGTTGACCCAAAGCTATCATATTTCCTTATCCTCAAACTGGAGACAGTTTGACTCTATGGCAGGAGACACCTGCATCACCCTCACCACCACCACCATCCAGCCAGGGGTTGGGCTGGGAGCATCAATAAGCAGATACAGGTGAAAAAAGGAGGACATGGGCAACTCAGGCAGGACACAGCAAAAGCTGGGAGGTGGAGATTGCCTAGGAAGGACTATGGAAAGACACTTCAGGAGTATTACACTTCAGTTCAGGTCCTTGTTCCCCACCCTGTCCCAAGACATCACACTTTTTAACTTCATAAGGGTGGCAGGAGGCTTCACTAACATCTGTGAAGTACTTTAAAATTACGTAATGTTATTAAATGCGCATTTTACATGCCAAAAGTAAATCCTGCAACTCTGGCTTGCCCAAATGGTTCAGATAAAGCCAATGGGAATAATAATATCTGGGTGAGCAGGAAAAAAATTCTCTTAAGGAATAACATGGAGCAAACTCCAAGGCATTTATTGTGAGAAGAAGAGAAAATGCGTATTTATTCATTTTATGACAACTATTGCACAAAGCTGCCCTCACTTGCTTACCCCCAAGGGGGTTATAGCCTTTCCAGCAATAATGGTCTTTGCCACTAGTATCAGCCATTTTAGTCTCAAGCTCTGCTCTTGTCAAAGTTCAAAGAAATTTCACAGGGTTCTCCCAGGGCAGGCTCCCCAGCCTGGTTGTCATTGACATTTTGTGCAATCAATCTTATTTCCATC
The DNA here is from genome assembly GCF_008360975.1 of Lichenostomus cassidix. NCBI lineage: Eukaryota > Metazoa > Chordata > Aves > Passeriformes > Meliphagidae > Lichenostomus > Lichenostomus cassidix. The sequence goes on from NC_139482.1 coordinate 34,320,329, forward strand.
ACTGAAGTGAGGAACTGGCTAACCTTCTGTGCACATAGTTATCAAAATAAGCATTTATAAATGAATATACAAAGAGCTTATTTAAAAGCAACACAAAGAGGACTTGAGAGGGTGCTGGACTTTATGACCCTAGTATACAGCTGACAAGGATGGACAAAGGAGTGGGAGGAGACATGAAAGAGTTAAGCAGTTGTAAGGATAGAGTTTTAAGAAGTTATTTGGCATGGGAATTAACATGAAAGGGAGACCCAAAAGATTCCTTTTTTTGGATGAAAACCTGTCCTTTGTATGTTCAAGGAAGGCTCGTGATTCAGTATTTGCCTTAGCCTATCCTGCTGCAGTCGCAGATGTTTCTCTTCCTCACCCTTCATGCTGCTGGCCCTCACCACCTCTCTGATGCCAAGGTGGCTCTGTGGAATTAATCCAGCTGAAAGCTCCCCATTTTTTCTGGTTTACTCATCAGCCAGCTCAGTTTTCAGACCTGTCTTCCTCCGTAGATATTGGTGGCACAAGGTGGTGCAGGCAAGGAAGAAGCTAAACCACAAACAAGGAAGAAACAGAAGGGGGGAAAGACTGATCTAGAGAACTGATTTACTAGGAATTGCAAGAGAGATCCCTTCCCACTCAAAAAAATGCCACAAACCAGGAGCAAAATTATGAAATTTCACAACCTCTCTAACTTGCCAGCCTCAATAGCAATTTACAACACAACTTGCAAATGTATATATTGCTCCCAAAAGAGCAGCATACAAAATATGTAGATACTCCCATATAACATTCCCATGTTCCTAGCTCCCACCTTTTTTTATAGGCTGAACAAGATCACTCCACCTGGATTTATACTGAAGTAGTAGAACCAAAAACCCTTCATGAGTAACAAGAAAGTAGATTTTAAGCAAGTGTCTTACTAAGTGTCTGTTTAACCTAGTTCTGGTGGGAATACGCTGCATGAAGCCTTTGTGAACACTGTTCAGCACTGGTGAGAGTCCTCTGTAAAGCTTCAAGCTCCCCTGTGGTCAGCTGGTGAAATATCAGTGTAAGCTCTGAAAAGAGCATCTCTTAACTAAAGCACAAAGGAGAAATACATCAGCAAAACCAAAGGAGATTATTGCCAATCTTAGTTGACTCAATAGATTTTGATACATTTAAAGAACAACTTAAAGTTAATTGCATACTTAAAATAAACCAATAATATTTTCTCTAACTTATAACTTTATTTATCATGCTTTATTTTTATGATATTAAAAAAAGTTGTTTATTAGTAACTTCTGTTCTGGTGTAGTAGATGAATCTCTCCTTCTCCTTAGTTTAATTTTTTGTTATTGTTTAGATTTGTTTGTTTTAAATTTGCCAAACTAGGAAGTTGAAGTATAGCACCAGGACTCATGTTGAAATATTGCAGGACTAGACCTGCTATTGAAATTTGGACTAAAGCCTAATGAAAACCACAGGGTCTTCAGAACCCTACATCTCTGCACACATCTCTAATGACAGGCTGGGAGCATGAGTAAATTCTGACATTAAAGGAAAAGAAAAAAGAATTTTACAGTTATTGAAATTATAGATTGAAAAAACTTATTATATCATCTAAACAATCATCCATCCTGCTCCCACACAAAGATCTCCAATATGTTCCCCGTCACCCTCCAGTCTCTACAACTTTAGTCCAAGTCTGAAATGGTTTAGATCGCAATGAAAGCCTTGTTGAAATAAAATAATTTTAATTGACTGGTTTTGTATGTGACTTGGAAGACTTCAGACTCTTCCCAGTGAAGATACAAAAGGGGAAAAGAGTCACTCTGTTTAGTATTTTTCACTGTCAGTGGTACATTTCCTTTTTACTTTAGCTTTGTTTCTGATTTCATTTTCACAGTTCACACACACTAACTAATCACACAATGAATACACTAGCTTGAAGGTGGGGTTTTTGTACTTTTGCTGCCAGATTTTTAGTTTCATGAAAACCACCTGTTGCATTCAAGATTTTATTTTTACAGTCTATGTAGGAATCAAATAATTATATTTTAAAACATTTTTGCTCTGCAGAGGTGAAATAGGTTCAGATTTGAATGTTTTCTGTAAACATAACATAGAATTGAGCTTCGTAAATGTAAAACAGAATAATGCAGTTAATGATAATATGGCAACTACAACATATGATCAGTTATATCCATTTTCATTCTTGCACCATTTAACAGTCATTTTCTCCCTTCTTTGTAACTCCATGGGAAAAAATTAAGAGGGTTTTACAGCACTTGAACAGTGTTTGAAACCTTGTTAAAGCCTTCCACACATTAAACGATATTTTCATTTCCCATTTATAAAGAAGCTGTGATCACTGACAACAGTACAAAATTATTTGAAGATACATAAAACTTGTGGGCAACCAAACACCTGAAGTTTTGCAGAAGTGTTGACAGATCCAGAGTAGGAGAGCTTGGAACACCTCAAACACAGGCAAGTCATTTGCATCTGAGGAGGTAATGCCACATACCTGTATGACCCTTTACTGCTTTTTTTGGTTTTGATTCCCAAGGACATGGGAATCTCATGAGCTTAAACAAGGCCAAGTGCAAAGTCCTGAACTTGGATCAGGGCAATTTTCAGTATCAATACAGACTATCAATACAGGATTGAGATCAGCCCTACTGAGAAGGACTTGGGGGCACTGGTGGTGAAAAACTGCCCATGAGTCATCATGAGCACTCACCACAATCATATCCTGGGCTACATCCAAAGCAGTGTGGCCAGCAGGTCAAGGGAGGTGATTTCTGTCCTTCTACCTCACTCTCACGACAGCACACCTGGAGTGCTGCATCCAGCTCTGGGGTTCTTAGCACAAGAAAGCCATGGACCTGTTGGAATGGGTCCAGAGGAGGGCAATTCGAGGGTGAGTAGAGGGATGTCTCATGTCTCCTGTGAAGACAGTCTGAGAGCGTTGTGTTGTTCAGCCTGGAGAAGGGGAAACACCTGCAGCCTTTCAGTACTTAAAGAGGGCTTGTAAGTCAGATGGGGACAATCTCTGTGGTAGGGCCTGTTGCAATAGCACAAAGAGTAAGGGCTTTAAACTAAAAAAAAAGGTTAATTTGGTTTCAATGTAAGGAAGAAGGTTGTGACAATGAGGGCAGTAAAATATTGGAACAGGTTGCCCAGAGAGGGGATAGACGCAGCATCCCTGGAAATATTTAAGGTCAGGTTGAACAGGGCTCTGAGCTACTTCATCTAGTTAGAGATGTCCCTTCTCCTTGCAGGGGAGCTGGATTAGATGACCTTCAAGTCCACGCTATCCTATGATTCTATGATTTCACAGCAACGATCTTAGACACATTGCTTTCGTTTCTCCGCTGCCCGGCATTTTTCCAGGATGGAAGTACCATCCCCGTGCCTCTGCAGTCGCCGCCGCGGCCGCTGGGTGGCGCTGGCTGCCCGCAGGATTGGCCGGGCTGGAGCGGCGGGAAGGGCAGGGAGCGGAGAGCTCCGCAGCCGCGCATCCCGGCACTCCGCACGGCTTTCGGGGAGAGCTCCGCAGCCGCGCATCCCGGCACTCCGCACGGCTTTCGGGGAGAGCTCCGCAGCCGCGCATCCCGGCACTCCGCACGGCTTTCGGGGAGAGCTCCGCAGCCGCGCATCCCGGCACTCCGCACGGCTTTCGGGGAGAGCTCCGCAGCCGCGCATCCCGGCACTCCGCACGGCTTTCGGGGAGAGCTCCGCAGCCGCGCATCCCGGCACTCCGCACGGCTTTCGGGGAGAGCTCCGCAGCCGCGCATCCCGGCACTCCGCACGGCTTTCGGGGAGAGCTCCGCAGCCGCGCATCCCGGCAGCCCGCACGGCTGTGGCTATCCTGCAAACGCTCTCTTCCCGCTCGTGTGAGCTCTAGTTCGCTCGGGAGGGCAGAGCGTGGCCATGCACAGGTACCGCTGCTTTCATGCGTGCTTGGTGGTTCCAGCACGGCTGAGACAATCCTCTTCCAATCCTCTTCCTTGAAAAAGGAAGTTTATCTAGACACAAGTACCATCTGGAATACCATGGGCAAAGATGATCACATATGGCAATCACTGTGAAATATATCATAATGTAGACACAAATGCTTTGATTCATATTTTTTGCAACTTCAATTTCTTCACATGTATAATCGGCATTGCTCCTTAATCCCAAAAAAAAACTCTTTTCTTTTAGGAAGTATCTCTCTTAGTAAGCCAAATACCTTCAGTTATTTTAACCACTGCTGAGTCTGGACAGACAGCTAACCTGTAAGCAACCAGTGTCAATGTTACATTCACAAGCAGAAACACTGACTAAGCTATGCTGAGCCCCAGTGGGGTCAATAGGGCTCCACAGGTATTTTCAGCTTGCAGAAATCTTATAAGTAATGATAGATGAGCTGGAAAAACACAGCTTCCATCGCAAACACAGTGGAAGCCTGGGACCAGAAGTTACCAAAAGCAATGTTCTGCTTCTAAACTGAAGAAATGCCTTATAAAAAGGAGAAAGCGAAACATAAAAGTAAGGTACTTCCTTTCAATTCTTCTAAAGCAGGCCAATGACTCTTATTACAGCTTGTTCAGTTTTACCAAAATTACTTTAAAATCTTAATACACTGAGGACGTGTTTCTCAAAATCATATAATGTTCTTTCACACTTCTGGAGCAGAAAGCAATTTCTATAGCTAGACCACACTGTGGCTCAAGTGAGGGCTGCTGGTTTTTTTCTGCCCAAAGCAGCACACCGGAGAAAAAAAAGTGAACTATATATGGGAGATGTTGGATTAGCAGCCAGTGAACTGTTGTAATGATCCATTGCAGCAGCTCTGTGGCCTTGCTATCTTGAGCCATTAATCACCAAAGTTTCAGCATCCTCTCTAGCACAGGTCAGTTAGCTGTTGCTAAAGCACCATGTAATCATGCTGTGCAGGCTTGTGCTTCAGGGTTGAAAATCTGGATTACGGTTGAAGATAATCCATTCAGGCTTTGAAAGTCTTTGTGGGTTTCTTTTTTTTCTACTGCTGAAAGCATTTGTTTGACTGCAAACAGAGCCAGAAGAAGCACAGAAATGCTGTGACCATGTCACTGATTTTGGCTTCCTCTCCATCTCTGGACATTGAGGCTGTGAGCTGCGTTTCAGTGAAGCTGGCTATTTGAAAGCCAAATTGTGTCACACATGCCTTGTCTGCAATTCAAGAATGGTCCTAACACTGATTTTCAGTTTTCCACTCCAAAGTCAGCAGCAGGACTTTTCCTCTTGAGATCCTATTAGAGCTGGAGTTGGTGGAGTTGCAGCACATGTACTTAAAATGCATTTATGTGATTTAGTGTCTGTGCAATTCCCCCCCTACCATGCACTCTCTGCAAAAAGGGCTGTAATTAGTGCTACTCAGTGCTCTGTGGATATCTTTATTTAATTAGCGTTGTTAAATTACATGGCAAAAAAGCAACTCCTCCTCTCCTTTCATGTCCACGAAGGGTCCTGCAGACAGCAGAACCAGCATCTTCCTGGGAAGCAAAGTTTTATGACATCAGGCAGGAGTCACATGTTCCTTAACACACTACAGACTGTCTCGACAGACTCTGTGTGTGCCTGGAGACAGAAGCAAGGATCTGAGGAGAGCAAACTGCAGTTCTTAGAGTCAGGGCTCATACGCTATTGATTTCTTTCAGCCCTGTTGCTGGATCACTACTGTCTTGAACAAGAATTACTTTTTGCCCTATTTCTGTCCTCACTACATTTATTTCCAATACTAAGTTTGTACAAGGTACAGAGGAGTTATTGTTGAGTGTCCAATTAGCACAACAGAAGACCTACTATTCAAAACTATGAGTAGGAAGTAACTTTTGGGCACATCTTAATATTTCAGGATCTTAAAATATTATCTCCCACTAATGCATCCCCCTTTCAAAAATATGCATATTCCAGTACTGCATCAATGTTACCAGCTTGCTTGGAACCCAAATAAAATAACTTTCTTGCATGGTACCCAAATACAGTAACTTTCTTCCAAGCATTTCACTACTGAAGCTGAATTTTTTTATTATTGTTGTTTCCTTTACATCAAACTGACCTTCTCTAAGAGCTATATATCTTTCTCTGGTTTAGATATACTGGTTCCACTCCAGCACGTAAGAGTAGTTTTATTCTGCAACACAATTGTACAGTGCAAGGAAATGAGAGGGGGGTCTTCTCCATCTGGCAGATGATCCTTAGAAGTGGAAAAGAAGATGTGCAGGCTTATGCTATTAAACTTTTTGAGCTCAAATGGGATCCAGCTGTTTGGGATCCACAGCATTCTTGCAGTTTAACTGTTCACAATATGTATACTTTCAATCCCTTAATTTTTGCTTTCTTTAATTGTTGAGGTCTGAGATCATAAACGCCTCAGTCTTTCAAACGTGAAGTGCAGCTCTTGGTAATTTGTTCTAATCAACTGCAGTAAGAAATGTCTGCTCCATAACCTTCAATGCTTTTTCTCTCCCTTGACAACAGAATAGACTTCTTACAAAAAATAAACATCTGGTTTGAATTGAACATCAAATTGCAGTTGTTTTAAGTGCCAACTATTAAATTACCTCAAATGTTTTATGTTTGAACATGATTTTTCAAGACAGCTAAATTTTTTAACTGTAGAACAAATGTACATTTAAAATTGCTTTAGAAGGTTAAATCCCTTGAACATAAGGGGTTTTTTAGAATCATGTGCAGTTTGATCACTCTCCTTGCTTTCCATTTACAGAAATTATTATTGAGATTGGTTTTTATACAACCAAATATGCCTCATCAGATGGTACCAGAAAGAAAAGCTTTATCTAGAACTCAGAGACTTAATTATGAACTCTGAAACATAGGGAGGGACTGTCAAGACTGTCCAGAACTTACTAAGTCAAGCCAAAAATTCGTATGGACCAAGATTACAGACTGCACTTTCATCAGGAAGCTAAACATTAAAATTCATATCTAAGATTTCCCTCATCTGAAAAAAAGCCAAACCTCTTTCCTTATCTAGCATTATTTTCTGGAGATGAGTTTTACAGTCGGATTTGCATGACAGCATTTCAAATTTACAGCTTTACATAAATGTTGCTATTTTCCTGAAAGTACCCAGTTCTTGATCCACCGTATTTTTGCAAGACATTTTTCTTTTTTTTCTTTTTTTCTCTAAGTAGGTTTCCAGTCCTCTCAGAGGGGTTTTCTAAGATAGAGAAGAGTACAATTTGAACTATTGAAAGCAAATTAAAATTTGCTGTTTTGCCAATGCTTGCAATTTCTGTATGACTGGAATTGACAGTGTTGCTGCGGCTTTTTTATGATGTTTCTGGGAGAGGAAAAAAATGAATGTTTTATTCATTCTGAAAGGGCTCTAAAAGGGCACCAGGGAAGTATAAATGAAAACCATTTTCATATTCCTTTCGGTATTCCTGCAAATCCTTCTCCAAACCAAAGCAGAGTAACTACTAGTGCCGACCAATTATAGCATTGTTTACTTCTTCCCTGATCAAAGTGAAACCTCAAGGAGAATTAAGAGAAAAAAAAATTAAAAGCACAGATGACTGCAGCTGGGCAAATTACTGGCAATTACTCTGGTGACTTCTAAATTGGATGTGACCCAGTGTCAGTGGTTGCCTATGCTTGTGTTTTCACCAAAGGTGATTGTAATTGTTGTGATGATAAAGTTACTCCAAGGAGAAATTAATAATTATGAAGGTGGGGCCACCTGATCGAAGTTTCCATATTATTAAATGCTATTCATAATACTGCCTGGTTTTACCTATAATATTTGAATTCTATAACACAGCTCGACTCTCAGATTCACTGAGGAAAAAACTGAGAGCTTGATCACAATAAAAATCTGCTGATTGTTTCAGGTACTGCATGGCAAAAAACAGTGACTTTTTGTGGACTGTAGATAGATAGGAAGAATGACCTAATTTACTACATGCTTTTTGCTGAAAGTGATCTGAACAGGTTCAAGGAATACAGGCCCAAGTGATCTGACAGGTACTTTGGAATTCATTAAAGGCTACAAAGGGCATATTTTCCTTCTAGAAAACACATAAACCAAACCTGACTAACCAATCCTACTACTGCTAGACATTCACAGTGTCTGGACAGTGGATGTATGTGGCTAGCACAGGTCTTTCTCGTGAGAACATTCCCTTGTGTTTTATAAACAAAGATAAAGTTTGGATGTTTTTCAAACAGTGTCTCGAGATTTGGACAGTTCAGGCCTGGCCAATCAGGCCTAGGGGGAGGTTTCTGGCTGACCAATCTGGGCGACCTCTGAAAAGTCTATATATGTATTGAAATCAAAATAATAAACGCTCTCTTTCTTGCCACACTAAGAACTTGGGTCCTTTTCTCTGCTAGCGGCTCAACAGCGACAGATGTACTTGATTTTCACTTATAGAACTTCATCAGCACATATACTCTGGTGTATGTGATTAGGAAAAAAAATCCCCACATGTCTTCAGCTAGCAGTTCTTCTTGTAGCTTGATGAAAATAGCTTCATTTGCCATTTACACAATGCGAATGGATAAGGATGAAAGTTAAGTCACATAATCACAAGAGGGGAAGAGGTGAAGCTGGAAGACACCTCTGAGATTCTGTGGTCCAACACCCTTCTCAAGCAGGGACACATAGAGCCAGTTGCCCAGCATTGTGTTTAGACAGTTTCTGACTGTTTAAATGGTTTTGAAGTCAATTTCTCACTAATTCTGTTTTTTAAATTATCTAGCTTGACAAAGTTCTTCAGTTTGTGTTACTTACTAGCAAAACTTGCTAATAGACTTGCTGATAGAAAAAATGATGAAAAACTCTTTGGTTTCCTTCAGTACACGGAAAGAGGTGACACAGTTATTTGGGTCCTGGAGGAAAACTGGATCAGGAAGTAACCTGAAAATTATTGCCACAGAAACAACAAAACTTGCAAGAAAAATATTAAACAAGGAGATAAATCCTGGAGGTAATGCCCTTTCCCACCAGAAGTGCCATCAGGCTTTTAGCCTTAGCTGAGAGCTGAAGAAGCTTTCTGGGATCAGATGTGGTGACTAGCATGGGGTACTCAAACACGAATGCAGTCAATACTGTTTGCACTTACATACCCTATCAAGTAGATAAATTCCCAAATAGCTACTCAATTACCTAAGGCAGTTTTTTAGAAAATACTTTTATTACTTTCCTTCCACTTTTCCCCCAAAATTCACCTGCCTGGTTAATGCTAACTATAAAAAACCAGTAGAACCAACAACCTTCAGTTAGTTTTCATCTGAAATGTGTTATTGGTTTTGAAAAAAGTGCTGAAGAAAGCCCCAGCTTCCTCAAGCAGCTTCCTTTCAAACAAATGTGTGAGGCTAGACAGGCCCTGAGGATCTGAGGTATGTTAACCTGTTAAAACGTTCTCCTCTTGAAATAATTTGTGGAAATCTATTCCAGTTGAACTTATGACATAATAATGGAATAGCAATCAATATCAAAGCAGTATTATTTCATTACTTTACCACCCAGGAGTCTACAGACAAGTCTTTAAACCAAACATCATCTACTGAACTTCATACACCTCCAGCAACAGGCAGGGTGAAACCTGAGGAAGCTGTTTTTTTCTGTGTCTGTGAAAGTGGTTAGAGACCCAAAATTACTAATTTCAGAATAAATATACTTCCAAATTTTATGAAGGAGACATATAAATTCATTCACCAAGTCAAATAAGCATATTTGAACAAGGAAGGAAAAGAAATGTGTGCTTTTGTATTGGGAAAGGGAATCAAAGTAAAACAGGAAGAAAAGCACCAAAGAAAACTAGTTGCCTTAGAAATGTTCCACTGCTTTCAGGAGAAGCCATGTGCAGTGACAAAAGACCTGGAGGCATGGAAGTTGCAGACTAGTAGGGCAACTCAAGCAGAGAACGCATGTGCCAAGGTTTTTTGTGTCATTCAGTTTTGTATACACATTATCAAATTAATTACTGGCTTGTTTATAATCTTAATGTATCAATTCTATAATTATGTGCAACAACATCAAAATTCTGAGGAGATAAATTGTGCATCCCCAAGGATGAACTTGTGAGGAAATATGCGTGAACTAAGACTTTCAAAGGGGCTTAAATGAGTTGATATTTAAGCTTCACATCTCTTTTGAAGGAAGGAAAAGAGAAGCTGTGCTCAGGAGAGGGGTCAAAGTTACCATGAGAAAATCTATCAAGAGAGATTCTAGGAATCTTCACAACATAATTAATCAACTTTTTTAAAGCAACACAACATAAAAGGTTAATGAACACTCAGCCAGAAAGAGCACTGTAAGGGCTCTAACAAATGTGTGGGAACAATGTCAGAAAGAAAGAGTAGAGAGAAAAAATAGAAGGAAAAAAGGATGAACATAAAAAGAGAAGAAAGAGAAAGAAGCAGAAAAAGCAAAAACTATACAAAGCCAAAAGAGCATGGGCATTGCATTTTAAGAAATGTATGTATGTTTGTGCTCCCTTCTCTTTATCTCTAAAATTCAGCTACTATCTTGGACATCCAGAACGGTGTTCTCCTTCAGTCAGTGTCTCTGGCCTTACAGAATCTGTAGTGGTTTCAGGTTTTACCAAGCTCTGACTCTGTGTAGAAAAGAAGGGAGGAGGACAGGTACATGCAGAAAATCTGCACAGTGCCTGCAGTGAGTGACCTGACTGTTTAAATGGATGATTAAATAACCGTGTGCCTTGCACTCTGCTCAGGGCTGAGCCTGCCACATCCTCCAGGGGTTTGCATCACTGCCAGTCAAACTCTCAATCTAGGAAACTCCTTCTGAGGCCAGATCTTTCCCCAGGAGCTTCTCTATTAGTCTGGGCAATTCAGGTGCAGCAGGGAATTTCTCCACACCGTGCACATTGCAGTGAGCTCTCTTGTGAGAGCAGAGGAAGAAGATCCCATTCATTCTAGAGCACCACCTACAGGACTCAATTACCTTCCTGGCTTGAGGCTGAAATTGAGTTTAATTCTATGTACTTGCCCACATTATCGCCATCTCTCGTCAGTAGAAGAGAACACCATGACAGTAAACCTTCATTTGTTAAAAATTGTCCTACAGCATCCAGCCAACAGCACCATCACCCTGATGGGAGCTTACACACAGATCTCATGCAGCAATGCAAATTTCCCATGACTTTCAGCAGCTTTTAAAGAAATTTCTTTTATTTCCAAGAAACGTGGTATTTGCCATTACTTGTAATTTGACAGCATCAACCCACAGCTGCAGTTTCATGCCAAGAGCCCGGGAAAGTGAGTGCAACGTACGGCAAGGTGTTCAGGGAGAAAGAGAGAAGCAGTAATGCTGTATGGCAAAGGTGGAACTTGGCTGTGGAACCTCTCCTTCCAGCTGCCCCAGAGCCAGGAAGAGTCTGAGATCCTATTTAAACTGCCTTTAGACCTGCTTACTGCTGAACAGTGATACTTTGCTGCCAGACGCAGCAACCTACAGTGTGGATGGACCCTGTTTTTTCAAGAAAATTGTGTCCTCAGTGGACTCTGCATACTCAGTGTCCAGATGGGCAAGGGGGGTTATGAGGTGTTGAGAGAGTTGAAACACTCATATTCCTTTCTTCTAAAAAAGCCCAAGCAAACAGGAAGATCTGTCTCCTGACTGTTAGACAGAGATGGAAGAATAAAACAATTCAGCTGGCCAAAACAACCCTATGAGCACTTTTGGCCTTGAATTTTCGTAACCCGGTCAAAGGTTCTGCATGCTGCAACCCTTTTTTCCTCACCAAGCCCTTGTTTGGCCATCATCCTTGTCATTGCTGAAGTTTTGTCTCCAGGCAAAATCTCCCTTTTTTTTCCCATCCTTGCCTACTGGCTACACAACTGGTCTGGAAGCTAGTTTGTCTTCTGGGCTTCTTGCCCACATATAACTGTTGTGGAAATCTTAATGTCCTCATGCCTTCCCACTCTTCTTGCAGCTGCTCCCCTCTGGAAGGAGGAGGAGGGGTGTCCATGGCATCCCATCCAGTTAGGAGAAGCCTGCAGATGTTGCACACAGGGAAGGACTCTGAGATCTGGACATGCTTTGGACAGAAAGCAGTAGCATGGAGCGAGGCACCATGGAGACAGGCTGTGACAGGTAGAGAATCACCTGTGGTACTGAACAACCAGTTTGAGCTAACCAAACCAAACCAAACTATCCCGACTGCACTCAAAGTCTAAAATTTAACCTCCTTAAGTGAGTCCTTGGTGTTCAGACCTACTGCATAATAATGCAAATCATTGTAACAGGTAAACATTTGCATTCATCCTCCCTTCCCTGAGGACTGCTTTATCTGTTCACCTTTTAGAGTGGGATGTCCTTTGATCATAGATCTACAATTTGCTTAGTAGTATTGACTATTCCTATTATTTGTGCATTGTCAGATGCAAATAAACAACCCAGTTACCTTGCCAACAAGCAGCAAGGAGCAGCAATGTATACTATCGTAGTGTTATTACCCAGTATGTTCTGGATGGACAGATGGAGGGGATGAGCATCCACCAGCAAACAAGACTGTCATTTTAACAGCATTCAGGTTTGTGCCAGCTTAACCTTACTGGGAAACTACAGTTTGTTTTCCTCCCTCAGCTTTGCTTAGCACACCAACAAACAAGGGAGCCACAGAATAACCAGGGCACAGGGAACTTTGAAATCCACACAGGGTTTTAAAGAAATGTGAAAAAAGTATTCAAAGCCAGTATGTGTTAATATGCAACAAGAACATTGATACCAAAACTGCAGTCCACTGGGACATTTGCCCCCTAATAGCTTTTGAAAGAAAAGCATTTCTCACATAATGTTTTCTAGTCCTTTTTTTTTACTCTATCCGCTCATGTATTATTGCTGCTTCAGATAGTCCTTGTCAGAACAATCTAGACAGTCTTCAAGAGGTGCCAAATTACAGAGACCTCAGGTTTTTCACAGTTAGTTGTTCTTTTCACTGCTGGACTCTTCCAAAGCAAATGAGATTGAATTAATATGTTTTTACTGTATCTGTTCCTCTGTTCTGCTGTTTCCCATGGCCTAGCAGAGGAAGTGTGATTGCCAAGTGTTTTCTCATTTTGTTTAATCTGACACAAAAGGTCACCTCAAGTATCCTTTTGGTATTTGCTCTAGAGCTGAATATAATAGGTGGCAGCCCCAAGAAGAATGCATGTTGCTAAACTTCAGAAATATTTGGGTTTTTAGATACAAACAGATGTTTCCTTTTGGTAGCTTCATTTTCCGTGTGATAGTCCAAGAAGTATAACGGGTGTAGCTGAATCACAGATGAATATTTTCCGGAAATCTATTATTTTCACACACGGCTTCACCAATTATGAGAGTATAACTTCACAGTTACATGAAAGAGATAAACAATGTATTTGTTTAATCAGACTCCTGTTTAAATAGACCACCAATTCTTAATATCCACATCTAAATTTTGCAGCAGAAGCAGGAAAATAGAAAAATTGGCTCAAGTTCAAGTCTGATGTAGATCCACTGAAATTAGCAAAAACTGGGCTGCCTTGGGGTCATTTGTGCTACACCAGTTTGGCATAATGTATTTGCACCAATAAAACAAATAATTCTAGGAATAACTATTTCATCTAGAGGACTCATAAACAACTGTGGGTTTATGCTCTAATACTGTAGTTTAAATTTGTTAGTAATATATAATAAACATAGTTTTAGTAATATCCAATGCTGTTCTCCGAAACAATCCCTTTTGCAAAGTGATATTTAACTTCATGTAATTTTAAATGGATGGTAATAAAGTCTTCCTGGATATACTGAGAGGGCTTCTGTCCCCTCAGGAAAATACATGCCATTCCGACCTTTTCAGATACAAAGTATGTGCTCTTTGGAAGTTTATATTTATGGATCAGACATGATGACTTTACATGGAAAAGATGAGTCAGGAAAACTCCACTTACTTTTTCAGAAGAGTAAATTGACCATTTGAGGACACTAAAAGGGCAGAGGAATTATGAGACAAAGGTTGTTTAAGATGTTTCAGCATTGCAGTTAGGCAGATAAAGCATCAACTCCAACCCCTGGGTTCAAAACACCCAGGTCATGACACCAGTTTCAGCAGCTCTGCTGTAAGAACCCCGTTGCCGTAATCCTGACCTTTAAAACCTAAAAAGGAAAAGAAGGAGGGCACATGGACAAGGCCCATTACACAGCAGGAATAAAACCGAACCAAAACCCAAGAAGCAAATCAACCTCCAAAGGCTCCTGAGAAATGCAGGCTGATGCCAGCAGTAGAGAGAGAGGGAGAGATCTGCAGGGACGACCAGAAAGAGAAGCTGCCTAAAATGAAATTAGTGCTGTAGAGAATTATGCCAGATTCAGAATTCCTCTTTATAATGTATGAATTACTCTTGGTTTGAATATTCAGATTGCTGAACAAAAATTCATTTCTGACTGTTCTTGTCTGATTTGGATCACTTTTTGGTCCAAAGGGCACTGTCTGAAAAACAGGCAGCTACACAAGCTCTTTGAAGTAAAAACATACATAGGTGATAAAAGCTCTACCACTGGCCTATATGTCAGGATTTTACCTCCTTCTGTCAAGAAACTTAAGAAACTAGTTTTAACCAATATGAAAAGATCACAAAGACAGAACAGGATAAGTCTGACAGTTTTTCCCACTCAGGAGGGGCAGCAGTTGTTCTGAAGAATCAGACCAAATAGATTATATAGATCACTGGGGCTGTCTGCCTGAATCATTGTCAGCTGAATGATAATACTTTAGGCAAGAAGCACATTTTCTAAATCCACAATTCTTCTTCTCTTGTACTTTATTGATACTGCATGAGAACAATACCCAATATATGCTGGAGAAAAAAGTGCAACTTAGTGGCTACAGTAGTACCAGGTCAAACACAGTGTAAGAGGTACAAAACTTGACACCTCATTGCAGGTCACAAAGAGACACAAAAGGCAGCTAATGATATGCAGGGAGGATAACAGGAGATACTCAGGGGCATATACAGGGAGTATAACACACTAATTTGGACAGCTACCCATGTAATGACCATAATGTTGAACTTGGATCCCTCTCAAAGTCTATATTTTGCATATTTTGTGAGACATCATCTTTTCTAAGTGCCTGCATCTTCTCAGATGCATCCTTTAACATCCTTTAAGGATGTTTAAGCATCCTTAAACACATATTCCAGTCACTCTTGGTGTATTAATCCAAAAGCCTCTAGCCAGGTGGAGAAGCAAAATAAAATAGGGAAGAGGACAAAGAACATTTCTGGAGAAAAAACCCACAATAACTGGTAAGTCCTAAAATCAATTCCAGTGATGTTTTTCATTTTGTAGAGTTCCAAATCTGAACAGCCAAATTATTATTCCAGTGCATACATGTTTAAGTCTTGTCACTACTGTCACTACTGGTACTTTGGCAAATGTATATTTGCTCTAATCCACCATGGTTTTTACCACAGCTGCGTGGGTGTGCGTGTGGGAAACAAAAACCAAAACAAACCTGTTCTCGTGATTAGAGTTTGACTATGTTTGGAAGGCTGGAAAAATTGTCAGCTCTCCTGTTTCATAAGCAATTGCATATTTCAAGGCCTAAGAGCTTGTAAATCAAGATGATTCTCTACCATGGTATGAGTGAAAAGGCTAAAAGTAAAAAGTTGTAAGTGAGAATAGCAGAGATTTTCAGGTACAGCTATGCTAATTGGAATGGTAGGTGATTTCAGCAGGTTGGATAAAAGCATATGATTAGCCTGAAGTTCAGGTATGCCTCAGGTGCACTTGAAAGTGCAAATAAAAATAAATGAATCCAAAATATAAGTAGGTCGGTATCACTGCAAGCAAACGGTTTGGAATTCATTAGTATTTTCTGCCTGAGACATATTCTAAACACTTCTGAATAAAATGTATGAGAGACTATTTAAAAGTACACCCAATTATATACTACAGACATCTCAAAGAGCTGTTAGCACCTTCAGCAAAGTGCCAGTTAATTCAGTCTCTGCTGACTTCAGTTTTACAGAGGAAAAAAGTAAGGAGGCTTTGTCGTCAAAAATGTCAGGTTTTTGATGCTGCCTTTAGTGGGAATCCTATTTATAACTCTCCAGTTATAAACCAGCTTAGGTCAATACATATGTTATAGAATAAATAAAGTTCTCAGCCATTCTGGTGACAAAGATGGTGGCTCTTTTCCATTTGAGCTACAGAAAAGAAGGGAAGGGATGTCTTTATTTTCTGCTGAACCTCTGCACTCTCAGGTTCTTAGGGAAATATCCTGGCAGGAAAACCACAAGGCTCTGCACTTTGTGCAGCAGAAGAGTATCAGTGGGATCCCAGTGAATCATTCCAATCACAAATCATTCCTGAACAAAATAACTTCAATTTAAGCAGGATTTACTTAACATTCATTACTCCTTCCCTTTCTCTCTATGAACAGACTGTATTTTGGCTGTAACCTCTAGACAGTAAATGGCTGTTATCTCTTATTTCAAAACAGATAAAGAAACCAAAACAAACTCCCATTATACAGAATTTTAAAAATGAGATAAGAAAAAAAATAAACATCTGCTGGCCTGCATGCCCCAAATCTCTTGAAAAAAAACCCTGTACAAGCAGTAAGATGCTAGCAGAAGGTAGTGCTACACCAAGAAGAGCATGCAAGTAGAAGGCACAAGCAGAACTGTGCAGCAAGAACCTTCATCAGGCTTACAGGAACTACAGGAAGTTCCAGATTTTTGGCTCATTTACTACTTCTTTTATTTTTATATTGAACTTGGTGAGTACAGATAGCTCTGAGTTATTTCTGCCACTCTTGCATTAAAAATTTGCAACAGAGATTTATACTGCAAATACCTAACACAGGAGTAGTGGTGGGAGAAAGAAACCCTGAAGCTTTTGACAAAACGTTTTAAATAATATGTAGATGTTTTTAGGCAACAAGAGGAAGAGGAGAAATTTGGTTCAGGGGAAAATTAATTAACTGTGTCCTTATGATAATGTCTTTAAATTTCAGAGTCAACAACTTACTGCAATGATTGTGAAAGATTCCCCCCCTTTGGTAATTATCACCTGAGAAAGACATTTCCGTATCAATTACAGTTCATCTCTCTAAGTTGATCAGATCTGAGAAGTAATTTATTTTGTGTTTGAGATGAACATCTTAGAGCACAGTCCTCCAATACAATTAATTCCATCACCACAGTCTTATATTGATGGGTACCTACATTAAGAGTCTTGAAGTCTTTTCACTCTCATGGAGTGAAAACAGAAAAGGATTAAGCTGTTGCTGAAAAAATGGCTTGCTAAAACATCTGCTGTATGTACTGAGCAACACTCAAAACTGTCTCTTAAGTCTAACATATGCTCCTTGTCTAGCAGCATGCTTGTTCAAGATTTAGATCATGACAGAGTAACAGCAAATAAAACATGTTATCCTTTGGTTATAAACAACTTTTTTTTTTCTGAAAGCATGCTTTTCCTGAGGGTGCTCCTCTACAACAAAATATTTTTGACCTTTCATCTGATTGGTATCACTACTGCGCAGCCTCTCCTACTTCAAATTGTTTTACAGCAGTCAGATAGACGCTGCTACAGTACTGAGCAACTTCAAAATTTTAACTTCAATATTTAAATATTTAGCAAGATGAGGAAAATAAATGGTGCAATTATAGATATGTCAATGGTACAATGACAGACAAGAGGCTAATGATTGTACTAAAATATGGATTTGGACATATCAAAGGAGGTCTTTCTCACTGTCAGGATGAAGTACAGCAGTGTAACAATGAATCACAGATACAATTTCAGCGCACTTTTCTAGATCCAGATAGGATGCATATGTATCTCCATGTAATATAATGTGTGAACATAATGCCGATCTTTGCTCTTGTTGGCAAGGAATTAAATAAGACCATGTAACTATTTGCAACCTTTCTACCTTCATGTTCCAGTAAAAAAATATTCCTTTCTTGACTTAAAAGTGTCATTCAGGTTTATTTTAAAGACAACATCCCGGAACTATTTATCCCTTAGGAGATAAATCAATCTCTCAATGATAAAACTTGTCTCATTATCTTTCTGTATATGACTTTTATCTATTATATGTATCCAGGCTTTCTTCAGCTATTCAAATTACTTCTAAATATTTATTACAAATCAACATACAGTGAACTAAAAACAATTAAACAAATTGCAGACATGAGAAGTTAAGTGAACCAGGAAAATGCTGGCTATCAGGATTTTTACCAAGGAGTCCACAAAAAGGTTATCTGCTCTATTTCCTTGAATTCTTGTCTTGTAATCAAGTATTTTTTGTAGTCTCACAAGGCAAAAGAAAATGAACTAAAATAGCCCAGACTGATGTATAAGGTACTACATTATAGTAATACATTTGCCATCACTAGAAAGCACAGCTGTGACTCTGCATGAATGTTTTGTTGAGCATTCATTCTCATAATATTCCAAAAAATAAACCACTCACTTCACAACCTCTGAGCATTTGTTACATTACAAAGTACTGTACAGATGTTGACTGACAGATTGCTTTATTGTTTGTTCAGATTCTCTCTTGGTATAGGTTCCACATGGATGGATCTCAGAAGTGCAATAAAGTATTTTGAAATACACATTGAATAGACAAAAAATTGAAATATTTAAGAAAAAAAAAGATCATAAATTATGTTTGTCTGGACATTAAAAAAACACCATAATAAAGTAAAGAACAGGACTACACCTATATCTGAAGTCAAGAAACACCATTTAATTTGTTAGCTAAGGACTGCTTTACTTGGCAACAACTTCAAATGCACTTCGCAATGAAAAAAAAAAGGTAATGCTTTGGTGAGAATAAATACTCTTAACAGTATCACAATTTTCTTTTTATCACTCGAGAGCTTTTGAGATTTATATATGTGGGGGTGTTGCCATTTCTGGACAACAAACAGTTTATTTCTACAACATAAAATTATAATACATAGATTATCAAACTATGAATAAATGTACCTTTAAAAATCCAACAACAAAGGAGATGTGTGTCACAGCATAAAAACTCATAAAGTCTCTTTAAAGTGTTAGATTCTTCTTTATTAGTAAATATCTCTATTATGTTTGAAGAAGTTTTCTTCCAACTATTTGTTCATACTGTATTATTCATTGTAATTCTTGCAGTCTTGTTTGTAAAAACAAATGAGATATCAATTTATTTAAAAAGACTTATCAAGGAGCATCTCTATAAATAAAGTCATTTACAATGATACTAAGATAAATATTTGTGCTTACAGACAATTGGCTATTTTTCTACAGGAATTTAATTTCTATGGGAATTAAAGTATGCACTTGAGAAAACTCAACTTTTTATGGAGAAAAACACATCATCAGTATTTGGACAGGCTGCCAAAACTATGCTATATTTAGCATGGAGAAAAAAGAACAAATCCAACATCCAGCACACACAATTTCCTAATATTTATTCCTCATTTCTACTTAGCAAATATCAGATTATAGATTCAACATTTATGAAACAACTTGTCTCAAAGGAGTTGCCTACATGAAAAATCATCTACATCCCTATGTATGCATAATTTGTCTGATTAAATTTGGAAAATAATTTTTTTAAACCAAAGCTTCACTTCTGGACCTCACAAAACATGCGTACACCCTTGGTGGCCAGAGAAACATGAATTAGTGGGAGCAGCCAGGTTTTTGAAAATCAAGTAGTATTTCTCTTGTCTACTGTATACTGCCATGGAAACAAATGATTTTTGTAGACTCATCCACTACATTCCAAATGTTAGTTTACTAGTTAAATAAATATCCTGATGAGTAGACAAATAAATGTCCTGGAGCAGACTTTTTTCCCTCCTAATTCCTCATTTTTCAAATGTCTTCCAGGAAAGAGCAGAAAGGAGAAGGCACAAGAAACATGCATAATTTACCCAATCCCTTCTTTTAAGGGTTCAAATGTTGATGATATTTCAAAATGTGGCACTTGCAGTGCATTGTGAAAAGTAAACAGCATGGCATAATGAAAGCAATGTATTTATAAATTTAACTGTGTTAACTCAGATTCCAATAGTCAAATTTTAACCAGGGTTCTTCACCCACATGGAGACATTCACTGACACCATTATACTTCTGTTCTCTTCAGATTGTTTCTCTCTAGTGTCAGTATTTCTAGGACCTTAAAGAGAAGTTCTAAGCATTCTCAGTTCTGCAGATCATTGTTGATTTCCAGTAAAGTTACACCATCTACATAGGATTTTTATCTAAAGTGAATAGCCTAGATTTTCTTAGACTTGACAAACTGAATGTCAAGACTGAGATTGTTTAAGCAGCCTCCCATCTTTGACAGTTTCTTTCTGCCTCTGAACGCCACACCCACATTTTGCTACTTCCAGCACTTGTGTGAGTTAAGCAGAATCAAAGAAACTGACCAGGATGAAAAAGAGGGGAGAGAGGAGGTACTAGGAAAGGTTATTTTCCGGGAGGATCAGTTTCACAGTTCACCTTCCAGCTGCACAACCAACCATGCCAGCTGGCTGCAGTGAGGTCAGGGATTGAAGAGGGTGAGCAGGAGATGGCAGAGGCTGCCAAATCAGGCAATGCTTACACTAAGGAAGCCCTGGTACCTCTTGCAGACCCCCAGCAGCAGCCCACTTAATTTGATGGGGCAGTATTTTGATGATTTTCAATCTTTGATATGTAGCATGCTCAGTAGGAGTAGTACTCAGTAGGAGAACAGCACTCAGGTCACTCCTCCCCAAGCTGCATGGATTCCACAAGAGGACAGAGCAGTAAAACTATTTCTACTTGAAGGATAAACATTCTGAACACAAAATGATGGCAGATTCATCCATTTAGAAAGGGCTGTTTTTACAGTCATTCTTTAGAAAGGAGCTTACTTTAAAAAAGATCCAAATACATATAAATACTACTGGTAAAAATAGAGCCATGTTATATTTACATTTTTCAGTCACTCAAGGTCACTGGCATTTCTTTCCTCAACCACCTGCTGGTATAATTCTCTCCCTGCAAAGATGCTGCACGTAACATCTGCAGAAAAAGTTTAAGTATTCCTAGAGCTACAGAAGTTGTGGCTTTTAAAAAGTCAACAGCTTCATTCTGTAAACTGTCTTTTTTGTTGTTGCTGTTGCACTGATCTGTGTATCTACTTGTCCTAGGCTGGAACACAAAGCCAGTCCCATTTCATTCTAGCATTTCTCCAGATGTTTGCAAAAATTCAAATAGAAGCAGTGAATTAATTAGAACAACGAGCATATGTTGAACAAGACACACTGATATCATTAGCCTGATAATACTGAAAAACCCTTAGAACTCTTAACTTCCAATGAGCATAAACTACAGATGATCCCAAACACTATTTCTTAATTTACCTCATAAAGGATCAGTTAATTCACTGATGTAACAGCACCTTATTAGTCTATCTTGAGACCTGTTTCAGAACTGCCTGTTTTAGTTATTTTACTGTTTGCACTGTCCAAACATATTAAAAGCCAAATAGGAAACACTGTGTATGATGAAAGACAGAAAAGAATGACGAGACACTGTCCACAGTCCTTGTGCTCATAAAATGAAGACGCTACAGCCAATCTGTAGTTGAAGAGGGATGCATTATGAGATAAAATCCAAGACTCAAATTTTCTTTCAGCAAATGGATTTATTGGCATAATTGATTATAACCATGTACAGCATCTATGCATCTCCCATTGGAAGAATATCCAGTGATAGAGCTAACGTTAGTGTGATACACAGCTTTACTCAACAATCCCACTGCATTTCTAACAACAAACAGTGGTGTATTCCACAACCATCAATGGCCAAAAGCACCCAGGTGTCCAAAAGAACAGAAATTTAAAATTCTTAACAAAAAATGAAACCTGATACTTCATTCCCTCAGTTTTAATTCCATTCAAAATTGTGTCTACAGCAGTGATGAATTTTAACCTATACACTAACAACTGAGTTTGGCCCCTGATATTCATGAAAACTACAGCCTGTCAAAATGAAATATCGAAGGACTTCTTGCTACTGACCCAAAAAACAAGACTTTGATTTTTATTTTCTCCATTGAAAAGACAAAGATTAAGGCAAATGATCTCTACACTCTCTCCCTCAGAACATAAAGTCTTTTCTCTCTATTCAGTCACTGAACTCTAACTGCAGGTACCAGTTACTATGGTATCTTTTGTAAACACTTGTTCATCTGAAAAAAATGAAAAGGAAAAAAAAAAGAAAGAGGGGAAAACCCCCAAATTGCCTACTTGCAATTATGGTAATAAACAACTTGTAGTCACGAACACCTCGGGTCAGCAATGAATGCATGATATTGAGACAAATGTCTCCATAGCACACTAACACTTCCTTCAAGCCATTCAGTTCCACAAGAGTTCATCCGAGGTTGCACATTAAATTCAAAGGAGCAGAAGTTGTATCAATGGTCTCAACAATTTACCAAACTCCATCTAAAACATCTGCATTTAAAGTGCAATCCCCGTTTGGACCTCTTTAATTAGCTCATTTGTAGACCACACAGAGAGAATTATTAATGTAAACTAAACCACCATTTTTTGCAGTAACATAACCACGTTCTGTAAATATTTAGGGAAAAAGTCTGAGAAGTGGAGAGCAACTGACCATATAATGATTAGCATTGCTCTGAAACAAAAAGTAAAATCCTAACTTTAAAAAAACCCACAACAACCAACAAACCAAAACAACTCAAACATTATATGCTACTGCATAAGGGTTTAACTCTAGCATTACTCACTCAGCTACACAAAACACATAATCTAGATTAATACAAAAAATTATTTATTTCACAGTGAGGTACATAAAGCTTCTAACTTTAGTAGGCTAAGGCTAAGAGAGAATTGCCTGTTAGGATAAAGACTATTTCACATTCCTGAAATATTCTCACCTATTATTGTTTCTGAAGTAAGGCACCAATA
The DNA here is from genome assembly GCF_008360975.1 of Lichenostomus cassidix. Taxonomy (NCBI): domain Eukaryota; kingdom Metazoa; phylum Chordata; class Aves; order Passeriformes; family Meliphagidae; genus Lichenostomus; species Lichenostomus cassidix. The sequence continues at coordinate 34,343,258 of NC_139482.1, forward strand.
ATTATTTATCCATCAATAGTTCACCTCTGCATCTACCCATTTAGAAATGAAGATGGATTATGTGAGGGTCAGCAATCTGCTGACCATCATGGACCCAGACAACTATAGCACACATTAATGTGTACAAGTACCAAGCAGTATTTTTTTAAACAATTTTAAAATAGCTCATTTGTAAACATTCTACAAAAACCTGTTAGTTTTTCTTAGTGGTGTCAGCAATATATTCCTGTAGAACCAACCAGCTGCATTATTGTTTCTTTTTTATAGGAAAGTATGAAAGCACACTCGTGCACATTAAATTGCCTCACATTCAGTTTGAGTGGAAACGGCACAGACTTCAAAGTATTCAGCAAAAAACCCTACATTTCCAGCCCTCCAGAAAACTCCCTGGTTGCACACAGTTCAATTAAAAGATGACACTCGATCCAAATTTTTGATTAGAAAGGGCTGGTGTCTTAGAAAGACCTCTTCCAAGCTCCTTACACAGGGCCAGGCCGCTCACTGTAACTGACTCCCAACTTGCAGTCGGAGGAAACCACCTGTAAAACAGCACATTTAAATTAACAGCTCTGAGTTTGCTTAAGGGAGGCACTGGCTGCTGTTGGCAGTAACTCCTGCCGTTTGCTCTTCATGGCAAGGCACAGTTACCACCTGTCAGGGCTTTTCCTTGGGTTAGTGATGATTCCTGACACAACGGTGAGGTAACCGCGTCTCACAGGCAGCCTCAGCCCCGGCCCGCAGAAAGGGTGGCTGAACGCAGCCGCTGTACCGCAGCTCTGCCCCTCGGAGGCCGCGGCATCCCCTCACAGACCGACGGGCGCCTTCCCCGCGGCTGCCGGGGCCTCGGCGGGCTCAGTCGGTGAAGCGCTGCAGCAGGTGCTCATCTCCATGCCGGCCGCTGCCGCTGTCCATGAAGCGCTCGCAGGGGAACTCGATGAGGTCGGCCTCGCTGAGGGCGCAGGCGGCGGCGCCGCGGGGTGGCCGGTGGGACTGGAAGCCCGAGAAGTCGGCGGAGACTCCGGTGCCCATGGAGCGGAGCGGGCGGCGTGTGGAGTAGAGCTGCCGCACGTGGACCGGGGCCGCCTTCCTACGCCGACGCCCCAGCACCTTCTTGCGCAGCAGGCGGGCGGCCCAGGCGGCCAGAGCCGCCAGCAGCAGCAGCGCGTTCACCGCCAGCAGCACCAGCGTGAGCAGCTGCTGGTCGGGGCCGCGGGGCCCGCCCGCCGCCGCCGCGGTGCCGCCCTCGGGTAGGGTGACGAGCCCGGCGCAGTGGTCCCGCGGCGCCACCGGGCACACGCGGCCGCCCAGGACGCCCTCGACGCAGACGAGGTACGGGGTGTCCGGGCGGAGCTCCCGCAGCGTGGCCGCCGGCTCCCCGCGCTCCGGCAGATACACGAAGCGCTGGAACTTGACGGCGGCGCCGAAGCGGTCGAAGAGGAGGCGGAATCGCGCCGGCCCGAGCAGGCGGGGGCTGCGGTGCGGCCGCACGGCCCAGCGCACCGTCACCCAGCTGGAGCCCACCGCCTCCACCGACAGGTTGTGGAGGAAGAGCTTGTTGAAGTCGCACGGGTCGGACACCAGCGGCGGCACCCCGGGGGCACCGGCCCGTCGGGGCCACGCTCCTGCACTGGGCAGCGGTGCCGGCGTGGGGCTGGCGGCTATGGGCACCCCCATCACCAGACGGGCGGTGGAGGCGGCCGGCGGTGGCCCTGGGGGCAGCCCCGCTGCACTGCTGTTGCCACCAAGCCCCTCGGGGGGTGGCGGGGAGGGAGAGGCACCATCGGGGCAGGGGCCGCCGTCCTGCGGCAGCGGCAGCTGGGCATCCTGCAGGTAGTCGAGGTACTTGCCGGCCAGGGCGGGTGGCAGACGGCACTGCACGAAGACGGTGAGCAGGCGGCCCTGGGAGTGCCAGGCCGCCAGCCAGCGCTTGAGGCCGCGAAGGCGGCAGTCGCAGCTCCAGGCATTCCCCTCCAGCTCCAGGCGGTAGAGAGCCAGGCTGGAGGCGAAGAGCTCTCCAGGGAGCGTGGCCAGTGCGTTGTCCCGCAGGCTGACCTCTCGCAAGCGGCCGAGGCGGCCGAAGGCGGCCGGGTGCAGGGCGGTCAGTGCATTGCGGCTCAGATCCAGCGCCTCCAGGCTGTCCAGCGGCTCCAGTAGGGTGGCAGGTAGGTGGCTCAGCAGGTTTCCCTCCAGGCGTAGCTCCTTCAGCGAGCCCAGCCCTCTGAAAGCATCCGGGGCCAGGTGAGATAGTCTGTTGCCACTGAGTGAGAGCTTTGCCAAGCCGGGCAGGTGCTGGAAGAGCCCCCCTGTCAGCTGCCGCAGGCTGTTGCTGGCCAGCAGCAGGGTGTGGAGGGAGCGCAGCGGCCCGAAGATGTCTGGGTGGCGTAGGGAGCTCTGCTGGTTCCCTGAGAGGTCGAGGAAGCGCAACTTGGCCAGGCCAGTGAAGGCACCGCGACTCAGCCAGCGGATGCGGTTAGACTCCAGGTGCAGATATAGTAAGTTTGGCAGCCCTGAGAAAGTGGAATCGCCCAGCGAGCCCAGCTCGTTGCCATCCAGTCGCAGCTTGACAAGGCTGCCGAGGCCAGAGAAGGAGGCAGCGCTGAGGCGGCCGATCTCGTTGGCGTTCACGTAGAGGATGCGCAGCTTGGCCAGGGCGCTGAGCGTGCCAGGGGCCAGCGCTGGCAACAGGTTGTTGCCCAAGTAAAGCTCCTCCAGGCGCTGCAGGCGTTCAAAGGCCTTGGGGTGCAGCGAGCGGATCCGATTGTACTGCAGGTCCAGGCGCTGGAGCCCTGCCAGGCGGTGGAAGTCGAAGGCGGAGATGTTGGCGATGAAGTTGCCCCCGAGGCTGTAGGTGAGGATATCCTGCGGCTCGGCAGCCTTGGGCACGGAGCGCAGGCCCCGGTTAGTGCAGAGGAGGTGCTGGTGCTGCTGGCAGTCGCATGGCTCGGGGCAGATGGGCTCGGCCGCGGGCAGCAGCAGGAGGATGAGGGGGACGGAGCCCCAGAGCACCCGCGGCAGCACCATCAGGCGGACCCGACGCGGCGCCCCCATCCCGGGACGAGCCGTGGGCTGCTTCCCCCGCCGGCTTTGTGTCTCTCCGGCATCCCCTCCGCCTCCTCCGCGGCTGCTAATGGGCCCCTCCTCTGCTCCGCGCCGGGCTGAGCTCCGCACCGGGCAGGCAGGCGCGGCGGCGGCGGCTGCAGGTCGCGGTGTCCGGCACCATGGGCTCGCCCGAGCCGGCCGGGAGCGCTGCCGGGGCCGCCGCCCGGGCTCTGCCGCCCCTCGCGGCCCGCGGGCTGTGGGGCGGCGCTGGCGGGGCCGGCGCTGCCGCGGGGGGCGGGCGGGCTGCGGAGCGGCGCGGCTGTTCCGCCGGCTCTCCCAGGGGCGGAGGGGGCGGGCGGGGAGGGGACGGGAGGGGGCCGGCGGGCGGAGCGGGGAGCGGGAGAAAGACGAGCTCCGAAAGTTGCCGAGAAAACTCAGCGGAAATTCGTACTTCCCACACTGTGCCCTGGGGGACCGGAGGATCGGATGGAGCGGGGGAGAGGGAGGACGGCGCGGCGGGGGGGCGGGGGGAGGAAGCCCACGGCCGGTCCTGGCTCGGCTCAGCCCCGGCAGCGAGCAGGGGCGCAGAGTGGGAAAGTAGGAATTGTAACCGGCTGTGGCTGCCTCCCAACCACATGGGTTGCAGATAGAGCTGCGCATCGAGGAGGGGGAAGGGAACAGAAGTAGGCAGACGTCGTCTGCCCACCCCACCTCTTTTTTCCCCTTGTATTTAGAAACCTGCCAAAAGCAATAGTTACGGTTTACCACGGACTTTTCTTTGTGTTGAGCAAATGGCAGTCAGAGGACTAAGCTTCCTCTTATACATAAAGGAATTAATTTTCATTCTCCGCACTGTCCTGCTCAGCGGGTTCCTGACAAAGCTTCCAGTGAGGATGCAACTGAACATGACTCCAGGGCCATGAGGGGCTCGTCAGAATGATCCAAATGCTCTTGAGAAATAATTCCCATTTTAAAGATTCTTCTTTCTCAACAACGTACAAATTCAGATCGAAAGGAAGATGTTGGAAAGCATACTGCATAATGGGTACCCATCCATTCCCAGGCAGGAGGAAATGCCTAAATACATAGGTATATAAGATGTCCAAAGATTATGAGGGAAAGAAGGTAATGACCAGAATACTGTGTTGCAAATTTAATAAATATTTTGGAAACTGGTACCAGATGAAGTTGTATGTAACTGCACACACTTTGCATACATTTTTGGACTAAAGAGATATACAAGACCTGCTTCTCTCTGTCTTACCAAAAGGCAGAATTTAGATAGCTTTTGTGGGAACTTTGTTTTAGTGGCCATGTCAACATGAGCAGGTAGCATGAGTGGTAGTTTGTGGTGAGGCCCTGTTGTCTGTTTTCATGTTACCTTGATCTAACTCTGATTTGGTCCTGGAGAAACCTTGAAAAGAAGGGATAAGGCTTGGTTTGGTCAATGGAGCATCACTATAAGTCTCTCAGTTCCTAGCTCTGGTAGTTAGCCGGGGATGGGCCTTGTGAAGAGTAATCTTTATGTAGTGGTAACTGCATTGTGCTAGTGTAAGAAGTAATGTTTGGGGCTAGAGAGTGATATTTTAGATAACCTGTATTAATTTTGCAAGTATCTTCAAAAGTCAAGTGAGCAGGTCTGAATTGTAACTTGTTTATTGAGAAAACCCAGTGTGAACAATAATGCACTGGAATATGATTATGGCAAGGAAAGCTGGTTGGGTGTCTGGTTTTGGGTTTGCTGTGAGATTTTTTTGTTTGGTGAAAAATGGCTGTTGTTATCCAGTCTTTATAAGCTGGAAGAGTAATTGAAAGATTAGGTACTTATGCCTAAAAATCTACTTGTAGTGGAAGGAATTATTGCATATTACATTAAAAATTAAAATTTTTGAAGCAAAAATGGTGGAAATCAGAATTGTCAGATTCCAGAATTCTATGACTTCTGCAGACATCATCTGTCTTGCCATCAAACCGGCCTGTTCTTAGTTTACCTTGTTTTATAATTGTGTCCTAAATTGCTGTTGCATTGTTTTGTGAATGTGGACTCAAGAGGCTTGTCTACCTCTTGAATGAATTAGAAAATTTCTGGTTTAATTATTTGTAACTGCTGTATTTTAACCAGTACATGCTTGATTAGTAAGATGCTTTTTCCTGAAATATATCAGAATAAATTTCACAAAAAGAACTTTTTGCTAACCTTTTTTATTCATTTTCCAGGTTACTCAAGAAACCCATCCAGCATTTATTAATGATTCGAATGACCATGGGTTAAGAATCCAGACCTTTTAGCTCAGTCTCTTCTTTATTGACTATTTTTTCACTGTCCAGCTTCTTCTTTTCAATACATCACATCATGTCTAATATTCAGGAAAAAGTAGAGATATTATTTTCTCCTGCAAAGATTGCATGTGTCTTTCCTCATTTTCAAAGCCACCATGGTTCAGGGAAAGGCATCGCAGCTCTGAAAGTTTTCTTTAATACTCAGCAAAGACTGACTAGTGACACATTTGCTTAACTGTGGTGTACTTTAAATAGTGGAATTTTAGAAAACCATTCAATATAATGGTATGCTTGTTTTCTGTTCCTTTGGGTTATTCTTTTGAAACATGGTAAAGCTTTTAAGGGCAATTTATTAACTGTCCTTCCTGTAGAAGCACCATAGATCTTTTTCTAGTCATATTTCATTGCAAATACTAGAAGTTTAAGTCAGATTTTGTCTTATGTATTGGTTTTGATTTATGCCTTCTGAAACTTAGCCAGTATGATTATTTTCACTGGGTTTGGGGAATTATAAGTGGCAGGAATTAAAAGAAAATTAACTAGTGATTCTTAGGAAGACAATTCATCACACACTTGTTCTCACACTGAAAATATTTTATAGCAGAAATGAAATAAACAATTGCAATGGATTTTTTTTATTAATTCAAGTAGGAAGTTATTATTCAAAATACATTAGAAACACAACAGTTGAGATGAAAGATGCCACATTTGTTTTCCTAATTTGGAAGAGGAACGTTCCCATTGCTGTAGTTCTTGTTTCCTTATCCAAGCACACGATAAAATGTTTAATTCATGATTGAGAGGTAGCAATCTTTTTACCCCAACCTGAATGAAGCATACATCCACCTATGAAAAAACTGGGTAGAGGGAGAATTGAAAGTAATCTATTCTTTACAGGTTATCTTAAAACATACCTTCATGGTTAAGATTTGAAGTATGAGGACTTTGAAGGGCCAAGAAAAAATAGCAGGATCAGAAATACCATTTTTCCACTGAGACATATCTATTCCTGTGATAATTATGAGGGAACTGACTTTAAATAAGGTATTGTTTCATGGCTAAATAGTATCCATATGTTTGTTATATCTAATACCTCTGATTTTTTTTGGTTGGTTTGGTGTTTTTTTTCCCAAGAGATGTTTTTTAGGCACTGGTGAGAGGACTACTGATTGAAAGTGAACACATATTTGTAGACAGAATACAAAATGGAGTGAAAGAAGCAGCATGCTCAATGTAGCCTATCCCAGCATATACTGTGACAATGCCCACATGAGAAACTTCCATTAAACAAAATTAATCTTTCTTGACTCCAGAATAAGAGAACTGGTGCTGATCTGGTAAGTTTAAGCGCTGGTAGCTCATGGATTTGAATAGTTGCCAGGAATAGTGGCAGGCATGGCTCTAGGAGCTGGAGCTTAATCTCAAAAGAAGATTTTGATTGTTCTTTACAATTTTTCTGCCCATTGCACATCTCAAATGTTTTCATCTGAACTTGTAAGAAATGTTTCTAGAAGCTTTGTGTAGAAGTTCTGTCAGCTTTGAACTTTCTCACCAAACTAACTGGCTTCATAGAAACTATTCAACCTTAGTGTCAGAATTCCCATTTAAAATGAAGAAAAGTTTCTGTCAGTTGATATATCAACGTGTTTAGTTGGTTACAACGTAAGAACTTAATTTGAAGTTTTTTGACTTACACTGTCATAAGAAGTTGTATAGAACATTACTCCATGAGTCATGCCAAGTTTCCCTGAAGTAAGAACAAAGAGAAAACAAAGATACACCCCCATTCCTGTTTTCTACCTGATGAAGTGTCACTGTGTGAGTTTATACTCTTATAGTTATTTTTGCTTTTCAAAGAGATAAAAATATTGAGGAGCACTGTAAAGTATTAAGAAAACCAGTTCATACACCATCTTTATTAGTGACTTCTAAAGCCCATGGATTAAAGCATCTTTTAAGTGGCAACCAGTTTTTTGATATTTCATGTGTCAGTGCAAGTAATGCAAATACATTTTTGGAGACATTTAGTTTAGGAGACATAGGAGAATTCTATTGCCAAAAGTGCTTTTTTTTACTTCAGAATTGCACAAACAGTTCACCTATATTGCGTAATTTAGGTTGTTTGTGTGTAAGTAATGAAAATTTTAAATAAACCTTTTCCTGATACCATGGTTTGTGTGTAATGAAATGTCACTTGCCACATCCAGTTCATTGGGAATAAAGCATGACTCCCAGGCCAGCAGTTAATATCCCATACCTCTTCAGCTCCACAGGATGAAACCTACCAGATATTTTATAGATATGTGCTCCTATCATCCATACAAGTGTGTGGCCTACAAAACTCTGCTGCAGAAAGCTTCAGTCTTTTCAGAATTAAACATCTGAGTAAAGCATTTCTGTTTTTTTTACATAAGATACTAGTCTAGACATGCATTTGCTGTTGTGTGCATGCTTTGTCAAGCAATCAAACCCCACTGAGTTTCGTATAGAGTAGGATGTGCCTCTTAGACTTCCTCTGGGCAGGCAGTTCCAGGACATAGTGTTGATTAAAGCAATTGGTTCCTCTGTGCATATCAGTTTACCACCAAATAATTTCAAATCTGGTTTTTTTGAGTTTCCCCACCTAAACTGTGTGAAACCAATTGTAGCTATATCCACAGGTAGACTGTATTCACATGTTCCCTCTGCAAGTGAAAATCAGTTAGCTCAATTTATACAATTAAGTGCAAATCAAGCAGTGGATGATGTTGCTGTAGTATCAGTATTTCAGAACAATAAATGGAGAGTTAGATGTCTGCGTTTTATGTAGTGATGTCTGTTAGTATGTATCCCTCATATAGGTGAGATTCAGAGTCATACTCAAAAAAAGTCGAAACGATTATTTAGCTGACATATTTGGCTTTATCCAACACTTCTTTCCTGAGGGAGAAACTCATTAATGGAAGTACATACTTTTTGCATGGTTCAGCAGCTGTGACAGTAAGAAAGGAGAGAACTCTACTTGTGTCACAATAAGAGTGGTGTAATTTATGTAAAACAAATGCGTATGTCGCTTATGCAGGGCCAATTAGCTGTTGCAGAGTCTGCAATTTTTTCACATGGTTATCTGTTTATATACCCAACCTTTGCAGTGATGTTATACCAGTTTTTCCATAATGGGGTAAGAAATCAGGCAAGTGTCTTGCAAACATTTTCTTCTTCTCTTTCTCTATAAAAGGGTATTTGTGCGTATGGCAATCTCCTTCATAATGGGTAATGCCCTTGACATGTTTTTAGTGTGATAGATGCTCTGTTCTGTTCCTATCATAATTTGGAAAGTCTGTAGCAGAAAGAAACGTAAACAAAATGCCACTTAGACTAGGACTTGTATTACTAATTGTTAAAACATGTTCTGATAGATATGCAGAAAAATAGAAAACACTCACTGCTTGATGCAATTTACCTGTATCGGGTTAGAAGAGATTGCTTAGTGCCACCTTGTCCAGTCTTCCAAGTAGATCTGGTTGCTCAGGGCTTCGAAAACTCTCTAAGGGTGGAGGATCATGGTGTCTCCCATTAGCTAGCTGAAGACAGCAGAGCTCTCTTACGGCTAAACAAATCCTTTTCTTTCAGTCACGTTTTGTACACATTGAGGAGCTTCAGCCTCATGATTATCTGTAGACCTCCCCTGTACTTTCTTCCGTCTATCAGTGCTGTTGTTCTTGTATTGGGGCAATCAAAATCCCCAGGGCCGCTAAGATGATTAAGGGACCGAAACCTCTGTTGCATGAGGAGAGGCTGAGAATGCTGGAAGAGTTTAGCCTCAAGAAGAGAAGGCTCAGGGAGATCTCACATATGTGAATGTAGGGTGCAGAGAGGATGGAGTCAGCTGCTTTTCAGTGGTGCCCAGTGACAGGACCAGAGGCAGTGGGCTTAAACTGGAGACTCTGTATGTAAAAGTCAAGAACCACTTCTTCACTGAGAGAGTGATGGAACAATCAATCACAGGTTGTCCCAAGGAGTCTCTATCCTTGGAGATATTCAAAAGCCAAATACACTGTCCAGTGTTCAGGACTTTGCATTTATCTTTGTTCAGTTTCAAGGGGATTGAATTGTCTCTTTCCCCCAGTCACTTGAGGTCCCTCTAAAAATCATCCTTGCCCTCCAGCATATCCAGTGCTCCCTCATGCATTATCATCCATGATGCTGCAGAATGTGCACTCTGTCCCACTCTGCTGCTTGTTCATAAAGATGGGAAAGGGAATTAAATTATGTTAAAGAGTGGATTGATCCGCTTTTGATATTTGAGGGATGACCATAGTAACTGACTTCCAATTGGACTTACTATTACTGATCAGAACACAATGTGTCTCAGTATCCAACTGATTTGCCAAGCACTTTATTCACTTATTTAGCCTGTGTCTCACCAGTATTGCTAAAGCAATGTTACAAGACACTGATAATGGCTTTGCTAAAATCAAAGTAGACATCATATATTACTCATTCTTTGTCCACTCAACCTTAGTCACATTATCATCAAAGGCATTTAGTGTGGTTAGACCCAGTTTATCCTTGATGAATCCACACTGGGTGTTTTCAGTCGCCTTTTTGTGCTTCATGTGCTCAGAAATGACATCTCAGAACACTTACTCCAGAACCCTCCTAGGACGAGGGGCAAGGCTGTTGTGGCATGTTGTGGCCTGACTCATCATTGCTATCCTTGAAGATGGCCTTTTTCCAGTCATTGGGACCTCCCACAATTCCCATAACCTTTTGAAGACAGTGGAGAGCAGCCTTGCAATGAAATCAGCCAACCAAGATGCAGCCTGTCTGGGCCCATGGACTTGTGTATACACAATTAGCTTTGGTGGTTTCTGATTTGGTCATTGTTGTGGGCAGTGCTTTACTCCTACAGACTCTGCTATTAACATGAAGGAGCTGGGACACCTAAGAAAGAAGACCTTGCCAATAAAAACAGAAGGACAAAGGCATTTAATACCTCAGACTTTTCCGTTTCATTAAACATTAGATCCACTGCCCTGGTTAAGCAGTGGTCTCACCTCTTCTTTAGTCTTTTTATTTTTTTTTTCTTTTGCTGCTGGTACTGAAGCCTTCCTTGTTTTTCATTTTCATATCTCTAGGTAGTTTTAGCTTCTCCTGAGCTTTGGCTCTCATGTCTACATGCCTCCCTGCTCAGACAGTGTCTTGCTTTCTCTAAGTAGTCTGTTGCATTGTCTATCTCCTGTGGTCTTCTGCCATACTTGCTTGTTTTCCTGAGTGTCAGGAAGGACCATTCTTGTGCTTTGATAAGGCTGCCCTTGAAAATCAGCCGGCTCTTCTGGCCCTGTTTTCTCTCATGGTGGTAACCCCCATGTCCTGCCAAGCAAGTCCCTGAACAAGGCAAGATCTGCCTTCTTGAAGGCCAGGATAGTCATTATTAAAATTTATCTTGGTCACTTGACTCAGGATTTTAAACTCCACAATGCTATAGTCATTGCATCTAAGGTTTCCCTCAACTTTTACAACCCCAGCTGGTTCTTGCTTGTTCATGGAAGCAGGTGCAACAGAGCACCTACTTAGCTTGTCAGTCATATGTATCAAAAAATTGTCATCAGCATGGGCTCCCAAATTAAATGCTTTTAAATAATTGAAAACCACATTCTAGACCCTGAACTGGGGTGACTCAGCACACCTTTGCCATTAATAGACTCATGTGCTTATATGTTTTTTACATATAAAGATCTGGCCTCAAGTCCTAGAGAGTTTTTAAGAAACCATTTAAGCAAGACCAAGTTTTGATTAGAAAGACTGACTGGGTCATCACTTTTACTCATGTGCTATCAAAATGTGTCATATGAGTTCACTCACAACCTTTTAAGAAATTATTTCAGGGTTTTTTGCTCCTTTTGCTTATACTGGAAGCATCTTTGAAAACATTCTGGTTCCAGTAGGCAAGCTTCCAATTTCTGACATAACTTCTTCCTATTTAGTATGCATTTCTTCCTGAGGGTCTGAATTACCCTTTAATTTAAAAAACTTTACTTATCTTTGGCATTTAGTGTTCTGATATTTATATAGAGCCCAGTCCTGTCTCTTCAGGCTGTTTTGCTGTGATAAACAGTCCAAGCTGGTTTAAACTGCCATTGAGAGATAGGCTCTTTATTCCCTTGATTCCCAGATGCCAATCTGTCTCATCTCTGTTTTAATTACTCTTTATTGGATATGAGTGATAGAAATCTACACCAACTACAGATAAAATCTATTTAGTGCCTGAAGAGAGTTTCATATGCTTAAAATTATGCTCGCTTTAAAATCACTTAAGGCCATTTCATTCAACCCCCTTCACTAACTTGTACATTTTTGTCACATATAAACAGTGAAAAGCCTAGTTTTAATTGAAAAATCTCTAAGATTTTGTCACTTTTTCTTAATACCACATTTTTGCTATGTATGGTTGTATGTGGTACCAAGAATCAGTTTCTAATGAATATGATTAGTAAGGCAGTGCTATACAATCCTTCAGCTTTCAGCTGTGAGCATTTATATACAAATTGACCTGTGGACATATGTGTTTTTAGTGGGGGAAACATAAGCATTTTGTTTTAACACTGCAGACAATGAGCCTTTGAAGCTGAGACACACGTATTTTTAATCCTGTATTGAGAGTTGTTCTGTGCAGCCACTTCATACATGTAAGAACCTTGACAAAGTGTTTGTAGAGTTTTTCAAAAAAATTGCTAATTAAAATGAGGGGACCTAGAAAAATTAAATAGAAGCAAAACCACTGCAGACCTTACATTCTTTTATTTTTATAAATATTTGCATTTTGATTACACAGTACTTAATACCACATGATGAAATGTGATACTGGATCAAAGCTGTTGCTCATGCTGTAGCTGAGACTTGTTTAAAATGGCTGATTTTTTTGTAGTATTCCATTATACTCCATACTATTGAGTTAAATGTTACTTTAGCTGAATATGTTCCAGTTAGCTCCAAAGAAGAGTATATGATATTGTCTGGCATCATGGACAAAAGAGAGGCTTGCTATGACATGTAGTTTAATGAATCAAGCTGGTGATGAAAGAGCTGTAAGAACACCTAAGATAAATAAGAAGCTACTCTGATATTCCCAGGGTCTGGGAACATATAGCCTAGATGTTAATAGTCTAAAGTGGGGCTAAATGTTGCTGGAAAACTTTAAACTGGTCTGTGTTGGTAGTTGCTTTATAACTTGTTAGGTTTATTAGCTTTGGTTCTTCAAGGATTTATCCTCTGCTGTGCATTATTATCTGTCATTAAAAATCTGGATGATGGAATAGAAAATGCGTATTTGATTTACTATCAGTTCTGCACAGAGGAGGAGCTGCAGATATTGGAGGGTAGGGTCAGAGATCAAAATTAATTTAACAATTAAATAATCCAAGGAAAAAAAGTAATTCATAATCCCCAGAAAGGATATGGTGAAGGGAGAAGGTAGGTGGGGAGGGCAATAAAGATGATGAGTGTTATAGTGGTTTCTGTAGTAGGAGAGGATATATAGACTGATTTAATGTGCATGTCTGTAGTTTTCACCACTGTAAGTAAGAAGTCTTATCTTAAAAACATGTTGACAAGACAAGAATTACTTTTATTTTTTGGGTGGTTAACTGAAGAACAGAGCTCAATAATTTTTGAGTGTCTAAATTGAGAGGCTCATCACCTGGTTTATAGTCATTGTTTATGCAGTATTTAAATATTTTGTATGTAGCTGCTGCTAACTGAACTTCCACCTTTAATTTAGAGGTCACTCCTTTTGAAAACCAGACTTTCCAGATGGTTCAGATTACACAGCCATGAAATAAAGGACTCTAAAGTTGTGGGGGTTGTGGGTTGATCTGTGATACAGACAAAGATAGAAACTGCTATTCCATGGAAGCATTTAGGTATTTGGACTCAAAAAATGCTTTTTTTCCTTAACCCTTCCAGTCTGTGTCTCCTGTACAATTTCACTCTCATGTCCTGCTCATAGCAACCTCTTCAAGTCTTTGAATTTCCATGCCCCTAAGCCATGATCCCTGCTTCCTTCATAAAAAACTATGCAATACTTAATATCAGAAGGTATGTAAATATATATGTATATAAATGCTGGCAAGGTTTAAAGGCAGCCTAAATTCTGAGATTTCTTAATAGCTGAATATTTAACTTTTAGAATCATAGTATATTTCAATGTGATTTTTTTGTATTGTTAATTGAAGTTCTTAACATTTGAAGTGCTCTGTAGTTCTCTGGAGTACTATAATTCTCTTAATAAATTATAAAAGAAAATATCTAAATAACTAACTCCTTTTCTTTTCCATATCAGATTGTGAAGAGCAATGCTGTTCTTTTTCAAGGTTTCACATGACAACTGATGATCCAGTTTGAAATTCACAGTCTTCTGAGAAGTCTGAAGCTGCTTGGACTGTGGATCTGGGTTATATTCTAAAGTGGTTTCTTTGATTAAGAGCTCTTACATATTTCTCATGTATCACACTGGATTTAGAATATTAATTTCTATAGTCATGTACAGTATAGTTTTTATCTCTGTAGCCTTGTACAATATGGATAGAGTAACATGTTGTAGAGTCTTGAGAGGGCTTCTGCCTATTCTTGTTCAATTAGTCATTGTAAAATTGTCCAAAAAAACCCTATTTCAGATTAATGCTGACCATTTGGATATCTACATCAGTATTGTTCTAGCAGTGTTGTTTTAGCTCACTCTTATATTTTCTCCACCTCCTCACTGCCGTTTGTTTTACATCATGGGTAGGGGTTTTGCACAAAATTAGGAAAATAAGCCTGTACCAAAATTAACATCCTGAAAGTAATAAAACTTAATAGAAGCCACATTTGTGATGGACTGCTTGTTAACAGCAATCTCTAGGATCACTGCAAACATATCGTGTTACAGATATCTCATTCTTAATCAATGCAGGTTCAGAAACTTGGCTTCAGAGGTGGAGGAAGTGAATAGGGGCAGAAAGGAGAACTACAACTTAAGGGGAGAATCTTGTAGATTTATATTTTTATGGTGTTTTCAGGTCACTTATTGAGGAATTCCATCATCCTGCTCTGCAGTTAGTTGCTGTATGTTGATTGTTTGATTGCCCTTGTTATTTCATAAATATTTTTATATTGCAGTGGCTTCTTAACAGCTGACCTACTGGTGATTAGACAGGTCATGTGAGAGAAGAAAGTAAACACTAATGCCACCAGGGAACTTGTGTAACAGACAGGTGCTGTCCAATCTAGAAGTATGGAGACTTCTCTTTAAAAAAATACTTATTTAATAAGGTATGGTTTTCTCCCGCTGGTTTGCCTTGCCCCCAATGGGCTTCGGGAGCTCCGGTCGGGCCGAGCTGGACCCCACCGATTCTCCGGGCTAGCGGTCCCAGTTCTCCTAGGCTCTGCCCAGGCGGCGGTTGCAGTCAGTCCCAGGGTCGCCCTTTGGGTGAAGAGACCCAGGCACAGAGGCCAGCGCCTGCCTCGCAGCTAGGCGAATCAGTCCGGGAGCCCCTCGAGATAGAACCAGTCCCAGGCGGTGGAGAGGGTGCAAGGCGTCTTTATTGTAGGGTTGGCAAGCAGCAAGGAGCAGGGGAGACGCGTCGCTTCGACCTCTCCAGGCAGCTCGGGGGAGACGCTTCCAGCACAGAGTGCAGAGAGGTCTCCTAGCAACGGGGTTGCTGAGCCGAGCAGCCTCGAGCAAACGAGGGACACCATGTTTTAAGGGGCGCCATGGGCTTTACCGGGGCGGGAATGCAGGGGCGGAGCCAACCGGGCTCGGGGACACTTTGAGGGACAACAGGGGGAGCAAATCAAGAACAACTGGGGTGGGGAGTACACTTAACCAATGGGAGCAGGGCAGCAACAGAACATTCGGGGAACTGGGCGGCAACAGGGGAGGAGACAGGGAGGGTACAGCAAACTTAGAGCAAATCAACTTAACCCAAACTTTTGATGGGAGGGAGAGTACGGCTCAAAGCTCGGCCTCCTCCGAGCCCCAGGAGATGGTGTCATCAGCGGCATCCGCTGGTACGGGATTGACCACTGGGCACTGGGACTCGGGATCGGCAGCCTCGGGCTGCCGTACTACTACACTTATTTAGCTTGAATCTCAAATGAAACCATAAACTTGAGCCTGTGGTATAACAGACGTGCTTTTCTTAGTGGAAAGTGCAGTAAGCACAGAATATTTGGCTTTTAATGATTTGTCTGCCTCAGTGACTTCTCTGTTAAGCTGAATTTACACTATTTTGGGCCAGATCTTCAATTGACATTATTTGTTGTACCATTACAGGCTTTTCCTTACACAAGTCAAAATGCTGATCCATCAGCAGGCGAAATTTTTACTCCATCCCTCCTGTAAACATTAAAAAAATCTTCTATAACCTGGAGAGATTGAGTTATGTATGAGGCCAAATTACAATAAAAATGAAATGTGTTCAACAAAATTAGTATTCTTTTTCCCAATGGTAATATTAGATAATATTACCATGTTCAAAGGTTGAAATGTAGTAAGAAAGGTACAGAACGATAGTTGCAGTTTTTCAGTTATAATTTCCATTTTGTTCATACTGTAGAATGAAAGTGTATCTGAGGGAAGTTATTCATTTAGAATTCCTGGGTACTTCATCCTGTATAATAGCCATGATGCGATGGATTTAACATTCAGCAAGAATTACAGTGAAAGCATGTATTAAATATATACACAGTATATAGTGATAGAATTGTTTAAGCACATTATTAAAGTTTCTAATAAAAGACTAAGCAGCTTTAAACCGTTGTGAGGTAAAAAACCTAATCTGATTGCTTGCATCACTTCAACATTTTAAGGAAGGAGGACTTCCTCCTTTCTTCTTCAGAGTTCCTGTGTTAAGAACACCTTTGTGTTTTGGAGTTCTCCTCTCCACTTTTCTTTCTTGAGACACCTTTACTTGAAAAATCTAGTTTGAAATTAGGTATTATGAAAAATCCTTTACTATGAGGGTGATGAGGCACTGGAACAGATTGCCCAGAGAAGCTGTGGATGCCCCATCCCTGGAAGTGTTCAAGGCCAGGTTGGACTGGGGTCTGAGCGACCTGATCTAGTGGAAAGTGTCCCTGCCCGTGGCATTGGGGTTGGAATTTGATGATCCTTTAGGTCCTTTCCAACCCTAACCATTCTATGATTCTATGAATTAAATAAAACCTTCCTCCATGGGCTGTTACTTGTTATTTTCATACTTGAAATATAATAAGAAATATAATTTGTGTGTAGAAGAAGTATTATACCTTTGGGAGACAATTATTCTCTTTTCCTGCTAATAATGAGCAATGCAATTTAATATTAGGTCATAATAAATTGTGAATATCAGAGATTTAGAAATTTGATAGTTAAAATTAATAAACTCAAAAGAATAATTGTATTTATAGCTTAGGAAATAAATATCTGAAGCAGAAGGAATGTAAGAATTCTCATTATTTACCACTTGGCCATTACGGCTGTAAACTTTTATGTCTTCTGAGTGAAGCTTTCAAAGTTCCCCATCTCAATGAATTTTTTTTTCTCATTTCAGAGTTCTCAAGTCCACCAGTAGAACAAACACAAAGTGGGATGCTTGGAGATCTTCAGGCATCTCTTGTAGCAAAAGTCAGTGGTGGTTAGGTCAGTTTGTCCTCTGACTTAGTAAAAGTGAAGGTCTCTGGTCTTGCTTCTATTTTAAAGGCCTGATTCTGGCATCAGAAAAATTACTTGCTAGGCTAAAGAACAAAATATACATTGTCCTATGGCTATGTCTGTATTTAAAATGCATGTATTTCAAGAAGTGGAATAAAAAATATGCAGACTTTAATCAATGGATAAACGTGACAATAATAACCAAATCTCTGGGGGAAAAAAGGCAAGAAGCAAGATTGTAATTGTGTGCAAACCACTTTAGGTCATTATTTCAGTTGAAAGAGGGTATTTTAAAAATGTACTTGGATAAGAAAATATGCAAAATATGGGACTGAAGGCTTCTCCTCTTGGCTGATCTCACTTTAGTTGTCCTCACACATGACAGTGATGCCACTATATAAGAGGAGGATGGTTTCTGACACAAATCCAAGGCTATGTGTACCATGTTGTGAAGTAGAGTTGTTGCTCCACTACCAACTCACATGTCAGTTGGAGATAGAATTTATTCTGTCAAGATATTGTTGTAACAACAACAACAAACTAAAAACATTTGCAGAGGAAGGTGCAGACTAGTCTATCCTAACATAGCTATGAAGATTTCCTCTTGTTCACTAACCTTTTCTTTCTAATTTTTTTCTTCTATTTTCTTTTTTTTACCTTTTTCACAAATATCAAACATTCTTATTTTACACCCTTCTTAATTATTTCCTTTGATTTAGTTATAAATACCTATTTACTGGAAATGAAACTTGCTTTAACAATAAAGGAAGATTAATGAGTTCTTTATGTATTGCTACTTGCAGTTCACTATGAAACTGCTCTTGTGCAGCCTGCTCAGCTATTTCTGTTGGCACACAGCAGAGCTGGAGTTTTGCCTAGAGTAGCACAATCTTTTTATTCGCTGGAGAAACAGCTAGTCACCACCTCAGCTATATGATACTCTGCCTACTGCTGTGCGGGGACACGGTTGCAATGTTTGTGGTAGTGCCCACCTCTCTAAAGCTCTGTGATGTCCACACTTTATAATGTTTTTCCTAGCAGTTCTCTGTATTCCTGATTTTTATGTGTTTCTGACAGTTCTTTCAGCTTCTTACTCTCAGTCAGTGCCTGACTTGACTACTCGCTTAGAGTTGTCATGCCAACTCCCAAGCTTGAAAACTGAAATAGAGAGAGGATTTATCCTTTTTTTTCTGCCTTTTTTTTTTGTGTGTGTGAAGTACTCACTTCACAGTTACCAAGCTGCATGAACTGAATACATAAGTATGGTAAACAGCTCTGTGACATTGGTCTGACACTTAAGTTTCTAAATATCTGTTTCTGTTTTGTAAAGACTTTGAATATACCTTCCTTAATCCTTGCTGCATGTCTGCATGCTGAAAATCAGGAAAATTTAAAAGATCAATGAAGTGGAGAAGGAATTTTAAAGACAAGTCGTTGCATTTTTCTTATTTAAACTGAACTGCAAACATATATCAAATACCCTACGTAGAAGTAATCTTTAAAAGAGCAACTAGTCTGTTCAATCTTTTTGAAAGTTAGATGTTACTCAATTTGATTCCCTTTTCATGTGAAGTCATTCAATATTTATGTGTATCAAATAAACAAGTGAAAAATAGAAGAGATGTACAGGAAATTAAAAATGCAAATTCTTAATTCCTTGTACTGAAGTCATATGCAATCATTATGCCTGTTAGTACTGTATGTAACAAAGACATAGTTCTGTGAAAAAAACTGTTCTCCAAAATAAAGAGTAGTTTCAATAGGTTTGATGTAACTGACAGATACATTCACAGGTGAATTGCATTGGAAAAATATGTGTTTAAAGGTAATTGCTTTAAAAAGGAAGAAACATGGAAATTTTATCTCTGATAATATTGCTCTGTGGAGATTCCTGTGGAGGTAAGTTTGCTCTAGGTTTCACAGGACCCAACTGTATGGCTTGTGTACCATTGCATCTAACACGTGCCTTGCTTTTCTTAAGTTAAATATGTGAGCTTTATGGCTGAAGATATTTCATGTATAAATACTTGCTATACTTCATTACATCTTGTATTTGAAATTGAGCTTTCTGGGCTGCAAACTTTTATTGAGAACATGCATTTATTTTGCATGAAGAGCTTTAGACAATTAAATAAACTGGCTCAGCCTTTTCCCAATTGTTTAATAGTAAAGTATATTTGCTTTAACTGAGCCCGTTCTAAAGTGGAAAGCTTTTATATCTCATTGAGAAAAGCAAGAAACCTCAGATATCTAAAGAAGCTTTAACTTAATAGGCAGCTGGGTTCCAGAGCTGTATTAAACGTTCTCCTGTACTTGGACAACCTTGCAACATTCTCACATAATTTAACTCTAAATACAGGAGACTCTACAGTTTATCTGAAGCACTGACTTTTGCTTCTGCAGCCTTCTCAAAGTCTATGATTTGCTCTGGCCCTTTCTACACACAGAGGAGTAGAGGTAATTGCATTAGTCAAGAACTTCAGGTATTAGTGATTGTGGATAACTGCAAGAGATGTTAAATCTCAAAGGATATAGAGACCATTTGTACCTCTACAGAAGCCTATAAAAAAGGCCAAGAGTTACAAACTGCCATAAGAAATACGAAGCATTGAAAATGCTTTGGAATCCTGTGGTAACACAGTCTTTGATCAACAGTTTCTGCATGATCTTTAGAATTGTATATACAGTGTGGATGTACGTGCTGCAGGCAAGAAATCACTGACAGGACTTATCTTTCTGCTCCCAGTTCAGATGCCTTAAGTGGGCTTGTGAGCAAGGTGAAACAGGCTGTCCTTGGGAGATTTTAATACTTTGAGGAGCACCAGCACAGCCCAACTTGTTTATTTCTTCTTGTGCTTTCCATCCTAATACTTGCTCTTGATGAGACAGATGAAAACAGATAATCAAGCAGCAAGATGACCAAGAAAGATTGTTTACATTCTACATCTGCCAAGAGGAAATAAACTCTTGGTCTTCTATGCTAGGAATGCAGCTTGAAAAGAAATGTTACTTTCACATCATCTCCCTGGTACTTCCTTTATACTGAATTTTATGCATCTTTTCCTGGCTAGATTTATTGTGAGAAGATCCAGGGATAGGAGGAGACAGAACCAATTAGAAGAGCTAATCAGCTGGAATGCTGAGAACCATTGCTTTGGAGGCCTCCCATCCACGCGGCACCATCAAATGCACTTTGCTAAGCAAAGGACAACTTGTTTGTTTTGGCCATGGCTCATGTGAGCAGAGATAGTGAAAAGCCAGGGAATCCAACTGGATAAAGAACATCTGCAAATGATGTTTGCTTAATGTGTATTCTATCAAAAAAACCTTGATGCTTGGTCTCAGCTCTCGTCTTAGCCACACATGTCGCTTGGTCAGGTTCATTCAGAATCAGCTGTGGTTTCCTGTAAATAAAGGGGGTCCGGAGTCTGTTTCATGCTAACCCACAGTGACAGTGTAAACTACTTCTAAAAAAAAAATAAATTGTTTGGTATATGTAAATCCATTATGGAACATAGTAAAAAAAAAATTGCACTTAGGAGTTTAATTGAGTTTTTCGTTGTTTGAATGTTGCCTATATTTCTGTGAGGTTTTTTCATAGTTTAAGGAGATGGATTAATTTGGCAATTTATCAAGAGAGTATGAGAAATAAATTGCCTGCTGCCCCATGTGACATAGAGGCTAAAATGTTAAATATAAAATTTTGAAGAATATGCTAGATGACTTTAGAGAGGTAATGGGGTCATATTGCTACAGAAGGATCTATTTTTTACCAGTTCTATGAATTAAGTTACAGCCTAGGAGAAAAATAATTGGCCTTTTAGTTTGATAATCTTTTTCTCAAGCAAAAGCATCTCTTTAATTATTTACTGTCATGGTCCTAATATATTAACAATCATGAATAGCTGGTTTTTACAGTTGTACAATTTCTTCATTCTGCATGAGCATTCATTCTGTACTCTGGTAAGGTGGGATAAGCACAATCTTGAAGTTGCTTCCACAGAGAAAAATATATACCATTTTAAGAAAATAGTGTTGGAGAAAATTTGTATTTGGGACAAACTCACACTTAGTTCAATTGCTTGAAACTACAGGCTGAATTTCGTGTCCTGTACAGGTGCTTTGTATGGCCTTACTGGAGTTGATAGCTGATATTATGTCCAAGGAGATATTGTTGCAATGCCTTTTAAGAATCTTCTGTCTCATGGATTCAACTCTTGATAGACATTTTCTTCTCTGCAGCCTTTCTCTAAGTGAAGAGAAAAAAAAGATTCATAATAGAATGACCTATGGCATTTTGTATTTATGGTAGTCTTCAACAAGGGAAGCAGTAAGTTAAGAGCCAGTATTCCACAGTCTAACAACTGCAAACATTTGTATCTATGTGTCTCTTTACATGAATTTGGATTGTTTGGTAAATTAAGGTGCTATTAAATTAAGAAAATAACCCTCATATATCTTACTACAAACTATTTTTCCACTTAAAGCTATTTAAAATTTATACAGTTGTTGCAAATATAATTTTATGAATGAAAGAATTTTAATATGAATTATTACTTGCACAATACGCCATAATAAACCAGCCAATTAAGCTTTCTGAATTGACTTTCTGCACTGACTGTTGTTAGGTTAATGCAAACATTTTTTCCTCTCTTTTTTGTTACTTCTATATTTTATGTAATGGATTTTTATGACTTGGCTGAAAGCTTTCTGGTTTTGTGGTTTTTTTTTTTTTGGTCTCATCTGAAGTTCTTTGATTTTTTGTTCAACTGGTTCTGTTAAGCTGATAAAGAAAGAATACGCATGGTCTCAACTGCTGTTATTGAGACCAGAGTGCCATGTTTCTAGATTATGGAGAATACATAAGAAGACAGTGAGATTTTAACTATATTTTCATCCTTATGTGTACTGTATCGTCTCCCCTCTGTTTTTCAATATTAATATTATATTTAAATAATAATAGGTCTTTTTTCTCTGTGACTATAGTGTATCAGACCAACCTGTCAGCAGTTTGGACACTGGGGATAGGAAAGCTTAAAGTTGAAGAGATTTACTTATTTATACATATATCACTAGTCTAATCTCTGAAAAATTCATTTTATAACAACATGTAGGTAAAAAACCTTTTCTGATTACTCCCATAACTTCAAAATTTTAAGGAGGGAGGACTTCCTCCTTTCTTCTTCAGTGTCGCTGTGTTAAGAACACCTTTGTGTTTTGGAGTTCTCCTCTCCACTTTTCTTTCTTGAGACACCTTTACTTGAAAAATCTAGGTTGAAATTAGGTATTATGAAAAAATTCTTTACTATGAGGGTGATGAGACACTGGAACAGATTGCCCAGAGAAGCTGTGGATGCCCCATCCCTGGAAGTGTTCAAGGACAGGTTGGACTGGGGTCCGAGCAACCTGATCTAGTGGAAAGTGTCCCTGCAGGAGCTGGAATTACATGATCTTTAAGATCCCTTCCAACCATAAACACTGTATTCCTAAAACTCAGCTGTGTTCAGAAGACAGTGGATTACTGTCATTTTTTCAAATTTTCCAAACAATTTGGAAACAAATTTTCCAAAATCTCCAGCAACTGAAGTTTGGAAGCTAATATCTCCTGCGTACCTAGGACTACAGAAAGGGAATTTGCGAACAACTGCCTGCTCACCCTGAATTATGTTGCCTCTCTCCAGCTGCAGGGATTTCAGCTCACCAGTTTTTATTAGCCCAAATTGTAGTGCTACACCCTCTCTGAAATTTATTTTTCAGCCTAAAATCTCATATGAATGCCAAAATTAAGTACAGTCAGCTGGCTGTAGCAACTCTAAATACACCTTGATGCACCCATCTTTAGTAATTCAAACTCTCCCCTCCATCCAATACTCTCCTACAAGCTCTTTGTGCAGGAGAATTGTCAAATCTTTCACTGCATTTGGGAGGTGTTAGTAAGTAATTCAGTGCTTCTTCACCTTATGCAGAGACACTCCTTCAGTGTTAATCAGGGGCAGAATCCTTCTCACGCAATAGGTTATTCTTCCTGTTGAGGTGCTTTTTAGTGTGTAGCAGTGAATATGTCTTTTACAGCCTACTGAAATACAGAGCAAATTTTTCTTACCGCCAAAACACCATATAGTTCAAAAAAAGAATTGAAGTTTCTGAATTTCTTTGATTGGCTGGTAGAGGATTTTGAAGTGGCAATTAGAAAAATGGTTTCAAATGCCTTTAAACAATATAAAAATTCAAATTATTTTTCTTTTGGTGAGTAATCAATGCTATGCACCCAGTTTGCTTTTGCGAATAGGTTATTTTAGTGGCTTTTGAAAATTTCTCACATATTTATGATAATTTTTTTTTAAACCTAAACTTTCCCAACTAGACATTTGCAAATTAATGACTCCTATAACATGCAATCTATTAAAAAAAAATTGAATGGATTATTTGTGTCAAAAACTGAATGCAGTTAACTCAGTATATATTAGGTTCCATGTAGCTTCAGCACAGCTAGATATTTCAAGTATCCAATGATGTCTGAATGATTCTTCCAACTATATATAAACATGAGGAAGAAGGTCTATTAGCTAATCTCTATTGTTGAAAGAAAAGTGACGCCCACTAAAGTAAAATAAGAGGAAATCTGATTTGCATTACAGAATGACTGTTTTTTTTAACCTCTCTGCTATGTTTTTGTCTAACAACATATATGTTAAACCCTGTATCATTTATGTTTTGTTGTATTTTGGCACAAAAGACTCTCAACCAGAGTGTTACTTTCAATCCATAAAGTTTACCTTTAAAAACCAAATTACTTCTATCCAACTCATTTTCCCTGTTTAATTACCTTCTGAAAAGAAAATTTCTGTATCTGACTTTCTAAGTGTTGAGATCCTCTTTTCTGGATACATGTTTAAAATGTATCATTATTTCCATGAAAAGATTAGTAGATTTATTTTAAAAATCTGTGTTCTGTGATCCCTGACATTCACACAAGACAAGAAAGTGCAGGAGGAGAAGCATTTCTGCATTACCCTGTCCCTTCATGTTGATGCTTAGTATGAAAACCTGGGCTCCAGAGGGTGAGAGAAAGTTCAGACTTCATGCTAAATCGGTTTTGGGCCTCGCTCCCAGGATTTGCCAGCTATGCCAATTTCGCTAGGACATAAACTCTAAGATAATGTTAACGGAAAGCAAACCACAGCCACCACACTCATTTTCCTTTGGCAGGGGGATCAGTTTAAATCCCCAGAGCAGTCAGTGCTGTATCCTTCCAGACAGAACTCTCTCCCCTAATCCAATCAGCACCATGACCAGAAGCTGCTAACTATGCTGTGGATTTCCAGATTTCTGCCTTAATTGCCGGACTGCAGGAACTCAAGGCACGAGACAATAGCTGGTGCAGTCAGGTGGGTAAACATCTGCAGCTCCCCTGCTCCGGGCTCCGCTGCACAGCACCACTGGGACAGGCTCTCCCAGCAGAGCCCACGTGCCTTGGCTGCAGTTGGCATGTTCCTGGGAAACAAGGGTAGCTGTGGGATATGGTGTCCCTGCTGGCATTAGCTTTGACCCGAGCTTCCTCTTTGACCTCTGCGTTGCATGTAGGAAAGGCACTGGGTTTGGGCTGTAAGTATCCTGTGTGATTGTACCGGGAACACTGTGATAAGCAGGACCAGTGAAGAGATTGTGTCCCTGGTGAGGCTGCGCCTCAAATCCTGTGCTTGGTTTTGGGCTCCTCACTAGAAGAAAGACATGGAGGTGCTGGAGCATGTCCAGTGACCTGACCCCAGGAGAGCTGGGGAAGAGTCTGGAGCACAAGTCTTATGGGAAGTGGCTGAGGGAACTGGGTTTGTTTATGCTGGAGAGGAGGCTCAGGAGGAACCTTATCACTCTCTACAACTGCCTGCCTGAAAGGAGATGGTAGTGAAGTGGGGTTAGGTCTCTTCTCCCAGGTAACAAGTGACAGAACAAGAGGAAATGGCCTCAACTTATGGCCAGGGGAGATTGGATATTAGGAAAAATTTCTTGATTAAGAGGGTGGTCAGGCACTGGAACAGGCTGTCCAGAGAAGTGGTGGGCCACTTAAATAACTGGAGTTATTTAAAAGATATGTAGACGTGGCACTTAGGGACACAGTTTAGTGGTGGACCTGGTAGTGCTGGGCTATCAGTTGGACTCAATGATCTTAAAGGCAGTTTTCAGCCTAAATAATTCCATGATTGGGGATTTAAATAAGCCAGGAATTTAAACAAGACAAACAAACATCAGGTTGGTTGACTGACATCACAGAAGTATATCTTAGTGATTTTATTCCTGTTATGTACAGCCCCAATTAAAATAACACTGACTAAAATAGTCTGGTCTCCGTTTTATTAAGGTTGTATTAAGGCTTGCAGGAGAGATTGCATGATCCCTTGCATATGGCAAACCATCTGTGTCAGGCAGAGGTATCTGCAGATAGAAATTCTTGCTCTCACCATGTGTCAAGTTTACTACTGACAGCTTCTCCATGAAGGAATGTACAGCAGCTGACTGACCTGCTGCCACAGTGTATCCCACAAGTCAGTGACATGCTGTTCAGGGCAATGTTTCTTTCTGGATTATATTTTCCTTCTGTTCACTTTAAGCCACATTTTGCCCTTTTGTAAATCACACATTTTAAAAGGAAACTGAGGCTTCTTCTTTTTTTTTTTTTTCTATAATGTACCTTTTCCAGTAGCTGAAATAAGTGCCTTCAGTTATGTTTTTCATATCCATTTCTCTATCCTTTCCTTCCCCCCAATACTTCTGACAACTATTATCTCCTGGATGATCCTTTACAGTAGTGATCAACACTGCTCTAGTGAAAAGTCGTCAGATCTCCACAACATGCCTCCTGCAGAGATGCCAAGGTTATGATGGACATAAATACTACTGTTATCTACTGTGCTCAGCTATGGACTGAATCCAAACAAATGTCTTGGTGGCTTGCTGTCAGGAAGGCTTTGGAAAGTCCTTGAGGCACTTCTGCAGCACTGCATATGAAAGAGCTGAAGGGAAAGGATTTCTCTGTGCTGGAGTTTTCCAACACAGAGCAGCATTGTCTCACATTTTAGATGAACACCAAACAATGTCTGACAAGTGATGACTTCTGAAGTTTAACCTAATTTGTTAAGTGGATAAGCCTATTGTTTAGAATAAATACTAAAACAATCAGTGGAAGTAGCCAGTCTCCCTAAAGGATATTATTAGAGAATGAATGAATTATTAAAGGGAATATGTTTGTTCTGGATCCCACCAAAACCAAGCTCTCACTGACATCCTTCCTTTCATCCAAAAAAAAGTCATTGCTAAAGGCAAGTCAAAGATTTACAGTAAAGATTTTAGATATTTTAAGTAAAAAAAAAAAAACAAAACCCCTAAAAAAAAACCCTTTTGTATGTAATTAGCAACATCTGCAAAGAGAAAATTTATATTTATTTCCATGATGTAGAAGTATTTATTTTTTTAAAAATGCTACTCTTTCTTTGTATTTCTTCGGTCCTTTCTTCATTAACTAGCTTTATGCTATGGTTCCTCGTGGTTTGTCCGGGATATTGGGAAGCATGTTCAGTTAAGCCAATGAGAGGAGTACTGCAAAACAGATGTGGACAGACCCCGGCATAATTGGGTAGAGCGAACTGCTGGAAGCACAGAGCAGAAAAGGCCAAGTGTGTTCTTGTTTTGTGATCTCTGGCATGGGAATGGAGTTGGCTGCTAGTGGGTGTTTTGAACAGCCCTGTGGCTTTGTGGTAATGCAGTGCAGTATCATTTGGGAGAGCAGCTGGATTCCTGATGTGGAATTATTGCTCCCTGGCTGGGATGTGCTGTGGAAGCAGTGAGCTCTGCAGGCAACCTGCCTTGCATGGGGAGAACTGGAGAGTAAACTGATAAGAGACACCTTCACCCCTCATGCAGATGTTTAGGAACTGCAGGAAACAGAGACTCAACGTGCAGTGAAATGCAGCCAAGAGCTGTGGGATGGGTGGAGATCCAGGAGCCTCAGATTGATTTTGGAATAGCTCTGAATGAGTCGAATGGCTGTCTTGGCTTACAGCCTCATCTGCAGTTCCCAGTAGCTATAGAACATCAGCCTGGAGTACAAAATTAATAAATATCGACATTACATAATTCATATGTTAAGGGGTTTGCAAACAGATTTTGTGCAGTTCTTAGAGATTATTTACATATTGAAACTATGAAAATTAGTATTTTTAGATATAGCTGCATGAAACATTCCAAAGCTATATTCAAAATTTATTTTAAATAGCTTTTCTCTAAAGAATACCCTGAACCTACTACAATGGTTTTGGACTCATAAAGACAAAGAGAATTTAATGTGAACCCACTCACATATCCAACAGGAAACAGCATCCTGACCAGTCAAACATCATTGTAAAATTGAAGCCAATTGTACTACTTAAAATAGAAAACAAATTTTTTATTAACAAAACAAGTGTGTTTCTTTTGTTGGCACCCTGCATCAGCACTGGGGAAGGATCATTTATTGCCCTTTCTCCTCTAGTTTTTGCAAGAGTTCATGCAATGGAAGAGGATCCTGCTTTCCCTAAGGAAGAGCATGCAAGACAGATTCACTCCTCTCTCCACAGCACACCCCAGAGAAGTCACCGACTTGAAATCAGTGCTTGCACAGGCGATGTCTATTTTGTGTCAGCTGTCAACACTAGGCAATAAAGACCCTTTTTATTTACTGCCACTTCTATAAAAGAGAAATTTTGCAATTAAAGGCCCCTTTTTTTCTCTGCCAGCACAAATGAAAGCGTCTTCCCAGCTATTTTCCATGCACCATGGGCTTGTGCCTGCCCAGTTTGACCCTCACCAGCCAGAATGAATGCAGTTCTTCATTCTGCACATACCAATTGCAGCACATTCCATGTTTGGAACAGGCTACATAAGCTGTGCATTGTGGCTGCCCTTGGGTTGGATGTGGTGGTGGTATCAGCTGCATCACTCCCAGTCTCGTTCCAAAGAAGAGAAGTCCCTGGCGATTCATCAACTAGCTGAGGGAATTTGGACCTTCAAACAGACTCTTGGTGACCTCGGTTTTGTTTTGAAGTTAAAACTGTCGTCTTTAAATAAATGCAATTACAATATTGGAGGGGGAGGTGACAGAGGTTACTTGCTTGCTCTATGGAGAAGTCCCCATCAATGAACTAGACTGGCATGGATCCTATTTTTTTTTTTTTTCACATTATTATCATTCAGAGCTGGATAATTTATTAATAAAATACTGTTTTATACTAGTGCCTTTGAAGTGCCTACTGAAGACTGCAGTTTTCTTATATTAAAGATCAATAGGTGTAGGCATTTATTTGGAGGGCAAGGCAGGTCTTGGGACATAGTTTGCAGTCCAATCTAAATGATTTCTAGCATATTCCTTCCATTCAGTGTGACAGTATGGTGGGAGGATAATTTGTCCCGACACATTTCAGGATACTTTCAACATTTACTACATTTTTGCTTGCATGTTTACCTCAACCAGAAACTACAGAAGAAGGAATTAGCTATTTTTCTTGGTACATACAAGTAACTTAATTGATTAAGTTGTATCTGTTTGAGTAGTGGCAGTGAGATATTCACATCTACTTCACTGGGTGAAAGAAGGAGAAATAAAAGGACAACAAAACAATGCTAATTTTTATATTTTCATTTAATAAAGGTAAAAGTTAGGCTAGTAAGTTGTACTTCTAAGTGTAAACCATGCAAACATTCTTGTTGCTCAGACTACTCTTGGAAGCCTTGACTGCTGCTGAAGTCCTGGAAACACAGCAGGCAATCTAAGATGAGACTCTTTTACCACATGTGTGTGCCTGCAGGCATATAATCCCAATTTCATGAGCAACAGTTCAGGTGGAAAGGCACAAATCATTTGGCATATTAGCGTGTCCAGTGGCTGGACAAGAAGTGTTTATTTAACACATTAGGGTTACAAAGGCTGTGAAAATAAGCAGGGTCACAATAAAAAATATAAATATTCACTTTGACAGAACGACAACTATAGCAACCATTAAAGATGTTTTTAAATCTAAATCTAAAAAGTTATATGGTCAGTAACAATAAACTACTCTTCTGTTACCTCCTAATTTGTGAAATTGCTTCCTATTTAAAATCACTGCTAACTTGACAATGTAGAAGATGGGTTGATTTCCATTGTATTTGACTACCCAAACAAAATCCTAGTGTAATTAAGCTTCTAATTCAGCTTGTGGTACACATGATTGAGTTTTTTGGTAGTAGAACTGCAAAATGAACATACTCTGAGGATTCTATTTGGGGGAAAAAAGGGAAGATCTAAGGATTACAAAATGTGTACCCACTCACCTATCAGGTTTGCACACCCATGTATTTAGCAAGGATTAGCACTAAATACTCAGAGGGTCTATGCTGCCTCTCTGCTATACTCAACCTGTTCACCAAGTTTTCTTTTCAAAGACCTGTGCCTAAGCAGCAAATGAGAATCCAAGTGCATGCTTCACAGAGCAGGCATCTGCATTTTTAATTTAACAAAGACTGTAATAAAATGAAGGTTTTCTTCCTGAGAAAGAGCTGGTCCAGGAATAATTATCCCAAATCTATTTAGCAGTTTGCAGACCATCTAATATAATGTAATGCAATGGGGCAAACCAGAACAATCTGATTAGGATTTTGTCAGTTTACTACCTGTATTTTGTCTTTAAAAGATCTTGCTTAGAAAGTTGCCAGGCATTTGTTTTTATTTATTCAATTGTTATGGTTAAAATTCTGCACTACCTCCTCTAAATTCATTACACACAGTAGCATTTAGGCTTTTAAAATTATGTTGTGAGTATTAAGTTTGGTGAATATTTCCATCATTGAAATTAATCTATACTCTCTTAGGCAAATGGATTTGGATTTGTTTGGGGAATTCTGGTTTTGGAGTTTTGGTTTGTTGCTAGATCAATATATCTAGATCTGTTCTAGTTTGATTTAATAAATAGTACTTGGAAGATTAATCAAAACCCATTTTCAAAGTACAAATGTATCAGCCAATTCCTAACATATGGTGTAACACAACTTTATCTCAGATACTTTGATGTTCCAGTATGCCTATCTTTGCAATTTGTAATTTTTCAATGCAAGTTTTTTCTTATTTTACCAAGGTATCCACATGTAACAATTTTGCAACTATTTTCCATCTCTGTCATGCATTCCCACAAAGGCTGAATATTGCATGAGTTTATTTTTCTACCCTCCACTGCTATTCCACTGGAACAGGTTAAGGTGCAGAGAAGGGCAGAAAGAGGAATGAGACACAGAGCAGTGTCCACATAATGGCTGAGCAAAGCAAGTCTCCTCAGTCTGCAAAGGGACAGTTGAAATAAAATATGCATCTAGTAAATCATGAGAGGCACAAAGAGGGTGGATAGCAATTGGTTGTCCATTGCTGTCAGTATAAGCACTACAGGGTAGCCAATAAAGCTAATATGTGGCAAAGTTAAAAACAAAAGGAGGAGCTTCTTCATCTAACATACAGGTAGGCTATGAATCTCTCACAGTACTGTGAATACTTGAAATGGATCGGGAGCCAAAGGGACCCTGCAGGAATTGCCAGACATCATGATTGATTCACACAGTCCTTGAGTGGTCAGTGACTGCAGATTTGGACTGCTGTTACTCAGCTCCCTTATCTTCCCTGGAAATTTGCTTCTGGCCAGTGTCAGAGGCAGAACTCTGGGGTAGCCTGTCCTTTAGCTTTATCCAGTTCCTACAGAACCAATTGATGTATTAATTCATCATGTATAATAAGATTCATATTATTGTCAGTGCTGGTGACTTAAAATGTGGCTGTAGGATATCCTTAAATTTTCACATTTTCCATTCCTTCCAGCCTCCTCTATACCGGAAGATTGTACCAAGTAATATATAATGTAAAATCAATCTGCCAATTGTGCAAATTCCAAAAGCATACCTACACTTGACTGTGTTGAATCTGAGTTCTCTCAAACCAATTTAAGGTCGTAGTATTCTACTTTTGGTTCATTCAAAGAACAAGTTTGTGCTGCATTAAAGATCAAAACTTGACTTGTTTCCAGTATCCAGTTTCTTACCTTGTACCCAGTTTCTTGGAGTAGTTTCTCTTTGCTCTTAATTTTATGGCTTTTTTGTCAAAAATAATATTTTCCCCCTTGTCTTTAACACACTGAGCACAGACAGTAAGCATCTATCATACTGTAGTATATTTCAAATTTAAGAGCCAAAGGGTTTGGCAGAAAAAGTTTTAATTTTTGTCAACACAAGCATATGCTTCTGTTTTATGCAGCTAATGCTAAAATGAAAGTCTACAGCAATTACAGCCCATTTTTCCATTTCCACACACTTACCATTTGTAAAGTCTCCAAAGATTCAAGTTTCATAGAGAATGCTTTTTTGTTACTGCTCAGCAATTGTATTTGATTTTTGAGCAGTGAGAAGACCATAGGTCTCTGCCAACATTTTAAAATCAACTATATAAAAATGAAAAGGCCTGAATTCAGAATTAAACACTACTTAATTGTCGCCAACATGTGTAAGTCTCTTTCTTCTGTTTCTGCATGTTACAAAATGTTACAATCTCTTCTCAACATATGTGTAGAAGGAGTATGGTCTATGTGATGCTCAGTCACTAGGCTTAGACTTCTAAGACCCAGATTCTCCAATGGACTTTGTTACACACAGCAGAGAAAATCCTATCACATCTTTCTGGACAAACTTTTTCACTAGGAAAGTGTAATCACGATAGAGAGCCAGATAAAGGTATTTATTTATGATTATGTACTTTATTTTAGGGAAAGAATTAACTGCAACCTGTAATTTTCCAGTAGTTTCTGAGAAAGCTTTCAATTAAATAACTTTAGCTGTGCTTTCACCCGCAATTTTCTCTTTCTGGTTTAAATTGGCTCCACCTTCCAGGCTGCTAAGTACTTTGAGAGTACCAGTTTTCGCAAAACCAGGCATAAAGGTAGGAGGATGCTTACACAGAAAGAAAATGCAGACAAAAACCTGAGGGTGTCCTAAGACCTTGTTTTCAAAAGGGGAGCTTGTTGTGCCTAACATTTTTGTTGCACCTACCGTGTATCTCCAGACACAAACCAGGAAAAAAACAGCCCAAGAAAATGAGCTGCATATAGTTTTCACTCTCTGTGGAAGATTGAACTCCAGAAAGGCTTAGTTATGTTTTGCTATACACAGCAATAGGAGATGCTCAGGCAGGCTACATAGTTCAACTAATCCTGCAGCTGCTGACCCACAGCAAATCCACGGCCCTTCTGTGAATCAGAAGAATCACTGTAGTTACAGTGAAGACCCTTGGAGAGAGCTGTGACAGAGATCCAGAGTGACCTTGCAGGCTGCCTGGGGGCAGTTCAGTCCCATGAGAACGGAGGTGCCTGGGGCACAGAAGGAAATGCCTGTTTCTGTGCTGCAGTAAGATTCTCTGATGCTCTCCTAGCACACGAGGAGGGGCAGGAGCATCCCCGCCACGGAGAGAGGGCGTGTGGCAGGGCAGCTGCTCCCTGCTCTCCAGGCAATGAACTGCTTAACAAACCTTTCCTGCTGGAGAGGGTTTCTCCTCAACAAAATATTCAGAAGGCATTTCTGTGGCTTCCCAGAGGCAAGGAACTGAACGGCCAAGAGGTGCACTGTCTCTAGGTGGCAAATCGAATAGGAGAAGAAGACTCTGAGTTGATGACAAGAGAGAGCAAAAGGGAAGCAGAGATACATGGTAAGCCTGAAGGGCCTTATGGACCTATTCTCAAAAGAGATTACTTCAATTTGCACAATAAAAAATGTAGGTTTAGACTAAATTCAATCCAAACCACTTACAAATCCATAGGATGCCTGTGCTCCCCAGGGCACCATTTTTATGCCTCTCTGAATTGGATCCTGAAGGTCACAGGCAAAATTATTCTTGGCTTTAGCCACAAGATCAGTGTGTGCTCTGGCTCGTTTCTTCTTAACCATTTCTGTGTAAGTGGAATGGAGTCTAATCAAGTTTCTTATTTAACAGGTTTTAATTTTCTTGTTACAACCAAGAAAAACTACAGACGTTTTAAAGCATATTGTAGAAAGACAGGGTACTGAAAGAATATTCAGAAGAAAAAGAACTGCTTTGAGGCGCTATTTAAGAAAATAGATTTGTTTTCTTCCACTCTGACAAACTTGAACTCACCCCTGTCGCACCCCTGTATATATTTTGATGGTTTTGGAATAGATCACTAGCGAGCTCAAAGAAGTTATCAATTGTGATATGAATCTCCATCTGTTGCCAGCCCCCTTTGAGAGCTTGTCTTTCACATTAAAAGACATTTAGTGGAGCATTTTGTCAGCTTTTTACAATGACCATAAGAGGCCTCAGACTCTCAGCTTTCATTGCTATATTCCAAAATTAGTGTTCTCACAAATTGGCGAGTTTCCAATTTTTGAAACAAAGTATAGCAAAATCCAGCATTGTGAGCTATTAGCACTTGTCCCCAACATCCAATGTTTATGCACCTTTGCTGGTGCTCTCCAGCTACCCACAAGAGTTACCTGGACTATGGTAAAGAAATTACTTACATTTGGAACTGTAATTCAGTTAACAGGAAATTTAACAAGGGCCACAAAAAGGTCATATTTAAGAATAAAAACACCACAGGAACCTTAAACTTTAAAAAACACAGATTATTTTGATGCTTGTCTTTCCATTGTTAATTCTGTAATATTTTTTTCTGCAGATGCAGTGAAGATTTTAAAGAAATTAGTGTGAATCTCCTGGTTAAATACTTTTTCAAGTGTGGCCCAAGCTCTTGTTTGAATTTTGAACAAGAGAATAGTCCTCATAAGGAACTGCCTTGAGCCTTCACACCTGAGACAAAAGGAGCCAAGTCAAATGGAGTCATGTGGAGCTGGGGGTAGCAGAGCAGAAAGGTCCACAGCAGTGCTGCACAGTGCGGATGATCCAGCTTTTTTGAGGGTTCATGTGTCATGGTTTCTCTTGGCTCAGCCTCAGGGATGGGGAACCCTACCTGCAGGAGGGCCTGCTATCTTGTCTTTGTGCTGGGAGGCCATGTGGCACTAAGCACAGGAACACCCTCCTGCCATCCTGTCTCAGGAATAACCACTGTCACTGCTGAGCTGCAGGAACATCCCCCTGCCATCTTGTCTTTGTCCCAGTAATAACCATGTGTCATTGCTGTGACACAGGAACTTCCCCCACCATCCTGTCTTTGTCTCAGGGGCCATGCAGAGCTAAGTCAAGGTGGTGAACACCTTCTCTTTTTGTATGCTTTTGTTATTAATATTGCTGCTGTCACTGTGTGGTTTTTACTCCATTACTGATTGCTTTCAGTAAATTGTTATCTCAATCCATAATCTCTCATTTGTTCCTCCCTCACCAGAGGTGAACAGGGGCAAGGGGAGTGGCTTATTTGGAGTTTAATTCCCAGCTGCTCTTAAACCATCACAGCAGTCTACCCCCATCATCCAGGTCAGTAATGAAGATGTTGAACAGAATTTCACCCAGTAGGATCACCAGTTCTTGCTTGATTACTTTGTCATTTTTGGAAGCAGCTTAAAATTTCAAATGTGAAAATTACACTAAGCCATCTCAGCCCATATACTTTGCCTTTCTCCTCCTTCATCAGGACTTCTGCAATCAGTTCCCAGCCCTTCAATTTTTTTGAGAATCCAATTACTAGCTGATGATCACTGGCACATTCATAGAGACTGTGGAAGACCCAGATTTTCATCACAAATACCTAAAAATACAGATTCTATAAGGCATGTTTGACTCCAGCATCTTCCATAGACTCCTGACAACCTCCAGAACAGAACAGAAAGCCTCCCTTTTTGAGGCATCTCAGTGGCAGCATTTTATCTGGTTATTCATTTTGCTGTATAGTGTACATGCATTTCACATTTCAATGACAAAGGAGGAATTCACAAAGGTTCACTTCAATGAGAATGTGCGTCAATGATAGGGAGGTTTGGGGGGGTGACTTAGAGCAGGAGCTTAACTTTAGACACCCTAAATCATGTCTCTGAAGGAACCCCTTTCTTTCCAGGGCCTGTAAAGGAAGTGCAGAGAGATTAGCCCCAATCAACACTCCTCTAAATGTCAGTGCAGAAGATTGCATATGACGGCAGTTAGGAAATCAGATAGTTTAATGCAGCCATTAATTAAACAAAAACATTAAGAGAGTCTCACGGTATGTTTTCATAATGCAATTGCACTAGAATTTCAGTGTTTGAAAAGATTTTTATAATTAATTGCATGTGTAGAAGCGACAAAATAGTGTCTGAAAAATTACCCCTTGATGCCCCTAGCACATTTAAGTGACCAAAAAAGGTACCCTGTCTTTTCATAAGTGCACTTACAGTACAAAAAGAAGTGGTTTGAAGAACTGTCATTCAAAACATGGTATATAACTGTTGCAGCATATAAATAAAGCAGAATGAAAACTTTGGTAAAATGTTTGTGCACACTGTAAGATTTAATGTTTCCTTAAAAACACCATTTACAGAAGTGGTTGATATACTGAAAAATGCACTTAACCTTTGGACTGTGTGTCTGAGCATTTCCTGGTATAGGTTCATGGTGGCAGCATGAGGAACCATAAATCTGTGGAAGACACCACAGTAAATGTGGGGATGATGTTCCTGGACTCCATCATGTGGGGACTCCCTCAGGTTAGGGGGAAACAGGCAGATGCTTTTTGCTCTGTGTTGGCCAGGGAGCAGGATAAAAGAAAAAGATGTACCCCTATGTTGAAAACATGTTTTGCTTTACAGGAAACACGTTATCAATAGTCAAAAAACAATACATATTGGTCAATATTGATTTCTAAATTCCAGCTAAAGTAGTATTTACATTTTTTATCAATCAGGAGCCAGCAGCAATTTTGTAGGATTTAAACCAACATAAAGATCTTCTTGTGTGCAAAATATAAAGTTCTTTCCTCCATGAGCTACTAAAAATGCCAAGATAGGCACAAAGATTTTTCTGAAAAGTCTCATCCCAACCAGATGAATGAATATTTGCCATGTTTATTTATGTGAGGCATACATACATACATACATGTATGTATGTTGAGAGATCTGTATTCCTCATAACACTGAGAGAATTTTCTGCAATTGAAATATTTACCAGCATAGACACCATTAAATCTGTCTTTTACACCACATTATGGATGTGAATACTGAGAATTACTATATGCCCAGGATTATGTGTCTTAACTGTGATATTCTCCTGTAAACTATTCTTTCTGAAATGTTAACAAGCACTCAGATTACATTCATTGTTAGCTTTAATTTCTTCTCTTGTTTGCTACTGCTAAATGTCTTTATTAAAATGTGCATGGCTTTATCTACATAGAAAATGCAATAAGATTAATTCCAATGTAATGTAAATATGGAACTACAATACAGCTCAGGTAGAAATCATAGCATTTCTCCATCATTTTTTCCATGAGTAATTGTTGCAATAGCAGCTTATTTGACATAGAAGAACTAAATGCTACTTTAATGATTTTTACCGAGAAGAACAAGATTTCTAACATGCAAGACAACTCAGCAGATCTGTATGTGTTAAGCAGATTATTAAAATAATACAGTATGGAAAGATGAGGTAGACCATTTCAGTGCATATAAAACATTTTCTCATTAACACTATTTTCTTGAGAAGCCACCAGAGGCTTATTAAGTGCATTATCAGTTTACTAGAATTTCCTTTATTATCAGTTGATACATTTTATATATATATATATATATATATATCTTTCTCTCACTTTTCTCCTCCTAAGGCTCTAGGATTTCTTAGTGGTAATTTTTAATACGTTATCAGTATTTTGGCCCCTAGCATATAAATGTTTCTGAGATATGCAGGTACTGAGCCATATAAACACCATTAATTTTCAGAGGAGGAATTTTGGGGGACATTTTCGTGGCAGCTGAGTTATGGTAGATTTGGTGTTATGTCTGGGCTCTGAGCCAGCCTTAAAATCCTTCCCATACTACCATCCATCGAGGGCACAGTCTCTGACGGTGGTGTCAGCTCGAGGCTGTATAAGAAAGCTGAGACCCAAGGAAAACCAAATACATGGAAGGCAGCTCTGAGGCAGCTTGGCAGCAAGTCAGATCCTAAGTAGTAATGCTTGTATTAAATATATTCTGCCTTCCATGCTTAATAGTAATAAAGTTTGATTGAGGTCATGTTCAAATTTTACTCTGTCTGATGCCAGGTATTTAATATTAAGCAGTTCGGGGAGTTTTGCTATCTGAAGCAAAAGGGATTTAGATCTATTCCAGACTTTCACAGTAGAAACTTGTTCTGTGGCCTGGAACCATTGAGCCAGAAAAAAAAAAAAAAAGAAAAAAAAAGAAAAGAAAAAGGCTACTGGAGATCTGATCATCTTCCTTTTGGCAGGAAAACTCATGGTTCTTTTGCATGCTTTTCAAATTGTTCTGCCATAAGAGGAGTTACTCTTTGCTGCACCAGGAAATCCCCATTTTGCCTTGAAACTGCTGCAGGGTCGAATATGATGATATTATTTCTTTTTACAAGCACAGAGCTCAGAACTCCTCTGATGATGAACTCCCATCTCCCTTCCTTCCTTCCTCTTTTACAAAGACACTTCATTGCCCTTGTGTTTGCAAAATTAGGTTTGCTGCAAACAAGAAACTCAAAACGAGAGAAGCAAAAGAAAAGAACCACAAGTTACATATTGGCTTTTCCTTTGTTATTTAGAAAGCCTCCTGCTCCCGTGGCAATCCAATTATATTTGAAGCCTGGCTCGTGACTTTTGAATACTCTCTGGCACATCAGGTATCCTTGGGGACCCACAGCAGGCTATGATGTTCCATAAAACCTGTATTAGGTTAATACATAATTCACCATTTGGAAGACAGATAGAGGGACAGCCTTGCCAATACAAATTCTTCGTTTACTTTTAGGTGATAGGCAATACAGAGCCTGTATTTGAACTCTGATTAAAGATTTTATTAGCTCAACATTTCATATCACTAGCTAACAGCACACATGCAAATATGTGTTGTATTCATTTGGATTTGCATTTGCTTGGGTGATTTTACCTATAATGCAGCCATAGACACTTACAGGATAAGAATTGTCAATAAAGTAATCTGTATACTGAGGGAGATAAATCCCTACCTGGAGCATAAACAAAGAATTTAAAATTCAGAACCACTGGCATAAAGGTTTTTGAAATGTGTCTACAGGGTAAGTGTCCTTTTGGAGCTAAGTGCAGCTAGCAAGAGGAAATTAGGAGGCATCCTTCCACACTGAGCTGTGGCCTGGGGAAGCAGGTGACTGGCCAAAGTGTGCCCACAAGTCCCCTCGTCCTGAGCACCCTTAGCTACACCCTTGCAGTAACAGCTGAGGACTGTTTCAGGCTCTCTGCTTGATGCAGAGGAGGTTTTACTCTTCCATCCCAACACCTTCTGTGTTTTTAAACTATTTCCATTGTTATATCTTGACCTGTTCCTAGGAGATGACAATATTTTACAGACAAACCTGCAGGTCTTTCCTAATGACCCCGTGATCCCAGTCTCCAAGTTTTTGTGTTTCCTGCGTGGAGAAGCACCAGAGCAGCAACCTCAGCTCTTTCTGCAGATTTATCCCAGCTGACTGCAATGCATCTGCATTGGGACTGCTTTTCTATTCACTGACCAAACCAAGTCAAGGGTCAGGATGGCAGTGAAACATCTGCAAAGAAGAGTGCATATTTCTTTCTTCTACTGCTGGAGGATCCTGGCTGCTTTGGGAATGCTTTTGGCTACAGCAACACAATAGTTCCAGCTTTGTGCTATTTTGTGCCTCCTGTGTTTTTTCCTTGCTGCAGGGGAAGTGGGAGGAGAGGAAAAGGAGTTTCCCTGGTGCAATTGTTTGTGTCAGGTAAACTCTCCATAAATCTCTTCTTGAGGAATTCCGTTCATTTAAGCCCAATTAGACACCGATGGCTTGATTTACCTCATTAAGGCTAATTTAAATTAGCAGAAACAGCAAATTGCTATTAGGGATTTATAGCTAGAGTTTTAGTGGACTGTGGACAGACAAAGCAAAGGCTTGTTTCTTTTGACTATACATTTCACTCACTCATATTTTTGAGCATAAATATATCTTAAAAGAACATTTACTAAACCTGGGGTCAAACTGAACTTGCAACAAGGAAGACACAACCAAATAAAGTAATTGAACTGCAATTCTTTTGTGCATGTGTGGTGTTCAGATTTTTTGGGGGAGGGGGTGTTGTTTGATTAGTTTTTTCTTTCAGTTTTTGTTGTTGTTGTTTGTATCTGTTTGAAGTATAACCACATTTTTCTTTGAGCTATATTAGATGAAAAAACTTTAAAAACTGAAAATAGTCTGGATGAGTTTTTTCTTTTGCATAAAATTTATAATAAAAGAAAATAAAGTTCCTCCAGAATTAGCATTTGCATACATTGCAATTGCCAACATTGCAAGAGCAGGCTTGTTCAGTTTTGGAAACAATTATATATGCAAGAGTCTGTGTACACATGATGGAGAAGGGTATGGACACTATAACAGAACTCAGAATTTCAAGAACTTTCAGAGTAAGTACTCTGGGTAAAAAATGATCCAGGTAGCACATCCAGCTCTTTCAGAGTGAAGGACCCATGTGAAAGGGAACTTTGGTTCTTTTCTTTACCAAGCTGAAAATGTTATCACTATTCCAGAAATGGCTGTATGAGTGCAGCAGGAAAGCACCTACACACATTTATGTGAATC
Source organism: Lichenostomus cassidix (assembly GCF_008360975.1). Taxonomy (NCBI): domain Eukaryota; kingdom Metazoa; phylum Chordata; class Aves; order Passeriformes; family Meliphagidae; genus Lichenostomus; species Lichenostomus cassidix. Next base: position 34,382,995 of record NC_139482.1, read on the forward strand.
TATAATTCTTTTAATTTGGATTCATAAGGTCAACTTTTGTTCCCAGAAGCCTGTAAGTAATCAAAAAGTTTGATCTGACCTATACTGCTTGTCCAGACTCTCTCTCAGGTTAACAAATGTGCAAGAAGACTTCTACAGATCCTCTACAAGATCTGTGTGGTCATCTTGCCTTTATTGCCAGACTGCATGCCGCACTACTGTGTGTGCTGGGGTGCATTGCTTTAAGAAGGCAGAAGTTAGGGAAGGTCACATGTTGTCTTTTTTTTTCAGCTTACAATCAATTGTCATATGGTACAATATTTCAGGGGGTTTGTTAGAGCTAAAATTTCAAGATGTTGAGTAGCCATCTGTATTGGGTTTGTACAGCCAGGTTTTGGTAGTGGGGGAGCTACAGATCTGGCTTCTGTGAGAAGCTGCCAGAAGCTTCCTCCATGCTCAGCAGAGCCAATGCCAGAAGGCTCCAGGATGGACATACCTCTGGCCAAGGCTTGGCCAACCAGAGATATTGGTAATGCCACTGTGATAACAGATTTAAGAAGGGAAAAAATGTTATTGCACAAATGTAATCACAGCTAGAGAAGAGCAGGGTGAGAATTTGTGAGTGGAGCCACTCTGCAGACACCACAGTCAGTGGGGAAGGAGGGGCAGGAGGTGCTCCAAGTGCTGGAGCTGGGATTCCTCTGCACCCCTTGCTGAAGACTATGGTGAGGCAGCTGTGGCCCCGCAGCCCACTGAGGGCAGTGGGAGGGCAGAGATCGATCTGCAGCCCATGGAGTGGACCCATTCTGGAGGAGGTGGATGCCTGAGAGTAGACTATTAACTTGTGCTGGTGCAGGGTCCTGGCAGGGACCTGGAGACCAGTGAAGAGAGGAGCCCATGCTGGAGCAGGTTCCTTGGTAGGACTTGTGACCCCATGGGGGACCCACGCTGGAGCAGCCTGTGCCTGAAGGACTGTGCTCCATGGAAAAATGACCCATGTTGGAGCAGTTTGTGGAGCACTGTTGCCTCTGGGTTGGACTCATGTTGGAGGAGTTCAGGAAGAACTGTCTCCTGTGGGAGAGACCCCACACTGGAGCAGGGGAGAGGCTCTTCTCCCTGAGCAGCAGCAGGAACAGTGTGTGATGAACTGACCATAACCCCCATTCCCTGCACTGCTGGGGGGGAGGAGGTAGAGCTGGGAAGGAGAGAGTGGTGGGGGAAGGTGTTTTTAAATCTTATTTTACTTCTCATTATCCTGCTCTGATTTTGTTAGTCCTAAATTCAGTTAAGATCTCTAATTTGAGTCTGCTTTGCATGTGATGGTATTCAGTGAGTGATCTCTCCCTGTCCTCATCTCAACTCAGGAACCCTTTGTTATATTTTCTTTCCCATGTCCAGCTGTGGACAGAAGTGTTAAGGTGCTTTGATGGGTGTCTGGCATCCAGCCAGAGTCAGTCCTCTATCAGACACCACACTCCAAAACCTGCACTAAACTACAACATGGAGTAAATAGTGTGTGTGTGTGTGTATACTTATAACACCTCATTTGACAAACAAAGGGTGTAATAGTACATCCCCTGATGTATGCAAAATGTCTTCCCTACGAAGAGCCAATCTCAAAAATTACTTCCACCCCAGATTTATGCTCAGCTATCTAAGGTTACATGTGCTTTAGACAACAGTACTCAGATTCATCACTGCCATCAGTTTGTGCTTTTTTGGCCTAAGACTCTTAAAGGAGGAAAGACAGGTTGCATAAATCAAGTAGTTGGTCATTTGAGCTTAAATCTTGGAACTGAAGTTGGTAATAATGTTCTACATACAGCAGGAAAATGACAAGTTTGGGTCACAGTTTTCTCTTGTGCTAAAGACACTGCAAAGATGTGCTCTATCAAGAACAGTTTTAGCTTTAAATATCAGCTCTTTGCAGTTAAACACTCAGCCTGCAGACTGGGAGCTCATCAAAGCCATTGAACCATATCAGACAAATCAAAAAAGGTAAGCATACATTCAGCAGTCAAGAACAAATGCAAACATTGTAACAAAAATATTTATCCATCTCAAATGGAAAGTTTTTCTGATATTCTGAAAAGGAGCTAAAGCATTAATAGCAAGAGAAGATAAAACATAACTGCAACCTCAAGGTCACCAAAAGTTCTGTTGAAAGCTTATAGTCATGTCTTAGTAAGAGAGATAAATCATAACCTTCTACTTTTGGAAATTCATCTTCAAAATACCCACAGTTGCCATAGCTCCGTTCCCATTGCTCTCTTTGACCCATCTCAAAATGCTTGAATAGAAACAGGATGCTGACAAAAGACCATGTCCCAGATCTGGCAGCTTCTTTGTACTTCTTTAATCTTCCTTCTCTGATTTTTCTAACAGTCATTGCTAAAAAATGCCATCTCTTCTGTGCTAAAGCTGACTATCCTTTTGAAACCAATTCTAAAATCTAGTTGTTACATCTGGTAAAGTTTTCTCTGGTTGAATTTCATGGGAGAAATTTGGAAATCATTTTACTCTGAAAACCAGAAAACTGTCATTGCAATTTAAGCCAGTTCTCTCAATTAAGCTGAATTTTCACTTCCCCTCCATGAAGATTTAGTATGTGAAAATTTGCACATTCCTACTAAGGGGGATTTTTTTCAGGAGCTGTGCATAACAGCCTTTCTCCATCACTGCCTGGACTGTGAGTGAGCCCACGTTTACCCCAAAGTTAAAATCAACAGTTAAACTCTTAAATGCTCTTAACAGAGTGGTCTGGTGAGCAGCTGAGCTGGTCTAAGAGCCTGCTGTTGCCAGAAGGCAATAGCTTCACCCGGCTGTCCCTCCTTCTCCTCCTCCCTCATTTCACCCGCAGGCTCACCCCCTCTTCAGAGCTGCAGCCACAGTCCGAGCAAGAAGGGGAAGCAGAAGCTGAATGACTGCCTCAAGATCACACAGTAAGCCAGTAGAAAGGAGCAGACCAAAATTCTGACCTCTCAAATGCCAGCCCCCAAAACAAGTCTGCTCTGTGCCTTGTCTAAACAGTCCCAGATAGGTCAGCATGGAAAAACAGGAAGAGGTAAAATAAGCAGAGGCCTTCTTTCTCCCTCCTTCAGGAAAACAAAGTGGTCAAATCAAAGGAACGGATTTTCTGTTTATATTTAGAGGAAGACATTGATATATAGAGATCATATTTCAGTTTGACAAGTGATACCAAATAATACCCAGTTTGTGCAAGTTGCAGGGGTGTGTAGCAGCTCGATTTTTAGCCTGGTTTTGGAAGGGCCTGGGACTCCTGCAGTTGTGTTGTCCATCTGACTCTTCCCACCATATCCAACCACTTTTGAGCCCACTGGCCAACTTCAACTCCATGTTCATGAAAAGCCATTTCCAGAGGAGAGACAAACCTAGATTATTACTCTAAGAAAAACAAGGCTGCGGTCTGTGGTTATCAGGAGGCAGAGGAGAGAGGCCATGGTACTGTGGGAGATTTAGGAGACACAGAGGCAATTTAATGATATTGCACCAATGGGTAAAGTAATATGAGCTGAGGCTAAGTCTGTAAATGGTCACAGGAATCAATACCATAGGAATCCAGATTTGTTAATTCAGTTGTTTCTTACATGGATGAAAAAACTTTTCGTGGATGAAAAAATCTTTGTGGAGTTTTTAAAACAGCATCAGGGGTTTGAATCTTTCCATTCAAAGTCTTTTCTTCTGAATGATCATTTGCTTTCAAAGAGGCAGGAAGAGATCATATGTTTATATCTTTTGTGGATGGAGACCCTACACAGAAAATAACTAATCAATGCATTTGTATAATTTTGAGTCTTACATGTGCAATTTCCAAAACAAAAAATAAATGCGCACACCCTCAACAACATCTGTATTTACTTTGGCCTTTTCAAAATGAGGTTCTACAATTTTCTACCATTGTGTTTTTAATTGCTAAAGTAAATGCAACATTATATCCAGAATTTTAAATGAGACACTATAGTGCCTGTCCTAATTAGGAAGACACGCTTCTGCTGATTTTTTTCCAATGAGTCAGAGGCAATGCAATAACATTCCTGAGCAATGGGACAAGTTCAGAAGAAAGCGTATGGTCACAGGCAGTTGCACATCCTGTGTTTTGTCCTTTGGAAATTAATGAGCATCCCTAAAATAGCCTTAATACTTTCGAGTTCATTCAGAAATGATGCTGACAAATATTCCTTAATGATTCAAGTCCAGGACAGTTCAAGTAAAGAAAGTCAATTGAGTAAGTAAATGTTGTAAATTTTATTAAGTAAAGAAAAAGTTTGATGCCTGAAAGAGCAGAGGAGCCCCAGTGTAACCTCACTCTGCCACTCTGGCTAGAGAGACTTCAGGGGTTACAAAAACCTGTCCATGGGAGACAAATTCTCCATGTTGTCTAACAGATGCATCGTAGAAAACTGAGGCATTTCAGCATGGTCAGGCAGTCTCACTTTTGGGAAGAGTGACACAACGGGTGTGCTTTGGTGTATGAAACAGGCTATATGAGGAATATCCCACCTGGAATGTTCAACTGTCCTGTACCGTGCAGACTAGCCAACAGTGAAAAAAAAAAAAGGTCTGAGGGAAGATATTTGGCCTCCAGTACTTGACAAATTAGTGCAAATTAATAACTTATATGTGATGAACTGAAAAATCAGCTGAACATTTGTATTTCTGTGCAGAGGTATGCAGGGGCAGAGTGCCTCAGCATCAATCAACAGAAGAAGAGGAAAAGGCTCCAAGACGGCTATCGACCAAACAGACATGCAGACAGACATGCAAAGGCCTTGCAAGCTTTCCTGGGGAGCTTGGAACACTGCCTCATTTATTCCAGATGTAACCTACAAGACTCATTTGTTCTGATAATGCCTAGATAGTGATATTTCACATAAAGGTCTCCAATGGTAAGTGACTAGTGGTTAAAAATAGCCGTCACAAAAGCGCTGTTCACATCAGCGAGCAGGAGAGCTGCAATCAAACTTCACAAACTTTTACTTTGTTCTGGCTCCATACAGGCTGAGAATATAACACCAAGAGTGGCACAAGATGAGTTACCACGTGAGTTTAGCAACAGCTCCTTGACATTTTCCTCCATAATTTACCCAGTGTTAACTTCTCAGTCTCTGTTTATTTTTTTGATCTATAAAATGAAGAGATTCCATACATCACTCAAGTTCTGCAAGACCTGGTTGGTTAGTATTTATGAATTTGCTCTGGTGTGGAAAATGTTCATCTCGTGAGACATTATCAGGGTAACAGAGATTTTGAACAGGAACAACTGTGCTGAGATCCTCTTGGGATAAGTGATAATTATTATCCAGGCACAAGTATTTAGCATCAGAAGATTGATGGGCAATCTTGCAGAACTGCATTTCCACTTTCTGCACATAAAAGCGTGGTTTTGTGAAAATTAAATGCATGCTGTATGACAGCCTAGAGAAATCTTCTTGTGTTTGGTAGATTTTTAGATTAACTGCAATTTTTTTTTTTTTAAGTTTATGAGTTTTTTTCCCCTTCAGGATTGATTGTTATCACTTTCAAAAATATAGAGTGTCTGAGAAGACTGCCCATAGGTAAGTGCACTATAAATAACAGAATCAATTAAGGCTAACAAGAATAGCAAAACCTAGTAAAACCAGCAGCAGTAGCTAGTGTATTAATATGCTTACTCACAACTTCAGATCCTCATAGAAAATCACACAATGACATTATATCTCCAACAGGACACTGAACTACAAATTGAATTTATTTATCAAGGTTCATTTGAAAGGGCTCATAAATCTTGCATATCAGGGTGGAATAATGATGATGAAAACACTAAAAAAAAGCAGAAGTTTAATTCAAAATGGCAAGAATTTTGAATTTATTTCAGTGATCAAAATGCTGATTATAGTGGAATTATTCCCACTGCTACAGAAATTCTTAAATTTGCATAAAAAATATATATACTACTTACAGGTCTTTTTCTAAAAAATAAAAGATTACTTTTGTCAATTGAAGCAGGCAGTTTGGAGAGATTAAGTAAAAAACCATATTTGTCTCATGATCATATAAGCATGACTGAAAGTAATTTATTTGCAAAATAAAAGTCAGTGTTTCAAGCTAAGATGATGCTAAGCTTGGTGCAGGCTATCTCCATCTTCAAAAGTCTATCCTAGAAAACAAAAGCACTCTATCACAACTCTGACTCATGTTGCTTCTGAAAGTAGTCACCTGAAATTATGAATGATTCTCAGTTATGACTTTTGCTTCAATTTTTCCCAACAGAAAATACCAAGAAGGAGAGCGCTGGTGGATGAGAGGCTGGACATGAGCTGACAATACACTCCCAGTCCAGAAAGCCAGCTGTGTCCAGGACTGCAGCCACAGTGGTGTGCCCAGTAGGTTGAGAGAGGGGATTCTGCCCCTCTGCTCTGCTCTGCTCTGGTGAGACCCCAGCTGCATCCAGCTCTGGGGACCCCAACACAGGAAGGACATGGACCTGTTGGAACAAGTCCAGAGAAGAACCACAAAGGTGATCAAAAGGATGGAGCAACTCTCCTATGAGGAAAGGCTGAGAAAATTTGGACTGTTAAGCCAGTAAAAGAGAAGGCTTTGGGGTGTCCTAATTGTGGCCTCCCAGTACCTGAAGAGGGCCTATAAGATGGAGAGAGACTACTTAAAAGAACATGCAGTGACAGGACACGGGGGAATGACTTTCAACTGAAGATGGTAGGTTTAGATTAGATACTAAGAAGAAATTCTTTACTGTGAGGGTGGTGAGACACTGGAACAGGTTGCCCAGAGAAGCTTTGGGTGGCCCATCCCTGGAAGTGTTCAAGAAAAGGCTGGATGGGTCTCTGAGGAACTGGAACGAGTGGGAGGTGTCCCTATCCATGGTGGGAGGATGGAATTAGATGATCTTAAGGGTCCCTTCCAGCTGTAACCATTCTATGATTCTATGTTTAAACTAGATGTTATTTATATTTTGAGTACAACATGGGATGTATTCAAGCACTCTTTTTAAGTTGACATTGGCAGTAGAACTTTTTGGATATGAAAATATACTTTAAAAGATCCAATGAAGTATAGGCATGTATTATTTATAGCAAATAGTCACTCAAAATTTTTTCTTGTGATTTTGCTTAGGCTTTTTTCTTTGGTTGACAGAGACATGGCTCTTCCAACAAATCATATGATGACAATGTGATAGATAATTTATAGATAATTCTATAGAGCGCTATGCATGGGGAGGAAGAGAAGAAGCAAAAGAAGTACAATGAACAATAAATGAAAAAGAAGCAATTTTCATGCACAAACAGGTGTATCTTGCACTAAAAAAAAATATAATTTCCTCTGGATTTCAAGCCCCTTCTGGGAATAAGCATTTACCTCTTGAACAACTGAACTAAAGGACTGAATAAGTAGGGTACAATTTTTAGTGTTTTGAACAAGTTAAACCTCTGCTTTCCATTGCTTTCTGTACAAGAAGGGACTATAATATGGGAAATCAGTTGGATTTTAGGATTTCAGTGTGCTAATTAGGCTCAGAAACATTAGGACCTGGATACTAGGGTGAAGATGCAATTAGCTGAGATTTAATGAACTGTGTAATGATAAGTGACAGGGCTGTGTAGCTTTACAGCCATAATTTCCTGATTAGATGAGCTCTTAAACGCTGCAATCCTACGTCCTACCCCAAGGCACATTGACCTTTCTAGCTGGCCAGAGGAGAAACAAGGTTTTGCCTGCAAAGTTTTTAGCATCTACACAATATTTTAGCAACAGGAAATTCCTATAGTTTCAGGGCAATTTCTCACTCTGATCAGAGCAAGCATCATTTTCCATGCTAGTCTAAACATTTTTTTCTGCCCCTTTTAATCTAGTTGATGTGGCTAGAAGTGTTTGTCTGATGACAGGAGGATCCTCTGAAGTAGCCACAGTCAGATAGGATATCAAGGGCATCCAACATCCGCAGCCACATCAAACACAGTTTGGGTGATGGAGAGGATGCACAAAGAAAAGCCTACAATAAAACACCTCATAAAAGAGGACCAGAAATGCAATCCCAGAAAGAAAGCAAATCCCAACTTTAGAAAAACTCTGTTTGGAACATTCATGAACATCAAGGGGAAAATCTGCTAGATAAATCATGGGTCTGAGAATCAAGTGATTTACAACCATTAATTGCTTCTGACTGTCTATGCTTCTGACAAGTCAAATTCCCAGTCTTAACATGGGGAATATTACAGATAAAAATTATTTAAGACGACAAAGTCCTCAGATTCCCCATGGGAATATTTATTGGGTTTTGCTCATGCTTTCAAAACCCAGTACAAGGAAGATTTTGTTTTAAATCTTAAACTTTCTCGGATAGATAAACTGTAACATGTGGCATACCTGTGTGATCACTTATGCTTTTTTTCCCTTCATTCCTCTTCCTCCTTCAGCCCAGAGTACACATTGGCCATGACTGATAACCACTCTGTGGATTGGACCTGAATTTTACCACTTTTTTTTTTTTTTTCCCAGCCACCATCCTGTTCTGTCCTTCCATTTTAACAGAATTTATAATGAACAAGACTAAGAGACAATGCAATGAAAGAATACCTGGAAAGGTTCAAAATGTCTATATCCTTTCTATACTGAGATTTCATCAGAATTTAAATATCTGGATCTATGAGAATGATAAAAATCCCTTTCTCCTGCAACACATGTCCTTGGAGGCACCCAAGACCTTGCTAGACACTGACACTGCCTGCCTGTACCTGGAACAAGAGGCTTGCCTGAACAATAAGTTCCCACTCATGGTTGAGCGTGGTCCAGAAATTCTGCATAGGTCATGGAGACATTGAACTGCTGGAATCTGGCAGAAAGCCCATCAGCATGGTCACATCCTTTGAAAACATAGACAAACCATATATACACACAATTCATGGCACTACTTGGCACTTCGAAAACATCTTTTCAAAGTGGGTGGCAAGAGAGTGAATAATGAAGGAAACAGATTAGACATGGTGTTTCCCAAATGCCACATCTGCTATCTTTACTGTCATGTATTTGTTATGGTGGGTGTATAAAGCCAGCAGTATGATACCAACTGAGCACTTCTCAAAAGTCCCAAGGAGATAATAACTGTTCTGATATGTAGTTCAGAACTTGTGGGGCTGTGAAATGTGTGATGACATGGAATTCCTCAGCAGTGCTACCAGCTGATATCCCCCTGCCTTTCTCCAGCACCTGCCACTCTTTGCTTACTCATTGGCTTAACATGCAGCATAATTATATTTTTCTGGGGCTGACAGCAAAATAGACTTTTTTTACTTTGCTTTTTAGTCTTACCTTGCTCCCCAACCTGGTGCCCTGCCTGGCCAACAAGTAGTCACACTCATGCAGCAGAGAAGGCACAGCTGCTGTGACAAGGGAGTAAGAGTACATTAAACCAATTCTGCTACAAGAAAAGTAATGTGTAATGAGATTGTGTGAGAACCATGACCTTATCTAGCTGTGAAAGGAGTCAAATGCAATTGTAACTCAGTTGACATCTTTAGGAATTAATCGCAAACTACCTTTTGTGCCATAAAGCTGGCCTAGCCCTGGACAAATACTACTGTGCTTCATTTACACTATCACCCACACCTACAGCTATTGAAAACTGCCACACAATCTCCACGATTTAAATAATTAGGCAAGGAAGAACATGATAAAGCAAGACAAATTTTGTGTTTAAAGATTGCAAGTTCTTTGCTGTGGAATTCTCCTGTAATCAACTTCTTCCTGTTTTATCCTACCTGATGGGACAGGAGGTGGGGAGGGTGCAGGCAGGACTCAGGACAGAGCTCCCTCCTGCCAGCCTCATTGCTGGAACATGCCTCTCACCATCTCTTTATCTGAAACAGGCAAAGGCAAGTAGCAGAAGTGGAGAAGAACACGGATTTAGTTGCAGTCTTAGGGGCCATGATGAAGAGCAACATACAGGACCAGAAAGTGTCTCTGGGGGAAAGGCAGAGCCACGATCCATCTGTCTTTGGAGAGCTCCAAACCAGGACAACCTTTGTAAAGTGGAATTCCCTTCCCAGCAGCACTGTAGATTGCACTGTGAGGCAGAGCAAGAGATGGAAACAGAAGCAACAAAGCATTGAGACATTTGGTTACTACTACCTTTGACCTTGGCATGGATATCTGCCTGCTCCTAATGCAATTTTTTGGGGAGGCTGCCTCTTCATGAAAATCAGAGTTAGCAGACTGCTGCTGGCCTTGGTTTCCTTTATTTCCTTGTTCATCTTGCTTGCACACTTCTCAGACTCTGCAAAAAAGGCTTTCGGACATGGGTGGATAATATCCAACTATGACAAAAGCTTTCAACAGTCATCTAATGTTCCAAATGAGTAACTCAATGTGATACACAAAGACTACAGAATAAAGTGCCAATAATGATTGCATCCAACCTTTCCCAAATAACTGCCACAACATGCACAATTATCCCTTGCCAAGTAAAACGAGAGTGAAAAGTGACATACCACCAGCCTTTGGGAGATAAGCAGAAGAGTCACACAATTCACATTGGCACACCACAGACCAGCAAATCTTCATGTGTTTCTCACAGTATTTAGATTTTGTACTGTTCTTACGTACTGGTGACATAGCAGAATCATTGGTGAGTGGATTACAAGAGTTTGCTAGGTTAATGTCATTTTATGAAACCTGTTTCTCAGCCAGTCACAGGGGTTTGAAGAATAAAATGTACCATTCACCTTTTTTTCAATTAAAATAGCAGCAGCCAAACACTTAATGCAAGAAGATTAAATATATGTGAATTATTTCCTGAGGTCCTTTTCTGATTTCAGGATGAACAATGCAGCCAAAGTTGTGGGAGAGCCTTGAAAAATGGCCAATTTGCTCATGTGCCATACTTTAATCACTGCCTAAACCTGTTGGTATAATATTTCTTTGAAAGTGGTAGTATAAAGGATGTTCTAGAAAAGGTTGATAAAAATCTGTAATGCAATTACATAAAATATAAAAATGCAATGAAGTACTTCAACACCTGCAAGAGAGAAAGGTACCAAATTCTTTTTGCTTTAAAGGCAGCTTGATACAATCCTATGTCCAAGTAACAGAGAAAAAACCCACAGCCTGATGTCCAAACCGCAGCACAGAAAAATACACCAAGGAAGAAACCCTATGCTTAAACAGCCAAAATGTTTTCATAAGATTCTGCACATTTTATTTCCAGTAAAATAATATGAATTAGTTAAAACCCCTCCTGAAACATTCTGGAATATAACATGATCTGAGAGGAGGAAGCAGCAAGGAGTTCACTAGGTTTTTGATCCCTCCAGAGGACTAAGTGTAATATAGTCATCTGTTTTGCAAGGCTTTCCAGCCAGAAGTTCCCCTAATGCAGCAACTGCCTCATAACTGTCATTTATCAAATAGATAAACTGGTAGAAATTATCCATTCCCTGTTCCAGAATGAGCAGTGCATGATGAAGAGTAAGTCATCATTTGGAAACAATCACCTTCCCTCTGTTCCCTCCAGTTTCATCCAGCAATTCCAGTAGTCCCCTAAAAATAAGATTTATAGCCAAAAATGGTTTCCCAGGAACTCTTTAGCTCAGTAATGCTATTGCATTCTTATATAGTAAAGAACTACATATACTGATAATGCCCCACCAACACAATCTCTGGCATCGAATTTTCAAAACCAACTTTTTGCATGTAATCACAAAAGCACCTTTCATAATAAATCCACCTGCTTTAGCTGCCACACAGGAAATGCTCTGCTACGATCAGGGCAACATGGAGCTGGAATCCCAGCTAGTGTCTTGGATTGAAGGAATTTTTCACCTATGTGCTACAAGGCAAAGCAAAAGTTCAGCTGTGTGCTTCTTTATCTTTTTCATTTTCCTTGAAGTTTAATCTTAGACTGGATTTCCTGAGGATGTAATGCTTATTCTTGCGATAATTATCTTAAATGACTGAGTTATACACAAACTCGATTGCAGTTTAGTACTGACTCTAAATAAAAGGACTTCTTTTTAGTAAATAAGGTTACATACACTTAATCAAAGATATTTATTTATTCTTATTTAAGACTTTTTGCCAAATAATTATTAAATCTAGTCATATTCTAAATTTTTCCCTTTACATTTGGAGTAAGTGTGTTATGTCATTTGTACTTAACAAAAAGCTTGCAAGCAAAATTTGATTAATGTATGAGGATGTGACTCATCTAAGAACAGGAGAGAGCAGTGACTGAATTACTTCTTAGTGAAAAATTTGCTCTGAGAGAAAGAGACTCACACCGAGCAGCCATAAAAAACATGACAATGGCTGGAAGTTAATTCAGACATGTAGAAAACTATAGCACATTGCACAGGGCTTGAGCTAACTGTAATCACTAATTTTAAACCCCTTCTGGCTTTTGAACGAGCCTGAACCAGTTGCTTTGCTTTGGATTTGGATTCTGCACAGATAAGCGAGTGGTACCTGCCCCAGCAAGTGTTCAGTCAGGATATGTGCCCATGTTCAGGCCTCACTTCCAGCTTGCAGCATGCAAGATTTATTCCATGACAAGCATTGTGCTCCGTTTTGAAGGACAAAACACGTATCACTCATCAGCACAGAAGTTGTGCAGCTAAGAAGCTTTGTAATTAAGAACCCTCACAATTGCATTCCATAATTTATTCATAGTATCAATTACAGAATTCCTGGTAGAGGAAGTCAAACTAATTATATTTTTTTAAATTTAAATTAGTTTCTTCTGTTCAATTAAGGGAAGCCAGAAACTCTTCAGGGTATCCATACTGCCAGTGGCAACGTATAATAGCTTTGCAGTGAGACAGTCAGCTGGAGCAGCTGCTAAAGAACATCCTGCCAAACAAAAAACACAGTAAAACCACGTTAGCCAGTTTCATCTTGGAGAATGTCAGCTCAGCCTGCTAATTACAAAAGTGCTACTGGCTTTATATATGGCTGTAATTCTGCAACATTTAAAAACAGACATAATGAGCACTATATTCAAGAACTAGTCTGCCTTTCAGGGTGATGAACAAGCTCTCTCTGACCAGATGCATAAAGGCAGATGATTGCTAGTACAGTGTGAGTTAGGGACACAATCATTTTGGACCCAAATCACCTCCTGTGTCCTCTTCATCACCTAGCAATGAGCAGAGAACAACCATTTCCTAGGGAAGGCCCCTCAGATGTGTGAACTGAGGGAATGGATCTGGCCCTGCAATCCCAGTGTGCAGCTGAGTTGTGTATTTATGTCATCCTCATGTGATGTGGGTCCTGTCACACCCTCCAAGCTGGCACTGATGGTTCAGGGGCTGAACTCAGCAGAACTCCCTCCTTACACCCTGGGCTGCATCATCTGTCCTCATTTCACCGCATCAAGGACATCACTGCAGCTTTTTTTTTGGAGTTGGAGGGAAAGGGGAACCTTAAGTTTTCACAGAAAATTAAAACTTCTTTGTTTATATTTAAAAAAACCATCTAAAAAAACCATCCTTGCTTGCAAGGAGAGTAGTACAACAAGCAGCATTTCTGAGAATGCTGTGGGCATTTTCTGATGTACTTTCAAGTACCTAATAAAAAAGCTCTGGGCATGTACTTCATCCACAACTGCTTATGCCCTGATAACAGAGCAGAGGGCCCCAGGACCCATCACAGCAGTTGTTACAGGACATTCCTTCACATATCCCACACAGTGAGTTACAGCAAGCTGTATTATAAATCCAGCTGTATTTTTAGGTGCATTAGTGATCGCTTGACTACAACTGAGTCTAGTCAGAGTTCAGCTGCTTGGTGGAGTTTTTTTTTATTCTGCCCTTTCCTCCTAAGAGCTGGGATATTTTGCTCAAATCTCAGGGCTGCAACTTTCATCTATTGATTGGGACAAGGGGAGTGTGTGTGTGTCTGTGTCACTGTGTGTCTGTGTCACTGTGTGTGTGTGTCTGTGTCTGTGTCTGTGTCTGTGTCTATGTCACTGTGTCTATGTCACTGTGTGTCTGTGTCACTCTGTGTGTGTGTGTGCATTTCTTTCAGGAAAAAATCCAGAAAATATTTATATACTACAAAGTAATTTATTGTATTTTCTAATTTCAAAGACAGCAGGTTACAAGATCAAGCAAAACCAACACCTTATCTTTGATCCATTCCTTGTGGAGCATCAGTAACTTCTGGTAGAAATTCCTCAGTGTCTGTATCAATGATTTGTGGACAGCTAGGAGGTGGGATATAGGCAGTAGGTAAGCAGCAGGGAAACTTATTTCTGCACAGAAACAAGACCAGAGACTATGTGGTTGGAAGCTCTTGTATGCATTAATGCAGCTAACAAGGCTTTATTGTCTTTGTCATATTTCCAGTTAAAAACTATGCACCTCAGTCCTGCTGTGCAAAGTGTGGTTTCTCACATGGGTGAAATTATGCAGTCTGGGAGCAATGAAAAGCTTGCAAAATCACTCCAGTCTTCAGGCTCCTGTTTTAAGGGAAAGTTGCTGTGAACAGAATAAAAAGTACCACAAACAACACAATCAGCACCTATTTCCAACATCATGATCAGAGATTTAATGTTTTTTATGAAAATTATCACATAAATAAAGAAAAGCCTCTCCTGATTTTTGAAATCTCTCTTTAGCACTTCAAAGTACTAAATAATTTCATGCATTTCATCATATTTTTTGTCAGAAGAGAGAAAACAGCAACGGCAAAGTAACCCAAATACTTCTCGTGATCCAGAGAATTACATGTTCTCTAACAGAAAAAAAGGTGAAAGATTTTCTTTGCAAAACAGTCATGCTTCAGATATCATGTCTGCAATCCCAGTTTCTCCCAAGAGAAAATGCACAGGGAAGCAAAGAAGATGCACATTGTCTTTCCTCCCACTCTGTGAGAAAGGGAGTGAGTAGCTATTTAAATTTATTTTTATGCATGCCAGGCAATGAATCGAAGCCAATTGTATCAAAGCTGCTCCCAGCAGTATTTTAGCATATTCCTGGTCATTTGAACTCCATCCTCACAAAGTTAGATATAAGACTTTGCTTCTGGACTTTTGCATCATGGGATACAAAAATGTAGTTCATACAAAACGGCTGAATCACTTGAGCTATAAATTAAAATTTTAGTCTCCTAAATATCTCTGTCTAGCAAAATATCCTGAGTTTGAGGTGAGTTTGTATCTTCCATCAGTCATTTATATAACCTGCAATCAGCTCATGTCAAATATCTAATCTCCTTTCAGAGGCAACGCTTACAACTAGGAGTCTTTTAAGAACTGGTTTTCCACTTTTTGGATCATTCCATAGAGAGTATAAACATCTTATGACAGACCTAAATAAACCAGTAATCAACAAATGATACCTGGAATATCACTTTCAAGCTAAGAAGTCTCTTAAAAACAGAATTTATATGGGGCCCAAATACGAAGTTATGACATACTCTTATAAAAAATAAATTGGCTCATTATTGTGAAAATTCAGAATGATCCTGTCTCTAGAAGGGATTACACCCATTATAGGGCATGTAATCAGATACATCATTTCAGCCTCTCATTTCATATCCAAATGGCAAAAAAACATGAGCAGCAGTTTTCAATGGTTTGACTTCAGGCACCAAGATTAGACCAAAATCCTTATCATTTATGCTGGTCATAGCAATTCTGAGTGAGTTCACTGCAATCCTCAAATAACCCCTACTGTAAGGGGAAATGCCTTCACAGAAACTGAAGTGGAGGAGAGGTAAGATGATGACCATGCAACTAAGCTGTTTCTGATGTGCATGGAAAGGAATTCCTCTCCAGACAGAGACAAAGCTCTAGTATAAAAAGTGATTTAGCTTGGATAAAAAAACTAGCAATAAACTCATTAATGTATCAAAATTTCCTTACTAACAATGTCTGATAGTCTAAGCTTATACATAAATGAGTGTGTAAGTCAAATATTTTGTGCTTGAGTGGCCCCTTTGAAATCAGTGAAGCTCTTCCTCCACTTGGATCAACATACAGTGAAATGCATGACCACATGGCAAAGATAAACTAAATTTTACTCTAACTACATTTAGGCTATTTCCTAGTGCTGGTATAAGAATAAGACATTTATTTACATCAAACCATGTTTTTTCGCTTGTACACCAACTGGGTGGCATAACAAGGTCATTTGTTTGAATCATACTGAGAGCTTGCCTAGCAATAAAATACATCATAGAAGTTAATATATTCTTTAATATTCTTAGAGAGGGAGGGAAGATTGTTTTTATTATTATACAGCCAACCTGATAATATCTGGAGAAACAAACACTGCAAACCAAGATGGATGGTGTATTTAAAATATAACCCCTATAATCAAAAATTTTCTTCTACATGAATTTGTTTTCTAGGTCACATTCTGGTGAGTTTAATTTTCAGTCTCCTTCCAAGTATTAGTATTAAATGACTGTTTACATTTTTTATATCAAATCCAGTGAGAGAAGAGAACACTTTCATATTACTAGTTCAATAATATGGCACAAAGTGTTCCCTCACACCTGGACGGAATTGAATTACTTTTTAATTTAAGCAGTTTCATATTTGCAGCCTAGCTCTAGTATAGGGAGGAGTCAAAGGTTATCTATTTCCCGTGGAAGCTAATTTAGGACTGTTTACATAGTGTAGGGCAGGTCTGTTAAGATTTGTAATTGCTTGTATTTACTCACAGTCATCAAACACTCCTTTCTGTCTTTCATTTTGTGTATTGGACTAAGGTCTGCACTCAACCACAGAGAAAATTGAGTCTGAACTGAATTGTTCTGCTCTCCCATGAATAATGGGGTTTCCCTTTCTTCCCCATTCTCCCCCTGCACCTCCACTCCCCCTCTTCCTCAACACTAGATTCTGTTTAGTTTAGTTTCTGGGTACAATGCAATTTGAGATACTTAGATCGGTATGAATTCATTACATTTTTAAGCCTGCATTCAACAATCCTTGAATTCATTCCCAGTTCAATTGGAGAAGCTTTCCAGTTTGGATTTTAGTTCAAAAGACTTGAAATTAATGTTTTTCAAAGGGATTACTGCTTTGTTTCCAGTCCTAAAAACATAGCTAGGGGAAGGCTTATATATCTTTATGAGTAACAAGTCCCTGCAGAGCTGAAGTGGACTACATTTACCTGTGTTGTAATTGCAGTAAAAAATACTCATTAATAGACAAATCCCATTATTCCAGACACAATGCAAATAGAGCAAAAATATGGCTTTTTTCATCTAATTCACAGCTTCAATAATAAGTTTATAGGTAGTTTCAGCTACTACTTTAAAATTGTACTATAAGAAAATTTCAACTATGTTGAGTGTTAGTTAATTATCACAAAACTTCTCATTCAAAGCAATGGTAATGCAATTTATTTTCCTCTACAGCAACCAATAAGTGTTGAATTATGATTTGCCCCAAGCTTCTACCATAAAAAAGAAGCAGCCCCTAAGTTTGACCTTGTCTTATAAAATAACCTGGCATACATTGCTGTGAAGCATTTTACATTGTTTAGATTTAGTCTTGGCGATTATCTGAAGTTTAAGGCGAGTGATAGCACAATTTATTTCACTGTTTTAACAGAGGCCTTATCAGATGCATTAAATCTCTTCTAAAATTGTTCAGTTTTTCACCTTGGCTCCCCCAGCAGGCCTTCCATTTCTAAACACCACAGCTTGTGGTCATGTGAAAAAGCATTGAGTTGGGTTTAGAATTGCTCTGGATCATCTTGTATTGCTTTATGACATTTTGGTCACAAGTTAGTCCTTTAAGATGATAGCCTGAAACAGTAGGCTCAGAAAAAAATAGATTAATGATACCTTCACAGTCACACTGAACTTCTGGCTTGAACAAATATCCCTTTTCTAGCATACTGTGATGGCTTTTATTACTCACACCAGAGTAATATGTGAAAGAATCTCTTGAATATACTACATCAGAGACAAAAAAGCTTCCTTTTAAGGATTCACACATTACTTCATTTCTACTGAGACAAAGATTAATGAATCAGATAGTGCAAATCAGCTTTGTAGTCTTCTTTTCTTATTGCAAGATTATGAAAGCCACCTTCAAACATTTGTTTTCTTTCCATTTGACACCCTGTTATTATTTTTCATGTGTATGAAGATAAAGAAAGAGCAGCCCTGCAGAAAGGGATCTGGAGGTACAGGTCAGCAAGGGGCTCAGCAGGAGCCAGTAGTGTGCCCTGGCAGACCATCCTGGGGGAAGAAGCAGCACTAGGCTCAAACACAGAAGGGCAAACTTTGTTGGAAAAGGGAAAATCCTTTATTTGGTAAGTTTCTAACTGGCTTGTGTAAGTAAAAATTCAAACAACCAAAACTAGGCCTTTGGAGAATGTCCCCCGCCACACTTTTAGAGCTGGACATCCTAAAATTTTGCCCCCAAGCAGGAGCAAAACTTTGTTGTCAGCCATACAAATATCTCCTCTCTGGTGGTGAACAAAGGCAGATATAATTTTTGGAGAAATTACAATCTGCCTATATGTGGACACAGATGTACAGGTGTTTTTCTGACCTTGCTCCTACAGTATCTGAACCTTGAACTGTGTTTAAAGAATTTGTCATTGTAGCATTCCTATGAGATGAAACACACACCTTTGCCTGCTTTACAGTGGGACATGAGCACATGGGGCCCCACAGCCTCAATGCAAGCCTTTAAAGGCACCGAGGTGATTGGAAACAGCCAGCATTGGGTGTAAGAGGGAATTCATGTCAGGTGAATCCATGCCTTGCCCAGCTGAGAGATTTCAAAAGTTTTGAGAAGTGGGGACATTACAGCAGTGGATTATTTGCACATACGCAGCCCTTTCGGCAAAATGTGTGCTTTATGTGATTCCCCCAAAGCCAAACAAGACACATCAATACATGCTGCCAGAAGCCTCTAGGTCATATGCAATTTTACCAGGCTATTTTCGTTGCCTCCTAACTGAGTGGCAGAGTTCTATCAGCCTCTCATTGTCCCTGACACAGCTTTCCCAGTGTAATGGACGGGCTGCTCCAGGGCTGTGCAGTGGGAGGATGCCTTGCCTTGGCTTCTGAGAGGGCTGGCACTGTGCTGCTGGGCCAGGACAAAGTAATTTTGATAGCAAATGCCTGGATTTCTGAAGTCTTACTCCGAGCACAGCCTTCATGTTTTGGCCCAGATCAAGCATGAAGTTTCCAAGTACTTGGAGGCAGGTGTCCAGCTCTCAGCACTCATGCCAATCAAAACGTTTCACGGTGGTGGATATGTTTCATGCTCCAGCCTTATCAAACTGGCTAATTGTTCCTTTCCAAAAGGAGCAGTGTACTGCCAGACCTCTTGTAAGGCTAATAATAATGCTGTTTGTTTGGGTTTTTTTATTGTAGCGTTTGTTGTCATTTATTGCTGTCTTTTCCTAATGTTATTGAGGGACGGGTTTCTGTGTATTAAATGTAATCCAGCTATAAGGGACGAGCAACAGTTATAAATATGATGTGAAAATACTTATTGCAAAGCAAAGTTAGACATTAGGCATAAAAATGATAGGATTATGATAGTAGAGCTTGCTGTAACTTATTTGGAGTACATTAATTTGTGCTTAGAAAATGTCTGTGCCATAAGCTCTAATAGCTATGACCTGGTATCCATCAGAGAGCTCAGTGCTTCTTCGACATCTCTCCTCAGCAGAGCCTTAAAACAGAGCCACTGCTTCTGAATGTGAAACTCATAATGCATGTGGTCAATCCCACAGCAGCTCTAGAGTGCATATCTTCTCATTTCCATGGGATAAGTCAAACCTTCAGAGCCTTAGTTAAAGAAATTAAAACAGCTCTTGAAAGACAGGATTGTATAAACAGATTCTGAAGGGGTTCTGTTTGAAATTAGGCCAAAGCAAACACTGAGGCCAGCTCTTCCTTTCCCTTTGGTTGCCTCTCTGCCCTTGGCGCCGCTGCAAGGGACACCTTTTCCAGACGGCTCCTGACCTCCCTCACGCCCCTTCCTGACCCCCAGCCTCTCAGATGGTTTCAATTGCAGAAGGCCAACTCAAGGTCCCTCAGCACGTACTTTAGTGGCATCTCTCCACTTCTCCTGGATATTTTCAAGGGCCTGCCCAGCCAGCTGCTGGATATGCCTCTCCGCCTCCTGTCCCATGTGTCTGTCACTGAGGGGACTCTGCATCCAGCATCTTTCAGACAGACATGCAAAATCCAATTTTACTTCTAAAAGAGAATTTTCGTTTGCTTTTGGTAACTTATAAAGACCTGAATGTGTTAGAACACATTTTATATTATTCAAAAAAACAGATAATCAATTTGGTGATGTCTGAATTTTTTGAACAGCTACTAGAGGTATAAGTCTATCAGAATCATTTGCAAAATGGCTTTTATCAAAGTAGGATAAATGAGTCTACTTAATTGCAAAGAGAATAGAGATACAAAGCAAAAGTAAAGTTCATGCTACCCACATCCATAAGTAATTTCTTTGAAGCTGATCATAATCTGGGAGCTAGGATTATAGGTGTGAATTTAGCACCTGATAGGTACAGATTTGCCATCCTAAGATTGAAGGGAGCACTAGAGTGATTGAGTCAATGAAAATTAAAATGAGATCACATGGCCTGATTTGTGTTAGGGCTGAAGGATTTCTCTGCTAGACTGCCTAGCAATATTTTTAAATTCAGCTTTCATAAGGTGACTGTAGATTTCTGGTCTTTTTCGTTTCTATTTTCTTGCAGCATTCACCTCATCTACTCCTACTGAGCAAAAATTACACTTAATATCGTAACCAAAGGGATTCCAGGTTCTGTGGGCAAACCTGTCTAATCATCTGGAGGATTTGAATAAAAATATCTCATTACATATAATGGAAATTGAGCAGCCCAACCACACAGAAATCTGATCCTTTAAAAGTACTTTTTCAGAATGATTTTAGTCATTATCGAGGAACACAGAAGCATGACACACCAGCTTTGTTTTCAAGCTCCTAATTCACCATGCACAACATTGGGTCTATTTAACCAGTGTCTACAATGGTTATGGCTGCAAAGAAAAAGGCCAATGTCTGAGCAGAATAACAGGTGCAGAGCACCTGGAACAGCAGCACTCGGGCCAGTGAAGTGCTCTATTCATCCCAGTGAGCCCAAGGTGTAGCTTTATTCACAGCTGAGCCACTCTGTGCAAACAGGTCTTGCTCTCCTCCTCCACTGTTTCCTTTGGGCCAGCTCTGGCACTGGCTTGAGAACAGAGCAAAGCAGACCAGGAAAATTACACAGAAGAAAACTTCCTTTCTAATGCATCTCTATGCCCTAAAAGAGGGAAAGAAGAAAGAAAATACTTTTTCCATGAATTGAGGTGATAAGGAGAAATGCCTTTGACATCTGTAACCTGAAAATGTATGAATCTGGCAACTTATTCCTCTCCTCAGGTAAGGCTCAGTATAAGACTAAAACCCTTCTATTTACCTTTTTAAAGACCCCTGAGTAAGCTCTGATGGTGCTGACATACCCGTGCTGCCCTGGGCCAGGTCCCAGAACCATATTGGCCCCAGCAGCACCATTCTACTGTGTGAACAGCCATGGATGGAAGGGAAAAGGGATTCAGCCACCATCAGGACCACGCTGACATGGCACCTCTCTTGGGACTTTGCTTCCTTCTGGGCTGGCATGGAGGTCACCATGCTGCAAGGGCATTTTGGGAATGACACATTGTATACTGCAGCTCCCCGAGGAGTTTAACCTGTGATCTCCACCTTCTCCCCAGCTGATGCCCACCACTCTCCTGGGAAAACGCTTTGTGCTCATTTCCCATATTCCCACAGTCAGGAGATGCATGATCCTGGGGAAAAGACAACACAGGACTGACTGGATTAGATGGCTATTTTTGGCATCGTTACACAGGCTTAAGCCTAGGAGAACTTTATTGTTCAGGGGGCTATTCATGGCATAACTATGCCAGCAACAATTTCTAGACTGACCTGGAGTGTTTACCTTTCAATGTGGTGTCCTACATTGCCATCATTTAGGAGACTGATTGATTGCCTCTCTTTGCTTAAGACCCAAGTCCAGTGGGCCAACAGTCTCTGGACCAGAGTCCTATGAGGATAGGGTGTGCACAACTTCCATGCATGCAATTTCAGAGTCTTATATGAGCTGAAAATGGCAGAGGTCCACTATTTCCCTCCTAATGTACCCTCTGGGCTCTCTGATAGGACAGTTTTGCTGTTAAGGTCAGTTATAATCAAAAGCAATGACCCACCTAATAATAGAGGAAAACTTACTTGTCTCTATTCTAAATTTCCTATTTCATACAGTGACTTTCCCATGGTATCTTCAGGAAGTCAAATGCTGAATGAGAAGCAGGTGGCACAAACTGAAACTGGCAGGAATACAGTAATTCTGGTCAACCTGGAAAAAGTGAAATTCTTCAAAAAGTATGTGGTACATAAACATTACCTTTGCTTGTTTCTATCTCTGCTCACACCAGCATACAGGTCCTAAATCATGCTAATCTCATCATCAAGTTAGCAAGCCCTTAGAGCATCAGCAAAATATACCTTTGACTTTCCTTGCAAGAAGACATCTGATCCCAAACTGCTTCATTGTTCCTGATGCTAGAAAAGTGGGGGCAGTGGTGAAGAGTCTCATTCTGGCAGAAAAATTCAGCCTATCTATGCTGGCAGCTGCAGATGTCCCTGCTTGTTCAGCCATCTCTCTGTCTTCCCAACACTGCTGGTCAAATTTCAAAATTTAATCCTCACATTTCACCAGCACCTCCAAATCCACCTATCTGATTTCCCAGATTAATTATACAAGGCCAAAAGAAAGCATTTTTCTTATCAAAAGGAATTTAGTTCTCAAAAACAGAGACCGTAGAATACAGTTTTAGTAGTTAAAATGGATTTAATCTACCCTTAAAGCATTCCTTATAATTTCTGCTAGGACAAAGATTTTCCCTTTTATTTTTGCTATGTGCATATTTTCATTACCATAACTCCACTTTTGCCCAAGGCAGGAAGAGAACAAATTTCCTGAAGCACAAACAAACAAGCAAAAAAAAAAAAAAAAAAAAAGAACAAAAAAAAAAAAGCTCAGCATAATTTCCTTAAGGGGAAAAGCAAAAACCAGTGAACTAGGGCTTATTTACTCTCATAAATCTGAATAAAGGCATACAGGTTCAATACCATAAGAATCCAGGTAACCTAAAATATTTCCTATGAGCAAAAAATCTGAAGGTGTCATATTTTTTCTGGAGGTGGACAGTGCTTTACAGGAACATGAGACCAGGCTTCTGTTTCAGGAAATGGGAGACCAGTCTTACTCTAATGTGTAAATGGGTTATGTTGGTAGGTAAGCAGAATGGCAGCATACCTTGAGTCCTTTACAAAGAGTAGAGTCTGTTTCACTGCTTTTCAAAAAGAAGCAGCAGCGTTCCTAGTTTTTGTGTCTTTTCTGACCTATGCTGTAAGGATTAACCAATTTCTGTGAAAACTGGCTGAGCAATTTTCCAGAAATGCAAAGTATAATGAAAGGAACCTGTCCCAGGCATTAGTGTTAGACAGTGTCTAACCCATGCTAACATTTTTAAACAAAACCAACCATTGTCAGAGTGTTTTCATGCTTTCTGTTGTTCATTACTACTGAAGCAGTGGCTTTCCTAATGAAGAAATCAAACTGGAATCCGACACTTCAGAGTCTGAGTAGCTGCAGAGAACAAAACTATAATGAAAACAATATCCTGGGACCAGAGTTTCACATGTGGTAGCAGTTACTCTCGCCGCCTCTCCCGGCACTGCCTATCTGCATAATCATGGGCTGCAGAGCAAGTTCAAAAGGCTTTTCTGCAGAGGAGCCCCACGCTGCCTCAGCACAGCACAGCACATCCCTGTATGGATGCCCAGCAGTATAGAGCTGAAGACAAGACCTTGGCTTGCTTCTGTCCTACAGAACAGCAACACTTGGTTAGTGCACACTGAAAGATAGACCAACTCTCTTCTGTTGGCTTAGTTGCCTAATTATTTTGTCAAATCTATATTAAATACTCCAACTAATTCAAGAATTCTCTGGGCCCCAGATTGCTTGTCCTGCTTTTGCAGGTGTTGTCATTGCTTGGCTGCCACAGGCAGGATCATGGGCTGAGCAGGCTGTAGATCTGATATGATACAACTATTACTATATTTTCATGTTGATACAACTCTGTATTTAGAGCAATGATCAACCCTTGGCTCTTATCCCATAAATTATACCTTGCCATTTAGCTTCAGGTGGTCCAGGATTTCACCTCAGACCTTTAAAATCAAACAGTGTCTACTTGGTTTCAATTTTATATATATATTCATACATATTTTAGACCGGTATGTTAAATAAAGAAGCAGCCATGTCCTTTAAAAATCACTTCTGACCCCCTCCAAAAAATTAATTCTGACCCAAACTACTCCACATGAGAAGGAGGACCCTCAGATGTTTCACTGGAAATCTAAATGAAGGAGACATAATAATTGCTACACTGTTTCTTATAGAAGTCCCTAAAGCCCATTGTGCTGTTTCTGAAAACCCGATGCCTTGTGCTCCCTCAGCTGGTTAATTCGTGAATGTTTCCCAGAGCTATGCTGCTACTGATGGCTGAATTTTCTGCAGATTGCTAATGTCTTTACATGTACAAAGATATTTGTCTCTACCAAAGAAGAGCTTACAGTAGCAAGAGCAAGAGGTGTGTGGGAGCAAAATGACCCAATATTAGGGCACTGCATATTATCTTGAGTTGTCTGACAAAGGCATCACTAGACAACAAACGAAAGCAAACTCTTCCCTCTCATCTCCACACACTTAATTAGACTTTACCCTGAAAAAACCTATTCTTTAAATGAACAACCTTAACCCAGAATTCTGCACTCTCACACAGCACTTCACATGGTAATGTAATTAATTCAGGAAAATAGTGTTTTCTACTATGGAATTCCCTAAAGCTTTTTTTCTTTTTTTTTTTCTTTTTTCTTTTTTCTTTTTTTTAACTGCTATTCTCAATGTATTTTTATTATTTAAACATTGGCCTCTCAGTGAAAAGCATGCAGAACTGACCACAACCTCTCAAATATGCAGCCTGTGAAATCCATTCACTGCAACAACCCAGCACAGGCTGAAATAGACAAGAAATAGAACTTCTCATCTACTCAGCTGTGGTTTGTTTGAGGTTTTCCTTGGGATATCAGGAAATTCCATTTTGTCTCTGTACCTTTTTATTACTGAGCAAAATTATTTGCCATTACCTTTCTTCAATTATTCCCTATACTTATTGTTCTCTCTTCTTTCCCTTCCCTTCTAGGCAAATCTAATTGAAATTTGGTAGGCCTACTTTCTCTTGTTAAGTTACTGTAAAAATAAAACACAGCTCCAGTGTGTTTAATGAAAATATGCAATTAAGTGTCAGCAAAGTAAATTTAATAATTCAGTTTCATTTACACCTTTGGTAAAGATTAAAGCATTATATGCTTTCAATGTAAGTGGAGATGTCCTTTAGATGCCAAGAAGAAAATGAAGAAAAAGTAGGGCTTCTAAGAACTAAATTTGTCCAGTGAGCATGTCTTCCATTATTTGTGTTTCTTTGTAAATAGTCATGTATATGACAGGTGTCTTTCATGAAAAGTTGTGTAGGTTTCTTTGGACCTTTTTTAGTATGGTCTTGATATTTGCTTTCACTAAACAAGTAAGTTGAAATAAAGCCATGGGAATCTAGCTATTATTTTGTCATGCCAAACTGTCACTAAATAGGGCCTCTACAAAAGCAGCTTGTACATGTAGCAGCAACTTGGGAAAAGTAAGAGCTCTTTTTTTTTTTTCATATCTGAGATGCAGGTAATATTCTACAGGAATAACACAACTTTTTGTAAGCCATTTGGTACAGGATCTATTTAGAAATCAGATTAAGAAGATTTTGTAAGCACAGTTGAA
Organism: Lichenostomus cassidix; assembly: GCF_008360975.1. Lineage (NCBI taxonomy): Eukaryota > Metazoa > Chordata > Aves > Passeriformes > Meliphagidae > Lichenostomus > Lichenostomus cassidix. The sequence goes on from NC_139482.1 coordinate 34,408,887, forward strand.
TTCAGAAGAATGTAGCTATCTGCCAGAGATGCCTATGGAGACTGATTCCTGATTCTATCTAATTCCAAAGTCATCTTTATGTTAATGAACAAAGAATTGCACAGTCTTCAGAAAGGACTCCGATTCTTTTCAGAGTTTCTTGCAAGGATAAGGCAAATTTGGCACAGGAGAATAAGAAAATGGTGAAATGAATTGAGTGCAAGCTGACAAAGGAGAAAAAGTAGCAGCCCTGGCAAATGAAGAATGTGTTTTTCCCTGGTCTGTCAAGACAAGGGGGATACCAGACCATGGTCAGATGTGTTTTAACTTTTGCTTGAAAGTCCTTAAGCATCTTCAGCACGAGACATCAGCTTCCAGCCAGCCCTGCAATGTGAGCCAAGGGTGATGCTCATGGTGCAAAACATGGAGGTTCATGGAGTGAAGGCCACAAAAAGAACTGGCCTAAAGCTTTTCTCCTGCATTTCTGAAGCATTTTTAAGGTCAGATGGTTAGATAAAACATCTGTACACCTCTGGATCAGCCTTGCAGGTAGCTACATCACATAGTTTCTCTAATCAGAGGAAGGAAAACCAGCAAAAGTCTCACAGAATGCTCCTCCCTATGAAAGTGAATGATTAAAAATAAAAACCTTTCAACCAATAGAAAAAAAATTTAGAGGAAATTATTTCAAAACATAATGTCTAGCAGCACCTTCTAGCAAGCTTCCAGATAACTCCAGGACTCAGTTCCAGGTCAATTTGCTAATTTTCAAATACGGTTGGGAGCCTGGCTTTATAAATCTATGTTTCAAGATCCAAGCTTGCTTAACAGCAGAAACTGTTGCCTGTTCTAATGAAATGTGAATCCAGTGAAAATCTGATAATGTTGTAAAAGCTCCAACAGCACTTTCATGGACTTACTGTAATAATGCATCCCATGAAGGAGCTCAGATGAAAAAGAACCTGTTCCAGACAAGTCTCTAATCTTAAAATATAAATCCAGTGCATAACAAAGCACTAAAGCAAAACTTTATCTAATAAGTCTGGGGAAGTTGGTTGATAATTTATCACATATACTTTAAAAGTAATGGTAGCATCCCCTGATAGACTGTTTCACTGAAATAATTTTCTGAAGGAACTGGGGAGGAATGTGTATAAATAGAAAGATATATGTGACTGCTCTCTCTGTGAGGTACAGAGAATTTAGATCCACCTTTCTGTCAGGTGATCTTTTGCTTATCTGGCAACAAAGCTTAAATATGCCAATAGAGACCTTAAGAATCAGACTCTGATGCAGAGAATTATATTGTACTTGAAATGCTTCATATTCACCTAAGACAAGTAATAAAGGATTTACAACAGAAAAATGTTCCTATCCCTCTTTATCATAAGGGGATCCTAAATTTTCCTTTTTATCATTCTGCTCACTGATGTCTGTCACTGAGTGTAAGGCAATGAAGATTTATTTCTTGAGCTCCCTGGTAGCTATAAAGTAAGATATTTTCCAGGGACCTGGGACTATGTTATCTGAAGTAATTTCTCCAGTAACACAGAAATAATTTTTCTGGTAACACAGAAATCATTGGGAAAAAAATGGGTAAATGTAGTGGACTATAAATAAAAATACAAATCAGGTTTATATAGAAAATGTTCTCCCAATTCAAGCAACACATTTAAAGGACATTTATTTGAAATACACAGCAGACTTTCATATAGATGTGGTTGTTTGGATTGGTAGTCTTATGATTAGAAAACTCATTTTGCTATGTTTATGGCACTTTAAAAGATACAACTGTCTCATTACTTGGTGTTGAAAATAGAACTCCAGCCTGAGCAGTCATCTCATCCAGAATTCACATAGCTTATGGGAAATGCAGCCAATACTAAAGGACATCACAGGTCACAACATTTCTAAACTGACCTTTGGAGACAGCAATTTTTTTTTTTTTTTTTTGCAATGAGATGATATTTAGAATTTCCTGGCTCATTTGAAGGAAATTTGCATGGTGTGTATGCAAGCATTAAAGCTGAACTAAGTTCTGTTTTCTTAATTCTATAGCCAGCCAATAGATACCACTCAGTCTCAGTGGAAATTGGATCTGACTGTCTTCATCTGGTGAAGTTATAAACAGTATTGTTGAAGGAAACAGATCTCTCCTTTCAAAAAGACAAAGAGAGAGAAGTGTAGCTGGCTTTGGCTTCAGCCCTAGCCATAAAAAGGGCTGTTTTTTCTGAAATGCTGTATCTACCTCCCTGGTTACAAGTAGGCAGTAGACATGTTTAAGGTTGGAGAAAACTTTGTTAGCCCACAAGGCAATCATCACCAACGACTGAGTATTTAAGCGAAGGGATGAAGGGCATGAAAATGAAAATGGCCCACCAGCCCTTCATTTCCTGTAGCTAGGCATGCCTTTCTGAACATTTTAAACTTGCTTTTGCTTCCTTCTCAGTTCTAGGGAAGGGGACTGCATTAGGGAGGGGGGAAGATGCCTGAAAAAAATGTGAAACCTATGAAGAGACAGCTGAAATCAGTTTTCTGCACTAGCCTTTGATTAGCTGTTCCCCAGCTTTAAACCCCTGAAGCTAAAGGAACTAAAAAACCCAGCCATAAACAATGAACGCTTTGAATTAGCTTCTCTTCATATGTCATGCAAGAGGAGAGGAGTGACGTGCCTGCAGTGAATAGCTGCAGAGAAGGTCAGCTGGAATCTGCAACAAAATCCAAGGGTGAAGACTAATAGCTAAAAGCATCTTTGGGACAATTAAGGAAAGCTGCATAAAAGTTAAGGCGTCTGTTAATTAAGCAAGTAAAACACTTGTTGATGCAGCAGAGCAGCCACAATGTAAACCCACCTGAGCACGTGGTGGTGGTGGCAGCTCTGAACTCTGTCCCTGTGCAGCCCAATGCTTCTGCCTCATTTCCTTCAATGTTCAGCCTCCCCCAGGATCTTGTCTTGCTGCTCAGGGATGCGAGGAGACAACAGATCTAGAGGAAAGTAAATATATCTAATACAGGAAATTTAATCCATCCACTAGAAGATTTTGTTCCTCAAAACACTAGTACAACCTCAAAACACCAGGAGAATATCTGCTTCAACTAAGAATGAAAAAAAGACAAAAAAGATTTGATTAGTTGATAATACGCTACCCAGTCTGAAGAAGTGATTAACACTGAAATCATTGTCTTGATCTGACAGACATTCAAACACGCCTGTAAATATCCAAGTGGACTTTTCACAGACGGTGTTTATTTAAACAAAAAGACCAAGGCAGAGGCTTGCAAGAGAGCCAGTGGAGGCCTCTTTTTTTAAGAAAAAAAGGAAACACACCAAAATGGTAGGAGAAGGTTTTAAACACATAAACCAGACAAATCTTAGAAAAAATTAATTTATTTTAGTCCCACTTGTTCATGGGAACCAGGTATTATGGTTGAATTTTTATGAGGATGAATTACAAGGCAAGTGGTTTTTCTTTTACCATTTTGAATCATTACTTCACCATTATTTTTCCTTGAAGTTTTTTATTTCTGATTTTCCTTCAGTTAATAATTTATATTACAGGTATTACAGACGATTTGGTGCCCCAGAGAGATTTCTTAACACCAGTGATTATCACTAAAAGCAGTGACTTCTTCAGGGCCCCTTTTTACATAAATTTCTTTAAACTGTAAAGGAGAAAAATATGAAATGTAGAGATTTTAGAAGTTGTGCGGGAGATTGTATCAAATTCTGGGAGTGCAGAAAGCACCTGTTTAAAAAACAGAAATAATATAACCCAGGAAGCGGTATTTACCTGTACAAAAATGTTCCCACAACATCTTCATTAAATACATCCTGTAGCATTAGCATAACTAAAGCTAATCCCACATTAACAATAAAGAAAACTGTAGGGCACATGAGAAAGAAAAGCCTGCTCCTAGCTCATCATGGCTAAACCAGCTTGTAGAATTTTGCTTATTTTTCCTTTTACCATCTAGAAACTAACATCATGTTGTTTCTTGATATTAAAATGAATAAATTATACTTAGGGCCTCTACATTTTATGGAAAAGGGATAGTCTTGCATTTTTTCTCATTTGGCATTCTACACAAGCCCAAGATGATGGGAATCCATTTTTAATTTTATCAACCCTGTTTTAAAAATCAGAAAGAAAAACAAAATTGCTTTGGATTTTCTGTCTGCTCCTTAGCTATTATGCTCTCACCATATTCCAGGAACAAAGGGTCTTACAGAGGCTGCAGATTTGCATACATCAGGATAAACTTTTTTTTTAAATATAATTTCTCAAGCAAGAAAGATAATGTATGTAAAAGTGAAGTTGCTCATTTAGCCAAAGAGGTGCTCAGAAAATGTTTAGATGGCTATAAATAGATATGAATTTTCATAGATCATAGAATCATCAAAGAATAGTGGAATGATTTGCATAGGAAGTTCCAATCCCCCAGCCAAGGGCAGGGAGGCTTTCCCCCCGACCAGATTGCTCAAAGCCCCATCCAACCTGGTCTTGAACACTTCCAGGGATGAGGCATCCAAAGCTTCTCTGGGCAACCTGTTCCAGTGCCTCAATACCCTCACAGTAAAGAATTTATTCCTAATATCTAATCTAAACCTGCCCTCCTTCATTTTAAAGCCATTCACCCTTGTTCTGTCACCACATGCCCTTGTGAAAAGTCCAACAAGTTGCAAAAGCCTTTATGCAGTTGTCCTTCTCCCTGTGCATGCACACGGTTCAGAAATCTGTCTCCAAAGGTTTCTGTGTTTCTTAAGAGCCTGTTGCTAAAGGGATGTTTGCAAGTATAGACCATTTACTTTTGGGTATGAAGAGGAAATATGTATTCAGTGTTTGTGCTTACAAGGTTGTCAATGGGAAACCAAGATGTACAAGGAAACTTGTTTATTCACTGATAACAGATTTTTTTGTCAGCCCTGACACTTTTTGAATAATGGAATTTTTCTATCAAAAAACCCAACCAAACGAGCTACTACAGAACAATAGAGTAGATGTCTTCCTATTTCCTTTTACACATGCCACTAATTTCAGTGGCACATGTAAGAAATAACTATAATGCCAGTGTTTTAAAATTAATATGACTGTGGATAATGTGCACAAGAGACACAGTAGCTACTGTATTTTCCCAGTATGTTCTGCATTATCAGTGCTGAAGCAGCTATAAATCCTGGTTTCAGTTACCCACTTTCAGCCACATTAAGTTGGTATTTTTCAGTCCAGAGTTTTGGCCCAAGACAATCTAGAGGAGAATGTTTTCCGTTTTAGTTTTTCAATGATTTTCAAGAGCTACATTTAAACATTCCTGGCAATTTTCCCTTTAAACAGCTCCTGTGTTTCTGGCTTTGAAATTTTACTTTTTCAGGATGATTACTCTGTCCATGATGCACCAAAGGAAATAAAGCTGATCTGGAAAGCACTGAGGATTGGGGAAGGTGGGGTGGGGGATGAGGAATGGAAAAGGAGTGCACAGGTGGTTGGCATGAGGATGGTGGAAGTGGTCATTTTCCCTCTAAGGCTGGATATCAAAGTGTCTTAGGATGGAGAACACTAAAACTGGAGGAGAAAATACATGATGAAGAGTTTGGGAAGGAGGTAGAAGTGGGAAGGGGAAAAGAACAGAGAAGGAATGATGCTCTGGAGGAAGGTGAAAGTGGCAGAACAAACTATGTGAGAGCAGCTGAGTAGTCCAGAGAGCAGGCTGGTATGAGACTGGGAGCACTAGAGGGAAAATTTAGATGGCAGGCCTGGAAGGATTGGCTGGGTAAGAAAAATTATACTGGGAGCTGGAAAAAAGGGGGAGGAAGATACAAAGCCAGGGCAGAGAAAGGCCTGGCACAGAAACATATGGGCAGAAAAAGATAAAGCAGAAGGTCAGACCTGGGGCTGGAAAGAAATCTCGGAAGAACCTATGCTTCATTGGAAAAAAAATAAGTGTCTGCCTTGTAAAAGAAGGTTTTTGTCAAGTGAAGGGTTCAAAAGATAGACAGTTTCAGATTAAGGCTGCCTGTGTAACCCTAGCTCAGTCTTATTTGGAGTTTTTTAATCACAATTCTCACTAGATTAGCAACTGCTTGCTTTTCATGGCACCTCATCATTACAATTAAAGCAAATTATTAGCCTTGTGTAACAAAGAAAACACAAGGAAGAGATAATGTTGCTGAAAACATTTTGTCAAAGTGTAAAAGTAACAGAGAAACAGGGAAGAGAGAGTTAATTTCAAAGAAAAAGCTACAGTATGCTCTGGATAAGTGTAAGTTACCAATAACATCATCCTTTTGTAAAATTATATATAATGTAATATAATAACTAGGAAACAACATGTATCAAACAGCAAATAAACAATCAGCACACTGGAAGGCAGGCAGAAGCATAATGGAGGTGCATCTATTTAAGGGCAAAATGTCACTGTGATTTATGTTGGATGTAGGACCGAAAAAGGGAATTGCAGAGCTATGGAAGTTAACAGGCTACAGAAAAGTACAGACGAAATATTTAAGAGCAGTTTGAATGTTTCAGATTTGCACCAATAGCCTATATATTGGGACCTTCAGGATTTAGGCCAAACATACAATCTGAAGAAAAAGTCCAGCGAGGAGATCCCAATATGAAATAGAAAGGCCAGAAGTTATGGGCAATACTAACAGTGAAGATTCAGAAGGAGAAAGTGTATTCTATGTTTTCTACTATTGTTCCCAGTCAAGTTCACTATACTTGCACTCACAGTGCTGCAAAGAAATGTGGATGCTACCAACAGTGCTATTTATACTTATAATTGCAACAAAACCCTTCAACTAGGACTCAGCCCAGATAATAATGCTCTTTAACACTGGAAGACAGCCTATTCCAATATAAAGAAAACAGAGGAATTTATGTAACAGTCTGCCTGACTTCTCAGAAGCTTTTAAAACCTTCTCAATTCTACTGTCAATGGTGACTGAAGTTCCCTTTCCCATAGCACTCTCTCATAGTCTCTTCTGATAGCAAGACTTTGGAGAATGAATCTAGTTTAAAATCCAATCTTCTTTTATCATGTAGACACGAAAAAAAAAAGCAGAAAAGATGTAGTGAAATGTCATCCTCTCTTTTTAATCAAGTGTTTTTTTCATCTTTTCTGATTTAATGGCAAAATACTTCATTTAAGGGTCGCTATTGTTAGAGTTACAGTCAGAAAACAATATTTAGTGTCCATTGAATTCTTTTGATGCCCCCTGCAGGCCATGCTGGATAGGAAGCCTAAATCCTCCTTGGAGAAATCCTATAGGTAGTATCAAAATACCTATTTTATTAAGAAATACAGCTGCTACCAGTTTAGCTTGCCTCATGAACTTACTGACACGCAGTCCTTCCTGTTCCAACACGCACAAGTGAAATGTAAAACAGTTCTAGATTCCTTCACGCTGACCTAATTAGGCAGAACAAGGAAGGCTGGTGGAGCAGAGCAGCACAGAGACGTGCAAAGCCAAATAAGGGGGTAAAACTGGAGACGCCCGTGGGACGTGAGGCTTGGAGGAGTCTGCTCCATCCCCGTGGGGATGTGCAGCTCCACTGTTTTCTATCCTGGAGATACCAATCTGTCGTCAAGTGCTTTTGCCCCCATGTGATAGTGACTCCTAGAGATGAACAAACTTCTGGAATTAGTCAATAGCACAGCTAACGTGGAGTCAGTCACCTTCAAGAAGCTGAGGGTTTCCCATTAGAGTGGTTTCTCTTTACTAAATGCCCTCCAAGACTTCACAGTACCTGCCTGAGATTCTTGCTAGCTTCTCTTCTCCAACTTGGTGCAGGTTCAGAAGGATCCTCAGGAACAGACATGATAAAACTGCATTAGTTGGTTTTTTTTCATTACTTTCCTTTTTAACTTTGGAGATGACATGTAATACATGTTTCTCATAAGGGTTCTGTTTTGTTAGCAGTTTGGATAAAATATTCAACTTCGGTACTCAGGAGGAGAGAAAAACTGTAATCACACATCATTAAATGAACCACCCCACTACCCTAGCAACATGTAACAGGATACAGTGGGCTATGAAAACCTGACTTAAAAAGTTAAAATTACTCTTTCTTTAAAAATCAGGATCAATCTTTTTTTTTTCTTCTTTTTTTTTTTTCTTTTTTTTTTCTTTTTTTTTTTTTTTAAGAAAGATACATAGGTCTTGGAAGGCAAATATGGTGGGATAATTCCTAGATAAAAAATATTAAGGGTATAGATTAAAGAAGAACTAGAAGACAGACGTTTCTAAAGGATGTTTGTGAGATGACTTGCAGGGAAGTGAATAATACTGAGAATAGATAATTAGCAATGGGAAATTAGTACAAAAGAATGTAAGGTTCTTATAACCTTTTGTTACTGCTGTCATCTGTTTTTTAAGGGGAAAAAAATCCCTCTGAGACAGGTAGTCGAAGTTTGATGGATGCACACAAGCTGATCTGGGATCATTCTGGACTTCTCAAATCAACCTACAGCAGTTTGGAGCCAACATGCAGCCAGTGAGAATAATATGGGTAGGAAAGAAAGGACACAAGGTGCAAGCAAATCTCTCCAGAGGAATCGCTGCTATTTTCTGGTTTTCGTTACACAGATGTTAACTGCGAGCTATTCTGTGTGCTTGTTTGATAGCTAATGTCTAAGGTATAGTGCTTTTCTTCTGAAATGTCATCTTCCTATTGTGAACAGTGAAATAACTGCCACGCTGAGGTTTTGGGGGTGGATTGTGTGCTTTGTAGGGTTTATCTCTGCCAGCCTCTTGCAGGAAAACTCTGCCTTGGCAGAGAGCACTCAGAAGAGATTGCTGTTTCAAGTCTTGCTCAGTTTAGGGAAACTAGAATAACTTTTCACTTTTATTCCTTAGAGGCGACCAACCAAACTTAATTTCCTTCCCAAAGAATGAGAGGAAATTAAAACAAGTGTTTAAAGGGAGTGGAGTATATGCTTAAAACATATGTGAGAAAGTCAGTTTTAGCTAACACGTGCGCACACACACACATACATTATTGTGGTAAAGCTTTCAAAGCATCACCTATTTTATTCACACACCAAAAAATTCAATATATTTACAATTTAAAGCACTTCTTTGTACACAACATTATTCACCTTAAGACTTGTTCTGATTTATTCTGCTAACTGAGGTGGCTGTGCTGATTCAGATCACAAAAGAAGTGGTTGGATGAGGAATAGCCCAGGCTTAGGCAGACAGTAGTTGTTCAGCTGGACAGGGTGTCAATGGGAAGACACAGCCCATTAAGTTCAGTGAGTATGTCATTACAAGGCAAAAACTGGTGGACAGGGATTTCTTACACACGATGAATGGAAAGAGAACAAGGGGATAGGCCAACATCGTGTATCCTATTCCCTGAGCAAATATTACCATCTGGGCATTCACAATTCCAGAAGCTGATCAGGAATGAGCCTTCTTTACAGGCTGTTAAAGAAATGGATAATAGGGCATATCCACACTATTGGCACCTTAACTCAGGGTAAGTGCCACAAAGACTTTGGTTCCTGCTCCTGTCTGTGGGATGCCCAGCCCAGGGTTCAGTGCAAATTGCACAGTTGGCCCTTGGGGCAATGAAGAGGGAAGGCAATTCAGCTTACTAATGATCTTGTTTCCTCTGTGATGAGGCATTTCACTTGAAATAATTTCTTAGGATCCTGTCTTCTGCTAGATATTTAGAAGTAATTTGGAAAATGTAAGCTCTTTTAAATTTGTCTAGGGTGAGAATAAAAACACAAACCTATTTGTTTACCACAAATTGTAAATCTCATTATTTTGTTTTCCAAATTTTCAGAAAGCTTTCAGAGCAGAGTCTCATGTTTCCAAGAATTCCTTTAAAAATTAGTTATTTAACAGTGCATTTAGTAATATTTCAAGCACCATCACAGTTAATGAATTCTGCTGTTGCCATGTGAGCAGTACATCAGGCTGTGTCATTGCAGTCTCATTTAATCTCTTGCTTTGATTCTTAACTCTTGCAGCTTCAGAAACTGGCAGTGCCAGGGAACTCCAGATCCCCAGTGAAGGCTAGGCAAGGAGTCTATAAAGTAATTTTAACTGTGCTGCCATTTTCAAAAGAAAGGGTAAGCAAGAGCAGCTGCTGAGGGAGTCCTCTGGGTGGCTTGCAATCCTTTATCTCCCTGAGCAAAGACTGCTGCTGACTCCTAAGGTTCCATGTGAGCTCAGCAAAGCCAGGAGAGCTGTTCTTTTAGACACTGTCATTTAATCATCCAGGGTAGAAAAATGTGTCACAGATCTGAGACAAGAATCTGCTGCTGTGCTTACTTTGCTTTGCCTAATGGTCTATCATGTCATTCCATTTTATCTCCATCTTAAGAAGGTATGAGGAATCCTCTAGGCACCCTTTATCTAATACCTCCTGCAGAACAAATTGCTTTCACTCCTTTAAGTTGTTCTCACTTTCACAGTGATACAGCAAAGGAAAAGAAAGTTTCTGATGATTTACAACAAGAAGCAGATAGCATGCCCTCCTGGCAACACTGAAGGAGAAGCAGAAAGTTTTCATAAACATGTCTAAAAGGCAAGATCTGAAACAGCTCATTGCAACTTCAAAAAGCCCTCTGCTACAGACTTGGTATTTATGTCCACAGCCTGTTGCAATTTGGGATTGTTCAGCTCTCAGGCAGAGATCTAAGGCTGCTTTTCCAGGAAAACACACAATAATTCTGAATTTTAAAAACAGCACTTCTAAAAGGTGTTATTTGTTGATGCCACAATTCCCGAACAATGGGAAATGAGAAGGAAAAAAAAATAGCAAAGACGTGGAAAGGTAGAGCAGCTGTAAAGTTGCCTTCTGGAAAAGGACCTGGGGGTGCTGGTTGGCAGCAGCTGAACATGAGCCAGGGTGTGCCCAGGTAGCCAAGGAGGCCAGTGACATCCTGGCTTGTATCAGAAACAGTGTGGCCAGCAGGACCAGGACAGTGATTGTCCCTCTGTACTCACCACTGGTGAGGTTGCATTGCAAATCCTGTGTTCAGTTTTGGGCTTCTCACTACAAGAAAGACATTGAGGTGCTGGAGAGTGTCCAGAGAAGGGCAATGGAGCTGGGGAAGGGTCTGGAGCACAAATTTTTTGGGGAGCAGCTAAGGGAATTGGGGGTGTTAAGCTGGAGAAAAGAAGGCTCAGGGGGATCTTCTCACTTTCTATAGCTACTTGAAAGGAGGTTGTGGCAAGGTGGGGGTCAGTGTTTTCTCCTGGGTAACAAGTGACAGGACAACAGAAAATGGCCTTAGGTTGCATCTGGGGAGGTTTAGATTGGATATTAGGAAAAATGTCTTCACGGAAAGGGTTGTCCAGCATTGGAACAAGCAGCCCAGAGAAGTGGTGGAGTCACCATACCTGGAGGTATTTAAAAGACATGTAGATGTGGCACTTTAAGACATGGTTTATCGGTGGATTTGGCGGTGCTGAGTTAATGGTTGGAGTCAATGATCTTAAAGATCTTTTCCAACAAATGATTCTTTGATTCAATGAATCAAGCTATTTAGATCAGAGGTCTTTTTCTTTTGTGTACACAGGGGCCTACAAAGCACTGCTCAGGAACTTGAGACTGTGGGAAGAATACCGAAGGAACATTTTAGCTAGATAAAATCTCCTAGGAAAAAGCCTCATGAACCTGGTAATAAAAACATTTTTCAAATGCACATTGGTTTCAAAGGAATATTCGCCTAGTACAGCAAAATAAGCTCCATCATTTTGACATTATCAAAGTAAAGGGAAAAAATCCCTAATTCTAAACACAGTTTCATCTAAACCCAAAACAGTTTTTCTGACTGTTCAAGAACCTTCAGCAAATGAAAGAAAACACATATTTTATGGAGCTTGGCTTCAGATGCTATTCCAACAAAGAATAGATAGTAAACTTTTCTTGAGGTCTTCCGACATTAGATTTTGCAAATGAAAAGAAGGCAGGATTTTTCTAAGTTCACTTATATTTCTATAAGGAACAAAATATAACAATATAACAAAACAATATCAGGCCCTGTAGAAGGTTCAGCATTTTCACAGCTCAGGGTTTGGGAAAAGGTAGTCTACAGATGGATGCTGTTCTCCAACACCACATGCACATATCTGGCAATGAAAATTTAAACCTGCTATTCATTTGAAGACAGGCAAGGTAGAGCTGTTTGTTTGAGCTACAACACTGAAAATAAACCAGTTAATCAACAGCACAAGTTTGCACCCACATCCTAAACATGTCCATTCAAGGCTTTAATTGCATTTATAACACAGACCAGAAAATATGCTACAGGAGGAGGGCTGGAACAAAAACCAGCTTCTGTGACTAAGAGAAAACAGACAGTGTGCTCATTTAAATGGCCAAGGAAACTGTGTGAGGTTGCAAAAGATGGGAAGAAACAGCCTGAAAATAGTATTAATATGGCTCTGTGCATAACTGATTGTCTTCTGCAGATTGTCTGAGTCTGAGGGAGAAGGGCAAGGAAAAGGTATTTATTATTGCTGAAATGAAAATCTGAAAGAACTATTTGGTGAGAAAGATCACTTGGTGGTTTTGGACACAGGATGGTCCATTCAGCCTCAACCCTTTTGGATCTGAGTCAAGAGAAACAATCTAAAGAAAGGGTTGGAGTCAGAAAGTTGCTTGGGCTGTTTAAATGACTCATTAGATAGAACTCTAAGCCAGCGGAAGACATTTCCAGATTTTATTGATTCTTCCACTTTCAGAGGCTGAAACTAGTATCTCTTGCTCCCCAGGAGAGATCTGTTCTGATTTTCCTGTCTGTATGAAAGAGCTACAACAGGCAGCTCCATGCTCTAAAATACTTTATCAGACAGTGTTTTGACTGAGAAAACAGAAGTTAAAGTATTCTCTCTCAAGTCCACGGACCAAAGAGACATCCCAAGTAAAACAAAAAAATAGAAGAACTTCTACACTCATCTCCAACTCCAGTTTACTGAAAATCTTCACAAGTTTGCAAAATATGGTAGATGGAGCCTCATTCATACAAAGGCTGAACTGTATTACAAGCAAAGCTGTTTCCTTCATGTTGCTTTTTATAGATTATGCTGTAGGCCTAAACAGGTTAGACAGGGGCCTTGATCAATCAGTGGATTAGTCTGGGTGCAGCAATTATGTTGGAAGAGAGATATTCTGTGTTTCATAACCTATTGCAGCATTCATTTGGACTGTGAAGGCTGTATCAGAAGTAAGTTGGTGGTTACACCTACAGATATTTCTCAATCATAAAAGGTGTATGAGCTTATATGGTTCCCTTGATCTGCCTTTCTATTTTTTGCCTTTAAAAAAACATTGCAGGAAAAAGCAGTTGAATTGCAACATCCCTAAAATCTGAGAAAAAGCTGCAGTTTGCTCCTGTATCTGGTTTAGTGTGAGTGATTCATTTGAAGATGATGCTATCTGTTCAGTAAGCATTGTTCGCTCCCTGATTTCTTTATGAGGCAGGAATCAATGCTCCATTCACCAAGTACAAAACATTTCAATTTAACTTGCAAGCATATTCTGATTTCCTGACATCACCACTCCACAGACTTCTCTGAAAAGTTACTTCATACAAGTTAGCCCTGTCCTTTACCACTAGTTTAATGCTAATTACACAGGCCATGGGAAGAAAACACTTGAGAGCAAATCCCTGTGCTAGCACTTCTTGCAGCACAGCAGCAAGAAAACAAGGCTGGGAATCAGTCTCCCGGAATATCAGACACATATGAAACCTTAAAAGAAATATCCACTTTCTCACTATACTTCTTAGAGTGTTCAGAATGATTTAGCTGACCCACTGTTCCCACAGAAGCCTGCTTCTGAAAATTAATGCCCATTGGAAAGCTAACTGATATTAAAGGAATTTGACAGCAAAAGCAACCTGCTGTGTTCCTCTTGACCACCGTCCAAATATATACCCTCTGATTAGCACGATCAGCAAGATATGATTATCTCACAGTTATACTGCAGAACCATTAGTCTGTATTGTTGCCTCTTTCCTGGAGTAGCTGCAGGTGATATGGATGAATGCTATCAGTTAATGTCAGTTATTATGATGTCATAACAAAAATCACACATGGAAGGGTGGGTGTTGGGTTTTTTTAACCTAATCACTTACTTCTGTATTATTGTAGAAGGATAAAGTCACAATTTTATTGCAAAAATAGGTGCTAAAATTCCTAGGAAATTAATCTCTTTTCAGATGCTTAAGAAAGTGCAAGTGTGCAGTAAAAAGATTGGTTTTTCTTCTGATAAATCCATGTAAAAACACACTGTATGAGGGAGCCAAGTATTTAATATTCTAGGCCCGACTCCTCAAATCAGAGCAGCTACTTGCTACTCTGCTGCCTGTGTAATCCATTAAGCAGCCTTAATCTGACAAATGAAGGACAGCGGCATTTTAGTAATGGGCTTCCTCTTTGCTTAGGAAGGCTGCAAAGGGGCTCTGAGCACCGTCACTCTCACCACAGCCCAGAGGAAGGCACAGAGCTCTCCCTGCCTGAGCTCATTGCAGCTGGGCGTGCAGAAGAGCAGCAGATATGGCAGAGCTGTGCTCCCACAAGCTCAAGCACACACTGGGAGCAGCATGCTGCCTCTCTCGGCTACGCACCAGCATCCAGCTGTGGCTCTTCGTGTGGTTTGGCTCTCAAAAACACCAAACTGGCAACGTGACTTTCTTGCACCGGCAAGGCTAACACTCATTTATCCTGCTGATTTCAGCGAGGGTGTTAGTCACTCTGCCAGGATTGTTGTCAACCCTCAGGCATTCTTCCTGTATGATTTCCCCAAAGGCTGACTTTTAGACTGTGCATGTGTGGGTCCAGTGCTTATTTTTGCTCTTCTAAGCATTTTTAAAAATTCCTCCATAGCTCAGCTTGGTGATACATGATGAAAAGCAGGTGGTCGGGAGGCTGTTTAAATGCCCCTTGCACAGCTGGGCAGCAATACTGTGGTGCTTTAAGTCTTCTGCAAGTAAAAGAGATGGATCAGAAAATAATGCAAGCACTTTTGCAGCAGTATGCCAAGCACATTGGCTCCACTCACACAAAATCAATTGATCTTTAGCAAACAGACTGCCCATCACTCTGAGTTTTTCAATGGATTTAAAGAAGGGAACAGTTAGCAGGAAGGCTCCAGTCTTGAAAACACAAATCAGAGACTAGACAACCAGGGAGGCCCAGGGCCACTTCAGATACAAAATACCAGTGAGCCACTTCTTATATATTCTTGATTTCATTTTCATCCTATGGTGTTTCAGTCATCACTCTGCAGTTTCCTGGGTGCACCAACCTAAAAAGCCTGGGATGCTTTTTCTCATGGCCTTTGCTTTTTTGGAGGTTGGGGTGGAAGGACTAGCTGAAAACACAGGAGCACACAGAGAAGTGAATGAATGCTCCAAACCAGAAATCACGTGCAGTACCTTGCTGGATCAACACAAGTTATACACCTCCTTCCTTTCAATCCATTTGACCACTGCTGCAACCTTTTGACTCAGGCGAAAAAGTTGAAGTAAGGTGTTTCTGCCAAAGATGTTAACGTTTTATGCAGTTAAGTCCCTAATGCAAAGTTAGGGAAACAAGTGGAATTCACATCAAAATGGGAGCCTTTAATTCAGCACTCTGCCTAAAGAAAAGCTTTCTGACACGGGTAAAATGTGCATCTAATATGTCAGCTAGATATTTTTACAGCACGGTGTTCATGCATTGATAGTGTTTTAACCATCTGGTGAGCACATTAACTCCTCCAGAGAAGGGAGAGACAGCGACAAGCGCAGCAGAGATCTGCGCAGTTTACATTACGGCTTTACGCCCAACCGTGAGGTCGCAGCACTGCGCCCCGGGAGCAGAGCTTGGCAGCAACCAGCAGCACGTCAGAGGAGACCAGACACAACCCTTGCACTCAGAGGGACCACACTTCTTCCTCTCTTGACAACTGACACAGATTTCTGAGAGCACTAATCTGAGTAGAATAACCCTGAGCAGACTGTCTGTGGGAGGTGCCATCAAGGCTCCTGGAAGTGCTACCACAGCGCACCACGATGTGCCAGTCTGGTTCAATCACTGTTTTCACAACATAGCAGGAGCAAGACACAGGAAATTGTGTGAAAGGAGTAACAGTGTGGAGAGGACACTAAAACCTACTCTAACATCAGTTAGGGAAAACTAACACAAACAAAAGCTGGCAAGCTGTAACCAGCAGGGTCGAAGATCTGCTTTCAGAAAACAGGCAGGAAAGGTGTGAGGGAACATAACTTCCTTTTATAATTGTTGGTTCTGCTACCTTGGCACAAAAAGAAAGCACACAGATTTTATCCTCTAACTGACTCCAGGTCATTGGAACAAAACACTTCCTTTAATTTTAATCACAACTGCTAAGCAAAATTTTGCTACTCCTACAAGAGGTGGTGGTACATAAACTTTCCTCTTGTCATCTCTGAGGTGTTCTCAGAAGAATGTATCAGTTAGCATGGCTGGGAATGATGCAATCTCAGTCTCCTTTGGAAATGGATACTTCTGTCCTCCTTTGGTAACTTAATTTAAAGGTTTGTGTGAGGCAGAATGGCCAGTCCCCGAGCTACTGACATCCATGTTTCCCCATTCTCTTCCTCCACTGCAGCCTAGAATGTTTAACAGGGTGAGCTGGTTCAGATATAAAGGAAGGTGTATCTAAAATCCTTCATTGTGGTTTGTCATTGCTTCCAGTTAAGGCAATATTTGGTTTTGGCAGTGTTGTCTTTAAGTCATCAGAAATTTCACCCCATCTCATTTAAAGCAGACAAGTGTTTTTTATAAGGTGCATTGAGGTGACTAAAGTAGTAATATCCAGGATTACACACCTCAGAGTGCAGGTGCCAGATAAGTATCATAGAAGGATCAATTAAGTGACTTTCAGAAAAAAAAATTTGGTCTTTCCTATTGCCCTTAAGTAACATGGAAATGCTCTCAGGTTTCACTGGGTATCAAGATACAGTTTTGAAAAAATGATAAAATGTTCCTCCAGCATAGGTCTGCCAGATGAAGGCAAATCAAAATATTGTTGAGATAGTAGGTAACAGGCATTGGACATAGAATCTGCACACAAGCCTTTGTATTTTCAAGACTTTACACCTAAAGCTGGTTATTCTCACTGTTGGTTTCATGTGACTATACAGAGGAAATAAGAAGACAAGCCTGGGTGACATGTTTCATAAGCACTTCTGCAAAGGTGAAGAGAGTAAGAATTTGGCATCCAAAACTGTTCTAACTTTACAGCAAATCTCAAGATAAGGACAAGCCACGACACTTATGTCAAAGGTCTTTCTCAGGACATAAATAAAAGCAGAGATCTTGCCAGAAGTTGGTTCAAGGAACTTCAGATTTTCTGAATCTCTTACCTACAAATAACCAGCTCACTGAGGAGTCCTTGGTTTTTCCTATGAATGACAGATTATTAACTTCTAAAATGAAAGTTCTGTCAAGAGTGGATGTGACACAGTGAAAAATGGAAGGCATGCTGCATTGCCATCAGTTCAGAGCTCTGACATAAATTTTATCTTATTCACTTCCATCCACAATTCTAAAAAATACAAAGGCTACAGAAACTAAATTTCTGTATAATTAAATCCACAACCATGGAATTTGATACTGTACTTAAAAACAATTTATTTCATTTATTTTCCCGGGCAAAAGCAGAGTATGAAATTTCATCACATATGTTTGTTCCTGCAAAAGCACTAATATAATTAAAGAAGGGTCTTGTGGTTAAGATGTGACTAAAAGACAGCAATGATAGAAGCTGTGTACAGCTGCTCTAGAGCTTACAGAGGTTCTGGTTTGAGTCTGCAGAATGAAGATAATTTAGTCATAACATAAAGTAGGCAAGAAAATGAATATTAAAATCCAACTGCAGAAATATTATTATTATATGTGCATTATACCAAATGCAAACTCAGAGCAAGCAGCCATGTATTCATTTTCTTTAAAATGCATTTTACACATTTTAAGGAATACTAGAAGCATCACAAAGTCCAAGGCACTGCACTGGGACTTGATCTAGGAGATTTTGGGTTTTTTTGTTTCCTTCCTATAGTGCAAACTAGAGAAGTTTATAGTATCACTGATAGACGACTAATACATTCAGGTTGTTGAAACCTCATGTTTCAATATATGCTCAATAATCAGAAGGCCAATATAATTTCTGAACACATTCCAACTGCACTTAATGCAATTAATTGGGTTTTAGGAGAATAGAATTGTAAATCCAAGCATACCTAGTGGACAGCAAGTATAGATTAACCTCAGTTCAAGGGGGGAAAAAAGCGATAATTCTTTCCTGTATAATATATTTTTCACGTAGGCCTCTCCTTTTAACAGCTTTAATCAGAGTAATTCCATGTTACTCATATGCACATCAACTGTAGTGAATCAAGACTTGCAAATTAGAATTTTATTAGCCATAACAAAGTTAACAAGTAATCTTTCAGTTTAATACTTCAGTGTCATTTACTCTTTCCATTTTATTTGACAGTAGCCCTCGATACCCTCAGGAAAGATAGAAATTATTCACCCTTAGTGGTCACTATCAACACATGCGGCCAATTGGTCTTGAATGAGGAAGCCACAGTGGCAAAAAAAAAAAAAAAATTCACAAACGCAACTGCAGAGCTTTGCATCCTTGTCAGAAACCTGAAAGCCTTAAGCAATAAATTATTGTATATTTCTGCAACAAAATCTCCTGACTAGTTTGAAACTAAAGTCACAATAACCAAAATTTCCTGCCTCAAGGACAACTGATGATATTTGTTCTTATGGGTTAATCTGTTTGAAAAAAAAGTCTGCATTTAAAAGAACAGACAAGTGCACTGGCTGCTGCTTGGAGGGGCATGGAGCTACATGTGTGGTATTTGTTATCAGCTTGTGAAACATATCCAATATGGTAGTGAGAGTTCCAGAGAAAATAGCTAAGCAATAATTAAATCAATCTGCTTACAAGATGTCAATACAGTTGTGAGTTTCTAGAGTATACATCAGACTTTGACTCCTGTGTAAAGCTCTAAATCTCTACTTTGAGCTTGCACCCACTTTTCTTTACCTGAGAAGTCATTCTGGACAGTGGAGGCTTTTAAACAGGAAAGAGTTTATCAGCCCACTGTTATTTCAGAACTGCTCGCTTTCTACACATTACCAGGATCTCTGTCTGAAAAGTATTTTAAAACAGTGACCTTAATGGAGAGACTCCATGCCAACAAGAACTTAACTGGTGTGCTGGTTTCCAGACTGGTTCCAATATATCTTTATGGTAAACTCATTTGCATGATGGTTTTTTGTGAGGACAGACTAAGAGGCAATGTGCTTCCTTTGAGTTTGTAACAGATTTGCAACCTGGGATTTATTTGAAAAGCTAGTTCAACTATAACTTTGGTCATAATGATTTGTCTGGCTTCTATTTTATTCTGAATGCTAAAAATGCTAAGAATTTTCATTGAAGGGAAGCTTAAGTTCCACTAATTCATTCTTCCACTACAATGGCCGGGAAAAAAGCGAGAGGGAGATGGGACTGCAGTGATGGTTTGGCCATAATTTAAGTGGAGAGCAGGAAGTATCTTCTCTCCACACATACCCAGGCCTGAAAACTCTTTGACCCAGGGAGCTTCAGAAGACCTAGGGAGTATCTGAGAAAGTTCTTGACATTGTCTATTGCAATGGCATTGAACTGGGCAAGACTGTTCAGCTTCCTCAACTCCAAATGTCTCAGCCACTGCAGGATCCTGTTTGACTACATGGTACATACCCCTAAATAAACAGATTTAAATAGGTTAAGATTATTCTTAAGCATGAAAAAGGCTTAAATAGAGAATATAAGACTATGTGTAACATATCTTCCCTCTGTGATACTGAGACCATCATAGAGCAATTGCTTCAAACTAAATGTAGTAAAGAGAAAAGATCAGCCAAGTAAAACAAATCCCTCCTTCTAATCAAGTATACTAAAATTTATAAACCGGATCTTATTCTCTGGGCTCAGTAGCTGGAGTTTAGTAGGATGGGAGTTTCAGAAGTACATCCAAATTTTTTGAAGCTCTAGGTTGTACTCATCTGCTGATGGGGTTCAGTTGCAGCAGAGCAGAATCAGCTTCTCTCTCTAAAACAGACACCTATTACCTGAATGGCAGCAGAATAGCTCTTTGAAATCCAGTGGTGACACTGACAAAATCTTGATTTACTGTAATGGGACCTAAGTCACTAAGACAGCTAGATGCCTAAATTTAGGTGTCCTCATATCGTGGATCCCACTCACTACAGGGTGACTTGAATGGCTCATTGCGAGCCTTCTTGAGTTACAATTTCTCAGACTAGAGCATCCAAGGACCTAGAAGGAATTTCAAACCCCAATTAAGCCTGAAAGACATTCAGAAATCAAAGAAAATTATTATTAAAAACAAATATCACAAACTGCAGTTTTCACTTTCCACCATATTTTGAGGTATATTATTGCAATTAGAAAGAAAAACTGAAATAAAATCTGAAAAGTAAGTGCAACTAGACATAAAAGATTGCATCTTGTTGCAAGGTCATAAAGATATTCTGTGGAATAGTGAGCTTATAATAAAAAAGCAAAAGCCCAAAGCTTAGGAGAGCTAACCATGGTTCTGAGAAAAAAATCAAAGTCTAAATGGTTCTTGAATTGCAGTGAAAGACTACTGTCCATGTAACTAAACACTAAAATAGTGTTAAACTAAACACTAAATAGTAATGAAAAAAGTGCTGATTCTGGACTTTGGTAAATCTAGATCTTATACAATTTTATCTCTGCTAATTTGACAATCAGTTTTTATCTGAGAATACTGGCTTGATTGCTGGATCAAATAACTTCAACGAGTCCTGTTTCTTGACTCCATCAATGGCATCTATATGAGCTCTTTTGACTTCTTCACTTTTCTTTACTTTGGCTTAAACAGACTTCACACAAGTTTTATTCAATAGACTTCTGCCAAATTATTTTCCAAGAGTGTATCTGCAATAAGAGGTTCATAACACTATAGGATCCCTCAGTCTCTCAAGTTGCAGACATTTCCCCACCTCACATCACTTCTGGGACAGTCAGGCAGGCATTACTGACTATTCCTCTATTCCACTATTCCTCTTCCATTTGCAGATGCATCTCCACTTCTGTCCCAGGAAGTTACAAAGCTTAATCACTCTCTGCTACTGAGAGATCCATAGAGGATGTAGCTTCTTAGAAACTGGTCCAATTTATTTGATGTCATCATCCCTCAGGGAATTGCATTTCGGACTGAGTTGAATGTTAATGACCAGCATTCCATGTTCTAAAAATGGTGAAAGGTCTATGGAATAGTCTCTCTCTGTAGCTATTTCTTGGATGCAATGTCAAGGATAAATATTAATAGGCCTTCTATAAATATAATAATTTGCCCGACAAAAAAGCCACTTCAAAGAGTTTAAAATTATTCCCAGCATCTTCTATATACCAAATCATGCACAATAATGATTTCCTGTATAATGATGGTATTAAATTGCATCTCAAATTCATGTCAGTGAAAATTCATTTAGTGTTTTTCACTTACAGGCATCGAAAGAAAATGAGTTAAGACAGTCCCACTACTGGCTGTGACAGAAACATTTGTCTTCAAATGTCTGTAAATAAGAAAAAAGGAAATAAGGATTGATTGATAAAAATTTGACTGGAAAAGAGGTTAGCCTTTTATTAGTATGAAGAAACTACTATCACAGATCTAGTCTGAGTAATGCACCATACTGGCAGAGAAGGGTTTCCATACAGCCCAAGGATGAAATCAATAGTCACAAAATTCAAGTTCTGACTGAAGCTCCTGACAACTAGTTTCTAATTCTAAAAGGAGTAGGATAAGGTCTTTTATTAAGAGGCAAAATAATGTAAGATTCATCTAGCGACTAATACTCTCTATTTCCAATACCCTGAGAACAACAGTATGTGAGTTAATTTTACCATGTGGAAAGAACATTTAATTTTATCAGAAGGAAACAATGAAGAATCTAATTTATTCTCCACATGTGTGCATAACCCCCATTGATATTAATAAGAGTTAAGCAGCCTATGGAGAGGAAAATAGGGCTCCAGATGTGGCAAAATGTTTTAAGAAAATTATGTGCAGCTCTCTAATGACCACAGAAATTATTTCTTTTTCTATATCAGCATAGAGAGAAAAATAGTTTCATATTCCGCCAGTCATGAAATGTTTCTGGCTTTCCCAAGGCTATGTGTATGTGAGCAGTGGAACACAGACACACGCAGGCAGATGCAAACACACACACACTCATAAATGTGCACATGGATGGTGTCTCACAGACACACAAGCACATCCTTCTCAGTTATTGCTTTTTTCCAACCAGGATGATCCATGGCACAGGGTTTTTTGAAATTCTACTGCTCTTCCTACTGGCTGCTCTTCCCAAATAGGGGCAAAAGAAGGAAAATTTTGCTTAAATGTTTTTTAAGTGACTGTTTAAAGGGCTGTCAGAGGTAGCCAACAGGGCCAATAAAGGCTGGTGAACAACCTTCTTTGCCCTATGCTGTGTTTGACTGGAATCCGACAAACTTTGGTGTGTGGAGGGTTAATCTTGATTAGCCATTGGCAAATTTCCACAGTTTCCCACTGGCACTCCTGAAGTGGGATGTGCTTTGATTTAATCGTTAACATTTGTACCGGTCACTTCCATTTTCTTTTCAAGATGAACTGTGATATAAGGTTGGTCTTTAGCTAGTCATTCCATCTAATTATTCATTCTTCTGAGGCATTTCCTTCTGAAGACATAAAAATACTTTGCTGTTTCTATGGTAGAGCTCTTTCTCTTAATTTTCTGAACTTTTTGAGAACACAGTGATCCTTATGCTCTTGTCCAAACCAACCACTGCCAAATGGGACCTCTGCAGACCCTGAAAGGGTTGTCCTTTTATTGGTGTTCACAGCAGAATTTTAACTGAATGTCATTCAACTTTCTTTTCACAGCATTCCCTGGGGAACTGCCTGGGCCTTGAAATCCTGCACTGCATGTTCTCTGTAGCCAAGAACTTGCAAACTTGAACCAAATCATCCTCAATGCTTTTACAGCCTTCATTCTGCCCAGCTAAGCTTATGACATGTTAATGTTATTTGCACACAGACACTTATTTATGACTCTTTTACATAGCTTTCATCCAATTTTATCTTTAATTTACTGTGCAATTTTAGAATCATACCATTTGCAGCACTTGCCTCTGATAAAATTCCCTGGAATTTGCATTTCACATAATGTTTTTGCATGCTTCAAAATGTCAGAATAATAATGAGAGCAGGACTTCTGAGGTTTTGTTCCCTTTTTACATTTATGGAATGAAAGACAGGTTTGGTATAGGCACCTCTGTTTACTTTCCTTTTGAATCATAGACAATAGGATCTTCAGTCTCTGATAAAAGCCCATTTGTACACTGAATGTTTTCCTGTCCACTTTAGCTGATTTCATATAACATGCAAAATGACTATTCAATAGTTAATTATGCATCAAATCGAGTAAGCCAAAGAATTAGCTTAATCAAGCATTCTTTTTCCCTGAGAAAAGAAAAGCCCCAAACAAACCAATCCAACCAGAAAAAAAACTAAAACCAAGTAAGAGCTATGACAGGTATTTCAGACAGGCTCCTGGCTTGACGGTCAGGAGACATTCATTCCCTTCCTGGTGTGGCTGTTTACCTTTGATGCTGATTTTAAACTGGAGATTTCATTTATATACACACACACACATATATTTATGGTATAGATATATGTTTTACAAGCTTTTCATTAAAATGTTTATCAGTTGTGTTTTTATCTTTGTAGGTACAGATCATATACATATAAATATATATGTATATGTGTATATATATTTATAGCAAACTACTTATGGAATAGAAATATTGTTTACTACCTATCCATCAAAATGTTCCCTCAGCTGAGCTTTTATCTTTGAAGTCCAAATATGCACCAGCCCACCATCCTGCTTGGATCACAAATAACAGGTTTAGAATTGCAGGAATACTGCACTGGGACCAAGACCAGGCCTTCCCTTCAAGGTCAGGGTTGTCACATACTTAAATGGACCTTACTTAAGAAATTTAAAGGGGCCAACAACTCAAATTGTGGGAGATCCTGTCCCTGTTGCTCACTGTCTCTATTCATCTATAGTACTCTATAGTCTGCATACAAGAAAATTTTATTCGGTTTTGAATGAGAGACAAACCTTATCCTCTTTTCCTTATATATATTTGGTCTGGATGCTTAAAACTACAGCAAAGGATCTCAGGCAGAAGATAAATGACTGGGAAAAGTTAACTTAAGAAGCAAAGTAATCCATGATGCCATATCTCAGAATGAAGTTGAACTTACTAAAATCTAGATTTCCCTAGGATAATGGTTCAATACCTAAGATCTGCAGAGCATATTGGATACTTGCTGTTTACTCACAAAACCCTTAGAGCTCAAAATCCCATTTCTAACCTTTTTCGTGACTGAGAAATTTTAAGAATAGATTTGTTGGTAAACCTGTGGCTACCTTGTGGCTGCCCTTGGTGGAATGGTACTAAGCAGGTGTATGGGGGTTTTATTGCTTGAAAGGATGGATTTTCATTTATAAATGCAACAAAACTCTCAGGTTTTGACTAGGTACATTTGTCTCTCGTGGTTTATTTCCTCCTCCCTCTACTGCATAAAAAATATATTGACACTACCTTGTGGCATTACAATTTTTACTGTGGTGCATTATAGTTTTCAAAGCACAGTAATTTTTATGATATGTGGTAGCTTAAAGGAAAAAGGAGCATCCAGCAGGGAAATGAAGGGTGAAACTCTGGCCTCTTTGAAGTCAGTGAGAAAAACTATTACTGCCTTCAGTAGAGGCAAGGTTTCCGTCCAAGCATTCAGGGAGAAACATGGAGCTATATATTGATTTTATCTCTTAGGCAAAACTGTAGAGAAGAGAAGAGAAATGCGTTCATCTGGAATCTCGGATGGTTAATGTCAGTAGCCCTTTAGGAAATTGTGTTACATAGATGAATGGTATGTTGGTCCAATCAAATATCCCAAATCTCTACATTTGACCTCCAAGTCTCTAAACGAAGAATAAAGAACCCAACTGAAAAACCATTATAGCCTGTAAGATTTCTGTTTACATATGTAATACAGAGCATCCAATTCTGAACATATTTAACACAGCCAAGTTTGAGGCTTCCCTGACCTATGTTAGTAAATTGCAAAGCACAAGGAATTAGATTTAGACAATATTTTATAAAGGAGCAGTAAACATTTATAAATAAAAAACATATTAATATGGGAATTCTCCTCTAGTAGCTGACCCTCTCTAATTTATTTGTAGCTAATTAAGAGAATATGGTATCACAGTTAAACTGGGGAAGTATTGAGATAAATAATTCATGAACATCTGATGTAAATAACTTCTAAATAGATACTTTGACTAATTTACTTTTGACAAATAAATGAGCAAAGCTTTGTTTTTGCAATAGGCTGATAACCACAATGTTCAGTTCTGAAATAGAACTTATTTTGGACAACTGCTGGTTTAATTTCTAAAGGCTCATAATACACAGATAACAAAACATACAGCTCTACCACTATTTGAGGAATCTGAGTATCTGAATACGTTTTTGCATTGAACAATTCTCAAATCCATCAGCCAAAATTTGTCAGTAGCAAGAAACACTGAGAATGCTGAAATAGCAAATAAATTCATTAATTAAAACTAAGTTAGGTAGGTTTGCATATAATTCACATACAAGGCAAAAAAAAAGACAGGAGAGTTAATGCAGCTCTGTTCTGAACCCCACTCTTTCTTCCTTCTTAATGAAAGAATAAAGCTGAGGCTTTGATATCACTGCTTTGTCATGGTAATGGGGAAGCTGTGAATTCAACATGATGACTTTACTGCAGGTTGAAGAGAGATGAGATGTTGAACTGTGAGGAAAAGAATTTATTTAAATGTTGGTCTAGATAAAAGGCCAAAGGTTAATAAAAACTATGCGTTGTACGTTATGGATTTTCTTTTTAACAGAGATGTACTTGAATCAATTCTATATGAAAATCTCCATTTAGGCCTGTTAGACCCATATTTCATATTGAATTTGTTAACATATAGTAACATAAGAATTAGAATATTCAGAAAAGGAGACTGATTATTGCTGTTAAGTTCATCAAAATTGTTTCTATTCTTGTTTTTTTCACCTCTTCACCTACATCAAATTATGCGGTAGTGCAATTGCTTCCAATAATTATAAAGAGAGGTTGAGAGTAGCTCTTATACAAACATGACCTTCACAGTAAATAGGGATCCATTCTGTTCAGAGAAAGGCAGTACAGAAACATGGAGAAAAGTCCTCTTTTCCCGTATGTGTAGGATTTGTTTGATACTAGTTGCCTGGGCCAACAAAAGATTTCACTGTCCAAAATTATTAGCGTTTATGGTTCAGTAAAAAAATTAGATATATGCTTAAATATTTAGTAGTTTTGTGTTCCATGTCTGAAAAAATTTAAATGAAACACTGTCATAATCCAAAGTAAGAGCCTAATCCTGCTGTAGAGGAGAACGATACTGCAAATACTCCGGATTTTCAAATTCTGTTCTCTAAGGCAAAATATTTGAAATTTGTTGATTATTATTTCAAAAGCAAAAACACACTGAAGTTCAATTTCACCTGAACTGCTTCTGTAAAATTTATGGGTTTTTTAAAATAAAGTCTAATGGCAGTTACATAGTAGACTGGTAATTTCAAAATCTTTATCAGTTTCCAATTACGCCTTAGAGCTCCACTGCAAAAAACTTTGAAAACAACATAACAAGGAAATTCTCTACCCCAGCAAACTCCCTATCTGAGATTTAATTAAAATAGGATATATGAGACAGGAAGAAAGAAGAAAGGACAAATAGGATGGATGTTCATAAATTAGTCATAGCAGCAGCTTTAGCACTCACAAGTGATAACCAGCCCATTTGCTGTATGTTTTTTTGCAGAGCTAATAAAATTCAATAGATGCCTCTAGTTTGTTCACCAATTGAAGGTACAGAGCTAAAAATTGCACCAGGCATTATGGGTCTCAAACCTTCCTCTTTGGAGTATGTGGAAAAAAGTGAGAAATCAAAGAGAGTCTTGAACTATACCACCACCTGCTGTTGCAACCATTATGACTCACATAATTTATTCATACCCAAATACAGCGTGCATCTGCTATTTATTGATATTTTGGTTTATTTTTCTTATTATAGCTTCTGCTTATATTGAATAAAGTTTCCCAGTACTGTGGAGAGTATATAAATATGGATTATATATTGCTTATAACAGCCTTTCCTTTTCACAGCATCAAAGAATGAAAAATGCATTTCCTTCCTTTCCAGCTAAGCAATATAAACATCAAAGGAAGGATTAGCATTTTAGGTCTTTGCACTCTAAATCTTTGTGTCATATGTCTTGCTGTCTTGCACAGAACATTTATATTTCTATACCTATTACATAATCAGAGCAGTGGGCCAAACATCTTTACTTTCCTCTAATTTGCATAATTAATTAAATTCCAACATTTTTGCCAAGCTACCTACACTCACACTGAAATTACAACTGACACTTTTCACACTGAAATAAATTCAGAAATAAATTACCTAAGATTCAAACTGCCATGCTCCCTGCCAGGTGAAACTTTATGGCACACAGTAAGCCACTTCTCCCCTGCTAGAATAACCCAGCAGTCAGATATAGCGGATTACGGCAGACTCCATAAACATAATCCGAGATGCCATGACTGCAAAACCAGAAGGGCCTTGAGGATTGTGCTGCAGACACCTACAGGGGCTTGGCTGCCAGAAGGCAACACAAAGCTTGGCTGTCATATCGGATGGAGAGGGCTTGAGGCTGAGGAGAATCAAGATGTTCTGATTTCACGCCAGATGCTTTTAGGAGGGCTCTTATGAAATGGCTCCTGTATAATGGAGACTTCAACAGCTTAAAGATAGTGATATAAATGATTGTCTGCCTTAGATTAATTTCTTTCAGATGAAGTAATCCAGGCTGATACAGAGATTCATGTCACTGCAGGCTCTATCTAGAGACCTTTTTTTTGTCATCTATACTTGTATTTTAAATCTCTTTTTCTGCAGCAGGAAACATTCTGCCAAGTCAACAAAATGAAAGAAGTTCTACGCAGAGGTCTTTGCCTCCACTGTGAAAGTGTCTGCTATGCCTAAAGTTGAACGAGAGGAAACCAGGATATTAAATATGTGGATATTTCGCTGTGCAATAAGCCACTTGGTCAATAGGGTAAAATCTGGCTTCTGGAAGGAAAGCAGCAGAGTTCTGCCTGCTTTCCTTTATTTGTTATTCCTAGGTTTTCATTCTGCTATCTAGGGGAAGGGTGACTTTATGCTTGCTTTTATCCCATGGGAACATTAACAATTATTTATTAGCTAGGATTTTCTTTCTTTCTTCACAAAGTCATTGCAAGTTAGGTATGATAGTGATGACCATGCAGGAGGTAGGTGACCTTTCCTAACTGCAGAGTCTTTGTTTTGAAATAAGGACACAAACCAGTACATACTAGTTGGTTGGGGAACCAAGGCCACTCCAGAGGCCACTCCATAGCACAAAAGCAGCCCAGATGTGTCCTCAGCTGTCAAAGTCACTGTTTTGCACTGATGGCTCTCCAAATGCAGGTCCTCACCCTGCTTGCACTTACAATTTTACCAAAATAGATTCTTCCACCGAGTTTGCATGACAATGAAATTGTGCATGTACATACATGCCAACAGGTTTGAAAACACATTGTGAAAGAAAGTTACTTTCAAATGTAATTTTACTTATTTTTGTGTTTAGTTCAACAGTTCTTGGGCTGCCAGACTTATTATTTGCCATAATTCCATGGTGTTTACTCATTCTTGCTCATTGGAGAACAAAATGTGTGTGAGCTCGAACAGGAGTTTCACCATGTGGAAGTATGACAGTGGATACTTAGGCTACAGAAATAACCTGATACAAGTTTGGAGAAACCTTTTAGGTATTTTCTGAGGTTTGGGGGGTTTTTTTTTGGGTTTTTTGTTTTTTTTTTTTTTAGAAACAAGCAGGAATGGGTTTGGGTTCCTTTAATATTCCAACTATTACTTTGGGCTTTCCATATCTATTAGTTTTTGGAAAACAATGGCCTCTCCCACAGTGAGTCAAATGTTATTTCAAGTATCACATTGCTAGCTGAGCTTTAGCATTAAGCAGGCACTCCTTTGGAATTTTGGTATAGACTGAGGACTGGTTTGTTGAAACTTTGTTCTTCAACAAACTCTTTAATCTCTTAATTAAAAAATAAAAAGGCAAAGAAACAGACCCAAACCAAACATTGAAACTCTGTCAGTAAAAACTACATTGAACCAATCTAGAAGTAAGGAAATCTTCAAGGAATCTTCCCAAGGAATGAAAACCAGAAAAGCTTTCAGATCTTTCTTAGCTTAATGCAAAGCATACAGTTTGCTATTTTTCCTTCACAACTCACTGTTAATGTCAAATGCAGTGTTCTAAGACAATATATAGGGAAATGTGATTTTTCTGAGTTCCTCAAAACTTCTGGAAGCTCAGACTTCTCATCAAACTGTAGATCTCATGGAAGCAGGTACTAAATTAAGTTCTATGGAGGGCAGAGTGGAAGATTTTTATCAGATTTACATGAAGCAAACACCCATGGAAAGCCCAGGAATAGTACACATCAAAGTATTTGGTTTACCATTTAAAATTTATTCTTGATAGTAAGCATTTATGTCATTAATAATGGATATATCTGGGCTCTGCACAAATTAGACTAGGGCAGAATCCGTTTACAGTTTCTGTAAAATAGAACAGAGATTTGACTGCATTGTCTCTACTTTGCACTTTTTACACATAACAAGGCTACTTTTGTGTCATTTAAATTTGCTTCCCCTTTGATCTAGTAATTTTCCCTCTGATTTCATGGCTCTTATGTTCTTTGCTTGTAACAAGAAAAAGGCCATCCTGCATTGAAATGTGAAAGAGTTTCTTTTAATCTACAGTGCATTTCACTCAACTTTATTAATTTACTTTTCAGTGTTGTAGAAACTGAGATTACACAACCTCATACCTGCTGTTACCACAAAAATTATCAAGAGTTGCCTGTTGATAATTTCAAAGGTACACACACTCATAACCAGACATGTTCATACTCACTGGTTTTGGACAGAAAATGCTCCTTTTTCAATTACTGAAATATCTGGAGTAACCATTCTTTGAAGAAATTGCTGTCTTGATTTATCCAGATCTATGGGTGAAAAGATAATTTAAAATTAGTTATGGAAATTCTTTTCTGTCTGCTAAGTCTCAGCAGAGTGAGGGGGTTTTCTCCCTTTCAGGTTATTTGCCCCTTTCTCTGCAGATTTTGACAGTTTTGTTAACACCACCATATTTCACCAATCATATGAGACATGTTTCCAAGAGTTGCTGGCGAGACACGAGGACAAGACAGTGCTAGATTACGGAGGGGGAAATGAAGACATACCAGACAAATACACAGAGGCAAATACTGGAAAGAGGTATAGCAGAAGGAGCAGAAAAAGCAACCGTGTAGGAGACAAGCAAATGCCACTGGACTATTTGAAACATCACACACACACTGCAAGTAACAATTTACTCGTATAGTCTTGGTGTTTACTGGAATATTGCAGTATTTTCCTACACCCCAGGTATCAGCCTGGTTTTATGACCTATCTGCCTTTTTCATTTTGCCCTCAACACTCCGTCTTCAAAATGCGTGACACAAAATATTTGGCCTAAGACCAAAACGCAGCGACACGCCTGTCCTGGTTTTAGGTCCATACGTGGCAATTTATAGATTAATAGGAGTTAGTGCTAAAGCCTGGTTTAAAGCTCGCTCCTCCTCACACGGAGCAAGCCGTCATTACAAAACACAACCTGGAGAAGCCGGCTGGTGTCAGCCGCGTTCCCAGCGCTGGCGCAGCATCCCCGGGGGGGTTTGGGACCCAGAGCCCCCCAGCCGCGACGGCGGGACCGCGGCCGCTGCCGTCTCCGCCGCTAGAGGGGGTCTCGGGACCTGTTTTCCCGAGGAAAAAAACGGGAACAGACTGCAGGTTCTAGGGAGCCCGGGCTGTATTTTGGCTCCGGGAGGAAAGGGAAGCGGCTGGGCGCGGGTTACAGAGCGGGCGGGCGGTTTGCACGCTCGTTTGGGACGCGGAGGAGCTGGGTGGGTAAGGCTTAGATTGCCAAAGAAACTTTAATGCGCTTCCTCGCTCCCAAAGTAACTTTGTGTTAGACTCCCTGTTACGAAACATGGAAGGCTTTCATAAATCAGCGTCATGGCAAATAGGTTGTAAGCTTCTTACAGATCCCGTGCCAGCAAGGCTGTGTGCTATGCCACTCGTGTGCCCACCTCCCTGTATTCTTCCCACCCTCGTTTTACAAAGTGAGGTGGAAGCTTTGGGTGGTGATAAAACACTGCAAAAGAGAACGAGAAGGGCAGACAACAGGAGGAAGCCTCCAAGTGATGCTTTCTCGGCTCTTCCTCTGTCCCACTTGCACTTAAGACACAGGGCTGCGGCCCCGGCTGGTCGGCCCCAGACCCTCATGCCCCCGTTGGATGCTGGCAGCAGTGTGTCCCCAGAGCCCCCGCGCCGGGAATGCGGCGAGGGAAGGTGTGAGGGCGAACCCAAACTGCGGCCAGGCTGGTACCCCGCACTCGCTGTGCACCTGGCAGGGCGAAACCCTGTGTTGCTGTCGGCCTGGTTTGGGGGCGGGGGGGGGTGGGTAATAAGAAAAACTGATGCCAGGAGAAGAGAGAAAAAATAAAATGGAAAGGAAAAAAGCGAAGGTGGGAGCGTGCCAGGAGGGAGAGAGAGCCCCGCGGGAACGGAAGGCAGCCCGCGGGGGCAGTAGGCGGACAAAGGGCGGCGGGGGCGAGGGGCGCAGCCCGGCGTGGCAGCGGGGGGTGTCCGGCGGGGCGAGGGGCAGCCGAGTGCAGAGCCCACACTGCGGCACCGCCGAGGGGGCGCCGGCCGAGGCGCTCAACAGGCGCTGCCGCCCCGCCGGGACGGGGCCGGCACATGGCAGGAGCCGCGCTCGCTGCCAGCCCCGTGCCAAGCGGCGGCGGCCGGGAAGGGGCTTGGCCGCCTCTCGGCGGGGCTGCCTCGCCGCCGGGGCTCGCCCGAGCGGGACCCACCCTGCCCGCTCGGCCGGGGCCGGCAGCCCGGCCGGCAGCGCCGCCGCTTCCTTTGTGTGCGTGAGGGGAGCTGCGGCGGGTCCCCCCGGCGGGCTGTCAGCGCTGCCCGCGAGGAGGCGGGGAAGGGAAGGGACGGGAAGGGAAGGGAGGAGGCGAGGGAAGGCTCTGGCAGGGCGGCTCTCGCGTCCCCGTCACAAGGTAAGCCCTGCTCCCCAGGGCGGAGAGAGGCGCTGGAAGCGCCGCGGGGCCCTTTGCCTGACCTGCCGAACGGCTTCGCCCAGCCCCGGAGAGCGGCCGGCAGCGCCTCGGCGGGTCGCCGCCGCCTCCTGCTCCCCGGCGGCGCGGGGAGCCGAGCGCGGGCTGCGGCGGCGGCTCGGCGCGGTGCGGCTCCGGCACTTTGCGATGGGCTGGCGGCAGCGGCGGCCGGACAGCAGCGGGGGCCGACGCGGGGCTCGCAGCTAAGGGGCGAGGAGGAGGGACCATGGCCGCATCCAGTAACTCCAGTTTGTCCGGCTCGTCGGTTTCCTCCGGTAAGTTTCTCCAGCGAGCGCCGCATTTCTCCCCTCCCTCCATTTTAGCGAGGAGCTACCTGTCTGCAGAGCGCCTCGCCGTCCCGCTCGCCCCGAGCGCGGCAGGAGCTCCCCGAGCCCCGGGCGAGCGCTCCCCGGGGGCGGCGACACCCCTGCCCGGGGTCGGCTGTCCCTCAGGCGGCACCGAAGGGGAAAGCCGGGACGGGGGAAGCGCGGCGGGGCCCGGTTCGCCTCCCCGCCGGCCTGCCGTGCCTTTGTGTGGGGTGAGGGAGAGGGGAGCCCCGCGCCCGGTTCCCTCGCCGCGGGAGCAGCATCCCTCCTGGCTCGGGAAGGGGCGCGCCCGCAGCTGGCGCGTTACCGGGAGCTCCCGCCGCGGCGTTTGGGGCGGCGGGGGCATTTAAAGACCAACGCGCATCCTCTGCCGTGGTCCCTGCGCTGCGGGACCGGCCCCGTACGGCACCCCGGCTGTCGTGGTGCTCTGGGGCGGGCGGGGGCTGCCAGGCGTGCCCCTTGGTGGGCGTTGTGGCACACCTCGCGTTTTGAGTACTTCTGCAACACCGCGAACAATTAATGTCCCGATCCAGATAAAACATGCTCCAGGTGAAGGACTGCCCCAGGGTTTCGGCAGCAAATGTGAGGAGCCTGTGGCTGCTCTGGGTTTTGGGGTGCTGGGAGGGAGGCGGTGCGGCGCGGCGCTCTGCCCCGCTCACCGGGGGGCAGGTTGGTTCCAATGCAGCCCCGCAGGAAGGCAGAAAAGTTACGGTGCGTTTTTAACCGAGGCAGCCTGAAATTGAGAGCAGTGATATAAATGAGTACCACTTGCCTGCTGCTTAGCTCACGAGCAGTTACTGTAATATTTAAGTTATGAGAAATTGGCTGAGAGTAATATCCTGGCATTTTAGTGGGCTGAAAGAGTAAACAGAAGCATGAACAAATTTGGGGTTCAAGGGACTTATGACTCAGTGTTTTCTTTGAGGTGCCAGATTGAGATTTTGTAAGAGCATTTCTTAAACATAGCAATATGTGCTGTGAACAGCAGACAAGATCCTTTGACTATCAATACAACTCTAGAAAAATATAAATGAATGTAAAGGGCAATAAGCAACTACAGTTTTTTTTAAAGACACTGTAACTTACACAGCATATTCCATGCCCCTGTTCCAGCGCTCCACACTTACAGCCAGATCCAAAGATGGAACTAGGTCCTAAAAGTATTTTAACACTTTTAATGAAAAACCACAAACATTGTGAGCTCTTACTGCCTTTACTTGAAAGCACCTGAAAGAAGTAGGCACGAGAAATTCTGCCTTGTGTTCACATTCACGATGCAAGAGTTGCAAGACAAGAATGAAAATAAGCAAGGATCCAGCCAACTTTACGGCTTGTTAGTGAAGGTACTCATTTGGGCAGAGTGGTTTTATTCTATGCATCATTTGTATATTTTTACATTTAAGTTATGTGATAAAACCAGAAACACCTTTAAAAGCCCAGGCTGAAACCTGTGACTCTCTTCCTTGGTGCTCTAACCATTAAGCTGCAGAAGCATGTTGCCAGCTTGGAGTAAGTGTGTAGCTCACTTGCTCAATGAATCTCAAGGTCTTTCTTGCTTCTCTCCAGTGTCTGTGGAAGGATATTGAACTCATACCTCCGAACCCCTCTGTCTTTACTGAATCTGGGCTTCAGGATCTGACTTGTGAATTGAGGGATATTTCCCCTGCAGTGTTGATTCAAATGCCTGAACTGCTGGGAAGAGTGGGAGTTCAGGCACATCCTAGGTGTGAGCAGTTGATGTCATCCAACTCCAGGTGGCCTCCTGCTCTCCAGGTAAATCTAGCGCCAAAATTAACATCCAGCCAAGGAACTGAGCTCTGGGCTTTATATGCACTTCATTAAGAGGTGTTCATCGGGGGGTTGACACTTGACAGGTCCCTGCTTTGTATGAAGCCATTAGCTATGACCTACAACAGTTCATGGTTTATCTTTTGTTTTGTATTTTTGCAAGCATGAGCACAGCTGAGCCTTGGCCCATGCCTGGGGCTCTTAGATGCCACAGTAGTACAACTAATAAATACTGTCAAGTACTCAATAAAGTAACTGAGTGCTCTTGACTTTCATAACTTATGACCTTGGAGTGGTTTTTGGTTTCATTCCAGTTTATTCAATCTATATTTCTTCTGTGCGGATACTAACCAGAAGTTAAATTCGCTGCGGCATGATAAAGTTTCCAATATTAGCAGACACACCATATCTGACTGTGGGCAGCTGTATTCTGGCTGTCTGTGGTTTAAGTTCTCAGAACTCAGCAAGTATTACAGCTTTTTGTTTATATGGTCTAAACAACCAGTCTTGCCTTAAAATTTAATTTGGTAGAATTTTTATGTATGCTTAACTTGCCAATATGAAGATTTCCAAATAGTATAATTATTTCTATTCCACAGAAGAGGGAAGGTTATGCTACCACAATGCATTTTACTAATTGAAAAAGGAAGTGAAATTTGATGTTGATAGCAGAATACCACGCTGCAGGACCCAGCTCTGCCGCTACTTTTGAATGCTGCCAAAGCTTGAGAATGTGTTAGTTACTGCAAGTGACCATTCTTGATGTGGCATTTCTGCTTCAATTCCTGCAAATTCATGTCAATGAGAAAGTTAAACAGTTTGAATATATTTATTGTAAGGAAGTTGCCCAGGAATTTTATGGTGTAGATACTCTGCTTGCCCACTTATACTTCTGTAAATGTTCAAGTGGGATTTATAGTCTTCACTTCAACTTGTGTCTACATTAAGGATCAGAATTTGGCTCTGTTCTGGAGTGGTTACTTATAAGAACTACCTGCCCAGTGTCATGTCAACAGCTGTAGCTGTTGTACAGATGGGGAACTAACGTGTGGAGAGCTATGACTTCAGCTGTCCACTAATGGTAAATGGTTTTATATTCATATTTAGGAGGCTGTTGCTCCTTTGATTTCACAGCTGGAGGACCGGTCCCTCCTTCAGAGCTCAAGTCTGTGGTCTGTGTACTCATCTCAACAGCCACTGTGAGGCTGCTAATTAGAGCTTCAATAGTATTAGGTACTTGTTACAGGCCCCCTCTGACAGACACCTATGAAGGACTTTTTCAGTAAACTGGCACTCACTGGTAACAAAATCTACAGGAGAGCCATGGGTATTTGTATTGCTATATAGCTGTCTGCTTTTGGAACAGAACTTAAGCTGCCCTGACTACCAATGCTTGTGTTTGAAGGTGGCTGGGGGAGAAAGAGAGGTAATATGCTGGGGGAAGAAGTGGGGCATGATAAGCAATTACATTAAGTATTCTTCTTTGGACCTTGGATGAATCTGTACACCATATAAAAAGCTGAAATTATAATTACTTCCATTGGGAATTCCACTTTACTTTCCTGTAATCTCTTCTTTAAAGCATACCCAGATGATCTATTAGCTGTATTCCTTGCAACCCCCTAAATTTTGTTTTTCTCCCTAGATGAAGTGCTGATTTAACCTCAAGCAGCATCTTTTCTTTCTTTCCTTTCTTTCCTATCCTCTGAAGAGAACTCTGCATGTTTCTATGCTTTCCTTCATGCTGTGGTCCCCTTAAATTAGATAATCCCTTGCAACTTCCCATCTTGGTATCAACCCTTATTCTCACTCATTATAACCTTTCTTTTTCAAAACGTTTTTGCTGTTGTTGAAACTTCTCCGCTTTTTCCTGGCAAACAATCCACCTCTCCCACTTTGTCACAAGCTGCCTCCAGTTTCCTCCACCCAGTAGCCAAATACTGATTATACAGAACTGATGAACTTGAGACTTGACTTCCTGGAATGTAAATAGAAGCTTGAGTGAAGAGATCTTTGTGGCTGTGCCTGTTTTGCTTCTCAAAGAAGCAACAAATGCAGCATGTTTCCCACCTAGGTTCTGTGCAGTGGTGTTTCTAAGTGTGGTACTTCTTTGTGGAGTTCTGCCATCCAAAGTTAGTACCAAGTGTCTATAAATCCCAGCTGCCTTTAAAACTTCCATTCTGCTTAAAAAGCCTTATGCCAGATACCCTCCCTGTAGCAGGTGGATAGGTTAGAGAGCTTGGTCTGTCTGTCAGGTAAGGGTCCACACTGAAGGTAAGAGCAAGTACAAGTCTGATAAATGAGAATGTGTAATCAGGCTGCCTTCGACAGCGGGACTCAGGCTGTGCCAAAACCTTTGCATCAGCCTGAGCCTGTGCTATGAGAGTGGTTACACTGCAAGAATTTGGATTAAGACCTAAGGCAAATATGTAAATGTATGTGCCAGTGTACCCAGTATTTTGTTTTTCCTTTGAGCTCCACAGACAAGTTTGCAGGCGTTAGGCTGAAGGGATAGCTCAGCACCTTTCTGCTTCCCAGCTCACTTAATGCTTCTTCATGTGCTGTAAGCATTTTGAGTAATACCTGTCAGTAGAGCAGGTGATGGAGTTAAAACTCATAGGCAAGCTTTCTGCTGCAGGCCTGGAGAAGGGCTTTTGTATTTTGTCAGGGCATTTTTACTTTTCAGCTGCTCTGATAAAAGATAAAAGGGTTCACTGCTCTGATAAAAGATAGCTGCTTCTCCCCCCATCCCCCATTTTTGTAAACTCAGATACTGTATAGAAGACTGTTATAAAGTCATCGATCATTGACGTTATTTCTTTTAATCGAAAATCTTATATTTTTTCTGTCTTGCAGCTCATAGAAAAAGGCCTTTAAGTATCATTTTAGCAGTGATCCTCATTTAATTGATAATTAAATTTATGGTTGATAAACTAATACTTGCAATAAATTGAAGGCAACAGATTGTTGGGGATTTTTTTAATAAATGGCCATGAGTTGTTTAATGGAAACATGTCGCTGTTGAGCAGCTAGCAGAGTAATGAATGCATCAGTTCTCAGTGGCAAGAAGGAATGACCTTTATTGTTTTGATTTCATCACATATATAGAGTTCTCAAAAGTCACCCAGATTGGTCAGTCAAAAGCCTTCCCCCAGGCCTGATTGGCCAGGCCTGCACTGCCCAAGTTCTGGGACACTGTTCCAAAAACATCCAAACTTTATCTTTATTTACAAAACACAAGAAAACTTCTCATGGGAAAAACCTGTGCTAGCCACAGCAACATAGTTCTTAACTATGTGTTTTTACACACACTCTACGTTTTGAGAAGAATAAAAAAGTGCTTATCAAGGGAAGAAGAAAAATCTTTGATGGTTCCAGTAACTTAACAAGGTCAAAATAAAATATTAAAGGCTCATGACTCTCTGGGGGTCATGGAGGTGCTGTGATGTGAAATAGGCAGATATATTATAAAAATGAAAGTCAACATGAACCGATTTTAATTAAGATGCAAGCAAGTGGGAAGAAATGAAATTACTATTGTACAGAGATTCAGAGAGATTCTAATTGGGAAAAAGATTAGTAAATGAAAATAGATGTTTATTCTTAATGATTTAATAGAAATAGTGTGAAACTGGCACATGAAAGCTATTTAAATCATGCTGTCACTATGCTGATAAGGTGCTACTTTTGATTTTTAAAAGGGCAGTAAGGGTTCTTTTTATTTCTGTTCCTTGTGCCAAGCTTCTGCTGGCCAGGGTGTTCTTGCTCTAAATTAAAGCTGAAGTCTTTTGTATCTGGTGATTATAAAGAATTCGCCATTCTTATTAAAAGTAATAAAAATTCAAAAGGGAAAAATACCAAAGTACTCCATTCTGATGTAGTGATTGATTCAACAGTTAGTTACTGAACATGTTGGCTGTGATTATTGAGAACAAAATAGCCTGGAAACTGGTACAATGCATGTCTGCTTCACAATTTAGCTTATAAACACTTGTGCTCTGTGAAGCAAAAGCCTTATTCTTATGGATCTCCTTGTCTCACAGATATATGTGGAGGATCAGGTGAACAGTCTTTCATGCTGTCATGCTGATGACCTTTCTGGATATCTGTTCTATTGATGAGTTCTTGCCTCCTGTGTGATGGCTCTAAGGAAGCTTACATATGCCAAATGCTGAGTGATTGTAGGCAGGAATATTTTACATTGGTTGAGTGTTATACTGAGTGCTCTTGTATCGTCATGCCCATAACATTTTACATGTTTGAAATTAGAATAATTTGGCTATTATGGTACATAGGTAAGTCTTAAACCTGGTGTTTTAGACAAAAAAAACCTATTTTTTTTAAAGTTGATTTGTTTATATACATGCCTTTGGCTAAAGGGCAGCCCTGGCTGGATTGGCCTCGCTTGCAACGTTGAATGCTGGCAGAAGCTGTTCCCATGCTGGGGAGACAGTCTGTTGTCACTCGTTTTTCTCTTCTACAAAAGGAAGAGATACTGAGGAGATTAAATATTTGGAGAACTCTGTGTTAGGGAATGGCACATTAATATTGCATGAAAAAGCTTTTGTTGCAGGGAAACGTAGCCGGATTTATAAAAGAAGCTATAAATCTGTAATTCTCTATATGTCACATTTTTACAGGTATAGTCACAGTTTGTCTAAGAATTACACAGTATCTAGTGTAAATGTATAGTTTTAACTGCTGTGAATAATGATCCATTCTTGCTGTCTTTTTCTGACCTTTGATTATGAGAATGTAAATTTGAATGTTGCATTTGGAGGTGGTTATTACCAGCTGTGAATCACACAGAATTCAGCAATAATGGTTTCATCATCCTGTTTTACTCAGCATTAGTCCAAATCCCAGGGCTGGAGGGTGAGTGTATCCCTGCAGAAGGAAACTGATGTTGCAATAGTGTTCTTGTAACATTAACGCACTTCAAAGTTTGCCCATGAAACTTGACAGCGCAGGCTGATGTATTTGGTAAGGTAAGGAGAGGTTAAATGGTTTTTAAAATTCAGAAGAATACACAAGTGTCACATGCCTTGCTTCTGGTATTATTGATCAAGGTCATCACAAAAGAATCAGTTCAGTAAATAAGACATCTGTTCTGAGGATATCTTTATCAGGCAGTCCAATTCCACAGAGACAAGGTGTTTCCAGTGTGGTGCTGTTACTGACAGTGTAGAAAGTACTAGGTGGGCACTTTCTTATCATCAGTGAATCACATGTCACCTGCTGTGACCTGTGTGTCAAGTCACATTTCTCAGTTTCTTCTTGCCAGCTTGTCATGTAGCTATTACTCTCCTTCCTGCTCACCTTGTTGCTGGCTGTTTAAACATCACTTTCACTTAGAGAAAGTACTTCAGTACGTTTGTGGTGTTAGACTTTTTATTTCATCACAAAACAGAAATGGATGTTAGAAGAGATTGAGACATCAGTTTGTAAATGAAGCTCAGTTGTTGAGCAGATGTTTAATTGCCAAAAGTTTGTCTTATCTTGACAGATCAATTGGTTAAATGTTTGGCTTCATGTATGGCAAGGAAGAAAAATGACAAGTACATGTCATGTACAGGCATACTGAGCCATTGCAAAGGCAGGCAGAAGTTCTTTGGAGATGGCAGTTCTCTTCCAGTGTTGTGCAGTGTGCCAGAGGGTGTGTGCTGTGGTCAAAAGCAAAAGTCTAAGAGCTCTTTCAGCATTAAGTTTACCATCAAAAGTCATGGATATCTGCAGTAATATTTTCTCCTGTGTGAAGTTGCACTGATTCCACCTTAATTCCCCAGTAAACTAGATCAGATTGCCCCAAAGGAAAGAATGGGGGGATCATGAGAGACTCAGACAAATTCTCAATTTTCAGCTTCTCCAAGGCATCAATATGGTTGCTGTTCAAGCTAATTGAGTGGAGCTTTTTGTGTGGCTGAACCCTACCTTTCTGTGCGTGTAGCACTGTAATATTTTGGCATATTCCACAGTGCCGTGGCTGCACAAACAGTGCCAGCCCTTGGATGTCCCATTTTTAAGCATTTACAGTGTGTGTAATCATATATAACTTAATAACGAGCCATATCCTCTCCTGATCAGGAGTTCAGGGTTAGGCACTTCCTGGCACAGAGAAATCCATTAACTATGGGCCTCTTTGGCACGGAAAATTAAAGATGCTGGTGGCTGACCTGGGCTGTTAGCCCATTTAGATAACTTTACAGGAGAAAGATCCATCTATTGCTGTTAAGCACGATGATACCAGCTCGGCCTTAAGTCCCTGAGCTGTATGTAAGCTGGGAAGCTGGTGAAATATGTAGGCTATAAAGCTGCTGTATTCTTTAACACTTCCTTATGTATCCACTGATAGTCATTGTGGGAGATAATCTACTGATCTGACCTGTCATTGCCACTCTTATATATAGAGCTGGTGGAGTTACTGCTGCTGAATCAGCACACCTTTATTTCTAGGTCCTGAGTTCTAAAGCCAAGAGCTCCTAAAAGAGAGGAAAAAATGGAGGTGAGTTTGAAATATGGAATTTTGGCATCATATGTTGCAGGTTAAAAACAAAAACAAAACCTGCACCTGTGTTACAAAGAGACCTGATAGGAAAATCTTACTAATCATGTGCTGTATTGACTAGTATATAAATTTGTCTCAAGCTCCCTTTCTTCCTTTGATTGAAAAGCTTTTTTTTCCTCTTCTCCTTTGCCTTATGAATACACAAACCAGCTGGATTTATGATCCAGCTACAGCTGGATCAGATTTCATTCTTTCTGATTCCAGTATTAAGGCTAGCAATTAATGAACTTTCAAGAGCTAGAACAGAATTTTTCATAT
Organism: Lichenostomus cassidix; assembly: GCF_008360975.1. Classification (NCBI taxonomy): domain Eukaryota; kingdom Metazoa; phylum Chordata; class Aves; order Passeriformes; family Meliphagidae; genus Lichenostomus; species Lichenostomus cassidix. The sequence continues at coordinate 34,450,257 of NC_139482.1, forward strand.
AAGGTTCCTCAAAGCTCCAAGATTTAGGGCTTTACAAAAAACCTGAATGTTGCAATCAAATTTTTGTAGTGCACAGAAGTGTCATAAAGCTAAATTAATTATTTGTAAAAGATTTTGGTTTGTTAATGAAAAACCCTTTATGAAGACAAGGTGTTAAGTCCTGACCCTTCAAGCTGCTTGGTCCCTTCTGTTCCCACTACATCAAGTTAGTAAATCAGCAGCTACTGGACTGGGAAGCTGCTTTTCCAAGTATTTTTATGTAGTTTCCATTACAGCAGCATCTGCTGTTATGATGGGACAAATTATTATAAACTATGTGGTAGACCTCCCCTCATGCGAGTACATAATTTATTTAAAATTCAATTATTTACAGTTTTCATACATATATATATATATATATATAGTCATTTCAATGGTGATTAATTTCCAAGGATTATGTACAAGACCTAAATTATATGTAATTTCTATAAATACCTGCTTCATGAGGGAGCATACTCTCCATAACTCCTGACCTTCTGCCAGGAGAACCAAGATGATGGGCAGTTTTCAGCATCATGAAGTGATAGCTCTCTGTTTTACTTTGCAATCTGAAGCATGTTGTTAGAATGTTGCACGTTGAACTTATTTACTGAAAGAATATTGAACCTTTTGATGTTTGAACAAAAGTGGATAGACAAATTTCCATTCTAAGCTCCCTCATGCTTGTTCGTGTCTAACATATTGGTGTGTGTTGGAAATTTTACTTAAGTTTAGAGAATAACTATAAATAATGAAATAGAACTGGCTGTCAGAGATGAAACTCTAGGCAGGAAGATATATTAAGCCATGGAAATAGTGATTGACAGGCGTGCTTTTTTCTCCTGTTCCATTATGACACTTAAAACAGCATTAAATCAGTAGGCCATGGAGAAATAAAGTTAGCTGGAGGATGGAGGTAAGTAGATGTCAGATCGGTGAGAATTCACAAAGCTTTGTAGACCAAAAAAAAAACCTGTTTTTATTTTGGTTGTACAGAGAGAAGAATCAGGATCCTGAACTTTCTTTACAAAGCAGGTTGCTGTGTCAGCCCATGTTATTTACCAGGGGGAGAATTTATGGGTTTTTAATGTAGGACCGTTGGTCATTTTGGTAGTAGATAAAAGGTTATAGGTTACAGGTGATAGGTTATAGCCCCTTTTCCTCCAATTGCACCAACAGCTGACTGTCCAAGTGAAGAATCAGCCTTTGCTGTGGTAGCATTTTAGGTACACATGTGACACAGTATTTCTAGGATACAAAGTTTCAGGGTTTTTATGGAACTCTGCAAGAGCTGCATTTCCATTGACACAGTGCCTGGAGTGACCACTGTGTTGGCTTTCCCTACAGTGCTTTGAGTGATTTCTCCTGCAATTTCAAGAAGTATTGTGAATACATGAGGTTTTCTGGGCATGCTGTTGTGTAGCATGGCTGGCTGGTGCTATTGCACATTGCTAAACAGTTGTTTTATTTCCTTTCAGAATTGATGGATTAGTTCATTCAATAAGCTCCAGGAAAGAAAACCTATGAAACTCTCCTCCCAAATCCATTAAATTGCCTTATACCATTGATTTTAAAAATAAACATGAAAAAATAAAGTGTAAGTGCAAAAACCAGTTAAGTGTATTATTTTTAATGATTAATGTAACAGTAAATCTTTAAGCACTGGCAACTTAAGAAATCAACACATAGTGTGTGATTTCTTCTAGCACTACAAAATATGGCAGATGTGTACAGGTTATATATGAGCTTGTTTGCACATAAAAGCTATTTTGAAAAAGGCTCGTAAGAGCTATAGGGGAAAAAAAATCAGACATGGAAATATTATGGAATAGCTAGAACAGCTATTCCTGAACACTGTTCAGTTATGTTATAGTAATGTAGATAATTGACTTGAAATGTGTAGAAATACAGCATTAATTGTACTCATTTGTCAAGTAACGCTAAGGTTCTCTTTTCCCATTCTGCTGGATGTATTTTGAAAGCTCATCGCTCCCTTTTTTCAGAGACAGAATGCATTCCTGACATCAGAAATTTGAAACTGAACCTGCCATTTTCAAGGATTTTTTTTCTTCTTTTATTTAGTTTTGTGTTGTTTAGCCCAGGAGCTGATCACATGATGGTTGAACTAGAAAAGGATAAAACAAATATACAGATGATTCATTTCAGAGCAAAACCTTGCTGAACAAAACAGGTCATTATTAGTTAGAAGTGTTCATAGGCATGTGAGAGGTGCAGTCAGGACTGGAGGTCTACTTTGCTGAATGTTGTTGAACAGGATATTGTAAATACTACTATATCATTTATGCTGACAATACATTTATATAGAGATCAGGTGAAAAAGCCACAGGGAAATTGGTAGCTGTATAAATATGGAATAAATGCAAGCTGGGGGAACAAAAATCTTGTAACTTGAAGAATGCTAGGAGCATGAGGGTGGTGGGTGTAAATTACAGGCAAAATGGTGAAGAATTGGCACACTATTGCTAATGACATGTATCAAAATGTGTGTGTATGTTTAAGAAAATAAAAGGTATTATAATGTTTAGGAAAATAGCAGAAATTTGCTCCCTGCCCCCCATGAGCCATTTCTTCTTTGATTCTGTTAACTAAGAAGAAGGAGGAGCATTGTCTTTAAAGAGTCACTGCAGAGAACTTTGGCTCGTGGAAAACCTTTTCTGTCTTGTGTTTGTTTTAGATCCTTTGATCTCTTTTGGTTTGATGAGTGTGTGTCATCACTTGGTATTACAATTGCTTCCTCTTGCTCAGATGTGACAGTAATAAATACATTCACTGAAAAGTGTAATTTAAAATTTATATTATTCACAGTTATTGGCAAGTACTGTAGCCCAAGTGGTGAAAATGAGGGAGAGTCTGGTTCAGGTTGATTTTTTGCTAAAGAATTTATTTGACTTATCAATATGCATAATAAGCTTATGAAAATAGACTTTTCAAAAATTAAGTAAGAAAAAACTCAATATAAAATGATTGTAAGTGTAATTGAGTAGTGTAATTTACTTTCACTTTACAGGAAAAGGCTTTCAGCTCCACCTCTTAAGCAGCTTTAGAAAATGGCACACTGACTCCTGACAGTAGTGTATTGATTGAAAGCGTCCAAAGCATCTAAAAAGCATAAGAGTACATAAATTTGTCTGAAAGGGATGTGTTTTATAGAAAGAAACTCCATCACTGTCTAGGATTTGTAAGAAGTATTTTAATTTCGAAAGTACCGGAAATGGTATAATATGTAATTAAAAGCTTGGTAACAGCAGGATTTCTTAAAAAACTCTCTTTTTCATCACCCTGTAAATACTTAACTAATCTTCACAGCACCTGTTTCACAACTGGGAAGAAATTAGGCAGAAAAATGGAACCACTCAGCTACTGTCATGAATAAAAGTCTACATGGAGTGAAAATAGAAGATTTTTCAGGAAACGTTCTCTGTTCATCAGAGCATGAATTGAAGTCCCTCCTTGGACCTCATTGGGAACTTTGCCTCATAAAAAAGGATGAATTTTTTCCCCCATTTCTCTAGTTTACCTTATTTTGGTTTTGTGCAATAATGTGTCCTAATTTGTCTTACATATTTTGGGTTCTTAAATCAGCTGATTTAAATGACATGCTTTGTCTCAGTAAAATTTAGATAGATTTATTTTTGTTTATTCCTCCTTTCTCATATGTACTTTCTTCCCCCAGATGTGAAGCTTTTCTATGCTTAGGCTTGTGGTTTGGTAGACTTATGCTTAAACCAGTTCGGTAACTGCAAGAAATGTCAATGACATGAACAGTGTTATCCTGGATTTATGTTCTGACAGTTACTTAGTCTGATGCTGACTTTCCACATCCTTGATGATCAGATTGTTCCCTGGTAAACATTTCAGAACAGATTTATTCACTGCTACGTACTTAAAGAAGTTGGTGCTGTTCATTTCGGAGGCTGTTGAGCACCATTTGGAATAGCAGCTGCTGAGGTAACGATTTGGACATGTCCCCTACCATCCTTGAAAGGAGAAACATCGTGGGCGCACAAAACCTTTCCAAAATATCAACGACATGCAAGCCTGAAAGCATTTGCATATTTTATTTTAACAGATTTTTTTTCCCACCATGAATATGTTTATCTTGCTTGCAGATACTGAGTCTGATTGTGTGATGTCAAACAGGAATGACTTCAGGACTTTTTGTATATCTGGGGCTCCCATAAGCTCAGGAGCAAGGGCATTTTCTTTCTGATTACCTGCCAAGTTGTGACAAACTTAAAGAAATATGATCTTATGGGTAAGACTCAGTAGTCAGCTCAGTTTACTGTATCGTGTGATTTACTGGAGCCTACAGTCCATGTAATGGGAGATGCCAGCTCTCATTTGAGGGAACTCTAGGAAGGAATGAGAAACTCACCTTCAGGCCTGGACCAGATTCCTGAAATACTGAGAAAAAAAGAGTTTTGTAGTGAGGCTATTACTTGAAACCAAACCAAATTTTAAGGCAGGCTGTCTTCATCCCAGTGCTCCTCCAAAACCAGCCAGACCTCCACCCTTGTGCCTAGTAAACACACCAGTCTTTATAATCCATAATCCTAAGGGACCAAACCTGAGGAAAATCAGCTAAGTCCTTCCATCACAGAGTCTGGCTGTAAGTTTTCTATGAGAAGTTAAGTTCTAGAACTAGTTGGCCTGTTAGAACAGTGGTCACTTTCTGTCAGTGCAAAAGGGAATCAAAACAAATCTACTACTAAATGTCTGAATCTGTAGTGCTACTGTTGGGTTTCTATTGTCGGGGTATTTTTCTTTGGACAGGCTTAGTAAGAGGAATCTAAAAATGAGGATTACAATGGTACAAGTATGAGAAGACTATCTCCAAAATGTCTTGCTCTGGCTTGTCCTTGATGAAGGAAGGTGAGCTGAAAAAGTATGAAGAGGGACAAACAATATTCCTGTAAGATGACTTTGTTTCTTTCCCTGTTCTGTGTCCCTTTGCAGGATATTAGCCCATGCTGGGCAGCTGGCTGCAGCACAGCAGCCAGAGCAGCCTCTAGAGCTTGTTTGTGTAGGAAGAGCTGCAGCAGTGGCCACAGGCTCAGCTGTGTCCTCCTTCTACCTGTGTCCATCTGCAAGTGCTGCACAAGGATAGGGAAAATGCACAGAATCAACTCTCGCAGAATATTCTGCTGGCATCCAGAAATCTGTGGCTTGGGAACTTCCTTAGACAAAAAGTGGGGCTCTGAAGTTTAATATATATTTTTTTATTCTTGTATTTGATGTCATGAATTTGGTAGGTTGTTTTGTGGACTTGTGTAAACTTTGAACATCCTGTGAGGAAGAGCTCCAGACTTTGAATGTGTTATACAGAAAGATGCCTTTTTCAGTTGCTTTTGAACTTGTAATGGCTAATTTTATTTCATACACCATACCACTTTTATTGGAATAAACAATGTGAAATCTGAAAATCTTTATTATTGTGCCACAGTCAGCTCTTTTCCAACATGAGGAGTCAGAGGGTGCTCGACCAGTCCTTTTATGGGATAGCCTACCTATCTTTGGTCATCCACATTTATTCCTCTTTTCCAGTCCTCAGGTAATCTTATAAAACTGGACCCGAAATTAAAACAGTCATCACACAATGGATGCATTTTATATTTATTCCACTGAAATTAGGATGTGTTCTTGGTTCCTTAGTATTTGCTTTTCTTTTTCATTTGTGTTATTTTTCATGCTTTTATGAGAGTTGTGTTGACTTGCCTAATACACTACCATGTGTCTGCTAGTACTTTTTAATAGTTTCTACCAAATGGCCCAGAGCAAATATCAGACTACCTGAATTTTTTTGGCCTTCTCTTGGGGCCCTTTATAAAATGGTTGTGGTGTAAGCCATTTTGCAGTCCTTTGATTCTGAGGCAGTTTAAAAAGAGGCAGTCAGTCACAGAGCTGTTTCATCCATGACTTCCTTAAGAATGCTTTCATAGTATCTTCTGATCTGTACAAATTGTTATTGGTCATGTGTTCATTCTGTAGCCTTTTCCACTAAAATCTCCATTTAAAATGGATGATCCAACCAGTACCTTATAAAGAAATGTTCTGACATAGCAGCTTCTCTTGGTTCTCGGTTCTCTATGTGCAGAGCTCAAAATACTTATTTTCTGCTCTAAGTGCTGCTTTTATCCCTTGATCATCTATTGGCCAGACTGACAGGCTTTGCATTCAGATGGGAAAAAGGGGCTGTGGTTAGCTTTTGTGTCTTCTCATAGTCATTTCTCAAGCTGTCTTTTGACTTACCTGATTGTGGTTTAAGTTTGCTTTCGGTGTGGGCTGATTTTTTGGTACTCATTTAACCAGCAATAGGTCATGAGTCTTTCTACTTCCTTCATTTGGACATAACTCTAGCTTTCAGAAGGATGTTTTTTTTGCTTCTTACAGCCTCTCATACCCTGTTGTTCAGCTACACTGGCTTTCTTTACCACTTTCCCAAATCTTTTTTTGCTGTGTGTCATGTATTTGCACTCAGCCTCCAGTGTGGTATCCCTGTTTACCATATTGCCTGGGAAGGTTTGATTCTCTTAGCTTCCACATTTAGCTATCTTCCTTTTAGCAAGATTTAATGTATCCTCCAGGGTGCCTTAAAAATCAGATTTCAAAGGTTTTATCAGTTCTGTCAAAATTTCTTGGTATGTGTATCAACACTAGCTAAGTTACAAACCATTAAAAAAGTCCAAACTGTAAGAACTGAGTGTGACTGTGTAAGCACGTGTGTCTGTTCATCATAGACAGGGAGCAGGTAATCGTTTTTGACAAGAAGAATAATTCTAAGTGTAGAATCTAGGCAGTCAAAGCTGGGCTTTGTTTGTTTTTATCAGGCTCACAACCAGCAGAAACTGTCTCTTCAGATGTGATGCTGCCGACTGCAGTACCTGTGGCTGCCTGAGGTCAGCCAAACTGCCTTTGTACCCAGTGAGTCTGGGAAGGGAGACCTCAGTTTTGAGCTACTATGGTTTGGAATTTGGATGGAGATGGTTTAGCAAGACTGCTTGTACAATTAGACATTCATTTTTTTGGAAACAAAGTGGGAAAACTTTATTCCAGGAAGAATCTGGAGCACTCCCCTAAAACAGCATGCCTTTGTCACATCTGACTGTGATAACCCAGCTAAGTCAGTAAGTGTTAGTGAAGAGCCTTAATAAGTGTGGACTGATGTGGTCTGCACAAGTTTAGTAAAGTTCTGTCACTTAGCTGTGGTACTGTTTTCGATGAAAAAGGTTTCTAGAGAGTCAGAAGTGTAGGGGTAATTGGATTGCATCATAAGACATCACTGACACACTACTGCTCAAAGGGAAGAGAAACTGAGTGGGATTAGTGATTTGCAAATATTTTAATACAAGGAGAGAAAAGAATTTCAGGAAAGATGAAACAGTGAGCAGGCATTCTTCTTTAAACCAGAATGACGCAGTTTGTTTAAATTTAATAGTAGACTACAGATAGATATACATGTACTCAGAAGCTGTCACATTACCCAGCCATTAATCTTGATCTGACCTGTTCCAGGCAAGAAGCGTTTGCACTGTGAACCTTTTCCTTTAAACTTCAAATGTGAGCTCTCTTTATGATAATATAATATTTTCCATGCTGACTTTCTGAACCTTCCTCTGTGTGTTTGAAATTTACAACATTGAGCTTTATCTGAAAGCAAATTTATTTTTAGACCTTGCAAGAGAATAGTTCAGCTGTGTGAGTAATGTGCAGAGACTGAGCAGCCTGGAAATATCCCTCTCTGAGAAGCACCTCTTCTTGGCTGGTCACAGTTGCTTTCAGTTTCCCCTGACGCAAAGAGCTATAGGGTGTGTGGTTTCAGGTTGCTTATTTATAGTTTATTAATATTTTTTGAATAAGATTGTAAGGGGTATGGCTCTATGTTAATTAAGGAAAAGCTGACACTGAAAAGTGTTCTTGGTAATGGCTAGGGAAGTCTATTCCAGAAGCAGCAGAAATAACAGCCCAGAGGCTTCTATCCAACTGGGATGATGTGACCTCACCTGTCCCTTTCCTGAGGCATCTTCCTGGGGAATATGTTCCTCCTGAGTGCACCTGCCGTGCTCTGTGTCTCCCCTCCACCTCAGCAAGCTCTGTGCCCTTGCTCACAATTTTCACCTTGATTATGGCAGTCCTTGCTCAGAGTAATCCCTAGCACTGGAGAAGATGTATAGAGGGGGTCACAGTGTGAAGATCCAGGAGGCAGCTTGAGCAGGCTGAACATCTTGATGCTGCCAGAGAGAGGTGGTGCCTGAGCCTGCTGCCTGCTCCTGGTCTGCTCTTCCTTCTGCCATGAATTCATGGCTCTGGCACTCCTCTTGTCCTTCTGTGAGCTGGCAGCCAGCACCGTTTGAGAAACAGCACAGACAGCGAAAAGCAGGAATCTCATTACAGCCTTTGCTTAGCAATGGTCTCCTCTTTTAAAATTTGATTTTTCTTTGTCTTCATACACTTTACATGGCATGCTGATAATTTCTAACAGCCTTGCTTGCAGCAGCTTTCCAAAATGCCCAGGTCTTTCTCTTCAGTTCCTCCTCTTGCCCCCTACCCTTTCTCCCCTCATTCAGAACTGTAAAATCCTTTGGTGCCTGTATCATTCCTTTCATGTAAGAATTGATAATGATATTCACATTATCAATTGTGAATGGATTTTGCTAATTCCTTAGTATCTGAGCCATTCTTAGGTTTTAATAGAACATCTTTGGGTATTTTATTTTTAATTTCAGCACAGCTGATCATACTGGGAGCTTTCTGAGAAAAAAAAAAGAAAAAGAGCAATATTCTGCATTACAAACAAAGCAAAAATGGTGCTAAGTAGTGTCTACTACCAAGTGATGATAAGCCATAAAATTCCAAAGTTGAGAGTCTAGGTGTATATTTTCATGGGCTACTGTTGACATCAATATTAAAATGTAATTATCAACCACGTGACATAATGTTACTTTGCAAAACATAAAATCACACTGTTTGTGCTTAGAGTATTTCCACATCTCTGAAACACTGTGTGCTTTATTAGGTGGGTGAGCTGGAACTCAAGAAAACTATTTAAATGAAATGTGTTTATTAAATAGAGATGGCAATAGTTCTATAGAACCAAAGGATTAAAAAAAAAAAAAAAAAGAAAGAAAAGGAGGACAAAGTGTACTCATGCAAGAACATTTTAGAGTTCTGCCGTGCTGTCCACATGAAAAGACTTGATTTTTTTTTCTTCTAAGGATGCAGTCTTTTTTCTTTTTTTTGCCCCTGTTCCTTTGAAACACTACGCTGGAAACTATTATTTTCTGTGACCTATTATATTAACTTGGGCTACTGCCAAGAAAAGTTTTCTGCCTGGAGAAATAGTGCCAATTTTCAGGTTCAATATTTCATACTACCTGGGTGATAAAAATATTGTGAATTTCTTTGCAGCTGACAGTTTTTCTTTCCAATTCAATAAAACTGTTACTAGCAACTGGTTAATTATTAATCATTGCAGCATTGCTTTCTTTTTTCAACCCAAACTGTCTCTTGAGCAGCTTTAGATAAATAAAATTTACCGGGGGTATATTTTACCATGAGATCTTTTTTAAACTGCAGCTTTTAAATGCTGAATGAATAACTTCCTTAATATATGAAATATTTTACAACTGAGACTTAGATTACTTTGAGAGATTCTCAGAGTTGTGTCATTTTAGGAAACAGATTCCTCTAACTTGAACACATTCTGCAAACATTTTTTTTTAACCTGTCAGTAACTTGATAAGTTTAAGTTTCAGATGCATGATGGTCTTAAGGGACATGATAGTAAAACAAGGAACATGAAATCTGTATTCTCATGAAACACTTTTGTCCCATTGAATCTTGAGAAACAACTCATTATAAATCAAATAGCTATGTAGGGAATTTCAGAGATGACACAGATATTAGTTTAAATTTGGGGGGAAAATAGCTGGAAAAACAAAACTTTTAAATCTTTTCAACAGGGAGTAAATGCCACTTACACTTACGTCTCTCAAATGTCTTTGGTGGAGTAGAAATGCTTTGGAGAACAGTAGAAGTGGAATTGGCTCTGTGGTTCAGAGTATTAGATCCCTGCAAATGCTCAATAACAGATAATGAGGATATGTGAGAAATTCAACCAGGAGTGTAAAGAGAGGCTCATTCTTGCAATGAGCTCCATATGGCTACACATTTCTGCTTTGCAGAACATCACTTCTATCAGCAGGTCCCCACACAGTACATGGATCAGATCTGTAGAGCTGATTGCATCATCAAAATGAAGTGACAGCATGTCTCAGTTGGTCAGCTAAATGTTGTGTGATATTCTTGATCATGGGGATAAAGCCTGTGATTATTTTGTTTCCATTAGCTGTTTCAGTTTTGTGTTTCATCCAGTTGTTCTTACAGTGTGTGTTTCTTGTCTGGGATAACACAGACTGAGGCTTTGATTTGGAATGGAACTGTTTAATCCTAACAGCAGTTTCCTAACAGCTTTCTGGTGGACAGCTTGGGGAATGGGGGCTAAAATAAGGAATTCTGTGACTATATGAGCATCTTAACCCTCTTTATTCTGAGTGCTCTAAGCTACCCACTACCATGACAGCAGGTCCCAGTTACCTGTGTGAGACCCCAGCTGTAATGCTCCAGGCATTGTCCCTATCTGCCTTCCCCTCACATGTGCTCATATTTTCCTCTCTGTCCATCTCCCTGCAACCCTCCATGGTTTCTTCCACCTCCTCCTAAACCTGTAAGCTACTTCTTAAATACCCTCTGTATTTTTGGGCTTGGTTGGCCAAAAGTCGCCCTATCTTTTTGTTAGTCTCTAGTTGTATGTATATTTACTCTTCAGGAAATGTGTGTAGCCTGTCAGGGGTTGTCTGTCTGTCTCCAGAATGACATTCCCAGTGGGGTTCTCCCCACTAACACTATCAATGGTGTTAAAGTATTTGAGTTCTCTCTGTCTTTTGAGTCTCACAGCCACATAAACCTACAGGAACATCATGTCTTTAAGATTTTTCACTCTTTTAAATTGAATAGTAATTGGGCATGAATTACAGTAACTTTTGCTGCCTGTGGGAAAACAAGGACTGTAATTTTGGAACTGAGTTGAAACTCAGCTTTCGAGAAATGTGAAAGCTGGTTTGCAATATCTGTAGGAGTGGCTGAATGTGATCCATTTCAGTCTGATTAGTTACATACATTAAAAAAGGGGAAAATGTATTTGTTAGAGTTTGAAGTATGTCTGTGAATGAAACCTTATCAGTGTTAATAAACTTTGTGATTAATTAAAACACAGAAATTTCAACTTCCTGTGATTTCAAGTCAGAATTTTTCCCTTTCATCTTGAAACTTACCTGAACAATAATAAGTAATTATAATTTTAGACAGATCTAAATTGCAGTATGCATAAGTTGAAATAACCTTCAGTTATATCTATTTGAAAAGTGATTTGTTGTTCAAGCCATCCAATCATTTCCGCAAGAATGCCAGTTTTGGGGCCAGGTCAGGCACTACCAGCTGGTTTGATTGATGATGCTGATACCTTATGTTCATGGAAGACATTTAATCAGTCAGGGAATTAAGGCTGTTCTCTGCCTCAAATATACTAGAAGAAGAATTTGGGGGTTAACTGCTGCCACAGCCTTCCAGCACAGAGCAAGGTCAGCAGGTCAGCGGTGGAAGTTAGAAAGCATCTGCTGCTGCAGAGGAGTTTGTAAGGGAGGGAGCTGAAAGCACCCCAAAGGGGAACTTAGCACTGAGAGTGAAGTCATTGCCACTGCTGCTGAAAAATTAGTCATGAAACAAACAATCCACTGTGCTGGTTTATGGACTGTCTCTAAAATGTGACACTGCAGGCAACACATGGAGTTTGCACGGGAGATCAGCCGAGTGCAGATCCAAAGGACAACATTATCATCACCTTCAAACCAAAGACACAGACTTGGCACTTCTCACTCCAGATGTTTCATGAGCAGCTGTGATTATCATCAAAGTCTATCACACAGTAGCTGCATTTTAAGACTTGAGAATGCATTGACTTAAACAGCAAAGGTAGAATCTGCCACATTTTTCTGTCTAGACATGCTTTTAGCTGCAGCATCTTGAAGTAACAGAGCACAAATTTGTAAAAATTGAAATACAGCAGATAGCATCTTGATGTCAGGGTGGGAGGGGACTGCATAACCATTTGATCATGACAGGGACACATGAAAACAGAACCCAGTGGCTTATGCTAATGTGTGAGCTGATGCCTTCTTCTCCCACAGCAAAGCTGTGCTTTTACTTCTTGTTTGAATGATAAATACTGTTACTGAAGCTCCTGGTTATTATTTTTTACATACATTTCTAAGCTCTTTCTTAGTTCTTTGCAAATACACTCAAATCATGAAGAGTGATTTATAAAATATTAGCCTTTGACCATTGTAAGATCCCCTTTCAGTAAAAATGCCATTCAATTTCCAAGCTAAAAAGGATACAAAGGGATGATGGCTTCGTTGTACTATAAAATTTACTTGCACTCCATTGCAGTGACTGCTGCAAGGCTGAGGTAATTCTCTACTTTCATTTTTCCTGCTTGCAAATGTTAAGAGCAGCATATCTGACAAGCACAGGTTCAAACTGAGTTTCAAACTGATAATTAGAATTACTTGCATTCTTGAGGAGGACTTTTATAATGAACCCGGACTTCTACAAATTTTGGGTGAGACACTCTTGACACTTTTGCACTGGAGATATTAGGATCAAAGTGTGGTCAGACAGCAGAGAGATCAATCCTTTCAAGGGAGGAGAGCTGTCGGTCTCTTTTGCCAAGGAACAAGTGCTAGGACAAGAGGAATCTTGGCCTCAGGTTGTGCCAGGGAAGGTTTACATTCTGTGTTAGGAAACGTTTATTCACTGAAAAGGTTGTCAAACCTTGGAACAAGCTGTCCAAGGAAGTGGTGGAGTCACCAAACCTTGGAGGTATTTAAACCTGTGTAGATGTGGTACTTAGGGTATAGTTTAGTGGTCACTTTGGCAGTGCTGAGTTAATGGTTGGACTTTTATCTCACAGGTCTTTTTCAAATTAAACACGTCTCTGATTCCATGCCATATATTCCAGAGAGATATTTATTATTTATTCTGAAGAAAAATTTGCATGTTAGGATTTTTCCTTCCTTCCTTCCTTCCCCTCCCCCTAGTTTCTGTAAAGAACTCTGGAAGTTTTCACTAACAACTTCTGTCTTCTTAACTGACATATGGAGAAGCCATGATGTTGGCATGAAGTTATCTCCTGGTAACAGTGCCAGCAGAGTGTTATTTTGCAGCATTGTTTAGCATAGGAAACTGCTTTGCCTTTTGTCTGTAATTTCATTTTTTCTGAATGTTTTTAGATTCATAATGTTAATATTGACAGCTTCTTTTACATTTTGAAGTGTCTAATAAAAAGGGTAATGGTAGCAGGAAATATTTCTTGTTGATCTTGTATTTCTTTTTTAATCCTCTCTCCTTTATGTATCTTTAATGAGTTCTCTGGGGCAGATATTGAAAAATAGCCGTTCTAGGAAAAATTGCAATATAGAAATGCCAACTTTTTATGACTGAAAATCTTCTCTTAGTGCTAACATTAAAATCCATCTCAGCTGTGTAACAATGAACGAGGTGCTTCTCTGTTAACACAGAAAGCAAAACTGTCAGTTCAGGTTTGACTCCATGCTCACAGCAGCAATAGGCAAGTGAGGAAGAAGGGGTGAGATTTCCACATCCCCACTTCTTTCCTGACCTGTGGACTGGGCAATTTTGATTTGTGGAGTAACTAAGTATAAGGGCTTCAAAATCCTTTTAAATAATAACAGTCCTCATTTTTGATTGCAAATTGTAGATAAAAATCCTGGCCCTGTTGAAATCAGCATTAAAAAATCCCACTGGCTTGAGCAGAGCCAGGATTCCACATGCAGCAGTCCAAGCACTGTCAGGACATTGACGGATTCCCTGGTGCCATGTCCAAGAGAGAGGTGGGTTGGTGGGTATCACTGCCTTTAATTTGCAGAGCAAGATAGCAAGATGAAATAACTTTCCCTCCTTCACAGACAGTCTGTTAGTGCTAGGACAGGAATCTGGGGGTTCCTTGACCTCAGCAGTCAGTTCATGCCTGACACCATCCTTTACAGAACGCTTTTTCCATTATACCCTCATGTGTTATGTTGATACTCCATTCTTTGGCCTTGTTTTTACTTGCCCATCTCTTTACTTACCATTTCATTTATCGTGTGCTTCTCTAGCATTTTTTTCCACCTACTTATTTTCAGTGGTTCTATTTCTGGCCATTAGATTTCCTCTCCTCCTTTTATGGTTATAACAGAGCACACTTGTAAATCATCCTTTGGACTGCATGCACTGGCTGCCTTCTTGCTGCAAAACACAGCAACTCTATCCTGCCACTATTACGCACTGACATGTAGCAGATGTATTACCATTGTTCCAAAAGTACTGTTTTCTTACCATTTTAAAATGGTTTTAAAATAATTTTACTAGCCTTCAGTGTCTCTTCATGAACTTGATGGATGCATTCTAAGATGTATAAATATTTGTTGAAGTATTTGGAAGCAATCTGTACAAGCCTAATTTTTGTATTACTTCCGGTTGCAGACTATTCAGTTGGGTGATGTGAAATTCATTTATCTCTCCCAGTTGTATATTGTATTCTACACAAAAACTTAAATTACATTCTTAACAAAGACATCATGTGAACAATGGTGGACATGCCTGCTGTATCCAACATCTTATGCTGTGCTTCTGGGAACAAATAATGTGCTATCTTTTTAAATTTCCTATTCATTTCCCCAGTCCATTCCTTGTTGTACTTGTTCTCAGTTTAATCCTGGCTTCTTTCCTTTATCAAATGAGATCTTTTGGAGTACCTTGGCATGTATTGTGATTTAATAGTCATTAACTGGGTTTTCTCTCTGGACAAAGAAAGGCTGGCACAGACAGAACTCCCTGGGTCCCTCCCTCCTTTCTTCTTCCCTGGAGCCTTGAGCTCCAGCTTTTTAACAGCTGGGGTCTTATCTGTGTTCCCTGGTATTTGACATGAGGGTTCATCACTTCGTAAAAGACAGAACTCATTTCTTTCAAGAGTTGTGTTCAATGATTTTGTAAGAGCATCAGATGGCTTGGGCGCAGTGAGCTGAATCTGAGTTTGAACACAAATTTTCTGTGGTTGGTAGTCCTCGTTTTGTTTTTCACTTGTACAGCAAAGTCATGCTGAAATTTGCAAGTTTAATTCTTTGTAACAAAATGTTGAAACATGGCAGCTTGCTAAGTGAATTGCCACTTGCTTTCTGCTAAGCATTATAATCAGTTTTGGCTCCAAAATGAAACTTGTTCTCAAGTACTCCAACATTTTGATCTGGGAAAAATCCAAACTCCACAGAGTATTTGTCTCCTGGTTCTGGTTGAGAAGGCATCGGTCTTTGCCAAGAGCAGTGATTTTAACCACATCTCAGTGTAAGAGGGAATGATCTCTTTGGAACAAATAATTCAGTGAGATTTCTATTAATTTGATGTAGCTGTTTTTGAGAATTACTGCCTTTCCTTGCAACTTGGGTTGCTCTTGCTGCCAAAGCAGTTGCTTGATCCATGTCTAACTGTAGTGTAAAACTCACCAAAGTCTGTGCCCAAACTTGTGCTTCTCAGGGTAGCTTTGCCTGTGTTATCACATCTCTATTGATATATTTCCACAACGGAGGGGAGGGAGGGATGGAGGAGGAACCACCATCCGTGTGAGCAGTTTCATTCATTATATGCTCAGTAGTGCATTCTGTGACTATAGCAGGCTATTCATTTTAAATAGTATTATTGCTGTTCATAGAGGCATAGCTGAAATGCTGGCTTGAGTATTAGATCGTGTATATTTAAATGCTAACAAATGTAAAAAATGGTAAGCACTTAATAGCTGTGTAATTTTTTACTGAAATGACCACATGGATTGGTACTATTGTCTTGTGTGTTTGAAAAATCCATAGGTTGTTTCGACTCAAAAATAGGAATATACCTGAATATGCATGGGGGAATGCCAGTCTTGTATTTTTTCAGAAATTTTGGAAATCCATCCACATAGATACAAATCCTAATATTCAGTGATTCTTCAGGTCCCTGAAATATTGACTGAAATGTAACAGAAGATGATAGCAGGGTTCATTCAAAAAATTTTGAGTATTCATTGACATCTACAAGTGCTTGGTTCTGTGAGTAATTACTGAAATACAACTGTATGTTCTTTTTATGGAGGAATTCAGTGCTACTGGAAAACCATTTACATCAGTGCTCACTCTTCCTGCATTGTGCCTGCATTGTGAACAGGCCAGATGGTGCTTTGCTGCATGTGAGCACAGCAATAATTGCAGTTCTTGAAGTGAATGACTACATTTTGCAGCATGACACCAATTTTAGAGGAAAATGAGGCCTGGTGTATTGACAGACACAAGCAGAGTGAAGCCATGGCCCACAGAGGGGGAGTGGACTTGCTTTCTGGCTATTCCCTCCTATTATTCCTTATGTGCATTAACAAATGTCTATGTAAATTAGGGCCATTTGAAGAGATGCTTGGGTGAGGTGACGTTTCAGAAACAATTCTGTCTTCCCCAAGGCTGTATGTTTCAGGATCCTGACAAATTTCTTGCAGTATTATTTAAAGGTGTTAAGGGTAATAGATGTTAAAAGGTATTTTGAAAAGAAAGTTTTGATTGGAAGAACTGGAGAATATTTTGTTGCCAATTACCTGTTACTAACTAGATGAAAACATTTGTTTCTTAACTCTATACCAACTTGTTTTCAGTCTCCAAATAATTTGATCAACTTTACTGTTAAGTGCATTTTTGCTCCCCTATCCTGCCCAAAGTCTCATCAGTAATCTCCTGGTCCACTCTGAAATTAGTAAACACTCATCCTTGCCTCCCTTTCCTGCTCTTCTCTTTTCACTTATCCACTTGCCAGGACGCCTTTTCTCCCCTCTCCCTTCTGTTGGAAATCCGTGTTCAGCTACCTCGGCTCTCTGCCTCCACTGTCCTCTTTTTAGGTCCCAGACCTGCATTTTTGAATGGGAGAGAAGGAGGTGTTGTCAAGTTATTAGCTTCAGCAGGTTTTAATAGGAGAGAGGGGTGGGGAATTGGGGAGGAGAGGGGGCAGGGGTGGGAGAAGGTTGCTAAGGATTAGGTTTCCATCTGCCAGTCTCTCATCTGTCCTTACCCTGGCCCTGAGCTGCCAGTACTCCCCTCCTCTTCTGCTGAAAAGAAGGAAGAAAGCGTGGGCTTTTGTTTGTTTAAAAGCATAAAAGAAAGAGGGAATTAAGCTCATTAGTCCTTCCTTATTAGCCACCATTGAATGTAGAGAGTCAGCTTGAGTAAATGCAGGCTTTCAAAATGGTGTAAAATCATTCAACAGCAGCAGTTAAGGGGAAGCTGGAAGTTTCTGCCCTGTAAATGTGAAAAATACTGAAAGAAGATGATTTTACATCAGACTATAAGAATTAAAATCTGACATATTGTATCACCAGTTGCTTCTTTCCCTCTTACTGATGGTCAAAATAATCCAAACACTTTTGAAGCAAGAATTTTATTCGTGCTTGGGTTGGCTCTGCAGTACTTGCTACACACTTGGATTGTTTACTGCTGTAGGAATTCTAAGAGCAAATTTGTCACTTTAAATGAGTGCTCTGTGGTAATATATAGAAGTACTTACATCAAGTACATGAACATTCTCAAATAATTATTTGTGTTTAGTAGGATATTGTTGTGCTTCCAAGACGTTTCTGTTTTCCTGCTCTTGGCTTTATCTTTGATCGATGCTGTGCTAGAAAATAGACTAAATTCTGTGTTATCTGCTCTGATAAGAACTGTTTTCTTGATTTTAATCATGGAAAGCGAATTCCTGTTGACAAGTTACTGGGTTTACCATAATTAGAAATTGGCTGGGTGTTGAGAGTGCTTAGTTAACTTAATCTTTATGATACAGAATGTCTCATAAAGATTATGCAGGATGTAAGTAATTTGCTAGGATATTTTGAATGTACTGAAGTGGCAGCATTTGACAATGAAACAGTACAAATTTTCAGAAAAATGCAAAAACCAGGTATTGGTAGCCTAAAAATTCCCAGGTAAACTACTGATGCTTGTTATGGCTGCTACCATGTTGATGACTGCAGCTACTAGTAGCCACAGTGCAAAACTGAAGATATTAACAGGAAAAATGACCTTGGGCAAGCAGCAATTAGTGCATTCTTAGCACATTTACATGTTTGATGAACACAAGTGGCTAGCAACCAAGGTGATGTATTACCAGGTGCTTAGTACTGTGCCCCCCTCTACCCTCTGCTGCATGTGTGTGTGGGAATCCAATTTGCATACAAAATTCTCTTAGCTTGGGATGGCAGTGGCAGCTGGAGGTGTTCTCTTGCAAGTGGGACATGTAGAAAAGGAAAATGGGCAGTAAAATTTCATAGACAGCACTACTGTTTTCCTCTTAAAGATTTAATATTAAAGAGGTATTTGCTCCTGACATTCTTTGAATTTATGAACATGAATATGGATCATTAGTATGTCTCCATGAAGTTTATTGTATTTTTACATTGTTTGCATGCTCTTGAAGGAACCAGTTTCAGTGAAGACATTCTCACCCAGGGAATGGTGAGACAATAAGACAATAAGAGAAAACAGCCAGTTGTTTACAGTGCTTGTAACGACACCTTCATTGATATGTCTCATTTTTTAGTATCCTTTTATCTACATGTCTAAAATTAAATTAGTTCTCCATTACTAAAATTAGAAGAGTCATTGGATTAGAAGTGCTTTCTTTCTGAACCTTCACTGAGTGAAAGGAGCTTCTTTTGATAAAACCGTAATAGAATTAAATGCTCTACATCTCATGTCCCGAAATCCTATGGATGGAGTATTAAGTTTATTATATCCATCAGACTAAAAACACATTAAAAGGTGGGATAGAATTCTCTGAACAGGGAAATAAGGTTTATGTGAGTAAGACAGATTAGCCATTTGGCCCCAGTGTTGCTCTCACATACTGGATTTTTGTTCAAGGTAGCCTTTCTACCTTGCATAAACAGAACTCCCATTATATTCAACACAAGTTTTGCTTGTTTGAGGCAACATTCTTTTCATAAGCTTCATAGGATTACACTGGTGCTTAATACAAAGCTTGTGCATAAGTATTTTTATTAATTGGGACCATAGTATTCAGCTCCATTGAGCTCTGGCATCTTAAGGACTTCAGGATTAAATCTACTTCTTGGTACTATTACTCAATATATGCATTTTGTATTATTAAGTTTCTGTAAGTTTCTAAAATGCTTTATTTTCCACTCCAGAAATCATCCATAGCTGAACCCAACCTGGTTCTTTTCTGCTGAAGTTTCTGGCTTAGAGGCATTGAGTGAATCTTAAGTAGAAATGGTGTAGGGGAAGAACAACCATCCCAAAGGCAATCATGCCTTCAACAAATCTTAGCTCAAGGATTGAATGGAAATGAAAGAAAAAATGATCCAAACTTCATGTTTCTCAATCAGATACGTCCTGTTAGCTGGCTAGCAACTATTCGAGTATTAAAAGCCAATATCAAGTTCTCTAGGATCACAAAAAATGTCTAAATTTCTCCATGACTTAAAAGTAGCAAGATCAGACACCTTCAGAGCAGTTTAGCAGGGCTTGTTCTTAGGAAGATGTGAATCCTTCAAGGTTGTTGGGGAGTGTGGATTCATCGGGTGTGAAATGGACTCTAGACAAGGCCTTTTCTGCCTGCTGCTGAGAGGTCCTGGCAGATGACACTGCATGATGGGTGATTGAAAAGTGACCTTTCTTTTGAGCACTTTGACTCACAATCTAATCTCTGCCAGTACCACACTCTGAGGTTAGTGGATCAGCTGGGATGGTACAGCAGGACATAGGATGGGAAGGAGTTCTCTTTGGAAACAGTCTAGTTCCTTACCTGTAGGGAATGGCAAGGGACCACAGATGGAACCAGCTGAGTTTCATCTGCACAAGGCATGTTCAAGAGGTGACTGAGTTCTGTCCACTTCTTTTGCAAACAGAGTGCTGCTGTGGAGTGCCAGGTCTCATTTCAAAACTATTCCTCCAATCTTGCCAAAGACCAGGGGCTCAAGTTAAGAGGACTACATTTTTGTTGAGATAAACCCATTATGTAGCCATATTTGCGAAATTTTGAATGTACCCTAAAAATCAAAAATTCAAAGTGAAGAACATAAAAAAGACATTTTGTTGACACCATTACAGTTGTTGAATTTTGTTGGGATGTGAAATTTACATGCCTTCAAATTTATCTGTTAACATGCCTTTGAGATATATAAGCATAACCAGCATTTAGGCACAGGAGGGAAAGCTGGTGTTTAAATTTCTTTCCTATAATTGGGTCATTCTCCATGAAGAAATTTTCCGACGGCACTGGGGTTATTTTAGCATGATGCAATGTATTCTGTAATGTGAGCAAGTCTCTTTCATGTCTGATGTGTCACTCTTATAAACAGAACTGTAGAGGAATATCTTTGAAAACTTCTGATGCAGTACTTGCAGTTTCTGTGACCATTTAGTAGTGGCTGTTCAAACTGAGGTATCTTCTAACTGAGCAGTTCCCAAGCTTACTTGCTGTGGTCTCTTTTCCTTCTTTCCAGCCTTGAAGTGCAGATTCCAGGGGCAAGTTACATTGCTTTTCTGGAGTTGAGACATCCATTGAAACCCTGTTTGTGAGTGTTGGGATCTCACCTGTTCTCATAGACCCACATCCAGACTTGATGTTTTGTACAATAGTGTTAAAGCCTGGCTGGCATTGCTGTAAACTGTTGTCACATGCTGTTGTGTTTGTCACAACAGGTGACAAATGTGAGGTTTATCCATCAGGAGAAGGTCCAGGCCTGCATGAAGAAGGCAGTTTGTTGTCGTTCAGAGAAACAACAGGCAGCTGCTAGGGATAATGAGAATCTTGAAGGAAGGGTTCTTTAGGAGGTGCTGCCTGTGAAATGGTGGAAAAAGCCCAGAAAAAAGCAAGGAGTGTGAGCTCTGAAAGAAAAGCCTCATCTGCAGCAGGACAAATGATAAGGAGCAAGTGGTGCTCTAAAAGTCATGCTTCACAGTTGACATAAAGGATTTATTCAGAAGGATTGGTAAGAAGGTACTAGTGGTGGAAAATGTGTTTAACATGAAAAGCAGGCAGACCTAAACATAGATCAAGCAAGTGTAGTACACAGGTTATGTAGGTCTTCAAATGAGTCTGTCAAATTCTAGTTTTACATTTAGGCTTAAAAAATAAGATAGCTTATGGCTTAAATCTTAGGCAAACTGCTGCTTACAGAAAGTGAACTTGCTCCTATTGTTTCTTTTTAGGTTGGAAGGGTCTTGGAGTGGTAAGGGCAGAGGGGCAGGATGTGACTGGAAACATTTCCTTGTGCACAGTGAAGCACTGATCTGAAGAGGAAGTGTTTGAAGGGTGGATAAATGCCTGCGTGTATATTTAGCCAAAACCTCTACGACAAAGGGCAGCAGGGACTGGAAGGATTGCCAGGACCTTGGTGTGCAGCAGAGGTAGTGGAGGAGCCTGGAACAGACAGCACCCAACCTTCTGTCCAGGCTGAGTGCAGACAGCAGGGTCTGACCTAAGAATTTCACTTAGGTGCCTGGAATAATTTCAACATCAGTACAAATTAAGAGTTTAAAGAGTACTATTTTTTTCACATATATTTCAGTGAAGGCTTTGAAAACCTTTACCAGAAAAGCATTTTACCTAATTTGGAAAATCTGTGAGGTGTATACCAATGCACCTACTTTAAAATTTACTGGGGAGAAAAGCATTTGGATGTTGTGATCAATTTTTTGAAGGAAAGGAGTGTTGAAACTGCAGGAGGAATTAAAAATCCAAATTCAGTTTTGTTAATTCAGGTACATAAACAGGTCGTTCCAAGACAAATGGATTGAAAAAGTCTGTGAAGTAAAATCTCAGTTTACAAATAAAATGTTCTGTTTATTGAATGAAATACATTTTATATGAAAACCTTTCTGACTTGGGAATGGTTTATTTGAGGAGAGGAGAAACAAGTTTTTAGAAAATTGGTTAAGAAAATTTCTTAACTTTTTAGAAAATGTGGTGCTTTCTGGAATGCTTGGTTCAGCTTATATAAAACTATGTTTTGAGAAATTTATTCCACTTAACTCCATTTAAAGAAACCTGAGCATCTGGCAGCATAATAATAAAGACTGTTGTGTGTTTCTCTTAAAAAATGCAGCTGAACGCAATCTTCCCCCTGATAGTTCTGATGAGTATGTGATAGCTATATCAGCTATGTCTACGTTACTTGTTTTGACAGATTAACATTTTGATGGGAATTTTCCATGGAATTAATCTTTTTGTAAACATGTACTTAATAAATTAGAAGTTGACTAACAGGCAGTGATGACTAAATTATAATGTAGGAAATATTAATATGACAAGAATTCATGTTTCTTAAGAGTGATTTGAGTTTCTGGTCTGTTTGCATATGTTGCTGTTAGCAGCAAGCCAGTCAAGGAACAAACAATCCATCCCTTTTGTATACTTGTGCAAGTTTCCAAAATAATGACAAGTGAAAAGCTGAACACTTTTGTTTCCTAAAAGCAATAGGAATAAAAAGCAATAAAAAAATAACACTTTTGCCCTCCCAAAGGAAAAAAAAATTGGGAAAAATCTCATTTAATGTAATTGATACATGACAAAAGACAAAATGGAAAAAAAATGTTATATCCATCAGTAGTTCTGCTGTTCTTGTATTTGGGTCTTTAGTCTTTTGTTGTCTTTCAAGTATTGTTTTCCCATATATAGATCATTTCTCCCAGAGCACCAAGAACATACATATGCTGAAGACAATATGAGGTGTATAAAAATCCATGTAACAATTGAAAACTTAGGGAATTATATGTCATACAAGGCTTTTTTCCTGTTAAAGCCCGTAGCTGGATTAACAGAAAAGGTGATTCTGTTTGGGCAATGTATATGCTGATTTCTGAACGCTTGAAGTTTATTCCTTTTTCCTCCTTGATACATCTTCTCAATTGATGAGTAATAAATCACTTTTAAGTCGGGGCACAGGGGACTGTGGCATGGAAGAGCATGCAATGATGACAGGCTCATTTACTGGATTAGCACACAAACATATTGGGCATGTTGCCATTGCTCATCTTGCGTTTGGAGTTCAGTTCAAAGAGATGCTTGTCAATGCATTTCCAAAGGGATGCGTCATTTCCATAACCATGCTGGTGGTGACTGCGTGCCCAGTAGAAGCTGTGAAGAAACTGGAACTTCCTCTTTGTTCTTGTTTTGACATGGCATATATGGTTTATACAAACTAGGTTATAAGGTATTAAAACTAATGAATAATTGTACATTGTTTTCTGGCTAGACGAAAGTTGAAAGCACACTTTTCAAAACACCAAGCCTTGCCCAGACTTCGCCTGCTACATTACCAGAGAGAGAACATGCCCTGATTTGTTTAGTGGATCATCCTTGTCTAAATGGACTTTCTGGGGCCACAGCTGGTCAGAATACACGGAGGAAACGGGGATGCTGAGGAAGTCCTTGTAGATGGCATAGGCCCAGTCACATCTGTCCACTCGCCTTCCTGCTCTCCTGTTAAAGGAAGGCAATGCCTACAAACTCTCATTGAACAACAGCTCCCAGTAAGCCTCAGCTGGGTGATATTTTCAGAGAAGCTGTAGAAGAAAGTTAGAAGAGTATGTAAATGCATTGTCATAGAGAAAAAAAAAAACCCAGAAAATTAATTTTACCCTGCACACCCCAAGAGAAAGTGTTCTACCTTCTTTTCTGTCCTGCTTGTCAGAATGAGGTGTTTTGGTCATCCTGCAGGTGGGTGTTAAATCATTTTTTTAAGGAGTTATTAGGGTAAATGGCAGGATGTGGTGATGAAAACTTTAAGTGTATGCTCTTTTAGAAATAAAACACAACTTCAGCTTCTCAGCAGAAACATTCCTTGCCGAATGAGGAATAGATTGAGGAGGAAAAATCCTGATAAAATCCTCACTGTGTTTTTTTAAAGGACATTTTTAAAAGCCTGGTTCAGCAGATTCTCAGTGGTCATAATACCTACCTGAAGTTTAGCTGTGGGGCCCTAGGTATTGCCATGGGTTAGAACTGAGCAAGCCTGTATATGCACGTATATGCACCCGTGGACCACAGATTGTACTTTAATAGTTTTATTGTACTTGGAAAAAAGATTGTCCTAAATGAAGTAAACTTTCTAATACTTTTTCAAATGTATGAAGTGAACTCTGTTGAAATCCAGATCCTTTTAGAGAAAACTCCACGTCTATGAAGATTTTCTTTCAAAGTATTTGAAAATCAGAGCAAATTCTGTCTTCTAGTCTTTGTGTTTAATACTTTGCATATATTCCTTGTATCTCAGTTCATTTGTTTTGACATCAACTTTTTACTACCTACCACTGAGCCCACAAACATCTGTAACTTCCTGAACAAAATTAGTTTCTTCTATTAATGAGAGACTTTTTTTTCCCTGTAGAAACACATAATCAAAAATTGATTATATCAAACCAAATAAAAATTTCCATGGGTTTGAATCTGAGGAATTCCCAAAAC
Organism: Lichenostomus cassidix; assembly: GCF_008360975.1. Lineage (NCBI taxonomy): Eukaryota > Metazoa > Chordata > Aves > Passeriformes > Meliphagidae > Lichenostomus > Lichenostomus cassidix. The sequence goes on from NC_139482.1 coordinate 34,474,908, forward strand.
AGACAATAGAAATGAAGTGCAGTTAGATCAATGTGACTCCTGTTCACAGTTATTTATACAAGTAACAGGAACTAGGCTATGCTAATAAGCAAGTCAGCCTTTGAAGTACAAAGCATATGCAAATGTTATGTTAGCCAAAATTTGGAGTTTGGAATGTAATTAACTGAGCAGAAGAAATACTGAGGGTGCAGAAAAGTTACGGAGCTATGGCCCACTTTCCAGGTGGAATTTACTGGATTTTGTGAAGTTTTTCATCATGTTCCAGGTCTTTTTCATACTTTTGCATGCAATTTCAGGTGATAAGTGATATTGTAAACTGTAGCAGTTCGTGGATACCTGTTTTACATGTTAATGTTCATGCATTCTTCCTGCTGTTTATGCAACTAAGGAACTTGTGCATTTACTTTTGCACTACTGAGATTTTAACAAGCACAGCATTTTTGAGAATGCTCAAACTGAGGTGGTTTTGCTCCTTAATTTCTCTTAGCTTCTTTCCAGCATCAGCATTGAACCATTATACTCATCAGGTCTAAGAGGAATTTAAGAGAAAAGACTGGTCCAGACCTAGGGGTATGGAAAGGTGAGAGATGAACACATGAGTTTGAACATTAGGAAAACAAAAAAAAATTACTTGTGAATGGATATAATTGCTTGTAGAAGAAAAATCCAATAGAGAGAGTATAGAAAAGGGAGAAAATAGGAGGGCAAAAAGGGAAATTTTCTACACTTGGATAGTAGCAGAAACGAGTAAATGAATTGATAGAAGGAACTTATCATAGGTAGGAATCTGGTGTGTATTTTCAAAGCATAGCAAGTCTACCCTGGCTTTCTCTGTATGGAGGTCTTTGGCATTTTACTTTGCCTTTAAAATCTGCAAGTACTTTAGCTGAAAGTTTTTTGTGTTTTCTTGTGCCCAGTTCTGGGTTATTTTAGGGAACATGCTGCAAGAGAGAGTTGCAGTGGCCCTGCTTTTATGCATAATGAAAGTTAATGAGTAGAGGTGAGTACTCAGTAATGTGGGATAGAGTTCATTGTTCACTGTCAGGAAGACAAGAGGAGTTACCCTGCAAAAACAATATTTGTAATATGCAAATCCACTAATTGTATTGTTCAAATCAGCAGCTGTTGGAGCATTAGGCTGTATACATGCAAAATCTTAAGAGTTGGGGTCAAAGTAGCACTATCAGGGGGGTAGCAGATTGAGTCAGAGTAGATGCTTGGAAGCTGAATTACCTCTTTGGATTTCTTTAGTGCATTGACCCATACAACACTGTTAGAATTTAGTCACAGATTTTGAAGATAGCAATGAAGGGAATGGCTGGAAAACTATGCCTTTCATACATTAGTCATATTTGCTTTGCAAGACTGCTGATAAAAAAATACTGGTGTTTTGGTTTATGTTCTAAAGTTTCTTATAACACAGATGGAATTGAAAAAGAAATTTTAAAAAATACAGAGAAAATAACATCCAAGAGAAAAAAAGCTACATGGAATAACTTGGCACTTCCTGGGATGTTTGCTTTTTCTTTCTTGATAAAAAAAGAAGGCTTTCAAAACAACTTTGAAAGCATGGATTAGGATATGTGTCCCGTGACTATGTCTCCGGCTTGTCTAGTAGGACAATATACAATAGTAGTTATAGTACATATAGTAGTAATTGTCCAATGCAAATTACAGATTAAATTCAGAAGGGAAAATCCTCCATAATGAAAAGAATCTTCAGAAACATATTCAGTTTACTGAAATTCAGTTATCAGAGGAAAATCTTTTCCACATCCAGAGGAGTCAAGTGTTCAACATTCATAATTTTTACAAAGACCTCAACAAGTATAAAAATAATACAAAACTAGAAATCTCAGGTAGTAGAAAAGCATAAATTTTTAGTGATACAAAATATTGGAATCCAGAATAAATACCTTTGCTGTGGGTTTTTTTATTAAAAGTCTGCCTTGAATTCTTTGTAGTGGAACACTTCTGAAAGGCATTTCCTATCTCTGATTGTTGATTAGCATGGGTCACAGAAGTAGCTGGTGAAGCCCGACAGGAAATGATCATGTGCAGCCCCACACGCTTTCACTCCCCTCTTAAACTGTTCATATCCTGTTTTTAAAATGGGTAATAAATGCTTCAGAGAAAAACAAAACTTAGAAGGTGTGGTATTCTAGCTTTGTTTATAAATATTTTTACTTGCATGTCTCTTTTCTTGACTAACCATGTTTATAGTCTGATGTTTTATTGCCATGCTGCCCATAATGTTCAAGCAGGGACTGGGAACCTTGTGAGATAATCACTGCACAAACCACCATTTACCACTTCAGAAAACCTTGCTCATTCTTAGTCTATGTCCTGTGTAGTGCAAAATACTTTTGTTGGCAGAAGTGATGGTCAAGCTTCAGGATGTTAAAGCACCATTTTTAAAGATTATGCTTTTTATGCAATTTCTTGTTCCCATTTGCTTTCTGCTCAGCAAAGCCAGCTGGGCATGAAGTGTACAGCGTGGCTTCTGAATCATAATTCTGTTGCTGAGGAAAGAGATTATTTACCAAATGCTTCAGGCTTTTCAAAAATGAGACTGAGACCAAGGAATATTTTGAGTTTTCTGTTCGCTTGCACAAACTGTGTATTATTTCCCCATGGAAAATATGATTTTGTTTGTTAAGATACTATTTAGAAATGTTTCCTGTGTTGCCTGTACTCCAGGAGTGACTGTGAGTGGCAGTAGGAGGTACAAGAGTGCAAGGAATATACATCAGAGCTGTTCTGCACAGATCTTATTACAAACCAAGTACATAAAACATTGAATCAGATCTCCACTGAGAGAAAACACTGAAAGTCTGTGGAAAGCTGCAGTCATCATTGGCATCCTCAGAATTAGGATGAAGTTGGAGAGCTGCTGGCTAAGGCAAACTGTCTAGTTCACATGGATTGTATTAAGGTTTTGAACTTATAATTTCTTGGAAAATTTACTCTTGGGAGAAATGTTAGTTGCGCTTGATGTAACTAGGTAACTTCATGTATGAAAAATACAGTGATTTCTGAAAACATTTATCCAATAGCAAGTTTAAATGCTGTTAGAGGACAGAAGTTCAAGAGAAGTTGTTAGGATTGTCCAGACAGAGGTTCTTAGACCATTGGAGACCCCAGGGCACTTCAGAAATTATTATGCTGATGCAGCCTTCCCTCATATGATCTAGTTAGACCTGCAGTTGTTGAACAGATCAGCAATCCAGACAAGAACTGGAGGGATGGGAAGAACAATTTTTGTCTTGTTTTGGAAAGGAGACAACCCTGGAGATGTGAAGAAGTAGCACTGCTTGAACGTGGCTTGGGCAAGGGAAGAAACAGAAAGTGCTTCCAGCTTTTTGAACGTAATTGATAGAGTGGTGGGTAACACTGGGAAATGGCAAAAGGTATAAACCAGACAGAGTTTCAGAGACAGGGAGTGTTGCATTTCAAAACAGAGAGGTCCTTTCTGGAGATTGTCTTGAGACAACCTGTTAGAACTGAGTGTGTTAGACTCGATCTTTCTTCTAATGAAATAAGAATGTTTTATGCAGTAACATACATTTGCATGCTGTGAAAAGTGATTTTTATGTTAAATGTATTTATTCCGTAAGTTCAGACAAATGCCTTAAGGAATGATCCTGGTATAATCAACTTCAAAATTAACAAAATTTTCATCAGGGAGAGGCTGTTAATACAAACTTAAAATGACAATTTTGAACCATTTTTAAAAGGAATTTTGAATTCATTTAATATTTCATACTGCACATGTTGCTTGAAATATACCTCATATATACTGTTGTACTTCAAAACTGAGCAGAAAGAAATCAGTGGTTTCCTGTCTCTGGACAGAAGCCTCAGCACCACTCCCAGCTCAATCAAGCATTCCAGATTCAATAACCTAACTCAGAACAGTTTGGCAATCCTGTGTTTGGGGGCGATTTACTAAGAGACCTGCTTACTATATTTTGGTAATATGAGAAGCCACAACAGTATAACTACCATGGGTCTCTTACACAAGGTGCCAAGATCATGACAAATCCCCAAGTAATCCCATGTAATTTTCTTTTTTTGGCATGAGAAGTGGAAATAAATGTTTCATTCTTGGTTTAAAATTTAAAATCTGTGTAATCTATATTATAATAATATGCCTAAACTAGGCCACTCTAATTCTGGTTTACCCCTTCCTACGGTGTTAATTGGAGAGGTGAGGTTTTTGTTTTCCACCCTATTTGCAGTGCAGTCAGGAGAACACTTTTAGTAATAGATTGACTTCAATCCCATGTCCCAACTATCACTTATTTTTAAGTCTATAATAATGTCTATTATAAGGAAGCAAAAAATGACTTGATGACTTAAAGAAATAAGATGTGTAAAGTGTTATGAAATAATCAACCCAGAGCTATTAATTGCTTTTTATATATATATAATACTTGCTATATTTTTTGTTTATGTTGCACATGAGGATTTTTAATAGGAGGCATGATTCTGAAAGCCATGGGGCCCATCAACAATGAAATAATTGTTTTAAGAGGCACTGTAAGGCCAATAATCCCAAATTTTACCTACATGTTTTCTGTTTACTTTATGGGCTTGGTGCTAGTCTAGACCTGTCACTAATGCTGCTATCTTCAAAGCTGCTCAGTGCAAGAGGAGCCTCCCTCTGTCTTTTTTACCTCCGGCAGTGTGGTTGTTTGAAGCTGTTCTTTGTTTTCAGTCTGCACATTGTAATATTGGTCTGCATATAACACAGGCATTCAGGTTCTTTCAACTCTGTGTAGCAATAAGATTTATGAGAATGTTGTTAGGGTTGTAGTCAAAATGTTCATTGATAATATAAAAGCATGGTGTTACCTTACCTGTACCTTTCAAATCACCTCACTGCAAGAAAGTGTCCCCAGTAATTCAAAATTACTGAAATACAAGGTTGAAAAGAGTCAAAGCCAAACACAGAATACATTTGGAAGACTGTAAATATACTTTGATAGGGTGGAGCATCCCAGGTGAGGCTGTTGGCAAGCCTGCAAGGGACTCCGTTGCATGAGTATTTAGAATTACTAACCAATTGAACTTTTAGGATCATGGCCATGCAACAGAGAACCTCAGAGCTAAGCACTGGATAGATATGTGGAAGTTTTCACTTCACAAAAAGGAGATGAAAATGTGACATAAAGCAGTGACTTCAGTTACAACTGATGATTAGTGTATCCAGATTTTAGGTGAGCAGCTTGGTGATCCAAGAACACTTGGTTGAAAGTTTCTAAAGACTAAAAGTTAGGACTCAGAATCTCTTGAAAACAGGTCCAATGCCCCAGCTAACCTCAAATTTGCACTGCTAAATTCTTAGTAATTGAGAAGTATGAGCAGTTGGCATTGTGCCGATGCTGATAGGAAGACAGAACTTGCAGAAGACCTCATTTTTAATACTTGATACCTGAACGCAAGTATTTACATGTGTTTTGCTAAGTAAACACTCATTCTTCGTAACACAAACTATTTGGTAAAAGATTTGCATGTTGTCTTTCCTTTTATTTGGTTCCAAAGTTCAAGACATTCTTAAATGTCTTTTAGTATCTGATTCACATATGCTGTTCTCTCATAGGATGTTGGCTTTGTATCCAAGTGTGATAAGATCATTTGCTTTTAATAACCAGATATAGGCTAGAGAGTATATAGAATACCATGTGAGTTTAGATGTATTTACCCTATCTTCATTGCCCAAACAAAAATGAATAAATAATAAGAAAGGAACCTGGCAATTTCTACCTGTGAGTAACATAGCTGGCAGGTTAATTGCAGGCTTAGGCATGAATATGCAAAGGCGGAGATGATTCACAATTGCAGGAATAAAAGGACAATGAATGGAGTCTTTGGCTAGATGTACAGTTATGCCTGGCACCAGAGAGGATGAATGTAATACTTCCTGAATTGGGCAATCATCAGGATCAAGAACAAGTTCTTCCATGAGCAGAACTGCAATGAAATCTGGTTTGCTATGGGTTTGTAACATTCACCTTCTCACCTTGTGCTTCACCCCAGTATCTGCAGCTGCAGTTTCTGTGGTCTTCAGTGCTCCCCTGCCTCAAAGCAGTCCCCTGTACTCTCTCCCCTGTCATATTTCCTCCTCTCATGCTCCCTTGACTGCCAGCTATACAGTTATGCATTGCTCTTAAAAACAAACCAAACTCTTAAATCTCTTCTGTGGTCTTCCCCATGTTGTTAAGTCACAAGTTTTAAGACTTGTTTTTAAGAGTGCAGCTGATAAAGTATAAGCCTTAAGACACTTAAAACACCTGTAGCCTTAAAATACTCTTTAGGTGGGAAAGAAAAATTGGAGATGTTCAAAGTTTTAAATTATATTGGATTGTAGGATCTCAGATTTTAAAAATCACTAGTCCTTAAGATGCAGAGAAGCCCTTGACTAGCTCCTAGTTAATTCTTATCAGCTAAGGAGGAGAGTGAAGAGTTAGCCTTTCTATCAGTCATGTATTTGTTGTGGGCTTTTGCGTTTTGCCACTTCTTTGGTAATTTGTTTCCAATGCCACATAATGGATTAGAAAAACTCTCTTAGTATGCCTGTGTTGGATATGAGTGGTGCACTCTGTGTGGTTTTGTGACCGTAAGGATTTGCAAAATGCTCATTTGCAAGGAGACAGAATACTAACCTGAATCTGGACAGTCTTCCCACATGACATGTTTTTAGCTGCAGTAAAACTTCCCAGTTAATCTGTCGTGAAAGTTGTGGCACTGGCAGTTTTTGCTGTTGTTTCAGTGCACCACAGTT